>NC_083226.1:26057670-27257670 GCF_032191835.1 Heteronotia binoei
GGGAGGGAGGGTGCCTGAAGAAGCAGCTTGCTTGGAGGTCCTCCATGCACGTTGATGTGTCTTTCAGTCTGAATCGTACCAGGAAGACATCTACCCGTTGACAGCTGGAGTCCAGCCAGCACTGACAGCAGAAGAATGGCTGAACGGCATCAATAAAGGTCAGGCTTTGCACCGAAGAGGCAGAATCTAAATCTTTTCCTCAGCCACATCCTGTAATTAAACAGTAAGCCCGGCAGGAGACAGTGGTTTGGACCCTGCAGTAAACTGCTGCTAGTGGAAAGGGTCTTGGGAGCGGGGTGTGGATTTGGGGGAGTGTGGTTTTCCCTGTATGCAGTTTCCCACTACAGACATTCCTTCATATTGTTCCTGAGGGCCCCCTGTGCACTAGCAGCATTTCCAGCTGCAGCTGGGATGGGAAAGCAAGGAAGTTGCATTGGGCTGATAGCAGTTCCCTCCTGTTATAATAGATTCCAAGTCAGTAGAGTACGCTAACCAGTTTCGTGTAGTGGTTAAGTGCTCTTATCTGGGAGAACCAGGTTTGATTCCCCACTCTTCCACTCGTACCTGCTGGAATGGCCTTGGGTTAGCCATGGCTCTCATATGAGTTGTCCTTGAAAGGGCAGCTGCTGTGAGAGCTCTCTCAGCCCCACCCACCTCACAGGATGTCTGTTGTGGGGGGAGAAGATATAGGAGATTATAAGCCGCTGAGTCTCTGATTTAGAGAGAAGGGCGGGGTATAAATCTGCAATTCTTCAATTCTTCTTCTGGAGTTTTTTAGTGGGCTGAAATGGCTATAAGAGGCTTTGTTTCCCCCTGGGGTTTACATGCATTTATTTTCTCATATAAATCTCTGCTCAAACACGTTCTACAGGTTTCCGACACTGTGAAACCTGCCAAACCTGTTTATCCTGAGACAAAAAAGGGGTAAGATTATGCATGCCACAGGCAGCCTGTCCCAATTTTGACTCCAGTCAGTGACTTAAGAGCTGTAAAGCAAGGGAGCATATCTTTATTGCACAGAGTGAGGGAAGAACTTGTGAATGGCTGCATTGCTCAGTGGATAAGTCAAAGTAAACACAAACAAACACAAGCCTTTATTGGCATATATCAGGTTATAAATAAGGCAAAAAAGAGATGCAGAAATAACAAAATAAACCAGTCATATACAGCTATACATTGGACAACTGGTCCTTGATTACCAGCCTCAAGAATAAAGCAACCTTTTCAGTTATTTCAGATGACAAGTCATTCAGAAGATGGCATACCTTTGCAGCATCCGAGCAATCTGTCATATTGAGCAGAACTGGGTCTAGAATCCTAAGGCATGTAGTATTATACTGGGAGCAGTAAAGAAGAATATGGGATAATGAATCAACTTGTTTTAAGTTGCACGTACAAAGTCTTAATGAGAGTGGGATTTTTTAAAATATCTACCATAGATAACTGCTGATGGGATAGTGTTACATCTGGCAAGAGTAAATGCTCTGTGCAATTGTGAACATGGAGTTATAGATAAGAAGGCAGATGAGCAATCATTGGGGAAATTCCAAGACTGACAAGTCAAAGTCACTCAAATCCTCTGCTCAGGGGACCAGCGCAGGCGCAGTATCCCACAAGTGTGATGCACAGAGACCACGAAGAAGATGCAGAGAACCCCCGCAGCCTGGTTTAAGTATACAAAGAGGCTCTTAATTCTCAGATTTATATTGCGGCCATTCTCAGGCTCTTGAGGTGGCTTTCTGTCTGTGCTTAAAATAATAAAAGGCATGATTAGCTACTTCCCAGTCCAATACAAGAACTTGTACAGTAGTATATCCACAGCAATGATCATTGCTATAAAATCCAGTGGTGTCAGACAGAATAAAAGTGTGGGGAGAGGGCACATTCATATGGCACCTTTGGGCCAAGCTAGAAGTGTTGAACATATATGAACATATGAAGCTGAATCAGACCCTCGGTCCATCAAAGTCAGTATTGTCTACTCAGACTGGCAGCGGCTCTCCAGGGTCGCAAGCTGAGGTTTTTCACACCTATCTGCCTGGACCCTTTTTAGTTGGAGATGCCGGGGATTGAACCTGGGACCTTCTGCTTACCAAGCAGATGCTCTACCACTTAGTCACAGTCCCTCCCCATATCTGGAGCTTCCAGTGACTGATTAGAACCTTCTGTTCTCAGGTGCACCTGAGAAGGGAGTTTAAAAAAAAAAAAAATCTCATCTGGCCCTTTGAAACTAGAACGAGTGGGTGCCGGGCAAAGCTCTGTGGTTGAAGGCTCCAGGTGAACACATCTCTGTTATGGAAAATGGGTAAAAGTAATTGTCAGAGTTTAATACAAGAGAAGGGAATCTGCCTCCCCACCCCAGCTCTGTAGGGTCACCTGGGAGTCTTCCCGACAATGTAAAAAAGTGTGCAGGTTACATAGCAGCGGTGCATGAGTCACTTTCCCGCAGCTTCTTCCCACAATGTCGCTTGTGCTTGTTCAAAGGCTCTGCTCTTTGACAGCAGGGCCCATGGCCCCCCAAGCCCTTCCCATGAGATCCTCATCCCTTGCAACGAAAAATAGCTCCTACATTGCTTGAAAGAACAAGGGTAAAGATCCCCTGGGGTTTTCTCTCTCTCAGATGATATTGGATTTATACCCCACCCTATACTCCGAATCTCAGAGCGGTCACAATCTCTATTACCTCCCCACCCCCCACACAGCACCCTGTGAGGTGGGTGGGGCTGAGAGAGCTCTCACAGCAGCTGCCCTTTCAAGGACAACTCTGCTAGAGCTATGGCTGACCCAAGGCCATTCCAGCAGCTGCAAGTGGAGGAGTGGAGAATCAAACCCAGTTCTCCCAGATAAGAGTCTGCACACTTAACCACTACACCAATTCAAGACAGTGCATGAGTAGTTCTTTGGTGCATAAGTGAGTCATGTCACAGACCCGGACAGAGGAGATCCAGTTTCTTGTCACTGTTCAGCCCTGAAGTTCTCTCGCTTGCTGAGACCCTGCCACAGGGCTGTTGGAGGATAAATGGGTGCTGAATTCTATAGAATTAAGTTAAATGAGAGTGCATATCTGCAAAATTGCTTAATTTGAGTGATTTCTACAGACCCCAGCATTTCTTTCAAATCTCAGTTTTAATTTATTTGGAGGAGAGGGGCAATGCAACATATACCCACTCTGCCTGCAAAATACCCTGGCTTTGTTCCTGGAGAGTAATAAAGATCTCCTTTTTTTTGTCCTTCATGGCTGTTGCTGCATTTCAGACACTGCTGTTTGGATGTTATTGCCATTTTCTTGATTTTTGCACATCATATTCTTTTCTCCTGTCTGCAGGCCCTGTCTTGATGTCCCTGAGACCCGGTTCTGTCATCTTAAACTCTTTACCTCCGTTTTCCGAGGAGTCATCCCCGGAAGCTACAGAGCCCGTGCTGTACCAGAGCAAGGTGCCCGAAACCATTGAAAAGCCAAGCAGGATCCAAGAGAAATGCGGGAACCGGAGAGCAGAGGAAAGGGGCCAGGAAGACAAGAGAATGAGGCTGGCGAATGGCTTCGATGTATTTGAGTGTCCTCCGCCTAAAACGGAAAATGAGGTACAGGACAAAGCAGATTCCGTCATTAGGATGACCTGCTTAAACTAAACTGGAAATGAGCTGAGTGAAGCACCATGGGAGGCCAAATTCTTGGCCTCTACAAGGCGTGTGGGGAACCAGGACACGTCCGGTGGGATCCCGTGATCACTGGAAATAATGAAATCTGCTAGCTCACACAATGAGGGCACAGCCTCTCCTGCATGTGTGTGGGGGGGGGAAATGGTGCCACATTCTGCCTCTTCCGTCTTCATCCCTTGGTGCTGGGGAGACCCACAGCGGGAGGGCTAATGTCCTGGCCCCACTGATGGATCTCCTGATGGTGCTGGGTTTTTTTGACCATTGTGTGACACAGAGTGTTGGACAGGATGGGCCACTGGCCTGATCCAACATGGCTTCTCCAGTTTGGTGTAGTGGTTGAGTGCGTGGACTCTTACCTGGGAGAAGCGGGTTTGATTCCCTCTCCTCCACTTGCACCTGCTGGAATGGCCTTGGGTCAGCCATAGCTCTAGCAGAGGTTGTCCTTGAAAGGGCAGCTGCTGTGAGAGCCCTCTCAGCCCCACGCACCTCACAGGGTGTCTGTTGTGGGGGACGAAGATAAAGGAGACTGTGAGCCACTCTGAGATCCGGAGTGGAGGGCAGGATATGAATCCAATATCATCATCTTCTAATGTTCACCCCTTCTTGTGCTCCAAATTCAAGGAATTCACACGGTCACAGGGTCTTTGGGTGTGCCATGGTCCTGGTATGTTGGGGTATGCCCAAGGAGGAACACAGCTCTTCATCACTATGCCAGTTCCTCTGTGCCCACGTGGATGGTGTTCTAAGCAAGCTCCCCTCACTGGCAGTCTATAAGCAGCGACTGGACAAACATGTGTTGGGGATGCTCCAGGCTGATCCTGCATTGAGCAGGAGGATGGCCTGATGGCCCCTTCTAGCTCTGGGATTCTAAGCAAGCATTGGTTTTTTTTTGGGGGGGGGGAGATAATAAATGTATAAACTGCAGTTCTCGCTGAGGACCCAATGCAGCTTTTAACCTCCATTCCTCCCCTTAATTCTCACAGCAGCCACCTTGCAAAGGGTACATGCAGGTGTGAAATGGTAGAGAGGCCAAAGATCACCTGACAGGCTTCAGTGAGGGGATTTAACTCCAGTTTGACATTCTAACCACCAAGGGCTTTTTTGTAGAAAAGAACCAGCAGGAACTCATTTGCATATTAGGCCACACCCCTGATGTCAAGCCAGCTGGTGCTGTGTTCCTGCTCAAAAAAAGCCTTGCTAAACCCTATGCCACACCAGCCCTTGACCAGTATCAATACATAGGTTCTTACACCATGTTGTAATCAATACCAATGTTTTCTCTGGAGCAGTTTTTGGGATGTTTTGTGTCTAACCCTTATGGTAGAAGGGATGTTGCCAAATTTGGGTCTCTGTTCTCCTGCTCCTAGCCCTTTCCTTCCTTGGTTCTGTATAATTCCAGATAGACACTGGGCAAGTTGAAGTTCATGGGGGAATAGATAAGCCCAGGGCTGACTTTGTAGGAGCTCCTTTGCATATTAGGCCACACACCCTTGATGCAGCCAATCCTCCATGGGCTGACAGGGCTTTTAGTACAGGGCCTACTGTAAGCTCCAGGACTGGATACATCAGGGGTGGGGGGTGGCCTAATATGCAAAGGAGCTCTTGATGCAAAATGAGCCCTGGATAGTTCAATGACAGAGGCACTTGTTTGCTTTCCAGTTGTTGCAGGTGTTCTACAGACAGCAGGAAGAAATACGGAGGCTTCGGGAAACACTGATCCAGCGGGACGTCCAGATCAGACAACTCGAGCTGGAAATCAAAAATGTTCACATGGATACGGGCAGGTTCTGATAAGATGCAGCTTTTGGAAGGTAGCTCAGCTGCAGGGCAAATGAGGCCTCAAGTTTAATACTGTTGGGAGATCACAGCCCAGGAGGAGAAACATCCGATTCTGCTGGCAACCGTTGGCCCGTTTCTTGCGAGCTGGGGGCTGCCGCTGGTGCTTTGTTTAGTTCTCTTTATGAGGGTCTCCTTTTACAATTGGACCCAGAGTCATCGTCCCCTCCTGGCCGAAAGGTGGAGCAGCCTGAAGGTGAAGACAGAGGCCCCTGACAGCATTCTGTGCCTTTGTGTGCCTGGTGTTTTCACTGAAGAGCCCACAACCTCCATCTGTGCTTGTTTGGACCCTGCAGGGCTGCCCAGTACTGAACTGTAGAAGCTCCCCAAAACAACTCAGGTGTTGCCCTGACCAGCCATGGCTCCGGGGTGGCTTCAGAGTTGGCTTGATAAGGATGCAGGTCAAGGTCGTCTGTCTCCTATTAGCTTTACAGACCTCCTTTGCAAATACCGTTGTGTCTCAGAGGTAAGGAGCAGAGGAAGGGGTTATTCGGGAATTCGCTGTCGAAAGGAAGCATGCGCTTTTGAGAGGAGGACTAATAGGCTGTAGTGGAGGAGCGAGACCTGCCAAGCATTTGAAAGGAACGTTTTAGTTGTCGAGCAGAGCAAGAAGAGAAGTCTTATCGCCGGAGGTGAGCAAGTTGCAGCCAGAGTGTGCATGCTGCTCCCATGTCCTTACAGTCATCTTCCAGCTTCTCATAGTCTTTTCCTCCTGGGATCACTTCATGCCTTAAAGCCAGCAAGGGAGTCCTCCTCCCGTTCCCTAGGACAACTTCCTTCTTGTCTCAAGCTCAGCAGTCACTGGATTGCCTCTTTTCTCCTTCTGCCTTCCTTGCTTCTGGACAGCAAACCAAAGCCAAGAGTCGGGCAGCGCAGTCCGATGTCTGCAGAAATGCCCTGCTGATCCCATCTTTTATTCGCTTTTCAGAGCACTGAAGTCTTTCAATTAACAATCATGGCAAATTGGTAGTGCTCTTCTTCCAGGTTCCTTTCCATTTTGTGCATCGATGCCTAGAGCTTCTCTCATTTTCCCTTGTTGCCTGTCGATTTTTTGTTTCCATGCTAGTCTATGCAAAGCACTGCCATCCAAATAATTTCCGTTGCCTGTCTCAGGGCTGACTGCTACAGTTGTCCAAAGATTGTGAGATCCTGGATGGTGGTGGGGAGGCCTTTCTGAAACTAATAAACTTTTAAGCATTTCTTTCTGATCATGTGGACTAGAAGCACTGATTATCTATAGCCGCAGTGCTCGAAACACAATTGTAAAAGTGAAACCATCCCCCTAGACTTAAGAATTGTCCAGAAATTGAAACTAGGCATTCATAGCATTCTTGGAAGACAGAATAGCAAGCAAATGGAAGACTGTGTCATAGAAAACATTTCGGACAACTTTTTATATGTAGCTAGCACTTACCAAGTCCTCAAAGTGCTTCAGTCCGACAGCAGTGTGCGCAGAGATGGGTCTGCAATGGTCGGGTTTTTGCCTCTTGAGCTAGAAAGTTATCTTTTGCTCACCTTCTGCAAAGTCTTTATGAAAGAGCAGCGGTTCAAAGAGCACCCCAACGCTTGATTAAAAAATTGTGCCCAGGAAGCATGCCTGCTCCAGAGTGCACAGTGTACTTTTTCCTCGATTGGAGTTCAAACATTTCAGTGTTCCCCTTAAGTAAAGAAAGCTAACTTTCTATTAAAAGTACCAAGGAAAGCGGTTTTACAGAATTCTGCTGATGGGTATAGGGGGCACCTTAAGGAAGCCAGACCCATATTTTGATACCAGGCCTTTAGGCATTCTAAGTGAATTGACCTTTGAACATTCAATGTCTCATAGTCATTGCTCATTGCATTTTAAAATGAAGACGTTGGAACAGATTGTGTTAACGATCAGGAACTCATCCAGGGGGGCCATGTCCACTGCCAACTATAGTCAGCAGAGAGGCAATCGAGGTATCATGGGACTTTATATCCTCTAATCATTAGCTCATTAACAGATTTGTCCCCTCCACGCCACTATCTGAAAACAAAAACCGAGAGGCCCAGGGACAGCATAGGTGCCAGAGTTATGATTAATGCCATCCTTTTCAAAAGGAAGGTGGAATTGTACTCATCAGCTGTTGGCAGGAAAGCAGAGCAGAATTTAGCATCCCCCTTTGCCCTAGGCAACTGATCGGAAGTATTCTAGGCAGTTTTTTTGAACAAGCTACAAGACCCTTAGGTAGGACTGGGGAGTGATGCTGAAGTGGCCCAATCAGCATGTCTTATTTTTTACACTCCATCCCTCTCCCCTTCCATTCACCTACAGAACAAATTAAATTATTTATATTTGGTCGATGACAGTTAAGTCAGTTTTACAATGTGTTTGAAACATACTTTTGATTTGCTTTTTGTAAGAAAAAAATGCATTCTGTACCAGATCAGCAAATGAAAGTTTTTAGCCATTTATGAAGGGGGACTGGTGAATCCCAACTTTACTTGAAAAAAAAAAATTACGTGCGTTAACGGCTTTCTTGTTTACTGACAGCGAACAAAGGCTATCAAAATCAGCTCTTGAAATTTTATTTTTTAAAAATTACTTCTGTATAAAATGTTAAATTATAAGATACTGCATTTCAAGGTAGTTTACCCATGTATGTTTTACTGGCAGCGGGAAATGAGAGATGTAGGGTGGGAAGATGAGAAAAACATACGGTAAATGGCAAACTGGATATGCTTTATTAAACAGTGCCTAATTATACTTTAAAAATGAATGATGTTCTTTCTTAAAAGGAGGGAAATATCCTATGCGTGAACATGCACTAGGAAAATAAGTAAAGGTCATTCCCTCTGCAAGCACCAGACATTACCAACCCATGGGGTGACATCGCATCACGTTTTCTTGGTAGACTTTTTATGGGGTGGTTTACCATTGCCTTCCCCAGTCATCTACTTTCCCCCCAGCAAGCTGCGTACTCAATTTATCAACCTGGGAAGGATGGGAGTCAACCTGGAGCTGACTACCTAAACCTAGCTTCTGCTGGGATCAAACTCAGGTCATGAGCAGAGAGCTTGGACTGCAGTACTGCAGCTTTACCACTCTGCGGGGATTGTTCTTTTCATTAGACACAGCAAGACAGACCCTACAGATGTCTTTCCAATGGCGATGCTTTCTTCATACAGGTGCCTTCTAGGGCCTCTTGTGTTGGGGGAAAGGCGCTGCTGCTCATAGAACAGGATCAAGCCATGGAATCCAGCAAAAATTTCAGTGAAATATATAAGTGGCTTTGATGAGATTTGCACTCACTTCCCTTGAACTACTGGTGCCATTGTACTGGTCAGTCTGTGCTAGCAACTACCTCAAACGTTTCTGATCCTTTTGGAGTTGCTTCCTTGACTGATTCTTGTTACTCACCAAGTGACTTTCACAAGTGTTCCAAACAGTGCTACATGCAAGGTTCACACACACATTCATCTAGCAGCTGGAGCTGTGCATGCTCTTTTAGAACAGGTGAAATCCCATTGTTGACCTTCATTATGTGAAGGCTGGGAAAGGAATCCATTCAGTCACCCTCATACTTCTCCTTTACAAAAGTTTATAGGAAGAATACTTGTTATAAAACTTTTTAAAAACCACTTCTAATGCTGTTGACTGGCTGGAATAGGCTCACATTTTTAACGTTATAGGAAAAATCTATTCCCAGTGTAGCCTTAAAATCCTGGCTTTCCTTGGTCTTCCATCCTAAAAGTAATGTATTCTTACAAGTGCATGTTTGTACCATATTTTAGAAGCTTGATCACCTGTACAGCTTAGTCTGTGTTGTAGGCAGGGTTGCAGAACTGCAGCCTACAACACAGTGCATGCAGCTAAAACAGCCTGCACTATACGTGTATATATTTGTACACACACCGTGACTTGTGGCTCTTATAAGCACTATTCCCACCTGTCTCAAGTTTCAGGAAAGCAGACAAAACTGGCTGGCAGGTAGTTCCACCTGAAAACTGCCACTACTGGAAGATGGGTAAGCTGTCAAGCCTTTCTGAGGTACAGGCCTCGTGCCAGGGGTGGAAGAATCCTCCTTTCCAGGAAGAAAAAAAAAATTAAGCATTTTAGGTAGGCCTTAGAACAATTGTGAACATGAAGCCTGTATCTCACAGCAAATCTTTTAAATTTTTCTAACTCAAGCATTCTTTGACCAGATTATAGTTCTCAAGTAAATCCTCCCTGCCAAAATATATACTAGCAGGCTAAATTTTGATTCTGCGATGAACAAAATTTCATTGGGAGGTGCTAGAGGGTTAGAAAGGCCTCCTTGTTTAACTTTTTACTTTCTTCAGGTACTTACGTTGTGAACACTAATTTCCTTTGGAGAGTGCATTTCCTCCTGTTAACAATTGTATTTAGTGAGGACACTGGGAAGGAGGCGCTGCAGTGCTTACAATACCTAGTTGGGGGGCAAGGGCGAAAACAATTCATTTTTCAATGAAAGTGGCATGTATTCCCCCACCATTAGCCTCCCAGTCACCACCACCAATAAATATATTATTATAATACTGGGGGGGGGGTTGCCTAGAGACATTCGCAGGGAGCAGATAATGGGGGCCAGCTTGCAAATGGCTACAGACCTGCTGCAGGTGCAGAAATCAACAGACACAGCTTCCCCCAACCCCAGGTTTGTCTGTTTGCCACTCAGGACAAGATCACTCTAGCAATGTCACCCTTGACGTTCTATAGGTCACCAGAGCACTTAAGGTACTTTGCTGTGCACAAGAAAGGTCTTGAGTTTATGGTCACTATGATGGAAACCCATAAAGCACACGTGGATTGCCTCGGGAGGGGGGAGGTAGAAATGTTACATTCAGGCCTCAGATTCAGCAGGGAGCTCACAGGAGCACAGTTCCTGAACCTTTCTGACAGTTCCACCTCCTTCCCACCTTGTCCATTGAACAGTAGGTGCAGCTGCATAACAATCCTGGATGAGCTCCACCACCTATTTTTCTACAAAATGACCCTTGGTTACATCCTTCATAATGAAAAGAGCATAAAAGGTGGTTAAACATGACATTTGGAATCAGCGTTTCTGCAAAGCAGGAATAATACACAAGGACAAATTACTGCAGTTAAGGGGTGGGAGAAAAGGACAGCTGATGTGTCTACTCCCCCCACTCATTGTTTCTTCCCAATTACCAAACACAGAATTATGCAAACTTGAAAATATATATGCAAACCTATATGATTTGCAGAATTTTGTTTAGGTCAAAGAATTCCGCTGATATTGGTGCACAATTTTTTTATTTTTTGTTTCCAGTCCAGAAAGTATACTACCCTGCCCCATATTCTGGCTTTCAGAGAAAGAAAGGGGGGGGGGGGGAAAGGCCACAGAATCCCAGATAAAAGAGTTTGAATATAACCGATTTACAAGACTAGTTTACCAAATAACGTTTATTTCATTCAAGTTCTTAAAAATACTTTTTTTCTGTTGTTGCATAAAACATCCTAATGTAAAAAATATCCAACGTCTTAAAAAAGGAAAAGGGAGGCAAGGGAAAGCAAAGCATGAAGAAACAGTCCCCCAAAACATCAGGACTCTATTTACAAAGCCTCGTCACACAGAAAGTAAAAAGGGACTACAAGTCAGTGGGGGAGGGGGTGGTGGTGTGTATCCCCTGACAACCAGGACTGACCCATCACACTCGCTCTTTTTGCTATGGCAACGGTTGGGAGATGAAGGCCTGGGAACCCCAAGAGGATTAAGTGAAGGTGCTAGCCAGTTGAACTAGCTTCTGTAACCACCTGGAGAGATCAGCTGCGGGGGGTGTGGAATGTCACAGGAATGGCCGACTCTTTGGCTCTTTAGGTGCTGCACCCGGGGAAGGGGGGGAGAGGGGGGCTTGTTAGATGACTACAGGTGTGCCTCACGTGCTCCTCGGTCACAGATAATCCAAGGGGTGGCCCAAGCAATACTGAACAGTCCTTTGAGGGCACACGAGGCCTTAGTCATCATCTTCATCCCCTTCGTCGTCTGCTTCTCTTTTTCTCTTTTCACCTTTCCCACTATCCTCTTCATCTGTATGACATGGGGGGGGGAAGGGAAGCTCATCATAAATGACTTCTTCCAAAAGGGAGGGGGAAAGCCAACATGCCAATCCAACAGACCACTGCTCTTTTCACTACAGTATTCCATACATCTACTCTTAGACTACAAAAAGTGGGTGTTCTGGAACAGAGACTCCCGTAGCTGTGTTATCAGGCGAGCAAGACAAAGGCTGCCACCCCAGAAACAGGAGGAGGACGTCAAGCACTGGAGGGCATATGTTAGGAAGTGGCTCACACCAGCCCTCTTTTAGTCTGAGAAAGGCAATTCTTTTGAGGCTAAGCTAGCACGCCTGTTATCAAGCTGCTTCCAGAGTTCCTGCATTTTGGGACAGATACCAGCACCATGCTTGTTCAGTCATGCTTGCCTCAGAAGGGCCCGACTAGATCCTGCTGCTCAGGCCTGTAGCTACAGTATGCCTTGGGGCGGGGGGGGGGGGGAGGCAGGCCCCTCCATCTGTATGGCCCCTCCATTGCAGAGCCTTCAATCTGTCCCCTCTGTTCACCGCCACTTGCTGCCACTCTGAACAAGCGCAGCATTGCTGCAGGAGTGCCGAGGGAGGAAGCCTTCCTTGGAACAGAAACAAGCCCCTGCTAGCTGGATCCTCGGTGGCCAGAGGCAGTGGGGGCCTTGGAATCTGAGGGGGGTGGGTAGTTCCTTCCAGGGCAGGAAGGAGGCTTCACTTTTGCCTGGCATCACAAGACTACTGGTTGTGTGTATACCCCAGGAATGGAGGCCCGGACAGTCTTCAGAAGGTGACACTTATAAGTCAGCAACCTATAGGACTATATTCAGTGTTGCAGCGTGTGACAGGAGTGAAATAAGATACATGTTAAGACTGGCCAATATTATAATCGCTCGTGCTTGCTCTCCTGTGAAATGAGAAACCCAGGGGCTGAAGGTTTTTGAGTCAGCAGTGTGTGCAAGCCTGATCAGGATGAGATTTTATTTCAGTTTGCTAGCTGTGTGCCACTTTTGTTACTTACCACAGCCATAGGAGGTTAAGATACCTGTTATCTAAATAATGACCTACTTGGTCCCCCCTCCAGCCCACCTCACACCCCTCTGGCTGTCTTACCCTTTACGCTTTCTATAAACCCCCTCCCAAAGAACTGTTCAAGTTGACACGCACCTTCTTCTTCGTCCTCTTCATCCTCCTCTTCTTCTCCATCATGGCCAAACCCTTCCTCCTGGGAAAACAAAGAGCACGTTTGCCACTTGAAACAGCAGTACCTTCCTTCAGATTAGCACCATTAGCGCTGGGAAAGTTCACAGTTTTGCTGGACAACTTGCTGGATGACACCGGAGCAGAAACTTGGGATATTACAGCCAAAAAACCCCAGTGGGACAGTCCACAATTGCAACTGCCGGGATGCACATGACTGCACAGCTCACACAGCAAGTTAGATTTTTACAATGGGGTGGAGATATCCAGTCTGGCTGATCTCCCAGGTGGTACTAAGAGCAAAGGCAAAGGCTGTCATTTGAGAGCAGCATCGTCTTGCAGCTGGACCATGAAAAGGCACAAGAGCAAAGTCCAATTTCCTCAACAGTAGGGAAGCAGAATGAGTGTGTGTGTGTGTGGGGGAGAAATACAAGAGGCCCACTGGAAATTGCCCCGGAGCCCACAAAATCTGGAACTAGCCCTGCCCCCAAGCTTCCAATAGTAAAGAACAGCAGGCAAAAAATAGTTATGGCCAACCTCTCCACTGATTTCATCTTCCTCATCTTCTATTTCTTCTCCTTCTTCATCCTCATCCTCCTCATCAAATTCTTCCTCCTCACCATCTTCTTCATCATCTTCTTCTTCTTCCTCACCTTCTAAGAAAAAAAGATGGAAGTTTGCACAGTTTTCCTCAAAATCCAGCTGTCCTGGTTAGGTCCGGTATATGAATAAAAAGGTAGATAGTCCCCCGTGCAAGCACCAGTAATTTCTGACTCTGGGGTGATGTTGCTTTCACAACGTTTTCATGGGAGACTTTTTACGAGGTGGTTTGCGATTGCCTTCCCCAGTCATCTACACTTTCCCCCCAGCAAGCTGGGTACTCATTTTACCGACCTCGGAAGGATGGAAGGCTGAGTCAACCTGAGCTGGCTACCTGAAACCAGCTTTCACCGGGATCAAACTCAGGTTGTGAGCAGAGAATTCAGACTGCAGTACTGCAGCTTTACCACTCTGCGCCACAGGAAAATACAAGTGTTAGCAGTTAAGATTTCCCCTCAGTGCATTTACTCCATAAGTCCACTGAAGGCAGCAGTGCCCCAACCCAGCCAAGAGCTCTTTTGCAGTCACACCAAAAAACAAAGTGCCCACTCCAGTTTTAAAGGGCCAGGAGGGAAAGGCATGCACTTGTGTCAGATGCAACACAATGCAACGCTAATTCTAACACTGAAAGGGAGTAACAGTGATTTGACAGGGGAAGAGACTACTAACTACTACAAAACAGGCCTGCATTCCCTGAAATGGCCTCTTAAATAGGTATGAAGCATTGTATGGGTATGTAAATACAAAGGCAACAGACTTTAGTGCACAATCTTACTATTGGCATAGGTTATGTTCTCTGAAATGTCACAGTAATTCCAAACAGAGGCTGTGCATTTTATGATCTACAGGACAATTTTTGCACAAGATAAAGCTCTTTCCAAAATCCTGAGAACAAAGCAAACTTTTTAATCCCCACCTACTACCAACTGATTGCTGAAATAACTTTACATCTATAACAGGAGACATTCCACTTAAGCACCAAAGACTGATTTGCTTACCCGTTAAATGCAGTCATGCAAACAGGACATGGCACCCTTACTTCAGTATGAGTTAAGGATGAGCCTTCTCAACTATCTGTTTGAACTTTTTTTTTTGTTAGAGGTATGATGCAGACTGTGTCCCAGAAGGATGGGAGTGCACAGTGGACCACTTTAATTTAGATGGTCTATTTCTTCCATGCAATTGAACTTTAGACTAAAATCCTGCTGTTCCGTTTTTATATCACTGAAAACACAAAGCTAAAAAACTAGCCGTTTAAATTTTACACGCGATACAATAGCACTGAACAGCCTTTGTCTCACCCTCTTCATCTTCCTCATCAACACCGTCGACTTCAGCATCCGAGTCAGAAGCCTCTTTGTCTTCTTGATCGTATCCGTCCAGATAGGTGAGCTGAGGGAGAAGCTTGAAGACGCTCTCTCGGTAGTCATTGAGATTTGTTACCTCACAGTTAAATAGATCCAGGCTCTTCAGAGACTCCAATTTTTTCTAAATTAGAAATAGCATTCTAGTTATTGCTGTATAGTGCAGACGGGACAGGACTATTGTATGACTGAAAGAGGATTTGCATCTGGAACCAAGGACATACTTTTTAATGTCAGGAGACTTTCCCAGCATCCTCCTGGAGGCAGGAAGTCACGTGGCAATCCTTTTGACACCTCTCTCTTTGATAAACATTTACTCACCTCAGACTTGGTAACGTAACATGAATTGCCATGTACCTCCCCATCCCTCACCAAGAAACTATTTAGAAACTTTGCTGAACCAAAAATCTGTCCTCCATTCTTTGAAACAGAGATGATTATTTCATCTTGTGTATCATTCATCTTTATACACACTATAGGTTCTTAGTGTGATACAACGAAGTGGTAGTGGAAAGACAGAGTTCCCCATCAGCAGTCTGGGGATAACATGGAACTACTTGACAATGCTGAGGGAAGAATTATGGAAGTAACCTATATGAAACCTATACATATTATTGCAATGCCAACAAATGAACGTCTGGCATGATAAGATCATAGTAGCAGCTGTACTCTGTGCACAACAGTGAACAGGTTGGCAATATACTGGGATGATGCATATCTACTCTCTTTGTCTTCCTTTTAACTTCCCTTGGCTCTACTTTCTGGGACAGCAAAAAGCTTTTAAACAGAGATATTAATGAGAACTAGGCTATCCTTAGGCATACATATATCACAGCGTTTACAGTTAATTTTACAATTTTAGGTAAGAAAGAAGGCTACCTTATCTACTACAATAATACAGCATTTACTTCAATGCAAGACTCTGTTTCCCCCCCAGATATGCCATTAAAAAGTGGGTATCATCTTACATTTGCAGACAAGTTATAGTTATGCCCACTGAAAAAATTATACGTAACGGTTTTTTTTGGGGGGGGGGAGAGGTGGTCATCTTACACTAAGGGCTGTCTTCCTATTGAATGAATACAGTATAAGTTTAAATGCAACAGCAAAGTATGCTTGGCTCCAAACACTCTGTGTGTGTGTGCGGGTGCACACACAGAATTCATACAGCATCAGATATGTTTGAAATGCCATCTAAACCCAGACCTATTTTGAGAATGTAAGCAATCCTTTGTACGAAAATCTCTGTCTCCAACACCCCATGGAACAACCACTGCTAGAAAATCCATGAATAGCATACCAATGGCTCCAAGGTACTGATATCCTTCAGCTTGTTTCCACTGAGGTTTAGATGTGTGAGGTTAGGAAGCTTCTCAGCTAATACATCAAGACCTCCAGAAATTCTGTTGTCACTGAGTTCAAGCTTTAAAAAAGGGAGGGAAGGGGGAAAATGAACACATTAGTAATGCCAGCATGGGCAGAAACAAAATATTTCTACTGTTGTGGGATGAAGAACTGTAACAAAGTATTGAGCAAGATCAAAAACAACATGAAATAAAATAACTGACATCATAAAGATGTTCCAATCCTTTACCCACTGAGACATAATAAGCTGCTCACAGAAAGTTCCTTATTATACCCTACATCAAGGGGGAGTTGCCGTATCGGCTCCATCTTCTTATAGAATGGAACACATATATTAACTACGGGGACATATAGCTACACAACAGATCTGTTTCTCTTTTCTGTCAGTTCAACTATTATGGCCTTGGAACTGTAGCTGAAGTATCTGTTAAAGATCCCCAGCCTCTAGAACCTTTGAACCTACAGGAGTTAGAGGAAAGGACTATTAAAACAATTGAAGTCTGCAATATAGCCATGCCCTATATCCTACAAAACGGCTGTTCTGAAAGACAGCAAATCATTCAACACATATCTTTGAAGGCTCTGCCTAAGAGAAATGCCATTTTCCTACTCACCATTTTCTCAAAACAACCTCATGTCCTGACCAAGCATGGATATGTACATACGATTGATTCTAAATATACACATTTGTTCTGAATGCAATGTATGTGGTAAGAAAGCTCATAAATACTGAAGTAAAATTGGTTTATCAGAACCAATCCAGTAAAAGATACCATCTTTACCTATTCTTAGTTTCCTACAAACAGACTTCAGGTGCCATAATGAAGTGTTATACGCTTAGAAAGTAATGTTTATAGAAAAGTAATTAAGAAACATGGCCTATTCTCTAGCCAAAGTTAAACCCTTTCAAGTTCCATAGACCTCAATAAAATTGTGTGTTCCTAATCCTGGCCAAATCTGGATGAACCAAGTCCACATAGTTGACAGGCAGCAAGCCTCAAGATCTGGACAAGGTTTAAATTCATATGGGTGGCACTGTTATTACACAATACAAGTGAATAACGGACCTGTCTTAATGAGCAATCATTTGTACAAATGCAAAACAATGACTGCATTCCATGGAGCAAACTGACTTGCTTTTGCCAATAACAACATCCAAATTCCTGCCACTAACCATGAAAGGGATAGCAAGTTCCAAGAACAGACTTTAGTTTCTGAGCTAGGTTATAATAATAAATAATAATAAAAAATTTTATTTATACCCCGCCCTCCTCGCCGAGGCAGGCTCAGGGCGGCTTACAGGACATGGCAAAAGCCATATTAAAACAATAAAACAAGATTATACAGTTCAATACAGTTAACAATTAAATATTTAAATAATCTAAAAAGTCTAAAAAATATAATCTAATAGTGCTACTATCTCAGTTATATTAATGTTAATGATGGCGTGATGTTTATTCCAAGCTCCATCTTAGAAGGCTAGCCGGAAGAGGGCGGTTCTGCAGGCCCTACGGATCCCGCAGGGCCCACACCTCTTCCGGCAGCTGGTTCCACCATTGGGGTACTTTTATAGAGAAGGCCTGTTCTCTAGTTGTTTTTAGTTTGGCCTCTTTTGACCCAGGTACTTCCAGAAGGTTTTGTGAATTGGATCGTAGTGCTCTCTGGGGAACATATGGAGAGAGGTGGTCCCTAGAGGTAGGCAGATCCTCGGCCATATAGGTTGATGGCTAGCCACACCAGTTTTTCATACGTGGTAGTTATTCAACAAAGTCAACATCCTTGTCTTGTATACACTACCCTTTTACAACAATATCATTCTCTAAGAAGTAGCTGTGATAAAAAGCCTCGCTTTTCTTCACCCCACAGAATGCATATTCATCCAGATATGCCCATTTCCTTTGAACCTAGTCTCCAGAACAAAAATGCTAGTTTACTGAAAAGTACTGGAAAATAAAGGGACATTGGGTGATTTTTGATAATAGTTGAAGTTACTTTTCTTTTTTAAAAAAAGTAATGGACTAATGTCTTGATTCTGTTTTTCTTTTTGGATAAGGACAAAAAGAACTATAAGAGAAGAATGAAGATGGATTATAACTAATTTGTTGGGTTTGTTTATTCTTTTACAGAAAGTTTTGTGGGGTTTTTTAGATAAGATTTTTAATAAGATGATTCTTTAATTGATAAGGTTACCTTTAATTTTTAGCAACTTAAGTAATTGACACTGGTGGGGGTCATGATATGGGGGGAGGGGAGAAGGGAAGAGTAATGTATTGGTATTAATTTTGCATTATTTTTTATTATTGATATTATTACAATATATTACCACAATAAAATTGTTTTTACACTGAAAAATGCTAGTTTACTAGGTACTTCACTAGTAGCGATCATGACCTAGTCTGAGATTCCCCCCCCCCCCAACTCATACACACACCCCTTGGCAGTTGTCTAAAAAGACAGACAGGCTCCTACCCAATCCAGCTGGACTCCAGAATCACATTAACTTTTCAGTAAATCTTTTTAGGCATATTCTCAGTGTAAGCAAACAGGACACCTACTCAAAGCCAAATATAATTCACACATTGTGCCAAAGAAACACAACTTTCGCTTACCAATAATATATTTGTAAATTTGAACTGGGTGCTTGTTTTGGAATGAGCTTGAACAACAATATCAGGAGGGAAACCCTGTGATTGTTGTTCAAATCCCAGGCTGCCAGAAGTTGACTACAATTTTCCAGAGATTCACTACACCATCAATGTGTTTCTTAGGATTGTTTCCTCTAAGCATGTGGAGTTTCTTAAAAATGCAGGTGGTTGGGACATTGATTTTTCTGCTTGTTGGCATACGTGGCCCTGATTACAGTACAAATTCTAATAAGTAAGGAACAACCCTTAATCTGTTGACAGTTTTGTCAAATCCAGGTGGGTAGCCATTTTGGTCTGAAGTAGCTGAACAAAGTTTGAGTCCAGTGGCACCTTTAAGACCAACAAAGTTTTATTCAAGTTTGTCAGACTACATCTCACCCTGTATTTCCCTTTAATCCTGCCATTCTTCCATTTGCATCTTAACATACCTACTACTAGGAAAACCGCAAAGGTTCCTCGCTGTAAGAGTTGCGCAGTGCTTTCACGGAAATATTAGCAAATATTTATTCCTTGATTGATCTAAGAAGTCCCCCTCAACTTTATCCAGTTATATAAAACATGCAACTGAGCACAGTTCATGTTTTTGTAACCTCTTTGGAGTCTTGTAACAGGACTAATCGAAAGGAGCAACCCAGCTTCCAAATTCACTGGTTTACTAAGATCGTAATGGAAATGGTTGTTAATATGGCTATGTAGCAGTAAATACCCAGCCCACCACTCATGCTCATTAGTTAAATGGCTTACCTTTTTCAGTTTGGGGAGCTTGGGGAGATTCAAGACAGATGTCAGCCCCACATTTATTAAGCTGAGGAACTCCAAGTTGACAAACTCTCCTGACAATCCCTCAATTTTGCCTTCATTTGATCTGCAGTTGTCAAGAACAAGTTCTTGTACCTGAAAAGACACACAAAAATAAACACAATCCCTTTCAAAACAGCAGCTGAGATAACGATACCTAATAAAACGAAACACAGGCAAGCTGAGATATGCCTCTTGCCACACTTCATTGGAATTTATAGCCTCACAAGGGCCTAGGACAAATAACAGTACATTAGCAACAAAATTTGCACCCAAAGCCAATCAGCATTTAAAAAAAAAAAAAAACCTCAAAGAAGACCTATGGTGTGGATACACACACTAAATAATACACTTTCAATCCCCTTTCCAACTGGATTTTGCCATGTGAAATGGCAAAATCCATTTTCAAACAGTTCCTGAAGTAGACTGAAGTTTGAAACTGCATTATTTAGAATGTGTGACCTCAGCATTAGGCTTTGGTGGAAACAGAATATCAGAGTTCTGGAAGAGCAACCACCTTTCTGATGTCCTTGTAGTCCTCCTTTGACACAAAGACAATAAAGTTTCATTTGTTCTAGAACCTTAGCCCGTATTTGCATTCAAGGTTCATTTCTGAGTACGAATTTTCAAGGAACAAAATGTCTTTCAGCTTGAATGTATGCCAAACGATGCTGGTTCCCCAACAGCAAGACTGTGGGGAGAACTCCCTGCTGCAGGTATCCCTGCCTCAGAGGTTTCAGACTGCCTGTGAAGGCCTCGAATTTCATCTCATGCTTCGAGTTGAATCAGAGATACAAAAAACAAATTCCCATACAGGCAAACCATCAGAAATACCCAAATCTAAACAGCTGGTTGATGCTATATTTAACATATACTTAAACCCATATGTCACCAATGAAGCTGGTTATAATGATGTTAAAACCAGTAATATAGGCTTAACTGTAAAACAACAAACAATTGCATATCATACATCAGTAACAAGTGTTGATCCCTCACAAATTCATCATCCAACTCAAAGTGTATTTTCTTATTTAAAATGTTTCTATTCCCGTCTTTCTCCCAAGCACTGCAGAACCCAAAACGGACTATGCAATTCAATTTTACAGAGCATTTGCAGGAAAGCTGGTTCACAATATGGAACCACTACAGAAAACACCCTTATGGTATCAGCCATTCGAACATGCTTACAGAGAAGGGACAAATGTGGAGGAGAAAGTTTTCCTCTCTCTTTCCTTGGGCAATAGATCCCAGTAGGCGCCGTGTTGGTCTGAAGCAATAGAACAAAGCAGTAGACAAGTGCACCTTTAAGACCAACTAGGTTTTATTCAGAAGGTAAGCTTTCGTATGCTCTTAAGTAAACTTCATCAGACAAGTGGGAATGGGAATTAAGAAATTCTTAATATAAGTGGGCAGTGTGGAATCATGGGAATGTTTTTAGCAGATTAAAAGAATCACAAATAGGGATCTGTTTGTTGAAAAAAACACTGGAGTGGAGGGTGATAAAAAGCAGACTGCTGTCCTAGGGGTGCCATAAATCTAGGTAACATTCTGGCCTTGTTAGTTTAAACAGAGGGCATGATTATAACATCCATATAGTTTGCCATAGGATGGGTTGGTATATGCAATAAGACAAACAACCAATATTCCCACTTGTCTGATGAAGTCTGCTTAACAGCATTCGAAAGCTTACATTCTGAATAAAACTTAGTTGGTCTTAAAGGTGCACTTGTCTGCTGCTTTGTTCGTTTCCTTGTGCAAATCACAGCTCTCTCCGTCTAAAAATAAACATAGCTTGTCACCTAGTGGTGCCAAAAAAGAGCTAAAGTTTCAGGCAGCCAATCAGTTCTTCGGGATCTCCTGGCTATTCCACACACAATGCCATACAGTAATTTATTTTTTCATCTCCAATCTGTAATTCAATAAGCCAAAAAATGATAAAACTGAACACCACTATCTACTTCCTGGTAGACTCAATGTCCTAAAACTACTAATAGAGAAATATATCCCCAGGCCACAGAAAGACAACACCCTACCATTCTGCTAGAAACAGGCCATCTTAATTTGAACAAAAGAACAAGCCAGGAAGAGCACATTCTATTGTCTATCATCTTGGGCAACAGTGGCAGAAAGACTGAGTTACGGTAACTTGTCTGTGATTGTCAAGGACACTACCGCAAAAGACCATCAAACCAGCACCATGCTTCAAGTAGTATTACACCACCACTAGAGTTTTGCTTTGGGTAATAATGTAAAAAGCTTTATGTTATCTGCAGACTGCAGGAAGATACAGCATATTGGTGTGTATCTTCACATAGGTTGAAATGGGAATCAATGATAGAAATGTGTTTTGGAAGACTCAATGCCACAAAGGCTGGATCACACCAGAACCCTTAGGGCAGCTCTAACAACTACTGGTTCTGACAACTGTTCTGGTCACCCAGAGAGCTCCAGTGTGGACGTCTCCTCACTGGTTACCTTCTGAAGCATCACCTGGTTTTCCCTGGACAGTGCAGAGAAAGAACAAGAAATTGTCAAAGGGGTTTTCCTTACTGAACCTCGACAATGATAGAAGCTGAGGAGGGCAAGCGGCAGCATCTCCCTTGGAAGTCCTGCCACAGGGCATGCACTGTGCCCTTGGCAACTGTCAGAGCCAATAGATGCAACGTATTTGTATTGGTTCACTGAGTGTCCTCTGTGAACCAGCCCTAAAGCAAACTCTGCACAAATGAAACAATTTGTCAAAATGGTATTTCTAAGATCATAATGAAAACAGTGCCACGCATTCAAGGACACGTGCTTGATTGAAATCTTACTTGGTCTTAGAAACTGGAACATTTCCGCTACCGGAATGAAAGCAGTCAGCCCACAATGATGTTCTTCTGTCTGGCTAGAAGAGCTTAGGGGGGGATGTTGTTATCAAGCAGGCAGCAGAACAAGGTTCAGCTGTCTTGCTCAAGTTGTTTAGATAAAATATAGAGACCAATTTCAAACAATGCACACCAAGAAATACACTGAATAAACAGCTACCTTGTATGTATGCAGTAATCATAAAGCAAATGGCACAGAGCCCTAAAGATGGATGGGAAAGCAGAAAGAGACTTTCCTGTGCTGGGCTTAGGCTGGAGAGACTTTTCTTAGGACTGCATTGTAAACTGCTCATATGCAGTAAAGAACTACATTAAAAAGCCAGAACAGATTATCATGGTTTCTTAGGAGGGGTCAGTCACCAGAAGTCGCCATGAAGAAGACACTGGACTTATATCCCTCCCTCCACTTCGAATCTCAGAGTGGCTCACAATCTCCTTTAACTTCCTTCCTCACAACAGACACCCTGTGAGGTGGGTGGAGCTGAGAGGGCTCTCTCAGCAGCTGCCCTTTCAAGGACAACCTCTGCCAGAGCTATGGCTGACTCAAGGCCAGCAGGTGCAAGTGGAGAAGTGGGGAATCAAACCCGATTCTCCTGGATAAGAGTCTGCACACTTAACCACTATGCCAAACTGACTTCCGGGTGTATGCGTGCACCCCCCCCCCCCAAAAAAACCTACCAAAAAGGAAATTTAAAAGTCTGCATTTTCAAACCTTGTGATTAAACAAATCACCCAAATCAAAGTGTAAAAACAACCCCCTCTAAACCTTATGCAGTAAAAAGTAAAACAAATTAAAGTAATTGTTGGGGATAAATAGAAGAGTCTCACCAACTTCTTACCTCATATACTTAGTTGAAATTTTAGTCCATCTCATATTTTAGCAGTTTCTTGGGGCAATTCCAGACAGTACAATGCAACCTATACAAGGTGAGGTTTTTAAAATGGCTGCTGTATCCTACTTTAAAAGAACTTCTACCTTGCTTTCCTATCAGAATTGGCCTTCAAGACAATTTACAATTGACTTGAAGGGGGAAAAAATATTGAACACAATATGTGGACCTTCAGAAGCACAATGGACAACTCTTGGACTGCAGTGCTATAGTAACTAATATTTATGCCAAATAACTGATAGTCAAGAAATGATATTCATTCTTTTGACTACCCAATTCCTTCCCCATCTTTTCCAATTACCCCTGCTCAGGGTGGCATGCAGTGCAGTCTGAAAACTGACCCGTCAACAGGCTTATGTTAATGCCATCTGAGATTTGTAGTAATCTAAACTGAATTGTTATTGTGCTTTATTGTTTGATGTTTTGTTGCTTATTGCCCAGAACCCTGAGGAATCAAGGTTTGGGTAATTCATAAATCTAACTTAAGGAAAATGCAATAGGTGTGTATAAACTGGCCTGATGCTGGGACCCTAAGCCACTCTCTTCTAATTTACACAATGATCAAACAATCATAATTTGAAGTAAACTAGTCTAGGAGTAGAATAGAACAAATCGAAGGTATCTGACATCCATACAAGTTAATGAACAACTATGATGGGGGGGGGGGGAGAGGAAGCTTAATTTGAAAGTAAAGAAGACTTGATAAAACTATGTTTCAAGTTTAAAAGACAAAAATTACAGTGCATTGCTATGCAATTACTCTAGCCTTTTATTTATTTTTGGCCATCAAGTTGCAGTTAACTTAAGGTGACCTCATAGGGTTCTCAAGGCAAGACACATTCAGAAGTTGTTTGTGCCTTTGCTTGCCTCTCCATAGCAGCCTTGGAATTTCTTGAAGGTCTCCCATGCAAATACTGACCAGGGCTAGCTCTGCTTAATTTCCAAAACCTGATGAGACTGGGCTAGCTTGAGCCAGTTTGGTGTAGTGGTTAAGTGCGTGGACTCTATCTGGATTTCATAGTTGTTGTCCTTGAAAGGGCAGCTGCTATGAGAGCTCTCTCAGCCCCACCTACCTAACAGGGTGTCTGTTTTGGGGGAAGAAGGTAAAGGAGCTTGTAAGTCGCTCTGAGAGTCATAGTGAAGGGCAGGGTATAAATCCAATATCATCGTCTTCTTCCAGGTCAGGGCACTCTAAATTTAACCCACTGATGTCAATGAATTTAAACTGGTGTAACTCCGCAAACAACTGCAGTTAGAAACTCCTGTTCACTAACAAATACATATCAAACACGGCTATAAAAAAGGTCAAATAGGGATGGCTAGGGCTTTTTTTGTAGCAGGAACTCCTTTGCATATTAGGCCACACACCCCCATGTAGCCAGTCCTCCTGGAGCTTACAGTAGGCCCTGTACTAAGAGCCCTGTAAGCTCTTGGAGGATTGGCTACATCAGGGTGTATGGCCTAATATGCAAAGGAGTTCCTGCTACAAAAAAAGCCCTGGGGATGGCTACAGAAATTTCCAGTTTCCTAGCTTCATTTATTTACAGCTTAACAAAAAAAAAATCACCTATGGCTTCTATTTTTAAAACAGAAATTTAAAATTTTGTAGCAGTAAATTCAAAATGTATTTGAACTCGAGCCAGAGATTTTCTCCACTCTTATTTTTATTTTATTTATTTGTATTTGTGTGTGTGTGCACCTATAAGTCATAGTGACTTCTGGTGACTGACCCCTACTGCCAGAGTCAACCCTGCTTAGCTTCCAAGATCTGACAAGATTGGGATTGCCTGGGCTGTCCTGGTCAGGGCTGGGATTTGCCCCACTTGACACACTGTGCTCCAAGTTGGAACATCCAACTATTCTGAATTGACAACACAAAATACAACAACCGTATCCACTGGTTACAAAAATAAGCAATGCTTTCCAAAATGAGTTTATCTGATAATTCCACTTCAGTAAAACAAGAATACATTTTTTTCAAGACTTGCCCAGCATCTCTGCAGCATGTATGTACCAGAACAGATATTTCTACAATGAATTCTTAAGAATTAAAACCTGAATCACACATCAACTTTAAAAGCAATTAATTAATCAAATAAACAATTTAAGCCCTCATATTTTAAAAAAACTGCTGCCCAATTAATCACAAGTATTCTTTTAGTCAATTTTTAATAATCCTACCTGATCATAATGGCACAACAGAGCAAAGTATTTGAACGTAGTTTATTAGAATTACATTTATTATATAGAAAACTAATCTTATTCACTATTCAATCTTTTCTCAGATTAACTATGCTCACAACTTTATAGACTTACTATTTATTGTAGCAAAATGGAGTGGCCGGTTTCTTTTATATTACTTCCTCCGCGCAGGGCTTTTTTTATAGCAGGAACTCTTTTGCATATTAGGCCCAACACCCCCTGATGCACCCAATCCTCCAAGAGCTTACAGGGCTGTTAGTACAGGGCCTACTGTAAGCTTCAGGAGGACTGGCTACATCAGGGGGTGGGGCCTAATATGCAAAAGAGTTCCTGCAACAACAACAAAAAAGCCCTGATGTTAAATAATTTTAATGGAGCCCAAGTCTACCGACTTGACCAGGAAACATCTCACAAGCCTGATTTTCTCCAAATCACTTTTAAACAGCAGGTCTATCCAATACTATGGAAATTAATTAGTACAACCCCATCAAAACACATTAGCTCATTTTTGGTATTCCAAATCAGACAATTATGATGAGCTTCCCAGAAGGTTTTTGCAAAATTGGTACAATCCTATCAAGGCATTGTAATGTGCCTTTTAAAAGGATCAAAAGAGAACTGATCTGTGCTGGTAGGAAGCAGCTCATCCTTTGATACTAATCCTCAACAAATACTCACCAGTTTACGAGATGTGCGTGTATCTGTATCTTCTAAATGATTGAAGGCACAATACAGTTTGAGAAATCACAATATACCCCCCCCCCACTCTGGGGCAAATTCTAATTTCTGAAGAGAACATTCATATAGCTTGATAAACAACCCCCCCCCCCCGACCACACACACACAGTTTTTAAAAATTTCACATCATTTCATATCTCACTGCAAGGTGCCATTACAACTGTTATAAAGGAAGTGAGCAACCTGTTAATTCCTCAGAACCTTTCAGAGTGGATGTTAAAAGAAAAGACATAACCCACCGAAAGGGGCAGAGAAGAAAAGGTTACTTCAGGGCACAGAAGCCCAAGCTCTACAGTTTGTAACCTTGAAAGGGAGACCAGAAGATATACAGCCTCACCTGAACTGTCCTCTTAAAATACTGAATATTCAAGTCCTGATGAACTGGAAAATTCAAAAGCTCAACTGATCCTAACAGAAAGTCATTGTATTGCTATTAAGGATGTTAGCAGTAGCACACATAGTATCACCATGTGCACCGCTCTTTTGCCAGGGTGAATAAAAGAGCTATGCCGCATCAACACGAGAGGACAACAGCAATCCCAAGTGTCGCTGTTAACAGCAATATTAGTGCTGAGCCAGACTAGATCATCAGTTGGCAACAAGAGCATGCAATGTGCACTAGGTTCAGAGCATCTGCTGCATCCTGTAATGCTCATCTGATATATGAGAAGCTTTGCTCCAGCTCAGACAGGCACATTACATAGAAGAGAACTGGAGAATCCAATCCTGTGTCTTGAACTTGCCGTATAGGGATGGGCATGAACCGGTTCGGGCACAACTTGGCCCACTTCAGAGCTCCAAAACATTTACCAAACTTTTGTTTGGTTTGGCTGTCTGGGCCATTTAAACTTAACAGCTGACCTGTTAGGTTTAAATGACTGTGATCCATTAAATCCATCAGTCCCACCCCCCCCACCCCGTTTTGAAAGGCGAATCTCCCCTTTCTCTGGTCTGCAGCTTCAAACCATCCAGTTTGTGGCATTTCTGGCTCAGTTTGGGGGTTGCCCCGAATTGAGATTTTTGAGTTTGTGCCCATCCCTAAAGGTAAAGGTAGTTCCCTGTGCAAACACCAGTCATTTCTGACTCTGGGGTGATGTTGCTTTCACATTTTCATGGCAGACTTTTTTACAGGGTGGTTTGCCATTGCTTTTCCCATCTACACTTTACCCCCCGCAAGCTGGGTACTTATTTTACCCCTCGGAAGGATGGAAGGCTGAATCAACCTCGAGCCAGCTACCTGAACTCAGCTTCCACTAGGATCGAACTCAGATTGTGAGCAGAACTTGGACTACAGTACTACTGCCCAATAATTAATGGTGGCATACAAGGAAATTAATGTATGCATGGAATTACTAATAGAGAATGGAGCTGGACTCAAAGCTAGATAGTTCTGATATTCTGGCTTAATTCTTCATATTAGGGCCAAACTACATGTTCAGGCTTTTAACCAGCTGGGCCCAGATGCAGAACGCTTTTTTAAAAGTAAAAGAAAGCCCAAATTGCCTTGGAAGGGCTCCTGCCTTCCCCACCCCCCAAGCTAGTTCCACCACAGAAACTGCACTGGATGGGGAGGTTATTTTCTGGTCTCTGCTGCTCCACATGGAGTACTCTGTTCACATGCAGCTGCAAAAATGGGGGTGTAACTTCCTCCCATCCAGCACTGTTTCTGCATGGTAAAACAGTTGGTGAAGAGCAGAAATCCTCCTCTCTCTGTGACAGTGTTCCAAGAATGTTTGAGTTTTTATTTTTAAGAATTCATTTATCAAAACCTGGACTTAGCTTGTTGAACATCTGAAAGTGCAGTCTGGCCCTTAGAAATCACAGTCATTTAGTCTTAAAGGTAAAGGAAGTTCCCTGTGCAAGCAACAGTCATTTTCGACTCTGGGGTGATGCTGCTTTCACAACGTTTTCACGGCAGACTTTTTACGGGGTGGTTTGCCATTGCCTTCCCCAGTCATCTACACTCCCCCCCCCCAGCAAGCTGGGTATTCATTATAGTGACCTCGGAAGGATGGAAGGCTGAGTCAACCTGGAGCCAGCTCCCTGAACCAGCTTCCGCTGGGATCAAACTCAGGTCATGAGCAGAGGGCTCCGACTGCAGTACTGCAGCTTTACCGCTCTGCGCCACGTGGGCTCTTCATTTAGTCTTAGGGACATTTAAAGGGGCACTGAAGCACTTTTTAGGGACCCTTAAAGGGGCACTGTCCTGGTCTGTATATGAATAACCAAGCAAATGGGCTTTACGGACCTTTCCATGTATATAAGCGGTCAAGCAAACAAAATATAAAACAACTGTTTACAGCCAAGGTGCTCAGTACTTTCCAATGGCCTTGAAATCAGCCCGGACCAGACTACCACTGAACAACGGAGTAACAAACATGGGGCTGATCATACAATACATGCCAAAAAGAGTGTGCAGTTGTACTGAAGATAGCATTGGAAAAGCATAAATAGTTCAAATTAGATTCTCCCTCTCAATAAACTGCGATGTTAGGCATTAAATTATCTACCTACTCCCTGAGATTCAGAACTGCTTTCTAAATCGTATTTTCCGCACATGCTTGTCATGTTATAGGTGTTACCTAAAGTTTGAAAACAAACCCCAAATATCTGCTTTTTTCCCTTTTTAACCCTCAGGCGTGCCGCTAAAAGGAACAGCCCAAGCCAGGAGGATCAAAAGGAAGTAAAGCGTTTCTATCCGCCATAAAACAAACAAGATTTTATTTCAGCAGGAGCGTTCACAGACTAGCCCACTTTTTCAGAAACATACACCCCTCCACGTGTTGAAACAAAAAATCTTGCTCGTCTTTCAGCTGCCACGCAGGATCTAGCCCCTGAAAGATTCTGCTGTTATGTCTTTTAATGTGCCATAAGACTGGTGCTTAATTCCCCCTGGAATTAGATAGACCGGCCACGTTCTAGCAAAAGAGTATATTCAGCAGCAAATCGAGCGAGGGGCAACCATGACACGATCCTGCCCTAAATTAAGGCGGTTTCAAAAATCCCGAAGATTTCAAGCGGGAGAGATTTAAGAGCTCGATGGTGCCTCCATTTAAAAGAGCTGAAGATCGTGCAGAGAGAGGAGAAAAAGGAAGCTTTTGGCGGGAACGCGAGGCGTACGACGGAGAGTAAGAAGGCAGCTCCCACATGCACGCGCGCTCCCTCTGCAGCTGTCGCCCGTTTAAAGAGGGAGGAGGAAGGCGGGAAAGGCCGCCCAGAGCGCGCCCGTCCTGGCTGAAGGGGACGGGCGCCGCGTGAGGAGGAAAGCGCGCTCACGAGCCGACGGGCGGCAGCACTGCCCTCGCCTCCCTTCCGCAGCTATTGCCTGTTTAAGGCCGGCGGAAGGGGAGCGAGGTGGGGGAGGAGGCGCGCGCGCGCGACAGACCCCTCCGCGTGCGCGACGCCGGGCCGCGAGGCGAACGGACGCGGCTCCCTGTCGCGCGCACGCGAAGCGCCAACCGCCTCGCTCTGTCCCCTCTGCAGGCAAAACAGCCCGCGCTCTCGCAGTGAGGAGACGCAGCAACGGGAACAACATGGCGGCCGCAGATTCCCTCGTCAGTCAGTCAGTCGCTCGCTCTCCCATTACGCGCTCGCTTCGCTTTCTTTCCCTCCTCCTGCCAACCACAACGGGTGACCGAACCTTTCCTCTCCCCCCTTCCCCAGCCTCGCGCTCTCATATTCTCTTCCCGCCCCTTCGGAGCCTCCCCCCCACAATGAAGCCCCAAATCCGCCTCCCCGTAGGCCTCCCTCCTCTGCGTCTCAACCGCTCCCCCGTCCGCGCTTACATCCGGCGGGGTCCGGTTCCGCAGCTCCAGGTGGATCCGCTTCTTCATGTCCATGGCGGCGCGTCGTGAGGGGAAGGAGAAGCTCGGGGCGGGCCCGGGGTCTCAGGCCTTGGCGCCGAGGGAGCCCGCAGGGGCAGCGGCCGAAGGGGAAGAGCGGCCGGCGGCAGGGAGGGAGAAAAGCGGCAGCGCTCGGCGCCTCTTTCACCGCCGCGACTGCACTTCTACCGGCAAACGAGGGCCCCCCCTCGGCCTGAGCCGAATCGACCGAGCGAGTGACTGACTGACTGACTGGCCGGCCGATCGAGCGACCGCTAGGGGGCGCGGCAAAGGCGCCAAGAAGAGACTCCCCGGAACTTAGTCGTCATAGCCGCGCCCCTCCCCCCCAGCCGGGCCCGCCTTTTCCTCCCCTCCCTCCTCTCTCCAGAGCCCCCAAAAGGCGGCGCCTCGGCCATGGAGATTCCCACCCAGACACGGCGTCTTTTGCAGAGACGTTTCCTAGCTTAATAAAGAAGACCACGGCTGTGGATTTACGCCCCGCCCTTCTCTCAATCAGAAACTCAGAGCGGCTTACAATATCCTATATCGGGGTGGTCAAACTGTGGCTCGGGAGCCACATGCGGCTCTTATCTATTGTGTGATTTGAAGCCCCCACCACCTGGGCCATAGCCAGGGTTTTAAAGGTTGGGGAGCTTTTTTAAAAGTCAGGGGGCACACTTTCCCATCCACTGGAGGGCTTGCCACTTCTCAGAAGCTTTCTAAGGTAGGGGCAAAAGCTGGAGGTTCTGAAATTGGCCAAGTCGAGGCAGAAAACCCTAAAACGTTGGGCTCAAGAAGAGAGTGCATCTTGCATACAAGCTGGGGGGTTTTCTTCCACTTCCCTATCCCTCACCCCAGCGCTTTGCAAACAGCAGCTCCATCTGTTCCCCACCCGCCCTGGCCCATTCCATGTGGCTTCCTCTGCCTCCTGCTCCTCAACCTTCCTCCTCTTCACCTGCTGGTTTTGCTGCTGCAGTACACTGTGCCCTGCTCAGCTTTCCCGGTATTGGTTGCCGCTGAGGGCACTTTGCTGGCTCAGCCATAGTAAAAATTAAAAGCAGGCTGCACCCTGGAGGGCCCCCTGGGAGTTGTGGGGGGGGGGGCTGACTGGAAATCAGGGGGCAGTGCCCCCACAGGCCCCTCGCCTTTGGCTACAGGCCTGCCCACCACCCTGTCAGCCAGATAGGAGAAGGCATTTGTCTCTAAATCATTTCTCCAAGCCAGTCAGCAGCTTGGAAAATGGATTTAAAGTTGCTTTTCCCCCACATCTCTCTTCCTTCCTCCTTGACTCTCAAACATCTGACAATGTCTTGTGGCTTTCAAACTTCTGACATTTATTCTATGTGGCTCTTGCATTAAGCAAGTTTGGCCACCCTTGTCCTATATCTTCTACCCCCACAACAGACAGCCTTTCAAGGACAACTCTTGTGAGAGCAATGGCTAACCCAAGGCTATTTTAGCAGCTGCAAGTGGAGGAGCAGGGAATCAAACCTGGTTCTTCCAGATAAGAGTCTGCACACTTAACCACTACACCAAACTGGTGTATTAAAGTGAATTAAAGGCCTGTGTTGTCTTAAACAGAATTACACCCTTCTGAGCCCATTGCTTCAGGAGGGTGCAGAGCCTAGATTATTGGCAGGCCCACGTCTGAATTTCCCACTCTGCCATTGAGGCTCAAGATGTGACTTTAGGCAGGCCCAGGCGTGGCCAGACTTTCTTAACATAAGAGCCACATAGAATAAATAGATGTTTGAGAGCAGCAAGAGATGAATATCAGATGTTTGAGAGCCCACAACAGGAAGGAAGGAAGGCAAATAGATAGGGGAGGGAGGGGTGGAAATGAAGCAACTTCAAATGTATCCTCCATGCCACTGGCTGGCTTGGCTTGGAGAAGTGATTTAAAGAGACAAATACCTTCAAGCTGGTTGATGGGGTGTTAGGGGCTTTGAGAGCCACACAATATCTGTGAAAGAGCCACACGTGGCTCCTGAGCTGCAGTTTGATCCCCTCTGGGCTAGTCTCGCTTTCAGCATAACCCACCTCACACGGTTGTTGGGAAGATAAAAGTGGAACAGGGAAGAATGTGAGCTGCTTTGAGTCCCCTATAAGGGGCAAATTAAGGTGCCAGCCTCCAGATTGGACCTGGGGATTCCCCCAGAATTACAGCTCCTCTCCAGGCTGCAAAGTTAAGTTCCCCCAGAGAAAATGGCTGATTTGGAGGGCAGACCCTATGGCACTGTACCCAGATGAAGTCCTTGCCCTTCCCAGACTCCATCCCCAAATCTCCAGGAGTTTCCCAACCTGGATCTGACAATCCTAACAGCAGGATATCAAAAATTAATAGAAAGACTTCCAGAAAGGGGAACTGTGGCAGTCTAGCAGCAGAATAACACAAGTCCAGTGGCACCTTAAAAACTAAATTTCTTCCTGAGTCAGAGTTCATTTCAACAGATTTGGGAAACTGTACATCCCTAGTACTGACACTTGAAGTGACAAGGAGCAGACATCCAAAACTAAATTGCATGACATTCCTTTGGTCAAGCTTTCAGGCTTTTCCAGGACACTTCACCAGCCTGATGAGGTTTTCTTTTAGGTGTTTGTAGTGAACTAACCCAACCATAAACTTATTTTAAGCAAAGGAGAGGCATGACAGATTTCAGTTTAAAACAATACCCAGTAAAAGAGAAAGAAATGTATACAGACCGGGGAGAACAGCTCTCAGGGCTTGATAGGGAGAATAGAATTAACAACCAAAAGATCTAATCAAGGAAAGCTTTGTGTGAAACAAGATAAGCAGATCCAATTAGGGGCACTTAACAGGGACTTTGTAAAGGTATAGCTGAACTGATTAGCATCTATAATGGGTGTGTTTAGGACTTGTAAAGTTTTAGTCCATGCTGTCAAGTGATTAAAATAAAATTGCAGATCTTGTCTGCAGTGGATACCCCATACAGTGTACAGTTCTCATCAACATATCTTAAAATAGATTGCAGAGCACAAAAATATGCAGAAGAAGGCAAATAAGATGATCAAGGAATCTGAATGCCTTTCCTTCATTGAAAAACGGGCTTTTGAGTTTGGAGAGGGAGACAAAAGGGGATAGGATTGAGGTTTATAAAATTATACATGGAATTAAGAAAATGGGTTACCCCACTACCACCACACACTCTCCCATTGATAATTAGAACTGGGGGACATACAGTGAAATTGGTGGGCAACAGATGAACAAATAAATTATGGCATTGGCTGCTAGTAAAAAACGGGATTAGATTCCTAAATGGCAAGTCCATCAATAATTCCTAGGCATGTTGACTAAAGCTTTCACACCTAAAGGCAGTAAACCTCTGAAGACCAGTCTTAGGGGGCAATGTCAGGGGAAGGCTTGGACCTCTATCCCCTTTCTGTGTTGGCACGCCAGAGGAACTGGTTGGCCACTCTGTGATACAAGAAGCTGGACCACCCTTCTCAACCAGCAGAACACTCTCTTAGGTTCTCAGGCCTTTAATTCCCACTCACAGAACAGCCTTCTTTTCCTAGGACCTAATAGCATAGGAAAGGGTTTTTTGAAAAAGCTTGAAAGGTTTAAAAGATATAAAGAATGTTTAAGAACAGTGTTACAATAACAAAAAAAGACCAGAAACAAAGGTATTTGCATGAAAAAGGTGGACATCTGTGTCTAATGGATTTAGGGTTGCCCCACTCTGGGTTTGGAAATACCTGGAGATTTTGGGTGTGGAGTCTGGGCAGGGAGGCGTTTGGTAATGCCATAGAGTTAGCCCATCAAAACAGCCATTTTCTCCAGGGAAACTGATCTTAGTTGTTGTTCACTCGCACAATTGAGTCCGACTCTTTGTGACCCCATGGACAGTCATGCCAGGCCCTCCTGAATTCCACCATCCTCTGAAGTCTGCTCAAGTTTGTGTTTGTTACATCAGTAACGCTGTCCAACCATTTCACCTTTTGCAGTCCCTTTCTTCTTTTGCCTTTTTTCTTTCCCAGCATCATAACTGGAGATCAATTATAATAGCAGGAAATCTCCAGGTGCCACCTGAAGGTTGGCAGCCTTGGCTCTAATTGCATGGAGAAGGAAACATTAGCAACCACAAACCACAGATATAATACTCTGGGAGAAGGCTTACCATTCACATGCTGAATGTTAACATCTTACTACATTCTTTACTGGGTGTTACAGAAGGCTGCTGATTGCCCCAGCTCTGGCTGCAATTGCACACACTCAGGGCTTTTTTTGTAGAAAAAGCCCAGCGGGAACTCATGTGCCTATTAGGCCACACACCCTGATAGTAAGCCAGCTGGAACTGCCTTCCCGCTTAAAAAGAAAAAAACACTTCACACGCTAAATAATGCACTTTCAATCCACTTCCAATGCACTTTCCAACTAAATTTTATTGTGTGAGCTGGCAAAATCCAGTTGGAAAGTGTATTGAAAATGCATTATTTAGTGTGTGTGATGGAAGCCTAAGACAATAATTATGGTGCACATGCTGAATACAAACAATCTGGGAAACATGGGGTTTGGTTTGTCCTTATAAAACAGTGGGATTCTAATTTGAAATAATATTTTTTTAAGCAAGGGAGTAACATATTCTTCAGCAGTCGCATAACAGGTTTAAAAAAATCCAACAGGTGAAATCTCTCCAGCATGATGGAAATCTCACCACATTTTCAATTGTACCTCCAAGGCAGTTGTAAAAGGCACACAGCTGATGCACGTAACAAAATAGCTGTGCCTATTCAGAATGTCTTTGCAGCCAGGTTGAAGCTCACCAAATATCTCCTGGCAAGGCTAGTTACCTGGCTAGCAACAAAACCAGCAGGGGGAGCTACTCCCATTACTGCATCTTGCTTCTAGGGAAAGGTTCATCAGCTGCCATGCTGCTGGCACAAAATGAGAGCCAGTGAGGTCAAGAGGTTGGAAGAACGTGCAAGCTCACTGCATGATCAGTCTAGGATCTCCAGCTATTGGAGGGGGGGGGAGGCCCTATCTAATTAATTAATCACCTTAATTGGATGTTATTTACAAGGTGCTGTTATTTTCCATGAAAAACGTTCAGCTGCCCATTTCTACACATTAAGATTCCTCTAAAGCAGGGGTATCAAACATGCCGCCCGGGGGCCAAATCAGGTCCCTGGAGGGCTCCTATCAGGCCCCTGAGCAACTGCTTCCCTCTCTAGGGTGACCATAATGTCTGAAGGCCAGCCAGGGACACGTTGGGGGGGGGGAGGTAGGGGTGCGCAGGCGCAGGGACGCTCCCTCACTCGCCGCCTTCCCCGCCGGCGCCCGCGGCCCACCGCCTCTGGGGCTGGCTAAACCGGGACCTCTAAATGGTCCCGGTATAGCCAGCCCGGGAGGCGGGAATAGGGGGCCAGAACCGGGACATTCCCGGGCTCCCGGGACGGTCTGGCCACCCTATCCCTCTCTCTTTCTCTTGCTTCCTTCTATATCACAGCTGGCTTTCCCAGGCTTGCTCAATTGCACAGGAGCTACAGAGCAAAGCCTCTATTTTCTCCATTGGCTGAGGCTCCTCCCCGTCCTGGTCCCTGGGGAAGGAAGGAAAGAGCCAGAGCTTTCTTTGCCCACTTCCCTGGATCCCACAGGAGATATACAAATAAAGCATTATTAAGACCAACAAGTGCTAATGTATTAATCATGTTTTAAGTTTTTAAACATCTTTAATAGTCTTTGTCAGCGTCTTTTATAAAGTCTATATCTCTGCTCCTGGCATTACATGTTGTGACACACATGGCCCTGCCCTATAGGCTTCCCAACACACACACACACCCCGCTTTGGCGGGAGACTTCTGGGTTCTCAGCTTCATCCCCCGGTCTCCAGAAATCAGGAAGCGGGGGTGGGGGGGGGTGGGGGGGGATAACATACCTGTAGGGTTCATGTTGGTGTAGCAGTTTGTAAAATGTCTGTCCTGAGCAGTTTGTAAAATGTCTGTCCCTTTAAGGCTGGGCAGGAAGGAGGAAACAGGAAGGGCTTCGGAGAACGGCCCCTCCCTTTCTTTGCTTTCGTTTTCACAGCAGGCAGAGGGAAGAAGACCAAGTAAGTATTTGTGTGTGAGAGAGGGAGGGGGGATTCCCTGGTATGGAGGCCCTCCCCCCCCCTTTAGAAAGCGTGTGTGGGGGGGAGGGAAATGTCTACTAGGCACTCTATTATTCCCTATGGAGAACAATTCCCATAGGGAATAATAGGGAATTGATCCGTGGGTATTGGGGGCTCTGGGGGGGCTATTTTTTGAGGTAGAGGCACCAAATTTTTAGTATAGCATCTATGCCTCTCCCCAAAATACCCCCCAAGTTTCAAAACGATTGGAGCAGAGGGTCTAATTCTATGAGCCCCAAAAGATGGTGCCCCTATCCTTAATTATTTCCTATGGAAGAAAGGCATTTAAAAAGGTGAGCTGTCCCTTTAAATGTGATGGCCAGAACTCCCTTGGAGTTCAATTATGCTTGTCACATCCTTGTTCCTGGCTCCACCCCCAATGTCTCCTGGCTCCACCCCCAAAGTCTCCTGGCTCCGCCCCCAAAGTCCCCAGATTTTTCTTTAATTGGACTTGGCAACTCTACTGCCCTACAAGGTCTCATAACAAATGAGTTTGATGCCCCTGTTCTAAAGGGACAGGGCATTTTTTCTCCAGGCCTGTTGGCAAGCCTGTTTTATCCCACCTTTCTTCCAAGGATTTCAGGGAGTGTGCATAATTCTCCATTTTATCCTCACAGACAGCCCTTTGAGGTAGGTTAGGCTGGAAGAGAATCTCTGGTCCAAGGTCACCCTGCTAGTTTCATGGCTGAGTGACAATTTTATTTTATTTTAGCACCTGGTTTTATTTTAGCACCATAAATCCCTATAACCACCCACAGGCTCAACCAGTTGGAAACCCTGTGTGCATTTACCTGGGAGTAAATCCAATTGAAGTCAGCTGGACTTACTTCTGAGCAAGCAGAGAAAGACTCGGGCTTCAAGAATATGATCAAGAAGATATTGGTTTTATACCCCCCTCCTTCACTCTGAATCTCAGAGTGGTTTACAATCTCCTTTACCTTCCTCTCCCTGTGAGGTAGGTGGGGCTGAGAAAGCTCTCCCAGAAGCTGCCCTTTCAAGGACAGTTCTACGAGAGCCATGGATGGCTGACCCAAGGCCATTCCAGCAGGTGCAAGTGGAGTGGGGAATCAAAACTGGTTCTCTCAGATAAGAGTCCACGCACTTAACTGCTACACCAAACTGGCTCTCTGAAGAAGACAGAACACACTTATTACATACCTACTGTTATTTTTGCCTGCTCCCATTACTTTATTGTTCATCACATTTTTAACCCAGTGTATGCCGAGCTGCCAGCTTCTTAGAGGAAAAATGTCCATCCTTTTAATAGAGGCTTAATAGGGTGTGATTTACCAGGTGATGTAATTTACCTCCAGGAAATGAAAGTTTTAACCTATTTCCATATATTAAGCCTCTATTAAAGTGACAGGGCATTCCCCCACACACACCTATCAGCAGTTGGCGACCCTAAATTGTGTCACAGGCCTAGAAACATCAAAAATGTTGTACCCGATGGAGCAGACTGCCTCTATTTCACCATGGAAAGTGTGAGTCCTAATTGGTCCAGGAAAGCCCAGGCCACAGATGGAAGGCCTTGGCCAATGGAAAGGATAAAAGGGGGGCAGGTAGGTAAGGTAGGCTTGCTTGGTGAGCCAGTGCAAACAAAGAAGGGTGGGGTGACTGAAGAGGAGTAGTTGAGTTGGTTTGGCTTGGGCGGGGGTGGGGGGGGTGGTATGGGAAGAGAAAGAAAGCAACTTGCTTCTCTAGCGATCTGATTATATTTGTCTGCATGAAAATAAACTTGCTATTTGGATGTAAAGCCCCTTAAACCGCCCAGGGCCCTATTCTTCCTGACAGGGCTTTTGTGCCTCTTAAGGACTGATCTTTTGTCCTGGAATGGGGGAGGCAATGATAGGGGAACAGATGCATTTTAATCATGCCTTTTAAATGCATTTATTTATTCCCCAGTGGGACCCGCTCATATCTTACCCCTGTAGGCTAGAGGTCAGGTGTAATTTTGGGAGAAATCCAGGCTCCACCTGGAGGATGATGGCAATATTAGGTTATGTTGTTAAAGGCATCTTCACAGAGTAAGGGAAACTCTGTGGACCTCTGTTGATGTAAAAGTTGGGCTAGACTAGAGGATCATAGGGATTTATGCTAGTTCCATTGCTATCATGGAGAAAACTCAAGAAATGAGAGTTCTAGGCCTCAGATTCAGCAAGAGCTCATAGGAGCACAGCTCCTGAACCTTTCTTAAGGTTCCCCTGCTCCTTCTCACCTACCTACCTTGTCCACTGAATAGTAGGTGCAGCTACATAACAATCCATGGATTAGGAGGCCAGCCATCCAGCCACCAGGGGCTTTGTCACACCCCCAGCAGCCCTCATTAACCCCTGAAGAAGCCTACATCACTTTTTCTCCACTTCTGATGTGATTTTGGGCTGGCCTTTTGACTGGGGGGGCAGGAGAGCCCCAGGTGAATGAGGCCTGCTTGCGCTGGCTGGATCTCTAGCCAGCCCAAGCAGGCCTCACTTGCCTGGGACTCTCCTTTCTTGCATCAGGTTACTTTTGGCTGGTGAAGGCTTATATTTTGATGAGAAATTGTAATAATCACAAAGAGAGACATGTGTTATTTGTTTTTATAATAATTATCTGCACCCCACGTTAAAACATTTGTACAATATTTATAAAAAAAGCAATTTGACCAATATTTAGTAAGCACTCACGGTGAGAGGGCGGGGCGACACAGAGCATGGCAGACGCTTGAGGAGATCGCTCCCGACGTACAGTCCCTTTTCTCCTGTCCCGTTCCCTTTGAACGTCCTCTAAACGCCTGGGCGTGAGCAAAAAGAACTCTGGAGCAAATAAAGCAACCGCCAGAGCCTCCTTAAAGTCGCAATAGGTCCTTACCTTCCTCCCGGTGAGTCCCAACGCGTCTGACTTTTCCCCCCGGCCTGCCACTTCTCAGAAAATGGCGTCAAAGGCTTCCCCTAGCTCTGAAGGAAGCCCTTTACTAACCACTCAAACATTTCAAGAAGTGATAGCACGTCTGGAGGAAACCCTGGGGGATAAAATCTCGAATGCTATTGCTCCCATTCAAAACGAACTCAAAAAAATAAATGAAACCATTTTGGTGGTAACCCAAACGGCTGACTCTGCTTTTGAAATGGCGGCCAAGGCACAAGAGGCTGTGGACACTCTACAGCACTCTGATCTTTGGCTCCATGAAAAAATCCTTCACCAGGATAATAAATTAAGGGCTACTAACCTGAAGTTAAGGGGCCTGCCAGAACAGGATGAAGAAAACAAAGAGACTAGAAATTTTATAGCAAATTGGCTTGCCTCTGCTCTAAACCTCCAAGATGGCGTCGCCCCACTTATTGACTCAGCCTATCATCTGGGTACCCTACAGCCAAATTCTAAGGATTTTCCTCGTGACATCTTGATCGTGGTCCCGGACTCCAGAACCAGAACCTCAATTTATTGGAAAGCCCTTTCCGAGGAGGGACTGCTATACAAGGGAAAAAAGATTTTGGTCCTGGCTGACTTGTCTCCAGAAACTTTGGCACACAGAAAGGAAATGAAGCCGATTCTAAACCTACTTGCAGATCACAAGATTCGCTTTCGCTGGTCTTCCCCCACATAAATTTCTTTGGTTCATCAAGGTCTTTGATTGTCAGCTTCTGACTTTGGTTCAGGATGTGAACTTCTTAAGCAACTTAACATTGACCCTCCTCAAGCCATTGGCTTGAACCAGGTCACTCCATCTCGACCACCTAACTTGCTTTTCTCTTTCAGATCAAGAAAGCAATGTTAAGTATATTGCTCGCTTAGGTTCTGCCCTATGCCCAACACACTCTATTGTTTATTAACGCTGGGGTTTTTTGACACTTGTTCTTAGCCAAACTCACTATAAAGGGTTTGGATTTATTAACTATACTCCTTTAGGGACAGTCGGGAGGTCCCTTCCTCTTGCTCTCCACTTTTTGACTAATTCAAAATATTGCACTGAGTTCCATTGTTTCTATTCAGAGACAATGAACAGCTTTGTTGATTTTGTGTTGTATTGGTTGTTATTGTTATTTTTTTTCTTGTTACAGGGAAAAAGGCTACCAACTGTTCGTGCCTATGGCTGGGCTGTTTCAGCTTGTTTCTTTTGATCACCTCATCTGGGTCTCCGTCAAAGGTGGCATCCAACTCCCTGCCTCGCCCTCCATCTCTTGGGCCCGCTGGTGCTCCCAGCCGGGGTACTTGCCCTGACGCCGGTGGCGCCAGGGCTTGTATTGGGGCCGGGAGGGGGCGAGCCAGTGGAGGTTGAGAAGGTCTCCATGGCCCGGGTAGTCCTAGGGCGCGGGAGATCTGGGCGGTCATCACCTGCATCTCGTCTTTCAGGCCTTTGATTGCTCCATCTACTTCCTTTCAGACCATGGCCCGAAACATGCGGGCATTGTCCTTGTGCATGTCCTTCAGCAGTGGTTCCCCTCCCCCTTTCTCCTCACCCTTGGGGCTTTCCTCCTGCTCTTGGACACTGAGGGCGGCTTCTGCTTCACCCGACTCCAGGGAACCCAGGTTGGCGGATTCCGTCTCAGCCAATCTGACCCTCATCATGTGGCGGGTCAGGATCACGTCCCTCTGGGTAGGGGCCTCATCTATCGTGGTGGTTGAGGTCCGCGGCCGGTACTGCTGGGGCGTGATCACGAGTTGGAAGTGTGGAGGGGAAACCGCGGCTTGCCTGGCGTTCAGTGCGTGCCAAGGTGCCGCCGGCTCTTCCTCCAGTAGTGGAGTCCTCCATCTCCTGGAATCTTTTCGGCCATCAGGTTACAAAGTTGCCAGGGTTGATGGATTCCAAAGGTAGTCTCTTCAAAATGTCAAGTCGGCAGATTCAATAACGAGTCGATGTAGAAACAAAGAAGCTAGTTTATTGATACTGGATACTTGTGGCCTAAGCCAAGGCTTGAAGAGACTAAAATCATATAGTAGATACATTGCATATAAGGAGCACTTCAAAGGGATTCCTACGGGCAGGGGAATTGTGCAGGGGACATTCACACATAGATGTTACCAATACATTCTCATGTTGATTAGGTGTACCGGCCTTGATGTTTTCCAGGCTCCTTGGACTCCCCCGGGCTTGAGCTGAGAAAGTTCAGATAAGCCTTTTCACACATAACCATTTCAAAGCAGGGAGATTCTCTAGAGGAGGGAGGGGGAACAGGAGAGGAGTGCTAGCAGCATTTGGTTCTGCTTTGGTACTACCCAGCATGCTCTTTGGCTGAGCCAGAGTTGAAGCCAGACTTGACATTTTGGTGGAATGGTCTGCGTCATTTCAATGTTATATTGACAAATCTAAAACACTACCAGGTTTGGGTCCTTCACATTTTTATCTTGTCCTTATTAGGCAACGTTATGGATGTTAATCCGGTTTTTTACAGTTCTATATTTTTTGCCTTTGACCTTACTATTATAGTTACTGTATGTGCTTACTGTAAAGTAGCTACTAATTTTCAGCAGCTGTCGATGGTTCTCACCTCCTTGCAGCTTTCTAACCTTAATATAAGCTATTGTTATGGCAGAGTTTAAATTAATTTCCCTCAACTGTAGAGGCCTTAACAATGTTATCAAGGCTAAAAAACTCTCTTCAGCTCTGACTAAACTACACCCGGACCTCCTTTTCTTACAAGAAACTCATATCAAGTCGGCAAACGCTGCTGTTTTTCGCTCAAAATGGTTCCACTCACAATATGCTGCAGCTGGGACGTCCAAATCACGTGGTATGGCTATTTTACTCTCTAAACGTATTTGGTTTGTGCCTTCGGCTCAAGAAATTGACCCTCAAGGTAGATACATATTTATAACAGGTATGCTTAATGACTCTCCATTCACCTTAGTTTCTCTATATGCCCCCAACACTTCACAACTCACCTTCATTAAAGAAACGCTATCTAAACTGGCCCAAGGCCATTCCAGCAGCTGCAAGTGGAGGAGCGGGGAATCAAACCCGGTTCTCCCAGATAAGAGTCCACACACTTAACCACTGCACCAAACTGGCTCTCACTGGTTGCTTGTGGGCAATGACTGGTTGCTTGTGGGCTGGACAAGAGCCCTTCATGGACCTGTTCAAGCCCATGTGTTTTGACACTCCTGCCTTAGAAGATTAATGTGAAATCAAAATGGGGTGTGTGTGACAACCGTCTATGCATTCTTGGAGGAAAGATGGGATAAAAACTGATGTTGGCTGAGTCCGAGAAGAAAGGAGGAGGACAGCAGAAAATTCTGTCAGTTCTCTGTATTTTAAAGTGTCACCTGGATTCTCTGTTAGAACTGAATGGTGGCAGGCAGGGCTTTTTTGGTAGAAAAAGCCCAGCAGGAACTCATTTGCATATTAGGCCACATCCCCTGATGTCACCACTGTTTCACAAAGGGCTTTTTGTAGAAAAGGCCCAGCAGGAATTCATGTGCCTATTAGGCCACACCCCCTGACACCAAGCCAGCCGGAACTGCGTTCCTGTGTGTTCCTGCTCAAAAAACGCCCTGGTGGCAGGTCCAGCCGAAACTGGCTGGCACAAAAATAGGTGAACAGAGCTTGCTCTGCGACAACACTCAGTGCGTGTTATGTGGCAATTCTCTGGCTTCACCAGCAGATGATGCTCATGTCATACAATGGCATCCTCTTCAAATGCTGTGTCAAGAACATAAGAACATAAGAGAAGGCATGTTGGATCAGGCCAGTGGCCCATCCAGTCCAACACTCTGTCACACAGTGGCCAAAAAGAAAAAAAACAAGCCCCAAGTGCCATCAGCAGGTTCACAGCAGGTTCACAAGTGCCATCAGCAGGTTCACAAGTGGGTCTAGAAGCCCTTCCACTTTGCCCCCCCTCCCCAAGAATACAGAGCATCACTGCTCCAGGCAGTAATATACTGTGGTTAATAGCCACTGATGGACCTCAGCTCCATATTTTTATCCAATCTCCTCTTGAAGCTGGCTATGCTTGTAGCCGCCACCACCAGTGAATTCCACTGTGCTAATAGTGAGAGCTGGTGGGAGAGAGCTTCGTTTCTGGCTGCTTGCTTCTTAAAATATGCAGAGGTTCGGCTGTTTGGAAGGGTCTGAATCTGTGTGTGGAGTGGCAATCACAGGGAAGGGATAGAATGGGGAAGGAAGAACTGAAAGGAGAAATTATAAACCAGGTTGAAAACACCTTTCGGAAGCCAAAAGACCATTGCACTTAAAAGTCTGTATAAATATTTTTAAAGCTTTTCTTTAAAAAAATAGGCATGATCTAATTCAAATGCTTTTCTCTTGCTGCGACTTCATTGGTTGTTGATACATATGCTTAATTTTCCTTCTGAATTGAAATCAGTGGGAGATAAAATATTTAACGTTCATTATGTTTAACCGTGAAAGCGTTGTGAAAGCAACGTCACCCCAGAGTCTGGTGCTTGCACAGGGGACTACCTTTACCTTTTCATATTTAACCAGGGGTAGCCAAACTTGCTTAATGTAAGAGCCACATAGAATAGGCATCAGGGGTTTCAGAGCAGCAAGACAGGAAGGGAAGAAGGCAGGCAAATAGATGGGGGAGAGAGAAGTGGAAAGAAAGCAACTTTAAATGCATTCTCCAAGCCACTGGCCGGCTTGGAGAAGTGATTTAAAGAGACAAATGCTTTCTCCACACTGGCTGACGTGGTGGGAGCTTTGAGAGCCACACAATAGCTCTTTCCCACACTTCCTCCCCAAGGGAGGAGTTTGCTCTGTAGCTCCTGTGCAATTGAGCAAGCCTGGCAAAGCAAGTTGTGATGCGGAAGGAAGCAAGAGAGGGAGAAGGAAGCAGATGACAGTGAGTTGCTCGCGGGTCAGATAGGAGTCCTCCAGGGGGACCTGTTTCAGCCCCTGGGCCGCATGTTTGACACCCTGATTTATCTGTGAACAGATTAACTTCAAAAAGTTTAACTTGCTACAGCTCCAAGCCCAGGTAAGAGAGAAGAGAGCTGGAATTATTTATTGCCTTCTTCTGCTGTAAGCTGTCCTGAGCCCTGCTTGCAGAGGGAAATGCAGCCAAGAAATCCAATTTAATAAAATGATAATAAATAAATTTAAACCCCACATTTATCCAGGTACAGATCTCTGGTTTCATTTGTAAACTAAAGACATGTTAGCTGTTTTGTACACAGGTGTATGTATACATGCAGGCAGGGCTTTTTTGTAGCAGGAACTCCTTTGCATATTAGGCTACACCCTCCCTGACGTAGCCAATCCTCCTAGAGTTTACAGTACGCCCTGTAAGAAGAGTCCTGCAAATTCTTGGAGGATTGGCTACATCAGGGGTGTGTGGCCTAATATGCAAAGGAGTTTCTGCTACAAAAAAGCCCTGCAGGTTGGGGAATTCCTGGAGATTTGGGGATGAAACCTGGGGAGGCCATTGTCCACCTTCCAAAGCCTCCATTTTCTCCAAGGGAACTGATCTCTGTAGTCTGGGGATGAGTTGAAATTCCACGGGATCCCCAGACCCCATCCGGAAGCTGGCGTCACTAGCTCAGCTAGCTGATGGGTGGACAGCACAGAGGGAGTTCTGGAATGGGGCTTCCATGCTAGGTACAGTTAATATGGTTTAACACAAGGGTGGCCAAACTGGCTCAGGAGTCACATGTGGCTCTTTCACACATATTGCGTGACTCTTGTAGTCCACTCCCCACCACTCCACTGGCCAGCTTGGAGAAAGCATTTCTCACTTTAAATCACTTCTCCAAGTCAAGTCAGCTGGCAGCTTGGAGAATGCATTTAAAGTTGCTTTCTTTCTACTTTGCTCTCATCCCTCCCTCCCTTTCCTCCCACAAACATCTGATGTTTATTCTATGTGGCTCTTACATTAGTAAGTTTGGCCACCCCTGGTCTAACAGAGTCTACATGTGAGATGGATCATACAGTATCCAATTAATTAGAGAAGTATATATGCCTCAATGTTTTCTATCACCTTGTAATACACAGCTGGGAGCTGTATTCTCCTGTTCAAGGGACAGGGGAGAAGTTATCTGGGTTTTCCTTTTGCCTCTCAATATTTTGCTGAGTCAGGATCATCATATACTTATCAGTCTTCAACAGACTGTAAGGAGAATCCAGCAACTTATTTCCTTGCTTCCTTTCAATATTTTGAAGCCCTTTGCCTGCATGTGTGCAGTAGCCGCTGTTTTGTTTTGGAAGGTGTTCTATATATAGATCTGCCAAGTGTCACAACAACAGGATTAATGCTAATTATTCATTGGAACAGATCTATGAAATTAGATGACTAGCAAAAAAAAAAAAAAAGGAATCATGCTGCTGGAACCTAAATGCAGAGAAGAGTACATCTCTAGCACTAACTGCCACATTTCTTGCCTGTTTTATATACCTATTGACTTCATCCTAGTTTTCAGGTTCTTCTTTGGGTTTCCAACCTCCAGGTGGTTGGAAGGAAAAGCAAACAGCTACCGTGTCAACCACAAGGTACACAAAATTACACACTCTATTATACAAATTATTCAGAATTATTCACAAAATATATCCACAGTATGCAGTAAGAACATAAGAGAAGCCATGTTGGATCAAACCAATGGCCCATTCAGTCCAACACTCTGTCACACAGCGGCCAAAAAAAACCAAGGCACAATCAGGAGGTCCATCAGTGGGGCCAGGACACTAGAAGCCCTCCCACTGTGCCCCCCCCCCAAGCACCAAGAATACAGAGCATCACTGCCCCAGACAGAGAGTTCCAACGATAAGTACATATACCAAAATTGTGCAAACAGGGAAACAAATCACAATTGCATTGAATGGAGAGTCCAATGGTCTCCACATAAGTAAGTTTTTAATGGTTAAACCAAATCAACTTTCTTTACAATGGATATCTGTTCTGGAGAATTTCATGTAGAGAAATCCAAAGTAGAAAAAGTCCACAAGACTTGGCTTCAATTTAGCTTGGTTTCAGTCTCAGCTAACAGGCAAACTGATGTTCTGCACCTTGTTTCACCAGATCCTTTTCCAAACTATATGCAAGCCGAACATTTTCAGTGAACAAGAATTATTCCTTAATAAAATGCTCAAGACTATATACTTCCCAACAGTTATAAACTTCAATGATAAGAGTAGATCTCTGACACTAACTGCTGCATTTCCTGCCTGTTCTGTATGCCTATTGACTCCACCCTAGGTTTCAGGTTGTGGTTTGGGGTTCCAACTTCCAGGTAGTGGATGGAGATCTTCCATTATTACATCTGACTTCCAGGCAACAGAGATAAATTCTCCTGGAGAAAAACGGGTGTTCTGGTAGGTGGCCTGTATATGGCATTATACCCCAAAGAGGTCCCTTCCCTCTCCAAACCCTGCCCTTCTGCCTGTCTGAACCCTGTTTATGTCTACTTGCAATTTATTCTTTAGCAACTAACTGTCCCTGATCTCAAAGCCTAAGGAATGGGAATTCAATTCTAACAGAATATTTGAATTGGTCTGCAAGCATCCATGTCAAGTAGAAATATTCTTCAACTAAATTTAGCAGAGAGATTGCTGACTAGCAATGTTCTCCCTAAACTGTGAGCAAAAATTCTAACCTGTGATCGACTGGCATGAAAGTTGTGAGCTACTGCATAAATTAGTGTGCTCTGGGGTCATCCGTCCTGAGCTAAGACAAAAATGTGTGAGCTGGAAGCTAAAAATCTGTGAGCTAGCTCACGCTAACTCAGCTTAGAGGGCAGGGCCTGATCTGGGGGGGGGCAGAGGGGGATGCCAAATTGGTTATGGAGTCTATTGTATTCTATGGGACCATAAGATAGAATGGGCCCATAAGGGGGTGTCATTTTTTAATTCCCCCCCCTCAAAAAACATGCACATCCGGTCCTGTTAGAGGGAACACTACTGACTAGCAAGCTTGGGTAAATGTAGCTGAATCACACGTGAGGGGGTCTCCTGGGCTTTTCTTCTGGATACACTGAAATGGGGATGCTCCTGCCTATCACAGCAGGGCACATTCCCAGGCTGGGGTCGTTTTGTAGAAAAATAGGTGGTGGACCTCATTAGCATAACTCATTAGCATATGCCACTTCCCCCCCCCCCAGCCAAAAGTAACCCGATGCAAGAAAGGAGAGCCCTGGACGAGCGAGGCCTGCTTGGGCTGGCTAGAGATCCAGACAGCCCAAGCAGGCCTCGCTCACCTGGGTCTCTCATGGGCCACCCCCCCCCCCCCAGTCAAAAGGCCAGAAAGCCACCTGCCACCCAAAATCACATAAGAAGTGGAGAAAGGGTGGCATGGGCTTCTCCAGGAGTTAATGAGGGATGTTGGAGGTGTGGCAAAACTCCTGGTGGCTGGCTGGCTGCCTGCTCTCCTAATCCAGGGATTGTTATTCACCTACTATTCAATGGAGAAGGTAGGTGGGTGGGGAGGAGGGGAAACCCTCAGAAAGGTTCAGGAGCTATGCTCCTGTGAGCTCCTGCTGAATCTGAGGCCTGTATCCCAAGCTATTTATCAACTCCCAATGTGCCTTCCAGAATCGACCCCACCTTCCCAGAAAGGCCAAATAATCTGCATCGAGCACAAGGGAGGTGTCTCAAAAGGGGAGATAGGGACTGCAAATACTGGTGTAGAAGGATTTTGACTCTTGAATTAAACAAATATTGAATTAGGACAGGATTATACCCAGCCACAGAACACGGTTTAAGAAAGGCCATGGAAGGAGTTGCCCTGGAAATGAAGGCTCCTGAAATGTCACTTTGACATAACAGACTGGACATAAATGAGTTTGGATAAGCAGGTGATTCTTTAGGGTTGCCAGGTCCAATTCAAGAAATATCTTGGGACTTTGGGGATGGAGACAGGAAACTTTTGGAGGTGGAGCCAGGAAACACTGGGGTGGAGCCAGGGGCAAAGTTGTGACTAGTCTATTTGAACTCCAAGGGAGTTCTGGCCATCACATTTAAAGGGACCGCATACCTTGGAAATAATGAAGGATAGGGGCACCTTCTTTTGGGGCTCATAGAATTGGACCCCCTGGTCCTTTTGAAACTTGGAGGGTCCTTTGGGGAGAGGCATTGGATGCTATGCTGCAAATTTGGTGCCTCTGTCTCAAAAAAATAGTGCCCCCCCAGATACCCGTGGATCAATTCTCCATTATACCCCATGGGAGTCAGTTTCCATAGGGAATAATGGAGCGCCCAACAGACATAGGGAATAATGGAGTACCCCCCCACACACACTTTCTGATGACCCTGAAGCAGGGGGAGGGCCTCCAAATTGGAGGATCACCTGCCTCCACCTGGGGATTGGCAACCCTGTGATGCTTAAATGTTGCAGATATGGGCCATGTCGCAGGCTTATTTATATGATGTGGGGAAAGTGGCCATCGTGAAGTACCTCCTCCTTGAATGTTTATATGGCTGAAGCATTTCTGTGCTGATGTTCTCACATGGTAAGGTCCACACATCTTAGAAGGTGTTTGTGGAATGCTGTTCATGGTGTTTTGGAGGAAAACAATCCCAGCTTGCACTGAGGCAGATTCAAAAAATTATTTTGTGAGGTGGAAGTGGGGTGGATTCCTTTGTGAGGTAGAAATTCACCATGGCAAGCCCAGTCTGCTGACTCACACCCAGCAACAGAAGACACGAGCAGAACCTCTTTTAAACACAAAGTGTGACCAGAAACAGCCACTCACTTAATGGGCAGAAAGAAAAGTGTTGGTGGGCCCCATGGCACACATGGGATCAATGCTGGGGACCTCTGCCTTACACCATAATAGGAGGTTATTTACATTACAAAGTAGAGATCATGAAGACTTTCTGTAGGGTTGCCAGGTTCGTGTTGGAAAATAGTTACATGGAGACTTTGAGGTGGATCTGGGAGAAGGCAAGGTTTGGGGAGGGGAGGGGCCTCAGCATGCTACAATGCTATAGATCATCTGGTGGCTTGGAGAAATGTGTCATGATGTGTCAGGAGAAAGTGTGGATAGGTGCATTGGAACGTGAAAGTGGCAGGCAATGCTTTAAATATCCCCAATCTCTGTGGTCTTTACCACAGATTTTGGGAGGTTCCTAGAGTGTCCCCTGGAAGTGGTGTCACTTCCAGGTTGGAATGCACCTCCCACCAAACTTTCTGGTTCTAAGATTGCCTAGTCCCCCTGGCCATTTGTGGGAAGCGGGAGGGTTAGGGTTGCTAGATCCAGGTTGGGAAACTCCTGGAGCCTGAGAGCCTAGGGAAGTGGGGTACAATGCCATAGAGTCCACCCTCCAAAGCATCCATTTTCTTCAAGGGATCTGATTTCTGTAGTCTGGAGATGAGGTGTAATTCCAGGGGATCCCCAGGTCCCATCTGGAGGCAGGCATCCCTAGATGGTTCAAGGTATTTTGTTGTTGCAAGCAAGATATGCCCATTATTCTTCTTCCCAAGCTAATCCAGGAGTTGATCGCCATTGTGCTTGGCAGCCATGTATATGGCACACTCCTATGGGCTCCTGGCATCTTCTTCATTGTTCTGCCCCAAGAAATTGCTTGGGTGGCTTGGCTGGAGAACTGGAACAGAGTTAACAAAAAAGTTTTAGAGGATGCCTTGTGCTCAAAATGTCTGAGAAATAACAGACTTCCTTCCTTCCTTCCTTCCTTCCTTCCTTCCTTCCTTCCTTCCTTCCTTCCTTCCTTCCTTCCTTCCTTCCTTCCTTCCTTCCTTCCTTCCTTCCTCAAAAACAATATTTCTTGTGCTGAGTAGGGTTCAGGAGTAGGCATGTTCATGTTTGGCAAGAGTATGCCAGGCTGTAAGCATGAATTTAAATACCTTTGCAACAAGATAAGGAAAAATAGTATTGACACACCAGTGTCCAAGAGAGATAAGCTGCTTTGGGCGGGTAGACTGGTTCTTTTTTCCCTTCTTTTTCTGAAACTTTTCCTTTGCATTAATGCACTTGATGCCTTAGATGACTCTATGGTGGAGCTGAGCTCTTTTAAATATATTTACTTTTTTTGACAAAAGAAGTCTTTGCAAATGGAGAGCTTAGAAAAGGAGCACTCATATTCTGAACATCCACAGCAGTCAGAGACCACAACTGAGGAGTATGATGTTCGAGGTAAAAAAAAAGCTTTTTATTGGGAAAGTGAACTTATTAATGGACACAGAACCGCAATTCAGTTAGATGTATGTATTTTAAAACTTCCTTGATTCATCAGAAATGTTCTCTGCTTTCGGATGCAGATTCCTGGTAAAACTGTTCTCTGATTTCTCCTTTTGAGGAGACATGTAGAATGTGGGTGTCTTTTTTTTTAAAATGTTCATGTGCAACAGAATTATTCAGGTTTCAGCCCCCTTCCCATAATAAAAGGGTGATTAACAATAGCTGGAATGGCCTATACTATTCTGATCTCATCAGATTTTGGAAGACCAGCCCTGGTTACGGTAGTTGATTGAATATGAGACCACCAAGGAAGTCCAGGGTTGCTAGGCAGGGGCAGACGTTGGCAAACCACCTCCATTCGTCTCTTACCTTGAAAACTATGGGGTTGCCATAAGTCACTTTCTGCCACAAAAATAGCCAAAATGTTTTCAGGATCCCGGAATGTTCTGAATATGCGAGAAGAATAAGGTTCTCTTGATATGCCAGACAGACGTCACCTGAAGAAATATGCGTGGTGGATCTAGCCAGTTACCTCAGCAAGGGCCAGCAACTGGCTTGGCTGAAATAAGGTACCTCCCAGACCAGAAGAGGCCTTTGTGGCAGAAAATCAGTAAGGGGAGAGGGGTGTGTGCATCCTTAACTCTTTGTATTCCCGTGGCTTCTCTCCTACAATGTCCCTAATGGATAATTTGGCCTGTTTGTAGTCTCAGAATCTAGGTTGGGGGAAAGAAGGGTTAAAACAGCAGGAGATGGGACTTACAGGGACAAACCTGCATAGATTCCCCTTGTCCCTTCATTTCCACATGGGCAAAACAACAGAGTAGGAACCCTATCGTTTTACTCATAACCATTCACAATTCTAGCCTTCCTCGAATGAGCATGGCTTTAGAAGACCAGTAACAGCTTTCCTTTCATCATCTTTCCCATAACTGCCTATCTAGTGGTAAATGCCGAGTATCAACAAGTTAGAGCAGCTCTTATAAGGAGTTCCATTGTTAGTTGAAACATGGGCTGCTGTAGTCAGTTTAATGTATGGCAGACAAAGGAACGCCTCTAGCCATGGATCATCAGGTGGGTATATTCAGGCACTTGGGGGGGGGGGGGTTGGCCACTGTGTGACACAGAGTGTTGGACTGGATGCGCCATTGACCTGATCCAACATGGCTTCTCTTATGTTCTCTTGTTAAAATGCAAGCTGAATGTCTTGATATGTTAAAAATATGGAAGTGTTTTCAATTCCTTTGTGACAAGAAATAGGATGAGTTTTTTTTTTTTTTGTGAAGGAGGGGACGCAGTTGTGGTTTTTTTTATACTTGTTCCATTAACTTCAGAAGTGGTGGGCAAAAGTGAGAAATGGAACAGACAAACTTAAAAAAAAAATCTTGATAACTTGTAATAAATTTGTTAATTTTCTGCTCTGGACTGTTAGGGACAGTGTGAAGATATTATTGAACTTGGTCTCTCCCTACCAGAAGATGCTCTCTGATCTATGCTGTGAATATCTCTTGCACAGACTGGGACGTCTTCCTGTTAGGAACAAGGAAAGGTCCCCTGTGCAAGCACCAGTCGTTTCCAACTCTGGGGTGATGTTGCTTTCACAATGTTTTCACGGCAGACTTTTTACGGGGTGGTTTGCCATTGCCTTCCCCAGTCATCTACGCTTTCCCCCCAGCAAACTGGGTACTCATTTTACCGATCTCGGAAGGATGGAAGGCTGAGTCAACCTCGAGCTGGCTACCTGAAAACCCAGCTTCTACCAGGGATCGAACTCAGGTACTGAGCAGAGCTTAGGACTGCAGTACTGCAGCTTTACCACTCTGCACCACTGGGCCCTTGTTAACACTATCAAGGCAGCCCAAGTTCTCAAATTGTTGAGTGAGGAGAATGGTGCGCCTGAGGTAGGTTCTCCCACAGCCTTCAAAGCCTACGCAGTTACACAATCTAGTGATCATCCAGTGATTCCTTAATTGTGTCTAGATATAGGAATGTCAGGTCCTTCATGGCCACTGGTGGTGAGGGAAGGGTTGCCAGTTCCAGGTTGGGAACTACTGAAGATTTGGCGATGGAGCTTGAGGAAGACAGGGACCTCAGTGGGGTACAATGTCATAGAACCCAAAGCAACCTCCAAAGTAACCATTTTCTCCAGGGAGATTGATCTCTGGAGCCTGGAGATGAGGTGTAATTCCAGGAGATCCCCAGGTTCCACCCAGAGGCTGGCATCCCTGTTTTAACCCCATCATAACCAGCTATATTGGTGTTCCAAATAAATAGTCATATGTGATCTGAGACACTGGAGTGTGATAGGAAAGTCACTGTTTTCTGCCCTCCCTAAATGGCTTTTCCAGTCCCTTGAAAAACTTTATCTGTAGCTAAGCCAACACACTCCCCCATTTAGCTGAAAAGCGTTTCAGGGTTGCCTTGTTGTAGAATTCTCCAAGCCTGCAAATTTCTATTCGGGGTTATTTCCCACTTACTGGGGAGTGGGTAGTAATCTATCATTATAACTCTCTGTCTTGTATATTTTATTAGAAGAGCTCCATGGCGCAGAATGTTAAAGCTGCAGTACTGCAGTCCTAAATTCTGTTCATGACCTGAGTTCAATCCCCGGTGGAAGCCGGGTTTTCAGGTAGCTGGCTTGAGGTTAACTCAGTCTTCCATTCTTCCGAGGTTGGTAAAATGAGTACCCAGCTTGCTGGGGAGAAAGTGTAGATGACTGGGGAAGGCAATAGCAAACCACCCCGTAAAAAGTCTGCCGTGAAAGCAACATCACCCCAGAGTCGGAAACAACTGGTGCTTGCACAAGGGACCTTTCCTTTCCTTGTATATTTTAATTGCACTCCAAGGTCTTTGAGGTACAATTTCCTGTCCCCATGTTTTTCTCCCAACAACCCTGTAAGGCAAGTTAGGGTGAAGTTGTGGCTGGCCCAAAGTCCCCCAGTGAATGCCATGGTTGTGTGGAGATTGGAATTTTAAAACTCCCAGATTTTAATCTGATACTCTTAACGACTCCGCCAAACTGTCTCTTGACATGCACCGCATTACTTCCTTCTTACAGAAACTGTTGTCATCACACGCCGTTTGAGAGACCGGGAGCTTCTCAGAAAAAGGAAAGCAGAAGCTGAGGAAAAAGACACTCACCAGTGGGTTCTGGGGTAAAGCAGGCAGATGTGAAAGCAGCGTTTTATTTGAGCAGCCAAGATATCTGTTGTTTCTTCTGTAATATTCACTGGTTAAAAAAACACAACAGCTTTTGAACCTATAAACACTGACGGTACCATAGACCTAGGTGGGCAGTCATGTTGGTCTGAAGAACAAAGTGTGAGTCCAGGGGCACCTTTAAGACCAGCTACGTTTTATTTAAGGCATGAGCTTTCGTCAGTGCTGGATTAAACCCCGTGGAGGCCCCCAGGCAGTCAAAACCTTGGGAAGCCCCTTCGCAAATTATCTCAAGAGTCTGAGTGCCCACCCCACAGCCCCTGCTGCAGCCTGCAGGCACCTTCTTAAAAGCCCCTTTTACTAAGCTATGGGGGAGAGGCAGAGAAAGGCAAACTTGGTGACAATGGCGGTGGCGGCTGCACCAGGCAAGTCTGGCGAAGAAGAGCTGAATTGCTGGCTGCTCGTGTAGGCTGGGAGAGCTGCAAGTGGGGGGGAAACCGGGAAGGGGGGGGGAGCCAGTCCAGGGCCCCTAAAGGCATGGGGGCCCATAGGCCAGTGCCTACTTGGCCTAATTGTTATTCCGGCTCTGGCTTTCATGTGCATGAAGTGAGGAAGTGGGCGTGCACACAAAATACCCATTTCATATGCTCTAATACCTGTTTCATATGGCCTCAAAAATGTCCCTGTAATTGGTCAAATTTCAAGATTTTCTCAGGGTTTGCAGCACTCAACCCCTCTAGCCGTATGGGCTCACTGAGCCTACCAGAATCTATTCATAGCCCATATTTTGGCAGCTGGATCCTTGAATCCTTTGCTGATGTATGGCTGAATAGTTCTACAGCTCATTTTCAAGGGCTCCACCCCACTACCTCATTCTCCACCATTTGGGCCTTGAGGTCCTTGTAAGGGCAGCAAGGCCCTTTGGACCTTGTTGGATGTTGCCCTATTGTTGCCGGTTGAGAAGGGGACGCCATAACAGTTCAAGCTTCAGGATCCCAAAAATGTAGGTCTGCCACTGGTTGTGAGCTTTCCCAAAACTTCATGGCAAAAAGGAATGATTAGAGAAAAATCAAGCAAACCCAGGAGGTACACAAATGCACCACGATGCTATGGGGAAGCATGAAAAAAATGCCATTCCCCACTAGGGTTGCCAGTTCTGGGAAACTGCAGGAGATTTTTGGGCGAAGCCTGGAGAAGGCAGCGTTTGAGGAGGAGAGGAACCGCTGGAGTATAATACCATAGAGTCCACGCTGTAAAGGAAGGAATCCCAGTAGCCTGAGAAGGGCAGGGTTTGGGGAGGGGATGGGCTTTAATGGGTAGAATGCCATACAGTCCACTTTCCAAAGTGGCCAGATGAACTGACCTTTGTTGCCTGGAGATCAGTTGAAATGCCAGGAGATCCAGCCACCACCTGGAGGTTGACAACCCTCCTTGGGAATCATCACTTAGATCCCACACTTCCTTCTAGAGTTGTCAGGTGCCTTCCTCCTGCTGGTGGGGGGATTTGGGGGGCATCCCAGGTGTGGGCAAGGACATGGGCGATGTACCAATGTCACTCCTGGAAGAGATGTCATCGTGTCAGCAACATCAGGGCGATGCTCTAATTTGGAGGCAAAACTGTATGGTGAAAACAGTCTCAAAACACAGAGTTTTGCCCAGAGGGCCACACTGACATTGCCAATGCGATGATGTCACTTCCAGAAGCCTCTGCCCTCACATGGGGACTGGCAAGCCTACTTCCTTCCTTGCTTAAGTGTAATGGCTTCATGTACGACTTGACAGGGATCAGAGCAAGAGCAAGAGGACACGGAAGGGAAGAGGAGCTGGGAGAGGCCGAGGCCAGCGCCAGGAGCCAGAACCGCAAACAGAACCACAGCCAGGCGAAACAGAAGAGAAACATGAGCTAACAGTGACCCCGCAGGAGCAGAAAGCGGGGCCCTCTCTGGATCCCCAACTGGAACCTTCTCTGGATGCTCAAGTAGAGTTTTCTGTACATCCGCAAGTGGAGGCCGCTGCTCCCCTTGTGGAAACTGAAGAGCTGTATGCTCCAAAGGACGTAGCAGAAGCACTCCCAACCGGGCCTGCAATTTATCCTATGGGTAAGAAGCCTGCAAGCTTTGAGAATCTGGGGGCATTCACTTTGGGATAAATTATAATGGAAATTGGTCTGATGCCTAAGTGGCACCTCCAAAGTAGGGTTGCCAGCTCTGAATTGGGAAATTCCTGGAGATCTGTGGGTGGTACATGGGGAGAGACCTCAGCGGGGTCCAATGCCTTAGAGTCCACCTTCCAAAATAGCCATTTTCTCCAGGGGAACTGATCTCTGAAGTCTGGAGATCATTTGTAATTCCAGGGAATCTCCAAGCCTGAAATGCCCAGCATAATGATGTCATAAGGAAGCGACGTCATCACACTGGGCATTTCATGTGGGGGACGCTCTAGCAATTAGGGTAGAAACTCTATGGCACTATAGAGCTTTTCTCCAAATTGCTAGAACACCCTTGTGCAATGTGCCTGGTGCAATGACATCACTTCCAGGGGATGTCTTTGCACAGTGCAAGAAACTTCCCCCCCACCGGGAGCCAGGTAAGACCTGGCAACCCTAAGTCCAAGGAATTGAGATGGCTCCTTTGTTAAAGGATCTTACCTATGGATTCCCCAGACAAAAACTGAAGCTACCTTGCCACACCAAAATAGAATATTAGCAATGCAATACTAAACAGTTATATCCTTTTTGATTCATTGCAATCAGTGGGTTTATAAGAGTGTAATTTTGATTAGGCCCTGACCTTGATGCTCCAGGCTAGCCTGATCTTGTCCAATTTCAGAAGCTAAGAAGGGTCAACCCTGGTTAGTATTTGGATGGAAGTCCGCTAGGGAACTTCAGGGTCATTCTGCAGAGGCAGGCACTGGCAAACCACCTCTGAAGGCCTCTTGCCTTGAAAAACCCACCATAAGTTAGCCACAACTTGACGGCACGTTCCATCACCAGCAGGTACTCAAGGAATCAGACAAAAATCAGAAAAATCATTATCCTGTCTTTCCATCAAGGCAGCTTATAAAATGTACTCCATTTTAGGTAACAGCTATACAACTGAAAAGCAAACAGCAAAAAAAAAAAAATTAAAAAAAAAAATTGAACCAGGACCACAACTGGGCCATGACACACCATTTTTGGTGATGAATGATCATGCTAATTTTAAATGTTGTTATCACTGTTCTTGAAACAATTTCATCTCTAAGCAAAACGTTTTTTTACTGAGGATATTTTTCTTTCTTTTTAAGTGGAACTAGAGCAGACATCCAGATCAGAAGAACCAGAAATGCCGGAGTCCGTGGAAAATGACCATTTGGAACAAGAGTTTTATCCCTCTCTTTAATTTAGAAATTGGCGTGCGGGCAATCATTGTTTCTGTTGAACATGAAACACTGTAAGAATAGATGATCCTTATTATTATGTGAGCAATAAAAGCAAGGGGGAGCTTTGCTGTCACTCTCTGCAATTTATCGGGGGGGGGGGGAGGGAGGGAAATCATCCTTAAAACATTCAGCTCAGTGGCAATGGCTATGAAAGGTTAACCAGGAAAGTGACCATTTCTGTCAAACACAAGAAGGGAAGACTAAAGGATGTCGGTGGGTGTTTTGACTGTAAAGATGGAGGCAAACCATTTCATCTGTCCCCAGTCCCACACTCTGCATCAGTTGTATATATAAAGTTAAAGGTAACCCTGTTTCCAACTCTGGGGTGACGTCGCATCACGACATTTTCACAGCAGACTTTTTACAGGGTGGTTTGCCATTGCCTTCCCCAGTTATCTACACTTCTCCCCCCCCCCAGCAAACTGGGTACTCATTTTACCGACCTCGGAAGGATGGAAGGCTGAGTCAAGCTCGAGCCGGCTACCTGAATCCAGCTTCTGCCGGGATTGAACTCAGGCTGTGAGCAGACTTTAGGACTGCAGTACTGCAGCTTTACCACTCTGCGCCACGGGGCTTTTTTTTCAGTTGTATATATAGCTCCCTCTATAATTAATACTTGCATAAACTCAAGGTCTTCGCTGTATTGGTCAGGCCACACCTGGAGTATTGAGTGCAGTTCTGGAGGCCCCACTTCGAGAAGGATGTGTGGGCAGAATGGAGTGGGTGCAGAGGATGGACATCCTTGATGAATCCATCTAATCTCCTTTTAAAGAACTTTAGATATATACCTCGCTCTTCTCTCTGAATCAGAGACTCAGAGCGGCTTACAATCTCCTTTATCTTCTCCTCCCACAACAGACACCCTGTGAGGTGGGTGGGGCTGAGAGGGCTCTCACAGCAGCTTCCCTTTCAAGGACAACTTCCTGCAAGAGCTATGGCTGACCCAAGGCCATTCCAGCAGGTGCAAATGGAGGAGTGGGGAATCAAACCCAGTTCTCCCAGATAAAAATTTGCGTGCTTAACCACTACACCAAACTGGCTGTTCTGCTTATGTCTATGGCCACTGTTACATCCTCTGGCAGCAAATTCAAAATTTTAATTGCGCTCTGTGTAAAGTGGTATTTCCTTTTGTCCATCCTGAACCAACTGCCCATCAATTTCTTTGACTTTGTTTTTAATTATGAGGCAAAGAGACACAGGTAGGATTTTTGGAGCAGTAGAGCTGCTTTTGAAATACCCTAATCCAAGTCTATTTTTTTTCCAGAGCTGAGAGTTCTTTGGGGTGGGAGGGATCAGCACTATGCTGATTGGCTGGCTTTTAATGATGTCACTGGAGATTTTTCTTACTCCTGTCTTGCAAGTGTGTGGAGGTTCTGCATTTAACAATTACTAAGGATAACTTAAATGTAACTGCATCCTGACCTTCCAACCCTTGCAAGCTAAGCACAGTTGCCCCTGATTAGTGATTGTATTATTTATTGATTTAAATTAATTATAGTCCACTTTTCTTGAGATGCAAGTTGGATCACACAGAGGGAGTCAATGCAATCGATGGACAGGAAATTCAATAAATAATGCAATAGGAATCAGGGTTGTAGAACCAACCAGAAGACAAGGAACAGAACGGAAGCAAAGCTTAAGTGTAAACATGACACATTCAACGATGCAAAATCCTGTAGTAGGATCCTAGTTAGAGTTGCCATCCTCCAGGTGGTATTGAAACAATCAGGACTAGAAGTGTACAGAAAGTCAAAAAGCAAACAAGAACACTGTAATATCTTATGGCATGATATCCCACTGAATTCCCTTCCCCTCCCCAAACCCTGCCCTTTTTGAGCTCCAACCCTAACACCTCAGGTATTTCCAAAGCCAGAGCTTAAACCTAGTTTCAGTCATCTATACTTAAACCTAGTTTCAGTCATCTATTGTTTCCGACTCTGGGGTGATGTCACATCATGTTTTCACAGCAGACTTTTTCCGCCCCCTGGAAAAAGAGATGCTAGAACTCTTCAGAGGATAATGAAGGAAAAACACACAGATGCTCCTCATGAACTTTTAAACATTTTTTTAGAATTTTGTTTCCACAAATAAGTTTCGGAACTCCATTCTACTGCGTTCCCCCAGGAAAAAAAAAAATCCCTGCACAGTAGTATAGTCTACAGTCCATAATCATTTCTTCCAAATAACGTTGTGAATCATTTAGTACACTGCAACTCTATTGCCTGCGTAGAAAAGCCCTCTTGAATCATTTAGTTCTGCATAGAACAAAGTTTGAGTCCAGTGGCACCTTTTAAGACCAACGAAGTTTTATTCAAGGGATGCGCTTTCATGGGCATGCACACACCCGCACAGATCTGCACTGTTTGCAGAAACCCAGGGAAGTGGGAACCTTCCTGTCCTCTTCAGACAGGCCATTCTACAAGGTGGCAGAGAAGACGGGGGTACATAGGCACGGCAGTTCTTGTCCATTTGCAGCTTGGCACCAACAGATGGCGCTGCTCACATGAGAAAAGGAGTCCTGGCAGAACATTGGGCGAGAGGTGGTCTGGCCAGATACTAGGCTTTGTATGTGATAGCCAGTACTTTAAACTAAGCCTGACAATTCATGGGCAGCCAGTGAAGTACCAGCAGGATGAGAGTAATATGCATACTCCATCTAAAAGGTAAGGGTAGTCCCCTGTGTGAGCACCAGTTGTTTCCGACTCTGGGGTGATGTCACATCATGTTTTCACAGCAGACTTTTTATGGGGTGGTTTGCCATTGCCCTCCCCAGTCATCTACACTTCCCCCCCCAGCAAGCTGGGTACTCATTTTACTGTCCATGGAGGGGGATGGAAGGCTGAGTCAAGCTGGCTACCTGAACCCAGCTTCCACCAGGATTGAATTCAGGGTGTGAGCAGAGCTTGGACTGCAGTAGTGCAGCTTACCATTCTGCACCACAGGGCTCCATCTAGCAGCCAATAATAGTTGAGCGGCAGCATTCTGCATCAACTGGAGTTTCTGCATTGGTTATGAGAGGAGACCAATGTACAGTGTATTACAGTGGTCTAGTATTGAGCACAGATCCAGATGGCCATATCTAAGGAAGTCCAGGATTGCTATACAGAGGCAGGCAATGGCAAACCTACCGTATTAATCTCTTGCCTTGAAACCCCTACAGGGTCAGTGGCTGCAACCTGCGACTTCACAGTGTTTTCCACCAACAGCATTCAAGTAGCACTTTAAAGATATTTTTCTAAGGGGTGGGCCATTGATCTGAAGTGGGGAGGAGCAGTATGACTTATTGCTGATCCAGGGTTTGATTTGCTGACATGAACTGCAAGATCGTGCTCTTAGGGACTTGCAGCATGCTCAGTTTCTGTATTATGTCTGTTTGCACCCATTTTAAAGTCTTATAGCCGCGTAAAGGGGGATAGTACTTGTTAAGTGTATGAGGAACTCATTTAGTTACCATTCTGGCCAGCCCCTCTGGGCCCGCCAGCTGCACACTGCAACAGCAACTCGGAAGGGGATTACTTCCATGATGGACTAAGCCTTTAGATATTTATTAAACCGTTCTCTTTGCCTTTCAAAGCAGGCTCAAGGCAGCTCACAGCTAACATCAAGACACACTATAAATATCAGTGAAACAAGGACAACACACACACATACACACACAAAGCAAAATACTAAAACTTCAGCTGCCAAAATGCAATAGCCTAGATCAAGTTGCCAGCCTCCAGGTGGGCCCTGGAGATCTCCTGGAATTACAATTGCTGGCAAGTTCCTAGGCTTGCCAGCCCCCCACATGGGGGAAGCAAATACCCCACTTTTACAGGCTCCAGCCTGCTGCCAGCCAATTAGCCAGCAGGGGAAATCCTGCCCCTATACAGGCACCCCCACATAACATTGGTGATGTGCTGATGTCATTTCTGGAAGTGACATCATTACACTGGCAACATCAGGCTCTATTTTTGGGGCAAAACTCTATGGTTTGTAGCCATTTTTACCATAACGGTTTTGACCAAAAAGTAGAGTGTCACCTCAACACTGCTGTCCCAATGGCATCACTTCCAGAAGTGATGTCAGCATGTCGCCACCATCCCCACCCACCCTGGGAATGCCCCCAAATCCCCCCATTAGCAGGAGGAAGGCACCTGGGAACCCTATCAGTTCCCCTGGAGAAAATGGCTGCCTTGGAAGGTGGATGGTATAGCACTATAACCAGCTGCAGCCCCTGCCCTCCATAAACCCATCCTTCTCAGGTTCCGCCCCCCAAATCTCCAGGAATTCCCTAACCCAGTGCTGGCAACCATACCCGGATCATTTCTATACCTTCCCCAACAATGATACAAATTCCACATTCAAGTCCTGTTTCAACAAACAGCCATCTGAAATAATTAGCCCTTGGAAAGGCTAATAGGGAAAGGTCCTTGGTGCATGTCCTCCAGAAGTCTGGTTTCTAACAGAGGCCAGACAGACAAGCCATGTGGAAGAGAGATCCAACAGTAATTCTCCGGCAGCTCTAATAGAATCCACGGGTTCATACCTGGCAAGGTGGTCCTTCAAATAATGTGCACCCAAGCTTGTAAAGGTAGTGCGGGAGTTTGCTATCTTTGATGCGGCTGCTACCAGTCTATTTGCTGCGAGTGAATGAAGATTGCTATCAGTCTGGAGTAAAAAAGCACATTCTCTTGGCTTGCCCGCTTTTTGAACAAAAGGCTCATTCCTCCAGTGGTTAGAGACTCCTTGCCTTGGCAAACAGAGAAGGCGCTGGAAGGGTCTAGACAAAGTCAATTATTTAGGTGTTGTTCATACCTGTTGCAAGTTACCGAAGTATCACACCCAGCACTGGTATTGTCAAAATAATGCAGAACAGTCTGACTACTAACAATGTGAGAGAAAATCAGATAATTTTCAGATTGCTCCCCTCATCCTCCCCATCGAAGCTGTTTTTTTTCAAAGACAAACATACCAACCTGCCTCCACAGAATCAAATTGTTTAGGTCTGTATTTCTTTTAAGGCTTTTGTTGATGAATCATCAAGTCTTGCAGGACATTTGCCAATATTTGAAGCAATTCAACATAATGGCAAAGTGAGTGCAGCTCAAGATCTCATAAACACAAGCTGCGATTTGTTGTTAGAAAGGCATCGCTGACATTTTCTGCTCCCTTTCTTAGTGCAGTAGTGCTTCAGGATTCAAGCAGCCTTCATAAAGAAAGTGTGACCAACCAATTTCCCTTCCAGCCAGATTTTTGCCAAGTGACCTCTTGAGGGGATCTTTTGAGAAGAAGATTTAGTCCATCAGCCCCCTTTGCCTGCCCCTATCAGAGACCTCAGACTTTTCAAGGGCCAAATTATGCAGGAATCCCAGTTTCACTATTGAAACTTCAGATATGCTGTAGGAGGTTAAGCAATAGAGAGTGAGACTGTGAAATGGGATTAACTCTTCCCCTTCGCTGTTTCCCTCCTTTAAAGTGTTCCCCCTTTAGAAGGGGGAAAGCATATGCGCATGTACTTTTTTCACTAGGGATTACAACAGCCAAAAGTCTTCAGTTGGGAAACACATACCGATTTCCCACTAGTCCTTATGCCGCTCTCATGCTTCTCTTCTCTCCGGGGCTTCCGTCAGATTTCACACTATCTGCCCCGTGGCAGCAACTAGCTTCGCCTTTTTTATGTGGCTTTTAGAGGATCTTGCTTGCTGCGAGAAAGAGGTGAAGCAAGTTGCAGCCTCAGGGCAGCTTGTGCGAAATCTGATGGGAACCCCGCTGAGAAGAGGAAAGTGAGAGCCAGGTAAGGCTAATGGGAAATCAGTCCCAGTGGGAGGAGAGTTAACTCTCCCCTCCTCTGGATTGTACTCCCAAACAAGATCCATTGGCTGCTTTTTAGACCCAAATACCACATCTGGAATTCGTCATGGAACCCCAGCATTAATAATTATGATGATAGTAGTGTCAATTGTCATTGGAACCTTGTTCTATCCCCAGAGAGCTCACAGTGGCATAAATAGCTCCATTTTATAAAAAATCCTTGGCATTTTCCAGATAGCCCTTAGTTTTATTTCCCTTTGTTACTCTTTCCCCCTCCCCCTCATTACCACACAGTTTCCACTGATTTTTCAACATTTTCCTCCTGCTCTTACTAAAACCAGAATGCAAAAAACACTGAAAAACCAGGACAGCAAAGGATTGTTAATGAAAGTGGAGAAACTGGTGAAGGGAGGAGGGATTGTAATAAAGAGAACTGAAACTAGAGCATTAAGGCTGTCTGAAAAACACTCCTGTAAGGTAAGTTAGAGGGAGACAGAAAGACTGGTCCAAGGCCACCCAGTAAGGTTCCAAGCATGCAGGAATTTAAATCCTAGTTTCCTGGTCCCGAGGAGCAGAGTGGTAAAGCAGCAGTACTGTGGTCTGAACGCTCTGCTCATGACCTGAGTTCGAATCTGGCAGTAGCCAGCCCAAGATTGACTCAGCCTTCCATCCTACCGAGGTCGGTAAAATGAGTACCCTGCTTTCCGGGGGGGGGGGGATTGTGAAAGACTGGGGAAGGCAATGGCAAACCACCCTGTAAAAAAAGTCTGCCGTGAAAACGTTGTGAAAGCAACGTCACCCGAGTTGGAAACGACTGGTGCTTGCACAAGGGACCTTTCCTTTTTCCTGGTCCTAGCTGAGTTTCCTGGCCCTATACCACACTGGGTCTTGCTGGCTAGTTCTGCTGAGGACACATACTTGGTGATGCTAGCTAGCTTTATAACACACCATTCCAGAGTGGTTCAAATTGTTAAAGCCCCTAAACCAGTGTTTTGGTGTCTTCAACTTTTTCAGACTTGGGGCTCACCTTTAACCACAATTCACAACACAAAATTAACTTTTTAACATTGATGTCCATCCTTGTTACTCTGGTACCAATTTCGCACCAGAGCTTGTCCCAGATGGAGAGACATTTTGCACCCCCCCCCATGCTTCTCTTCGTTTTCGCACAAACTGCTGCGGAGAAAGAAGTTGGCACACTGCTCTCCCGTGGCAAGCAGAAACCGCTTGTAAGAGGATCTTTGTTGCAGTGGGCAATTGGTGCTCCAACTTGCAGCTTGTGTGAAAACTGAGAGAAGCGCTGGGAGCAAAAGGACTCTCCACCTGGGAGAAGTCTAGTGGGAAATCAGTGTGGATCCAGCTTCCTCCCTCTTGGAGACATCTCTTTATTCTCCTTTATCCTTAAAAAAATAGTGATGACCCACATCAGGTCTGAGCAAGATTCTCTTTTTGAGTCCCCATTCCCCAGTTGAAACCATAAGGGTCACGAGAATTTGGCCATGGATACCTGTCTATACTTGGGAGATAGATGCACCCAATCCAATAAGGACACCCTAAGTCCTCCTACACCATTGCTGCTGTATCCAGTGGCCTTCATACTCTCCAGGTGTTTTGGGGGTGCAGACTCTGTGCTTTTGTTACATGTAGTCTGAACAATGAAGGCATGCAGGAATGAATAGGAGGGGAGGAGGAGAGGAGGAGAGCTTGCACTCCAGAAGTGACAGGAACAGTAATGGATTCGTGAGACAGAATCTAAAAGGTTCATTCATTGTGATTCTGTCACTGTAGAATGCAGTCATTAATACCAACACACATTCTGCCAGTGACTTCTAATGTGAATTGCGGAAAGCCTGAAACATGGCTGAAAGATCACCTTGAAGTTTTACAAACTATACCATGACAGGAACTCAGACACAATGTACTGCACATTAAATGTCAGAATTTTGATCTTTTCACAGAGAGTTTGTGGGCTGGAGGCAGAAGTACAGAATTATTTCTTTAATCTTCTTCATTTACTATTTCTTACTTTGTTGGGGGGGGGGGAGGTAAATGGAATCTAAAGTGGTTTGTGAATGCGTGGAGAAGCGACAAGGAAAACGTAGAAAACCAACAAATGTAAAATGAGGGTTGAAAACTCACAGAAAAAGCTGCAGTTTGGCACCCAAAACCACAGGAAAAACTCTATGCGAAAAGTCCCTGATGATTAACACAAAATCTAGTCACTCTCATGGAATCCTCTCAATTTTCTTTTCAAAAAGTTCAGTTGTTTCTATGGGTTTACATACACACTACAACACTTACAGGTTTGCCCCAACTGTGTGTTGGGAGTTTCTTTTGAGTCTGAGGTGTGGGGCCTTGATTCAGACCAACATGGGAAGAGAAGTGTTTGTGTGGGAAATCTAGATTTTGCCAAGAAACTCCAAGGACACATCTTCTTGACCTGGGGATGGAATACTGTTAATAGGGTTTATAGTTATGGAGGGGGCACACTGGCAATTTCTGCAGAAAACTTCAAACAGGGACAGAGGATGGGGACCATAGAACATTTTCATTCTGAACAATTCTTCTCCCTCAGTACCACGTCCGTTTTGGTCTGTATTTTCTCCCTTTCTCACAGATAAACCTCATATCAAATCATACAGCCAGAAGTATGGGAATGATGAAAGAAGATGCATATTTGCCCAAAGTCTGTAATTTATTTGTATTGCAGAATCTGGTGGGATTTTAACACAAAACGTTTTCAGATTTTTCTTTTTTCTTTTTTTACATTTCAGAATTCTAGACCTCCAATCCCTCCTGCAGTATACTTTGAATAGGAAAAAAACAGTCATTTAATGACTCTTGCTGAGGTAAATTTTTTCCTCTCAGAATACCAGAACTGAATGAAACTGATCAGCAGTGAGTTCAGGCAAAAAAAAGAACGTACTTCACCCAATACATAGTTAATCTGCAGAATTCACTATGACAAGATGCAGTGATAATCATGTGTTTATATTACTTTTTTTCTTTTTTGCTCTCAGGTAACTGGCAACCCCAGAGGGTTTTCAAGGCAAGAGATGTTCACAGGTGGTTTGCCATTGCCTGCCTCTGTGTAGTAACCCTAGACTTCCTTGGTCTCCTATCCAAACACCCATCAGGGCTGACCCTGCTTAGCTTCTGAGATCCGATGAGATCAAGCTACCTTGCACTATCCAGGATAGGGTTTAGACTACTTTAGAATGGGGCAAAAGATACATCCATGGAAGCAAAGTGGGCATGACAGGTAAACAGAACCTCTGTGTACAAAGTCAAGATACCTTTGAATATAAGGTGCTTGAAAGAGGCAAAGATCACTTCCTTTGTCAGGAAATGCCTGACTCCATCAGGCTAGATATAGTTGGACCCTGATTTAATCCAGCATGGCGTTTTTCAGGATTTTGCAATGGATGCTCTGAAGTTAAACAACATGATCTTTCAGGCTGGCTTCAAGAACCAATTAATATATGCTGATAAATAATTTCACAGAAATTATACCATTTAAGATTTGGAGTAGGAGAGTTATCTGTTCAAATACTTCTCATGTTTGTTTGTTTTTAAAAACTCCTTGCACATAGAAAACTAGCATTTTGGGTGTGGGGTTTTCTCCTCGCCATCTAGCTCCACAAGCAGTGTGTTTTCATTCAAATATTCAAGCATGCCATCTACCAGCAACCCCTGAAGCCTGAAATGGTATGCTCTGAGGAAACATTTTAACATGCTCAGTTTATCTATCTGTGCACAACTTTGCTTGGTACTTAACCAGTGCTGAGTTCACTGGATCCACAGTATCACCTATTCTAACAATACATTTTCCAGTGACGACTGGCCAGGTTGTAATTTGGAGAACCAGATTTTACCCTTGGCATTATAGATTATGCATCAATTACTTCTGTGGTCCTTCCGCTTACCTTTGTTGTTCAGTCGTACAGTCGAGTCCGACTCTTTGTGATCCCATGGACAAAGTCAAGCCAGGATGCTTTTCTGGGGTGCTATTAAAAGTGCCCTGAGCTTGATAGTCCGGGATTGCCCGATCTTGTCAGATCTCAGAAGCTAAGAAGGGTCAGCCCAGGTTAGTACTTTAAATGGGAGACCATCAAGGCACAGAAGCAGGCAATGTCTCTTGCCTTGAAAACTCTATGGGGTTGCCATAAATTGGCTGTAACTTGACAGTACTTTCCACCACTGCATTAAAAATCCCACTTGCTTCCCTGAAGAGGGGAAGCACCAGAAAGGGGTAGCCGGCTGGTTGTAGGGGTTACTCAATCTCTTACCACGTTGTTCACGTTAAAATCTGGTTCTCTGTATGGCAGCTTAGCAATAGTATTTTGAGCCATTTATTCACCAAAAAAAAAAGCTGTCTGTAACAGAAGCAGACAGACGAGATAATAAACATTCAGTAAATTCTGACTTGCCCTGACCTCAATGGGCTAGGCTTGCCTGATTTTATCAGATCTCAGAAACTAAGCAAGGTTTGCCCTCCTTAGTACTGAGATGGGAAACCACCAAGGAAGTCCAGGGTTGATATGCAGAGGCAGTCAACGGCAAACCAGCTGTTTTTCTCTTGCCTGAAAACAGCCTTAAGTGCGATTTGATGACACTTTACATCTATCCATATTGTGACTTGGAATCCTTATTTCCTTGGTAGTGAGGCTAAAAAGAGAAGCTAATGAAACTGAACAGAAGAATTCCCTTCTCTCAAGGCATTTGCTTTGTGAGACTTTGTGGGAGTGAATTGGAAGCTTTCCTACACCTGATCTCTGAGCAATTAATCAACATCTGATTATTAAGACCGAAGATTACAGCACCCTAAGCCCGAGTAAAATCAGATAAAGAAATCTGACTTGAGGTGAGTCAGGAGCAAAACACAGGATGAATGCACTAGCTCCCGTTGCCTCCTCCCGTCCAAAAAATGCACCCAACTAAATTTATCAGCAGCAATCGGTAAAAAATCTGACGAAGTCTATGGGGAAAATTGTTTATTGCAGATGCATTCCCAAAGCCTTCCAAACTCAGAACTTACATAGAACCCTTGCCAAAAGGAAGTGCGAGTCACCGAACACCCCCTCCCCTCTGCCTGTATTTATTTGTCCAAAGGAATTTGTTATTTGTGAGTCACCGGAAAATTAGAATTGCGGCAAGCACACACCTAGCTATTCATAATTTGCTAGCAATTGGCTAAACTCAAGGAATAAAAAGCGAAAGTGAGGATGGCTTCCAGTGCATCATCAAAAGGCAGGAAACCCCATTCTATCAAGCCCAGAAGAACTAAGCAGTGTGTGTGTCTGGGGAGGACCCTCTAACATTTTGCAGTCACTTTGGCTTCAGGCCATCATGTTTTCAGATGTCACAGTCTGCCTTGCGTCTGTTCCCCACTGTTATCACTAGATCTTTATGGTGACCGAGAACCACAGGTCATATTTTCTCTCAGGTTTTTTACAAGACAGATCCTTATTGGAGCATATAGTGGGCATCAAGGCAATACTATGACTCGTCTCCCACCCACCATGCGATGCAGGGTAATGTGCTTATGTGCTGAAGCCAACAGAGGCCCTCCATGGCCAAACTGCAGACCTCACCCTCCATTGGCACCCCAATGTTCCCTGATCCCCCTTGCCTTCAAATGGCGGACACAAATCTTTCCACGTTGCTGGAATAAGCGGCATGCCGCAGGTAGGCCCCGGGGCTGCCAAACTGCCCGCCAGCGTTGTACCCGTGAGCCAAGGAGCCATAGGAGCTGGGAGACATCCTGCCGTAGAAGTCCATCGGGTCATTCCCAAGCGAGGGCGAAGTTGGCATGGCCAGGCGGGCTGAGGTGCCAAAGAGGTGGCTGCCGCTGGTCTGAGGGTAGGCGCCTTGGTTCACCTGAAGCTGCTGGGTAGTGGGGAGCTGGTAGGAGTAAGGCACGGCGTTGTGAGGCCTGGTAAGGCCCGGCCCAGCAGGACAGCCTTGGCTGGAGTAGGCCGCAGGGCCAGGGAAGGAGCAGTTACTGCCAGGAGGAGGGGTGACGTCCGAGTTCTGGTGCTGCTGCTGGGCCAGCTCTGGGCTGGGCTGAGCCATGAGGGTGCTCAGGCCGAAGAGAGGCGGCGCGGACTGGTAGCAGAGGGCGGCGGGAGGCGCGTAAGCGGCGCCCAGGGGAGGCCCGACGGCCTGGCCCGGCGCCTCGTGCATGTAGGCCGGATAGGTGGAGAGGTCGCTGCGCTTGAAGCGCTTGCGGCGCCGCAGGAAGCTGCCGCTCTCGAACATGTCGCGGGCGTGGGGGTCGAGGGTCCAGTAGCTGCCTTTGCCCGGCCGCCCGGGCTCGCGGGGCACCTTGACGAAGCAGTCGTTGAGGGTCAGGTTGTGGCGGATGCTGTTCTGCCACTTGCGGGACCCGTCGCGGTAGAAGGGGAAGCGCTCGGTGATGAAGCGGTAGATGCCGCCCAGCGTCAGGCGGCGCTCGGGGGCGTGCGCGATGGCCATGGCGATGAGCGCGATGTAGCTGTAGGGCGGCTTCCCGCGCTGCACCGGCCGCTTCCTGCGGCGCCCCGCAGGCCGCAGGCCCCCCGCCGGGGCCGCCTCCTCTTCCGACGGCTCGGCCTCCAAAGGGTCAACGGCGGCGGGCGCGGCTTCCAGCTTGACCAAGGCGGGCAGCAGCCTCGACGGAGGCCCGGCCTCGGCCTCGCCATGGCTCGGCGCGCACGCCGACGACGCCGGGGGGCTCTCGGCGGTCATGCCAGGCTCGGGCCCTGCCGGCAACAGGTGGAGCACGCCAGGCTGGCTGTTTGGAGCTGCCGTCTGGACAAGGGTCTCCAATGCGCCCTGGGGACTGGAGAGGGGGCCCCCCGACGGAAAGTCGCGGCCTTTCTCACAGACGAAGGGGGCTTGAGCAGGCCGAGAAGCTGGTGCCCTTGGGGCAAGACGCGGAAGCCCGAGGACCCGGCAGATCCCCGAGGGCCGCTGCCGATGGAAAGCGCTGCAGAGAGAAGTCCCAGCGCGCCCTCGGAGAAGACTTTGGAGTAGTGGGTGGGTCTCCGCTAGCGTTAAGAAAGCGTTACTGCCCGGGCAGTTCAGGGAGTTTGCGGGACGTCCTCGGGGTATGGGACGGAATCGGGGACTCAAGATCCGCCCCGGAGAGATTCCTTATGGATGACGGTAGTCTTAGAGGGCAGCCGTGCTGGGCTGCAGTAGAACAGTTAGATTCCAGGCCAAAAGCACCTTCGGACCGATAAGATTTGGGGAGGAAGCTTTGGAGAGTTAGCCTCAAGTAAACTTGTGGGTGGAGAAGAGAGAAATCTGGGGCTGGAAAGGAGCCCGCAGCTCCGGAGGTGGGGCTCGCTGCTACTCCGGCGGTGGTTCTCTTGGAGTCTCCATCTACCGCCCCCCGGCATCAGACGGGAAAGTCCGAGGCGTTCTCAAAGTTCCCTGGGTGCTTCCCGACGACCCATCCCAGCTCTCGGGATCCTCTCCTCGCCGGAGATCCGCAAGGGCCCAGCAAAAGCAACTCCGGGCGGGACGCCCTGCTGCTTTTCGTGCGGTCTCCCCGCTGTCGAGGCACCTCTGCAGCCTGCTGCCACTTCCTCCTCCGAGCTGCCCTGCCTGAAAAGGTGACAGGAGGAGACGCGGCTTGTCTGAGCAGCCTCCCCGGAGAACGCCGGGGGCGCCGCGAAGCTCCAGGGCTTTGCACAGGGAGGGGCCTGGCCCAGAGCAGGAGCCGGGAGGTGTCACCCGCTGGGAGAAGTGGGGGCGAGCCCGGCTGCCGAGGATGAAAGAACGCGGCCCAGAAAACGCCCAAGGGGGCAGAAGGGAACCGGTGGCGCGACCCGAGGGCACGCAAGGAGGGGGGTGGCCTCGTCCTGCATTGCCTGAGGATACCCCCCCCCCCACTCTGCGTTTATTGGACAGCAAATAGGGGCTGTTCTATACATGTAAAAGTTAAAACAAACCCGCGCTTGCCATCCAGTGTTCACTTAACAAGGAAGCTGCCTTCACACGTGCAGGTTTTAGACCTGGTTTATCTCCTCAGTCCCGCCCCTCTGTCTGGCTTTTTTGAAATCTGGAGGGTGCTCCCCTCCAGCATAGTGGGTGAGGGAAGAGTGGTATATATGTAGCCCCAGTTTAAGCAGCATTGACAAAGGCAATTGCCTGGTGTCTTAATGGGATGTTCATTCAAGTCAGCAGGGATAGTTTTCCAGCTTTCCTCCTGACTCACATTCCCCCTGCATCCATCTCATCTCTTTTCACGAGGTCTCTCCAATAGCTTCCTTTTAAGCACAGCCACAATAGCTGATGTTCCACAGTGGCCTGAGGTATAATCTTGGAAACAATGTTCCATCCAGTAGGAATATGAACATTCCAGAAATTAAAATAGCACCTTTGAACCCTTTAGTGTTTCCTGTTTTATGAACATAGGCCATAATCCTGGTAAAATTAAGCACTTTTAAAAAAACAAACCAGCTTTTAGGAGCTACTTGACTCCTGGGTAATCTTTCCTAGTACTCAAATCTACCAAGCTCTTAGTGGGACTGGGTCAGTATCAGCCACTGGTTGGTGCCTCTGTTTAAGTACCAGCTGCTTGGAGAAGCCCCATGGTGCAGAGTGGTAAAGCAGCAGTACTGCAGTACTGTGGTCTGAACTCTCTGCTCATGACCTGAGTTCAATTCCAGCGGAAGCTGAATTCAGGTAGCTGGCCCAAGGTTGACTCAGCCTTCCATCCTTCCGAGGTTGGTAAAATGAGTACCCAGCTTGCTGGGGGGAAAGTGTAAAAGACTGGGGAAGGCAATGGCAAACCACCCACTGGGGAAGGCAATGGCAAACCACCCCGTAAAAAGTCTGCCGTGAAAACATTGTGAAAGCAACATCACCCCAGAGTTGGAAACGACTGGTGCTTGCACAGGGAACCTTTCCTTTCCTTTCCTTCCTGGAGAAAAAGTGTCCTGCCCCTTTAATAGAAGCTTAATGAGATATTCTTTACCTCCCTTCCATGAAAAGCTTCATCTACCCATTTCCACACATTATATTGCCACAATTTATTGTGTTATAATATATATACATATATTTTGCCAAAGACTAATTTCCAGTAGATGAAACTGTCCAGTGTACATGTACACTGTTTTGAGTGTGCCATGATTGTGCTGCCAGGTTACATTCATGCTGCTGTTGGCCCCAGGAGGCCAAACACACACCAGTGGACAGTGTTACTTTCACACTTTTCTCCCAAACAATTCTCCAAACAAAAAGTTCTCCTGGACTAGCTCCCATCTTCCGGCTCAAATGAAAAACAAGCATGGAATCCTAGTGGATTATGGCCGCAATCCCAAAAGCACTTTCTAGGGAGCAAGTTCCAATGAATGCCAAGGGATTTATTTCTGAGGATACGTATTTAGGATTGCACTGAACAGCCTTGGACTTCCTACGATATAGAAGAAATGGTTGAACGCTCATTGTCTTGTGTTCCCAGACAATATAACTCTCAACTTCAGGGTGCTGAGGACAGATAGCAAAGCATGGTTCTCTCTGTCATGCCCTGTCCACGAGCATCCAGGCATTCCAGAGGTCTCCTGAGCAGATTTTACTAGGAAATAAGCTCATTCATATTAGTAGGCCTTACTCCCAACTTAAGTCAAGCACCAATGGGTGATATGATTGGTATGTTAGACAAGGGGTAAGAGGGCTGAGATCAAATCCATCGTTGCCTTTAGAACTCTCTTGGGATAAAGCTCACCTTGGGCGATCTGCCTTTTCTTCAGCCTAACCTACCTTATGGGGTTGTTGTGAAGACAAACCAGAGGAAGGGAGGAAGTGTGGCTTAAAAAATGAGATAATGAGCATATGAATGTAGGCTGATCTAGTTGATCTTTACTCAAAAGTACTATACTCACTGAATTTAAAGGGTAACCCCATGTAAGCACAGAGTTGCAATCTTAGTGGCTGGACTGACAAACTTTTTATTTGCTCCAGACTTGAGAATGCTCAATAAGAAATCAAATAAGGACTACTTTTATCTCACACACTTGAATTACGTCTTACCCTCCTCCTCCATTTTATCTTCACAACAACACTATGAGGTAGGTTAGGAGTGTGGAACCCAAAGTCACCCAGTGAGCTGCCATGGCAGAGGGGGGGGGGATTTTAACCTTGGTCTCCCAGATCTTCCCCTCAGCACCTAACACAGTGCATTTTAAATTTATTCAGAAGAGACAGAGAAAAGTAAAAGGAAGTGTGGGGGGGAGTTAAGAGAATTCTGTGATCAAAATCCTAGGTAAGGCTTCATTGCTCAAATATATTTATAAAGTAATATAAAGAACATGGGGTTGTAGTAAATGGAATTGTTCTGGAGAGTATTTTATTCTTGACCTGGATAGGTGAGAATGATTGTGTCACATCTCAGAAGCTAAGCTATGCAGGGTCAGCCCTGGTTAATATTTAGAGAGACCTCCAAGGAAGACCAAGGTCATGAAATGGAGCCAGGCGTGGCAAACCATCTCTGAACATCTCTTGCCTTAAAACCTGCATGGGGGTTGCCATAAGTCAGCTGTGACTTGAGGGCACTCTTCCCCACCAATAGACTTGTAATTTTAAGAGCTGTGTAAAATATGTATTTTTATTGCATATTATGTATTAACGCTTTTTAAAAAGCTTATTTTCTACATTTGTAATTCAGTTTCATCGTACAGCTTTACAGTATTCTTATTGTTTCTATTGCACTCTGAGGAAAAAAAATATTGTTTAATCTACCTTGAGATTCATCAAGAAAGGCAGACAAGAAGGGAAGTAAGTAAATAAATACTTGGGTGGATAGGCAAACATCACTTCTGTATGAGAGGTTGTACCATATTTATGATCTGTTCACAGTCCAGTTGCAGCTTACACAAATAGAGAGCTCAGTGCTTGAAGAAAAGCATCTACAGTACTTTAGTGAAGTTTGAGCTTAAAATAAAAAAACTTAGCGTTGCCACAAAAGTCCCAATGATATTCATCTGTTTCTAATTGATCTAATTGATAAGTAAATTAGGTGGACTACAACTAGGAAATACATGTCCTTTTGTGATTTACCAAGATTTGCAGAAACACCAACTGGCAGGAAACCTTTTATGGCTATCCAGACCAAATGGCAAAGCCACACTGTTTTACCATGTGATCACAATCAGTTTGCCCTCTTAATCAATAAATTGCATGTATTTCAGCCCGCTATACCTGATCCCTGTCGATGCGCTTACAGCATGTGCTATAAACTGTCACTTCTCTTATATACAAGCAACAATCCCCTCGTCTGATGAAGTGTGCTTAGAGAGCACAGTTACGTTCTGAATAAAACTTGGTTGGTCTTAAAGGTGCAACTTGACTCCTGCTTTGTTCAACTGCTTCAGACCAACACGGCTGCCCACTTGGGTCTGATCTGTATTTGATTATTCTAACCCTGTTTCTTCCTTAAGAAATCATATTGATACTTCCACCAAGAGTCCCTACACATTTCATCATAGATTTACGTATAAGCAAGAACAGAGTGTCTCTGTTGGCACTTTTAGAGATCTCTTACTAATAAAATGCCCCAGCCTGGTGAAGTTCAAGTGGCCAGGTTTCAAAAAACAAAGCAACCCAGCTGTAAAATCCCAAAAATTCAAGGTATTGCAACTGTGTTTTACTTCATGTAGAATGGATTAGTCTTTGAATTTTTCTGACCAAGCTAGGAAGGTACATAATTAAACCATTACTATAGGAAAGTGCACCTGACCTTGACAGCAATCTGTCAAGAATGAGGCCTCTAACATCTTTGGTTTTGGGCACAGACAATAATCATTAACATTTTTCATCTTGGTCAGTTTGTCAGAAATGATTGTTGGATTATAGTGTCATTTGTTTGACCACTGAGGAAGGTTAATAGGCCAAAATGCACATGGTCAAGATCAATAACAGTCATTTTTTATTGTCACTGTCAATTGCATTCTTAATAAGGCTATTACCAGGGCTGATATCTGTTTTTAATTAATTTTAATTAATTTAATTTATCTGTTTTTAATTTGTAATAAATACATGTATATTTTGGTACATATGTCAATATTTAACTTGAATAATAGAATTATTGGACCTACACACCCAGATCGTCTTATTCTTTAGGCTCTCAATTCTTGGTTTTGGTTAAGTTCCCTTTTTCCATTTTCATGTGCCTATTAAAATGCCATTATAGCCTGGCTCTAGGAAGATTATTCTTCCAGTCTTTACTTTCTATTTTCTGTTGTTTCCCCCCTAGAAAAAACGGTGAAAGAGAAACCCCACTAAATTCCAGATGAAGGTGTATTGAAAATAGGGGCTTCGACTTTCAATGCAGTCCCGCGACTAATAATGAAGTTTGCCTTTTGAGACAAAGAGCAAGCAAGCAAACTGTAATTCCGGATTGAAATACTCAGTCCACACATGCGCTTCTCGGATAACCCCTTGCCCGAGTTCAAATGTTGGGGAGCCAGCCGAAATCCCATCTCATCCAACGGGTTTACTCCCAGGAAAGCGTCTTTAGCTTTGCAGGTTTTAGGGCTGAAATGTCGGGGAAGCTCTATTCACCAGCGCCGTTGGAAAGGGAACGCAAGCCATTTCTGAGGGACCCGGGAAGACTTTCCCAGCCGGCAGTCTTGGTGCGATCCCCACCTCTTGCAAGCCCGGCAAGGTCCCACAGAGGTCGGGCTGCCGGGGACAACCTTATCGCGGGGCCGGGAGACTTCCTTGCGCCCGACAGCCCTGCCAAACTTCCCTTTTCCTGACACAACTCAAAGAGAACGTGTCCCTTTCCCTCTTCCAAGAGAGATTTTTAGAAAGGGTATCTATTTCTGTGCGGTGTCAGAAGAGGAGCGCGCGCACGCGAAAGCTTCTAGCCGGAATAAAACTTGGTCGGTCTCAAAGGTGCCGCTTGGACTCCAACACACTCTTGTGCTGCTTCAGACCAACAGGGCTATTTGAAACGCTCCCTCCCCGGCGGGCCCAGAAGGGGTCGACTGCGAAACCCCCTGGATTGAATTCGATTTACTCCCTTTCCCGTCCGGGCGGCTTGGAACTTGAAGCCAGACGCCCCGAATTCCCAGGCGTCTGGTTTAGGCCGAGGGGGTCGCCACTCGCCAGCCGAGCTCCAAAGCGCTTTCCTTTTGTGTGTGTGTGTGGGGGGGGGGGGGGAATCCCGATCTAATTCGGAAGCAATCGGGTGGTGGTGGGGGGAAGGTTCTCCTCGTGAGCAACAGCGCCATCGCCTTTTCGACCCGGACCCGCATCGCGGAGCGCTTTTTTCAACGCACCCTCCGGGGATCCCTTTTGGACTGCGACTCTTGGGAAGAGAAGCGCTTCTTCACTTCAGAATAAAATAAAGAAACAACCACAACAAAACCAGGATGAAGATCCTGTGTTCGCCCCGCTGGTCTGTCTGCAGCAGGAGAAAAGAGCAGGAGTTCAGCAGCACACACCTTGAAGACTAGCACAATTGGTGGCGGGATAGGAGCTTTCGAGAGCCACTGCTCACTTCTTCAGATAAAACAAAACAGAGCAGTGTCATACTTTGCATTAGGGCCGAAGTGTAATAAAGTGGCGCGCCAGGCCAGCCCTGGAGTTCCACTGAACTCTTCATCAGGTTGGAGGTTCGGTCCAAAATACGAAGGACGTGGAGTAACGGTGTGTGTGTGGGGGGGGGGGGAGTTTGGGGGCATGACGGGGAAGCGAGAGATGGCAGACTCAATTAAATGGGGCGGTGTCAGGTTGGCCCCGAAGGCCGCTTTCCTTTTGCAATAGGAAACAAACACAACCATGCCTTTAAGACTAACCAAGTTGACTTCTGGGCAGAAGCTTTTCATGTGCGTGCGCGAAGCTTACACCCAGAATAAAACTCGGTTTGACTTCAAGGCGCCCCCGGACTCCAGCATTGTTCTGCCCCCTTCGACAATGTCAGCGGGAGGCTGCATTCTCATCTCTCTCCAGCGCTGGTCAGAACAGAGGGGCCCCTTCCAAAGCAGAGGAGAAAGGAAATATTAATCCCTGTAGTAGCCAAACCATATTCGTTTTTGGGGTGGGGCGGGCCTCTTCAAGACTGGAGAGAGGTGGTGATGACCCCCTAGAGAGAGAGTCACGTCTGGAGGGGATTTGCGTAAACACGGAGAGGATCGGGTCGCCCAGTTGCCAACCTGGCCAGCGCGGGGCCAACCTGAAGGGATCGGGGCCCTCAACGTGCTGGTCACCCGCGGCCTTTTCGGAGCGACCCCTTCGGTCCCGCCCAGGTTTACTCGGGAGTAAGTCTTTCCCTCGCTCCATGGGACAGGGGCTGGAGCAAAGTAAGCCTAGGATCGCGGCCCCTTTGCTTTAGAGGCAGGGAAAGCGTCGACATTGGCTCGACGTTTAGCGAGAGAAATGCAGGAACCGATGGCTTCGCTGTGGGATTGGGTGGGGGGGGGGCATTTTGGGGACGTTTATTTTAGATTTGGGGGAAGTTTTGATACTGTCGTTGGCAAATGCGTGTTACGTGACCTGTGCTTGCAGTACGTTTTATCACTTTGTGGTTGGTATGACCTATTTGGTAATAAATTGGTGGCAATAACGGGTACGGGGCTGGGGATATCTTGTGGATGGATCGATGCGAAGCGATTTTTTGCAAAACTATCGTAGGGACGCTGTTCCTTTTTTCGTGCTTCGGTGGCACCCCCTTTCACTCCTAGGGCATTGGCTCCAAAGAGGAGACTGTACAGACCAGTTTCGCACTAGACCTTTAATCTTGGTTTAGCTCTCTCCTCAAACTGACATTCTACACTACAATCAGAGAATCAGAGAAACCAACTCTATGATTCTATGATTTTTGTGTAGAATGTCAGTTCGGGGACAGGGCTAAACCAGGATTAAAGGTCTAGTGCGAAATTGGTGTGTTAGTGGCCCTGTCTCTCCGAATCAATTCCCCGGGCGCGATCCAGACAAAAAAAGTCTTTTTTACACAGGGAAGACTGATCGTGCAAACGTCGGCTGCGCTATTCCGCTCTAAAGCCCAGCAGCCAGGTCAGTGGAGTCGTTTTTGTGCTCCAGCGCTGGCACAGCAGCGCTCTGGAATCCCCCACTGAGCAAACGCGCGGGACCGGGCTGGACAGCGACAACTCTGCAAATGCTCCCTAAGAGTAAAAATGTTTCTGTTGTTGCTGTGCATGGTCTTATTTTGGAGTCAAGACACATTGTCTTGTGGGATCATCATCATCATGACGTCACAGCTGAGTTCTGATGACCCCTCATGGGGTTTTCAAGGCAAGCAAGAGTCATTGCAGAGGTGCCTCTGCGTCAGAGCCCTGATATTCCTTGGAGGTCTCCCACCCCAATGCCAGCCCTGCTTAGCTTCCGAGATCTGATGAGATCCGGCTACAGGCATTGTGGGAGATGCTCTCTTCCCATTGAAGGCGGTGAAACTGGTCAGCGGTTCCTGCCCTGCACGTTTTCAGTTGGTGACTAAACCAGAAAAGGTTGATCAGTCAAGTTAAAAAAATAAAACAACCCTGCCTTGTATGTATTGGGAGGGGGGGCGACGACAAATCCACTCTTGGGAATGCCTGCCTGGATCATCTCTCTATGGCTAGTCAAATTTAAAAGGAGATGCAGTCTGATCTATGCATACTTTCTCAGAATTCAGGTCTGTTTGGTTCAAAGAGACTTAACTTGGAGGCAAGTGTGCACAAAATTGCAGCCTTACCCAGCTCTGAGAGCAAACAAAACAAAACAGCAGTTTAAAGAGCCTGTGTGCAGGTATATGTTTAAAGGATGGATACAGAGATGGCCAACGGTAGCTCTCCAGATGTTTTTTTGCCTACAACCCCCATCAGCCCCAGCCATTGGCCATGCTGGCTGGGGCTGATGCGAGTTGTAGGCAAAAAAAACCCTGGAGATCTACTGTTGGCCACCCCTGGAGTAGCTTCATTACTCTACCTCTACCATATGCTTGCTAGGCTTGCAGCTTATTTAAAAAGTTGGGAGGAGTGCCTGTGAGAATGAATGAAAGGTATGGGGGGGGGGGAATGGACAGAAGGGGGCACTCCTGAAAACAGCCCCAGGGCTGCAATTTCAAATTCAAAAGTCAAGTGGGATCTTAAAGATTAACAGCATTTATTATGTGTGTCTTCTGACTGCTATATTCTTCAGATATGCATAGAAACCAAATGGAGAATCCTTCTTTATGGGGGTAAGTTACATGGGACGGGAGAGGGAGTTCAGGTGGAGGGTTCACCATCCCTATACTTCAGAAAATTATTTTGACTATATTAGGAACTACTCTAGGTCCAAGGCTGGTTCAAGGTATTTTGCTGCCCCAAGCAAGGCACTGTCTCTTTGTGGGCCCCTGCAGTAATGCCACCAGGTTTTGTCGCAAACCTGCTTAGAATCTGGAAAGGGATGAGAGTCACCTCTTGCACCCCATTGTGTCACCCTCAGCAGTGGTTAGAGAGCCAGCTGTGGTGTAGCAGTTAAGAGCTATGGACTCTGGAGAACCAGGTTCGATTCCCCTCTTCTCCACTTGAAGCTTGCTGGGTGACCTTGAGCCAATCGCAGCTCTCAGAGCTCTCTCAGCCCTACCTGCCTCTCAAGGAAAAGAAGGTGATCATGAGCTGCTTTGAGACTCCTTAGGGACTCTCAAGATCTGTCTATATTCAAGGAGAATCATACAATCAGCATTGCTCTGCCAGGTGGCTATCTAGCCTCTGCTTAAAAACTTCCAAAGAAGGAGAGCCCACCATGTCTGGAGGAAGCCTGTTCCACTGAAGAACTGCTCTGTCAGGAAGTTCTTGATTCGTAAATACTTAGGTCCAAGATCTAATGCAGCAAATCATAACTATTCTATCTGTCCCATCGCCAGCAGAACTGGGTTGAGGGATTAAGCTTTTAAAAGGGGGCTCCTAAACCCTCCACTTTTAGAGATGCCTGATCTGCATCCGGTCTGTTGATTTAACAAATGTGTGGAAGAATTACTAGGCTGCTGAAAGAAGGGGGGAGAGTGTTTTTTTGGGGAAGAGTGTGATGGAATATGCTAAGCTTAGATTGGAGGGGGTCCTGAATACACAAACTTTGCTGTTTTTCAGGCCTTTTTGGAAAAAAAGGAAAAAGAAACTCGAAAATCGAATTTGGGCCAAGATTCCAGTTGGATTTTCTCAAGTTAATAGACCTGTGCCAAATCTTGCAGTTATTTAAACCACCCAAAGCCTTTCCTCTTGCCATCTGGACAAGGGTGCAGCTCACTGGGGAATTCTGTACACACCCAGAGGGAAATGAATGGGATTCAACGACACTTGAAGAAGCCAGGCTTTTAGAAGAACTGTGCCCCAGATCTAGCCTTCAAACCATTTGTGAACAAATCTGTTGATGTAACCTTTTACAGATTCACCAGCCAAGATGCTTAGGTGTTTTCGTTTTAAAAGCATATGGAAACAGACAGGAAAACATGACTGAGATGAAGATTCTCCCTCCCACTTTCATCCAGACATTTATTACCTCTGACAAATCCTTGGGCTATGTTTTGGAAATAGTGCCAGATTGCACCTTGCTTTTAATGTGATTGATTACTCCTCAAAGGAAACTCCGGTGGCCCTCGCTTCCTAGAACACATGCTTAGGCTTAATTAAACAAACCGAAGGGAAAATAAAGACAAAAGTATTGTTATGGATTGGTCACAATTCTCTGAACTGTTTTATTACATTATTATATAGGGAACAAACCGGACAAAGTTGAGCACTTTTAAAGTCCACTGATTTTAGTGGGAAAGGTTTTAGCAAGGATGCAAGAGATGAACAGAGGTGGTTTGCCATTGCCTGCCTCTGCATATTCGCTAGACTTCTTTGGTGGTCTCCCACCCAAGTACTAACCAGAGCTGACCCAACTTTCATGGGCTATCTGGGGCAGGGCAGATTGAATCATACCCATTATTATTAATAATACATCTGCTAAGAATTGGCTAATAATATGAAGCTAAAATTATACCTACTTACACGGTAAACTAATAATTAGTACACAGTGTGTATTGCACAAACGTGCCTTACAGATGGGGGGGGGAGCGGTAAGGAACCCTTGCAAATCAGGGTACTGTCTGAGAAATCTCTTGGAGAAGTTTGCCTATGGATGTTCAAACTTGGCACTTTCTGAACTTTTTTGGTATTTTGTTTCTGCTTTCGTGCTCAAGGAAAGTGCAACCAAAACTCCTGCATTTTGGCAGTCTGAACGCTTTTGCATTTTTAGCAACGACGACGGAACTGGTGAATACTCCCCTTGTGGCTACTGCCTTGACTGGGCTAGGTGGATTTTGTTTTGCCCAGTTCTCTCTCCACCCAGCAGGCTCTTCCCTAGTTTAGAACTCATTTTCTCCAGCCTCTTTACCCCACCCAGCATGAAAATTAACTGAGAGGGGCCTGGCTTCTATAAAAAGCATCCCTCAGCTATCATCACCGCATTCATCTTCTCCTTGCACCCTACTAATTAAAGTCAATACTGTAGCTAATGAGACTCATGACTGGCCATTGTTTCAGCCCCAAAAGTTATTAAGCATCAACACCACAGCACTGGCAGGCCAGGTGACAAGGAGGAGTCTCAGTTTGGTCAGAGGATCTTGCCAAGTGACAGTTTTGACAGTGCCTGTTAAACCTGACCTTTGCCTTAAAGGCCTTCCCCAAAATTCAACGGTGGTGGTGGGGGGAGACATCATATCCCTCTGTGAATACCAGGAAGCTACTAGCCACATAAGATGATTTTCCCTACTGAATGTACTGCAAAGTCAATGGGACCACTGGCCAGCAGGGGTGGTCATTTTGGAGGGAGGGGAGCTACTCATGGGTGGTGCTGGGAAATTGTCAAGTGGAAGTTACAACAGTGCACTCTTACAAGCAGAATGCCTCATTTCTTTAAGCACCCCACTGTAGAGATTCTGGTACTCCAGTCTGAAGGTCTAACAGAAAACGCTAGCAAGAATTATTAGCTAGGGGAAAGGGATGGAAGGGGGAGAATGATGTGCACAGATGGTCCCACATATTATGAGGAATTACATGTCCCCTGTATGGTGCAGGACGCCTCTGGTCATTCGTCCACAGAGAGACTGTGGGTTTCCGTCTTGTGGGGTCTCAGTGGAGATTGCATGGCTCCAGTGTCAGGGGCAGAGGTTTCCCAGACCATCACGGTACCCCCAAATGCCATGCTTTATTTTCTCCAATAGGACATTCACTTCCATGGAAGAAAGTGAAGATATATCCTATTTTGGGTAGGGTTGTCAAGTCCCCAGTGGGGGAGTAGGGTTGGGATACAGGCTGGGAAACACCTGGAGATTTGGGGGAGGACAAGAAACTCAGTGGGGTCCAATGCCATAGAGTTCACCCACCAAAGCATCCATTTTCTCCAGGGGAACTGATATCTGTAGTCTGGAGATAAGCTGTGATTCTGTGGAATCCTCAGGTCCCACCTGGAGGTTGGCACCTAGGGCTGCCAAGCTCCTGCTAGCGGCGGGGGATACCCTGGTTTGGAGGGTCCCAACCTGCCAGCCGGGAGCAGGCCTCCAGGGGTATCACCGCCCCTGAAGAGTCTCATCACTGCGCGACATGCCCTGCGTGATGATGTCACCTAGAAGTGATGTCAGCACACTGGGGACGTCGTGCTGGGGATGCTCTAGGAATTGCAGTAAAACTCCATAATTGCAAATCCTAGAGTGCCGCTGGCATGACAAGTCCTAGAGCATCCCTGGTGCAATGCTCCCAGCGTGATGACATCACTTCTGGGTGATGTCATTGTGCCATGCATGCAAAGCACACGCAAGAGAACAGTCTCTGCTGCAAAAGCGGAGGGACTGGGCAACCCTACTGGCATCCCTGGGAATGGGGCCAAAATCTGATCCTGGTGACCACCAAATTGAATAGGAGCTCAAGCTCCTGGATATCAAGCCTGCTCCCCTTAGATGAAGACCTGAAGTGATTATTTAAGCACATTTTCATCCCATCTTTCCTCCAAGAGCTCAGGGAAGTGTACACTGTTCCCCCCTCCCCCATTTTATTTTTAAGACACCTCTGTGAAGAAGGCCAAGAGATAATGATTGCTCCACAGATATTCAGTGCCCTTTCACAGAAAAGTGGGGATTTGTACTTTTGGGTACCAGCCTCCAGGGTGGGGATCTGGATATCTCTTGGAAATACAACTGGTCTCAAGACTACATAAACCATCACTTTTCCTGGAAGGCATACTGCATGGCATTACACCCTATTGAGGTCCCTCCCCTCCCTAAACCTCAGTCTCCCAGACTCTACCCTCAAATCTCTAGGTATTTCTGGAGGTGGAATTGGCAGGTCTATAGGTATGAGAGGGCTCTCTCCGGGCAATTTGTCCAGCCTGGCCAGAAGACTGATTGTGCCCTGTCTGCGTTGGTAGAAGAGACAGAGGGGGGGAAAAACCTTTTGTAGGTAAAAGCTGTTTTCATTTCCCTGCTAGCTGTGTGAACTGACTATAATATAGTGTGAACTGACCACGTCATTGTCTCTGGCCTGGGAGGTCATTTGCATTTCTAAAGGGTTAGCCCTGACCTGGAAAAAACATCGGCTGCTCATTCAAAACAAAACAAAAGCAGCTTCTCCATTTCTTTGCACAGCCCGATCCGCTTAGCAGGTTTCCATATAAGTAAGCGCCACTTTGCTAAACTGCCCCCTGCCACTCCCACTCCATCCCAAGAAAAAAAAAAACCCTGGCTACCCTGCTGGGTGTTGGCAACTTTATTTGAACTGGGGCCTTCCTGTCTCTATTCCACATTGGCTCATGAAAGAGGCAAAGGGCAACCCAAAGCCCTCATGATGGCTACTGGTTCTCGCCTTTCAGTAGCAAATCAGAACAAGAAATGCAAATGACTGTCCTCATTGAGGACAGAACATGCCTCCTGTTGGGCAGAGGGGCAAACTATTTTCCTAATCCGAACCTGGAGAACTGCTGGCTATGCTTGACTTCCCTCTTTGCAAGTTCCGCTTTAGCAGCTAAGCTCCAGAGGTCAAGCACCTGCTGTGGAGTTTAACCTGTTGGCTGCTGGCCTGAAGGAAAACTTTTTTTTTCATATTTTGACAGTCAAATAATGAAGTTTGACTTCCTCTTTGCAGGTGTGCAAGGTACAAGGACACATCTTATCAGCATCTCAGGCCTCAACAAGCAGGAAAATTGTTTAGATATAGATTTTTTAAGCCAGGTTGCTATTCTACATACATTTCTAAGAACCTATGCATAGCACAGGGCTGCATGTATGTACTGGGGCCAGCTGAGATAGAAATAACATTTTAACCATGCTAATTGTTTGAACAAGCAATAAATCCATTTCTTCAGTGCACTCCATGAAACCAGGGGGGGAGGAGGCAACCCCCTGGCATGTGTGCCAAACAGTGGCACACCAGCCTATTGTGGTTTACATGCAGGGCTGATGAATGTCGCAAGTGACTTTTCTGTCACTTAAGGCAACCAAAACAGTGCCCCTGCCAAAAAGTGTCACTACTTATCACTTCCTCAACTCTTCTTGGGCAACCAAAACTAACCCCCTGAGGCACTGGCAGGGGGGCTAGATAGTTTTGTGTCTGCAGCCCCTATTTCTTTAGGTCTGTCAACCAATGAAAGGATCACCAATCAGCTGTTTGCCTCTTACAATAAGAATGCAAAAAGAAGATTGAGAGTATTTTCTTTATTATTTATTATTCATCTGTTTCCCTTCTTCAAAACATACCTCAGCCAAAGAAACAACAACAAAAAAAAGAGACAAGGAGAGAGAAAAAGGCCCATAGTTGGGGTTGCCATCTTTCAGGCAGCATCTGGAGATCTCCTGCTATTATAATTATAATCTTTGGACAGCCAATTTAAGATCACGTGGAGAAAATGGCTGCTTTGGAGGGTGGACTTGCAACATGTGGAGGTCCCTGTCCTCCTCAAATCCCTCCCTCCCAAGGCTCCACTCTCCCCCTAAATCTCCAGGTAGTTCCCAAACCCAGAGCTGGCAACCCTACCCACAGCCCTCATTCTTGCTACTTGTCTAATTAATTAAACTTGGTATCTACTAATTAATCAGTTAAAGCAGGGGTCTGTAACCTAGAGCCAAACATGGCTCATTACAGAACCAGGAATAGCTCCTAGAAAAGGGAGTGTTTAAGTTCTATTGGAGGGGTAGATGTAATAACCCACAGGGGAAGGGAATGGCAGGAAAACCTTTTCATGGTACCTTTCACGGCTTAATGGGGAAAGGATTTGCTCTCCACTTCAAGCAGCATGGGCGCATCAGCCCAGTAATGCACTGCTGGTTCTGTGTCCTTTATAAAGTTTTTATCGCTGGTACCTGGCATTACATTTTATGGCACATATAGCCCGGTTCGCCAAAGTCCCATTTATGTAAGACACCCTGTTTTAAACAGTGTCCTTGGAGCTATTTTTTGTTGTTGTTATTAATATTTTTGGGTGCTTGTTTACTCATTCACATGCTATCTTTCTCCCCAATGGGGACTCAAAGCAATTTTATTAATTCTACTCTCCTGTATCTTATGCTCACAACAACCTTGTGGGGTAGGTTAGTCCGAGAGCACGCAACTAGTCCAAAATCACCCAGCAAATTTCTGTGGCAGAGTGGAATATTGGTCTCTTGGTCTCTGAGATCCTAGTGTGATTCTCTAACGTTAATTCCACGTCACCCTGGCTCTTTATTATTTATGCTGAATCTTCTGCTAGATAAAATTTGTTGTTTAATATTACTACATTTTGTTACCACTGATGAATTTTTAGTTGCTCTGCAGTCTGGGAAGAGGGAGAGTGGGCTGGTCACAAATGAATACATATTAAGTCTCAAATTATAACCTTTAACTGTGGGAGACAAGAATATAATCAAATTTCCAAGATTTTGTGAAATTATTCAATCCCAGACAGAGAATCAAGACAAGATATAACTGATGTTTCTCAATGAATTTAGATTAATCTTCTCAGCGGCCAGATTATTCAAAGTGATGTGTGCTAAAATTGTTTTCTGTTTAAGAAAATGAAGGATGATTACTTGTTCTCACAATAATTTTTAAAATAGCAATATCAAGTTGTTTTCTTTGGTGGTTTTTGTTGTTGTTGGGGTTTTTATGGAGTGTGTGTATGTGTGTGCGCACCTGGAAGTAATATCAAACTCTGGCGACTGACCTCTACTGGGGGCCTGGAAGATATTCAGAGAGAGCAGTGAACAGAGCCTGCCCTCCCAATTTTGTTATTTCAATGGGGTCTCCCATCCAAGTACTTGCCAGAGTTGGCCCTGCTCAGCTTCCGAGATCTGACAAGATCAGGCTTGCCTGGGCTATCCAGGTCAGGGAGCAATTTCAAGTTTTGTGCTTTTCATTTTTCCCACAATTCATCTGTTTTTTTTTGGAAATTGGTTATCAGTGCTGGGGGGGGGGCAGAAGTCTAGGGCACCAGATAGTCTAGGGCAGGGGTGGCCAAACTTGCTTAACATAGGAGCCACATAGAATAAATGTCAAATGTTTGAGAGCCGGAGGGAGGGAGGGAGGGAGGAAATATGGAGGAGGTAGAAAGCAATTTTAAATGCATTTGTCTTTAAATGCTGCCAGATGGCTTGGAGAAGTGATTTGAAGTGACCAATGCCTTCTCCAAGCCAGGCATTGGGGGCTTCAAGAGCCACATAATATGTATGAAAGAGCCACATGTGGCTCTCAAGCCACAGTTTGGCCACCCCTGGTCTAGGGCCAGTCCTGCCTTGGCTGGTTGGCCTCTCTCTGGCTCTCCCCTGCAGCTTTGTCAAAGAGGCTTTTGAGAAGGTGCCTGCAGGAGATATTAGGAGATAATTTGTGAGGCCCCGCCCCCTGCCCCAAGATTTCAACTGCCTTGGGGCCTCCACAGCGTTTAATCCAGCACTGCAGGTAATTATCTCCTGGCCCAGCATAAAGACTTTCTTTGCCTCCTAGGGGGTGTCCGCACACCACTCTTCACAGTGTCAGTCATACAAGATTGCACCCTTTCTGGGGGAGATTAAACTACCTATTAAATCATGCAGCCCTAATGATACATTTATATGTCATTAAATTGCATTTTACTCTTTATCCTGGGTGTTCAGAACAGCATCTGAGCTTCACAACAAACCTGTAAGGTAGGTTTGGGGTGGGAAATCATTACATGCCCAGTTGTGAGCAAATGAATTCCATAACCAACTAGGGATAGAAACCAGGGTTTGCCCCACAGCCGCGCCCAGCGCTCTGGCTGCTGTTCCACACTGGCTTCATTATGCCTTTTGCTTTTTTTCAAGGTGTGTTCTGTCTCACATCAAGGTGCCTAAGTAGCTGCCATATGATTGCTGATTACGTCATCTCCCAGCCTGCTGTGGCCAAGATGTAGGGAAATGTCTGAAGATGGCACGCAAAAATATTTCTAAAAATACCAGCTGCTGAGATCTGGGTTTTTTTCTTCCAGTTTAGGATAGTTTGGTCCCCCCACCCCTAAAAAAAGCTCATTTATTTTCATGCAAATTGGCCAGACAACTGCTTGATAATAATTTTGTCCTGCAAAAGCTTCCCCCTGCAAAAATACACACACACACGTCTCATTCATTAAGCTTCTTTGCACATCCTTTTTGTACCCTTAGAAGCTCATTGATTCATGAATCTTGAGCATTAGAAGACCTCTGCAAGGGCTAAAAGGTCTGAGGCAAATTTCAGGATTGCTAGAGTGATCTTAGGATCCTTATCACTGAGCAAAAGAGCAAGGGTTTCTGGAGTATGGGGCAGGGAGGGGGGGAGAAGATTGATTGAATAAAGGCTTCATACACTAATCTTTGCACATCCGATGCTCTATTGCCTTCATGGGCTTTGCCATTCTAGGTAATGCTGGGGACAGCAACGCACACTCGAACAAAACACACACACACACACCCTGGGAACATATAGCTATTGCCTGGTATGTCACTGAATGGGGATATGTTGTGCTCACTGGGGGCTCTACAAGGGTTGCAGGTGAACTGGGGGAGCTTTTGTGCTCTGGGTAGCATTGATCTGCGAAATTCAGGAACGGAAGCTTTTCATAGCATAGAGATCAGCAGTTCTCACAGGCAAAGCTTTCAGCTCAAGCTTCTGATAAAGGCACCAGAGCAGGGGCCAGTAAAAAAAGTTGACAATCGTAGCTTGCATGTTTGTATCACAGAACTTGTGTGTCTCCAGTTCTAGGTGGCCTTGACCTGGATGGTCCAGGCTAGCCTGATCTCCTTAGATCTTGGAAGCTAAGCAAGGTCGGCCCTGGTTAGTGTTTGGATGGATGACCAACAAGAAGCCCAGGGTTACTAAGCAGATAGAGGGACGGGTTATTCCATGTTAGAGAGACCTTTTGGCCTACCTGCTGCAATACCTGAAAATCTGGCAGATACTGTTTATTCCAGCAAAAACATCTCTGTGCCAAATATGATACTCTAGGATTAACAAAAAAAATTATGGTTTTATCATAGAGTCTGGGTGCATCTTAGAGCATCGTGTTTGATGTGGTGATGTCACTCCTGGGTATTGCCGGAAATGATCCTGCACTGTTCCCCCCAACTCCCTCTTCCACTGGTTGCCCATCAATGGCTAGCAACCCTATTCTGTAGTTGTTATTGAACAAGCTAATCTAAGGTCACATAAAGGCTCAGTTCAGACATTCTGAGATGTGTTAACCTGTCATTAATAATTTTATCCCTTTTGTATAGGATGAACCCTAACATTCCTCCTAAATGTTGGAGATGTGCAGACCCTAAAGGTACTTATTTGCACCAATGGTGGGAGTGCAAAGTGATCCAGCCGTTCTGGCAGTCAGTATTTAAACAAATTTGAATGATCTTGGGACTGCTGATTCCGGAGACTCCATCTATAGCTTTATTGCACATTTGGCATGAGAATCATGTCTCCCCTGAAAAAAGACAATTAGTCTCATTTTCTTAACAAAACATCTACCGGTAATTGCTTTGCAATGGAAGAATACTATGCTTCCTACCATCAATCAACGGTATATAAAAGTCTGAGACTATTTGATAAAATTGCTGAAAATATCAATGAATCAGAAAATAGTCCCGCCTCCATCTAGAAAAAAAATTGTTTGATCCAGTTGTGTTGCATTATACGTTTTTTGGGAGCTTAGTACGAGGACATTTTGAACCTGACAAAGGGTAACCCCTAATGGAAGACTGTTGATCTCTGAGGCTCCAACTGCAACTGTCTATACAACAATTGTAAAAGCTGGAGAGTGTATAAATATAAATTTGAAGGAAATACTGGTTATTCCATTATTCAATCCAAGGCTTTACCTCGTGTACTGCAGCCTGAAGAAGGCGAATGAATTGGATAGTTACCTAGGCAATCCACTGCTGCTACTGTTGATGTAACATCAACCCTCTATTGTAATTTTGCCAATGTTGTTTAACTCTGGCATCTAGTGTGTAGTGTCTTTTTGTCAATAATAGTGATAATAAATTGTTTGCTTCAAAATATAGCCAAGACTTGTATCAACTGCCTGGACGTTAGCAACCCAAAGCTGCACACAGGGCTGCCTCTAGGTTGTCTGTCACACTAAGCAAGGCTAACTTCTGGAAGCCCCCCCTCCCCCGATAATGTCATCGAATCACATGGGGGCTCCCAGTTCGGCAACTCCAGAAGCCAGCGCCCTAGGCAATTGCTTAGTTTGCCTAGTGGCAGGACCGGCCCTGGCTGCATACACTGCCCAGGGCCATAAGGGAAAGCGTTGAGGGCCATGCAGATGGCTGCAAGCATGGACAGAAGGAGAGCTTGTGAGCAGGCCAAGGAAGGTTGATCAGCACAGGCTGATCTTGAGACAGGTAGAAGGGGAAGGGAACCCTGGGAACTATTCAGCCAGGACCCTCCAAAATCTGGAACTGGTCCTTGTGGCAATTGTTCTTTGTGAATTGCTTTTGGATGCAGAACTCTTTTCTTTCGGTAATTGTGTTCCATTAGGTGGGGAGTGTCACTTGATTTTTTCTTTTAAAAGGAAAAACAAGTCTGGGCAGCACCCAAAAGAAGAAGGACAATGAAAGAAGAGCTAATCCCCCTGGAATGAGTCACTCGGGCTCAGGGATTGGCAGCGAGAGGTGGTGGGGATGAGAAGTTCAGCTTCGACAAGGCTGTAAATCTCTGCGGCTTCCAGCCTGACAGTTGAACTGCTGTACCATCAAAAGAGAGGGGGGTGGGGAAGAACAAATTGCTATATTCAAATGCTTGGCAGCCATTGTGGCAGCTGAATAGCTCCTGGTGTTTTATGCAAAGAGGGGGAAAGAAAAGCAGCAACCCCACTTCCACCTGCTATTAGCAGGGCAAATGTATCTTTGCAGGGATGGGGTAATAGGGGCGCATCTATTACAAAGAAAAACCCTGCTCATTCAAGGTCAGGGTGCTAATGGATGCTTGCAGCCAAAGAGTGGAAATCCATATTTGGTCCTAACTAGTGTTTGCAGCTGATCAACCTGGAAACACTGTCCCAGACCTTCCAAATTGGAAAGTTTTGCTCATCAACAGAGAGGAGGGGAATGGAAATGCCCATCTGAACCTCCTCCAGGGCCCCCATTGCTGGTGAGGTGCTGTGGCTCAGTGGTAAAGTATCAGCTTTGCCTGCAGAAAGTCTCAGGTTCAATCCCTGGCATCTCCAGTTGAAAGGACCACGGAGCAGGTGATGTGAAAGATCTCTGTGCGAGACCTTGGAGAACTGCTGCTGGTCTGAGCAGACAATACTGACCTTGATGGATTTATGGTCTGATTCAGTATAAGGCAACTTCATGTATTCTCAACAGAACCAAATAAGTGTTCTCAACAGAACCAAATAAGTGTTCTCAACAGAACCAAATAAATTACAACTATCTCCACAAAACAGAAATCAGTTCCTCTGGAGAAAATAGCAGCTTTGGAGGGTTGACTATATGACATAATACCCCATTGAGGTCTCTCCCTTTCCCAAACCCTACCCTCCAAAGGCTCCACCCCCACATATCCAGGAATTTCTCAATCCAGACTTGGTAACTCTATAAACCAGAAGACATTTCATCTGGAGGAACTGCCATGGAGGTAGTGTTGCTAACTCCACTTTGGGAAGATCCTTGCAATTTGGGGGTGGTGCCTGGAAAGGGTGGGGTTTGGGGAGGGGAGGAGCTTAGAGTGAATGTGATGTCACTCTAGGATCTTCATTTATCCTAGACTCTTGTCAGATCTCGGAAGTTGCCCCTGTATAATATTTGAATGGGAGACCACCAAGGCTGTCCAAGTTGCAACACAGAGGCAGGCAATAGCAAAACATCTCTGTTCATCTCTTGCTTTGAAAAACCTGTGGGGTTGCCATAAGTCAACTTGACAGAAAAAAAAAATGTTGCTACAGGGACAAAATGGCTTTTTAAAAAAAAATCTGGCAACCTGCTCTCTGGGAACTTGTGGTCAACAACAAGGGGATGGAGGCATTAAAATGGTGCTGATCTGGACAGAAGGTATGCTAACTCTTTCTGACATCAAAGCAGGAGAAACTGCAGAAAGTGGCCATCAGAGGACAACGTTGCATGCATGCTCTGAAATAATTGCTTCAGCTTGGAAGCCACGCTAGGGCAAAATACCCATGCATGTGCCACCATAGTTTAATGGGCTGCAAGGGTCATTAGTTCTTGCTTTTGGATGAAAAAACAATCCAGCATCAGGATTTGAACAGACGCATAACATTTTAGCACATGCCATTGGAAATGAGTGATTGATTTAGCCAAGAATATATTGGCTGGAGAATGGCAGCTGGAATAAGACCATTCCTGCTTGGCACAGCCCAACACAACCAAGCAGGCCTTACATAACAGGAGACAATAAAGAGGTGCATTTCTGGGCAATTATCCTAATGTCTGGGTGGGAGGCGGAGGACGCAAGAGCAGAGAACCACCCGTGTATTACGAGACAATCATCCTGACAAGTAACACCTGCCACAACACACAAAAGATCATTCATACACACAGGAAAGAAGAGAGACAGGCCAATCAGAAAATTCCACCTCATTCCTTTTATGCCAAACTCTCTTTGTGTAAACCAGGAGACTTGGGTTCAAACCCCTGCTCGGCTGGATGACCTCAGGCCAATCACTCTAATCTACTTTGCATGGTTGTTATAAGGAGAGGTGGGTGACCCATGTATGATGCTCTAAGCTTGTTGAAGTAAGGGAAGGATAAAAATGGAGAATGGAAGAATGCCATATTGGGTATAGAATCCAGGGGGTTGAGCTTCCAGTTTGAATGGAGCAAGTAAGTCAGGAAATTAGGGTCAGGCAGCAATTTTTCTCCAGGCCAGTTTAGCCAGGGATTCTGGAGTTTTTTTGCCATCTTCTGGGCATGGAGCAAGGGTCACTGAGTGTGTGTGTGTAGGGAAGTATTTGTGAATTTCCTGCATTGTGCAGGACTAGATGACCCTGGATGTCCCTTCTATGATTCTACGAGTCTGTGATTCTAAGTTTCTAGCCCTTATACAAATATAAGCTTGAAAGTGCTGGAAACAGCTGGTGCATATGAAATGCAAAAGGGAAGACATAGTAAGATTTCCAGTGAGTTGATGGGGGCTTCCAAGCCCCTATTCAGAGTCCCTCCTTGTATGACTGGTAGCAGAATAAGTGAAGGAAAACCATTAAAATATCCAAATATACACACAAAACAGGACAGAACATGCAAATGTACATAATCAAGACAGGTCGCAATAATTCCGCTAGGTTACCTTGCTCCAAAATGACTGACCCATGTTACCTGATGCTCTGAAACAATCTTCTGTGGGCCACATCCAGCATGCTGTTTAAACAATCTACTATCCTTTTAGCCTAGTCCTCTCATGACCTGATCTTTATTTATTTATTTATTTACTTTGGATTTATATGCCGCCCACTCTGCAAGCGGACTCTGGGAGGCTAACTGTCATAATAAAACATTAAAATTACAATAATAAAATATAGAATATATATAGACAATTTAAAAACTAACCATGTGGTGCTATAAATTTTTTTAGTTACCACAGGCGATTTATAAATATCTCAGTTAATTCTTTTGTTAGTCTGTTTGCAATCTTACAGATGGTATTGCTCAATGACATAGAAGTGGCAGTCTCAACCCCACCCCCCCATTAGTTGTTGTAGGCCTGTTGAAAAAGCTCAGTTTTACAGGCCCTGCAGAATTGGGAGAGGTCCTACAGGGCCCTTATGGCCTCTGGAAGAGCATTCCGTAACATCGGTGCTGCCACTGAGAAGGCCCTAGCTCGTGTAGAGCTCAGCCTGGCCTCCCTTGGTCCAAGGATGGATAGTAAATTTTGGGCTCCTGAACGCAGTGCTCTCTGGGGTGTATACAGGGAAGGGTGGTCGCTTAGACAGATCCTCAGTCATATAGGGCTTTAAAGGTCAATACCCCAACACTTTGAAGCGGATTCGGTATACAATAGGCAGCCAGTGCAGCTGTTTTAGCACCGGTTGAATGTGCTCCCATTAGCAACCGTGCTGCTGCATTTTGTGTTAACTGCAGTCTCTGGATCAGAGTCAAAAGTAGCCCCATGTAGAGGGCATTACAGTAGTCCATTCTTGAGGTGACTGTAGCATGAATCACCATTGCTAAGTCGCTGTGTTCCAAGAAAGGGGCCACAGATGGAAAAAGGCAGACTTGGCAGTGACTGCTATCTGGGTCTCCACAGTCAGGGAGGACTCCAGGAGCACTCCCAGGCTCCTGACCCCAGGGGCTGGTATTAATGATGCCCTGTCAAAAGCCGGCAAGGAATCTCCCTTCCTGGGCCACCGCAAGAACCTCCGTCTTTGTCGGATTTAACTTCAGAGCCAAGATGTCATGGCTTGTAGTGCCAAATCCAGGTTATCTGAGGCGCAGCTGGATCGGTCACCCCTCAATAGATAGAGCTGAGTGTCATCCGCATATTGTTAGCATCCTAGCCTATAAAGTAAAAGGTAGTCCCCTGTGCAAGCACCAGTTGTTTTCGACTCTGGGGTGATGTTGCTTTCACAATGTTTTCACGGCAGACTTTTTACAGGGTGGTTTGCCATTGCCTTCCCCAGTCATCTACACTTTCCCCCCAGCAAGCTGGGTACTCATTTTACCAACCTCGGAAGGATGAAAGGCTGAGTCAACCTGGAGCTGGCTACCTGAACCAGCTTCCGCTGGAATTGAACTCAGGTCGTGAGCAGAGGGCTCCGACTGCAGTACTGCAGCTTTACCACTCTGTGCCATTCCTAGCCCATACCTCCTGACAATCTGGGCAAGGGGGGGCATGTAGAAGTTAAATAACATCGGGGATAGAACTGCCCCTTGCGGCACACCGCATGTGAGTGAGTGCCTCTGGGACAATTCTTCCACTATCACCACCCTTTGTCCCTGACCTTGGAGGAAAGAGGCCAGCCATTGCAAAGCTGATCTCGGTATCCCCACGTCAGCGAGGCGGCTAGTCAGTAGCTGGTGGTTAACCATATCAAAAGCGGCTGACAGATCTAATAACAGCAGCACTGCTGAGTCGCCTCAATCCAGATGGTTCAGGAGGTCTTCAATGAGGGCAACCAGAACTGTCTCCATCCCATGACCTGGACAAAAGCCAGACGGGAACAAGTCCAGTGCAGAAGTGTCATCCAGGAACCCCTGTAACTGAATCACTACAGCCACTGTATAACCTTACCCAAAAAAGGGTAGGTTCGACATCAGCTGGTAGGTTTGCCAATTTGGTTGGGTCAGCAGATGGGTTTTTTTAAAGAGGGGGTACACCACAGCCTCTTTAAGAGGCATGGGAAAGATCCCTTCAAAGAGGGATCTGTTGATGATCACCTGTAGTGGTTCACGTAGCATCGGCTGGCTAGCTTTCACCAGCCAAGACGGGCACTGATCTAACCCACAGGTAGTAGGGTGCGCAGCAACAAGGATCCTGTCAACTTCCTCCAGGCTGAGTGGAGTGAAGGAATCCAAAAAAGGACCAGAAGACATGCTTGGTGCCTCGAGTTCGCTTACTGCATCAGGGAGGTCATGTCAGAGCAATGAGACCTTATCTGCGAAAAAACTCGCAAAAGCCTCGCAGACTATTTCCAGTTACCTAGCATTTAGTTTCCCTTGCGATAAGGTTGTTAGTGACTGAATTATACTAAATAATTGTGCTGAGTGTGAGGTCACAGACGCAATCCGAGTCACAAAGTAAGCCTTTGCGGCCTGGACTGCCATCTCATAGGTCCGCATAAATGACCTATAGGATGTTCTTGCCGCTTCATCATGAGTATGCCGCCGCTGCCTCTTTAGTTGTCTTAGTCGCCATTTCATTGATCATAGTTCCAGGTCAGATCTCAGAAGCTAAACAGGGTCAGCCCTGAATAGTACTTGGATGGGAGACCACCGAGGAATTCCAGGGTTGTTATACAGAGATAGGCAATGGCAAACCACCTCTGGATGTCTTTTGCCATGAAAACCCTATGGGGTGGCCGTAAGCTGGCTGTGACTTCACGGCACTTTCTACCACCAATTTCCTTAACTACATTAAGCATAAAATAATAGGGTTAATGGCTCACCTCACAAGGTTGTTGTAAACATTAGACTTTCCTACTATCAGATGAATAAAATCTAGACCATGTTTATTCCCCCCCCTTGCCCCTGTCTTTGCGTGTGTGTGTGACCAGAGGCACAAGCCAAAGGGCAAGACTCAAAGGAATTTTGGTCCTTGGCACTTAACCTCTGGCCTCAAAAGAGCAGGTCAGTGGCTTCAGGACTGGTCCAGGATGTAATTTATGGTACTGTGTATTTCCCTCCCTGTTGTTAACTTAGATTACATTTTGACTTCTGATTTGGGAGAAAAATAGGATAGACTAAAACAGGTCAGTACACTATTGAGGAAAAAATTGAAAACGGTATTCAGATGCCTCATCATTCATGTGACTGATGTTCACTATCAGCATTCAGGTCAGGGCTGCCAAGAATCCCTCACCCCCAGCTTCATTGGCCTGCCACCACTCCAAGTGGGGTGGGAGAAATTTTTTAAAAGGCAGCATGATGTGTGATGCTGTGTCATTTCTGGTAAAATATGGAAGTGACATAGAGTAGCTCTAGGAATTGCCAGAAACTCTATGGTTTCATCCCCCTGTGTCCCCACCCACAACCCTCCCACTGGTTGCCAGGAACCACCGAGTAACGTTATTCAGGGAATATCCTTTGGAAGACTTTGTGGGTGAAAAACATCACTTAGCCAGCATGGTTTAGTGAACAAACATTTGGCCAAGGGAGATTTGGGTTCAAATCCCCACTTACTGACAATCCCTGTCTGGCTTAACTAGCCACTGTCTCTTAGTATCATATGCAATATGAGCATATTAATGCTTGTGTCAACATCAGACACGACAAGGTGTGAACATTCTAGGGACTATAAAAAAACAACAACCTTAATATTTCCATTTTGATACACCGGAGCCTCTCCTACCAGCCATTTTAAAGTTTCTGGGCAGTGCTTCCACTAAGCTGGCAGTGCAGACGTTAAAAGCCAGCTCATAGGCCATCACCGTTTTCTTCCATCAACATGTTCCAGAGAGGAGTGGGTGGAAACTGGAAGCTTCAATCAACTTCTCTTTTGTACCTGTACTTGTCAAACACAAGCCCTGTCAGCCGCACCTTCCTAGAAGGCCTGGCTCCTCCAATGAAGGATTGTGTTGGTACAGGCTTTTAATTGCCAATAATGATCTGTCTATCACTAGCTGAAAAGCAAGATGCTGTCTAGCTGCTCTTTTAAAACCCATTTTCAGCAACCAAATAGTCTCTGGGTTATATATGGGCAGGGGGATGGGGAGTGGGACAGAATACAGCTTCATCTACATAATGACATAGCATCCACAGAGCTGCACAACATCTACATTTCTGTATAACACAGAGAGACAGTGTGGTGTCGTGATTAGAGTGTGTCAGGCTAGGATCAGGAAGACCCAGGTTTGACTCCCTACTCTGCCACAGAAGCTTGCTGGTGACCTTGGGCCAATCACATTCTCAGCCTAACTGCCTCACAGGATTGTTGTGAGGTTAAAATGGAGCAGAGGAGGAAGAGGAGGTGATTGATATTGGATTTATACCCTGCCCTTCACTTGGAGTCTCAGAGCAGCTTACAATCTCCTTCCCCTTCCTGTAACAGACACTCTGTACAACAGGTGGGGCTGAGAGAGCTCTCTGAGAACGGCTCTTGAGAGAACAGCTCTGAGAGAGTTATGACTGACCCAAGGTCACTCCAGCAGTTGCATGTGGAGGAGTGGGGAATCAAACCTAGTTCTCCCTGATAAGAGTCCACGTACTTAACCACTACACCAAACTGGCTCTCTATGTTGTAAACTAATTTGGGTCCCCACTGTAGTCTGGAGATGAGCTGTAATTCCAGGGGATCTCCAGGTCCCACGTGGAGGCTGGTTTCCCTGTTAAAAATAGGAAATTTATTATTTATTTATTTATTCCTATTTGTATCCTGCCCTCCCTGTGAACAAGCTCAGGGCGCGGCTAACAGAGGACAACAACAACAGTAATAGCTTTCTTGCAAATTCAATAAAAAAAATATCATTGAAGATGCATTTGCCCTTGTAAAGAGACTCTCTAGGAATCTCTGAATATTCGAGAGGGGCTGTGATGCCACCTCTTCTGCCTTGTCACAAACTCTGCAAGTCCCTGGCCCTGCAATCTTAGCATATGAAAGAATCAGCCATTCCTATCAGAACAATCAGATTAACTGTGTGAGAGACTAGACCAGGAGGTAGGTTATGAAGCTAGTAGGTTTGCATATAATTCATGTTCCGTATAGTTCATGACCAGGTCACATCAGGCTTCAGGCAAACACAACATATCCGCAATTTGTGCCCACGCACAATTTAAGTGCTTGCTGTATTTTGCAACAAGGATTGCACCTTGTGAATAATCAAACTCATACCTGGCTTTGGTCCCACCCAGTTGCATGAGGTGTCATTCCATCACAAAGACAAGTGCCTATCAGGCTGCCTGATGTGATTTGTTTGCCGACATCCAGCGGCAGCCTGCCTACTAGGCAACCCTAGGTGATTGCCCAGGGTGCCTGAGGTTAAGGGGCAATAGAAGCACACAAAATCAACAATCCCACAGTGTCCCCAGCCCCATGGGTTTGGCCTAGAGTTGCCAGGTCTGTGTAGGAATATACCTGGAGACTTTGGGGGTGGATCTGGGAGAGGGCGGGGTTTGGGGACAGGAGGGGCCTCAGCATGGTACAATGCAAGAGAGTCCATCCTTCAAAGCAGCCGTTTTCTCTAGGGGAGATAACCTCTGCCAGCCGGAGATCAGTTGTGAAAGGCCCCACCTGGAGACTAATCCTAGTTTGGCCTGTCAATCAGGGCTCCAAGGGATTGGCTGGCTGATGACTTGGGGCTCAGCCAGGTTAGATGACCTGCCAGCAGCTCAGAGAGTGCCTGGGTCAACTGTCCTAGGGCATCCAACCCCCTTGGTCTGGCCTTGTCTACATCATTTACAACAGGGGTCGTTTTGTAGAAAAATAGGTGGTGGAGCTCATCCAGGGATTGTTATGCAGCTGCAATACTAGTCAATGGACAAGGAGGTGGAACTCTCACAAAGGTTCAGAAGCTGTACTCCTGTGAGCGCCTATTGAATCTGAGGCCTGATTTACAGCCATAGCCCATGGTGTGTTGCTTCTAGGGCAGAATCTACAATTCTACAAGCATATTTACTGACCAAGATTAAGTATGTATTCTGAGCATGAAGGACCATTGATTGGCTCCCATTAGCTTTCTCACTCGATTCTGCCCAATTTCCCTGCGTACTGCAGCCCCCATCCCACAGTTTTCCATCCCCCCCCAGAAGGATCCTACAACCCCTGGCATAACCCTTTCATTGGCCTCTCTTTATTGCCAGCAGAAAAGCTGATAGGATCCTGTGCTGGTAGGAAAATGAAAGTCTCAGGGCTGGAGGATATCAGATGAAATTAGTTACAAGAGGTGATGTCTCACCTCTCCTTGTAATCAGGTTGTCTCTGTTGCTAACTACGGCCATGCAGATTTGAATATTTTCCTCTCTCCCTTTCCCGTTGATATTAGATATCTACTTGAAGAGGATCTGTATATTCCAAAACATAATGGGGGCACTTACTATTCTCTTTAGATGTTCATCCCATGTTCTGTCTCTCTGATCCTCTTCAATACGCATTGGGAGTTCCATGTTGACATGTAATTCTCAGGTATGCAAGACCCCAATTTAACTCTTGCCCCATGCCATTGTCCTGACCTAAAATGGTTGAGGGGTCCTGCTGTTTACTCCGTAAGGGGCTTATAATTCATCAGTACATGTGGAGGCTGAGAGTCTATGCAAATTTTCCCAGTGGGCCACATTGTGGCTCTTTGTTCACCTCATGCTGACCACTCAGCAGTCATGTGGAGGTGAGTGGCAGGACCGCGGTGAGAGAATGTGTGGATGGATCATCCTTACATGGAGAGTGTGTAGTTAGAGACTTCTGTACACTCCTGCTGCTGCTGTTCAGTAAAGCAGGAGGAGCAAAATGAAAAAGTGGCATAGCCACACAATAATGATGTCACTTCTGGTTATATACCTGGAAGTGATGTCGCAGCATTGCTCTTCAGTCCACTAGTGATGTCTCACTAATGCAGTGGGCTTTCAGGCAACTGCATCCACTGGCAACTCACTGGATATTCATATCAAACTGTACACTACTAGGCACATTAGAATTACTAGGAAGTAAGCTGATTAAATAATTAAAAACATTCCTGTGTGCCTACTCACCCACACAACAAATGGTGAGCCCAACACCATCTACGGAAGGGTGTGCCTGTTGTGTCTCTGAATGACTTGGTTTTGGTTTGGCATCTTCCATCCAGCTTCATATGGAGATGGGTAGTTGGATTGTTCTGTCATCCCTAATGCTGGATGTTGCAGAATTGCCTACCCTCGCAGGAGACTGCCTAGGTCTCTGGATGAGCATCACTTAGGGCTGGCCTCCTTCCCAATCAGCAGCACATTCACAATAGTGATTCATAAGGAAACACAAGGAGTGCCTTCCCCTAAGGGTAAATCATTCTCTCTCTCTCTGTTTTTTCCCCTCAAAAATGTCAACTGTAAGGATAGAGGTGTGCTTTCAGTTTTAACAGGAGTAGGATTCCAGCCCAGGTTCCTATAGCCACCAATGGGGGATGTGGGGGGTAAGAGTACTAGATCCAGGTTGCAAAACACCTGGAGATTTGGGGATGAAGCCTAGGGAGACCTTAGTGAGGTATAGTGCCACAGAGTCCACTCTCCAAAGCATCAGTTTTCTCCAGGGGATCTGATCTCAGTAGTCTGAAGATTAGCTGTAATTCTAGGAGATCCCCAGGTCCTACCTGGAGACTGGCTTCTCTACTCAGAAGAAAAGTGTGCTTTAGCTATCAGTTAAGTTTGTGAGCCTCTAGGTAGAGGTTCCATTTATTATGTTCCAACAATATACATTGAGAGTCAGTTTGGTGTAGTGGTTAAGTGCGTGGACTCTTATCTGGGAGAATCGGGTTTGATTCCCCCCTCCTCCACTTGCACCTGCTGGAATGGCCATGGGTTAGCCATAGCTATCGCAGAGGTTGTCCTTGAAAGGGCAGCTGCTGTAATAGCCCTCTCAGCCTCACCCACCTCACAGTGTGTCTGTTGTCAGGGGAGAAGAAAAAGGAGATTGTAAGCCGCTCTGAGTCTCTGATTCAGAGAGAAGGGCGGGGTATAAATCTGCAATTCTTCTTCTTCTTCTACATATATATTTTTTACATTTTCTGATTATTTATATTATGGTGTGGATACTGAAATTGTCTAGATAGAATTGGTTATAATCATGTTCATAAGCACAATAGCACTTTAAGGCATCTATGTATGCAATAGCACTCTAAGGTAGAGGACAGGTGCAATTAATTGTATCCTTTAAATTTTGATGGGATAGATATGTTAGTGCCTTGAGCCAACTGAGCATTTTGCCTGTAAGAGTCATGTATGATGAGACATATTGTCCAGCATAAGCTTTTTATTGAGCTTGTATCCTTAAGGATATGATGGAAATGTATGTAACAAAAAGTTTTTTGTTTGTGGCAGTATGTTGTTTATGCATATATGGTGATTTTGTATGTTGATTTTAGAACACTTTAGTCCCGTGCCTGAAGAAAAGTGACATTGAAGCAGGAATTGAAACACAGGCTGCCCTGTTGCACATACATGTCATATTTTCATGGGATTTATGGAGATGCAAAACCACTATATGGATTGGAAACACTGATACCTAGAGGAAGACTATAGACTTTATAGGAGTACTGTGAATGGCATTCAGTAATATTGGACTGAGTGTTCTTGATGTGAATAGTATTTTTACAATTTGCCTGTTCTTGATATAGTAAACATTGTATATTTTAGTTATTTTAGTCACAGTTGCCTTTGTGCTTGCAGTGTCAGTTCCTGTGTGACCTCTCCCATTGTATATTGTAACCTCCCCGTGGGGCCTGGAGATCTCCAGGCACCACCTGGAGAAGAGATCAGTTAACCTGGAGAAGCCTGCTTTTAGGAGAGGACTCTATGACATAATATTCCAGTGAGGTCTCTCCCCTCCCCAAACTGTGTCCTCTCCAGGCTCCAACCCACAAATCTCCAGAAATTTTCCATTCCAGATCTGTCAGCCCTAACGCTAGGTAACTCACTTAATATCCAAACTGCTTGCCCATGGTTACTCAATATTTATGAAAAGCGAACTAAATTAACATATGCGTCTTTCACAAAATTACAAATCCACAAGAAAAACAAAGCAGAGTTGGAGATTTAAAGAGCACAGTTCACAAAACTCCATCAATGAGAAATACCCTTCATGCAATACTGGGAGGGGAAAAAAGGGTTGACCTAGAAGGAGCATCCATTTCCCATGGCAACGCCTTTCTCTAGAAACCTCCCTGGTATGAAGTAAGACTTGTTTCCTGCAGTTAACAGGAGAGATTCTATTGTGGAAGTCTAATCCTTTCTTAACAATACTTTTCAATCGTCCTTTGGCAATGAGCACTTCGCAAAGCTCTAAGTTAGTAGCTGAGGTCATGGAAATAATGAATTGTAATCCATTCAATGAAATTCCATAAAATCTAGAATATGTATTTCATGGTCCTATGAGGAAGAAAGGACTTTATGGCTGCTGCCTTCATGGAGGAGGAGAATTGGATTTCAACATTTAATTAACCTTTATTAAGTGTTTTTTAATGGAACTTTCATAGACGGCTGTCATGACCCAGATGGGGGTGCTATCTGATGCTGCTACCACTCTGGATTTATGGTCCCTTGGAAAGGCCCAGAGTACCCTCCCAAGTCCAACCAAAAATGCCCCTTTTAGCTTAGAAACAAAGGCGTGATGACCAGGCGGAGAACATTAAAAAGATAAAGGTTTATTAATACAAGGTTGGGTATTTAAACAAGGCAAGGTGCTTAATAGATATAACAGTGTATAAAGGAAAATGAAAATAAACCTTAACGCGGCTACCTGTACTCCCCCTACCCTGTTAGTCGTCAGGGCCCACAGCCCTTTTCCCCAGGCCGACTGCCTGTGACTCAGGGCGTTTTTGCACTGACCTTACTCGGCAGCGACGTCCCTCTTCACCGTGCAGCGTCTGCGCGGATTTTGCACACGTTGCTCCGCAGAACCCGGAAGAGCCGCAAAGTCCCGCGGCTTTTGTATCGCAAATGTAAACTTGCCAAAAACAAGCTTATATTTGCGACGCAAAAGCCGCGGGACTTTGCGGCTCTTCCGGGTTCTGCGGAGCAACGTGTGCGAAATCCGCGCAGACGCTGTGCGGTGAAGAGGGACGTCGCTGCCGAGTAAGGTCAGTGCGAAAACGCTCTCACTCTACCTTCTGAGTGAGGGATCTTTTTCTCAGACACAGACTGCCCTCTCAGCCTGACTGTGAGAGAAAAGAACACAGTTCCACAGCACACAAAGGTTATGTATCAATCTCCTCACACAATCCCTGGACACTGATTGGTTACCGCGGGGATTGTAGGCTGTGTCTGCTTTCTACTCCCACACTGGTCTCTAGGCCTAGGCCTCCCTAGGCCTTGTCTCCTAGTCCTGCACAGATCATGACAATGGCCTAAACATACCTGCTGCTCTCTAGGACTTCACCTTATCTGTGATTCTATGGTATACCTATGGTTGCCAATTTCTAGGTGGAACCTGGAGATTTCCCAGAAGTACAACTGATCTCCAGACTGCAGCAATCAGTTCCCCTTGAGAAATCAGCTGCTTTGGAGGGTGGACACTCTAATTTTAGGGCCTCCAACCTACTGCCACAGAACTGGCTGGTGGGGGAGCCCTACCCCCGAAGAACACTGGCACATTGTGACATGCTTGGCACAATGATATCACCCAGAAGCGATGCCATCACACCAGGCATGCTACAGGGGGATCCTCTAGCACTTGGGGGGAAGCTCTATGGTCACACTTCCAGATGACATCATCACTTGCATTTTTTCAGAGAGCCTATGTCAACAAGCCTCCAGCATACCTGTTTGGGAATGTTGTTACTGCACATACAGCATCTGGAATGGGAACAGAGTTGGTCCTTTCTTATCAATACTAGGTTTTTTGCCACTGGTTTTGGCTTAAGTTCTGCCAACCTTATTTGCCTTGCAAAGAACATTCCTTCAAGATACTTTGAACAGAGGAGCTCTGGTCAAGGATCATAATATTTTGGAAAAGGTGCATTTTATGAACAGCACAGAGTGAGGCTCCTGAGTAGTCTTCCCTCTAAGCTGAGTTAGTGTGAGCTAGCTCAGTTTTTTATCCCCCAGCTCACACATTTTTGTCTTAGCTCAGGGAAAATGGCCCAGAGCAAACTAAAATATGCAGTAGCTCACAAGTTTAATGCTAGTAGCTCATGAAGTAGAATTTTCGCTCATAAGACTTCACAGCTTCGAGGGAGCATTGGTCCTGAGCCTTGTTGAGTCTACTGGAATTTTGAGACTGGATAATGGGCACCACCACAAAATGGCTGCCATGGGGAATCTAGCCAATCACAAAAGTTGAGAGGTTCCAATCCAAGCATCTTTTCATGGTGAGTTCTTTCTGAATTGGTGCTTCCTGCAGATGCAAAGGTGATATTTCCTGTACTCTTCTAAAGCCCCTCCTACTGGAATGCACTAAAGGAAAGCCAAGATTGGCTCTTTGCTTTTGGAGAAGAGATGTTCTGGAGAAGGAGGTTGGTCCCAGTAAGTACAATAGCCAGCACCGTGGTGCCCATGTGTGTCATAATGAGGATCATTGGGATAGATTGTGCTTAGGCAATGCCGTATATTCTTGGCTGCTGTTAGCATTGGTGTTAGCATCCATGTGGCTTACACACAACATTTCCATGGGCTAAAATGTTTGCACAACTCTGTTTTGAAATCACAGAATCACAGAGTTGGAAGGGACCTCCAGAGTCATCTAGTCCAAACTCCTGCATAATGCAGGAAATTCACAAATACACACACACCCAATGTCCCCTGCTCTATGCCCAGAAGATGGCAAACAAACAAACTCTCCAGGATCCCTGGCTTAGAGAAAAATTGCTTCCTGACCCCAAAGTGGTGATCAGCATTTCCCTGGGTGTGTAAGAAGGGGCCACATTAACTAAGTACTGATGTAGCTCTTCCTGCCCTCCCTCTTCATGATCTGCCAAGTTCACAGAATCAGCATTGTTGTAAGATGGCCATCTAGCCTCATTGTCCGTTTTCTAGTACTGTTAAGCAGTGATCCTTGTCTTCTGGTCACAAAACTAGCATACCTGACTGTACTCATCCACTTTCAGCACTGTCCTTTTCTTAGAACATCCGTAATCTGCAGATTTATGGGATAGATCCTATTTCATCCAATACAACAAAGGAGGAATCCACATCATCTTCTGCCATGCTCCCTAGCGGCAAAACTGGCATATATTTGGGGAATCTGGCTCATTTTAAAACATGCTTCATTATTCAGTGCTGCCAAATAAGCATACTTTTTTAAAAGTGTCACAAAAAGTGTTATGTATTTTAGTGTGTGCTTTACTGTTATCCTGAAAAGCCAAAATCAACCTTTTAAGCATTGCTTTCCTCAACCTATATATTAGTATATTTTCCAAAATAAAACGGCTTTTCCCATGAGCTATTATTATGATTTGTAGATACCTTTGTTTACAATTCCAGACCAGCATTGTATGTAGCCCCTGCACACAAAGAGTGCCATCTAATGGTATATAAGGATAAAAATGTGTATAATTGTTTTCTAAACTTTCTAGGTTTTGTAGTTTTTCTTATAAAGAAAAACTTTTAAAAATACTTTTGAGAAGAAGAAGAACAAGAGGAGGAGGAGGAAAAGGAGACTGGATTTATACTCTGCCCTTCACTCAGAGTCTCAGAGCAGAAGGGAATCTCAATCCTTTCCTCTCTCCACAACAAGACACCCTGTGAGGCAGGTGAGGCTAAGAGAGTTCTGAGAGAACTGCTCTTGACAGAACAGCTTTGAGAGAATTGTGGCTGGCCCAAGGTTATCCAGCTGGCTGCATGATGGGGACTGGGGAGAGAGCAAACCCAGCTCTCCAGATTAAAATCTGCCGCTCTTAACAACTATACCAAACTAGCTCCTAGTTTGGTGTAGTGGTACAAATAAGCAATATATTATTTTCCAATCTGTCCGATTATCAGATTGATGTTAATATACTAAATATGAAACAAACCATTTCATTATATATATATATATAATTCATGCAGCTATCCATTTATCTAGCCCCATTAATAGCTCATTTGGAGAGCATGTCATGACAAAGCAGCAAAAACAGGTGGGAAGTGGGAACCTGGTCAGTATTATTATTATTATTTCACAGAAGTCATTAAAACATAGACATAAAGCAATCAGTGACTTAAAAACATTTTAAAAATCAGATGGCGATAATGGAATCCTGGTCCAGACTGCCAGCTACTTCACAGGTAGGGAGAGGAGGCAGAATGCATCTAGAGAGAAGGGTGCCAGCTAAGATGGTAACTGTCACTGTCCTCAACCGAAAGCCTGGCATAACATCTCCACCACACAGACCCTGCAGAATTTGCATAAAGTCCTGCAGGCCCTGGTGAAATATGGCAGAGAGTTCTACTAGGTTTGGGCCAGAACCGAGAAGGCTCTGGCCCTGGTCGGCAGCTAGATGTCTTTAGGGCTGGGGACCACTTCAGGTTGAAATTCAGAAGCATAGACTTTTGAATACTGTGTATTCACTTAAAAATGAAATGGGGGTTCAGCATCGGGATAAATAAAGGGTTTGCATCACATGTTTACTTGTACATGCACTGACTTTTTAAGGATTGCCAGTCTGGTAACTGGTGGGAGACTGGAGGGGACATGGGTGGACTATGGGTGTTGGTGCGCTGTTATTTCCAGAAAACTCAGAAGTGATGTCACACCTGTCCAGAAATTACCCCACCCCCCACCCCCCCAAAAAAACAACCCCTCTATAGTTTTACTATAAAGTTTGCCTAGTGCTTGAGCTGATGTTTATCTCCCTTCCCTTCAGGTTGCAGCCTTGCTCTCACAGCCAGTTGCCAACTAGACAATTTTCCACTGGCATGACTGGTTCCCCCACTTCTGTCTGGTTTCACCCAGCATACAAAATAGGTCAGTTTTGCCCTGCTTAATGTCCTTTAAGGCAAAATAATTTGCAGAGTTGCCTTTAAAACCTTTACAGCACTAAGCTTGCAGCCAATTTTAACTTTCCTTTTTCATTGCAGGCTTTGTACCCTACACAGTTCTTTATTTCTGTTGGCTCTGCTCCTTGGCCCCACCCTTTGACCCCACCTCTCCAACCTCTGAATCCTCTGGTGCTCTTGAGCACCCCTTTGACCCCACTAAGCTCTAGTAATTGATCACACTGGCTTTCCCTTTGGGGCAGATGCGACCTGGACCATGTCCCATCCACTTCTTGCCAGATTTGTCCCTAGGAAGACTTGGACTCTGGGCATTCCCCTTTCTGTCAGCTCCAGCAGAGGAGGTGCCTGTTTCTGGCTCAGTTACCAGCTACCTAGATTCTTCCAGACATCTCAGACTTGTTTTATGAGTCACCAAATGCAGTCCAATGCACCTTACACTTTTCAGTTCTGTCCTGCCTTTAACAGTTTGCAGCGTGTTGATCATGCCGGTTACTTCCTCCTCCCAACCCGCCCAGTGCTTTTTTCTAAAAAGGGCATTTTTTTCTAACAGTTAAGGCTTTTGCAAACATTTTTTTTGCTACTCAGATGTCACATAGGCAGTTCTTTTTAAATTGTAAACACACCGGAGGATTAGCCTTAAGTGGATCAGAATATCACTGCTGTTTCTGGAAGACGTCTGGTGATGTGTAAAAATGGATCAACCTCTGAGAAATGTTTGCTGCGTGTGAATCATATGCCACCTCTTTGACATCAAGGGACAATGGAAGGAAATGTAGAAGAACAGAGCCACCCACAGAGAAATGACTTGTCTGGCTGAGTTTTAAGACCTCAGTTGGGTGTCCCAGCACTTAAACAAACATATTGGGTTTCTTCTGCACTTTGTATTCTCCACACATTGGGGCTATGGACCACTTTTGGGTCTAGTGTTTGTTTTATGAAGTTAGTGGAATGTTACAGTGACAAGCGGGACTGGGGATGCCTCAATCCAACCAGGGTCAGAATCAGTCCCTTAAGCCCATTTTGCCTGTCAAGTGTTTTTATTTATTAAGCTGTTTGTATCCTGCTTTCTCCTTAGAGGAGGCCCGAGACAACTTATGGTACGGTATGCTCCTCTGTTTTAGCCACACAACAGCTCTGTGAGGTAAATTAGGCCACATACCCCTAATGTAGCCAATCCTCCTGGAGCTCACAGTAGGCCCTGCACTAAGAGCCCTGGAAGCTCTTAGAGGATTGGCTACATCAGGGGTGTGTGGCCTAATATGCAAAGGAGTTCCTGCTACAAAAAAAAGCCCTTAGTGGTAGGCCATTTAATAGTGCTATCCTAAACACAGTGATACCTTTCTCAGTTCCAGCGGCTTTTTTTTTCTTTAAAGCAGGAACGCACAGGAACGCAGTTCCAGCTGGCTAGGTGTCAGGGTGTGTGGCCTAATATGCAAATGAGCTCCTGCTAGGTCTTTTTGCCTTAAAAATCCCTATCGCTAAACAATGGTGATGTTAGGGGGTGTGGCCTAATATGCAAATGAGTTCCTGCTGGGCTTCTGCTACAAAAAAAGCCTTGCTCAGTTCCATCAACTTCAATCAACTTCGAAGGGTATAACTCTGCTGAGGCGCTGCAGGCTTCCTGGTTACCTCCATTTTCTCTGTTGTTTCTTTCCAATTATCCTCCCAAGTCCTGAGCCCTTAGCTGTAACAACACTGCTATGGTCTGCCACACTCAATGCTCTGTGTTGTGTTAAGGTATTGTGGCCCGGCGGCTGTTGCTTCTCCTTTGCTCATCTCCACTTGGCTGAGCTCAGTGCTATGTAACCTTTTAGCAGCTGAGTGCCTTCTGCAGACCTTGCCTGAACACTTCAGGTTGAAAAGAATGTCATTGACTTACAGACTGCTTGAGTGGTAAATCTTTCTGAGTTTCAGCTTTCTGAGCAGAGACAGTGGAGCCAGCTCTCTTACTCTGACCTTTGTCTTTATGGGTTTTTTTCCAAAGATCATCTGAAGAGCCTCTTTGTCAAGAAAGAGTCTTTTTCTGGGCATGGCCATTAAAAGCCATTAAAGCAAACTCTAGAGAAAATGGACCAAATTGCAGTACTAAGTGAGCATCGTTAAGCCCTACAAAAAAGAGCTTTCTTCAATTTAGCATCAGTGAGAGCTAGTTGCCAACCTCCAGGTGGAACCTGAAGATCATCTTTTATAACTGATCTCCAGACTACAGAGATCAGAACCCCTGGAGAAAACGGTTGCTTTGAAAGGTAGAGTCTATGACATTGTGCCATGCTGAGGTTCCTCCTCTCCCCAAACTCCATCCTCTCCAGACTCCATTCCCCCAAATGTCCGGGTATTTCACAATCCAGTGCTGGCAATCCTAGTGAGAGATGATGTAGTGGAAGTATTGAACTAGGATCTTGGGAGACCCAGGCTCATGTCCTGACGTTTGCTACGAGCCTCCTGACCCAACCATTCTCTACCTCACAGGGTTGTCATGAGAGTAAAATAGAGGATAGTAAAATCATGTTATTCCACCCTGAACCCCTTAAAGGAATGATGGGAGGAAAATGAGGCTGATAGACATACAATAGCATTTCCTCTGTAGTCTATTGTACAACTATACATGTAGATGAAGCAAACTCTTTAATACAATGTAAGCATGAAATAGAAGCCCCGTGGTGCAGAGTGGTAAAGCTGCAGTACTACAGTCTGAGCTCTCTCCTCGTGACCTGAGTTCGATCCCAGCGGAAGCTGGTTCAGGTAGCCGGCTTAGGGTGGACTCAGCCTTCCATCATTCTGAGGTCAGTAAAACGAGTACCCACTTGCTGGGGGGAAAGTGTAGATGACTGGGGAAGGCAATGGCAAACCACCCCGTAAAAAGTCTGCCATGAAAACATTGTGATGTGATGTCACCCCAGAGTCGGAAATGACTGGTGCTTGCATAGGGGACTAACTTTACCTCTTTAAAGCATGAAATGAGAAGCCATTTAAGTAACATACATGCAACGACTCCAGGGTACATTCTTTCCTCCATTTTGAGAAGTATGTTCTTGCCTACAAATTGGCTAACTTTTCAACCAGCCTCTTGCTTATTTATACCTCACTTCCACCTCCAAAAGGGAAACTCAAAGTGGCTCACAGCATTGTTCTCCTCTCCTCCATTTTTTGTTCACAACAACCTTGTAAGGTAGGTTAGGCTGAGAGCAACTGGCCCAAGGTCGCCCAGTGAGCTTCCACGGCAGAGTGGAGATTTGAAGTCAGTTCTCTCTGACCCTACTCTGATACTTCAACCACTATAACACGCTGTCTGTTTTTCTGGTGTGCTTACAGCAGCTTGAAACATGACAGTAGCACAATAGCTTGCAAACAGCTTCTGATTGCTTGCTAAGCTTCTGATTCCTGCAGATCACCCTAAAGAGGGTGGGCAGGCCGAGCTGGTTGTCTTCTGTCTAACTGGCAACTTTCCCTGTGGAAACTCAGGTCCTATTAATGAGTTAGTCGTCATGGTGCCACAATGCTCTATGTTGCTTTTACTCTGACTAAAACAGCTACTCCTTTAGAACAGCTACTCCTTTGCATCTTGCTGTGCCACCTCTGGGGACATTTCACCCACCAGTGTTCCCTCTAAGCTGAGTTAGCATGAGCTAGCTCACAGATTTTTAGCTCTAGCTCACACATTTTTGTCTTAGCTCAGGAAAAATGGCCCCAGAGCACACTAATTTATGCAGTAGCTCACAACTTTAATGCCAGTAGCTCACAAAGTAGAATTTTTGCTCACAAGGCTCTGCAGCTTAGAGGGAACATTAGGGAGACCAGGTCTCCCACCTCCTGTCTCCTGCCTCTGGTCCCTGACTGCAGCCCAACGAAATGTTGATAGAAAAGTGACTTTGTGGTAGGGTTCCCATTCTCCAGGCAGGGGCAGGGGATCCTTCAATTTTTAGGGCTTCTGTCTGCTGCTGGCCAGCAAGCTGCCAGGGGAACCCCCACCCCCAAACAGCAACACCCCCATGCAATGTCCCTGACATGATGACATCATGCAGAAGTGACATCATCATGCTAGTGATGTCACACACCAATGCGCTGGTTTGAGGGGAAAACTCTAGGGGTTGAAAGCAATTTTACAATAAAGTTTTGCCCTCAAACCAGAGTGTCACCATGTTGTGTCCATGATGTGATGATGTCACTTCCATGTGATGTCATTGTATTGAGGATGGTGCACAAGGACGTTGCTTTTGGGGACTGAGCCTCACTTCCACTCCCAGAATGCTCCCTCCCACTCCCTGCCAGTGGCTGCAACATCACTTCCAGTCACATAACCAGAAGTGATATCACATATCATTGGGACATTGTAGCAATCCTGGTGTCTGGCCCACTATCTGTGCTACAGCAGCAATAGAAGTCACTTCCTTAAGGTTACAGTTCTTACAGGGGCTTGATAATTAATAACTAAGTGATCCCATACAATTAATTAAAAATGGCCACAGAACCAAGCATTTCACAATTTGAGTACTTCCAGATCAGAACATACCTCCATAAAGTGATACAAAAATGTTCTTAGACCAACAACAGAATTTGAGGATTTATTATGTTGAGCTTAAGACCACTGGTCAAAGAAGCTAATAGGCAACAAAATGTTTTGGGCCAGACCTAGTGTTGCCTGCTCAGGGTGGGTAAATACCTGGATAATTTGGGGGGGGGGGACGTGGGGAGAGCAGGGTCTGGGGAGGGGAGGAACTTCAGCAGGGTACAATGCCATACTGTCCATTCTCCAAAGCAGCCATTTATGTAGGGGAACTGATGTTTATTGCCTGGAGATGAATGGTGATAGTGGGAGATCTCCAGGCCCAGTGCACAGGTATAATAGAGATGGTCTGAGCATGCCTGGTTTGAGCAGTCAATTCCAATGCCTTTGTACCAGGACTTTATCTTTTCTAACCATTGCTTCTAAGACTTTATTTGATGCAGGAAGAAAATGGCTTTGCCTGAAAAGTTAAGGAACAACACTGCAGAGTGCCGTTTGCAAACAGACCCCCTTCTTCCTCAAGCAAAGCAACTCTTTACCAAGCTGCCTGTACTTGTCTGTCTGCATGTGGTTCTCACTCCCCTCTTCAGTGGATGTCAGGTACTTTCACCTTGGTTTGTTTAAACAAGTATAGCTGAGAAACAGACCTTGCTGATTTCCTTGGGAAAAGCAATGGTTTTCAGTCATGCTGAACTTGGGCCATGATTCACGCTTGTTCTGCAGAAACTCTTCCAGGGTTTATTTGATCGGCAGGGGGAAGAGTGAACTACACAAAGTGACATTTTGCTCCTATGCCAAATTGGAGAGTATTTGTTTATTTTGAAGAAGTACCAAGGGTTGCATTTTTGCAGATGTCAAGTTGTGCCTTGTCTGTCTCCTCAGAATCATGCCAGCCCACCTGTGATGTGGTACCACTCAGCTCTGCTGAAATGTGAGCTGGAAACTGTGAGGTTTCAGTTCTGTAAGAGAAGTTTGGAATTTGTCCAAAATAGTCTTTCTCAATCCTGTGAGGAACTTTACTTCTCAGACTGTGAGATGTTCTAAAGGTGTGACAAATGTTCACACGTGAAGTATTTTGGTACAAATACAGCACTTTTAGAGAACATGTGCAAAAAACACACACACCTTGAATCTTTCCCCTTTGCCAAATGGTTTTGCTTTTGTTTGCTGCTCCATCAGTATTTTTCCCCATGGGTTTCTTGTTTTGTTGTTAAAGAAGACTTCTTTCAGGATATATTTTCCTACCCAACTGGTGGGTAGGACATGTAGCCCCTGTAACGGCATCACAGTATTGTCACATAGCCAATCGGTTTGACTACACGATGATATCTCAAAGTCATTTCAGAGTAAGGGCAGTGGTTTCTGTACAGATTTGGCTATATGATAGCATCAAAAAGCCAATACAGAGGGGGGCAGCAAGCATTGCCCTCACTCTAACGAAGGGAACACAATGATTACCAGGCCTGTACCTGGCACTTAGAGCTTGTTGAGATGTGGCATGGAAAAGGGGACTGTCACATGACACAGCTACATCACTTCTGGGTGAAGACCTGGAAGTGACTGTCACCATGTCAAACAACACTCTAGGAATTTCCCCAATCTCTATGGTAAAAACCACAGAGATTGGGATGTTTCCTATGGAGTTCCCTGACATAGTGACATCATGGGAACAGGAAGTGTTTATGGAGTTTACCTGCTTAAAGTGGGCAAATGGTAACCCTAGTGAACACTCCACTCCCTTCAGGTTTAGTTCCTCTGATACGAGCGATTAAGTCTCTTATAGAGGTTGCCAAGATCTTTTCTTCGAAAAGGAATATATGAAACAATATTGTTTATTTGCTCTTCTTCAAGCTGGGGGAAATCCAGGGCACCCTACTGACAGGACTGGTTTCTTTGGTGGAAAGAGTACTGAAAACCTAAGGTGCCTGGGAAGATATTGTTTTTAGTTATCTTTTAAATTTTTATTGTGTGTGTGAGTGCGTGATATGTGCCTGAAAGTTGAGGTTGACTTTTGGTTGACCCCTACTGGGGTTTGGACATTTCAGAGAGATGGCTTTTTATTGCCTGCCCCTGCATCCCACCCCCAGTATTCCTTGGAGATCTCCCAAGGAATCTGATGTTGGAGTTAGCCCTGTTTAGCTTCTGAGATCTGATGAGATCAGGCTTGCTTAGGTTATCCAAGTTAGGGTGTGCTTGGGCAGATATTGTGAGAACTACTGTCTTGGCTGCCACAGGCCTTCCAGGGCAGCACCCTACCAAGAATATTCCCAGTAAATTACCTGGTCAGCCATTCCATCCTTGTATCAGATCCCCAGAGAAAAAAGAGTTTCTGAACTGTGAAGGTGCTTCAGGCAACTCCTGCAGAGTATGTCTGCTTCTAAACGCTTGCTTCCTTTTCACGCAGATATGTATTCTGCCTGCAAGGCTGACCTGCCTTGCTCCCCTGCCTCAAGCCAAGAACCTTGAACAAGATTCTCTGTCCACTGAGTTAAAACTGTGTTTGGTTCAGAAAACCTCTTTAGCAACACATACCATAAAGCAAAAGAAAGCTTTACTGAAGAAATGTAAGAAAAAAGGTTTTAAAAATAATACATAGAATTCCAGTGGCAGTTGAAGTACACACAAAAACCAAGTAAACTAACTATCTATATACACTTACCCAGTTTTGCAGCCTAGATGCTGGCTTCTCATAACTAAAAGCAAAGGTGTGCCAGAGCATAAGGCAAAAGTCATTGGCAACACAAATGGGACAAGAGGGAGAAAACAAGAAATGCAAAAGGAAAGATGTAGGCCATAACTTCCTGACCTTCCCCAACCAATCACAGGGCTGTGTCCAAAGAACATTCTTGACATGAGCAGATCCTCCCCTTCTCTAGTAGAACCACAGTTCTTATTAATGAGTCTGAGAAACTACCTTGGTTAGAAACCCTCTATGGGAAGGGGGGGGGGGCGTCACATCTACTGCCAGATCAGAGGAGAGAGCAAAAATTGTAAATGGAACTTTCCTCTGAAGATGGCTTCTCTCTTGACATCTGCCCATTCCCTTTAGCTAGAGGGGGCAATTTCCCTCAAGCTTTGATAGATTGTGAACTCCCAGTTTCTTACCAACAAAAGCCAGCTGAGGGGCATCCACAATCACAGTCTTTCCCTTTGTCATAGGATAGACTGAGCCAAAGAGTGGTCAGAATCCATGCTCACAGCAATCTTGAAAAAAAAAAGAAGTCCTCAGATTTTGGATGAGTTAAAGGCCACCTCATCTGCTAACAAACTTGCCAGCTACATGTCTGATCTGACACACAAGGAGGAAATAACTCACTTTGTTCCTAAATCTCCTTTCTAGGGAAGGGGGCAGGAAAGAATCTTGTCATGCATGGAAACCCTGCTATGAAATCCATCCCATTGTCTCCCTCCCAAGTCAGAAAGTTCATGTATTGTTGACGAGATAAAGAGTGGAGGATGGCACCCACAGGAAATGCCCTGACAATGATTGGTAAACAAGAACAGTTCTTCAGAATAAGGGGAGCCATAATGCTTCCATTATCTCCCGACAAAGAGGAATATGAAAAACTATGAGAGCTTATTTGGAACAAAATAACCCGCCTTTCTCAATATTCTGGGTGTTCCTTTCTACGATATCGTGACAAAGCACTTCAGTGAATAATCCCTTCCAAAATACCTGCGGCCGACGCACAGCTAAAGAAGCACTTTCCTTCCCATTCCATTGAATGGACTGGAGAGATTTCAAGGACTCACCTTAATCCCTCGGATACTGCACAGTCACTGCTGGTTGCCAGGGGCATGAGAACACGGGAGCCAAATAGCAGGCGTGGCGCTGTTAGCCGCCCACAGGCCCTCTTGTCCCGGCCCGTGGAGAATCTCGTGGCCACCTGGGGGGAGGCAAGCAGAGTTCATCAGGTAATAGAGCCAAGAAGGGATTTCCCTCTTCCTGTGGAGGTGACATGAGGATGGCATGAACTCCAGGGCTCACCACTGAGTTGTCTCTGAGTAGAAGTCCTGAAAAAAAAAATCAGGATCAGGTCCACTGGGTGCAATCTTGTTCCCTCCTCCACAAATTGATCATTTGCGGTTTTCATATGTGGAGGAGGGAACAGGGTTGTGCCCAATGGACCTGATTCTGACCTTTTTTCAGGACTTCTCCTCAGAGACAACTCAGCGGTGAACCCCAGGGTTCACATCATCTGCACAGAGCTCAATGGTAAATCTGACTGACAAAATCTTTTTCAGTAATTCTGGTATAGAACTTTCTTCCTTAGACCTTACACCCCATTTCTGCTTATATGCTTTTCCCCCTCCATTGTGGATATGGATGGTCCTCCATAGCGGAGCTCAAGTTTCTCAGGCAGAACTCGATGCACTTCTTCTGCCTCTGCAAGGCCAATGTCCTTCAAGAAGTTGAAAGTGCCAAGAACTGGAGGAACTGGAGAGCACGTTACATTTCACACTGGAAATTATAGTGGAGAACCAGCAGTTTTAGGTGGGAAGTGTGTTCTCACAAAGCTCTGTTAAGTCACAGCTGACTTACAGTGACCCCATAGGTCAAAAGACAAAAGACCAACTGTGGTCATTTGCCATTGTCTGCCTTTGCATAGCAAACCTGGATTTCCTCAGTGAGCTCCTGCTGAAGTACTAACCAGAGTCAACTCTGCTTAACTTCTGAAATCTGACAAGATTTGGGTCAGCCTGAGCCATCCAGGTAGGGTTACCAAGTCCAATTCAAGAAATATCTGGGGACTTTGGGGGTGGAGCCAGGAGACATTGGGGGTGGAGCCAGGAACAAGGGTGTGACAAGCATAATTGAACTCCAAGGGAGTTCTGGCAATCACATTTAAAGGGACAGCACACCTTTTTAAATGTCTTCCTTCCATAGGAAATAATGAAGGATAGGGGCAGCTTCTTTTGGGGCTCATAGAGTTGGACCCCCTGGTCCAATCGTTTTGAAACTTGGAAGGTTCTTTGGGGAGAGACACTAGATACTATACTGAAAATTTGGTGCCTCTACCTCAAAAAACAGCTCTCCCAGAGCCCCCGAAACCTCCAGATTAATTCCCCATTATACCCTATGAGAATCAATCTCCACATAGGAAATAATGAAGTGCTCAGCAGAGGTTTCCCTCCATCTCCCCCCCCCCCCCCGTTTCTGGCGACTGAAGGAGGGATTGTCCTCTCTACTCAGGAGTTGCTGCCAACTTCTTTAAAGTAATACAGACACCCCATCCCAAGAGGAAGCCTTTCAACTGGAGACGGAAGCCTCCAGAGCTGGAAACGCACATGGCCCTGTGGGGGCAGGGCTCCCCCCACCCCCACCCCGCCACCCAGCTGACTGGGGGTGGGAAGTAGCCTGGGAAAGCGGAAGAACCCCTGCTGGGACCTGGGGATTGGCAAGCCTACATCCAGGTAAGTGTAAATGGGAATACTGTGGAGCTTTAAAAATTAGTTCCTTGCAGCCACTATCTGGCCACAGGGAAAGTGAGTCAGGTTGGGGGAATCCACACCCAGTTCTTTAACAAGAGTTATATCTAGTTGAAGACTAAGGTATTACGAACAGCCTGAAACTAGGCCTTACAAATGCCAGCCTAAAGACTGTGGATTTTAGCAGCCTTAAATTGTATTCATTGCAAATATAAATACAAAGAGCTCAGCTAAGTAGTGACAACACTCAACACGCTCTCAGTATAAATGGAATTCTATACAGAGTCATCACTTCAGGGACTATTGAACTGTTTTGAGCATATCTCAACATGGTTTCATTTGTTCACAGATTGCATTCAAAAAGTATTCTTCTTATAAGCATCAAGTTTTTATCTACCAGCTTACACTTCTTCAGACTTGTAGAGAGATCTACTTTCTGTTGGGAAAGGCAATGTATAATGAGAACTTGTTTTACATATTCTAGTTCAGTCTCTAAGAAGAAGAAGAGTTGGTTTTATACCCCGCCTTTCACTACCCAAAGAAGTCTCAGTGTCTTACGATTGCCTCCCCTTCCTCTCCCCACAACAGACACTCTGTGAGGAAGGTGGGACTGAGAGAGCTCTGAGAGTACTGCTCCGAGAGAACGGTGACTGACCCAAGGTCACCCAGTTGTCTTCATGTGAAAGACTGAGGAATCAAACCCGGTTGTCCAGAGTAAAGTCCACTGCTCTTAACCACTACACCAAACAGAAAGGGTTGCTAACCAGTTTGGGTCTGGAGATCTCCTGTTATTACAAGTGATCTCCGGATGAAACAGATCTGTTCCTCTGGAGAAAATGACTGCTTTGGAGTGTGGACTCTATGGCATTATGCTCTGCTAAGGTCCCTCCCCTCCCCAGGATCCACTCCCAGAATCTCCAGGAATTTCCCTACCCAGAGCTGACCACCCTAGAAACAAGCCCTCTTTATAAATGCAGCAATTTGCTTCAAAGAGCCAACAGAGAAAGACAGCAATAGTCATTCTGATTCCTGATAATAAGAATTGCTTTGCTAGGTTCACCTAGCCCAGTATACTGGGATTTGAAACTGGTGGCCATCCCCTGATGTTTTATCCCCAGCCCCTAGTATAAAAAGGTATAGTGCTTCTGTACATGGACGTTCCATGTTGCTGTGATGGCTAATAGCCCTCAATAGACCTATCCTATATCAATCTGTCTCATAATCCTTCCAAAAATGTCTATGCTGGTAACCCACACGCCCCACCACAACTTTTGGTAACAAATTCCTTCAGTTAATCACAAACAAACGCCTGTTAGACCATATCTATGCCTTTGTTTGCTCTCCCTCGTTTTCTAACAAATATGCACATCCAGAGAAAGTTACAGTGATCGTCATTACCCTCAACAACATCTTAATGTTTTTACAGGGCCATTGTATCCCTCGAGTGTTTACTTTCCTGTCAGTAGGATGACTTCAGCAAATGTCTTGCAGAAAGTCTCCAGCATGGAATTGGCTGGAGTATCTGCAAAGGAATCAGTTCCTGGAAACTGATTGGCTGGAACTACTTTAGAGAAACACATGAATACATAGTTTATGATGGTTGAACACTCACAAACACCTTTCTGGAATGTGCAGAATGCTGCAGCAGCCCCTCCCCCTCCAGCACTGGGCAGCAAGTACTGGAGAAAGTGGGCAGGTGTAGGTCAGGAACAAAACACTGCCTCAGGCTTAACACAAAAACTGCCCTTTATTTATTAAAATATTTCAATCCCTCCTTTCCTCTATCAGCAAAGGCATTTTACAATGCAAGCTTGCACCAAAAGAAAGCCCGGCACAATCAGGCATTTAATAATTAAAGCAATAGACTGTCTGCAGATATCACAAGCCGTAATACTCAGAACACTGAAATAATGGAAAACCAATGCAGATTAGTGCCCTTCAAATGCGCTCTTCAAGATCACCTGCTCAGTAGTGCTTTTTTAAAGTTTATCAGAGCTAGGGTTACCAACTCCAGGTGGTGGCTGGAAATCTTCTGGGATTACAACTGATCTCCGACTGATAGAGATCAATTCACCTGGAGAAAATGCCTACTTTGGAAGGTGGACTCTATGGCATTATGGCCCACTTAAGTCCTTCCCCAGGCTCTACCCCAAAAATCTCCAGGTATTTCCCAGCCTGGAGCTGACAACCCTAGCATGTGTCCTCCTTGTATCTTCTGGAAAGCTTCCCAAAGAGTTGGCAACTTTATGCACTTCAACCATTATTTTGGGTTGTTGTCCCTCCTGCTAGTACCACTATTACTACTATTTCTTCTACTACTTCTTCTGCTGCTGCTGCTATTACTACTACTGCTGATGCTGCTGTATTTATAGTATGACCTACTTTTCTCAATGAGACTCAAAGCAGATTACACAGTAGTGTGCGCCAATGCAATCAGTAGGATGAGACATCTAATAAGAAATGTAATAGGCCTAGGATTACAGCAGTCTGAAACAAACAAAAAAATAAAGTATTCAATATGGTATGCTTCACAATGCAAAAACCGGTATTACATAGTAGAAAACCATGCAGTGAGAGCAGGATAATACATTCAGCAAACAGATACCATACATAGTGACACCTTTAGGACCAACAGATTCTGAGTATAAGCTTTCATGTGCATGCACACTTCAGAATGCACACACACAGAAGCTCCTACCCAGAATTAAATTTTGTTGGTCTTAAAGGTGCCACTGAACTCAAACTTTGTTCTGTTGCTTCAGACCATCATGGCTGCCCACCCAAATCTATACATAGTGGTCCTGTTCCCTTTATGAAAGCACCTTCCTGAGCCATGTTTTAATATTAGCCTGATTGCCTTTATAAAAATGCTCTCCTGAACTGTTCTATTTTACATAGTTTGCAGGATGCCAGAAGCATGGGGGCCTTCCTGAATCCTGACCCCCATAAAATGGAAGCAAAGATTCTCTAATAGTATTACTTCTGTACTATACCTGTAAGAGACCAGAAATGTTGTTGTGGTGTACCTGTTGCCTCAAATTAAATGATCTAATATAGGAAAGCTAATTAGATGCCTGGGGATGGTGGAAAGTTCTGTCAAGTTGGAGCTGACTTATGGCCACGCTGTAGGGTTTTCAGGGCAAGAGCAAGGCCGGCCCTGCCACTAGTCAAACTAGGCAATTGCCTAGGGCGCCGGCCTTCTGGGGGCACCAGATTGGGTGCCCCCTATGTGACTTGGTGACGTTATCAGTGAGGAGGGGGGTGCAAGAAATTAGCCTTGCCTAAGGTGCCAGACCGTCTAGGGCTGGCCCTGGGCAAGAGACTAACAGGTTTGCCATTGTCTGCCTCTGCATAGCCAACCTGGACTTCCTCGGTGTTCTCCCACCAAAGTACTACCCAGGACTGACACTGCTTGGCTTCCAAGGTTTGACAGGATTGGACCAGCCAGGAGCATCCAGGTCAGGGCAGCTAGATGCCATGGGCTTTTTAAGTGCACACCTATATCTGAATCAGGCCTGACCAGAATTATCCAGAACAACCCTCAGGATCTTTTAACAGTTAGTGTAAGAAGCCACTCGATTAATTAGACCACCATCTTATCCAGTATTTGTTCCAAACATGAGAACAGAAGAGCTACCCTGATGGATCACACCAAGGGTTCATCTGGTCAAGCATCCTGTTTCCAAGTGTGACCAACCTGAAAGCTCACAAAGAACAGAAGTAGCAGCCTTCCTCTGGTAAGCGTTCTGATATTTATTATTTTATTTTATTTTTTGGGATTTCTATCCTGCCCTATCCCATAAGCGGGCTCAGCGTGGCTTATAGCATGAATTCAGCAATAAAACCATACATTAGATTAATTAAAACATTATCATTAGCAATTAAAATTAATTAACTGGTTTAAATACCTGTTGGCTGTTCAGCAAATAGTTTCTTATTTCAGTACAGGCTGAGCTCATGCCAGGGAGGATGGTGACATGCTCCAATTAAAAAAAGTCAGTCCCTCCCAGCGCTCGTGATGTAAGTGACACTGGATCGCTTGAAACATATTCTAAAGCATTTTGCCTCTGGATATGGTAGTCTCACTTAACTATCATGGAATATGGTTTATTAATTAATTAATAATATTTATACCCAACTCTTCTCCACAATGAAGAGCCCGGTGGCACAGAGTGTTAAAGCTGCAGTACTGCAGTCCTAACCTCTGCTCATGACCTGAGTTTGATCCCCGGTGGAAGCTGGGTTTTCAGGTAGCCGGCTCGAGGTTGACTCAGCCTTCCATCCTTCCGAGGTCAGAAAAATTAGTACCCAGCTTGCTGGAGAGAAAGTGTAGAAGACTGGGGAAGGCAATGGCAAACCACCCCATAAAAAGTCTGCCATGAAAATGTGAAAGCAACGTCACCCTAGAGTTGGAAACGACTGGTGCTTGCACAGGGGACCTTTCCTTTCCTTCCTTCTCCACAATGGGGATCCAGTATGCCCTATAATATCCTCCTCCACTTCTCCATTGAATAGACCGCAGACCACAGAAGAAGACTGCAGATTTATACCTCACCCTTCTCTCCGAATCAGAGTGGCTTACAATCTCCTTTCCCCACAACAGACACTCTGTGAGGTGGGTGGGGCTGAGAGAGCTCTCCCAGAAGCTGCCCTTTCGAGGACAACTCCTAAAAGAGCTATGGCTAACTCAAGGCCATTCCAGCAGGTGCAAGTGGAGGAGTGGGGAATCAAACCCAGTTCTCCCAGATGAGAGTACGTGCACTTAATCACCACACCAAACTGGCTTTCAGTGGTGATAACAGTGATGAACTTCTCAACAACCAAGTGGCCCACTAGAAAGCTGGTCGGTCATCCACCATTTTCACAATCTATCTTCTGCTCACTCATACTCTAGAAAGGTCATCAAGTGCTCCTTAGCAAGCAATCTAGTTAAGATGATTATTTCATTTGATATTGTGGCAGAACAGTTCCAAACATCACATTTTGCTTTGTGGCAGCCCTGATAGGGAGAATTTTATTCTGCTGCAGCAAACTCGCCTTCACAAATAGAACAGAAATCCCTGAAACTGGTGTGGCATGTTTTATTATGTGAAAAGGCCAGGTTTAATATACACTCATTCTGTCTGTTCTGCAGACTGAAGTTACATTCCAGGGAGAGGAGAAAAACGTCAAACTAGTTTGATCAAATGCTTGCAGCTGAAGGCAGCGTTCCGAACCACTGCACTTATTTGAAATCAGCCAGACTTCACTAAGTACACAAAAATGTGTATCCCATATTTCAGCAGCTGAAACTAGAGGGCCGCAGAAAAATGTAGGTGCAGCCATTTCCCCCACAGTTCTCTCTAATTAAATCTCCCCACCCCTTCAGATGTCACAGAGACAAGCCTATTTCTAATCTCTCTAAAACCAGTCAGCACATGTATTTATCAAGAAATCTGAATATGGCGAGTGGCTATTTTCACACTTTTTGCAACAGAAAAGTAAGGAAAGGCATTGTTTCCCCTTTCCTACTGTAATATTTTTATCAGGATTTTAAAAATTAAACTATTGATGAATTCAGGAGCTATTGCTTAGAATAACCCCATCACTGAAAAAAACCCCAAATATTAGCTGCATTCGTTCACAGCAATATCTAAATCAGGATAGCCAGCCTCTGGGTGGCATTTGAAGACTTCCCACTATTATAGTTGATCTCCAGATGACCAAGATCAGTTCCCGTGAAGAAAATGGCTACCTTGGAGGGTGGACTCTATGGCAATATACCCCACTGAAGTCCCTCCCCTCCCTAGGCACCACCTCTGAATTTCTAGATATTTCTCAACCCAGATTTGGCAATCCTAATCCAAACCATGTAAACCATGTACAAAGGTACAAAGCGGTAGACAAGTAGCACTCTAAGACCAACTAAGTTTTATTCAGAATGTAAGCTTTCGTATGCTCTTAAGCAGACTTCATCATCCCACTTGGTACACCTCTGAATACCAGATCCTGGGCACATCTGATAGGGCAGCACCATTATTTTCCTCCTCAGCTTTGCAGAAGCATCTCTCTGGACAATGTGGGGAACAGAAGGCTTTGCTAGATGGACCTTCGGACCCATCAGGGCTCTCCTTATGTGCTTAACAGTCTGAGAGGTGTCCACTGTGGAAGAAGTTACTATTTAATGAATTACTGCCTTGTAAAACTGCAATTAGACAATCTTAGAGTTCTAGTGGCACCAACTGATAACCATGACTGATTTTGCACTAAGCTTGTTCTGGGCGGAGAGCCCTTTTCAGTCACATTCAGTCACATTTTATTTGTATCCCACCCTCCCCACCAAAGCGGCTCAGAAAAACTTAATACATACATTGTACAATAAATAACATTTAACTACAATTGATTAAATCTATTAAAATCTATTAAAATTCTAAAAACATTAATGTAGTTGGTGCTATAATCGCTGGCAAGTTTACTTGATAGTTTAGTAGTTTCAGCTGGTGAAGGCCGTTCGGAACAAGATGGTCTTGCAGGCCCTGCGGAACTGTTCAAGGTCCCGCAGGGCCCGCATTTCATCTGGAAGTTGATTCCACAGCTGTGGAGCCATAGCAGTGTACAGGTACTCTGAAGTCTTACCTCTTTTGGCCCGGGGATAGTCAGCAGGTTCTTCCCTGCTGACCTCAGTGCTCTCTGGGGTTCATACGGGGAGAGACGGTCCCTAAGGTAGGCAGGTCCTCGGACATATAGGGCTATTTGCTTTTGCTCCCGGGGCTTCTCTCCGTTTTCTCACAAGTTGCCCCGGAGCTGCGAGTTGGTGCGCCGCTATTCTGCAGCAAGTGAGATCCTCTGACAAATGGTTTCTGCTTGCTGCGGAAAAGCGGTGCACCAACTAGCAGCTTCTTGACAGTTTATGCAAAAATGGAGAGAAACCCCAGAGGCAAAAGGGCTCTCTACCTGGAACAAGCCCTAGTTCGAAATCGGTCTCTGTGTATGGATTTGCTAAGCAATACTGTTTTAATTGTTTTTAACTATTTATAATTTATTTGATGTTTTAAATCCTGTTGTAATCCACCCTGAGCCTGCTTGAGGAGAGGGCAGAATATAAATTGAAATTATAATAAATAAATAAATAATTAAAAAAAAAATCTCCCTCCCGCCCCAACAATTTCAAGCACTCTTATGTGAGCTGCACATCTGACTTCCTGGGTGGTAAAACACTGGCCTCTAGAGTTGTGAATCATAATGTAAACTGTCTAGGCTCTTGAAGAGGAATGTGCATCCCTTAGCAGTTTTAACACTGTAAGTATGCCTTTGCAGTGTGCAATTACACTATTTTGACTAATTTGATACTGACTTCATGGGATTGTTGTACAGGTTATAGAGGTAAATACATGAAATGGACTGAGTAAAAGCTAAATGTGATGTTATTGCTATGGCTATCATATATCTGGATTTCTCACACGCCTTTGACTAACTGCTCCAGGTAGGCTTGCCAATCCCAGGTCCCAGTGGGAGTTCTTCCCGCCCCCAGTCAGCTGGCCGGTGGGGGGAAGCCCCTCCCCCAGAGGGTCATGTGCCTTTCCCCCTCTGGAGGCTTCAGTCTCCAATTGAAAGGCTTCCTCTTGGTATGGTATGTCTGTGTTACTTGGAAGAAGTTGGCAGCAACTCATGAGTAGAGAGGCCACTCCCTTGCTTCAGAGTCGCCAGAAACGGCAGGGTTGGGGAGGGAAACGTCTGCTGAGCACTTCATTATTCCCTATGTGGAGATCGATTATCATAGGGTATAATGGGGAATTGATCTGGAGGTTTTGGGGGCTCTGGGGGAGCTGTTTTTTGAGATAGAGGCACCAAATTTTCAGTATAGTATCTAGTGCCTCTCCCCAAAGTACCCTCCAAGTTTCAAAACGATTGGACCAGGGGGTCCAATTCTATGAGCCCCAAAAGAAGGTGCCCCTATCCTTCATTATTTCCTATAGAGGAAGACATTTAAAAAGGTGTGCTGTCCCTTTAAATGTGATGGCCAGAACTCCCTTGGAGTTCAGTTATGCTTGTCACACCCTTGTTCTTGGCTCCACCCACAAAGTCCCCAGATATTTCTTGAATTGGACTTGGCAACCCTAGCTCCAGGGCACGTGAATTTCTGTTCAAGCCCTGAAAGACCATAAGAAGATACTGACATCAAACTTCTGGACTAGTTTTTAGTTTTCAAAATGGAAGCTGCCATGGAGGGGATTGGAGGAAATTTTGCTAAGAGCAGCATTTAGTTTAGAAAACATAATGTCTTCTTAATTTGGTTTTATTCAAATCTCAAAAAAAATCCGTCCATCCATTTATTCTAAATGGGATCAACAGAGAGGTAAGTACTCTTGCCCCTCCCTTTTCATTCCTTTCAGTTTTCAGCCCACTACATTCTTTTGTTAAATGAATCATGTTTGTAGCATCTGAACACTCTGAGATGGGATGGGAATGCGTTATCAAAATCGGGCTGACTCCAAACGTAACATATGCTTTTGTGTTGTTGGCCTTATGTTGGGAGCACCCACTTTCTATTTTAGTCCTTTATTCACTCAGTCCCAAACAATCTTGAATCAAACTGACTGCCTAGCAGCCAACACAAGGCAATCCCCAAACAGTGTACCCATCCTGGAGAGGGGCTGAAGTATGCCTTGCACAACTAAGTTGCCATGTTGGATGCGTCCATCATTTTATGGGCTGGATTCTATACAGGGATGCTTTCCTTTAGCAGAAGGAGTCTGCCCCTGTACCAAATGCTATATTGGGGAAGACTTCTGTTGGAGGAAAACAGCTCCACTAGCAGAAGGCATTTGCAGGGTTCAACTCACTGTCTCTTCGACTGGCAAGCCTTCGTGCAACATGGATCGTCCCGTTCTGCCAGGCTATGGGTAGTGGAATAAAAACACTATGCTTTTAGCTGATGTGGCTCCCATTCAGGCACAAGTGAAACCCAAGAATCATCATTGTCTAAGGCTGGTTCTGCAGGGTGGTGGGCGCAACACCATCACTGTTGGAGCAGCATCACGTAGGAAAGAGTAATGCCAGGGCATCATCCACATGCTCCATTCCTGCACCATTTGCTGTGGATGCCATCCCTCCCCACCCCTTGCTCAAAGCAAGCGGCTGCCCCAAAGAGAACCTTGCTGTGTTTCCCTCCCGGCAGCCCCCCTCCCCAACAACTGAGCCATGTCTGATTCGGGATTTTGGGATGAGAAAATACTGGAGCCTAGAGCTGACATTTTTAAAGGTAGCACTAAACTGTGTTCCTCTCCATGGATTGGCTACAGACAGAGCTTTCACACGGAGCCCCTGCCTGCAGCCAGTGGAACATACTAGTACTATCCGGCTGTTGCAAGGAAGATGTCTGCACATTGATCTGATTGAGAATATACATATACATCTCTTAGCCTGTATCAAACCATTCAAAAGATTTAAGAGGGGCAGGAATTTCAGCAGTTCACCTCCTCAAAGTGCAGATACCTACTTTGCCCCTTAAAGCTGTTCCTGAGAGTCCACTTACCCATGGGGGAAAAAAAATCAGGGGGGCTCAATGAACAGAAGGAAAATTGGCAGATATTGCTGCCAACGTCCTTCAAAAAGTTAGGGATGTTGCAGTCTTTGGAAAGTCCTGATTGGAGACAAGCTGTTACACTGATTTTAATCCAGGAGAGAAAAGTTGCACTCTGGTTTGCAAACATTTGAGAAAAGACCTCTTTAAAGTTATGGTTGTTGCTGCTTGGCTTTGCCAATAGATGTGGTACTTTACATAGTAATACTTGTTTAAAAGGACAAGTCCATGTCCTAAGTGGTCCTGTAGAAAACAATATTTGCAAAGAAGCCAGTAGCAGAAGTTGGAGTTGGAGTCTGAGAGTCCATGTGCCATAGTCACAGCAGCAAAAGCCAATATATGTGTCTGGGAGGCCCAACTTTCCCACCACACCTAGGGTTGCAAGGTCTGTTGGGAAATACTTGGCGATTTGGGGGTGGAGCTTGAAGAAGGCGGGGTTTGGGGAGGGTATAATGCCAGAGTCTACCTTCAAATGTGGCTGTTTTCTCCAGGTGTACTGTAATCCCAAGAGATCTCCAGGAAGTTGGCAACCCTAACTGCACCCCTGATACTAAGCCCTTGTGTTGTCCCCCAGCAAACATGATGGTTTGATTTTATGTGTAGACTGGACTGTTAACTTTTAAAGTTCGCCATCTGTGGAATGGAAGGAAAGGAGTGAAAGGAGAGATCAAAATAAGAAACCATTGAGGGAGGAGAGGAACAGGCAAGTATGTATAGCAAGCAATAAGCAATTGCAAATGCTGCTCTAAGATCCATGAATGCTGCATAGAGATAGCCTCTTAAATGAGAAGAGTATTTATCAGCAAGATGGTATAATACAAGTCTAAGGCAGAAACTCCATTTCTGAATCCCGCTTGCTCAGGATGGATTATATTTTCTGTTTCTATCCAATTTAGTAATTTAAGATTCAGAGAGAATAAGCAATTGCAAGGATGAATGAGAGAAAGCCAAGACAGCCCACCAGGTTGTTAGGCACTTCACCTGTGACCATGTTTCTTTTGTTCCTTAAATGGCTTGAACGTTTCTGCCATCAAATTAATATGCAGATTAATCCTGCAGTCAGTAACCTGGTCTTTTAAAAATCATGTAATTAATTTCTTTCTCCCCTCTGCTTTTGTGTACACAGGCTGCACCCTCTTTTGTGATGAACTGTGCCGAGTGGAAGGCAGCATTCAAGGGGACCACCCAGAGTCAAAAGAAGGAATGCTTTCACACAACTGACAGCCTCTGGGCTGGTGTCCTTCCCCCCCCCCCCCCCCATGTTCCTTTAAATCTGTCATTCATAAAACAATAGATTCCTGTATTAGTGGCAAAGTTCAGTTTTTCTGCTATTTCATGCTGTGGATGAAAAAAATTGTCAAGATTAGGAGTATATGAATGGGATGGAGATTAGACTAGTCACCAAAGATAACTGTAGGTCATGGAGAAGCCGTAGTATTTTTCAGAACAAACAAAAGACTGTGTTTGCAAGTCCATATCAATGGCTGGAAAAGATCTATGCTAGGGGGCTGCATGCAACCACAGCTGTGTGCTTCAGTGCACACCCAAATATGACCTTTAAAAAGAAAAAAATATTTCAGACAAGGTCAATTGGAAGGGCAGGTGAGATGCTAGAATAACCAGTATATGAAGGTGGAAAGATCTTTATGGGACTCAGGGCTTTTTTTGAGCAGGAACGCAGTTCTGGCTGGATTGGCAGCACGTGGTGTGGCCTAATATGCAAATGAGTTCCTGCTGGACTTTTTCTACCAAAAAAACCCTGATGGGACTTAAGGGCTCTCATGAGAGATGGTGTACAGAAAGGGAGCAGATAGAATTATTGGTGATATGCCAATAAAGGTAAAAGATATGGAGCAGATAGAAGTGACCAGCTGTCAATAATCCAAATGCAAACCATGCACAGAATTATGTCAAAGTTTGAATTGAGTGGCACTTTTAAGTCCAACAAAGTTTTATTCACAATATAAAGGCGCCATTGAATTCAAACTTTGTTCTGCTGCTTTAGACCAACAAAGCTGTTCGTCTAGATTTATGCCAGTGCATGAAAATAATTGTGCAGAGTATATTACTATGTATATATTATTATATTCTGTGTATATTCTGAGTATACTATTCTGTGTATATTACCTTGTATGTGCTGCTTCCTGCTGAAACACACTGACCAAAGACACATGTAGCTGCCCTACATTGAATTGGACCGTTGATCCATCAAAGTCAGTATTGTCTCTACTCAGTCTGGCAGTGGCTCTCCAGGAGCAATGATCATAGACTACCTCATTGTTTACAGTGGAGATGCCAGGGATTCTACAGGCCAAGCAGATGCTGTACCACAGAGCCACAGTCCCTTCCCATCACTTGCACCTGCCCTGGGGCTCAGACAGCTGGCTACCAGAGCAGTAGCTCTTGCCCACATCACATGGGGTAAGAGCCACCTCTTGCTTGACTCTGGTGTGAGGGATAGTAGTGGGGTGGCAGTGATTCAGAGGCCCATCCTGGAATTTTGTTCAGAGCCTCAGAATCTCTGAGACCACCCCTACAATGCACATGATACTTTACAGTACAATGACATAAAAGGCCAGATCCCTGTCTTGAGGATCTTACAGTTTAAATAAATAGACTGGAAATTACTATTTGGAGTCCAGACTAGCCCTATTTTACCAGCTCTCAGAAGCTAAGTAGGGTCAGCTCTGGTCAGTATTTGGAAGAGAGACCACAAAGGAACACCAGGGTCATCACATAAGGGACAGGCAATGGCAAACCACCTCTGAACATCTGCCTTGAAAACACTAGAGTCACAAGTCAACTGCAACCTGATGGCAACAACTCCAACAACACATTTTAAAAACTAAGCAGAGAAAGAGAGGGAGAAAGAGAAAATCAGCTCTGAGGTGGGATGCAATTGGTTGCTTCTAGCCATGTTTTCTGCTGATGAAAAAGAGGAGTCCCCTTTGACCACAAGGAAAGGTTTTACCAGGGACATCATGGGACCTGCCTGGACAAAAGGCACAGGAGGATGGGGAAGGGAGTAAAGCTCTGAACTAGGCAAGACTGAACAAAAACAGCTAGTGGGATCCAACCCATTGTTATTAAAAGGTGGAGAAGTCTGGGACACCTCTGTTTCAGTGCCTGTGTGGCAATTTGTTACCATGCCCAAAGATTTTGGGTGCAGGGAGCCTGAAAGGTGATTCTTTGGCAGCAGCAGGAGGATTGACTAGTAAATCACAGCTTTTCACTTCCTGGATTACTGGTTGACAACAAAGTATGGCATGAGTGCTGTGTTAGTAAAACAGCATGAATGGATGCGATTGTGTGCAAATCAAGAGAGAAAGAGCAGACTCTGACTTTTTATGGGGCACAGCCTCCTGCCACGTTCTTGTTCAGAAATGTTTATGCATCTCCTGGATACATGCAAAGTGATCACGCCGGGACATAAAATCCTGCTGAATAACGGTAATAAAGACAAGCCACACAAGTACTCTTTTAAAAAGACAGACGTCTTCACATCCTGTCATATCTTTCTGTCATCTTCAGTGATAATGGCAAAACCAACAACCTTACATTAAGATTACCTGTCAGGGAATGGAGCCAGCTTTTCCTCCTTTTTTTTTTTTGTTGTTCTTTACACTTCATTTCTACTTGCATGCCTGTGCTTTTCAAGTCTGGGGCAGCAGCTTTCAACACTTTCCATGTTTCCTTAATTGCCAATCAATCAGCCAAATTCGTAGACAATTGCTGGGCTAAGATAAAAGAAGCAGAAAGCATAAACTACTGAAAAGTGCATCCCCCTCCCCAACCAGGTGGTAAGCGATTTAGAAAAATCTTCATATAAACATAATGTAGTAGGCAGTCTCCATTCAGTCCAGAGAAAAAACTGGGATTTTAGTGCACAATGTGAGTTGTAAGCCAATTACAGGTAACACTGCCAATTGAGCACCCCTCCCCAGAACCTCTAAGCTGCACAGGTCCTTTGCCTCTTGACAGCAGCAATCCAACTTGTCACAGTACAGAGATAAGCACCACCACCTGCTAATGCTTGGATGCCAAACTACTAGGGTTGCCAAGTCTGGGTTGGGAAATTCCAGGAGATTTGTGGGCAGAGCCTGGGAAAGGTGGGCTTTGTGGAGGGATATCAGAAGGCCATAGAATCCATCTCCCAAAGCAGCCATTTTCTCCAGGGGAACTGGTCTCTGAAATATGAGGATTCATTGTAATTCCAGGAGATCTTCATGTCCCCCCTGGAAGTTGCCAGCCTTACTACTGTTATACACAGTACCAAGGGTAAGTTGAAAAACTGGCATCTTTACATATTGGGTCTAAAAACAAGAAGAAATTTCCCCCAGAAAAATGTATTTTCCACATATATCCTGGTCTGTGTCTCTGTGTACAGTGCTGTCTAGTCTCAGCCAATTTATTGCAACCCCAGCAAGGTGCAGTTCAAGGTGACTGAAAAGCAGAGGCCGTCTGCCTTCCTTGGCAGTCTCTCATTCAAGTACGGATTCTGCTTAGCTTCAGAGATCTGACAAGATTGGGCTATGCCATGCTATCTTCTCTTCCTTACTATTCATCAAAAAGAGAGGTGCATTTTAAAAAAAAGAATGTTGTTTTACTAAACAGGAAGTGAGCATGAGAAATATACAGCCATTCACTAAAAGCCCTGGTCACATATCAGGTCAATGTCAAAAACAGTTTCACAGGTTAGTCATGTCCTTCTTCAGGAGAAGAGCTAGATTGAAGTCCAGATGCAAGATTCAAGATTTTTGAGGTCCTTCCCATCCTGAATTCTTTCTTTACCACACCCCTCAACTTCCACCAGCTGCTGACTGGGTTATAAGGACTCAGAGAGCTCCATTTATACTTGTATCTACTGAAGGGAGCCTTAGAATTACATAATCATAGAATCATAGAGTTGGAGGGGCCTCCAGGGTCATCTAGTCCAACCCCCTGCACAATGCAGAAACTCACAAACACCTCCCCCTAAATTCATTGCTTTCAGATGGCCATCTAGCCTCATTGGCTCTGTTCTTGACTTTTGGAAGATTATACCCTGAAAATCTTGTTGGTTTCTGAATGCCAACTAACACATAACACAGTGTGATTGCAAGCAATAGTCAGATCAATTATAATCATAAAATCACAGTGCATTAGAAATGTGATACTTAAAAAAAAAAAAAGAAATCCAGGACTCTCAATATCCAGTTGAGGCAAACTGAGTTTTCTTCTGCAGGTCAAATAAAAGCAAAACAAAACAAGAAAAACAAAACCAAAATTGATTTCGATTGGTAGGCTAACAGTGTAATCCACTGTAAACAGCTAATTTCTAAATGCACCTGCATCCCAGCCTGATACATTTGTATCTGGAAATAAATCATGCAAAAGGACTTACTCCCAAGTAAACATGTGCAAAATTGCAGCCGAATACTCTGCAGTAATTACTATAGAAATCATCATCAAAATATCTAATAGTCAATGTGGCCCCCATCTGCAGATACTTAAACCTGCAGATTGGGGCCCTGGTGACAAGATTTTCCTTCAGACTTGTGGGATCCTCCCCCAGGTTTGCCAAAAAATCTGAAACCTTAAAAGGGAGTTTTAAAAATCCTGTCTGCCTCAGGAAGCTTTCTCCTCTTGTACCTTCCTCCAAAGCAGCCTTGTTGGAGGCATGCAGGTAGCTGGATGAGGAGTGTCTGCAGCTCCCAGCTGCTGCTAAAACTGCCAATAGGGCGGCAGTGCTGGAGGAGGGGAGACAAGCAGGTGAGGAGGGAAAGCCTGTCATTCAAAGATCCAGGGAGGAGGGCAGGAAAGCAGGTAGGCAGGTGTGGAGGGCAGTGGGAAGAGGGAGATCCAAGCTAAACCCGCCCCCCCTCTTGGTGGATGAGGGGTGGGGGAGTGGTAAGATGTGCATAAAGTGGTTGGCTAACCAGGGGGAGGAGAGGATGGGCCCCCTTATATTCCTATATTTGTATATAAACTGACCTACTTAGCACAACGTTAACATGTCCATTGATCCACAATGCTTGTAGCGCACTCTGCTGTTTGTTCCTAGGTTTGCATGCTGTTATGTGTCATTCGGTTAGTGCTAATAAAAGATATTATGTGGACCGTGTTCTGGTTATTTGAATTTCACTTCCATGGCTGCCAATAACCTGTTATCAAGAGTGCCCGCCAATAAAAAAAATAGACAAGAAGGATTAAGGTTTGAAGGCATGAAAAATTAAAGCTTGCATCTAGAGCAATAGTTTTCAAAGAGTGTTCCTGGGAACTAAGGTTGCCAATTTTGGGCTGGGATTTACCTGGGGTTTTGGGGGGTGGGGCCTGGGGAGAGTGGGATTTGGAGAGGGGAGGGACCTCAGCAAAGTATAATGCCATAGAGTCCACACTTTCTAGGCAGTCCCTTTCTCCAGGGGAACTGACCTTGGTCTTCTGGAAATCAATTGTAATAGTGGAAGATCTCCAGGTGCCACCTGGAGGTTGGTGACTCTACTGGGAACCCTTAAGTTTCTTGAAAACTTATCAGGCAGGAAAATGTATCAAGCAAAAGATCAGCTAAAATGGAGTAGCATTAGATTGTCAAACCAAGAGATCAAAACTCGGTTCAAATCCTCACTCTGTCATGAAGATTGCAGGAGATCTTGGGCCAGTCACTTTTGCACAGTCAGATTTACCTCAGATACAGTTGCCAACTCTGGCTTGGAAATTCCTGAAGATTTGTGGCTAGTAGCTGGAAAATGTTGGTGGAAAAGGAGTTCGGCAAAGATATGGTGCAACAGATTCTGCCCTCTGAAGTTGCAGTTTCCTTCAAGGAAACTGGACTCTATAGTCTAGAGACCAGTTGTACTTCTGGGAGAACTCCAGGCCTCACCTTGAGGCTGACAGCTGTACTCACAGGGTTGTGAAAATAAAATGCAAAAGAAGAAATGTGTATAGCATCTTAATCTCCTTGATAAGATTGAAGTCCTTAGGGTTGCCAGCTCCAGGTTGGGAAATACCTGGAGATTTTGAGGGTGGAGCCTAAGGAAGGCGGAGTTTGGGGAGGGGAAGGACTTCAGCAAGGTACAATGCCATAGACACCACCTTTTCTCCAGGCAAACTGATCCCAGATGAACAACAAATACATTATAGCACTGGCTGCTAGTAAAAAAAAGGATTAGATTCCTAGATGGCAAGTCCATCAATAATTCCTAGGCATGTTGACTAAAGCTTTCACACCTAAAGGCAGTAAACCTCTGAAGACCAGTCTTAGGGGGTAATGTCAGGAGAAGGCTTGGACCTCTATCCCCTTTCTGTGTTGGCACGCCAGAGGAACTGGTTGGCCACTCTGTGATTTTTTTTGAAAAAGCTTGAAAGGTTTAAAAGAGATAAAGAATGTTTAAGAACAGTGTTATAAGAACAAAAAAAGACCAGAAACAAAGGTATTTGCATGAAAAAGGTGGACATCTGCTGTGTCTGATGGATTTAGGGTTGCCCCACTCTGGGTTTGGAAATACCTGGAGATTTTGGGTGTGGAGTCTGGGCAGGGTGGAGTTTGGGAGAGTATAATGCCATAGAGTTTGCCCATCAAAACAGCCATTTTCTCCAGGGAAACTGATCTTAGTTGTTGTTCAGTCGCACAATTGAGTCCGACTCTTTGTGACCCCATGCCAGGCCCTCCTGTCTTCCACCATCCTCCGAAGTCTGCTCAAATTCGTGTTTGTTACATCAGTAACGCTTTCCAGCCATCTCACCTTTTGCAGTCCCTTTCTTCTTTTGCCTTTTTTCTTTCCCAGCATCATAGCTGGAGATCAATTATAATAGCAGGAAATCTCCAGGTGCCACCTGAAGGTTGGCAGCCCTGGCTCTAATTGCATGGAGAAGGAAACATTAGCAACCACAAGCCACAGATATAATACTCTGGGAGAAGGCTTACCATTCACATGCTGAATGTTAACATCTTACCACATTCTTTACTGGGTGTTGCAGAAGGCTGCTGATTGCCCCAGCTCTGGCTGCAATTGCACACACTCAGGGCTTTTTTTGTAGAAAAAGCCCAGCGGGAACTCATGTGCATATTAGGCCACACCCCTGATGTCATTGTTTCACACAGGGCTTTTTTGGAGAAAAGGCCCAGCATGAACTCATTTGCATATTAGGCCACACCACCTGATAGCAAGCCAGCTGGAACTGCCTTCCTGCTTTAAAAGAAAAAAAAAGCACTTCACACGCTAAATAATGCACTTTCAATCCACTTCCAATGCACTTTCCAACTAAATTTTATTGTGTGAACTGGCAAAATCCAGTTGAAAAGTGTATTGAAAATGCATTATTTAGTGTGTGGGATGGCAGCCTAAGACAATAATTATGGTGCACATGACCCCCACAAGATTCCTATGTTTTTAGCACTGAGGCAGACAATGGCACTGAACTCTTGTATAATTAACCGATGCCATCGCATGGCCCAATCTGGGAAACATGTGGTTTGGTTTGTCCTTATAAAACAGTGGGATTCTAATTTGAAATAATATTTTTTTAAGCAAGGGAGTAACATATTCTTCAGCAGTTGCATAACAGGTTAAAAAAACCCAATAGGTGAAATATCTCCAGCATGATGCAAATCTCACCACATTTTCAATTGTACCACATTTTCAATTGTACCTCCAAGGCAGTTGTAAAAGGCACACAGCTGATGCACATAACAAAATGGCTGTGCCTATTCAGAATGTCTTTGCAGCCAGGTTGAAGCTCACCAAATATCTCCTGGCAAGGCTAGTTACCTGGCTAGCAACAAAACCAGCAGGGGGAGCTACTCCCATTACTGCATCTTGCTTCTAGGGAAAGGTTCATCAGCTGCCATGCTGCTGGCACAAAATGAGAGCCAGTGAGGTCAAGAGGTTGGAAGAATGTGCAAGCTCACTGCATGATCTGTCTAGGATCTCCAGCTATTGGAGGGGGGGAAGGCCCTAGCTAATTGATTAATCACCTTAATTGGATGTTATTTACAAGGTGCTGTTATTTTCTATGAAAAACGTTCAGCTGCCCATTTCTACACATTAAGATTCCTCTAAAGCAGGGGTATCAAACATGCCGCCTGGGGGCCAAATCAGGTCCCTGGAGGGCTCCTATCCTGGAGGGTGGTGAGAACCAGAGAGGATTGTGAGGAACTCCAAAGGGATCTGTTGAGGCTGGGTGAGTGGGCGTCAACGTGGCAGATGCGGTTCAATGTGGCCAAGTGCAAAGTAATGCACATTGGGGCCAAGAATCCCAGCTACAAATACAAGTTGACGGGGCGTGAACTGGCAGAGATTGACCAAGAGGTCGTGATGTTGGGGTCGTGGTAGATAACTCACTGAAAATGTCAAGACAGTGTGCGTTTGCAATAAAAAAGGCCAACGCCATGCTGGGAATTATTAGGAAGGGAATTGAAAACAAATCAGCCAGTATCATAATGCCCCTGTATAAATCGATGGTGTGGTCTCATTTGGAGTACTGTGTGCAGTTCTAGTCACTGCACCTCAAAAAGGATATTATAGCATCGGAAAAAGGGCAGAAAAGGGCAACTAGAATGATTAAAGGGCTGGAGCACCTGAAGAAAGGTTGAAACGCTTGGAACTCTTTAGCTTGGAGAAACGTCGACTGCGGGGTGACATGATAGAGGTTTACAAGATAATACATGGGATGGAGAAAGTAGAGAAAGAGGTACTTTTCTCCCTTTCTCACAATACAAGAACTCGTGGGCATTCGATGAAATTGCTGAGCAGACAGGTTAAAATGGATAAAAGGAAGTACTTCTTCACCCAAAGGGTGATTAACATGTGAAATTCACTGCCACAGGAGGTGGTGGCGGCCACAAGTATAGCCACCTTCAAGATGGGTTTAGATAAAAATATGGAGCACAGGTCCATCAGTGGCTATTAGCCACAGTGTGTGTGTATATATAAAATTTTTCGACACTGTGTGACACAAAGTGTTGGACTGGATGGGCCGTTGGCCTGATCCAACATGGCTTCTCTTATGTTCTTATCAGGCCCCTGAGCAACTGCTTCCCTCTCTCTTTCTCTTGCTTCCTTCTGTATCACAGCTGGCTTTGCCAGGCTTGCTCAATTGCACAGGAGCTACAGAGCAAAGCCTCTGTTTTCTCCATTGGCTGAGGCTCCTCCCCGTCCTGGGCCTGGGGAAGGAAGGAAACAGCCAGAGCTTCCTTTGCCCACTTCCCTGGATCCCACAGCAGATATACAAATAAAGCATCATTAAGACCAACAAGTGCTAATGTATTAATCATGTTTTAAGTTTTTAAAAATCTTTAATAGCCTTTGTCAGCGTCTTTTATAAAGTCTATATCTCTGCTCCCTGGCATTACATGTTGTGACACACATGGCCCTGCCCTACAAGGTCTCATAACAAATGAGTTTGATGCCCCGGTTCTAAAGGGACAGGACATTTTTTCTCCAGGCCTGTTGGCAAGCCTGTTTTATCCCATCTTTCATCCACTAGCCTGCACCCCAGGAAGATTATCACCCTCCTTGCATCACTGTGGGTGAATCAGTCTTGAAGACAGTCCAGCAGTTCAGCTACCTGGGGTGCATCATCTCCTCAGACGCCAAGATCGACAAGGAGATTGACAATAGGCTGGCAAAGGCAAACCGTGCATTTGGCCGACTACATAAAAGAGTGTGGAGCAATAAGCATCTGAAAAAAGGCACAAAGATCAATGTTTATAAAGTGGTTGTGATGACAACCCTCATCGGCTCTGAATCGTGGGTTTTATACCATCATCACCTACGACTCCTTGAGCGCTTTCATCAGCGCTGCCTTCGCACCATCCTCAACATCCACTGGAGTGACTTTGTGACCAACACTGAAGTCCTCAAGCGGGCGGAGGTTACAAGCATCGAGGCACTGCTGTTGAAGACACTGCTGCGCTGGGCAGGGCATATTTCCAGGATGGAAAACCACCACCTTCCCAAGATTGCCCTGGATGGCGAACTTTCCACTGGTCATCGAAATAGGGGGTCACCAAAGAAGAGGTACAAGGACTCCTTGAAGAAATCCCTTGGTACCTGTTGCATCAACCATCACCAGTGGTCTGACCTAGCCTCAGATCGCAAAGCATGGAGGCACACCATCCACCAGGCTGTCTCTTCCTTTGAGAACGCACGCATAGCTGGTCTTGAGGACAAAAGGAGATTGAGGAAGAATCGCACTGCTACAGCACCAACCCCAAATCAGACTTTTTCCTGCAGCCACTGTGGCCGGACCTGCCTGTCCCACATTGGTCTTGTCAGCCACCAGCGAGCCTGCAGCAGACATGGACTACTGCACCTTTCTTAAATCTTCATTCGCGAAGCCAAGCCAGGAAGCCAAGAATCTTCCAAGGATTTCAGGAAGTGTGCATAATTCTCCATTTTATCCTCACAGACAGCCCTGTGAGGTAGGTTAGGCTGGAAGAGAATCTCTGGTCCAAGGTCACCCTGCTAGTTTCATGGCTGAGTGACAATTTGATTTTATTTTAGCACCTGGTTTTATTTTAGCACCATAAATCCCTATAACCACCCACAGGCTCAACCAGTTGGAAACCCTGTGTGCATTTACCTGGGAGTAAATCCAATTGAAGTCAGCTGGACTTACTTCTGAGCAAGCAGAGAAAGACTCGGGCTTCAAGAATATGATTAAGAAGGTATTGGTTTTATACCCCACCCTTCACTCTGAATCTCAGAGTGGCTTACAATCTCCTTTACCTTCCTCTCCCTGTGAGGTAGGTGGGGCTGAGAAAGCTCTCCCAGAAGCTGCCCTTTCAAAGACAGTTCTACGAGAGCCATGGCTGACCCAAGGCCATTCCAGCAGGTGCAAGTGGAGTGAGGAATCAAAACTGGTTATCTCAGATAAGAGTCCGCGCACTTAACCGCTACACCAAACTGGCTCTCTGAAGAAGACAGAACACACTTATTACATACCTACTGTTATTTTTGCCTGCTCCCATTACTTTATTGTTCATCACATTTTTAACCCAGTGTATGCCGAGCTGCCAGCTTCTTAGAGGAAAAATGTCCATCCTTTTAATAGAGGCTTAATAGGGTGTGATTTACCAGGTGATGTAATTCACCTCCAGGACATGAGCGTTTTAACCCCCTATTTCCATATATTAAGCCTCCTTTAAAGTGACAGGACATTCCCCCACACACACCTATCAGCAGTTGGCAACCCTAAATTGTGTCACAGGCCTAGAAACATCAAAAATGTTGTACCTGATGGAGCAGACTGCCTCTATTTCACCATGGAAAGTGTGAGTCCTAATTGGTCCAGGGAAGCCCAGGCCACAGATGGAAGGCCTTGGCCAATGGAAAGGATAAAAGGGGGGCAGGTAGGTAAGGTAGGCTTGCTTTGTGAGCCAGTGCAAACAAAGAAGGGTGGGGTGACTGAAGAGCAGTAGGTGAGTTGGTTTGACTTGGGCGGGGGGGGGGGGGGTGGTATGGGAAGAGAAAGAAAGCAACTTGCTTCTCTAGCAATCTGATTATATTTGTCTGCATGAAAATAAACTTGCTCTTTGGATGTAAAGCCCCTTAAACCGCCCAGGGCCCTATTCTTCCTGACAGGGCTTTTGTGCCTCTTAAGGACTGATCTTTTGTCCTGGAATGGTGGAGGCAATGATAGGGGAACAGATGCATTTTAATCATGCCTTTTAAATGCATTTATTTATTCCCCAGTGAGACCCTGAGCAGCTCATATCTTACCCCTGTAACCTAGAGGTCAGGTGTAATTTTGGGAGAAATCCAGGCTCCACCTGGAGGATGATGGCAACACTATGTTATGTTGTTAAAGGCACCTTCACAGAGTAAGGGAAACTGTGGACCTCTGTTGATGTAAAAGTTGGGCTAGACTGGAGGATCATAGGGATTTATGCTAGTTTCATTGCTATGATGGAGAAAACTCAGAAATGAGAGTTCTAGGCCTCAGATTCAGCAAGAGCTCATAGGAGCACAGCTCCTGAACCTTTCTTAAGGTTCCCCCTGCTCCTCCCCACCTACCTACCTTGTCCACTGAATAGTAGGTGAAGCTACATAACAATCCCTGGATTAGGAGGCCAGCCAGCCTCCCAGGAGCTTTGCCACACCCCCAGCAGCCCTCATTAACCCCTGAAGAAGGCCACATCACTCTTTCTCTACTTCTGATGTGATTTTGGGCTGGCCTTTTGACTGGGGGGGGGCAGGAGGGCCCGAGGTGAACGAGACCTGCTTGGGCTGGCTGGATCTCTAGCCAGCCCAAGCGGGCCTCACTTGCCTGGGGCTCTCCTTTCTTGCATCAGGTTGCTTTTGGCTGGTGAGGGCATATGCTAATGAGTTATGCTAATGAGCTCTGCTCCCTTTTTTCCCTACAAAACGACCCCTTTGAGTTACTAATTGTCCACAAACTTTCCAGAGAAAGAGTTATTGCTTTTCAGCAAACCACTGAGCGACTGCCTGTGTATTTGAAACTGTTTTGTTCACAGTGGATTGTATCTTGTATTTTGACGAGAAACTTTAATAATCACAAAGAGAGACGTGTTATTTGTTTTTATAATAATTATCTGCACCCCACGTTAAAACATTTGTACAATATTTATAAAAACAGCAATTTGACCAATATTTAGTAAGCACTCACGATTATGGGACTTCTGTGATTTTCTCGTTGCTTTTTCTTGATTCAAGTAGTAGAGGGCTTGCTTAACCACAGATCCTGCTAGCTATTGGGTTATTCATTTGCTCTCTGTCTAGCCTACCTCACAGGGTTGTTGTGAAGATAAACTGGAATGGGGAGGATCACATATACTGTCCTGCACTCTTTGGAGGAAGGGTGGGATAAAAATGTGGCGGGTAGATGAAAGAAAGATAAACACCTTGACTTGTCTACCCATATCTGTTCTAGATGATAGCACACCATTCCAAGACGCCCACCAAGATCCCAGTCCACCGTCCCTCCCTGACCTCAGAGGAGGAGACACCGTCTCAGGCTTCCCGTGCCCGTTGCCCGGATGGCTGTTCCTCCCGGAGTTCCCCGCCTCGCAAGCAGCACTCGACCTCATCTCTACACTCTGACGGACAAGCTCGAGCATCCCAACTCACTGTGACACGGTGCCGTCGCTCTGAGTCAGTTTCTCACCCAGACCCTACAGTGCTGTCTCTGGTACAGGCCATGGCTTGGGCGGGGCTTCCTCTTTCTGAGGCAGAACTGTTTGAGGATCTCCTCTTGCATCAGTGGAGGCCCCGGAGATCAATACCTTTCACTACCCAGCTCTACCATACCTTCCTTCCAGCTTTGGGATGGCAACATGAGTCAGTCCTTAGACATGCGATTCGTCACAGAGATGCCTTTCTCTTTCTCCATGAGGCAATTACGAGTGAAGGCCGTGCTGCCCTTGGCAACTCCATCCTGCCTCTTGATAGGGCCGGGCACTCCCCGCTGCTTCTGGGAGTGGAGTTCTTGGAAGAGCTGAGCCATACTTTAGTGTCTCGTGCCGTTGCCCACGTCCCCAGCAAAGGACATGTCTTGTTTCACCGGATGCTGGCTGTGGTCACTGCTGGGGATGCTCACATGATGCAAGCCTTTGACACCAATGGGATTTTGAATGCGGTGTTGCTGGCTGCCCTCCATGTTCCCTGCCTTTGCATCAACTGGAGCTAGTGATGGAACTTTGGCCAGATAGGTTAGAAAAATCTGCCCCTTCTGGAAGATACATTTGGCCGTTGCCTTGCTTTACGCCACCACTATCAGTTATTTCTGCAAAAGTGGGGGCTGGAACTCTCTTTGCCTGGGCCTGGTGTGCAGTCAGACCTGGAAGCATGGCTGGAGAAAGTGACCAGCTTTGTGGATCAATTTGTTGTGTTAGCTGAATTTTTGGCAGCTGACGACGAAGAGGGCATTGCGGTGGCCAGACTCAGGACTCTCCTGACTGAGCAGAACGAGGAGCTGTTGGCCGAAGCTGCATTTGTAGCAGAACACGCAGATGGCCTGTTGTCCATGGCGCGCTTTCTCTGCCAGGTGGGGGAGCTGTTGGCTCACCGGATCTATGGACAACTGGATTCCCTGCGGATTTCTTTCTCCTACCACTTGAACTCGAGGCTAGGCCCAGACACAGAAAGGCGACTAGCCTCATGCAGTCCTCTGGTCCTCAGTTGCTGCAGACAATACTTTTTATTAGAGTACACAGAGACTAGGCCATATCTGGTTTAAAGATTAAGAACGTCACAAAAGTGCATTGCTAAGGGAACTGTCCTTCTAGAAACGAGATGACTCAGGGTGGGGGAGCTTCAGAGTTCAAATAAAGCAATGCGAAAGACCCTGAACCTAAAGATTTTTGGATGTCCTCCTAGTTAGCAAACCACAACATTATATGAACTCAAAGGAGACAAGCATAAGAGGATGCAGTTGAAAAGCTACTGGGAGGATTCAAAAGGAGCATGCACAATGTCCAAGATGAGCTCACTGTCTTCAGCAGACAGAGGCACTAGGTCCCTATCAGAGATTGCAGTTCTATCTCAGCATGCACAGCAAGCGGGCACTGTCCTCTGTGAGTCCCACCTCCGTGCCTATCCAGCTGAGTATGCCTCCTGGGGGGAAAGGGGACTTGGGGGAACAGATAGGCAGCCACAGGTAACGCTGGGCCAGAGGACTCAGCATGGGCAGCTGTTCGGCTTGTGCCTCCCACCACTGGGGCAGAGAGATGTCGGCAGGGGCCACTTCAGCCAAACGTTGGTGCTGGAACCATTCAATCTCTGGCACCTCGTGCTCCAACCGGCTGGGCACTCCATTATTCCTTATGGAGACCGATTCCCTTAGGGTATAATGAAGAATTGATCCACAGGTATCCGGGGCACTGGAGGGGCTGTCTTTTGAGTTAGAAGCACCAAATTTTCAGCATAGCATCTGTTGCCTATCCTCAAAACACCCTCCAGGTTTCAAAAACATTAGACCATGGGGTCCAGTTCTATGAGCCCCCAGAGAAGGCGTCTCTGTCCATTATTTCTAATGGAAGGAAGGCATTTAAAAGCCATGCGGTGTCTTTAAATGTGATGGCCAGAATTCTCTTTGAAATTCAATTGTGCTTGTCACAACGTTGCTCCTGGCTCTGCCCCCAAAGCCCCCTGGCTCCACCCCCAAAGTCCCCAGATATTTGTTGAATTGGACCTGGCAACCCTACTGTCACCTGGGCGTTGGCTACTCTAGTGTCCTCCAGGTAGAGCTGGAGATCACTTGGAATTACAATTGATCTCCAGACAACAGAGATTAGTTCCCCTGGAGAAAATGGCTGCTTTGGACTGTATGGCTGTATTATACCCCACTGAGGTCCCTCCCTCCCCAAACTTCACCCTCTCCAGACTCCCCCCCCCCACCTCCCAGAATTCTCCAACCTGGAAATGGCAACCCTATCTTGAAAGGTGGGGGGTGGGATGTGGATAGAAACCAGAAATCTATTATAGAAACCTAGATTTCTTTTATTTTTCTAATATACTTTTTGGCCTGACTTGTTAAGCACTGATTTTTATTTTTAGACTTGAAGCAATGCAACTGGTGTCAGGCCCAGGGGGACCTCTTGTTTTTACCGAAATTGCTTCTGCTCCAAACTTGACATTTGAGCCAATCTCCTGACTATAGTTTTCTAGCTACCATGATGGAAAAAGTCAAAAACTAATCACTGATCCTTCACCCAGCACTCTACTAGCACTGAAAAAAACTGGTGGTAATGGTAGTTCAAAGGAACACATAGCTGTGATTTCCAAGCACTGATGCCTCGGCTTCTTTACAGTTGATTACTGGTTCCTTTGATAGCTGAACCTGTTAGGAGACACCACAGCAAAAGTACTGTGCTTGAAACAATGTGTGAGGAGATATTAAGTTTCCACCTTGGCACTGCAGTTAATGCGTGACCCAAGCAACCCATCCTTTGATTCTTCCTTTCTCAAGTGATAACTGCATGGCGTTATAGATTCAGATGGGTAGCCATGGTGGTCTGAAGACTGAGTGCAGTGGCACCTATAAGATCAACACAATTCAATCGCGGGTATAAGTTTTCGCGTACATGCACATTTCTGAAGAAGTGTTCATGCACATGAAAATTTACACCCAGAATTAAACTTTGTTGGTATTACAGGTGCCACTGGACTCATACTTTGTTCTGAATAGGATTACTTATGTGTAAGCAAAGTAAGCTTGGGACCACGCAGCAGGGCAGTTCTTAAAGCCTCGTGGGGCAGGATTACAAGAACTTTCACACATGCAAAACAATGCAATTTAAATCCACTTCAACAGCGGTTTGCAAATGGATTTTGCCATTTCACACAGTAAAACGATTCTCCACCAGGCCCACGGTTGATGTGGCAGAGATCCACCTATACTGGCCTCCTATATTGCAGGGCATGTCAACTTTTACTGTCTTCCACCTGCCTATCTCTCCAATATTAACTACCATCTACCTGCAACGCTAGGAAATACAGCAATGGAACAGTGCCATTGACTATTATTGTGTGTTACCTATGGATTTTACTTTTTAGGGTTGCCAGCCTCCAAATGGGGCCTGGAAATCTCCTGCTTTTACAACTGATCTCCAGCTGGCAGAGATCAGCTCCCCTGGAGAAAATGGCTGCTTTGAAGAGTGGATTCTATGGCATTGTACCATGCTGGGGCCCCTCCCTTTCTCAAATCCTGCTCTCTCCCTCACCTAAGTTTCCAAGTATTTCCTAAGATAGACCTGGCAACCCTACTTAAATTGGGTTTTAAGAACTGTGATTTTAAATATTGTACTGAAGAGGGATCCCTGAATAATTAATGAATACCTCAATAATAATAATAATGGAAAATATGGTCGTGCCTTCAAAAGAGAATGTCTGATGCAACATTTAGAGTGACTGTTAGGAGGCCCCTCAGAGGAGCTTCTGCTAAACTGTTAAAACCAGACAGGCTAAGGGTGTGAATCCAAGATAACAAGGGCCCTGAAGAGAAGGAGCTTCTTGCTGATAACACAGAGGGACACAGCAGGGGAAAACTACAAGAAATTCCTGGAAGGAAAGCAGGAGGTGGAGCATTTGAATTAGATAAGGCTGGTGGGCTTGTATGCTTGTTTTGAGTTGTGAATAAAAATGGTCAGAAGGCTGATGATTTTAACTTAGTCATTTTGAGCTTATGCTGACAAGTTCTACTTTGATGTCAAAGTAAAATACCTCGCTTCAAACCAAGCAATGTGTGGGGCTTCATTATTTACCTGCTACAGTACTAAGTATTTATTGTTTGTTGTAAGTTAACCTATCCTGAGCCTGCTTGAGGGAAGGGCGGGCTAAAAGCCGAAAATGATATAAATAAAATGAAAACCCAGCAGCAAAGTGCACTGAAAGCAGTGTTCCCTCTGAGTTGGTGTGAGCTAGCTCACAGTTTTTTAACCTCCAACTCAGACATCTTTGTTTCAGCTCAGGAAGAATGGCCCTAGAGCAAACTAATTTATGCAGCAGCTCACAACTTGAATGCCAGTAGCTGACGAATCAGAATTTTTGCTCACAAGACTCCACAGCTTAGAGGGAGTATTGACTGAAAGTGTGCTATTTCGTGTCTGTGAAACGGCGCAAATTCCCTACCGTCTAAACCTGAGGGGTTTACCCAAAGAGCTCCCAGACAGGCTGCTCAGTGCGAGGAATAAACTCTCAGGGAGTGGCCTCATTCTACGTAGGATTGCGCGGAAGGACAATCTCAAGAAGCCGCGGAAGGATTCTGGGCCGCCCTTCGAGTCAGAAAGGACTTCTCCGCGGGAGCCCGCGGCCTTCAGCGCCTTTTGGTCCCCGCTGAAGCTAAACCAGCGCCCTCACAACAACACGCGACGGACATTTTCCTCGTCCCCGCCGCGCGTTCACGAAGGGAGACGCTGCTGAGGAGATAGGGGGAAGGGAGAGGTCGGGTGCGCGCATTCTCGCGCACTCCCGTCACGCGCTTTGGCCGACTCGCGCCTCATAACAGGGACGGAGTCTCGCTCCGGCGCATGCGTGCCCGGCTCGGGCGAGGACGTCAGTGGTGGCGCTTGTGTAAGTTCCGCGGTGGCGGTGACGGCCGAAGGGGCCGCGCGCTTTTGGGGGTGGAGCGCGTGGACCGGGAGATGGGGGTGGAAGGAAGGTGGGAAGCAATGCAGAGGGTGGTCAAATTTGTACATTTTTTAGGGGGGGATTTCAAAGGAGTCTGAGACGAAGGTGGGCGTCGATTGACCTGTATCTGTTTAGTGGCCATCCGTTTCTGCAACGTCAGGCACCTGTCAGGTTGGACTGGTCGGACATCATGCCCCAGTGTTTTAAGCTGTGCGAGGTTTGATGGGCTGGAAAAGGAAAGGGGAAGTCTTGTTTTGCCTTGCTTTGCTGCAGTCCTGAGCAGAGTAGTTACATCCTTCAAAGTCCATTTTCTTCAGTGGACTTAAAGGTAAAGGTAGAATCATAGAATTAGAGTTGGAAGGGACCTCCAAGGTAATCTAGTCCAACCCCTTGCACAATGCAGGAGACTTACAAATACCTCCCCCTAAATTCACAGGATTTTCATTGCTGTCAGATGGCCAGCTAGCCTCTATTTAAAAACCTCCAAGGAAGGAGAGCTCACCACCTCCTGAGGAAGCCTGTTCCACTGAGTAACCGCTCTAATGGTTAGGAAGTACCCTGAGCAAGCACCAGTCATTTCTGACTCTGGGGTGACATCACATCACATTTTCACAGCAGATTTTTTACAGGGTTGTTTGCCATTGCCTTCCCCAGTCATCTACACTTTTTTCCCAGCAAGCTGGGTACTCATTTTACTGACCTCGGAAGGATGGAAGGCTGAGTCAACCTTGAGCCTGCTATCTGAACCCAGCTTCCACTGGGATCAAACTCAGGTCATGAGCAGAGAGCTCAGACTGTAGTACTGCAACTTTATCACTTTGCGCCACAGGTGTAAACTCTGTTTAGGATGCTGTCCTAGGAGTTTTCATAGGTAAAAAGCTGAGAACACACAGCATTTGGGCCTGAGGCCTCTATAAGATGTTAAACATGCAGACAGATCTGGGGTGACTAAAAGCCACCTGCATATTTTACTAGCACAAAGATAAACACAGTTTGAAGTGAAAGTTTTCAAATTTCTTTTCACCCTCTTGGGACCAACGTGTTTTCACTACTTGCTCTCAGCCGTGCTGTGAGAAATGCAGCGAAATTATAGGATCTTAGTGTACAGCTATGCAAATAAAAAAAACCGCTAAGAGACATCATAAATTTTAAACAACAAAACAGTGTAATATAGAGTTCAGTGGTGTTCTGACAAAGCTTGCATGCAGAACTTCAAATAGACAAGAGCATGTAGCAAAAAGACATTCACAGAAGACAGTTCAAAAACAGTCATATGGACATATGAAGCTGCCTTATACTGAATCAGACCTTCGGTCCATCAAAGTCAGTATTGTCTTCTCAGACTGGCAGTGGCTCTCCAAGGTCTCAAGCTGAGGTTTTTCACACCTATTTGCCTGGACCCTTTTTTGGAGATGCCAGGGATTGAACCTGGGACCTTCTGCTTCCCAAGCAGATGCTCTACCATTGAGCCACCATCCCTCCCCTTTCCAAGGAGTAACAATATTCCAGTATTTAGTTTACAGAACTAAAAGAAGCCCTTCCAAAGACATCTCTTCTAGATATCAAGATGTTTCATCCGACTTTCTACAGTTTGGAGGCTTATTTATCACTGGAACTTGGTCTTTACAATACATTCACAGGTAGGGTGACCATAATGTCTGAAGGCCAGCCAGGGACACCTTGGGGGGGGGGGATGTGGAAGGTGGAAGTGCGCGCGCGCAAAGCGCGCGCGCCGCTGGAAACAGGAAGTGACGTCACTCCCGGTGACGTCACTCCCGGTGACGTCATGCCACCGCCGGAAACAGGAAGTGACACCACTTCCTGTGACATCATTTCCCCCGCGTCACCTGCCGGAAACGGGAAGTGACATCACTTCCTGTGACATCACTTCCCCCAAATGACATCATTTCCCCCAAATGCCACTGCCGGAAACAGGAAGTGACTTCACAGCACTTCCTGTGACGTCCCCAAAAATCCCCCAAATATCACCGCCGGAAACAATTTTGTTCTCAAATCCTGTATATACTTCATCAGTATATGGGATAAGGCACTTTCTCAATTGTGCTGCATAATGCAGCCTATTTATTTTGTCCTGTTTGCTCTGTTGGCTCTATCTGCGCCACCTTCATCACTTTCGGTGTGTGGATCCCCCAGTGGGGTGGTCTCGCGACTCCCTCCGCCGGCTGTTTCTGATAGCCCTGCGCCCCCTCTTTCATTTGATATGTGTCCCGTGCGGTTGCCATCTCCCGCCAGGAGATGCCGCAAAATGAGCCCCCTTGAGGCTTATGGCGGCAGGGCTCGGGGGAAGCGAACTAGACTGCTGTTCTTTTGAGGGGTTATAGAGTGTTTCGAGCCCGTCCCTGTGGCATCGGTCCCATCGTTGTGGGACCCAGGGGGCCGGCGCAGCAGCACGCCGAAGCAGCTTGTCACAGGTCGAGATGCAGGACAGGAACCCGGAAGTGACCGACAGGCTGCTTCAGCGTGCCGCTGCGCCGGCCCCCTGGGCCCCACAACGATGGGACCGATGCCACAGGGACGGGCTCGAAACACTCTATGACCCCTCAAAAGAACAGCAGTCTAGCTCGCTTCCCCCGAGCCCTGCCGCCATAAGCCTCAAGGGGGCTCATTTTGCAGCATCTCCCGGCGGGAGGGTGGCATCCGCACGGGACACATATCAAATGGAAGAGGGGGCGCAGGGCTATCAGAAACAGCCGGCGGAGGGAGTCGGGAGAGCACCCCACTGGGGGATCCACACCCCGAAAGTGATGAAGGTGGCGCATATAGAGCCAACAGAGCAAACAGGACAAAATAAATAGGCTGCATTATGCAGCACAGTTGAGAAAGTGCCTTATCCCATATACTGATGAAGTAAATACAGGATCTGAGAACAAAATTGCACCAGAAGACACAAACACAAAGCTCCCTTACACTGAATCAGTGCTTGGGTCCACCAAAGTCAGTATTGTCACATAAGAACGTAAGAGAAGCCCTGTTGGATCAGGCCAGTGGCCCATTCAGTCAGGAAGGGGGGAAGGAAGGGAGGGAAGGAAGGAAGGAAGGAAGAAAGGAAGGAAGGGAGGAGGGAGGGAAGGGAAGGAGGGAAGGAAGGAAGGGAGGAGGGAAGGAAGGAGGGAAGGAAGGAAGGGAGGGAAGGAAGGGAGGAGGGAGGGAAGGAAGAAAGGAAGGAGGGAGGGAAGGAAGGAAGGAAGGAGGGAGGAAGGAGGGAGGGAAGGAAGGAAAGAAGGAAGGCCAGCCGCCCCCCCCCCCGCCAGCCGCCCCCCCCCGCTTTTGGCTTACCTGGATCCAGGGCGGTGGTGGCCTCTCCTCCGGGCTGCTGGCGGGGCTGGCGGCAGCTGCGGAGGCCGGAGAGGCCGGCGCTGGTCTCTGGAGGCCTCCAGGGACCAGCGCTGGCCTCTCCACGCTGCCTCCGCTGGTCTCTGGAGGCCTCCAGGGACCAGCGCAGGCCTCTCCACGAAGCCTCCGCTGGCCTCTGGAGTCCTCCAGGGACCAGCGCAGGCCTCTCCACGATGCCTCCGCTGGCCTCTGGAGGCCTCCAGGGACCAGCGCCGGCCTCTCCACGAAGCCTCCGCTGGCCTCTGGAGGCCTCCAGGGACCAGCGCCGGCCTCTCCACGATGCCTCCGCTGGCCTCTGGAGGCCTCCTGGGACCAGCACCGGCCTCTCCACGATGCCTCCGCTGGCCTCTGGAGGCCTCCAGGGACCAGCGCCGGCCTCTCCACGATGCCTCCGCTGGCCTCTGGAGGCCTCCAGGGACCAGCGCCGGCCTCTCCACGAAGCCTCCGCTGGCCTCTGGAGGCCTCTCCACGAAGCCTCCGCTGGCCTCTGGAGGCCTCCAGGGACCAGCGCCGGCCTCTCTGGACCCCGCGCGCGGGGAAGGCGGGGAGTGAGGCAGCCAGCGTCCCTGCGCGTGCGCACACCGCTGTGCGCACGCACAGGGACGCTGGCTGCCTCACTCCCCGCCTTCCCCGCGCGCGCGGCCCGCCGGCTCCCCGCTGGCTATACCGGGACTTTGTAATGGTCCTGGTATAGGCAGCCCGGGAGCCGGGAATTGGTGGCCAGAACCGGGAAAGTCCCGGGAGACCGGGACGGTCTGGCCACCCTATTCACAGGAGATCAACAAGGTTCAGAACAGGTCTGTTAGATTTCCAGGTTCTTTTCTGCATAACAAAAAAATTGATCTGAGTTTCAAATGTCAAAAGAATGATGCTTGTAAATCATTTTTTTTTTCGGAGGAAAGGCAGGTGCTGGACTGACCTATGTTTGTAGAATACTCGCAAAGGCATCATGGTGGTCCACTATGGTGGAAAGTGCCATCAGGTTGCAGATGGCTTCTGGTGACCTTATAGGGCAGGGGTGGTCAAACTTGCTTAACATAAGAGCCACATAGAAGAAACAGCAGATGTTTGAGAGCCGCAAGACATGAACATCAGATGTCTGAGAGCCGGAAGGAAGGAGGGGAGGTGGGAAAGGTAGAAAGAAAGCAACTTTAAATGCATTCTCCAAGTAGCCAACTGGCTTGGCTTGGAGAAGTGATTTTAAATGATTTAAAGAGAGAAATGCATTCTCCAAGCCAGCCAATATGGTGGTGGTGGGGTATGAGAGCCACACAATATGTGTGCAGGAGCCACAGTTTGACCACCCCAGGTATAGGGTTTCCAAGGCAAGAGACACACAGAAGTAGTTTGCCATTGCCTGCCTTCATGTTACAACCCTGGCTTTCCTTGGTAGTCTCCCATCCAAGTAGTAGCTTTGCTGGACCTTGTTTAGCTTCTGAGATCTGATGAGATCAAGCTATCCTGGGCCCACCAGGTGAAGACACTATTGTTCGGTATGCTATATGTCAGATATGTATGTGTTACTTCGTTATGGCTGAAGCTTTCTAAAAAATCTTGATTTGAAGCAACATATAACCCTTTAGAGCATTTGTGCTCATCACTTCACAATTTTTTGACAGTGCCTGGTCCTTGGGAAGTCCATCTTACTTCCACTAGAACGAGGGCTTTTTCCATCATAGCTCCATCCTGGTGGAATGCTTTATCAAAGGAGACACATATGCTGCGGGACCTGTCAGAGTTCCATAGGGCATGTAAGAAGGAATTGTTCCAGCAGGCCTTCAGTTAATCCTTTACTTTTCAGTACCTGTTGGTCTGCCAGATTTTTTCTCTTTGAAATATTGCTAGGAACGAGGAGAGCGTGACGATTTTAACTGAACAAAGTTTGAATCCAGTGGCACCTTTAAGACCAACGAAGTTTTATTCAAGGCATATAAGCTTTGGTATGAAGAAGTTTGCATGCATGCGAAAGCTCATCTTTTGCATAAAACTTTGTTGGTCTTAAAGGTACCTCTGGACTCAAACTTTGTTCTGCTGCACCTGTAAGACCAACAAGCTTACATTCTGAATAAAACTTTGTTGGTCTTAAAGGTGATACTTGACTTTTGCTTTGTTCCACTGCTTCAGACCAACACGGCCGCCCACCTGGATCTTTGTTCTGCTGCTTCTACCCACCAGGAACTAAGATTGTAACTGTTTTAATGATGAAACTTACGGTTCTGTTGCATGTCTTTTAAAATGTTGTGAGCCACCCTGAGCCCCACAGCGCAGGAGAAGAGTGGTATATAAATCTAATAAATAGAGACATAAAATAAATATCCCTGTGCACTTGTTGGTAACCTGGTTACATAACCTTTTCCATTCAAACATACGTAAAACAATGGCACACTAACCTTTCCTGCATTCAGGGATTTGAATGTATTCTGACAGGCTGGCCCATAATCGAACAGCTTTCCCTTTAAGACCCTGACCACAAGGGCAGGTGTGAGTGGGGGTGGAATTCTAGCAGGAGCTTCTTTGCATATTAGGCCACACCCACCAGATGTAGTCAGTACTCTAAAAGCTTACAATACTTTTTTTGTAAGCTCTTGGAGGTTTGACTACATCAGGGGGTGGGGCCTAATATGCAAAGGAGCTCCTGCTAGAATTTTACCCCAGGTGTAAGAGAGACACTCACCCATAGGATGATGCAATGTGAGGTCAGCACTGGCACGTCTATTTCAGTGTTGTTCTTCTCCGAGCCTTGATGTATTTTGTTAGTTCCGATGACAGGTTGTGACCTTTGTATTAAAAGAACAATGTTAAGGCTGGAGGGGTGGGGTCAGCCTGTGTAGCTTCTGGCTATAGCCCTGATTGGTAGCATCTCTGATTCTTTTTCCTTTTTAAATGGTGTAATAGTTAAGAGCAACGGACTCTAATCAGGAAAACCGTGTTCAATACTACGCTTCTCCACATTAAGCCAACTGGGTGATCTTAAGTCAGTCATAGCCTTTTCAGAGCACTCTCAGTCCCCAAAATAAGTCTAGCTCACCATCTAGTGGCACATAATGCTGAAAGAACCAGAACTTTAGGCTGCCTGACACTTTTAGGATCTCCTGACTATACTATGCACAATGCCATATGATGATGATTCTTTTTAAATTTTTAGATTTCTGGCTCTGACACTTGGTCATGGACACCCTGGCTCCTGATGGGGAAGCCCCCCCACTCTCTGCAGCGATGCGGGCAAAGATTGAACGAAATCGCCAGCGGGCTCTGATGCTGCGGCAAGCCAGGCTGGCTACACGGCCCTATCCAGCCACTGGCGAAGGTTTGCTTGTGCAGCGTCATGAATGGGGTTGGGGCTCAGGCAGCCCTGTGGCTGGCACAAGAGAGAGACATGTCGATGATAGAAAACAATAAGGAAAGGAGATGATGTAATGGTCAAAGTGGAATTAAAAAACAATAGTGGGATTGGTTTTTAAATAATACCTGGGATCCTGGTGTTTATAAACTGTATCTCTGTCCTTCCTTTAGGAAGTAGTTCCAACTCTTTTACAAGATACAAAACCCCCTACATGACATATGAAGCTGCCTTATACTGAATCAGATCCTTGGTCTATCAACGTCAGTATTGTGTACTCAGACAAGTCCCAGTTTTGGTCAAAACTCCAAGAGATTACATGTGGTGATGAGCATTGTTCTTTGGGGCTCTCTCAAATGCTGACTGTTTAAAAACTAATCTTAAGGGGAGCTGAAAGAGATATCTGAAGTTTTCGGCTACTCGTAATATATGAACGGGATTGAATCAAATTATTTTAATCTCTTGGGTTTAGGAGCTTGTGCAGTTGGGCAAACGAGAGAAAACCTCTTAGCTCGGAGAACGATTTGACAGTGTGGGAGAGATGATAATCCAAACTTCTGAAGCAGAATAACACAGGGAATATTGAAAGATAACATTATTGAAGGGCTTTCTAGATGGAGACTGAATTCCCCGTGCAAGACAGATGGTGACCAGTAGGTCATATATCACTACTTGGTGAAGTCCTATGTCCCTTAACAGGAGACAGCATGGCCAGTTCCAGGTTTGGGGAGCCATGGGCAGAGTGCCCAGGGGCATACCTATGCCCACCACTAGCCCCTCCCCTTCTTGCCCCCTCACCTGTGCATCTTCACTCTGTCCACTTGCATGCTTTCCCACCACCTGCAGTCACAGCTGCCCGCACTGCCTTCAGTGTGATTGAGTTTCTCTGATTGTGTTCCGTGCAACTAGCAGTGCCACTGCTAGTTCCTTAAAGTATCTCCCACTAGAGAGGCAGCATGGTTGTATTAGTTGACAGCATTGGACTCAAAATGGGAGAACTGGGTTCAATTTCTCACTGCTCCACATGAATCCAGCTGGGTAACCTTAGGGCAGTCTTTTTCAGAGCTCTTTCAGTCCCAAAAATAATACCTGGGATCCTGGTGTTTCTAAACTGTATCTCTGTCCTTCCTTTTGGAAGCCGTTCCAACTGTTTGACAAGTTTTTTAAAAAACCCCTACGTGACCAGTCCCGCATTTGGACAAACTTCCAAGAGATTAAACATGATGGGCATTGTTCTTTGAGGCTCTCTCAAATGCTGACTGTTTAAAAACCAAAGCTTAAGGGGAGCTGAAGGAGGCATCTGAAGTGTGTGGCTACTTGTAATGTATGAATGGGATCAAATCTAATTGATTTAATCTCTTGGGCAAAGGAGTTTATGCACTTGGGCAAACAAGAGAAAACCTCTTAGCTCAGAGAATAATTTGACAGGGTGGGAGAGATGAGAATCCAAACTCATGAAACAGAATAACACCTAGAGCTGGCTCGCCACCTAGTGGTGGATTATGCTAAAGAGCTAGTTCTTCAGGCTGCCAGACAATGATCAGATCTCCTGGTTATACCACACACATTGCCATATGATAATTATTATTAGCAGTGTCACTGCTATGACCACCCACTTGCCCTTCTCTTGTAGTGTTAGGCAGAATATACAGCTGGGAACACAGATGACCAGGCATTCATGAGCAAGCAGTGTAGGGTTGACAGGTCCCTTTGTCATGCCAGCAGGGGGATTTGGGAGACATTCCAGGAGCAGGTGGGGATGTCGCACAATGTGCTTATGTCACCCAGAAGTGACGACAGTGCATCAGTGACATAAGAGGTGATGCTCTGCTTTTGGGGCAAAACTCTGTGGTAAAATTGGCCTCAAACCATAGAGTTTTGCCCCAAAATCAGAGTATCGCCCCTGGCGTCATGGGCATAGTGACGTCAGAATGATGTTGCTGTTGCAGGGAGTGGGAGGAATTTCCAGCTAGCCAGTGGTGGGCAGGAGCCTGCAAAAGCAGGGGATCTCCACCCCCACCTGGGGAATGGTATCTCTAGGAAGTGGACAGGTGTGCTGCAGGTATCAGAGCAGATGCATGAGCATGGAGTCATCAATACCAGGCTCCATCAGCAGCCATAGGCCTTGAGAGTTGCCCCACCTCAGGGTGCACTGCTGGCCCTGGGAGTCAGCGCTCTTATCTTTTTGTGCATGCATCCTTATATTTGAACTTTGTGACTCTTTCAGGGACTCTGTTCATGCCATTGTACAGGGATAGACATGGAAGTCTCATTTGCAAGGAGATTTCAAGAATAATGTCATGTATGAATAGCGAAGTTTTAGTTTGTGATAGGTGTGCGTGTGATACTGTTTTCCATCCTTTCAGGCAGTTCTAAAGTTAAAGCGCCTCCTAAAGTAACAGATACGGGGGGAGGATTCTTTCTGGAGGAGGAGGAAGAAGAGGAAGACGCAGCAGAGAAAATTGTTCACCTTCCAGGTAAATGGTGATGATGTTGAAGCCATGGCTGTTGTTGACGCCCCTAGCTGAAATTCCATAGTTTAGGTTGTAACCCCACACTTCACTGCATTTATACACAATCATGCACATCATGTAGGAGTCGAGTTTTTACACTGGAGATCTACTTCCTTCTTTTTTAAAAAAAAAAAACTGTTTATAATCACACTTGCTGTCTGATTGATTTGCTCACTACTGATTTATATGATTGGCTGCTGAAGATTGTACTTAAATAACATGTCTTTGCGGAAGGGGAAAAACTATCAATCTCTGGGTTGTTTGAAAAATGCATGTGTATGAAGCACCGCTAATGGGATTTCAGACTTCAAGTCATTTTGTATGTAGATATATAGCTTTGTTCTGATCAGCCTTTGTTATACAAACTGCATTTTCAATATTTTTATAGAGTCTTTTTGCACAAAACTGCTTTATTCCTTTGTTTCTAGTAAAGTATTTTTCCTAGTAATTCTGGCCATGAACCCCTTGGCTTTTTTCCCTAGTCTTTCCCATGGCTTCCTCCTTTTGAGTTTACCATTAGAAAGCAATCCTATTTGAACACATGGGGTGGATAGGTTAGGAGTGAGCAGACACAGAAGGGGTTAGGTGTCAAACTCACGTGATAGGAGGGCTGGATTTGACACAAATCTCAATTTGTCAGGCTGGGCCATGTGCGTCATAAAATGTAATGCCAGGTACTGGAGACATACATTTTATAAAGGACATGGGCAAATCCAATGTTATTTCTTTTACCCAAAAAAAGATGTTTAAAGCATTAACACTCTTACAGTATCTCCCTGATGCCCACCTGCCCACTTCCACCACTTGTTGTGCATTAGCACTGGGACAGTATACAGGGACGTAATGCACAGTCTGTCATCTGGTCATAAAGATAACCAGTTGCCTATAGGCCAGGTAAGAGGCCTGGATGGGCTGGTTCTGGCCCCTGGGCCATGTTTGACACCCCTAGCTTAAATGGCCTCCCCCGCCTTCACATAAGATCTGTTTGTTGCAGGTGGGAACAGTGCAGATCTGCTTGTAACATGTAACTCGGCCCTATTAGAGTTTGGGAAGGTCAGTAGAAAGCAGAACATGGACATTGTGGTTTGCATGTGAAGCTGCCCTGTACTGAATCATACCATCAGTCCATCAAGATCATAGAATCATAGAGTTTGAAGGGACCTCTAGGGCCATCTAATTCAAAGTAGTATTGTTGTCTACTCTGGCTGGCAGTGGGTCTCTAGGGTCCCAGTTTTCACATCATCTCCTACCTGGCCATTTTAATTGGAGATGCCAGGGATTGAAACTGGGACATACAGAGCATAGGATCATCTGTTGAGCAAGCTGCCCCGTGGTAGGCTCTTTCTGCCGTAGCATCAGGCTGCATGTGCACTGCTGTCTACCACTGGAAAGTGCTTCTATTTGAATGCGTGGTGCTGACAGGTTAGCGGTGAAAAGTGCTTCATACGCCATCATTTAGTTAACAGCCCTTCTTATTAGCTACAGAAAAAAAAGTGCCACCTCAAGGATGACGGATTCAGGCATCTGGAGATGGCAGGCGCAGTAGGGAGAAGCTGAGCCACCTGATAGAAGGTAGGCTGCCTGTAGAAAGGATGGAATGAAGGAACAGGGGCAAGTTTGAGGGTCTTGATGGTGTGTTTTTTTAGGTAACTTGAGTCCTGTGTGGTTTAAGTTAACATCCCAGCAGTCCCATCCTAAGCAGAGTTATGCTTTTCAAAGCCCATTGATATCAGTGTGCTTAGAAGGGTGTAACTTTACTTAGGAGATAGCAGTGTTGGCTTCTTTCAGCCCTAAACCCCTCCCCCCCAATTTTGTTGGAAGCCAGCCTGGTGGCTAAGAGTGGTGGACTCTAATCTGGAGAATCGGGTTTGATTCTTCACTCTTCCACATGAAGCCAGCTGGGTGACCTTGGGTCAGTCACTGTTCTCTCAAGGTCTCTCAGCCCCACCTACCTCACAGGGTGTCTGTTGTGAGGACAGGAAGGGAAGGTGATTGTAAACCGCCCTGGGACTCCTTCAGGTAGTGAAGAGCAGGGTATAAAACCTCCTCCTCCTCTTGTTTTTATTTTAAATAAGAAACCTTTTCATGGCTTCTTTTGTCTGAATCCCGTCCCTATTTATATTTTCTCCTCAAAGTCTAAGCAAAAGGAATTTTTAACAAATAGCACTTAATTTTTACCCCTTATATCTTACTGCGTCAGTAGACTCCTTACAGGTCTTTTAGCTCTGGCTCTCACTGTGGTGGTGCTGTTAATCTCTGCTTAGTGCTCTCTGGTAGTTCCCATGTTTAAGCCCCATTGAAATGAATGGAAGCTTTGTGATTTCAGTTCATGTCAACGGTGCTCGTACAGCAGAACTTAATGATTAATGTTGTCCCTAAAGAATAGTGCTCTCCAGCACTTTAAAATCAAAGTGGAACAAATACATTTCCCTCCTTGCTAAGTGTGAAATATGGTATTAGCTATCAACTTTTAAAAGACAGAAAATTATTTCTACAGCCAGAATTACTTTAGCCTCAAAACGGACTGGCCACTCATCACCTACAATAGAACAGTGGTATGACAAAATTTAGGAACATTTTGTTATGTATAAACTAGCCCATAGTAGCTCAGATTCACCAGTTGAGAGATATGAAAATAAAGTGATAGCCGTATGGTATCCTCTTCTGAATTACATGGCAGAGCATGATATCATTCCAACAAACCCATGTTATAAAACTTTAATATATTTCTAGACATATTACTGCTCTTAACATTGTAATGTACAAGTAATAGTTACTTGTTAATATTGTATTTTATAAGGTCTAATAAAAAGTAATTTAATTTTAAAAAAGACAAAAAAATTAATTGTAAAATGAAGATTCATAGATTGTAAGGCTGAAGGAAAGCGTGGGTGGGCTTTACCTGTAACTGGGAAGATTACTTGTAACTTGGGCCACATTGGCTGCTTAATTTCCCTCACAGGGTTGTTTTGAGGGTAAAGTGGAGGAGGGTAAAATGATGTAAGCCATTTGGGGTTCCCATTGGAGAGAGGTGGGGTATAAATGGAAGGAAGGAAGCGGAGAAGAGAACAATGTAAGCAGCTTTGAGTCTCCATTCAGGACAAAAGTGGGATATGGAGGAAGCAGATAAATAATCATCAAGCAGTGGGCTGCACAATCACACATCACATGCACAGATCCTACATGAACATATGAAGCTGCCTTACACTGATTCAGACCCTTGGTCCATCAAAGTCAGATTGTCTACTCAGACTGGCAGCGGCTCTCCAGGGTCTCAGTCTGAGGTCTTTCACATCATCTACTGCCAGATCCTTTAACTGGAGATGCTGGGGATTAAACCTGGAACCCTAGCAGATGCTCTACCACTGAGCCATTGGCCCCTCCTACGTGGAACTGCCCAATGAACCATCTGTCCTACTCAGATTTCCATTTCAGCCTTGCTGTATTTTTTATGTGGCTAGATTTGGAAATAATATATGGTATTTGAATGGTCTTAACAGTGTACATTGTTTCTTTGTTTCTAATAGGGCCTGTGTTAGAGTGTGACTATCTTATCTGTGAAGAATGTGGCAAAGAATTCATGGACTCTTACCTCATGAGCCACTTTGACCTAGCAACCTGTGATAATTGCAGGTATAAAGAAGAAAAATAAGGTTCTGTTTATTAAATGCTAACAAAATTCCTAATGTTGTGAAGCAAGGGTGTGCCGATTCTACTCTTTTGTGTTCTGAAAAGTACTCTCAGTTCTGTGTAGAAAACAAATGTTCTTTTATAATCTTAAGTGCAGGGAAGTCTTGACAAAAGTGGTATAATCAAATAGAATGAGAAACAGCAGAAATGTACATCTTGTATCGCATATGGTTTTGCTGAACATAACAGCTGGGTTAATTTTCATCTTGAATGTTTGTATATCCTTGCCCAAAGAATTGTACACTCCTCCTATCTAGGATGGTTGTCCTGTTCCACTGAGTGCACAGCTTTGAGAGGGATGGAGCTGTGAGAGAGGTTGGGGACACCCAGCTAGACAGCCAGCTCAGCCAAATCAACCCTGGAGATCAGTGGGGTGACATGTTGCAACCAGAACTCCCTCACATCTGTCGTGAACATTCGTATTTGTTCTCCTTGGTCCTTCAAACTATTTGAATAGGTCCTTGGACTTCTACCCTTTCTCTTCCAAGAAACCAGAAGATTACTACCTGCTTACATGCAAATATAAACTTCAAAAATGTTAACTATTTTTAAAAAAGAATTTAGAGATTGCAAAGTGTCAGGGTCAGAAGCAGACAGAAAAGAAACGGTGGCTGGTTTGTTATCCACCAACATCGCCTAATATAGCAACAGACATTTCCTGCTTAGGCACAGTATGTTTGAACACCAAAGCATTAAGCAAGTGGGCTGGGTCCTGGTCTTCTAGCTACGTCTTCATGATGATTTCTGTTGCATTTTTAAATTTTGCTTAACTGTGGTGGGATTGTGCCCAACGTAGTGTCTGAAAAGTCACAGTGGGGAGCAGTGCTTCCTCTAAGCTATGCAGTCTTGTGAGCAAAATTTCTACTTCATGAGCTACTGGCATTAAAGCTGTGAGCAAGCAGGGCTTTTTTTGAGCAGGAATGCAGTTCCAGCTGGCTTGGTGTCAGGGGGTTTGGCCTTATATGCTAATGAGTTCCTGCTGGGCCTATGTGGAACAATGGTGACATCAGAGGGTATGGCCTAATATGCAAATGAGTTCCTGCTGAGCTTTTCCCACCAAAGCAAGTGATTTGGTTACTGCATAGTTTGCTCCGGGGCTATCCTTCCTGAACTAAGACAAAAATGTGTAAGCCAAAGGCCAAAAAAAACCTGAGCTAGCTCAGCTTAGAGAGAACACTGGTGGGGAGCATTTCCTAACTTAACACTCAAGGGCAGACTCACAAATCCCTAACTACTGGGTTAAGTTCCTTGAAGGAAGAGACATTGTGGGAAAAAAGATCAGGGACTTCCTGTTTCCATGACCGCCCTGAAATCTTGTTTCAGAGACGCAGAAGATAAGCATAAGCTCATAACAAGAACTGAAGCGAAGCAAGCGTACCTTCTCAAAGACTGCGATTTAGACAAGAGAGAACCAGTACTCAAGTTTGTTTTGAAGAAGAACCCTCATAACCCTCGGTGGGGTGACATGAAACTATATTTAAAACTGCAGGTACTGAAGCTTGCCAAAAAACTCTCCCCTCTTGCCCTCTTTGCATTCCGAGTACGCCTTCTGTTCTATCCATAGCTTAACATTTGCATTCTTAGTTTAGTATTTGCTTTAATAGAAACCAGACATAAAATGTGACAATGTGACATTTGGTCATGTTTACCTACAATTTTTAAATGATTTATTGGTTATAGTAATTCAGGGCTCCTCAAGATGTCCAGCAACACCTTTTTTTGATGCCCACCAAATGTTTTTAAGAAATGAGTGGGGCCAGGTAGGTCGTTTGCCCAGCAAGACTTAGATTTGATTGACTTTGGCAGCCATTTTGTTGCTGTGATCACCATGCTGTCAGAATGCCAAATGCACCAGCAGCTCAAAAAGGCCGAGGATTCCTTCAGTAATTGCTTGTAAGGGCTCCTGCTGTTAATATCTGTACTCAAAAGGGATGAACATCACCTGTATCTTGATTAACTTGCATTTAGTTTATGATGTCTGAATGCAGACAAACAAAACAATTAGTTTGATACCAGTTTGAACTAACCATGGCTTGCTGCTTCATTCGGTTTCAGAACTGGAGTAGCTACCTCATGTGGTGGTTAAACTGTGACATGATGCTCATCCCCTTTGCAAAGGGGCCCTGTCCCAATTGAGACCCTTTTTGGTACACAGGTTCTTTATTAAACTGGAATGTTGTGTTCAGTAATATATTCAGGTTTGTGTCAACTGCTGCCAAATTGCAGGCTATTTATAGGGTTTTCAAGGCAAGACTGCTCGGTCATCGTTTGGTTAAACGAAGGCAAGGGATGAACAGAGAGATTGTTTACCATTGCCTACTTTTGGGTAGCAACCATGGACTTCCTTAATGGCCTCCATCCAAGCAGTAACCAGGGCCGACACTGTTTAGCTGATGGGATCAGGACAGGCTGGACCATCCTGGTCAAGGTAACCCATAACGATCAACACTCTCAGGTCAGACCATGGTACTTCCTAATGCTACCACTGTTGTTACAATAGTAGTAATAAGGCTACAAAAAAGGTCACAGAGAAGGTCCTTGTTTACTGTTTTAAAAACCAATTAATTTTTCTGTAGCTGAAAATGGCTATGTCATTCTGCAGGTAATAAAGCGCTCTCTTGAAATTTGGGGTAGCGAAGAGGCATTAGAAGAAGCCAAAGAAAGTCGCCAAGACAGCCGAGAGAAAATGAAGCAGAAAAAGTTTGATAAAAAAGTTAAAGGTAAAGAATCAGTGGGGTCTAACATCTTTGACCTTTTCAAGTCAGTAAGTGAAACTCACGTATAAGTTTAATGCTTCATTTCCTAACATACCGACCTGATTTATTGGCACTTAGCAGGGCTTTTTTTTGTAACAGGAACTCCTTTGCATATTAGGCCACACACCCCTTGATGTAGCCAATCCTTCAAGAGTCTACATGGTTCTTAGTACAGGGGCTACTATAAGCTTCAGGAGCATTGGCTGCATCAGAGATGTGTGGCCTAAACATGCAAAGGAGCTCCTGCTGCAAAACCCTAGTACTTAGTATGGAAGCTACCCATGTTTTACAAAGCATTTCTGACAAGTAGCATTATTTTTTGATTCTATGATGTATTTTCTGCTAATAGCCATTTTTCTGAACTCTTAATTTAATGGACTGTATCCAGGCACATAAAACAAACAGTCCTTAAGAGTCTCTTCCCCCCCTGCCCCCGTAAAAACAGGTTGCTTACCTGTAACTGATGATCTTCGAGTGGTCATCTGTGCAGTCACACACATGGGTCTTGCCGCAGGCAACGGATCCATACCTCGGAGCTCCAATAGCTCGCCTATAACGTCTTTTGGCGCGCTTTCCTCCCGCTCTGGGGAGCAGGCAGCGACCGCGCATGCCTGGAGCGGGGGGAGAGCGCCCATTCCACTCAGTTTCTTCCAGCCGCCGCCGGCACTGACACTATACAAGGTTAAGCAACAATTACAAGAGGCCAGCAGCGGGGAAGGCTGGGTGGGCGTGTGTGACTGCACAGATGACCACTCGAAGATCATCAGTTACAGGTAAGCAACCTGTTTATCTTCTTCGTGGTCTCTGTGCAGTCCCACACATGGGTGACTAGCCAGCTAGATGACCTGGAGGAGGGTGCTGGTAAAGAAGAAAGTTAGTCACAGGAAGCAATCAGATCACATGCAATCACCCATCAGGTGACATGGTATGCAGCATAAAGATGGAAGCGGATGCACTCACCCCTGGCTTCAGTGGAAGATGGATCTGAGGACCGCTTGACCGAAGGAGGCGTCACGTCTCACACGAACGTCCAGCGCATAATGGGAGACGAACGTGGATGGAGAGGACCAGGATGCAGCCGCACAAATGTCCTCTAGAGAAACGCCTTGCAGAAAGGCCGAAGACGTCGAGACCGCTCTAGTAGAGTGGGCCTTAAGGCCTTCGGGCAAAGGCTGTTTAGCCAGTTCGTAGCACAACCTGATGGCACTGACTACCCACTTCGACAGACGTTGGGTAGAAATTTTAAGACCCTTGTGAGGGTTTCCATAGGCCACAAACAGGTTAGGGTCCTTACGGAAAGGTTGTGTACGATCAAGGTAGAAGGATAGAGCCCTTCTAACGTCCAAGGAATGTAGGGCTCGTTGTCCCTGGTCGGATGGGTTGGAGAAAAAGGTTGGTAGAGAAGTTGAGGTTGATAGGTGGAACTGGGAGACAACCTTAGGCAGGAACGCAGGGTCCGGTCGCAAAACAACTTTGTCCTTGTGGAAAATGGTGTAGGGAGGATCGTAGCGGAAGGCGCATAAGTCACTTGCCCGTTTGCCCGAGGTAAGGGCTACGAGTAATGCTGTCTTCCAGGAAAGAAGGTTGAGGTCTATGGTGGCCATAGGCTCAAAAGGGGCTCTCATCAGGCAGGAAAGGACTAACGATAAACTCCAAGTCGGAACAAAGGGCTTAACAGGTGGGTTGAGGTGCAACATGCCCTTAAGAAAGGACTTTGATAAAGGATGGGAGAACACAGTCTTGCCATCAATCGGATTGTGGAAAGCAGAAACTGCAGAGAGGTGAACTTTCAAGGAGGAATAACAGAGTCCCGATTTCTGTAGAGAAAGCAGGTAGTCCAGGATTAGGTTAAGTGGAGCCGTTTCCGGCTGCAGATGAGAAGATGTCGCAAAGGAACAGAAGCGCTTCCATTTACGCTGATAAGAAAGTCTCGTGGAAGGCTTTCTTGCGTTGAGGATGATATTGGCTACCTCTGTTGAGAGGTAGGTGGATGTATTCCCCATGCAGCCAGGGCCAGGACTCGAGGGTTGTGATGAAGAACCTGACCGTTGGCTTGAGAGAGGAGGTCGCCCGCAGGAGGAAGCCGGCAGTAAGTGTGGCGTGACAGTTGAAGCAGCCTCGTGAACCACGGTTGCCGAGGCCACCATGGCGCAATGAGGATGCAGTCTGTGCCATCCCGAGCTATTTTCACCAACACACGCGTCAGAAGGGGGGTCGGTGGAAAGAAGTAGTGAAGGGGACCTGTCCAGTTGTGCAGAAATGCGTCGTTGCCCCTCCTGCAATAAAACTGAGGACACTTGGCATTGTCCCTGGATGCAAAGGCGTCCACCTGGGGTGTTCCGAAGCAACGGAAGATGCGCCGAAGGTAGGTCGGATTGATGGACCATTCGTGGTCTATGCGAATCCTGCTGAGGGAGTCGGCCAAAATATTCTCCACACCGGGAAGATGAATGGCAGTCATGAATATGTTGTGCTTGACACACCATTCCCAGAGCAGTACAGCTATACGGCAGAGACGGAGGGATCTGGTGCCCCCTTGCTTGTTTATGTAATAAACAGTTGCCATATTGTCCGTAGAGATCTGAACATGCTGGCCCCTTATTAGTGGAAGAAATGATTGAAGAGCTCTGTGCACCGCAATCAGTTCTAAGCAGTTTATATGCATGAGGCTCTCGGCGGTCGTCCAAAGCCCTCTGACAGTTTTGTCCTCTAGGTGGGCTCCCCATCCCCACTTGGAGGCATCTGTTGTTATTGTGGCCGTCGGGGAAGTCGGTAGAAACGGCTTGCCCTCGAGGAGATTGTTGGGTACAGTCCACCATGTGAGAGATAGAAGCGCTCTCTGTGGAACAGTGAGCAGAACAGCTTGCGGTTGCGTTTGAGGGTGGTAGGCTCGAACGAACCAGATCTGTAGTTGTCGCATTCGCAGTCTGGCAAAATGAAGGACAGATGTAGTAGCGGCCATAAGGCCCAGCAGGCGTTGGATTGTGAACGCAGACTGACGAGGTTGTTGTTGAACTGACTTGGCTAGGGCAATGATAGTGTGTGCCCGATCCTCGGGAAGAAAGGCTCGATGCAGGGAGGTGCAGAGAAGGGCGCCTATAAACTTGAGGTCCTGGGTAGGTGTGAGGTGCAATTTTGATACATTCACGCGAAGGCCCAGGGAGCTCAGAAGAGTGAGAGCTATGTCGAGGTTGTGTTCCAATTGCTGTTGTGTCGGGGCCACAAGAAGCCAGTCGTCGATGTATGGGAAGACTGGGATGTTCCGAGTGCGAAGCGCAGCTGCCACAACCGCCATGCACTTGGTGAACACGCGGGGCGCAGTGGAAAGGCCGAAAGGTAGGGACACATATTGGTAGTGGTCCCGGCCCATGGCAAACCGCAGATACTTCCGATGTTGAGGTCGAATGGTCACGTGGAAGTAAGCGTCCTGAAGATCTAGGGAAGCCATCCAGGAATTCCTGGGAATAAGGGGCAGGATGGACTGCAGGGAGATCATTCTGAACTTCCTGTATGCGATGTGCTTGTTGAGCTTCCTTAGATCCAGAATGGGACGCCTTCCTCCATCCCTCTTGGGAACTAGGAAGTATCTTGAATAGAAGCCTGTCCCCCGATGTAGGGGGGGAACGGGCTCTATGGCTTCCTTGTGGAGCAAGTCCAGAATCTCCTGACGGAGGAGAGAAGACGGAGGGGTAGCTATGAAATAGTGGTGGCGAGGTGGAGAAATGAACTCGATTGCGTAACCTAGACGCACGATGGTCAGCACCCAGGAGTCGGTTGTTATCGAGTTCCAAGTGGGAAGGAATGGTGACAGACGTGTGTGGAGAAACGGTTCGGGAAAGTCAAAGAGACTGTTTAGAAGCAAGGGAGGACTTTTTAGGCTGTTGTGACCGCGGCCTTTGTTGAAACTGAGGTTTCTGCTGGCCAGTCTTTCTCTTCCAGAAATCAGTACGCTTAGGTGACCTTTGACGCCTTTGAAATGATGGTCTCCAGGGCTTTGCACGGTTGGATTGCTGGGAGAACGGTTGGGAGACTCCCAAGCGCTTAGCACGCTTGCGGCCGTCATCCACCGAGGCGAGGACCTCGTCAGTAGAAGCATGGAAAAGGCCGAGGCCATCGAAGGGGAGGTCTTCGATCTTTTGTTTAATGTCCGGTTGTAAATTCGTGGACCTTAGCCAGGCGTGGCGACGTAAGGCAACAGAGGACGCAAAGACCCTGGAAGAGCAGGAGACAGCATGGCGTATGGTGTTGATCTGTTGCTTCGACACTCTAGACAGCTCTGATACTAAGCCGGAGGCCGTTCTTTGGGAAGGTTCAGGAAGGGCGGGAATAAGAGGCGTAAATTGGTTGGCCAAGTTGAAGACATAAGCCGAAAAGTAGGCTAAATAATTGTTCAGTTTAGAATTTGTGGAGGCAAGGTTGAATATCTTCCTGGCCAGGGTGTCTAATTTCCTGCCTTCACGGTCAGGAGGTGTCGGATGTCTGGATGGCTTAGCCTTAGTGGCTGAGTGCACAATAATAGAGTTGGGTGCCGGATGAGAAGCAAGAAATTTAGCCTCAGGAGCGTGAACTCTGTAAAGAGAGTCAAAGCGTTTAGCGGTTGGTGGGACCGAGGCAGGTTTGTCCCAGGTTTCGCGGAGGCCTTCGAGGTGCACCGGAAGCATAGGAAGCAATGAGCCAGGTGGAAAGTCCGTTTGCACGAGGTCGTGTACAACGTCAGAGACCTTAGGTGAGTCCGACGGAAGAGTAATGTTGAGGGCTTCGGCCATGGTGGTGATTAGATGGAGATAGGCCTTGGACGCATCTGATGGAGAGAGTCGGGGCTGTGGTACCGAGTCCGAGACTACCGAGTCAGGACGGTCCTCGGAGTCTGACGATGCTGAGGATTCAGGGTCGGAACGGGAATCCTCACCCGAAGGAGGATGTGGAGGCCGGATCGGGTCCGAAGGAACGGTCTTAGGCTTCACCGTCTGAGCAGGTTGGTCTGTAGGAGTGGAGACCGGAGGAGCAATCGAGGCCGAGGCTGATGGAGTGCGCGGTCTCGCGTCCTCTGCCTGGTAGTGGTCCCGGGATCGCTGTAGATCGGAGTGAAGTACGCATTCCCGAAGCCTATCACGGAGTCGAGGGGAATAGCGAGAGTAATCAGGCTCTCGGATCCGATGTTGAGGATAATCATGTTCTCGGGTCCGATCTTGATCGCGGGATCGAGAAGAGAGGTCACGGTCGAAACCACGGGGCCGTGGCTCTCGGATCCGATCTCGAGAGTAATCACGGGGTCGAGGAGAAGAGAGATCACGGTCGAAACCACGAGCCCGTGGAGAATCGCGGAGTCGTCGGGAGAAGTCACGGAGTCGATCACGGGGTCTAGGAGAGTCCCCGTAGCGGTACGGGGAATAACCTGAACCCTCCAGAGATGGAGACCGAGAAGGACGATGGAAACGAGAGTAGTGACGGTCGTATCTGGGAGTGGCATAGTAGTCGCGATAATAATCCGAGGAGTCGGAGTCTCGGCGCCCACGTGGCGATCTGGAGCGGTCCTTGAGAGGCGGCGACCGGGATCGGGCTCGACGTGAGGGTGAACGAGAGCGACCTTTGTTTGAGGCCTGAGCGGCCGAGTCCTTGTACAGGGGAGAAATCCCGATGTCTCGGAAGGATCCGATCCGAAGCGGAGGTTTAAGGTAGGTCTGGGTAGACTTGGTGGTGAGATCGGGTTCTAGAAAGTCGGTCGGGACCACACTGTGCACCGAAGGCGAACGAGAGTGGACTGGTATAACCTCCACTGCTGTGGAAGATTGAGGTGTCAGTTGGGGCATGTCGGTGATGACGTCCGACGGAGCCGACAACTCAGGCGGAAGAGCGGGTTGTGTTGGAGCCGCAGGATCCATAGACGTCGATGTCGAAATTGGAGCCTGAGGCGTCTTAGGAGCCGAGTGCGAGTGGAGTTTCCTCGGAGCCGAATCGGCCGATCCGGAATGACGAGATTTTTTGTGCGCTGGATCCGTAGATTCCAAACGGCGCGATTTCTTCGAAGCCTTATGGCCGGTCTCGGCGTGCTTCGATGACTTTTTATCGGACTTGTGCTTCTGTTTGGAGAGAGACACGTCCGTAGAAGCCGAATCTCCCGCTTGTTGTTGGGGAGGCGGCGAGTCCGACGTGGGCATAGCCCTTAGGGACAATTCAATTAGGAAACTCCGGAGCCTTGCCGCACGGTTTTTCCGGGCCTGCTTTCCGAAGTTCGCACAATGAGGGCAGGAGTCGACTCGGTGAGATTCCCCCAAGCAAAAAAGGCAGTGGCTGTGGCCGTCTGAAGAAGGGATTTTGGTCCCACAGCGCGTGCACTTTTTGAAGGTAACTTTCCCTTCCATGCGCTCCGGACAAGGGAGGGGGGGGGAAGGGAGAAAAAGGGGAAAGATAGCGCAGAAACGGGTTTTTTTTGTTTTGTTTTTTGTTTTTTTTTAGATTTTTCGGGACGAAAGGAGAAGATATAAGAAAAAGAAATACGATACCAGGTGAAGAAAAAAGGTCGAAAGGATGAGGTAATGGACGAGCTAAGGAGGAACGCAGCGAGGAAGGTGTTGTCCGGGCGGCGGTAGGAAAGAAACTGAGTGGAATGGGCGCTCTCCCCCCGCTCCAGGCATGCGCGGTCGCTGCCTGCTCCCCAGAGCGGGAGGAAAGCGCGCCAAAAGACGTTATAGGCGAGCTATTGGAGCTCCGAGGTATGGATCCGTTGCCTGCGGCAAGACCCATGTGTGGGACTGCACAGAGACCACGAAGAAGATACTAGGGATACCATTATACTGTTCCTAAGAATCTCCTGACCCCTGGGAACAAAATGTCAATGGGAATTAGACATCACAATTCTCTTAACTGTGTGATTAAATACAGGCCACCATTACAGATAAGCAGTATCAATATAGAGCATCACTAGTCCTAACATTCTGGCATAAGTAAATCTTCAGGTAGTTTTGCAAAGCAGGAAAATAAAAATGAATTATTGACATTTAGATTTCAGAAGACAGAAAGGACCAACACATTACCCAAATGCTGATTTTTCCAAACTGTGGCAGCTGAACTCAGCCATTTCCTTCTCTTAGGAAAAGAAGCCTTCAGGAGCATTGGTGGTTGTGCAGTTGAATTGTTCTCATCTTCTTTTGTGGATGCATGTACCTACTTTGAGCAGAAAGCATTGAGTCCTAAGCTCCCAAGGATGTTTCTGAAACTGGCCACAAACCAAACAACTTGGACTTGTTTGTCTTTTAGTTAGTAAAAACATTCTCCGTTTTCCACTAGAGCTACGTCGAGCTGTAAGGAGCAGCGTTTGGAAAAAAGACACCAGCATCCACCAACATGAATATGGAGCAGAAGAAACAGTAGAAGAGGACTTATACAAGAAGACTTGTATCACCTGCGGTTACAAATTAACATATGAAAAAATGTAAATAGATTTGCTTTTATAGAAAAATGCACTTTTTTGTATTGCCTCTCCAGTAAAATGCATCACTTGTTAATCTTTGTTGTTGCTGAGCAGTCAGGTTAAAATGGATAAAAGGAAGTACTTCTTCACCCAAAGGGTGATTAACATGTGGAATTCACTGTCACAGGAGGTGGTGGCGGCTACAAGCATAGCCAGCTTCAAGAGGGGATTGGATAAAAATATGGAGCAGAGGTCCATAAGTGGCTATTAGCCATATATATATATATATATTTTTGGCCACTGTGTGACACAGAATGTTGGATGGGCCATTGGCCTGATCCAACATGGCTTCTCTTATGTTCTTTACACACTGAGCCACACTCAGTAGTTGAACAGCATGTCGAATGTCTGTTCTCTATCAGGTATTCAGTGATGCCCATTTTAAAGCAAGTAATGCAATTTGCTTAAAAGACATTAGCAGTTATACTATCAGTATTGGGGAGATGGAAGGATGAGGATGGATGAGTGTTCTCAGTACAGAGCTTCTTTGCTTGCAGTAGTTTCTCTGTTTACTTCAGGAGAGGAAGGAGACTGGTGTGTGCTACTTTATAAATAGTGGCTACTGAATATGTAGCTTTGTGCACATGCAGATATTGGAGCAAGGTGAATCATGATCCTGAAGAACTACACTGTCAAACAACAGAAGGCAAAGGGCTCCAGAATAATGGTCACATAGTTGGATATCGGGTCTTTTATTAGTTGAGTTCGTGTAGTGCCCATCTTCTGCAAGAGCCCTAATTAAAGCCATGGTTGTCTGTCTGTAGACTTAAAAAGATTCTAGGCTGGCACAATCTAATTGTGCAGCAAGGAAAGTTAATTTGGTTCTGCTACCTCCAATACAGCCGCTTTCCTGAAACACTGAGAGTATTTAAAAAATATTTTTATCCTGTGATGTAGCTATTCTTGAAGCATATAGACTACCTTTTCCAATGTTGCTTCTTATACCAGCTTTGCATATTCTTTGGAATTCTTCATGGCAGGTTTGAGGTCAGCATATTCCAGGATTAGGGGGCATAAAGAAACACAAGAAGCAAGCAATAACTTATTTGGTGTAGGCTAACAGTTCTCTTCAGACAGGGAATGGAGGGAGGCCTCTGGTGGCTCAGCTCAGCTCTTGCCTCCCCACCCATGGGCCTCATTCCTCATAGACAAGGAAACTGCTGAGAAAATGTGTGTGTATATGTGTGCACGCACACACACATGCAGGGTTTTTTGTAGAGAAAGCCCAGCAGGAACTTATTTGCATATTAGGCCACACCACTTGACACCACCATTATTCCACACAGGGCTTTTTGTAGAGAAAGCCTAGCAGGAACACATTTGCATATTAGGCCATACCCCTTGACAGCAGGAATTATTCCATATTCCAGCAGGAACTCATTTGCATATTAGGTTACACCCCTGACGCCAGGCTAGCTGGAACTGCGTTCCTACTCAGAAACAGCCATGTATGTGTGTATATAAGTGGGTATACATATATATTTATACACCCATATATATTCCCCTCCTTTTCCATGGGCATATAAAGGTTCGGGAAAACGAACTGCGGTCCTGGTCTTTTGCTTCACCGACCTCACATAAAGTGGGCTAAAAAGCTTCCTTGCATTTGATTTCACAAAGACACAGGGCCTCATGTAAACTGTGTTGCAGCTCATCTAAAATATGTATATATGCTTAGTAGTTTGCCTACCACTACACTGGATCACTGGTGTGGAAACTAAGCACACACAGCTCTTTTTGCACAGGTTGTAACCCACAGTCAAAACCCTGAACACAGGCAAAGTTGAACAGGTTGTCTCTCACCTGCTGAACACACTGCTGCCTTGTTGATACAGATCTGGAACTGAAACGATGTTTCCTAGGATAGCTTAGGGCTGTTTTGTTCTCAGAATGCCTACCTCTTTGTGACCAGAGCAAAGCACACCTCAACACCAGTGCCAAGCATGAAGAAATTGCCAGAAGCATTACCTGAGCCTCAGACTCATAGATGGCAGTCTAACTTTGAAAAGGTGGTTATTCCTTACAGGCTATTTTAGAGTGAATGGGATTGTCTACTTGCGTTGTGACCCAAAAGAAACACTAGGCAGTTTTTAAAAAACATATTTCATTATATTTCAATTGTTTCCTCCAACTGTGAAAATTAATTTTGATAACAAACATATACTCTAGGCTTGACCTGTTCAGCGTTTCCACAAGTCCTTATGGTTCTTTTCCGGGGAGTCTGATGTTAGCCGCCGGAAAAGCTGCTCTTCAGTCAGGTACACAAGTCTTGAGACTCGCTTCACATTATTAGAATGAGGGGATTGGTTCACATAGGGGTCAAGCAAAGATGAATTGACTCCAATTTCGTTTCCTATTTTTATACAAACCATCAAGGGAGACAAAACAAATGCTATGATGAAGCCAGCATTCAAAACCATTTCAAAATAATTAAAAAAAAAATTCACACATTATTCCATCCCAGTCACCTAGCAGTCGTTAACTAGAGTAAGGCCTCTACTGCTAAAACAGTACTGTATAGCTTATCTAGGACAGCACAGTAAGCTTGTTCTTCAGATTAAAAGATGCCGAATCTTCCCAGTTTTTTGTTTAAAAAGGACGTCAATTAGGTCCTGTACAAAAAAAAAGTAGTCGTCGCTCAGGCCTGCAGCGCGCAGAACTGCTGAAATACAGCCAATATGTGATGATCCAATTCTGCTGTGAACAGAAGGTTCTCCAAAGTCACCATGTATTGCTGGATGGTCTGATGATGCTGCAGATAAGAAAGAGATAACTCAGCGGCTTGTGTCATTAGCCTCAATGTGACCCCCCCCCAAAAGCAAGTCCACAGCTGGCACTGTAATGGCAACACCTCCCCCTCCTCCCATCACTGTTTCTTCCTGTTGCCGATGGAACAGAAGTTTAGATATGGATCGTTATGCATTCATGCTTGCAACTGCTACAGATAAAGAAGGGTAGCTGTGTTTGTGGCTGCAGAAAGGAGCAAGACTCCAGTTGCACCTTGAAGACTAACAAAATTGGTAATAGGGGATGAGCAAAAATTTTGTTTGTTAAGGTGCTATTTATTGGATCCTTGCTCTTTTCAAGTGCTACAAAATTTGCGGTTATTCCATCTAATCTTATAATGCTACACTCAAAAGGGCAACAAAACACAGGGGGCCAACATAGCTTTCCGTGTGAAGACAGGTTTAAAAAGCTTTAAATGATTACTCTGGCTTTTCGCTATGAAATTTATAAAATCACAAGGGTGCAAAGTATTAACAGGTTTAAAAAACCCTCAAAGTTATTCACTGAAACAACCCAACAATATGGTTTAAAGTCGTATCGCTGTGTAGAATGGATGACAACCTATAGAATTCTCCACCAAAGAGGATACAGGGTATCTCCTATCAGAGCCAGAAGTATAAGCTTTGCTTTCAGAGGAAGCTCATCTTTGCTGACGAGGTACCCAGCAAAGTTCTGGAGATGCCCCACCCCCACCTAAGAATGCTTAGTTACCATCACAGAACTCTGAGGACAGCTGTCCACAGGCAACATCCAATACAGCAATTATATTGTTACAACAGCTGACTGCTGTAAGCACCATTCAGAAATCCTGAGGATGCAGCAGAAGGATCAGTGTATCAAAGCAGAATGCAATGCAAAAGCAACCTTGGAGTGCTGGTAATCTGAGCCATGCATTTGGGACTGACACGTCAAGCCAAGTGCATTATCAAGGGATTGGCACAAGGAGCAAGTAAAGTTAAATCACAGCTGTCCTTCAAGTATCCAACACCCACCAGTAAAAAGATCTGCTGAAGCCTCTCTATACAGTTCTTGTACCAAGGGGTGTTGGCATCGATCCCACCCGTTTCACACCGCACGAGGTGCTCTGTGAGGATCATGATGAAACGCTGGAAAAGAAAAGACAAAGTCACTGAACTGCCAACTGGCCGATGATTTTCAAATTACAAGGAAGCCAGCTTCCACAGCCAAGATGATGCCTGCGTTTCTGGGACAGAATAAGGACATTTGAGAAAGAGCTTCCCTAAAATGAATGAAGGGGACAATGTAATCAGGAAGAGCACCAAAGTTGTCTGGGAAATCTTGTCAGTTTCTATCAAAGATCAAAATGCAGACTCTAATCTAGATTTGAGTACATTGCCTAAGAGACCAACAAGATTGTCAGCGTGTGAGATTTCGAGAGTCAAAGCTCCCTTTATCTCAGAGCACTGACTCTTGATAGCTCATACCAGGCCTCAGATTCAGCAGGAGTTTACAGGAGCACAGCTCCTGAACTTTTCTGAGGGTTCCCCTTCTTTCTCCCACTTACCTTGTCCATTGAATAGTAGGTGCAGCTGCATAACAATCCCTGTATTAAGAAAGTGGGCATCCAGACAGCCACGCTCCCAACAGCCCTCATTAACCCCTGGAGAAGCCCATGCCACCCTTTTTCCACGTCTTATGCGATTTTGGGTGGTGAGTGGCTTGACTTGGGAAGGCAGCCCAGGAGAGCCCCAGGCGAGCGAGGCCTGCTTAGCTGGCTGGATCTCTAACCAGCCCAAGCAGGCCTGACTCGCCCAGGGCTCTCCTTTCTTGCATTGGGTTGCTTTTGGCTGGAGGGGGCATATGTTGATGAGTTACACTAATGAGCTCCACCACCTATTTTTCTTCAAAACAACCCCTGGCTCATACTCTGAAAATCTTGTTGGTCTCTCAGGTGCCACTGCACTCAAATCTAGCTGCTTTAAGGCAGACCAACATGGTTACCCTCCTGAAACTACATTCTGACCAAGAGTTTTGCTAAGCCGAAAGTCAAATCCCAGGCTGCTCGCCCTCAAGACTAAAGCACCAGCCCTCTATCGGCCAGCAGCAAACACTTCAGCCTTTACCTGGAATATTACGAGGAAGAGGTTCTTTTGCTCGCTTTGAGCTGACTCGACTTTTTCCTGCAAGCGCTCTATCTGTTCTTCCAGAGGCCGATCCTCCCGGTCACTGCTACGATCGTCGTCATCATCGCTGTCTCGCTGGAACAAGGGTTAAAGGAAAATGAGCTGTGTGGGCATGCCAACCATAAGTAGGTCATTTTAAAAAAGAAAACTAGGGTCAAGTTAGCGTCTGGCATAACAGATTTCTTGGGATGTGTCAAGACGAGTATTTCCACAGATGATTAACCAGTGACTGCACATTCTTGCCTAGCTTACCCAAGCTTTTATTTAGAGTTTGAAGTCCTGGAGACAGATCTCAGCACTTTTAAACACACACGCAGATGATTTGCTCCTATAAAAAACGTAAACTGAGCCCTGTACAACACAAGAATAGTAGTTTGGTCGTGTGTGCCCCCAGCTTCTGACAGCATGGGACGGAGCATACAGTTATACTCTGTTAAGGAGCCTTGCGCCTCCCATTTCATGAAGCGGTTGTGAAGACACACTGCACACAATGTGGATAGTTCATTTATGGAAGCCATTGCCAGCAGCTCCTATGGTTTCCACTTGTTCAGTCTGGAAGGCAGTACAGGACCAGATAGGACTTGGTCTGATCCAAAGAAAGCATATAAAAAGAGCCATGTTGGATCAGAGCAAAGACCCATCCACTCCACCATTCTGATGACACAATGGCCAACCAGCTACCCTCTAGGAAGCCCACAGACAGGAAAGACTGCAATGGCATCATCCTGTCCGTGCTCCCCAGCAACTGATTTAAGGAGACATACTACCTCTGGTACTGGACAGAGTAGATATCCATCATGATTAGTAGCTGCTGATGCTACTAATCATGCATAAGTTTGTTCACTCTCCTTTTAAAGCCTGCCAAGTTGGCAGCTGTTACTCCTGTGGCACGGAGTTCCACAAATTAACTATATATGCTGTACTTCCTTTTATCTGTTCTGAATCTCTTCCCCTTCAGTTTCAGTGGAAGACTCTAGAATTATGAGAGAGGGGGAAAGTTTCTCCCTGTCCACCTTCTCCACGCATAATTTTCTCAACTTCTATCATGTCTCCCCTTGCTCACCTTTTCCCTAGGCCCTGTGACACTCAGTGCAATAACTGGATAGCCCCCAACCCTTGCTGGCTTTCTGCCTTCACAAATGGTATTTTAAATCTTATTTTGTGGTGTGTTTACCAGGAGGTGAAAAAGGCTTGAGTGCCCCTCCCTTTACCCTGTACTAGAGTATGGATCAAGTTTTCACTGCCCATGATCCTGGCAGCTGTTTCCCTTTATGCACATCTGAGCTTTATGGAAGATTTCTTTCTGCAGTCACAGGAAACTGGACACATGATGTGGCCTTACACTGTGCCAGACCTTTGGTCTATCATGGTCAATAGTGTCTGCTCAGACTAGCAGCTGCCCTCCAGGGTCTTTAGGTCCAGATTTTTCACCACCGCCTGTCACCCGGCTCTCGTAACTGGAGATGCTAGGGATAGAATCTGGGACCTTCTGCATGCCAAGCAGTCACTTTACCACCAAGCCACAACCCTTCCCCCCTGAAATGTCACCTACACGTTTATGCTGCTTGGCTAGTCTTGCTTTGGCCTCTTCCAGCTCCTTCTGGATCATCACCACGTGCTTGTTCATCTTTCGGATGGTGGAGTGTAAGATTTCCCAGATATAAAACCTAGCAGAGAAAGCAGCAACATAAATCCTCTTGCGCTAAATAAGTTTGCTTATGTCAGCCCAGGGCCAACACGTGCACACTATTACGTTCTCTTACAGAAAGAGCGATGAGACGTAGGATACTATGTAGTATGGAGTAATCAACTTGCACCATTACTAGACCTTCTCTATATTTAATCTAAAAGGCCACTTCACACAATGGTTAAGTAGAACCTGTTGAATGAAGGAAAAAACAGAACTTTGTGATGCTTTCTCGAAGATTTACCTGATAAGACTCTTTAGTCATTTCAAACTGGGGTTTTTTTTGGAAGTTAGCATCCCTGCATCCATACCTCACTTGCAATAAACTCTGAATTATTTCAAATTGCATGCTCAATAGTTTTAATTAAGGGGGGGTGGTTAGCAGAGATGAGGCCTTGACCTGGGTGGCCCAGCCTAGCCTGATCTCATCAGATCTTGGAAAGCTAAATGGGGTCGGCCCCGGTGAGTACCTGGATGCGAGACTGCCAAGGAAGCCCAGGGTTGCTATGCAGAGGCAGGCAATGGCAAACCCACCCCTGCTTGCGCCTCTTGCCTTGAAAACCCCATGAGGGGTTGGCTGCAATCTGACAGCACTTTAGACACAGAGTAGAGATGAGGGAGAAGACAAATTAAGTTACCTAGTGAAGTCATGAGCCATTTCTGAAGAGAAAATCCAGTTTGCTACTGCAGCACAATCCACAATTTGTGTCCGAATCATCTTATCCACCAGTACAGAGATCATCTGCATTATAGAAATAGAAGACTTCGGTTCAGTTTTTCATAAGTAGATCCCTTTTTATAGCCAAAGCCAAAATTACACCACTTATTTTAAGAGTCAAAGCCAAAATAACACCAAACAAGGCACCACTTCTTTTGGTAGTTGCTTTGCTGCCACCTCCCCCCCCCCCCAAAAAAAAAATACTCTGTAACAATTCAGGCACACCCCACTGCTGCATTCCCAAGATTTCCAACAGTTTGGGTCACTCCTCCACACAAAAAAGCTGGAAACTACACTTCTATGCCAAAGGTTTCAGATTTTTAAAATAAGTGTCTAGGAGTTAATACCACCTGTCCTTGTAGTCCTCCCCCTGTATTCCTATTGTTCAAGATGTGTCCCCTCTGCGCTAGTCTAGGAGCCAACTGAGACAATCTGTGCACATTCTTTTGAGCGTAAGAATTACATTGGGTCTCCAGTTTTCATTCTGAAAGAACTGTGCCACTAGTATGTAGTTGAGACTGTTGTTCTTATTGTCCACTACTGGAGGTGCTTTATGCCATCATCAACATTCAAAGTCTGGGAAACACCATGTTATGATGATAGTAGCACCAACCTAGCTTACGTGATCACTGTAAGAATTACTAAGAGCACACATGTGAAGGGGCTTTGAGTTATCAAAAGTACTGTTATGTATTGTAAAAGTGCATGCTTATTTTCTTGTCCTACTTTGCATATAACATGGATATTTTAATCTCCCACATGTCTGAGACTCTGGTTCATGGCTTATGAACTATCTAAGCAGAGCCTGAAATCAGAAAGTGGATAAAGGTGAAGCCAGACTATTAAGCTGTCAATAAGAAGAAAATGACAGAGACAGTGTCTGATGTATTCCTCTCACCTGCGGATGGTTCTTCCATACTTCATACATCACTCTGAGGACATGGAGTTTCCCTTCATCACTTTCTGCCAATGCTTTGAAGACTTCGCGGAATCTTATCAGAACAGGAGAAAAACAAGCATCAAAGACCACACAACAAGCAGCTGATAAGTAAAGTACCTTCCCTCTCAGCCAACGGGGTTGTGGCACATCTCGGGCCTACAACAACAACATGAGGTGATGGGGAGGAAGAGGAACTGGCCAAGGTCTCTCCAGATCATACCACACTTCCCATTTCCACTCAAGAGGGCAATACCGAGTATGCCAGACCCCAGCAAAAGAGCCAGCACTAACTTTCCATTGGAAACCAGCAAGGAGAAGGAATGATCTCGGGATATCTTTCTTCTCACCTCGAGAATCATACACCAAGCAAAATATCAGTTTGGCAGTGCTGCCTTTGGGCTGAGGCCTCTATCCCTTACTCTGACCTTCCACAGCTTACAAATTCCACTGATGGGCAGAGAGAAGCAATGTGTGCTATGACTTCTCCCCACCAGAGTTAAAATGCTTAGACCTTTTTATTCCTACACATTAGTAGTTCAAACTATAAAAGTGGAACCCACCTCTACACTTACTGTTGTTTTGGCAAGTCGGTCCAAAAATGTACAACGAGCTACCTGTTCCCATTGCCCAGCACAGAATGTAGGAATCTCATGCAAGTCCACACTGAACAAGCCTCTATTTTTCATATTCTAGTGGTTATGAACAGGCCTCATTTTGGGCAGAAGCTCACAGGAGTGGAGCTCTGGAACCTCTACATTTTATTATGCTTTCTTTCTTAACCAACCCCCCCCCCAAAAAAAAAAATTGCTTCTGGGCTCCATTGTTCAAACCCCCTGTGAGAATTTTGCTGACTAAGATTTGGCAAACTTTCTAATATTTTTCCACACAAAAAAATGGGGAAATAACCAAAACATATAAAGCAGACAGATGGAAATCTTCATCATGCCACTGTGGTCATGTAGGAGAAAGTAATTTTAAAAGTATGATGGGAGTAAGGTTTTATTATAATTCAAGAAACCTTTTTTTTTTTGGTTTTTAACGTTTATTTTAAGCATATATGGAAAAACAGAGAAGAGAAAAAAGAAAAAAAAAAATAATAATAGTACAGGTTATCTACGTCTGTTATCCACTTATACAATTCAAATTAATCTTAGAAGAGGTTGATTGTGGTTAAACCCCAATCCCAATAATATCTCCTACTTAAATAAAATTACTAATACAATAATAATATTTACGTAGGTATATCAGTTAAATCATCATTTTTTTTCCCCAACCAATTATATAATTTTTCCCAATTTTTCAAAGCTTCACATTTGGGCATCCCTCTCACTAGATTAGTTAAAACGTCCATTTCGGCGACTTGCAATATTTTCTGAACTAATTCATCTTGGTTAGGGCAACTCTTTTGTCTCCAAAACTTGGCATAGAGAGTTCTAGCCACTGTCAAAATATAAATAGAAATATATTCATCATCTCGAGGAATTTCATTTCTCACAAAGGAGAGTAGCAACAGCTCCGGCTTGAGTGGTATATTAACCTTTAGTATCTCAGACAGCATTCTAAGAACACCTACCCAGTAACTTTTTGCTGATTTACATGACCACCACAAGTGATAAAACGAGCCATTCATTGTGCCACACTTGCAACATTTTGGTGAAATAGTGGGACTGATCTTATTCAGTTGGACTGGTGTAATATGCCACCTATGAAAAAGCTTTAAAAAGTTTTCTCTATAATTGGTCGGTTTGATAGTCTTATAGTTACTCTTCCAAAATAGGGCCCATTGTTCTAAAGTTATGTTTTTCTTTTTCTTTTTCTTTTCCAAATAAAAAAAAAAATTATTTCAACTCCAAAAATTAACAACACAGTGTATCCACTACAGTTCGCATACAGACAGGCTTATATGAAATAAGAAAATTAACAAGAACAAACTAAAATCAAAGCTGTAACCCGTCTCTATTCTTCCTATTGAGACTGAATGTAGTATTAAACCAGTTTAACATCACAAATCTTCATATCCGCTTTTATCCTTATATCTACAATCTATGTACCTCATTCTTTTTTTTAACCATTTATAAAACTTTTCCCATTTATTTGTTGCTTCAATTTTGGGTGTCCCTTTCAACATATTTGACAGAATATCCATCTCCGCAGCTTGAAGTACTTTATCTACGACCTCCTCTAATTCTGGACACTCTTTTTGTCTCCAGTACCTAGCGTATACGATTCTTGCCGCTGTTAATACGTATATCGTCAAATGTTCGTCCTCTTGGGGGACTTCCTTTCTCACTAAAGAGAGTAGCATAACTTCGGGTTTAAAATGCCAGTTTATATTTAACATCGTTTTCAGCATTCCATAAATTTTAACCCAAAATTTCTTTGCCACTATGCAAGTCCACCAAAGGTGGTAGAATGAACCTATCGTTATCCCGCATTTCCAACATTTTGGTGGGGTGGTCGGGTTGATCTTATTTAATTGGACAGGGGTAACATACCACCTGTGAAATAATTTAAAAAAGTTTTCTCTGAAATTAATCGGCTTAATAGTTTTATAATTCAGTTTCCAGAAGAGCAGCCAAGTTTCTAGGTCTATATTTTTTGCCAGGTTTTTGGACCATTTCAGCATTACTTCTTTGACAGCTTCGTCCTCTAATTTAATCTGCATCATATAATTGTATGTTTTTTTAATTGTTTTGTCTACCTTATTTAATAAAATTTTATCAAAATCAAATCTAGAATTAGTAAACCCAACCAGCTTATCCTTATTGAATTTAGCCATTACCTGTGTCATGGACCACCAGTCTAATTTTATGCCTTTCTCCTCCAAATCGTCTTTCCCTCTTATTCTATCGTTTCCATCTAATAGGTCTTGATATCTAATTGTCTTTGCATAGTCCCTTAACTGTGGCTGTATTGAGGCTTCATTAGGTGATATCCATCTCGGGACTTTATTGTAAATTTTCCTTTTAAATTTCAGCCACACATTATATATCCCCCTACGGATCAGGTGATTAACAAAATACTTCTGTGTTTTCTCTGCATACCATAAATTGAAATGCCATCCGTTTAATAAATTAAAACCTTCTAACATTAATGTTCTTTTATTTTCAAGCCCTATCCAATCAAGCAACCAGGGAGTACCGCATGCTGTATGATAGTTTTCCCAATCTGGGAGACCTAAACCTCCATTTTCCTTGGTATCCGTTAGAATTTTCCATTAAATCCTCGGTTTCTTGTCCAACCATATAAAGGATCTAATCATCTGTTCTATCTTAATAAAAAAAAATTTCCTAGTTGCGAAGTTAACCATTTGAAATAAAAACAACACCTTAGGTAATATATACATCTTTATCAAAGCAATTCTACCCATAAAAGAAAGTTGTAAAGTTCGCCATTTCTTTAACTTATCTTCAAGTTCTTTTAAAAGAGGCTCATAATTAAGTTCATATATATTACTGCATTTACTACTCAGCATTATCCCTAAATATTTAACTTTCGTTTCCCTCTGGAAACCTGTTCCTTTTTCAATAGCCTGAATATCGTAGGTGGACATATTTTTTGTTATGATCTTTGTCTTCTTAAAGTTAACCTTTAACCCTGCAACTTGCCCATATTCGTTTACCTCTTTTAATACTTCATCAGTTGAATCTATTGGGTCTTGTACAATTAAGCCAACACTTTGTAGGTTTCATCTTTAATCTCTAAACCCTTTATTTTATCATTGTTTCTTATAGACTCCAGTAAGATTTCCAAGGATAGCACAAAAAGTAACGGGGAAAGTGGGCATCCCTGTCTGGTACCTTTTCTTAAATTAATTTCTTCTGTTAAATCTCCGTTTACAATTATTTTTGCCCTTTGATCCTTATATATAGCTTTCACATTTTGAGTAAAATCTTCTCCAAAATCCATCATCTTTAACTGACTAAACAAAAAATCCCAATCTAAATTATCAAATGCTTTCTCCGCGTCTATGAAAAACAAAGCCACTTGTTTCTTCCCGGTAAAGTTATGTTTTTCTTAAAATTTTCTGCCCACTTTATCATAGGTACCTTAACCGTTTCATCCTCAAGCTTCATTTGTAGCATACACTTTCTTAATAACTTTGTCTTGTCCTATAGTCAATATTCTGTCAAAATCAAAATTCTCCTTAGTGAAGCCCAACCGTTTGTCTTTGTTATATTTAGTTGTTATCTGGGTCATAACCCACCAGTCTAGTTTAAACCCTAAAGCTTCTAGATCCTCTTTCTTTCTCATTTTGTTCTTTTCGTCAATCAGGTTTGTATATCTAATCACCTTCGTCTTATTCCGTAATTGAGGTTGTGTTGAGGCTTCTTCTAGAGAAATCCATCTAGGTGTTATTTTATCGTATATTTTTCTTTTAATTTTCAACCAGGCCTCATAGAGCGATTTTCTAATCAGATGACTTCTAAAATATTTTTGGCTCTTTTCTATGTACCAGAGATTGGCGTGCCAACCTGCCTGTAGATCGAACCCTTCTAACGCCAAAATACGGCTATCTTCCAATATTATCCAATCCTTTAACCATAAGGTAGCACAGGCTATGTGATATACCTCAAAATCAGGGAGACCTAGTCCTCCGTTTTCTTTTAAATCAGTTAAAATCTTCCATCTGACCCTGGGTTTCTTACCCAGCCATAAAAAGGATCTTATCTGTCGATTCAGTTTATTAAAGAAAGGTTTCCTGACTGCAAAGTTTACCATTTGTAAAAGGAACAGAACCTTTGGAAGTATATTCATTTTAATTAAAGCCGCCCTCCCCATAAAAGATAAACTTAAATTAGCCCATTTTTTAAAAACTAATTCTATATCTTTTAGCAGGGGTATGTAATTATTTTCATATATAGAGCTGCATTTATTTGTTATTGTTATACCTAGATATTTTAATTTTTTTTCAGTTTTAAAATCCGTTCTTCTTTCCAGGTCTTGAATCTCTTGAGAGGTCATGTTTTTCGTCAATATTTTTGATTTCTGTTTGTTCACCTTTAACCCTGCAACCTCTCCAAATTCGCCTAATTCTTTTAAAACCTCCTCCACTGATTCTACTGATTCTAAAGGGTTTTGGAGAATCAAGACCATGTCATCCGCATATGTCAAAACTTTGTATTCTTCCCCTTTTATCTTTAATCCTCTGATTTTAGTGTTCCTTCGTATAGCATTTTTAAGGACTTCCAACGATAAAATAAATAATAAAGGAGATAAGGGACAACCTTGTCTTGTCCCTTTACCTAAAATTATCTCTTCAGTCAGGTCTCAATTGACGATTATTTTAGCTAGCTGTGTATCATAAATTGCTTGTATATTCTTAATAAAATCAGTCCCAAAAACCATTTTGTTTAGGATTTTGAACATAAAATTCCAGTCCAAATTATCAAATGCCTTTTCTGCATCAAGAAAAAAAAAGAGCAACGTTCTTGTCCCTATTCAATTCGTAGTATTCTAGTACGTCTAATAACATCCAAATGTTAGTTCTCATATATCTCCTGGGGAGGAAACCTGTCTGATCTGAGTGTATTAGTGTGTTTAAAGTTTTTTTCATTCTGTTGGCCAGGATAAGAGCATATAACTTATAGTCCACATTAAGTAATGATATGGGACGGTAGCATCTAATATCGTCCGCTTCTCCCTCTGATTTTGGGATAAGAGTAACGTTGCTATATCTCCAAGATGGTGGTAATTTGGCTGAAAGCCAGACCTCATCAATTAAATTTTTAAAGTAATTTATAATAGTATCCTTGAAAGTAATATAATATTCTGGGGGGATACCATCTGGTCCGGCTGCCTTGTTTTTCTTTAATTTAGACCAGGCTTCCTCTACCTCACACATTGTAATCGGTCCGTTTAATATGTTCTTCTTTTCTTCTGTTAACTTTATCAGTTGTTTATTGGCTAAATAATCTTCTTGATTTTCCTTATTCAACTCAACCTTATTATATAAATTTAAGTAAAAGTCTCTTACTATTGTCTTCATCTCTTCTATTCGTGATTTATGTCTTCCTTCTTTGTCTTTCAAAACCTTAATTATTTTCCTTTCCCTCTCTTTCCTGATTTTGTAAGCTAGCCATTTTCCTGGTTTATCTGCCTTCTCAAAAAATTGTTGTCTGGAATAAGCTATTTTTCTATCCATTTCTTCTAAAAATAATAAATGAACCTTATGTTGCAAATTTCTAATTTCATTTTTAATATCCTGCAATGACGGATTTACCTTTAATTGTCTCTCTTTTCGTTTGATTAATTCCGTCAAATTCACCAGAGTTTTGCGTTCTTCTCGTCTCTTGTTTGCGCAAAAATTGATAACTAAACCTCTAAAAAAAGCCTTGCTAGTTTCCCAAACTGTTAAATGTGAAACCTCCTTCTGTACATTCTTTTTAAAAAAGAAATTCATTTCTTCTTTTATATATTGAACAAATTTTTTGTCTTTCATCAAGCCTGCATTCATCCTCCATCCTGAACTACTTCTTCTGCTGGGCCCTATAGATAGTAAAATAGGGCTATGATCCGCTACAGTTGAGGGTAAAATTTCAACAGCTTCGATTAATTTCGCTAAACCTATTGATATCCAAACCATGTCTATCCTTGACCATGACTTATGTCTATTGGAAAAAAAAGTGTAATCTCTCTTATTGGGATTAATAGTGCGCCATGCATCCATTAAAACGAGTTCTTCTGCCATTTTGAAAAAAACCTCTGGTAAAACATTGCTACCTGACGACTTATTTTTCTTATTTTTTTTATTATTACTATTTCTGAGACTTCTATCCAATTTGGGGGCACTGACTGCATTGAAATCACCAATAATACAGATGTTGTCGTATTTACACTTGGAAATTCTTTTATACAAATCCTTATAAAATATCCCTTGCATATCATTGGGTGCATAAACATTTATCAAAAGAAATTTTTGTTGTTCTTTCATTATTTCAATAGCCTGACATCTTGCATCCTTAGTCTCGAAAATTAAATCAGCTTGATTATCTGGTTTAGTGTATGTTACTAATCCTCTCTTTTTTTTTCTCCAACTCTGAGGTTATTATCGCCTTCCCTAATCTTCTATTGGTTAACAGAGGTTCATCTCTCTTTTTTATATGGGTCTCTTGCAGACAAATGATATCTGCGTCTAGTCTTTTAAGTTGGAGGAAAACTCTTTTTCTTTTCTGCGGGGAGTTTAAACCGTTAACGTTCAACGAGATAATCTTCAGTTTATTAGCCATATTTTTATTTTGAAATCCCTACCGTTCAGTCAGTTGAGTTTTCTTTTTTTTTTGTAGTCTCGTTTCTCTCTGTAACTGTTCCTCTCCTAAAGAAACCTCTCCCTCCTCTTGTTCATTTGCACCGAGGAGGTCCACCAGTTGCGCTGACTCTCTCTGTGAAGTCTGGTCCTCTAAGTCCTTTAAATTTTTCCCTCTTGGTTTTCTTTGCCAGTTCCTTGTTTGATTTTTAATAAATTCCTCTGCTTTGTAAACTGAATCAATTTTAAATCTAGTATTTGCATATGTAAATAGAATTCCTTCCGGGACCAACCGTCTGTACATAATACCTTTTTCTCGCAGCATCTCGACTAATTTCATGTATTCTTTCCTCCTGGTCCTTATCGACCATGGAATTTCTTTCATAATCTTAATTCTTGTCCCTTTAATCGTTAGCTGCTGTTCTCTAACTTCCCCCCATACCTTTTCTTTTATGGCCTTTCGCACAAACTTTACATGCACCTCTCGAGGGAGATCGGGTTTTTTTTGCGTATAGTGTGTTAACTCTGTATACAAAATCTATTTCCTTCTGAATTTCATCCTTCTCCATCCCGAGAATATCTGTTAAAACATCCCCCATTAGTTTTAGTAAGCTTTCATTCTTCTCCTCGGGTATGTTCAGAAATCTAAGAACATATTCTGCCTGTCCCATTTCTATTTGGGCCAAATTCAAGAAACCTTTTAAGGTTGACGCTGAGCTGATATAATTTAGTACACCTCCTGATGATGTCGGAGATGTGTGGTATATGCAAATGAGCTATGCAAATGACTTGTGCTAATGAGCTCCGGCACCTCTTTTTCTCTGGTAATGAATATGTTACTGAGCAGCAGACTATTTAATAGCCATTTTGCTACAAATTCAAAACCAAGGCGCCCCATCCAGCCTGCAAGAGCCTCCTCTCCTTGTTCATCCTGCTTCTCCCCTTCCTGGCTTCACAACGACACTTTAGGGTTCCAGCGCAAAGATTGTCACTCTGCACAGTCAGCAACTGATTATTTTATCAAGGGTCAGCTTTTGACCTACCTGCTCGTGCACATGCAAAGGGGCTCTCTGATCTCCTCTTAGCCAAAGATTGCCCAACTCTCCTCAGATGCACTTGACCTGCTCCTTTCCCATTTACCCACATCTGGAGTGAAGCCTTTGCTGCTGTTCAGATTAGAATGGGTGGGGGTCTAAGGGCCCTTGGCCCAGGTCTCGGGCTTATGAAGAAACTGCCAAGATGCATAGAAAAGTGGGGAAGAATCTTGGGGTCAAGGACCATGCAGGAAAGCCCTTGAGGATGTAGCCAAGATTCTGAGTTGCCTGTTACCTATCCTGCTGTAGATTGCACAGTGGAAACAAAATGAGGTAATATGCTTATTCAGACTGCTGGAAATCAGTTTTTCCTTTAAATATATGGGTTATGCTTGCATGTCAAGTGCTACCTCATAATAAAGTCAAGCAGATTATAACCAGATGCACAGGGCTTTTTTTGTAGAAAAAGCCCAGCAAGAACTCATTAGTATGTGAGGCCACACCTCTGACATCACCATTATTTGCATACTAGGCCACACCTCTGACATCACCATCATTTGGCTACTAGGCCACACCTCTGATATCACCATCATTTGCATACTAGGTCACACCTCTGACATCACCATAATTTGCATACTAGGCCACACCTCTGATATCACCGAAAGTGCCATAATGTCTTTTATGAGGTGTGGTAACAATTCTGGTCATCACATCTCAAAAAAGATATTCTAACACTGGAAAAAGTCCAGAAATATATAGCCATATACATATACAAAGGCATAAATATATAGCCATCCCAGAAAAAAAAATCAAATTCCAACACACTACTCAATCACAAGAGCCAGAATGGTGTAGTGCTTAAAGAAAGAGAAATAAAGCAAATAGGGAAAAAGAATGACTTACAGAGAGAGAGAGAGGGGGAGGGAGGGAGGGAAAAAGGAAGGAAGGAAAGAAGGAGTGGGAAAAGGCAAACATGGAAAAAGAAATATTGACAGAAAGACTGACAGAAAAAAAGAGTGGGGAAGTGGAAAAGAAAGCAAATAGAGAAAAAAGAAAGACTGACAGAAAGAAAAAATGAATGAATGAAAGGGGGAGAAAGTTGGAAAGAAAAAAAAGAGGGAGGGAGAGGGAAATAAGGCAAACAGGAAAAAAGAAATATTGACACACAGACAGGAAAGAAAGAAAGAAAGAAAGAAAGAAAGAAAGAAAGAAAGAAAGAAAGAAAGAAAGAAAGAAAGAAAGAAAGAAAGAAAGAAAGAAAGAAAGAAAGAAAGAAAGAAAGAGAGTGGAAAATAAAGCAGACAGAGAAGACTGACAAAGAAAAAATGAATGAATGAAAGGGGGGAGAGAGAAAGAAAGAAACACTGACAAAAAGAAAGAAATAATGAATGAAAGGGAGGAAGGGGGAGACAGTTGGAAACAAATAGAGGGAAAAAAGGAAAAGAAAGTAAATAGGAGGGAAGGAGTGAAAGGAGGAAACAAGTAAAGTAAGGAGGAAAGAAAGAAAAAGGAAAAAGAAAGGAAAAGAAATAAACTGAAAGAAAGCAACTTACCTGTAAAACTGCTGACTCCCAAGAAGCCCGGGCTCTGCAGCTTGACCCCCAAGCCCTGCCAGCCAGATGGACGTCGGGAGGCCCCCACGCAACCGTGGCTGGCCTCCCTAAGCCCCGCCCAACACCCAGACATCTGGAGGCCCTGCGCAAGCCTGGCTGGCCTCTCTGAGCCCTGCCCAACAGCAGGGGAAGCCTCCCAGGCTGAGCCGGAACGCTGCCCAGACATTCCGGCTCAAAAAAAGCCCTGCAGATACATACGACAAATTGGTAACACTTACTTTCCCAGAGCACTGAAGGAGTGACTGAATGACTTGGCAGCCAAATGAAGCAGGGTCTGTACAAATATTTCTATCTTCAGAGGATTGAAGGAGAAGCCTTCATCTGGAGGGGGTAAAAGAGTTCCACCTGAGTCAGTCCTTCCCCTACACCTTTGATTCATGTTGGATGAATTCATCAGAATTTTTTTTTTGCTATCTTAAACTTTTTTTCAAAAAAAATGCAAGACTCTCTCATAATGATGGTGAAGTGGGAACGGTTTAGACAACTCTTCTACAGAACATCAAGCCGTTTGTCCCAAATTAGTCACAGTGTGTCTGCCAAGGCCATGCCTTCATCGTCCAAGGGATTTTATCTGGCTTTTTTAAAATACACCAGCATCCATTCAAACAAAGCCTGTGCAAGAATTTATTCCTCAAAGATATGATCATGCTAGCCCTAACCTGGATAGCTTAGGCAAGGGCCTGATCTTGTCAGATCAGAATTAATAATACTGATACCATCTTGGATTTTAGGACGGAAAGTGCAAATGTATTGTATGTATACAATGAATTTTAATGATTTTACTGTAGTTTATTTTAACATTATGTATTTTAACTGTTGTGAGCTGCCCTGAGCCCAATAGGGGAGGGGGGGCTATAAATATAATATAATATAATATAATATAATATAATATAATATAATATAATATAATATAATATAATATAATATAATATAATATAATATAATATAATATAATATAATATAATATAATATAATATAATATAATATAATATAATATAATATAATATAATATAATATAATATATAAATAAATCTCAAGATGCTAACTAGAGCCAACCCTGGCAAGTACTTGGAATACCAGAGCCGGGACACAGAGGCAGGCAGTGCAAGCCGCTTCTCTGAAAAATGCCCAAGCCCCACTAGGGATCACCTCATCTGAAGTCACCATGATTTCCTCACACATACAACTAAAAAAAAATGACCACGCTTATGCTAAACTAGATTAACGACCCACTTTCAAGGTATATTTTAATAGATATGATTCCAAATGGACAGTAACCATGGGAAAAACGAGAATTTTCAAGCAGGCCAAACACAGTCTTCTTCATTTTCTGCTTGCTCAAATAAGCAATTTAGATCAGTCCATTTCGGTGATATGAAACGCACAGCCTGCATATCCAAGGAATCATGAAACTAATCCCAAAAGGGATTTAGACTAGTTCAGCTCAAACTTAACTCTAAAAAATCTCTTTACAGTTTACCTGACGCAGCCTTAGAATGAGAACTGCAATTTAACAATTCACAGCAGTATCCAGATGGACCGCATCCTTTTGTTGCTATTAAATACCCTTACCGTCATCGTCATCCTGATTAGGATTGGGCACATCCTTCAGAATAGTGAGGATTTCCTCGGTGGTGGCTTTATTTTTAATGGCGATGTTTAAACAGAGTGCAACATTGTATCCAGGAAGAGACTCTACACACAGACAAAAAAAATTTGTTTTGTTAGAAATCTGGCACAAATCTTTTGTAAATGAAAAACTGTGAACTTACCATCGAGTTCCTGTTCTGAGGAGGGCTCCAGACTTCCAGGACAAATCAGGCTTCGTTCCTCTCCTCCCTCCTCCGTTAATCTGGATCCTCATTTTAAAGTTTAAGATACACATGCCCTGGTTAAAAGTAACCACAACCTTTGACATTTTGTGGTTGGCTCTACCTCCTGAGGCAGCGATGCTGTAGTGGCACCAACCACTCCTGGGTCAGAATGCCAAACGCTTAAAAACATTGGGGACCTGTGCTCTAAAGTTTCTTCGGAGCTCTTGAGGAGATGTATAACTGCATCTCTTTGGTGATTCTAGTTCCCCTTTTTTTAAAAAAAAAAAAGGCACAGGACTCTTGTGGGGTAAATTAGACTGAGCAAAACAGCAACTGTTCAAGGTTCATCTACTGAGCGTTATGGCTCAAGAGGGTTTTGAACTGAGGTCTCTCCAGTCCAAAGTCAGACACCCTATCAGCTACCCATGACCACATCCCTTACAGCAGCCTGGCACGAACAATTCCCATACTGCAACCATAGGCCCGAGATTATGACAGAATAGTTCATATAAGGCCCCAAGATTTCAATGGGATTCAGCCGGAGTAATCTGCCTTGTCAGTCTCTGAGCTGCTCTGCTACATGATCTTTCAGAAAACCAATTCTCTAAAGCAGGGGTGGCCATCGGTAGCTCTCCAGATGTTTTTTTGCCTACAACTCCCATCAGCCCCAGCCATTGGCCATGCTGGCTGGGGCTGATGGAGTTGTAGGCAAAAAACATCTGGAGAGCTACCGTTGGCCACCCCTGCTCTAAAGCACTCCTTCCCAGAACAATAAGGTTTCGTCCTTCAGGGTGATGTAGTTGTATCATCTCAAGTGGTAACAGACAGTTATCTCAGAAACTATTAATGTTTTCTGAAAAAGCCATACAAACAGCATACATACTGTTACTTTCATCTCCGTATTTATAAATGCATGATGGATTGGCAGGAAACAGGACTGAAAAAGTGGCAGGAACAACAGATACTGTTTGTTGGTGGTATGACAACCTGGGGGGGAAGGAGAAAAAAAAAGGAAAGATTTTACAGGAATTGGACAAAGGACTTTGGCTGTTGCCAAGTACAGAGTAGACAAACCATGAATTAGTACAGCACTCTCCTGGCCAATGCTGGAAGTTTCCAGGTCACACTGGTAGATGAAATATACAGAGTTTTCCTGCTTAAAAATCTGTCCACTTCTCGAGCCAGACTGCAAAACAGCCATGCTTTCAGAACTATTACTGCAGCCTAGAAACCTTTCAGAAATGAAAGTTTGTCATTCCTGTGTGCTGAAAGCCAGGTAATATCCTACATAAAAGATGCACATGTTCAACGGCCAGAAATATCAATGTGGTTCCTTCTTCACATTAGGACTCTAGATCTATTAACGAGGGAAGTCAGTTCTACAGGATGGAACAAAATCTGCAGCAGCTGCAAATGTTCTATTGTTGAGGTAGTGAGACTGCAAAAGACAGTGAGGCTGCCTCAAGCTGTCACTTCAGCTGGAATGCCAAGCTGCAGTTTGGCATTAAATGGATGAGCCAGGTGCTTGTGCCCTTCCACTTCCACACACATGCTCCTAGTCAATTAGGGATGTCTGCTTTTTAGTGCCAACCAAACTGCAACCAATGACTTGTGCTTGGGCCCTCCAAAGGGGGATGCAAAGCTGCCATGCGGATCGTGGTCTGGAAGGGAAAACGCAAACTGAAGCTTGCCGGTTCATATGCAACAGCAAGCACTGGTTTGCACAAAAGCAGAAGGCATTAACTGAGCATGTGCAGGGAGGAGGGAGCACATCAACACACAGTGACAAGCCAGTGTAAGAACTGAGAGACTATTTCATATGATTCTTCACTCCTCCCCTCACAAAGTTTAACTCCATCTTGATACATCTCTGATTCTGACTAACTGTACCCCATCTGCAATCCTCAAATTTTACTTACCTCATGCATTTCTCCAATACTTCTTTTACGAATTTAGGTTTGGGCTTGTCGAGGTCATGCGTAAGACAGTCTGACCTGTTATTGAACAGCAAGAATAAAATCATGTAGCTACTGTTAATCCATTTATGTTTTCCCTTGTACATGCTGGTTTAAGCTCCACAGCAGCATCAGTAAGAAAGCAAATTAATATTAGAGAAGCATTTATAACTGCAAACTCCCCCCACATAATGTACTTAAAAAGGAAGACATTTTAAAACTAGGAGATGGGTAAGTAAACTTTTCCCATTAAAAAGCCATCATCATTTTTGGAACGTGTGGTAATTAGCACTCTAGAGACAAGTACCTCAGAAGGAGCTAAGAATTATGTTACATTTAAAAGCAAAACAGAAGTCAAGTCATTTTGAGAGGTAGCAAGAAGCAAAAGCTTGCAATAGGCTGTATAGAAACTTACCAGTCTTCCCAACTCCAACGGAACTGAAAGTTACTCAAATGGTGGGAAAACCAATTGATAAACCTTAAATGGAAAACAAAAATCAAATGCTGGTAATTTCTCAATGTGTGACCCAGAGCCATTCACAGGGCTATCACTTAAATTCCACCCCACCCTATTAACTTCCAAACCAAGCAATATATTTCGTACCAGTGCTGTTTCCAGCTCACTGCAAAGATATGGTCTTTGAGAGTCACCGTTACAGGACAAACAAAACAAGAATGGCCCATAAAACAGCTTTGGCAAACTATAGACGGATGGTGCTGTTCAATTTGGGGATAGGTGGCAATTTCACCAAGCTCCTTAGAGATCTAGCAGATTTACTCACCTATCTATGCAGGTCGTATTCATTGTATCCAGGCGCATGTACAACATTTCAGCGGCTTGTGCTAGCTGCAAGTTTCTGGTTAAGGTACCAAATGGGATGAGTCGTTAAGCTGTCCTTTGTGGTTTTGGGGGATATGTGCAAAACCCTCCACATACCCAGCTCCTACCACTAAGAAGAACTTGGGTACTTATGTCTCATTTTCAAGATACAAAAGAAGCAGGGGGAGTATGCTTTTTTATTGGACCTGCTTTCCACAATTAAGCTGTCAAGTTATTTTTCTGGCAAAAACTAAGAGAATGAGATTAGTTCTGGATTAGTGCTCTTCTTACAGATATCACACAGCAGCTGAATGTACAAAACTTACTTTTCATAGTGCTACAGATCAGCTATATCTCACCGTGAAGGTTTTACCTACATACAACAGATACCAACAAAGGTATCTCCTTATTAACTTGGAGCCTGTTCCGGCACTGAATCTCAGGGAGAACATTAAACATGCTTTTGGGCTCTCATGCGCCACTTCCAACCCCACCCTTCACTGCAGAGAGCAAACAATATTTGTTTGTAACACGTCTCTCTGAATAGCACCCTCCCTCCAAATAATGGGGGTTTCCAATCATACGGCCAGGGAAACCTTGTACTAAAATGATGCATTTAATGGAAATCAACCATTAAACCCTTTTCCAATTATGATGAAATTAAATTAGTGATTAGGAGATTTACGAGGATAATTCTGGAGAATCACAAGTGGATAATTAAGGACGTTACACATGTTAACTACCACCTTCAACTTAGGCGCTATTCTTATAAACGCTGCAAAGTCCTATGAAACAGCAAAAGATATTTGAAATAACTTTAAGAACATAAAGTGGGACACTCTGAAGAATAAGCCACCGGGGTTGGAAGAAAAGAACCCTCTGAAACAAGCAACAAGAAGCAATGCAAAAGCATGACAACAAACAAAATCCGGAAAAGGGATTTACCAGTATTATTTTATCACAATCTCACCCCAAAGATAACATGATCGCTCTCTGAGGATGAAACAGCTATTGCTACAACCATCTGCTTCCTGCATAAAGTAACAAACTAACTCAGGATGAGAGGACTTGCAGAAGAAAGGATACAACTTGAGGTAAAGAGCCAGGCTGAAGTTTACAGAGTTCAATAAGAAGAGTTGTGTACATGACCTCTGTGCGTGGCGGAACAGGAAGCTGAAACATCTCAGAAAAGATGACCTAGGTGGCAAAAAAAGATACAATGGAGAGGCTGAAATGCTACTGACTTCAGTGCTAACATGTTTTGTTAACCTATACCTCTTGGAATACAATGGAAACTTTACTGGTGGCCCTCGTGCTTTGTACTATTATAAACACTATATAAAATAATGCATATTTATTAAAGGTGTGCATTTTAAACTGGGGCTGCATTTCAGCTATCCAAAATGGTCATTGGGGACCGCTGCCCTATGCAGTTGGAAACTAAGCATTTCTTTAAGTTTCTTTTTTGCCCTTGTTCCAAGAACTTACAATGAAGTATAACAAGGATGCACAGACTTCAGGGGTCTTAGACCCAATTCTGTTCAGTTTTAGAGCAATATGCCAATCAGGATATCATTGTTACTGGACAGACCGTATTTACTGAAGTTTACTACGTAAGCTGTAATTAGTACAACTGTCAAATTTAATGCCTGTGCTAAGCAAAATTTATACCTCAACAATATGGTAGTTCAGAGGGATCTTGTTCTTTCCAGGGTAGCTCAGCAACTGGGCAGCACTAGAGAAAGAGACAGACGGATGTGTGACAAATACAAATATATAAGCCTAGCTAGGAAGAATGAACAAATGCTTTTAGTTATGTAACACACACATAGAGACACACACACACACACGGCCCAGAGTTGTTATTTCAAAGTAAAAACATGTTTGGGAGATCCATTCACAGATCTTGTCTACCTTGGGTGTAAACAAGAAGCCCCATCCAGACACATTTTGAGTTGTCTTCGGGAGCAAGGAGCCGCATTCCAGATTCTAACTTTGTTTTAAGCAAGATCCTTGGCAGTTAGCTCCTGCTCCAGAAAGCCACCTCACTTTCCCAAGTTTGTTTTAAAACATGCAGTCTTGGCCTTAAAAGTCCCCCCTTGCCCCCAACAGTGTAGGATATTTCACCATCACTGGGTTTGGGAAAGACCTCTTGGCTGCCTGTTGCTTGTTCTACGTGAAAGTCAAGATTCCTCACCACGTCATTCTCTCCTTCCAGTGTGATTTGATGATGCAGTGGAGATTTTCTTCTATCACGAACCTCTCTACCGAGTGACTGCCAGGCATGACAGGACCCTGTTGAAAGGATGCAGAGGAGGTGAGTGGGACAGTCTCCAAGTCTCCATCAGAGTTCTGGCGACTGTTCTAGGAATATGTTTTACAAAGAAACTGAAACATTTTGCCAACTCTTTTCAGCATACTGGAAAGCGTATGTGCTGAGGCTGAATTTGGCTGCCGTTTAAGAACAGAGAATGGGATTGGACCCCCTGCAGCTACTTCCGTGAGCACAAAGGAGGTTTTTGATTCATTTTTTTTTTCATACAGCATTTCCCCATGCCATGCCACCAGCTGCCTTTAGAAGCAAGGAGCAGCTACTAAAAATTAATAATCAAAACCCCCACTTGGCAACTGTAAGTCCCTTGCAAGAGCTGAAGTGGATATCTGGATCTCAGGCAGTTTTAGACAAAACAAAACAAAATAAAAAATGCAGAAACTAGACAAATTTGGGACCCCACCCCCAGCTATGAAGGCTTCTAACCCAGTGGCTGCCCTCAGTTACAGTTTAGTTCAATGTAGTTTTTTTTTTCTAGATTAAAACTGGAAGTGCATTTCACTCTAGCATTCAGGAGGATCTACTTTGCCCCCTCTCTCAGGGTCCAGCATCCTGGCCATGCAGTCTCCTTGCAGCTCCAAGGAAACCCAATTGCTTCTAGAAATCCCACCCTTCCCTTTGCTTACAGCCAGGGATGGTACAGAGCTTTCTGAGAAGCAGAGATGCCTTCAAAGTTCCCTGCTGCCTGCCTGCAGCAAGGACTGCAGGAAGTCTTCCCACCCCACAGAAGGAAGCAGTGCCTCCATATGGTGAGTATCAGGAAGCAACTGTATGGTCACGCCCTGCACCTAGGGCACTCCCATTTCAGCAGCACTCCGGAGCAGGACTGAAAAGTCTCCACGTGAGCCACCATGTTAGCTGCTGCAAGCCCATCAGCCGTAGCTCAGCTATGCCAGTGATGCCCAACGAATATTCGCTCCCTCCGAAGAATATTCACTCCCTCCATTGGAATGCCTCATCCCTGCACAGGCGGAGGAGGGAAGCAACACCATGCAGAGTGACCTGCTCCTAGGGACATGGATACATTCCACACAGCGGCTTTAATTTTTTTAAAGGAACGCTCCAGCTTCTTCCAGCAGTTAGGGAATTCTTCAGCTGCTTCCCCCCCCACCCCCCCACAGCAGCAAATAAAATCAGCCACGTGAATCCCCATCCCCTGCCCACAGCTCACCTCGGGATCATCCGTGTAGTCAAACATTCTAAAGATCACCCTAGGCATCGGGTAGGCGGAATCTTCCGTGTGCGGTGGGGGAGTGAAGGGAGGCAGGTTATGCTGCAGCGCCTCGCACAGCACATTGTCGAATGCCAGGTAGGGCCGCGGAATGTGCCTTTCCTGCCAGTGGTCCTTCTTCAGCTTCTGAACTTGAGCCCAGAGGCAGTCTAAGTACTTCACGGAAAAAAAAGAATTGCTTTTCAGCAATTTCTAAGCTCTTCATGCAGGGATGCCCCTTGTTCCTTTGGAGGTCACCTCTCTGTTTAATTTTCTAGCTTGGAAAACTGAATACCCTCCCACTAGCTCCCTGACCCATCGCTGCCTTAAGTAGTCATCTGCTAAGAGTCAAAGAACACAATTCACATAACACCTTTCTGTTAGGAGCAACACAATGACACAACAGTGTACAAGCGTTTGAATTCAACAGAACTGTTTGACAGGCTGACGTTACCCCCAAGAAATGTTTAAAATAACTTGTTTAACATTAAAATGGGGTGTGTGTGTGTTAATGTCCAATTTCATGAAGAGTTGTGGTGCTCTTGAAAGCTCACACATTGCTATGTGTCATTGGGTTGCTCCTAACAGAAGGTATCATGTGGATTTTGGGTTTTTTTGCTTTAGGATACATTAGGCTGCTGACAATTTTTTTCTTGCGGTTCAGAAAGCTTGTCAGTTAGTTTGACATGACCAAGAGGTGCTCAGCAAATACAAGCACTCCCCTTCTCCTTCACCCGCCATGTGGCAAAGCATTCATCAAAGTGAGGAGACTTTCAAAAGCAGAAGGTAAATTGCAAGTTGGGTCTACTGTTGGGGGTGGGGTGGGGAGTCAGAGCTCACACTGGGAACAGCTAGTTTGCCAAGCACCATGAAACGGCAACTGGTGGGATCAGAAGCTTGCAAACTGCCACTTGGAAATGATATTACATACACAGACAATGAGTTCAGCATTCTTAAGTTGTTCTGGATTCACTGGCAGCTTTCTGCTGATGGAAGGCATTTGTGTCAGCAGTAGGGCATTTTCTCCTTCCAAGGTCTCACTGAATCCCTCCAAAACACCATTTCTGAAGGATACAGGGATGCTCAGGATCAGCACGACGGGCAAAAATCCTCCCCATTCCATCAGTCGAATATTACTGCTAAACCCAACTCAGTACTCCAAAGACTGAATGGGGATAAGGGAATGAGCAAGCATGGGCAATAAATATTCTTTTGTTAATGAAAGAATACTCGTGAACTGTTGTTTTGACATTCAGGAAAGAAAAACCAGTGCCAGGACTTGTCCCTAAAACAGCAGCAATTTTTTTTTGGGGGGGGATGGGGGGTGGGAGGAGAGCACAACAAATTCATTTATCAGAGTTGCCCATAGCAGCTCAAATCAAAACGGGGTATTCCAACGAAACATTCTTCAGTGAATGCACTGGTGTGGATTTAAAGAAGCCCAGATACACCTACCTCTTCTTGCGGATGTGGCTGATCAGCAGACCAAACTTGTAACATTGGCACGTGAATCTTCTGGCGGCGCCTGAAGCAAGAGGAAAAGAGGGAAAAACCATGTTAAGTCACTCCTCCTCCTCCTCAGGAGCCTGATTTCGTCAGATCTCAGAAGCTAAGCAGGGCCAACCCTGACATGCACCTGGATGGAGACCTCCAGGGAATACAAGGGCTGGGATGCAGAGGCGGGCAATAGCAAGCCACCCCTCTGAATGTCCTTGCCTCACTAGGGGTCGCCAAAAGCCAGCCATGACTTCCAGGCATGCATGCACACAAACACAAAATAAATTAAAACGTAAGTTTTACTCCTCAGCACTACTGATCTTTGGGCAGTATTTTAGCTATTAAAAGTGTGGTGCATCCCCTATAACAGGTCTGCCCTGCAACTAGAGGGAAAGTCTGGGCATCTAGTGGCCACTTTCCAACTTGGCTTTTCTTCATATGGATTGACTATAAGCTGCCTGTGCCATTCACCAAGCAGTGGTGCCATTCACGGAAGCCCTCCCATCATCACCACAGGAATGCATACAACTACAGCAATGGCACACAAGGAAGCCTTGGGGGCACAATTTCTGCCCCTACCTTTCCTGCACAGCAGCCATGGAAGAGGCGAGTGTTTCGCAAGATAGCCTTAAATCCTATGTCTGGTGCTGATCTAACTCCCTGCAAACTAAAGTCCGCAAGGGCAGCAGCATCCGTACACCCACCACAATTTCCTCTTGCCTTTTCCTTGTTTGTTTTAACCGCAGTCTTATGTTGCATGTTTAATACAAATTAGTGTCCTGTATAAACTTCAAACTAGAGTTTTCAGTCTATGTCTCACGAACTATCTTGGTTCACCATTATTAGCAACGGCACAGATATTTCACAGAGTCGTGACAGAAGCACACATAGGAATTTGAGCTGAAGAAGAGGAGGGAGGGAAGAGTTTACTCCCATATTGCAAACCACGGCTTGCAGGGGCCAGTCCTATACTTTACACTCTGTTCCAGAAAGACCAAATGTTTCCTAGTAACAAGCAGCGATGCTAACTCAATTTTGCACATCTAATTTTATGTGTGTTCAACTGTCATGAGACAAGAGCTTCTACAACTTAAGAATCGCTTCAGAGAAGACACTACTCCTACACTCAACAAAGCACAGCAGACAGTCTCTTGGTTTCCTTACTTCAAGTAATTTTCAACATGGGACAAGATACGGTCCATCTCAGCATCCTTCTTCTCGTACAATTCCTTTCCCACCCAAGGTAAGGATGACAGAAACGCATACACATACCAGTCACACCGCACCTGTGTCAAACAAAAACGGTACGGTACAACTGCATGCCAGTAAGGAGGAAAAAGCACGTGAGATTTCTTATCACGTCAGTGGAATAATGAATCAGATCACAACAGATTAAATGTAGTAAAGATCTATTTAGGATTTTAAGATGTTCAGCAGCACTTTGGAACTATGCTTGAAGCACAAATCTTTAACACATATATAGAACAGACATGCACAAGCACATGTGGCTGAACTTGCTTATTTATGTGAACCTAAATTCAATTAGGTTCAACTTTAACAGATCAGGTTTTATTTTTAATACACACGCCTTGTTGTGATCATTTCAGATCAGTCTGAAAAATATACTGCATTTGAAGCCCTGAAGGAAAACCTCAACATTTTGATATGAAAGTTAGAGCAGCCCCCAGGTCTTTTATGGATAAGATACTGTAGTGACCTTGTGTCTGTTCTGGAAAGGCAACACCAAAAGAAATAATCCAGCATTTCCTTGGAAACCCTGAATTCTGCCATTGACTGCTCCATACAAAAATAGAATCTCCTGCACAAAGGGTTTGTACGAGCAGCCCATGTACAAAATGTCTGTTCCTACTAACCACTGCTTTTGGAAGAGAAGAAGAGACTGGAGTTATACTGCACCCTTCACTCAGAGTCTCATAGCAGTTTACAATCTCCTTTCCCTCTCTGCAACAGACACCCTGTGAGGTAGGTAGAGCTGAGAGAACTCTTTCAAGAACTGCTTGAGAGAACAACTCTGAAAGAAATTGTGACTGACTCAAGGTCACACCAGCAGATGCATGTGGAGAAGTGAGGAATCAAACCCAGTTCTCCCAGATTAGAGCCTGCTCTCCTAACCACTACGCTGAACTGGCTTTTACTCAGACCTTTACTTCCTCAACTGTTGTTAAGATAAGCTTCCTTCTCTGATAACTACTGACATTTCTCAAAAGATCTGGAACTTGAAATAAGTCGCCTGCCGTTTCTACAGATGCTGATAAAGATGACTACTGAACAACTTAACGACTTAACGATCCTTCAGCCAAGGAGTTAGCAACTGGTAGCCCTGGGCCAAATCCAATCCCCTGCACTGTGTCATCTGGGCTTTCAGCTGCCAGCTCCAGAATATGAGATGGGAGAGAATGAGCAGCTTTTAAGGCAATAATAGTAGCAAATAATTTGGGAGCTGGGGTATGGATTCCTGGCTCACCACCCTCCATTCCCTTGTCGTCAACCAGGCCTCCACCAAAAGCAGTTGCTGAATAGGGGTTTAATTACGCCCTTTCAGAAAGATATTGATCTAACAATTTAGGCAATGACCTGAATCTGATAGGAACGAACTCCTAAGCACTTTATGTACCTGAAAGGCAGAATGTTTAATTTTAATAATATGCCAGCAACCACAGTAGTAGGGAACTCAACCATGGCGAAAATTATTGTGGAAATCCAAATGTGAACCAATTTTCTGATTGCACACACGCTACATGAAGCTGGACAAGAATTCCCATGTGTTCAGTCCTACTGTATGATCCATTCTGGTGCAGTGGTTAAGAGTGGCAGACTAATCTGGAGGACTGGGTTCAATTCCCCACTACTCCACTTGAAACCAGCTGGGTGACCTTGGGTCAGTCACAGTTCTCTGTGAACTTTCTCAGCTCACCGTAAACCTAGCTCGCCTCAAAAGAGCTAGAGCTTCTGGCTGCCAGACAATCCTAGGATCTCCTGGCTATACACACACTGCCATACAATAATAAATTAATTCATATGATCCAATAGCAAGGTTCTTGGGTGTCAAGATGAGCTGCCGGTCCACTGACATTTGTGAGTCTGCCTTATTCATAGAGCTTTAGATCCCCCACCACAGACAAATAATTTGTAGTGAGACTAAACTTTGAAAGTGATTATGCTGGGAGGTGGTGGTGGTGGTGGTATATGTCAAGAGTAAGTGATCCATGATGTAAGAATATCATTGATTACCTGAGGTACATCCTCCTCCTGAGTCACACCAACAAAGTTCTCAAACATGGCTACCATTGAAGGTGCGGCTATTACATGGCAATTCACTAGATCGGATAGAAAACGGACCTAGGGGAAAGAACAGAAATATTCCAGAATTTTGTGGGAAAATGCCCCCTCCCCCAACTAGGATGACCTGGATTCTAAGGGGGCAATTATCAGAAGCCAATTCATGTACTTTCCTGCCCCCATTCCCCTCACTATGGGCAGAGAGGTTGCAAGGAAACCCCACATTCCAGCTTTAAACAAACATGAGCTTTTTGTGGTTCAGTACCTTCCATCTGTGCAAAGGGGCAGGGAAGCTGAATCCCAGTTGCTCTACAGATAGAATCCAGAGGTGAAATTATAACTGGCCCCTCACCCTGATCTGGATAGCCCAGGCAAGCCCAATCTCACCAGATCTTGGAAGCTAAGCAGGGCTGATTCCGGCAAGTATTTGGAAGAATACCAAGAGAATACCATGGCTGGGAGGCAGAGGCAGGTTATTGAGCCACTTCTCTGAATGTCCTCCATGCCTCAGTAGGAGTCATCAGAGATTGCCATGACTTCCAGGCACACAAAAACAGCAAAAAAACACCAAAAAATTAGCCCTTCCATGGTTAAAGAAAAACAAGTAAACAGGTACAAAAAAAAGGCACTGCTTTCCCACTGTTTCATTAATAAGACAAAGGCAGTGAAAAATGTCTCCACTTGGTGGAATGCAGAGGTTCCCAGGTTCAATCCCCAGCATCTCCACATCAAACATCCAGGCAGTAGGTGTTGTGAAAGACCTTGTTTGAGACCCTGGAGACCACTCCCAGTATGAGCAGATGATACTGATCCCCAGAGAGTACTACGGTCAGGGTTGCAAAATCTGCTTTCGATCCCCAGCCTTAAGGAGGCGGGGCTGAAGATGACCAGAGCCAGGGCCTTCTCTGTTGTAGCTCCATGCTGGTGGAATGAGCTTCCTGAGGAGGTTAGGGCCTTGCACGATCTTTCTCAATTCCACAGTGCCTGCAAGACTGTGCTCTTCCACCAAGCCTTTGACAGTTAAGATCGGAGACTGCAACACTGAATGAAGTGATCTGAACCACCTTGAAGCACAGGCCTGATCCTATGATTTTTTTATGGAACCTCTGGATAAATCAACTAAGTAGATTAAATAAATAAATAAATGTACTAACTGAAGATGAAATTAGATATGGAATGGGTAGGCAGCTACCTGCCAACATTAAATATACTATCATTTTAAGATTGTTTGTTATAGCACCTGTAATATCTTAATGTTTTAAATGTATTATTGTCTATATCTGTTTTAATTGTTCTTATGTAATGTTTTATTGATATGTAAGCTGCCCTCATTCTTTCGGTGGGGAGAGAGGGATATAAGTCAAATAAATAATAGATAAATAAATAAGGATCAAAGGCCTAATAAGGCAGCTTCAAACGTATTCAATTCAAAACATGACACAGCATCAGCCCTGCAGGGGTGCTATAATAAAGCCACAAGAGAGGGCAGCACAAAACTTTCAAATGAGTGCGCAGAAGATTCAGTCTTCTACAATATGCCCTTCAAGATGAAAGATGGTCAGCAAGACAAGCCACATAACTATAAGATGAACAAGAAAAAGAAAAAAGCGCAACTTACTAAATACACAGCTTCATTATACATGTTGACTTTCAAACACTCTTTGAGCTGACGAATCATGGCTTCCACAAACTCTCCCCCAAAATTGTAGTTCCTGGCATTCAGCAAGCCAACTAGAGTCGTGTAAACAGTCAGCTTTTCTGGTAACAAACGTGCACTGATTTTTTTCCATTAAAAAGGAGACAAAGAATATACGAGACATTAACTTAGATTGCAATCACTGTGTCAGCATCCTTATACAGGGCAAAACTCAAGAAGCAGATGTACTTTGAATTTGGAATGGCTAGCTCCACAGTTAGGGAGCCGTGAACATCATTCATCGTAGATCAGGGCCTTGATAGAAGCAATGAATCACAAGGTCTACGTGAGGCAAAGTTATGTTGAACTTCACCTGTCGAAAATCCCCCAGTTCAGGCAGTTCTTTGCAACAGGGAAAAGTCTGTTCATCGTGGCATTTCCATGGTGGAGCATACGGCTGAATGATTAGCAGTAGAAATCCAGAAACTACATGCACAAAATCAACAGGGTAGTGATCAAGATAAATAATCACAACACTGTTGCTCCTGAGTTCCCAAGTTCCTAACTAAATCTTGACATTGTTTCTAACCATCAATGTCAAACATATTGGCTCAGGAAGAATATGCCAATTACACCAGATAAACTTATTTCCAGTCCCAGTACATTTTACTCAGTTTGTTTACTCCCAGCCACTCAACTTTTCTTCCTAGTCTGAGTCCTTAAAAGAGAAAAACCCTTAAACAAGTGAAAGCATATGGTCCCTCTAAGCTGAGTAAATGTGAGCTAGCTCACAGTTTTTTAGTCACTGGCTCACACATCTTTTTCTTAGCTCAGGAAAAATGGCCCCAGAAAACGCTAATTTATGCAGCAGCTCACAATTTTAATGTCAGTAGCTCATAAAGCAGAATTTTTGAACAAGACTGCAGAGCTTAGAGGGAACATTGGTATGGGCACTTTAAAATTTTAGTGTAGGTCATACATTATCACCTGGATCCATAAACCTTTTGCATACATACACTGTGCAAAGGAGCCGTAGTATCTTGCTCTTGTAGGTTGGTAGATCTGCTTCCAAGACCCCAGCCAGGCCCTCTAAATTACTCTCCAAAGAGGAAGAACTCTGAGGGGATTTTTTGAAAAGAAACGAGAGAGAGAGAGAGAGAGAGAGAGAGAGAGAGAGAATGTTAATATTCTCACCCAAAGTCACTATCAAGATGGGTTTGTTACTGAGAACATTCAGTGTGCAGCTTCTTAGTAGAAGACAAGAAAACCCGACCACAGATACACTCTGCCAGGAATATGGTTTTTAAAACACGATGTTACAAATTCTGTAATTGCAGATAGTAAGTAAGCAAGCAATAAAATGAAAAGCTACATATGCAAAAAGCTCCGGGTTCAGCCACAATATCTAGAAGGGTGTTTGCATCTTAGGTCTACAGCTAATGTTGCTGTGGCCCATTATAATTTCATTTGTCATCTGTATTCTTCATTAAAGCACAAGGCAAATTGCCAAATTATTTTTTTTTAAAAACCAGCAATAAAGACCAGTATGATACTAGCAGTGAATAATGCAACAAAACACAACTACGCCTTTAGAGAACAATGAAATAAAACAGTATAATGTACAACAATAACCAATACAGTAGAAGGGAGAAGGTAAAAAGGAAGCCTGCTTAAAAACTTCCACAGCCTTGCTCCCAGTAGAGAAAGGCCCTTGTTAAGATCAGTGAGGGATAAAGAAAACAGCCAATGGAATCAGTGAGGGATAAGGAGAACAGCCAATGGACTCCAGCAACCTTCTCCCTTCTTTAGATGAACCCCACTTCCCCTAACCACAGCTGTTACTGGCATTAAAGTAAACTGTGATTACATTTAAGAGAGTTCCCCTCTTAATTACGATATCAAACCAGCATTTAAAGCAGTTTAGCAATTCCTGATGGGAAAGGAGCCTCGGTTAGTGTCACAGCCATAATTAACATAATTACTGTTGCAACACTTAATCATGGTTGAAAACCAGCAAGGGAAGGTGTGGTTAATACAGCAGAGGAGATGCAAGGAAGTATGGCTTGTTTGAGATAAGAGGAAGAAGATGAAGATATTGGATTTATACCCCGTCCTTCACTCTGAATCTCAGAGTGGCTTACAATCTCCTTTACCTTTCTCCCCCACAACAGACCCCCTGTGAGGTAGGTGGGGCTAAGAGAGCTCTCATAGAAGCTGCCCTTTCAAGGACAGCTCTACAGGAGCTATGGCTGGCCCAAAGCCATTCCAGCGCTACAAGTGGAGGAGTGGGAAATCAAACCCGGTTCTCCCAAATAAGAGTCCGCGCATTTAACCACTACACCAAACTAGCTCTCTAATATACTCTGGTCTCACTGTTCCTGTTTAATGGTCTCAGTGTTCCTGTTTAATGGAGAAGCACACAAAGAGGCGCAACGAAATCCTCCAGCTTCCTTATCTGCTAGCAATAACTAAGCTACCAAGAGTGTTATGTTCTGTCTGTGCTGGCTCCTGCTTGACCTAAGTACAATCCTATGAAGAGTTACTCCAGTTTAAGCCCATTAAGATCAGCAGACTCAGTATGGAGTCTATTGCACTTCCAATGGCTAAAGATGTTAGCAAAATGGCCAACACCAAAACCAATTCCCCCCTATTAAAGGAGTAACGAAACATTCTATATGCCTTATCGGAGGATCCAAAAAAGACTACCAGTTCTTGAAGCCCCATGCCCTTTGAACAAAGTGGTCAAATATGACTTCAATCCCATACACCTCTAGGCTAAAACCACTCCACTTCTCTTGCTCAGCAGGAAAAGGCCCATATAATTAGTTGATATAAACATGTCAGCACTGTAACTTTTGCAGGCACGAGAGAAGATAAAGTTTTTAAAAAATTAAGTGTGTAAAGATGGAAGTCCGTGAAAGAAGAAAAGAAGAATATAAAAAGAAAGAATATAATTATGATTAAAATAAGAATTAGGATAAGTGATACGGGGATTGGGTGAGATCGGGTAAAGAAAGGAAATAAGATAGAGCAAGGAGTTTATTTATCTGTTGTTAGTATTCAGCTTGATTGGTAGAAGACAACAAGCAAAAATGTAGTCTATTTATATAAGATGTATATATATATATGTTGATCTATGCACACCTAATAAAATATTAATGAAAAAAAGCACTGTAACTTCAAGTACACACTTTTGAAAAGGTCTTTGCAGTAACACTAGTATACTCTGTTCTCACTGTTCCTGTTTAAAGGTCTCAGTGTTCCTGTTTAATGGAGAAGCACACACAGAGCACACATGTTTACCCTCTTTCTAATAACCAAAAGCTATTTTAATTCTCGTTATAAAGATAAATTTGAAGGTTCTGGGTCAATGATCTAGCAGCTTCTATAAGGCAGAGTTTGCTGCTGCTTTACTTGGACTGCTGTGTCTTCAGGACATTTACCAGACTAGACAGTTTGTTCATAAGCTAGGTGTATACACATTTGGGTTTTCTAACGTAGCAGCAGTGAAGCCATATTGTGCCCTATGCTGGATTAGTAACTTCAAAATCAACAGGAGGAAAAAGATATATTTATAATCTAGCAATGGGCAGTTGAAAACCTCACAGCACCTTCATTCCCATTATCTCTAGAGGATGTTTTGGGTTACAGACTTTGATTTTTTCCCTCCCTGCTCCAGTATGTCATCCTTCCATCAGGCCTCACAAATTGCCCAAAGGTGGAGAACCCAACATTTTTAAACTGTAAAGTTATTTTCAACAAGGAAGCAGGTGGCATATTTTCTTATTTGCTAAGATTTCTCCCATGCAATGTAACCTACAATTCTTCAATACTTCATGTATCCCTACATCTTGCATGCTATGATGCAATTACGTTTGATCATGGAGAAAATTTCTGGAAAATTATCTCATCAAATCAATTATTTTGGATCAAAAGTTTGAATTTCCCCTGTCTATTAATGTGTCTTAAAAACATGTAAATGTTTATTCTTATAGGCTACAAAAAGATATCTTGATTAAACAGGAACCCCAGGAGGTAAAAAGACAGTATATGACTGGAGCTGGCCATTTCTGTTTGGGAGATCATAGATGTGAAAACAGAAAAACCAATACATGGACTAACTCCAGCTCTCCTTCCTCCTCTTATTACCATTTCCATTGAATAGTCTGCAGTTTATGTGCACATTGTAATATGCAGCCTCTGTACCTTTGGGAGTAATTAGAAACCAACTAGAAACCAATTGGCATTCTGATGTGCTGATAACTCAACTTTCTAGAGCAAGTATTTTTTAAAAGTTGCACGCATAATTCAAATACTTGTCAAGAGACTAAACCAAATGCTACAAATAAGAAGCCACTAGTCTCTCCTACCTTTCCTCCCACTCCGCATATTAAGGATTCCAGCCGATCTTCAATTTTAGATGGTTCGGATGTTCTCCTCCTCTTGTGTCGCTGCCCTCCTGTTCCAATAAGAAACAGTGAAGAAAACCACTGACCATGCTATTTTTACTGCTCTCAGACAAAATGCCGGTAAATATCTGATGGCTGCTTAAGAACCATTAGTAAGCCAGACACAGATCTTCACATCTGTATGCTTGCATGGAGTGTCAAAATATCATTTCAGCCTAATGCAATGTTTTATTGATACTGCATCAAATTGGTAAGTCTCATGACCGGATTTGAAAGACTGACATCTTCATCCACAACAAATTTTGCTTCTGCAGCAACTTTATAAACCTACCTTGTGCTTAGAGATTCCACTGTATATGAACATATCTGAGGAACTGACATTTCATTTCTAAAGCCCCACATTGACACTACAGTATGCAACATTTTCATGGCTGACTTAGAGCAATGTTTTCTCAGTTACTACCTATTAACACATTTCCTGTTAATGATATTTATCAGTGGTATTTATCAATGGCACTTCTGTTATCTGGCAACAGGGGAAGGAATATTCCAGCAGGATTTCAACAACTTTCAATTCACTATCAACCTGAGCATAGAAGAGGCGATTCTTGCCTCTGTACATATCCGCATGCTTCCAGCTATCATGAGGGGCACACCAAACTAGCCACAGCCACCAATCAAACACAACATTACAGCCATATCTGCTCCAATACCTTCAATAGGTACTCTCACCTGAAGGGGTTGCATCCATACACATCCAATAAAATAAAGGCAAAGGCCAACAGAACCAGAATGGTGCACAGAAGTGGTCTACTATAATGCAGATCCAAAGGAAATAACAACCACGACCAAGTCATCATCTACAGCTCAGAAAAGTCCAATGAATCATCAGTGACCTGCAGCCTCTACTGGATAATGACTTTTCTCTTCCACAGGCCTTGAATGGCAGGTTTTCCCTTACTAACGGAGGCAACTGTGACCTAAAACAACTTGTCATCTAAATTACACCCCCCACCGGCAAACAGAGACCAATTTGGGATCCAGGCCCTGCAACAAACTTGGATATCAAAATTGTCAACAACATTCAGGACTTTTGGGGGGTGGGAGCACACAGGGGCAGAGCTCCTCCTGGACTGGCCAGGGCTCTGGCTGGCATGCTGGGGAGGGCAGGGGGATGCATCTTTAAATGCCTTCCCTAACATGCCTGCTGCGGAAAGCACACTGGGAAAGACATGGGGGAGCTCCTGCTAGGCTTTTTCCAGAAAAAAAACCCTGACGACACTCACCAACAGACAGACACACAAAGGAAAGCTGTGGTTCAGTAGCACATGCAAAGGTCCCAGGTTTATTTATCACACATATTTCTATCTTAGCCTTCCTCCAAGCACACATAATTCACTTTTCCTAACAGCCCTGTAAGGCAGCCGAGGCTGAGAGCATATCCAACCAGCCCCAAATCATTCTTTAATAGGGGAAGGACAGTGGCTCAATGGTTAGAGCATCTGCTTGGTAAGCAGAAGGTCCCAGGTTCAATCCCCGGCACCCCCAACTAAAAAGGGTCCAGGCAAGTAGGCGTGAAAAAAACTCAGCTTGAGACCCTGGAGAGCCGCTGCCAGTCTGAGTCGACTGAGTCAGTTGATGGACTGAGGGTCTGATTCAGTATAAGGCAGCTTCATATGTTCATATTCTACAAATGGTGAACGGTGGATCTGAACCCTGCTCTCCCAGATCCCTGAGTATCGCAAACCACATCAAGGAAAGACCCCAGGCGTTCGCTGCAGCGGCTAAGAAGCTCGTGGCGTGAGCTTGGCCCACCTCGCGGGGCTGTTGTTGCTGCTGTCGTGAGGGCAGAAGGACCACGGTAGGCGCACCTATGCAACAACAGCCTGTTCAATTCTTCGCCATTCAAACGTGAGGGGAAGCAGTGGCTCCGACTCCCAAACCCACCTACCAAGAGGGCAGAACCCCCTCACTTAGTGGAGAAGGGAAGGAGCCCCCCAACCCCCCTTCTCTCTTCTTTCTCACCGTCGTTCTGGTCGCTGTGCCGCCTGCGCGACATGGTTCGGCTCCTCCCGCCTCCAGAGACGCAGCCAAAAATAGTAATGATAAAAGAGAGAAAGAAAAGGGAGGGGGAAGTGAGGCGAGTTTAAGGGGACACTCGCGCCCCAGCAACGGCCGCTCTCCCGCACGCACGCGCACTGACTCCCGGGGCTCTCCGAAGCTGCGGCCTCCCTCGTTGAAGAACTACCGGGCCAGCCGCGCGCGCGAGCCGTCAAGTCCGCCTGCGCGTCCTTCTTTTCTCCCTTCCTTCCGGCTCGTGAGCCAAAGAAAGAGGGAGGCCGCTCTCCCCGCCGCGCGGCTCTATGGTCACGCCGCCTGTTCCGCCATTTCCTCCATCCTCCTCCCGGCCGTTCTCTTCAGGTCTTGCGATTGGAGGGATGAGATTGGCGTGCGTGGAATGAAAACTCTTCCGGGGAGCGGAACGAGAGTTAGGGAGCGTCGGCAAAAGGGGAAGGGAATGATTGGCGCTCGGAACCTCTTGACGATTTAACACTCCGGAAGTCACAATAATCAGTGGTCTGTCCTGCACTCCAAGAGGAATGGTTGTTCGTTTCGTGATGACTGCGAAGCAGCGGCCGTATCGTAGCAAACTGAAACAAAATTCTAGGGGCCCTTTTAAGATTTAACGACTTATTTCAGGCTAGATCCAGGTGGGCAGCCGTGTTGGTCTGAAGCAATAGAACAAAGTAGGAGTCAAGTTGTACCTTTAAGACCAACAAAGTTTTATTCAGTATGTAAGCTTTCGTGTTCGTGCACACTTCCTCAGATACACAGAAATGCTCATGAAAACGTTTTTGTTCTGTTCTTTCAGGATAGATCCAGTAGGGAAACTGTAGAACAGATTTTGGGTCCAGTGTGGCACCTTTAAGACCAACAACGTTTCATTCCAGGCGTGAGCTTTCGTGTTCATGCACACTTCCTCAGATACACAGAAATGCTCATGAAAACTCATGCCCTGAATAAACTTTGTGGTCTTAAAGGTGCCACTAGATGCAAAATTTGTTCAGTCTGTCTATTATTTTAGATTTATAATCTGCTCTTTCCTCAGTGGGCTCAGGGTGGGTAACAATAAATATACAAAGTTAAAATTAATTAATGTAATTAAAACAGTTTTACACACTAAACGATGGACTTAAACTCTGCAGATGGCAGTATCAGATTTCATCTACTTATCCTAAATATTCCCCCAACTGGAATAAAAAGATGAGCCATTGTGAGTCACAGTTCACTTCTGTACCAAATATCATCTTGAAATAAATGTCAGCTGTTAAGTTGCCACTGGACTTCTATTTTACTTCTTAAGTGTATTTTTATCCCAGTTTCCCAAGGAGGTAAGGGTGTCATACGTGGTTCCTCAGTTTTCCCCTTTTAATAGTAACAACAATCCTGTGAGGTGGGCTGTGTTGAGAGAGGGGGGAGTGCTTTCACATGGCGACTGTTTGCAAGTGGATTTTGTCATTCTCACACAGTAAAAATCCGGTTGCAAAGTGCGTTATTTAGTGTGTGACCCACTAAGGTTATCCAATGAGAAAGGTTGAGTGGGAACTGAAAAAGCTCACGGAAAAGGAATGTGCCATTATTTTGGAGAGCATACTGGAAAGAAGTGAACCAGAGGAGCATAACTGGCACATCACGGATTCATACTGGGTGATGTATCGCTTCAGAGATGCAAGTCCCACATCTCAAAGAGCTTTTGAAGTCAATACAAGCAATTTACTTCAAACCTAGAAGCACACAGGCAATCATTGGAGTTATTTTGAAACAAATGCTCAGGGCTCTAAGAGGCTCATCCCAGATGTGTGTGCAGTTTGCAGTCACTGAAGCTTCTGAGCTGTTTTGAGGGAAGCCCTGCACTGCAATAGTCCAGCCTAGAGGTTGCATTAGCATAGCTTGAGTCAAGAATATGGCTTCCCTAAACACAAAGGAAAACAAGGCTGCTATCCTGTACGAGGTAGATTTGCACCCCCCCCCCCCCCCTAGGATGGAGTAAGCCTATCTTTCACAGATCCCATAAACTGTTTAGGGATGCCCTTGCTAGTGGAGAAACCAATACTATTACTAATGGCTCCTATAGCCAACCACATTTTCCTTGTAAGTTGACTCCCTACTGATTTTTAATGTATTATTTACTTAGAAAATGTATGTGCCACTTCAGAAACCGGACCAAGGAAGCTCACAAGATAAAACAAAATAATGACTAACAGAAAAATAGCAAACATCAAAATTGTCAACATTAAAACCAGCAATAAAACAAGCTAAGAACTCTCAAAGGACAGCAAAACAACCAACATATTTGAACGTGCATAGTATGCCAGCAAAAGACAGCAATACATGGACTATGGGCTTTAAGAATGTTCATTTATTATGAACATAAGGGGGCAATAATGAAGGGAAAATTGTCGTTTATTATGACTAACAGTTTTCCTTTCTGTGCTGTAATGGACACTGTTCTACTTTCCTTCAGGCTTCTGCATGTCCAACTGCGCTGGCCTTGTCGCTTTCCAGTCAGCCTCAATTACAAAACAGGGCAAATCTGCCTTAGCAGCGACCAGGGCTTTTTTTGAGCAGGAACACACAGGAACGCAGTCCTGTTTGGCTTGGTGTCAGGGTGTGTGGCCTAATATGCAAATTAGTTCCTGCTGAGCTTTTTCTGCAAAACCCCATGCAAAACAATGGCGGTATCAGAGGGTGTTGCCTAATATGCAAATGAGTTCCTGCTGGGATTTTCTACAAAATCCCTGGCAGCAACTGAATAATTCAATCACTCCTGATGCAGAGACAGATGTTTTACCAGTCTGAGGTTACCTGTTGTACTCACAGGTACAAAATACAGATTTTATACAAAATCTGAGCAGGAACTCTTGCAAAAACAGCGGTGGGGGCCTTATTCTCACGTGCTCTAAAAAATTGTTAAGGTGTCAAAATAAGATGTTCCTCCAGTTTTTAATTAGGATGCTTCAGAAGTTTGGGAAACTGCTCTAATCACATAGTTTTCATGTCGCCGTTGAGTTTTCCTCAGGGTGATCTGGCAACCTTGCCCATTTTTATTATTTTAACCAAACAGCACCTATGCCGAAGTCCCTTTCTAGAGGCTGCGATCACACATCATGTGCTAAACAATGCAGTTTCAATCTGCAGTTTCAAACTGGATTGTGTCAGTTCACACTGTAAAATCCACTTGGGAAGTGCACAAAAAAAGTGGATTGAAGCGGCATTATTTAGCATGTGTGATCTCAGCCTCTGTCTCCAACGCCATTCGCACTTGGCCCCCCTCTTTTTCAAAAGCCGATGCCTTGTCAGCGGTCCCTCCAAGCGCAGCGTTTCCGGGGCGGACCCGGGGGTGGTGCAGGCAGGGTCACACAGAGACATGCTTTCCCTTAGCCGAGCGAGTTAGCAGCTTGTTCAGCCGCCTGCCAAGGAGGAAGGGAAGGAGTCGGTGCAGAGAACCGGCGGCCCGCTGGGCGCCACCGGACAGCGAGCGCTTGTCCAGGTAAAAAGAGCTATTTGGTTGGAAGGAACTGAGGCTGGAGAGTATTTAAGAAAGGCAGCTGAGTCTTGGAGGAGGGAAGACAGACCCAACTTCAAGCCTTAACTAAAGCTATAGGGGAAAAAGCAACTGGAATTCAGCACCGAAGCCCAACAAAGAAAATTTGGGATGGCGTGCCGGGGGGCTGATGTCGATGGAAGGACCGTTCGCTTTATTAAACTAACTTTTGCCTGCTGTTGTGTAGGCGTTTCCAGCTGCTAGCCCAGGGACGGCCAAACTTGCTTAACGCAAGAGCCACAGAATAAACGTCATGTGTTTGAGAGCTGCAAGACATGAACATCAGATGTTTGAGAGCCGCAAAGAAGGAAGATAGATTGCGGGGAGACTAAGAAGAAAGCAACTTTAACTTTAAATGTGTTCTCTAAGCCAGCCGATGGGGCGGTAGGGGCTTCAGGAGCCACACAATATATGTGAAAGAGCACAAGTGGTTCCCAAGCCCCAGTTTGCCCCCTCCCCCACCGGCTTGTCAGTATATTCACTGCGTCGATCTCTGTGTGTCTCAGTGCTGTCACTCTTTGCTGAGACCCACAAAAACAGCAACTCAAATAGGGTTCCCAACACCAGGTTAGGCTATTCCTGGAGTTTTGGAGTCCATGGGAAGGCAGAGTTTGGTGGGTGACCTCAGCAGGTATAATGCTGTAGAGGCTTCCTAAACTTTGAGACTCACATGGCCACACCTGGCTCTGCAGGGGAGGTGTCCAATCACTTCCTGATTTTTTTAAATTTGTTAATCCACATATCCACTTTTCCAGAAGTCATTCATGTGAGGCGGTTTACCGATAAAATGTCATAAAGCACATCTCTGTCATAAAATCACTGCAAAGAAAACTCCAAAGCCATAAACTCCTAACAAAGACTTCATCAGAAAAACAAAAGATACAGTAAAGTCTAACTAAGGGATTGAGCTGCAGGTCTGTGGGGAACAAATTTTTAAGCCGTGTCCACAGGTTGGACTGATCCCATGTACGTGCTTCATGTACATGCATAATGCATCCATCTTTTTTGTAAAAAAAGAACCAATGCTTGTTCACATTCTAAATGAAACTGGGGACTAGTAGCTGGATTAATGTGGGGTTTCAGTCATATGTTCAGATTTATGTGTATTGAACGTAACATGAGAATTATACAGTATGTGTATTAGAAATCAAGTGTATGGTGTACCCAGATTGTACTTTAGTTCACTATAACATGTAAACAGGGCTAGACAATGTGGCACTTCAAAAGAAAGGGGCCTTCATTTCTCTGTGGCATGCCCGCAGTGAGTGAGAGATGCAAAAGAGATCTGAGAAGACTTTTGCTTTGTATCTCTGCTAGGCATAGCTATGCATGAGACTGAGATCCCCACAATAAGGCTCCCTTAGTGGATCTGAGAACATATCCAGGAGCATCCAGTGCTTTCAAGATCTAAACCAGCCTCCTGGAACGGGCAATTTAGGGAGTGGATGGATGAAGCTGCACAGATTTATACAGAAAGAGACGGCCTTTTATCCTGGTCACCCTTAACAGCAGCCCTGCCAAGAAGTCCAGGATTATGATTGCTTCTTCCTGATTCTTCCTTATGGAAGGAAATGGAGCCAACCAGCGACTTCTTGGGTGGAGAGCTGAACTGGATTCTTAGCCCACAGCAAATCCTCCAAGGCTCATCCAATGCTTGCTGCTGTCTCTTTGGCACAAGAAAAGAGAACATCTTGAGGTTAAAATAATTGCTATTGAGGGGAATGAACTGGCCACCGAAGGAGATGCAGTTTGCCAGCTTCGGGGAGATCCAAGCTGACATTCCAAGGCCCAAAAGAGGTACAAAGCTGGAAGAGCTGGAATAGGAAGTGTTGCCCTTTGAGGGGCTGGACTGTCGGGGCAGGAGGCCAGAGCCCAACTCATGGGCTTAGTAAGGGACACTTGCATTTAAATTTAATCTCTTGTTTCTATGTAACACTGCACTGCTTTTTTGGTCCAGCACTCTCACGCAAAAGTTACGATGTTCAGTTTTAAAAAGTCAAAATAGAATGTGGTGCTAAAAGGCCTGGGGGAAGTGGCACTTTCAGAATTACTACTGACATTTCAGACACTAGACTACCGTGATTCAGAAGTGCAAATAAAACAGAATGAGGGTTTTGGTTTTTTTTTTTAAAGGCTCAGTCCCTCTTGGTGAAAGGGACGCAAGCGGTTTTGTTTGAAAAGGTTTTTTAAAAAATCTGTTAGCAGCCCAAATGGCTGTGTGTGAAATGACACAAAAAAATCCATTAGCAACCAGCTGCTGAAACAGATCACAAAGGCCGTTTGTGAGGGGGCCGTAGTCAAGCATGTTCCCCAGCTGGGCTTCGTCTAAGCGTCCCAGGCAACAGCATGCTAGAGTGCTTCCTCCAGTCTTGCCTGTCTCCCAGGCTTCAGGTTTGTTCCCCTCTTTAAAAAAAAAAAAATTCTTTAAAGCTGCACCAGACTTTCAGAGCTATAAAAGAAGAAGGGGAGATTGGATTTGTACCCCGCCCTTCACTATCCGAAGGAGTCTCAAAGCAGCTTACATTCTCCTTTCCCTCCCCCTCCCCACAACAGACACCCTATGAGGTCACACACCAGCAAGTGCATGTGGGGAGTGGGGAAATCAAACCCAGTTTTCCCAGATAAGAGTGCACAGGCTTAATCACTACACCAAACTGGCTCTCAAGAGAATGTGGCTCCAGAGGAGAACAGGTAGGTTTCAACTGCTTGCAATGAGGATGCTTCCAAAGCGAGTCCACAGCTCTAAGAACGTTTTCACCATTCATTTCTTAAACGACTTTTGACTTGTACCTATTTGAGATTTTCCCTGATGACTGTGAAAATCCCTGTTTTGGGACTGTCTTGCCTAGGCCCCAGAGAAAACCTCATGCCCAGCTGCAGTGACATAGCAATGATCTCCTCGCCGTCCTTGCGTGATGGAGATGACGAAAGAGATGTCTGCGTTTTGACATTTGCGGACTTGGAACTGAAAGAACATCTTCCTTTCCCATCCAAAAGCCGCCTGAAAGCTGAGTGTGATGCCAGGGCCAGAAAGAAACATGCATCTGCCAAGAGGAAGGTATTGCTTTTTGTTGCCTACCCCGTGGGGTTGTTGTGATATAAAAGGGATGGGGGAATCTGTGGGCACCACTCTGATATCCTTGGAGGAAGCATGGGATAATACAGAGAGAGAGAGAGAGAGAGAGAGACATTCAGGGCTTTTTAAAAGCAGGAATGCACAGGAACACAGTTCCAGCTAGCTTGGTGTCAGGGGGTGTGGCCTAGTAGGCAAACGAGTTCCTGCTGAGCTTTTTCTACAAAAAAATCATACACACACACACAACACCAAGGAAAATTCTGCAGAGGAAGGCAGTGACCAACCACATCTGGTTTGAAAGCCCTTTGCCTTGAAAGCCGCTTGCTGGGGTTGCTCTAAGTTGGTTGCAGCATCATGGCATGTACATACATGTTCCATGGGGTGTGTTTGGGTTCCCCCAACATACCTAGTAGCACCCATAGGCACAGGATGCACAAGACTCGAGAAGCTGTAAAATCACATGTGACTGTACAATATTTGACATGGAGTCCCAGTCCCAGCCTGCGCACTTTCATAATGAGTAAATCAACACGAGTCTGAGTTTCCTTGGTGTTGTAGTTGGGTCCACCTGCCATGTGAGTTACAAAACCTCCATGGCTGAAGAACCTGCTGTGTCTGCTCTTAACCTATCACCCCCTCTCTTTACCCAAACACTTCGTCGCCCATCTTCTTATGTCCCCCTCACAGGCCTTTGCGCTCTTTGTCAAAGCCAAGGAAGTGGCCACTGACTCTCACTGCCTGACATCTGCTTGCCAAGGGACAGTTCACTGGAGATGCTGCCAACAAACCTTCAAAGACCTGGTGGGCATCCACCGGCATGTGGCCGCCCATCATTTTGTCGATGTGGGGCAACAGGCAGCTGCTATCTTAAAGCAGACTGTAGCTGAAGCTGACGTCGTAAGCAACCGAGTGTCCACAGACAAGCTGCGTAGGCCTGAGGGGCCCCCAAATCAACCCCTGGAGACGCTCCCAGACATAAGCCATATCAGGGTGGACGAATTGATGAGGTTTGTTTTCCAACACTGGTTGCATACTGAGAAGGTAGCCCCATACAGGAAAAACTGCTTGGGTTTTGAACAGAAAGCACTTTTTTTTACTCTGCTTTTTTTTGTGTGTCCCCAAGTGAGGCGGGACAGGTTCTGCTCTTCTACTGTTACTGTGAGGTGGCTGATCCTGAGGGACTGTGCCTGTGGCAGAAGGCTTTGTGTCAACACCTGCATCTGAATGGAAAGGTAAGAGGGGGGTCCCCCTGTGGCTTTAGAAGGACAATGGGGTTTGGTTTCAAGCAGATGGTAAAGAGCAAACCTCTCTAGGTGAACTGCTCTGGGTGTGAGGGGAGGAAGAAAAAAAAGAAGAATATTTACAGATGCCAGAATGGCTGAGGTAAAAGGCAAGCAAAAATTATTTCCTGAGGTAAAAGGCAGCTAAATAGCCAATGAAGATGGCAGCAGAAAGCACATTTTTAAGCAGTGGGAAGAAAAGTTTAACGTGACACAAACCATTTAAGAATTCAGATCTTAAAAGAGTTCAAACTGTTGGCTCATGGGTGGGGGGAGTGAGGGCTCCTAAGAATGGCAAAGAGCCCATTGACCTATTCAATGAGTAAGCATTTTGGTCTGCTGCTTCACCAAACAGGCTGAGGGTGCTGACTCTTGACCAGAGCTCTTACCCGTTCAGACATTGTATTCACCCTTGTAAATCTCCACTTTATGAGGGAGTTCTTTTTTCTCACAGTCCATCGCTAGAGAGCCAAGCCATATGTTATGTTATCTCTGTATCCTTCTTGAGTTCACAAGGACTTTTGACCAAACAACACCTTGCAGATTCTGCTGGGAACTCAGTTCCCAGCCTTGCACAGGCCTGATTCGGACTGGAACTGTGGTGTACCAGAGGGTGCTTTTAAGCCTGTCCCCTTGAGCCCTTTTCCCAATCTGAAATGCTCCTGAGAAGCTGCATTGCCCCTTCTATAATGACCTTAGGTAATGTATTTATCACACCCATCCTCCAAAAAAATCTTGGGAAGACTGGAAAAATGGTATACCTCAGTTCTTGCAGACCTTGATTCTGAAACCTTGTTGGGGGAATCTATATGTAGCCATCAGGACCTGTCAGTTTCCCCAGTGGGGCATTTCAGGTAAATTTGCCCTGGGGCCTTTTCAGGTCAGGAAACTGCTATGGGGAAGGCATAAGCCCCCTTTCATTGTAAATCATGGTCATGGCACAGATTGGGTCCCTGCATGCTTGAAGATTGCGTTCACAGTAAGGAACTTGCAATTCATGTCTGCTTGAAAGTCTTTGTGGTAGACCAGGGAAGGATGTTGACCATCATGGAGCATGTAAGTTAGGCCCTCAGCAACAAAGCATGAATTAGGGACTCCACCCTAGACACAGTGCAGACTTCACCAGCAGTTCCCATCAATCAATTTCTCATTTATTACAGTCATAGACCAGAGAATAAAACATACATTATCTATCCTATCTAATCTATCACAAATATGTGTAACTGAATCAAAACTACTTGGTGGACTCTGGCTGCTGTACAGAATGTGGTAACTATCTGAGGTTTCAGATTCAAGGTCTGCAAGAAGTAAGGAGGTGTACCATTCCTTCAATTTTCCCAGGGTTTTTCGGAGAATGGGTGTAATGAATACATAATCTAAGGTCATTCTAGAAGGGACAGGGCAGCAGCATTGGCCAGCCATTTGTTTCCCCAGTAATGCAGGGGGCAAAAGCACTACCAGCTTTCCTAGAAAAGAAGAACAGTATCAACAACCCCTCTGTTTTTTGTCCTGGGGCAGAGGCAGAGGTGAATTCCTAATGAATGACTCCTTTATCCAGAGGAGTTAGCCCATGTTAGTCTGTTGCTGCAAAATAGTAAAGAGTCCAGTAGCACCTTTAAGACTAAAACATTTTATTGCAGCATTAAATTTCGAGAAACACAGCTCTCTTTGTCAGATGCATCTATCTAGTCACAAATATTTGTAACTGATGAAGACAGCTGCGTTTCTCAACAGCTTATGCTGCAATAAAATTTGTTAGTCTTAAAGGTGCTACTGGACTCTTTACTACTTGAAATAGCAGCTTTTTTAAAAAAAATTGTGGTTGTAAAGAAGGGATGCAGCAAAGGGAGAAAGTGTAAGTTACTGCACTCCTTTGTTGGTTCACATTCATTCTCGAACCTCTGTTAAGTACAGCAGGCATTGTTCCTTGAATGCTAGGCAGGCACATATGTATGAGATGAGGATCAACATTGGCCTAAAGGGGCTGAAGGCTTCCTGAAGCCTTCTCCTAATTCTCCTAAGCATGACTGGCGGAGGGGGAATAGGGAAACATACAGGACACCCGACACAGACTACCTCCAGATTTTTGTAATGGTGCACCCATGTTGGCTAGCCAAGCAGAGAAGGTTGTCGCTGGCAGAGACTGTGCATGCAACATGCATGGATTTTCCTCCCATATATTTTTGCTGACCACCCCTTTTGCTGAGCAAAAGATTCGATGCACAAGATCTATCTTATCCTGTTACCTTTCTTTTGTTCCTTATTGCTCTTCATTGTAGAATATCTCCATGTTATGGTTGCTAAGGCTGTGGACCCTTGCACACACTTACTTGGGAGTAAGTTCCATTAAAATAACTGGCCTGCATCCTACTACTCTGCTCAGTAAAGCAGGAAGCCTTCCTGTGGTCGAAGAAGCCTTTTTCCAATTTAACAAAGCAAAAAAACAAACAACCCCAAAACCCACAAAGCAGTAGAACTTAGTTCTGTTGCTTCAGACCAACATGGCTACCCACCTGGATCTGTCCAACTTAGGCAGTTCTTTCATTGCTGGCAGAAGAACCACTCAAGGTGAGAGAAAGGCATCCATCTTTTCTAAGTGGAGTGGTAAGATGATACATGCCAGTGGGGCTTCCTTTCAAATATGCACCCATAGGACACAGCTGCCCATCTTATCCAAAACTCTGCTCTTGGCTTCCAGGTACGAATTGCTTCTGAGGGTATTAACGGAACTGTTGGTGGGAGCACAACCGCGACCCACCTATATGTGGACACGATGCTTTCTCATCCGCTCTTTAAAGGCATTTTGACGAGGGATGATTTCAAGGTGAGAGGTGCTGATATCTGCATTTCATATAAACTCCTGTTCTCATTCCCAGCTGAGGACTGGTCTCAGTTCCTCTTGAATAATAAAATTTTGCTTGTTGAACAGTTGTGACTCTGCCACAGGGGCGTATTGGCTAGTGCCAGGGACATTGTCGCTGCCTGAGATGATGGCTAGGACATGGTTGCATTAAAAAAGGCTTGTATGATAATGGCTTAGATTCATTGGAGAGTTTCTGATGCTTGTGAGGTGTGGCTGTCTTGCCCCCCCTCCCAACAGCTTGCAGTCCTTCCTGAATCCAGCAATTCAGAGGGTATTTCTGGCTAGCGTGGCGAAGCAGAGGTGGGAAAATTGCAACCCATGAACACAAATCCCTCTGTGTTAAAACCTGTGGATTTAAGCAAATATTTCTACAATAATGGAGTCTTTGAGAAATATTGTTATTCTTCTAAAAGCATTACTTTTGGCCCCTAAATCAGAATAGGGCAATCACAGCCCTAATTTTGAAGAGAGTCAAAAGTAATTTGAGACAGCCTCTGTGCTTCCTCTGGTTAATAAGTACTTCTGTTTTCCAAGGATTACTTTTGGTCAAACAGGTGTTGAAACTGCTCACCTGTTTGCGGGGGAGTTGCTATCAGCCCTCTTTGGCAGAGGCAAGCAGTTCTTTCTCTCTCTCTCTTTCTGATAGCCTTCTACTCTTATGAAAGCTGTTGGCTGAAGACCAACTAAGGACCATTTCTTAATGTTCTCTTGTTTGTTGATTCTCCCTGTGTCTCAGACCAGCACAGGCGGAGCTGACTGTTTCCCAGACCTTCGGGTTGGTGTCTTTGAAGAAATTGTGCCCCTGGGGATTAGCCCAAAGAAAGTCTCCTACAAAGAAACCGGTATGAAGAACAACTCTTGACTTGAGGAGGAATTGTGGGAGATGTGGAAAATGCTGCCAAAGAGCACAGCGGCTGCACACCAGAGCTAGACTAAAGCTGCCTCCCTTTGGAGAATTATCCCCACCTGGGCCAGCAGGAAGCTCCCACAATTCATGGGAGTGTCCAGATGCCACAGTGCCCAGTCTGGACATATCTGGCTCCTGATTGGTTGCAAGTGGCATTGTGTGCATTATGTACGGTATTGGCCTGCATGGGAAGATGCATCCAATCCAAGCTCGCTGGCGCATGAACAGGCAAAAAGAGTGCTTATTGTGCACATGCAAATTGCACTGTTAGATGCAGATAAGAACTGTTTTCCATGTACGCTTAAAAACGTAGCTTTGGAAGCTGTTTCCCTTTTGATGGAGGCTCCTTTGGCAGACCAGTGAGTAAATCTGGCAATGCAGATTGGATTGAGTCAGAATTTGGGATTGTTTCTGGGCATTAACTTGAAGGCAGGGGGTCACAGTTCCAGCTGGCTTGGCATCAGATGCAAATGAGTTTCTGCTGAGCCTTTTCTACCAAAAAAGCCCTGCTTGAAAGAGTGCCTCTCCTGACTATGTGACCCTTACTCCTCCCCAAAGGGTCTCCCTAGCAATCTCCCTGACCTTTAGGATACAATCTGCTGTGGTTCAGGCCTTTTCTGTAGCTGCTCCACAGTTTGTTTTATTTTTATTTGTTTGCTCGCTGCTATGGAAAAACCTCCTGGAAGGGATGAGACAGATGCCTGCCCCTGAGGCCTTCCAAAATGGCCATAATTAAGACAGAATGATTTAAAAGAACTTATTGAGGCAGCTTGAACATTCCCTGGCTTATTTATTTTTTAGCTCTCTGTTTTTGTTACTTGTTTTACTGATGTATTTGAAAGATTTTAGAAGAGCCCCGTGGCGCAGAGTGTTAAAGCTGCAGTACTGCATTTCTAAACTCTGCCCACGACCTGAGTTCAATCCTCAGCGGAAGCTGGGTTTTCAGGTAGCCGACTTGAGGTTGACTCAGCCTTCCATCCTTCTGAGGTTGGTAAAATGAGTACCCAGCTTGCTGGGGGGAAAGTGTACATGACTGAGGAAGGCAATGGCAAACTACCCCGTAAAAAGTCTGCCATGAAAATGTTGTGAAAGCAACGTCACCCCAGAGTCGGAAACGACTGGTGCTTGCACAGGGGACCTTTCCTTTTCTTTTGAAAGATTTTAACAGGCAGTTTCTTTTTGTGTTGTATTTAGTGGAAGATTTTAACAGGCAGTTTCTTTTTGTGTTGTATTAAGTGGTGTTTGAGTGGCATGGTATAGTGGCTTTGGTTCTGGGAGTTTGACGGTCCAATTGCCAGTCTGCCACGGAAGTTCACGGGGTGACTTTGGGCCACTCTTAGGTTGCTATCAGACAAGCTGTTTGATCTGCCAGCAGCACTGTTCCCTGCCAGATCTGAAATGCACAATCAGACAGCAACACGTGCCTTCTGTTGTCCATTGGTTGGCCTCCTGTCCTTACCCCTCTCCCAGCATGAATTCTAGCCTATCACAAAGGGCTGTCATAAAGATAAAAGGGAGGAAAGAGTGTTGTAATCCACTTGGAGTCCCCACTGGGGAGAAGTGGGGTATAAATATCAAAAGCAATATGCTGTTACCTGCTTTGGGTCCTGACTATGTCAGGAGATGGAGGGGGGTGTGTGTCTAAATGCTTCAGATCTATCTATTTTAATTGGTTGTAGGAATCCATTTGACTCCAAAGGAGTTTCATATAGAAGTGGAGAAATATCTTTCTCAGGGTAATAAAGCACAGAAGGACACCATTTTGCTGGACTGCAGGAACTTCTACGAAAGTAAAATAGTAGGTGATTTTTTTCCTTATAGTTATTTTTTTTTTTTTGCATTTTGCGGGCGGTACAACAAGCCAGACACCTCTGTCTCATGCAGATACGTTTTACCAGTCCATATAACATGTCATCTTAGGAGCACATGGGATTGCCACCAGTTTCAGGGCTGAACTAGTTGCATGCTGGGACATCAGAGACCCTGCACACCTGAGAATTAAATTTTTAAAGACAATTTGGGAGGTTCAGACCTGGAGCTCCCACTGTATGTCTGCTTTGGTCCCCATGGTTGCATACAAGGAGTTAAATTTGTGAACTGACTCATCAGAGGTGCCTGCAAGGCCTACTTGCTTCTCTTTTTCAAGGGATGCCTTTGATTGCAGGAACTGTGGCGTCCCCATTTCCATCACCCATGTGGTTCATAGAAAGGGTGCCGCTCCCCCCACCACCACGTAAGCCTGAGCTTGCAGGTAACCAGCCATGCTCACAAAATCCTATCCCCAAAGGAAAAAGTGGCTATTCTAGGATGCTGGAACCATCCTGAAGAGAAAGAGCCAGATGTGTGTGCTGTATTCAAGGGGGGAAGGCACTAGAAGATGATAGGGTGAGGGGACAGAGGGAATTGGCTGCCTCCCAGGCCCCCAAGGTTCACCCCGTCTCCTGAGACTGAATGGGAGTTCTCAGATATTTTCACTAAACATGCAGGCCCCATCTACAGGGGATGTGAAAACCCATATCTGCTATAGGTTTTTGCTATCTTCTGGGCATGGAGCAGGGATCACTGGGGAAGGATGTGTGTGTGTATGTGTGGGGGGATTTGTGAAGTTCCTGCATTATGCAGGGGGTTGGACTAGATTACCCTGGAGATCCCTTCAACTCTTTGATTCATCACAAATTCTGCTGTGCTCATTCAACCAGGATCCCCAGTTAAAAGGATTGGGTAGAGGGTGACAGGAAAGACTTCTCTCTGAGACCTTGGAAAGCTGCTGCTGCAGTACACAGCCCTGACCTTGCAAGACCAGTGAACACACATGAAGCCTGCCTTATGCTGATTCAGAACCTTGCTCCATCAAAGTCAGTATTGTCTACTCAAACCGGCAGTGGCTCTCCAGGGTCTCAGGCAGAGGTCTTCCACGTCACCTGCTGCCAGTTCTTTTAACTGGAAATGCCGAGGATTGAACCTGGAACCTTCTGCATGCCAAGTGGATGCTCTACCACTGAGCCACAGCCCCTCTCCAGTGTTCTCACTCCTGTATGTGGTCCTGCTTTCTTAACCCTCTGTATTTTAAATTGATTTATGTAGGATAGTTATTTGCCTTTCTCCTGAGCATGCCAGGATCCTGTCAGTAGCTGCTTATAGCCTTATCTGAATGTGATTCTTGGTAGGATCCACACCTCTTCAAAGACTGCACAGTTGTAATCATTGACTGTTTTGGATTTCCCTGTGAAAAACCCAAGCAAAAGATTGCAAAATAATGCATGCTTCAAAAACATATGCATCCAGTGTTTCTCTGCTGCCAAATAATTTCTCTTCATACTTTGGAAAACTTTGGTGTTTAAGGTGTGTTTCCCCCCCTCTTGGGCTCTAGGGGCATTTCCAAGGCTGTTTGGCACCAGACATCCGAAAATTCAGCTATTTCCCCAGCTACGTAGATGAGAACTTGGAGCTTTTCAGAGGGAAACGCATCCTGATGTATTGCACTGGGGGGATTCGTTGCGAGCGAGGCTCAGCTTACCTCAGATCCAAGGTGAGGAGACTTGGCTCAAAGAGATGCAGTTGGAAGGATCGGTGGGCTGTGGAATGTGATTGGGGCAGTCAAGCACTTCTTAAGGCCAAATATATGACTCTGCAAGTCAAAAGAAAAAAAAAAAAACCCTACTTGATCCATTGCGAAATGCCAGGTCACGACTACCAATCAAGTCTTCTCGATTGCAGTTAAGGGATTCTTTTAGTTTAGAATTCTGGATTCTTCAGTTTTTTTGGCTTTTACCTTAAATAATTTCTCTCTTTTTTTTTTTTAAATTAAAACATTTATAGTCCACCTTTCCCTTGCGTCTTAAGAGGCTTACAGATTCTAAGCTGAAACCATCCATAATACAATAAAACCCTCCTCCCGAGGTCATGTCTAGAGCATAAACCTTATTAAAAGCCTCAGTAAATAAGATGGCCCTATAGCCCCTCAAGGGGCGGCACTTTCCTCACCTCCTCAGGGAAGCCTTTCTACAAAGTGGGAAAGGAGTAGGTTTTGATAGATGCCTCTTTAGATGGGGTGACAGCCATGCTGCAGCAGCTTGAGGACTGCAGTTGATGCAGCTGATGCAGCTGGATGTAATTGACACACCTGGGAATTCCTGGGTAGTCTGTTTCTTGAGGGATTCACAGCAATGTCTCCCAAGTGGAGGTAAAATCCAAACTCTTGATGTTTCACGTGCTTGTTCTTAGCAATGTCCCAGACAAGCAACTGATTTGTGTAGTGTATCTTTGGAAGTCATGAATACCGAACACAACCTGAGTGTCAAGCTTTCCTAAACCTACAGCTTGCTTGGTGCTTTTTTCCTCCTTTCACAGGGCATATGCAGGGGGGTGTACCACCTCAAGGGTGGCATCCATAAGTACTTGGAAGAATTTCCAGACGGGTTCTACAGAGGGAAGCTTTTTGTCTTTGACGAGCGGTACACCATCTCCTCCAATGGCGACGTGATTTCAGGTGGGTGATTCTCCCTGTATTTGGAACATTATCTGCTTCCTCTGAGCAGTGCAGTCTGCAGCGACCAGTGGTGGAAGCTTACTGCTGTTTGCACATAAAACTGGACCAGGGCCATTATGCCAGTAGCTCACAACTGTATTGCCAGTAGCTCACAAAGTAGAATTTTTGCTCACAAGACTCCACAGCTCAAAGGGAACATTATAATAGTATAATGCTAATAAGTAATGCAGCTACACTGAATTTCAAAAGAAGACGACGAAGAAGAAATTGGATTTATATCCTGCCCTGTACTCTGAATCTCAGAGTGGCTCCCAATCTCCTTTACCTCCCCTCCCCTCCCCACCCCCACAGCATTCACCCTATGAGGTGGGTGGGGCTGAAAGAGCTCTTACAGCAGCTGCCCTTTCAAGGACAACTCTGCAAGAGCTATGGCTGACTCAAGGCCATTCCAGCAGCTGCAAGTGGAGGAGTGGGGAATCAAACTGGTTCTCCCAGGTAAGAGTCCACGCACTTAACCACTACACCAAACTGGCTCTCTTATGATATTCAGATGTACATGTTCAACGTTACATGGGTGCACCTTAGAAGTATCATGTGCGAAGCCTTCCCATGTGTGTTCAGCAAGATGTGAGGGAAGTTTCAGTTTGTCTGTAAGGATATCATCCTTTGTAGGCTGGCAGTGAATCCTCATGTGTCCTCGCAGCATCTTGGAAGGCAGGACATAAGATCCCATTTTGGTGGCAAACAACTAGGCTTGAGAGACAGTGATTTGTATACCTCCCCACCACCACCCAGTGATTCCAGTGCAGGGCTCTGTACAAAAGAAGCTGCAAAGAGGTGCTTGAAAAGCCTTGTGGGTGACACCTGCTGAAGATTCAGAAACCATATGGGTGCCGCAGAATAAGCAACATTGTATGCAGGTCGCACAATCCAGTTTTGCGAGTGCAGAATGTAATTAAGTAAGCGCAGAATTCATTATGTTCAAGTCAAGAATAACCTGCAGTGCTAATTTTAGCTCAATGGAGGGGAAAGTTGTTCCCTTTCATTAAAATGAAAGGGTTTTTCCACAGTTGCAATAGCAGCCGCAGCCATTGGCAGATCAGGAGGGCTGTTGAGCTCTCAGATTTGTGGTTCCAGGGAGGGACTGTGGCAGTGGTGGAGCATCTGCTTGCAATACAGAAGGTCCCAGATTCAGTTCCCAGCATCTCCAGTTAGAAATCTGGCAGTAGGTGACATGAAAGACCTCTGCCTGAGACCCTGGAGAACTGTCACTGGTCTGGGTAGACAACACTGACTTAGATGCGTCAAGGGTCTGATTCAGTCTAAGGCAGTTTCATGTGATTTCTCATTCCTCCTTCAGGCTTTCCTTTGTACTGCTCTTTCTCTTCCTCCCATGTGGACTTGCTTTTGTTTCATTTTATTCCACTTCTATGACTCCTTTAAGAGCCCCTTGGCGCAGAGTGGTAAAGCTGCAGTACTTGCAGTCCTAAGCTTTGCTCACGACCTGAGTTCGATCCCTGGGAAGCTGGGTTCAGGTAGCTGGCTCGAGATTGACTCAGCCTTCCATCCTTCCAAGGTCGGTAAAATGAGTACCCAGCTTGCTGGGGGAAACGTGTAGATGACTGGGGAAGGCAATGGCAAACCACCCCATTAAAAAGTCAGCCATGAAAAAGCTGTGAAAGCAACGTCACCCCAGAGTCGGAAACAACTGGTGCTTGCACAGGGGACTACCTTTACCTTTTTATGACTCCTTTGCAAAGGAAGGAGGGAGGTCCTATGCAGTGTTCCCTTTAAGCTAAGTTAGCGTGAGCTACCTCACAGATTTTTAGCCTCCGGCTCACACATTTTTGTCTTCGCTCAGGAAAAACGGCCCCAGAGCACAATAATTTATGCAGGAGCTCACAACTTCAATGGTAATAGCTCACAAAGTAGAATTTTTGCTCATAAGACTCTGCAGCTTAGAGGGAACATTGGTCCTGTGTTTGGTTCTGCCCCTTATGGAAGCCATTTTAGGTTTTGGCTCTGCTTTCAGTGGTAGCCAGGTGGAATTTGGCTCCTCCTCCAGAAGCTATTTGGCGTGGCACTCAAAATTCTAGAAACACCTGCAGGCTCAAAAAGGTTGGGGCCCCTTGTATTAGGAGATGTAGGGGAGGCCAGAGGCTGTAGCAGGCCATTGGTAACTACCTGACCACCTAGGCTGATTGAAACCGACGAACCCTTGCCTATGTAGGATTTTACCCTTTCTTCCTCTAGCCTGCCGCTACTGTGGGAATCTTTGGGACCAGTACCGACTTTGCTCCACCCAGCCCTGTCGCCAGCTCATCCTGACATGCCCGCAGTGCCAGCGGAAAGGGCTGACCGCCTGCTGCCCTGTTTGCCAGAAGAAGGGACCCCTGGCTTCCAACCCTTCTGGACGAGCCTTCAAAGAGCGATGCGAGTGTACAGAGACGCGGCAGCGGGTGCCGGTAGAACGCATTTAACAAAGCGTTGTGGAGCGAAAAAAACAAAAACCCTCTGCAGAGATGTCTGCTTTGGAACCCGATCCTTAGATACATGCTAATGGAATCGGGGGGAGGGGGGGGGGCAGCCAGTTCCATTCGGCAACTTTGCAGACTTCTGATCTAGATAGTAGCCAGGGCTTCAGTGCAACGCTAACTTGCTCCTAGGAGTAAATTAATGGGGCGCACAAAGCAAAAAAAAAAAATCCACCCTCCCGTGGTGCTACGCAACAATGTCCTCATGGCAAGACTACCACCCTTGCTTGCAATCTGATACAGACCATTCCCCTTGCTTGCTGTTGCTGTGCTTAGTAAAGCATGAGTAAGGTCGTTACAACTTCCAGGAAGTTCAAACCCTGTGGGTGGGCTGTTGCATGTATGCACAGTCAGGAAGCCATGACGGGCCCTGGTTTCCTGGTGAACGCACATCATGCCTTCTTCAGCCAACTACAGGCTTGCACACTTGCTACTATATATCTGTGGGCATCCTGCTCTTCCCAAGTCAAGGTACATTCTGTACAGGCAAGACAACTGCATGGTCCTTACCACTGTATAAGAGAGCCCTGCCACAACCCTAGCAAAAGTGTACCGCTTGCACAATCCTCAGTCGGCCTCTGGCTGGGCCCCCAAGTTTCCTAAGTGCTAGAGAAAGAGTGCTGGGTTAATAATATGTCTTCCAAGAGCCAGAGTGTAGTGTAATCTTTCATGTCAGATAAGTACAGGAACTGGCACAGATGCTCTGTAGCTTGTGAGGATCAGTTGTGTGGAATAAGCACACCCAGCACAAACCCCTGCATGAACATGGCATTGAATGTCCTTAGGTTTGTAAATAGCCACTCAGGTGCTCACCTCAGGTGACTAAGATTCTTGTCTGGGTGACGAGGCAGGAATGTGGACAAAAGGCTTTGTGTTTGCTGTGCTTTCGGGCTATAAACTGATAAGTAGGTGGTCTTTTGCAACTGGATTTGCAAGACTGGATGAGGTGGAATGACATTAGCATCATATGATGTTACACTAGTGTTCAGCCGTCCGCTCTGGGGTACTGCATTTGATATCCATGTGCCATTTTCAAAAGCAAGCCTTTGGTAGAATTTATTTTAGCAAAGTGGGAGGGTTTGATAACTGGATAAACCAAATTGCCATTCGGGATCCACCAGCTGGAGGCAAGTGGCTAGAGTACTGGACTTGATCTTGATATGTTCTGCCTCCCCTGGACCCAATACCTGGCAGTAGACAGGTCTTCCCTTTCCAGCCTCAGTTCTCTCAACTGTGAAATGGGAGCAATAAGTAACAACAATTTACCTTGCAAGGGTTTGCACAGTAGATGCCCCAGCATTTATCAACCCGAGTGAGTCTGTGAACGGATTGGATGAATGAGCTCAGAAATATTTTAAATCTCCAGCACAGGGCTTGAAAAATGATTTCTGAAAACTGTGAGAATGATCCAAGACAAGGGGGGGGGCTAAGGCTCTGCTTCCTCATGTTATACCAGAGCCTGCTTCCCCACTGACTTAGTTCTGTCTTCCCCAATGGGCAGAGGTCTCTTTAGGTCTAAGGCAGTGGCTCCCAACCTCTTTGGCACCAGGGACCGGTTTCATGGAAGACAGTTATCACACGGACTGATGGGGCGGGGGCGGGGAAATGCTGGAGGTCTTTGAATGGGGGGGGAGACTGGGGCTGCTTTTGCCACCTCCCTGCTAGGTGACAAAAGGCTAGTCTGCCTCCCCCTCCCATTTAAAGACCCCTGCCCGAGGCTGCGCTGCCACTTTCGTCTGCCCGGGTGGCACCTCTGCCTTGCTCTGCGGCCTGGTTGCTAGCAGGCCACGGACCGGTAACAGTCTGCGGCTCGGTGGTTGGGGTCCCCTGGTCTAAGGCATAACCTTTTCTTTCTTGTGAGCCTTTAACTTGGGGGCAGTCGAGCAGATAAATGCATGCAAATGTGTGCCAAGTCACTGAGTGACAGCCTCTCTCCAGAGTGTTGGTTTTTTTTTAACGGCAGGGCTGGGAAACAAAATCTTACTGGGAAGTGGGTGAATTGGGAAGGGCAGTCTTACATACTGAGATGGAGATGCCCACCAGTTGCAACCCATGATACCCATTCCCACTGGTGCATGTCTCAGAATTAAATCAGAGCACCATCAAGGGCCAACGGAAGTCACTTGCTAACTGCAGCAGAATGCTAGACTTTGAGGGAGGAATTGCATCAGAGCTACGGACCTCCTTTCAGAATACAAGACCCAGTTCAGATTCCTGTGATGCTCACTTTTCATTTTTAGAAGGCAAGTTTCTAACTGTTGGCCCTGATCCAGCTGTAGCTGTGACATCAAAGAAGCTACAGTCCAAAACACCTGGGAGCAAGCCATATTGGATGCAATGAATCTCACATCTAAGTAAACATGCATGGGATTGTGCTGGGGGTGGGTGGGATCCAGCGCTCTCTATAACCGCATGCATGCTGCTCTTCATGTCTAACAAGATTATGCACGCTATCAACTACAGAATTAGTTATGCAGTACAAGATAAATACTGCCGATGTGGTTATTTTAGGGGAAATTCATACAGAGGGTGGAAATCAGCTTTCCTTGGCATGTGGGGTAATTTGCCCAGGAGGGCAGTTCTGAAATGTAGCAGAACTGCGTTTCTGTTCTCAAACCGAGGGGAGGCACAGTTAGGTTGTCCTTCAGAGAACTGCCCACAAAAACCTCATTTGGGCATCTGACCTCTTGGTATATAATTACACTTCGCGTGTCCTTGCCAGTGCAGGCGAATCTCTGGATCATACTCTGGGAATCGGGATGAATTTGAGAGGGCTTCAGAAGATATTCCACATGCCAGCCAGCTTTGGCACATGGGGGGCAGTTACAGGATTAAACATAAGAGTTTGTACCAACTAACAAGGGCTACAAGTACTTCCAGCAAAAAAAAAGCCAGTCCACACTCTTGGCCAACGTACTTACGAACAATGCTTTATTAAGGCATCATTTACAAGCAACACAACATTTCGGTGCAAACCAAGCAGGTGCTTCCCCCATTGATTTTCTAGAGTTGCACGGGACTCTGTAGATCAAGCCCAGCAAAAGACCTTGGTAGGCTGTTCCCATTCAGCTGCAAACGCAGGTCTGACAGCATTTGAGTGGGAATGCCAAGGTCCTGTCCCCCTCCTTCCTCCCTGTTGCTTTCTTGGCACTCTCACTCTCCTCCTGAAATGGGGGGGGGGGGGGGGGCAGGCAGATCATAATGTTCTTGCTGAGGGAGGAGCCTTGTATCTGCAGCAAGTGTTACTTCCGGGCAGATGGCACCATTGCCTGGCAAAATCCACAATCTTTCAGATGCACGTAGGGAGGCCAGAGGCGGTGCAAATCTACCCGTCTCCCAAATCGCACAAACAAAAGCTTCTTGTGCAGTGTGCCGAGGAATCCAGCAGGGGGAGTGCTTTCCTGGACCGCTCACATCAATTCTGCACCCAGTTCACTTCAGGGAAGCTGCTTCCCGGAAGCAAAGGTACCGAGTGCTGCCTGGATTCCCAGATACTGGAGCCCCTGCTCCCATGGAGTTCCCAGACACCAAAGAGCCATTTTGACCCAAGGGCCTGTGAACAGCAGCTTGCCCGTTCAGAAACCCATGACAACAGTGAGGGCAGAAGCCAGTGGAACTAATAAACAAGAAGTTTATCATCCCCTGGAATCAAAGTGGCTCGAAACCATCTTGTGTGTCTAAATGGACTATTTTAAGGTCTTTGAAATTCTTCAGCAAAAAAACCAACAACACACACATGGCCAACAGCCCACTCAGCAGCTGGCTTTCTGTTGTGCTTTGGAAAAGAGTGGCCTTATATTATTTCTATGGGGTGGGTGTGTAGATCAACTTTTACAAAAAGGGAGATGCTTTCACAGCTGAATTTAAACTTAAGAACCGGGATTGCTGCTAACTGATTGTAATTCACGCGTGTCGATTGATGATATACTTTTGAAAGACAGAAACCCTGTCAAGCTGGTAGTTTCTTTCTAATTCTCTGGAGCAAGTTTAAAAACAACAATAAAGTATTTTTAAACTGTTTCGCTACCTTTGCAGAGCAGTTATTTGTGATTTTTTTTTGTTGCTTTGTGTTGTGGTTAACGACATCTGAGCATCACACCACGCCAGAAATCTGTCCCCGAAAGGGGCTGCTGTCTAAACTGCCGAATTCCAGACATCTTTGTGCTACGATGAACTTTCTCAGGTCACCCCACATGAACAGGCTGAAAAGTTAGAATTGCTTTTAACAGAAACAAACAAAAAAGGCATTTCCCATGCATTGCTAACAAAAGATATTTTTTCACCTACAATCGCTAATTTGTCGAAACCTTTTTAGTGCACAGGGAGGGAATACAAACAAACAAAACTCCAGGCACCAAAAATTCACTGCACGGTTGCTCCGCCATAGTTCTCAGTCCAGTGTGCGCTTGCTGACTTCACCTCTAGCCAACAGCTACAGAGTAGTCCGGCACTTGGGAAAGATGGGCCCGTTCAGATCGGCCAGCCGCCTCTTCCTCACTGAGAAAAAAGGGACAGAAACAAGGTTGAGGCGAAACAGTCCTCAGATGTCTGTTCAGTTCCATTTTGCTTATTGATATTTTCAGCCTTAGTATAAACCTCACCGCAAGGAAAAGGTAATTTTGTACAACATTCTCCCATTCTGTCCTCACGACAGCCCTATGAGGCTGACACAGTGTGACTGGCCCGAGGTCACCCAATAAGCTTCAGTGGCAGGACAGGGCTTTGAATTTGGGCCTACTAGATCAGGGGTGGCCAAACTTCCTTAATCTAAGAGCCACACAAAATAAGCTGCATGACAAGGAAGGAGCAAAAAGCAAATAGATGGGAAGAGGGAGAGAGAGGTAGAAAGAAAGTAACTTTAAATGCTGCCATGGCTTGGCTTGGCGAAGTTATTTAAAGAGAGATGCCTTCTCCAAGCCAGTCAACGGGGTGGTGGCGGCTTCAAGAACCACATATGGCTCCCGAGCTGCCCATCTCTGTACTAGATCCTAGTCAGGAACGAACTACTATACCTCTTATTTAATTTGAACCATTTCTTATTTCTTTAAAACAGAGGTCCGTAGCCACCGGTCCGTGGACTGTTAGCAACTGAGCCGCACAAGAGGTGAGCAGTGGGTGAGAGAGCACCTACTTGTAGGAAAACAAGCTCAGGGCTCCACTGATTCTGCATTATGATGAGTTGTATAGCTATTTAATTACATATTCAAATGTAATAATAGAAATAAAGTGCCCAATTGTATCATCACAAAACCATCGCCCTCCCCCCCCCCAGCCTGTGGAAAAATTGTCTTCCACAAAACCAGTCCCTGGTACCAAAAAAGTTGGGGACCCCTGCTTTAAAACACACACAGCGGCCTCTCTAATCTCATGAACGAATCCCTTGGAAATTACAATTTCTTTACCACTTGAAAGCACATGCTAAATTTTCTATACAGTGAATCTTCCCCACCCCACCCCTGACATGGTTTCTGTGTTCAGTCACTCAATACAGCAGACAGGGAGGGAAAAAAGAGGAGGCAAAAGGTAAGAGTTGTCAATGGTCATGAAGAAGATAATGAAAGGTCTTTTTTCCAACATGGAATCTGAAGCTATTTAAAAAGAAGTAGGAAGACATCTGTGGTGAAGCCCAGAACAGAAGCCAGAAGAGACTAAGCAAGAAAAGTAGGAAAGCACTGCTAGCTCGGCCCAAGAGAAGCCAAGTGATTGCCGGGGAGGGGGGGAATCTTTACTTAGACATCTTCCAGTTCCCGGGCTGACGTGTTATGCCAGTGGCCACCACATCGCTGGATACGAGCTGCAAATGAGAACCACATCAGATATACCTTTTGCATAGCTCTTGCAAACAAGCTGCTAACAGGTGATATGTTGGGATAACCCAAGATATTTTGGTCCGTGAGACATAATATCTGATGGCCCCAGGAAATTCTACTGAAATAAATCAGACAGCAGCTTTAGAAGGTTGAATATGACTAATTTTAAAAGAAAGAATCTCCCAAACCCTCTCAAATTTTATCCCTCCCCCCCCCCAATATTATGCAAGCCAGAAACAACGCGGGGAAAATCACAACCTCTTCCACCTGTCTGACAGCCAATAAGCAATCTCAGCACTTGGCTGGCTGGAGGAATTCACACCCTGCCTCTGGAAAGGAACCTCTGCTTCTAAATATGCCACAAACCATCTGTTAACTTACCAAGGTCATTGTTGTTCATCATGGCATTGGAGGCACGAAGCCGAGGGCCTTGCTGCGTGAAGTGATACCCGAACTTCAAAAGAGATGTGTTTTTTTCTAACATACTTGCAATCTCCATTTCCACCTTATTCCCCAATAGCTGGCTCTTTATGAAAAGAAAAACAGGAAACAAAGCATCCTTTTCAGTTATTTTACTCTTCACTTCTTCACCTCCTTGACTCGGAATTCAGAGTACCATTTCTTACAGCAACGAATCCGGATTTATTGTCAAATGTACATTCCAAAGAGAGTCACAGATGAGCATACCTGTGTGATAGCCAGGTTCTCAAGCAGTGGTCAGTCAATCAGATTATCACATTAGGTGTATACCTAACAACCTTAGATATACACTTTTAAAAGAACTAGATCTGAATTCAGTAGCATCCTAGAGAACAAGATTTTGGGATATAACTTATACCGTATAACCTCTTGAGAGATTTTTCAGATACATATGAAGGAAGCTTTGACTCTCAAAAGCTTATACCCCGAAAATCCTGTTGATCTCTAAGGTGATACTCAGGGCTTTTTCTGTAGCAGGAACTCCTTTGCATATTAGGCCACACGCCCCTGATGTAGCCAATCCTCCTGGAGCTTACAGTAGGCCCTGTGCTAAGAGCCTTGTAAGCTCTTAGAGGATTGGCTACATCAGGGGTGTGTGGCCTAGTGTGCAAAGGAGTTCCTGCTACAAAGAAAGCCCTGCTGATATTTACCTGGGAACTGAGTTTCCAGCTGAGAGATGAGTCTCCAGCAGCACATGTCTGATTGAAAGTCCTTGGGGCAAACAGGAATGGGTCCAAGGACCTTATAATGTATAGTCAGAGCTTTTCAAAGAGCAAGAGGGGAAGAAGAAGACAGCAAACAAATATGCCAGGGTGGCTGGTGCTTAAGCTACCTGAGCCAATGATTTGCAAAGGTGCCGCTATGGTCTAAGGAAGCCACACTGCCCACAGAAGTCATCTCACCACGTCTGAAAATTCTAGCATGAAAGAGCAGCTATCAAATATCCTTGGCTGAAGAATGGTATGCTCCTTCTGTCTGGGATGGTCATCCTCTTCCACTGAATATGCAGCTTCAGGAAGGACATGGGTGGAGCCATTCTCCTACAAATGGACCCAGAGCTTGTTCAGAGATTTCTAGCAGGGAAAAGAGCTTGGTGGGAGAGGACTACCATCCCAGATAGGAGGAATGTACTGTTCTTCAGTCAAAGGAATACAATAGCCGTGCTCACCTGCTACAACCTCCAAATAAGCTCAAGGCTCATAAAGATATGATCAAGAAACCATCTCCCTAATCACAGTTGGTTTTTTTTTAAAAGTATTCCTTTGTATTTCTAATGAACAAGATAAACAACTGAGTGTACTTGCAACGTTTATACAAATTCTGCGGGCTTCCCAAAATAGGGATGGGAGAAAGATGAGGACAGGCACTGCTTCAGATAGACTAAGAGCCCAGTAGCACCTTAAAGACTAACAAAATGTGTGGAAGGTAAGGTGTGAGCTTTTGTAAGTTACTGCTCATTTCTTCAGAAAGCTCATGCTCTACCACAAGTTTTGGTAAGTCTTTAAGGTGCGACTGGACTCTCACACTTTTCAAGGAACAGGAGAAGTGAATCTGGACAACAGATCACTATTGGCTGGTATGCTCATCTGCTGTTTTAGCTGTGAAGCCAGTTCAGGAATGAACTCTGAACTTACCTTCTGCGTTACACTTGTTTTTGCTCAAAGGATTCCTTCACCCATTCCCTGACTAGCAGCTTACAGCCATTAAGATATATGCCACTCATTAAAATCCCTCCCATGGAACACTTATTTTTTTAGAGCAGGGACTTTCTTTTAAAACACAAGCAAGGATGGTTTTCTTGGCTTATTTCTCCTTTCTTGTGTGTGCAAGAGAGTCAAAATGGATGTTTATGTCACCTGGTTGTCGATTTTGAGCTCAATAAGTGTCTTGTTGTTCTGGAGTGCTTCTACGAGGGCCAGGATTCCTGATCCAGAAATGAAGTTAGATTCCACGTTCAAGCTCTTCAAGACACTGTTCACTTTTAGCATTCCTGCTAGCGCCTTTCGTCAGGAGAGGGGCACGAAACAAAAAAGGAGAGGCATACTGGGTATCTTTACTGACATTCTTAATAAAATGAGAGCAATAATATCAACATCAGCAGCCGAGCCCTGCTGTGGGTTCTTTGATTGTTTAACCAGAGTTCTATTGCAGACAAACACGGAGGCTCTGTTTAGTTTTCACAGCCAAATAGCCCTGCGTCATGGTCAGAGAGACACTTCTTCAGCTCAGAGTACTGAAATCTAGTCTGCAAGCAGCACATGACAGATGCTGGCCTGGAAGATGTTGTCCTATCACAGGCTCCAAAACTGACCATCTGACTACCCAAGGAAGCAGGTCAAGCCCTTTACTCAGCCACTTTAGCTATTGTCCCAAACTCTTCCATGGACTTTTAGGGGAGTGTCTCTCTAATTTTAATTCAGCAATAAAGCGTACATCTGTTACCACAAGAATTGAAACTGAGACCCAACCTGGACAGCCCAGGCAAGCTTCATCTCATCAGATCTTGGAAGCAAAGCAGGGTTGATTCTGGCAAGTACATGGAAGGGAGACCTCCTTGGAATACCAGAAGTCGGGAGGTGGGGGCAGGCTTTATTTAGCCACCTTCCTGACTATTCTCTAGGCTCCCAGTAGGGGTCAGTCATCAGCAGGACTTTTTTGGTAGAAAAAGCCCAGCAGGAACTCATTTGCATATTAGGCAACACCCCCTGACAACAAGCCAACCAGAACTGCGTTCCTGTGAGTTCCTGCTCAAAAAAGCCCTGGTGATCAGACTTCCCAATGTATGTGTGTGCGTGCGGGCACATACACACACACATATATTTTTAAAAGTGAAGAAGATGAAGAATAGAAACTGGATAAACAAGCCCTGGCTAAATTTTCCGAGGTGTCAAGTCTACCTCCTTTTACATAGTTAGTGTCGAACTGCTCTGATTGGATGGGGAAGACTAGACCAACCTTGTCAGATGTCAGAAGCTAAGACCACCAAGGAAGTCCAGGGTCACTAGGCAGAGGCAGGCAATGGCAAACCACCTCTGTTAGCCTCTCACCTTGAAAACAGGGTTGCCATAAGACGGCTGCAAATTGATGGCATACTCCACCCTAGTGTCAGATACCCTGCACGTACAAAGCTGAAAACTTGCTGCAGATCCATCCACTGGCATGGGTTTCTAGCCTCAGTTTCTAACTACACACAGGTAAACGGTTATATACCCTTCATCACGTGTGGGCACATGGCAGACAACTGTCTTCTCACTTACTTTTTTGCCCTCTATATCACTAACTGGGAAATGTTTTCCCATGTTCAGCCATGTTAAGCATGGTCAACATGCCTTGAGATGCAAACTAGATATATGAGGTAGAACAAAGTTAGAGTCCTGTGGCCCCTTTAAGACCAACAAAGTTATATTCAAGGTATGAGCTTCCATGTGCACGCACACTTCTTCAGATACATTGGAATGGAAACTCACAGTTCATATATATACACACACACATACACAAACACACAGATGCCTCTACATAGGTGAACAGCAAATTAGCATACAACTTAATGATAATATTTTGACATATGCAAAGGTCAAACAGCAATAACAAGATTTTTTGGGCGGAGGGGGAAGTGTAGCAATAAATATGTCATATCTTGAATAAGACTTTGTCTTAAAGGTGCCACAGGACTCTTAACTTTGTTCTACAGCTTCAGACCAAGATGGCTGCCTGCCTGACCTAGGCATATTTGAGACTTAATCCTGTCTAAAATTTCTGCATGCATGTGTGTGTGTGTGGGGGGGGGGGGATTTTTGCCAATTCTCCCTCTTGTGGCAGACCTACCTACAACTTTTCCCCTGGTTTCTCCTCCCCCAGGAACAGGATGCTGGGTGCATTTTGAGCTGTAGTGGAAGGGGCAAGCATGCTTCTGTGGACAAAAGTCCCCCCCTGTCCATAGCAACTGAAGGATCCAGCCCAGTGTACAAGTACCCCATGCGCTTTCCCAGAAGCCAACCTCTACATCAAGATCACTATTGTCTACTCAGACTGGCTGTGGCTCTCTAGAATCTCAAGCAGAGGTCTGTCACATCAACAGCTACCTAGGACTTTTAACTGCACATGCCAGGCATTGAACTTGGGACTTCTGCATACAAAGCAGAAGCTCTTCCACTGAGCCACGCCCCCTCCCCAACTGGATATGTCAATCTGGACCTGCAGACTTCACATTCTCAACATGCTCATTCAGCCAAAGAAAACATCGAAAATCTTTTATCTGAACCCAGTGACTTGTGCCTGCTTCCCCTGCTTCCGCCCTCACTGGGGAAGATGTGTTAAGCAATGTTAGGCCTGCTGTATTTTTTTCCACTCCCTGCTTCTTTGTTCAGCCACAACCGGGTCAATGCAAAGAAATAAACAGTCAATCCCAAGTGTGTTTAGTCCAAAGGAAGTTGCCCCAATAACAACTGGGCTTTGCTTCTAGTGGGGTGTTTGTAGGATCGCTGCCTAAATATTGCTTTTGGTCAGGCAAAGGAAGAATGCAAGAATCACACTTTGGGTGCATTCACACACACCAAATAACACACTTTGCAACTGGATGTTTACTGTGTAAGAATGGCAACATCCACTCGCAAACAGTCGACGTGTGAAAACACCTTTTGACACCCTCTTCCTTCAGCAGATCATCTTTTAAGGAAACAGATCCCGCTAAAAGCTGCCCTGAGAAGATTAGTCTGGGTAATCTATCTCTTTTTTTTTTCCCCCAATACAATTTTTATTATAAATATAATGTTTGTATACAGAGAATAACATTGATACAGTAATGCCTTAATTTTCATTACACATACATACTGTTATATAAAATAGAGTTGTACAGCTATAGAGTGATCACAAGAAAAGAATACTCTTGTGGATAACCCGTTGGTTAAGTGAAGAAGAAAGAGTGGTGTCAACCTCTATCCTATCCAGAATTGGATACCACTTTGCATAGAAATCATTAGCTGCCTTTATCCTGGGTAATCTATCTCACTTACATAAGCAACGGGGTCATTGCTTCTGGTTCCAACTATGCTGAACTTTTTCACATAGGTGTTGTTCTTCAGAGCTTCGGCGTAGGCTTTTAAGGTCGGGATGGGAATGTCCTTCAAAGAGAAACACACAGATAAGGCTGGTAGGGATGGTGTCTCCAGGGTGAGCTACATATTGCAAGGGAACATTGTGTTCCTCACCCTGTTTCTTTCCTTTTACTGTGGGAGACCCTTGCAGAGGACAATCAGTGGGTAAGGGGTCATTCAGCTGCACCCCCTCCCTCTATTCTCCCTGGCAAAACCTGCACCTCAGAGTACTTTTTAACCTAGCTTATTCTGGTTTCAGAATTCAGCAGAAGAGAAAATGTCCAAAAACAGCAAAGGGGGGGGGGGACAATCCAACCTGGGGGGAGGTTGAACACGCCATATTCCCAACAATTATCCCTTGACACCACTCTGCATTCAGGGTTTGAACAGGAGAGCTGAAGTCCACACGCCTTAGTCTGTTTATACAATGTAAAACTGTAGGCTGGTGCAACCCCAATTTGCCTTGGGGCCATGTAGGGGAGAAAAAAGAGACATTTTCACGATTCAAATCCAGATCCCCTGCACAGCTATTAGCATTGTATTAGATATGTATTTTTAAAGGAGATGTATTTTTTTCCTTTAAAATGCGGAAACACTAGTGGAATGGAGAGGAGTGCAGTGCTGGGTTTATTTAGTGAGGATAAAGGAAAAAACCCACTTTTCCTTTCCATCACGGATTGGACTGGGACAAACAGAGGCTCCACACACCTGACATTTGTATTTTAAAGATCAATCATAGAATTTTTGTCTCATCTGTCTGAGCTCTCTGTAGGTATAGGAGCACAGGTTTGGTGAAATAAATCTGCAGTTCTCTCCTTTATTTCTATTATTTTCAGTAGAGATTTTTAGTACCAGTCAGCATCTGCTAACCAGCACAATAAAATACTTCCAGTCTTAACCTGAGGGGGGTTCCTGTTTTACAACATTCCCACTCAATCGAGTAACTTTTAGGTACATTATAAAGCAAAGAAATAAACAACCCCCCCCCCAAACCAAATTCCCAAGGTAATATAATTATTCTCTTTAATAATAAATAGAGGCAGCATTTACACTGTAGCAGAGAAATGGGAATGCAGGGAGTGGACTGACTAGATTTACAGAAACCATTTTATGTGGGAGAAGTGTTAAAAATAATACCATCAACAGGAAATGTAGGTGGTATGATACATTCTACCATCACAGCATTTTATATATTCTGCTGTGGTTGTAGACCAGGCCTAATAGGTTGCTAGCCCTGCACTTTCAAATACAGGAGTTCCTAAGGCATAGAGATGTGATGTCACATTCTCTATGATGCTCTAGGAATTTTCTCAATCACAAAGAGCACAAAGATTGTAAGGATTCACACTGAAGTACTGTCAGAGGATCCTGCCCTCCACCCACAAGTGACAGCAATTGCACAGGATGTTCTAGGAATCCTTACAATCTCTTTGGTCTTAAGAATAGAGATCAGAGAAATTCTTAGAGCTTCACTGTCAATGCTATCCCCTATTTTTTTTTCTCCCAGCCCTGACCTGGATAGCCTGATCTTGTCAACTCTCAGAAACTAAGCAAGGTTGGTTTTGGCTAGCAACCGGAATACCAGGGTCATGATGCAGAGGCAGCCAATGACAAACCACCTCTGAAACAAGTCTAGCTCGTCACCTAGTGGTGCCTAATGCTAAAAGAGCTAGAACTTCTGGCTTCCAGACAGTCTTAGGATCTCCTGGCTATACTACACACACTGCCATATGATAATAATAATTATTATTTCTCCCACTCCTCAAATAATCAGGGCAGAGGAGTGGGGATTTGCCTGCTGTGATCAGGCCTAACCGCTGGAAGTTCTCCTGTGTAAGATCCACTGTAACAAACTCACATCGCTCATATTAATTTCAATAGGGTTTAGGAATGGTGTAGCCTCAAATTTACCACCCCGCCCTCCCTGGTATTGGATATAAACTTAACAAGGAAGAAATCCATACCTTAATATTGTTGAGATTGACCTCCTCAAGGTCTGGATCATTGTTTTTCACTCTTTCTAAAGTTTCTTCTACATCGGTTGAATTTGGTTCATCAGGAACCGGTTTATATTGTGTAGGCTTAATTATACCTGCAAGAAAAGAGTCACATAGCGGAGATAAGAAGTCCCCTTCCTCTGACCACTTACCCTTATGGTACGGAGTTGGATATATACTGACATTTCCATTAATGGAAAGAGAAGAGTAGGGTTGCCAATCCCCAGGTGGGGGCAGGGGATCCCCCGGTTTGGAGGCCCTCCCCCTGCTTCAGGGTAGTCAGAAAGCAGGGGGAGGGGAGGGAAATGTCTGCTGGGAACTCTGTTATTCCCTATATTTATTCCCATAGAAAATAATGGAGAATTGATCCGCGGGTATCTGGGGGGGTTGTTTTTTGAGGTAGAGGCACCAAATTTTCAGTACAGCATCTAGTGCCTCTCCCCAAAATATCCCCCAAGTTTCAAAATGATTGGACCAGGGGGTCCAATTCTATGAGCCCCCCAAAAAGGTGCCCCTATCCTTCATTATTTCCTATGGAAGGAAGGCATTGAAAAGGTGTGCCGTCCCTTTAAATGTGATGCCCAGGACTCCCTTTGGAGTTCAGTTATGCTTGTCAAAGCCTTGATCTTGGCTCCACCCCTAATGTCTCCTGGCTCCACCCCCAAAGTCCCCAGATATTTCTTAAAGACTTGGCAACCCTAGAGAAGAGTAATTCCCGCCAATTTCTCCCTTCCTGTGGCAGATTCTTGATTTGCCCCTTAAGCCATTCCTGAAAGTCTTTCCGTTCCGCAGGAGCAGCATTTCAAGGGCTGCAATGGGAGAGGGGAAAGCTCTCTTCTGCTGACCAAGGGTTTTTCTGAGTTCTCTTTTCCCTTGTTTGTAAGCTCCTGTTTCTTCTGGTGTTCTTTTTTTTTTGCTATTCTGCATGTTTTTTGTTCCCTCTAATAGTCAATTTGATATCACACACTTTCATGTCCAGCATGCCAGATATAACACTGTACAATATCGAATCAACCATTAGAGGTTGATGTGGAACAGACTCCTCACAAATACACCCTCTAAGCTGTGGAGTCTTGTGAGCAAAAATTCTACTTTGTGAGCTACTGGCTTTAAAGTTATGAGTTACTGCATAAATTAGTGTGCTCTGGGGTCATCCTTCCTGAGCTAAGACAAAAATGTGTGAGCCGGAGGCTTAAAATCTGTGAGCCAACTCAACCCTAACTCAGCTTAGAGGGAACATGTCCTCACCTCTGAAAAAAAACAAGGACTTAAGGAAAATGAGAATGTGGAAGAAGATGATATTGGATTTATATCCCACCCTATACTCTGAATCTCAGAGCAGTCACAATCTCCTTTACCTCCCCCACACACACACAACAGACACCCTGTGAAGTAGGTGGGGCTGAGAGAGCTCTTACAAGCAGCTGCCCTTTCAAGGACAACTCCTATGAGAGCTATGGCTGACCCAAGGTCATTCCAGCAGCTGCAAGTGGAGGAGTGAGGAATCAAACCTGGTTCTCCCAGAAGAGTCCACACACTTAACCACTACTCCAAACTGGCTCTGGAAAAGCCCCTATTGTCTTCTGGAATGGAAAATGTAATCTGGATCCAGCCTCTAGAGAGTAAGGAATTGGTTCTTGACTGTCAGAGCTGCCCATACGAGCCCTTATTATTATTATTTGTTTTAACTTTTTAATTGAAAATTCAGTAGAAAAATATAACACCAACATGAAAAGACTACAACAGTGAAAACTCAGCTAGATCTAGGCAAATATTATGTTATTAGACAACACAAATAATCCATAAGGAATCAAATAAATAAAATAATTAAATTAAATTAAAAATTAAATAAAGAAGACGAAAAGTTCCCCTGCATTATGCAAAAATAAATAAGAATAAGTTATGTTCTTGATAGCTACCATTTTGTCCATAACACAAACAGTTTTGAACAGTACATGGACAATTGTTTTTGAAAAACAAGCCCCCCCCTCTTCCACAAATGCATAATAATAGTCTCAAGTCAGCTTGGGTAGTCTACTATAAATATTTTCACGCTAGCATCTTTTTAAAAAATGTACCCTAATCATGAATCAAATCACTTATCAGGCTAATTAAATATCTGGAGGCCATTTTTATAAGAGGGAATAAGGCTGTAGCTAAAGTCTGTGAAAGTGAGGCAGGTTTCATTTGCTCCTCATATATATTATTGTATTGTGTTTCAGTTTTGCAATTCAGTTCAGATGCATTACTTATTAGCATTATACTATTATATTGTATATTTTGTTTTTAATATTTTATGTTGCTTTTATTTGTTGTTAGCCGCTCTGAGCCCATCAGGGCAGGGCGGGATATAAATCTGATTAAATAAATAAAAATAATGTTCCCTCTAAGCTGTGGAATCTTATGAGCAAAAATTCTACTTTGTGAGCTACTGGCATTAAAGTTGTGAGCTACTATATAAATTAGTTTGCTCTGGGGCCATTTTTCCTGAGCTAAGACAAAAATGTGTGAGCTGGAGGCTAAAAACCTGTGAGCTAGCTCACACTAACTCATCTTAGAGGGAACACTGGTTGTATGTATTATATTGCTTGTAATGAATTGTTCTCTAATTTTATGCCCCAGTGTTGTTGTACGGGTTGTGTGGTTCATATAGTTCTTGATGTAGTGATAAATGTAATCTATTATTTTATTTTCTGTACCTTATCCCTGATCTTTCCCCCAATTCTCTAATCTTCCCTGTTAAAACTTAATAAAACTTGCTTATACATATAGTTCTTACTGCATTGTTATTCACTAGGGCTGCCATGTTGTGGGGGGGAGAAAAAGTTGGGGTTCAAATGCAAGCAACTGAGGACCGCTTATCCTTCAGGCGGGGCTGCCCCTAGACTGTCTGACACTAGGCAAGGCTAACTTCTGGCACCCCCCCCCCCACATACTCTGATAACATCACCAAGACACAAGGGAGGGCACCCCATTCAACTCTCCAGAAGGCCAGTGCCCTGGGCAATTGCCTAGTTTGTCTAGCGGCAGGCCCAGCTCTGCCTTCAGGCCAGTTTGCCTCAGTTCCGTCTGTCACATTTTCCTGTGGACAGGAACAGATTAGATCCGAAGCTGTTTTGCGATTGTGAAATTTTTAATTAAGACATTCACAACAAAACTTTATGAAGCTTGTGTAGAAACACAACACTTGGGCAAAATGTAAACGAAGAGCAGAAAATTAATTAAAGGAAAGGCTGGGATAAATGCAAGCCTCTTTTGGTTCAGTTCTCTCGAACCTGAGGAGGCCTTACTTACTGTCTAGACCTTCCTTGTTGACGATTGTTGTGGTTCCGAGCGCCCCATAGTACTGCTGGTTACTCATCAGGGTATGCATGCCAAGAATAGCTACAAGACAAAAAAGGGAGGAAATAAAACAAAGCCTAAGGAAGCTTACTAATACACCCTTTCTTCAGAAAGAGTAAATCGGTCCAAGGCACACAGCAGTGTGGAAAAGGCATGAAATTGTAAGACTGGACAATCAAGTTGCTTTATTTTGTTCACGTTTCTGAAGACAGAGGCCGAAAATGGGAGGGAGGCCTAATGAGTTGGATGGGACTCAGCACATGTCACATGGCAAAACAAGGTACGGTTTCCTGTTCTCAAGGAATCTGCGGGGGATTCGATGTGGCATCTTACCGCATGGTGCATGGGAACCTCTTCGTAGGCTTCCTCACCTGTATCCAACCACGTAGTCCCTTCTTTTGATGGAATGGCACTTGTTTATAGGAGAGGGGCCAGCGATTTCCAATAAATCTTTCCTCTTACTCCCTTTGCCTCCTATGATGTTCTTGAGGGCTTGACAGGCCTGCTCCCAGGGGGAAGCCCAGTGGTTGTAGTGGGACTACATAGATGGTTGGATAAACACTGCTGTCTAACATTCTGTGGGAAATTTTTATTCCAATGGACTAGTAAATCCAGGAAACTAAAGGACAGTGGTTCTCACACTTGTTGAAGCAGAACCCACTTCTAAATTTGTCCTATATTTGGGGACACCCCACTAATAGCACTTCAGGCCACTGGTATTTCAGGTCAGTGAGGGAATGGGCAGAGGCTGTGCCCATTGTTTGCAAACCATTGAGGTTGGGAACAAGTGGAATCACTGGTAATAAATGGGGTACAGGGCAAAAGAGAGGAGGGAATGCCATTCCACTCTCCCTTCTGAGAGCCAGTTTGGTGTAGCGGTTAAGCGCGGGGGCTCTTATCTGGGAGAACTGGGTTTGATTCCCCACTCCTTCACATGCACCTGCTGATGGGACGTTGGGTCAGCCACAAGTTCTCTCAAGGCTGTTCTGCTCAAGAGTAGTTCTGGGAGAGTTCTCTCAGACCTACCTACCTCACATGGTGTCTATTGCGGGGAGGGGAGGGGAAAGGAGATTTGTAAGCCACTCTCAGACTCCTTTGGCTAGCGAACAATCTCTTCTTTTCTTTTTCTTCCTTTTCCTACTGTCTGAAGAAGGGGGCACAGTCCTCCTCCCCTAAGTCAAGAGTTTGATGGACCTGCAAGACATCTGTGACCCACTTTGGGGACACAACCCACAGTCTTAAGAATTACAGCTATAGGGGGAGTGATGAAATTAGAGATGCTTTATGAAGTGGGCTGTATACACACATGGCCATTTCCATGAGGTAAAGGATGAATAATAGGATTGCCAACTCTAGGTGTGAAATTCCTGAAAAGTTTAGAGGTGGATCTTGGTACAGGTGGGGTTTAGGAAGAAGCGGGACCCCAGCAGGGTATAATGCCACAGAGACCACCCTCCAAGGCAGCTATTTTCTCCAGGGGAACCGATCTCTGTCGTCTGGAGGCCAGTTATAATTCCAGGAGCTCAACAGTCTCCTCCCCGCCCCCCAGAGGTTGTCATCCCTAGAAGAACTGTAGTTGTCCTCTGACCACAGTGTGTTTGGGAGGCAAGCCAGGGGTTCTTGATGAACTTGTGCTAGGGGAAATTTTATTTTTTAAAAAAATTCATGCAGGCAGGGCATGCTCTTCAGACCCTGCCTTGGAACACCTTTGGACAGTTTGCAGCAGGCTACATTACAAGCAGCAAATGCCCAGATGCTCAGCCACAGAAGAGCCAAGGTTCACTTTATATTTCAGGCATTCAGCAAGTCGATGCAAAAAACTCACCTTGGAAACAACCTCAAGCAAATCATATTGAATCATCATCATGACTTTACACCTATGGCTTTCAAGCATACTATCCTCAGAAAATTTTTCCCACGTCAACTAATCCACTCTCGGTAGTGCTTTTCGTTGCCCTTTATTATGGAATGTTCTGTTCTCAGCCTTTCGGAAAGGGTATGCTAGAAATTAATACTTCTTGCACTCTGCTTGTGACTATGCATCACAAAGGAAAACAGATAGCCGGAGGGAAGTTGTCTCAGGGGAAACTGAAAGATAGTGGTGGGTCTCCTCTGCTGTTCTGAACTTTTCCACAAGACCCTCAAACAAGACATCCAAAGGTTTCCAGGGATTTTGAACACCACATGAACACATGAAACTGCCTCATACTGAATCACACTATCAGTCCATCAAGGTCAATATTTTCTACTCAGACTGAAAGCAGGAGCCAGTTTGGTGCTGTGGTTAAGAACACTGAACGCTAATCTGGAGAACCTGGTTTGATTCCCCACTCTCCACACGAAGCCACCTTGGGTCAGTCACAGTTCTTTCAGAGCTCCCTCAACCCCTAAAAACAAGTCTAGTTTGCCACTAACGTAATGCTAAGAGCTATAACTTGCAGCTGCCAGACAATCTTAGTATCTCCTGGCTATTCTACACACAATGCCATAAAATAGGAGGAGGAGGAGAGCAGTGGCTCTCCAGGATCTCAGTTAGATATCTTTCCCATTGCCTGCTAACAGATACTTGTAACTGGAGATGCCAGGGACTGAATCTGGAACCTTCTGCATGCCAAGCAGATGTTCTACCAGTGATTCATAGCTTCTTTCCATAAGTTCCACAGACATATGGAAAGAAAGGGCTGAAGAAAGTTTAGGGAAATTACTTAATTGGTTTAAGAAAAGGGGAAAGGTGCAAATTTCAAAGAGTACCAAACCAGCTCTTTTCTTAGCTAGCTTTTTTCGTAACTCCAGAACAACAGACAACTTCAGAACAGCCAGTTTAACAGCAATACAGGGCTTTTGTAATGGGGTACTGCAGTGTTCCCCAAAATGCTAGTCACTGAGGCTTACTAAAATTGGAGCGATATTTCATTGAAATGTTTACTTTTACAGGGTGTATTACAATTATCGACCTTCCAAGAAGCCTATTCCATCATTCCTGCACAAATCACTATTCCAGGCATACCTCTTAACTGAACAGAGGCCAGTTCTGAGCTGTAATTCATGCAGAAACACAACAGGAAATGTCATGTGAGGCAATGCTGTTGTCTGTGAACTGAGAATGATGGGATCATTCGATCATACCCAGTCCAGAGTTGTAGCAGAATTATCCACCTCAATCAGCAGAGGCTGACAGAAAAGAACAAAGGCCAGGGCAGAAAATCATGCAGGGAAGCGGCAGGCAACCTCCATTGTGGGTGGATATTCTGGGCTCCCAGTGGCCTTTAAGTATTTCATTTGTTTCTTTATTGAGGTACACTGCCTTGCCCTGCCACGCGTTTTAGCAAGTATCAGCCTACAGCAAGCATGCTTCAAAAGGGCCCTTTCCAGCCAAGCTACAACTGATGAATGATATATAACCAGCTCTCCAAGCAGCAGTCAGGCCTACAAGCTCCCACACTGCAATTCCGACTCTTTTTTTAAATTCAGAACTCTTGTGGAATAAAAAACGGTGAAGCAGCAGCGCACTTTTTGGACAGAACAGACCAGCAGGCCTGATGCAGCAGGATCGCACAGCTAAAGAGGTCACTAGCATAGGTTTCTTACACTCCCTCTGTGATTCCTAAAGAGATGGATGATGTCAGGGGAACATGAGAGGAACACACAGCAGGCTGCAAGAAAAATCAAACAGAGATGAAGCAGGAGTGGGCAGGTTCCGTCAATGAGGGTGACCAAAGGAAAAGGGGAGATTGGTTAAAAACAACAGCAAAAGCATGATGGAAGTTAACACCAAGACGTATTTGGACTCGGCTCATCCATTAGGCAGTCCTAGGCAGCTGTCTAGGGTGCAGGTGACCCTGGGTTGGGCCCACTCACTCATCCACCCACCCTCGCCTCCTCAGCAAGGGAAATGGGTAAGTGCAGCAGCGTGGTGCGCCCACGCCTCAGAGCATGTATGCTGCCCAGCCACCATTGCTCAGCCTGGCTGTCATCACTTCCAGAAGCGATGGCATTTGGGTGGTGCACACGCTCTGAGGCGCAGGCACCATGTCACCACCACGTCTCTTGCCCTCACCCTTGCCAGGGGTGAGGGAGGAAGAGTGTTGGCGGTGGGCTGGAGCCTTGCCTCAGGCGCCAGATGCCCTTTAGCAGCCCTGTTTGGACTGAAAGCAGGTGGGACAGTTTCAAAGCAGTTCTATTGGTCTGTGAGCACCAGGTCAGCCCAAGAGCTACCACAGACAGGGATTTGAAGCAGGGCAGCAGGACTGTCTAGCTCCTTCTCCCCAATTAGGGCTGTCAACACCGGCTTGGGGAATTCCTGGAGAACTACGGGTGGTTCCTGGGAGGGCAGGCTGTTTTTTGGGGGAGAGCTCAGTAGGGATGTGATGTCACATTAGGACTTCCGTTCCTCCTAGGCTCCATGGTATACCATATACTTCACCTTTCGAAGCTGCGCTTTCTGATCTCCGTCGTCTGGGGATCTGCTGGAATTCTGGGACATCCCCAGGTCCTACCTTGAAGTTGGTAACCCAACCCTAAATCCTCTCATCCACGTATTTCCTTTAAAACCTGCATCAGTGCACAGGACAGCACAATTCTAAAATGAGTCAAATCCTTCTGGGTCCATTGAGGTCAATGGGTTTACAAGGGCAATAGATCTGGCCTTCTGTCCAGGGTAGGATGTTGGGCAATAGATCTGACCCAGGTGCTTAGCATGGAGGAAGAAAGGGTGGTGGTGTCACAGTCACATACTTCCTTTTCCTCTGGAATTCCTCAGGAAACTCAGTTTTAGGATTACACTTCAGTGTTATGCAAAAGCGACACCGTGGATTTTCATGGTTTAGAATGGAATAACCAGAAGCCGTGTGAAATAATGATTCCCTTTAAAAAAAGGTAAAGGTAGTCCCCTGTGCAAGCACCAGTCATTTCCAACTCTGGGGTGATGTTGCTTTCACAACGTTTTCACGTCAGACTTTTTAGGGAGGGGGGGGGGTTGCCATTGCCTTTCCCAGTCTTCTATACTCCCCCCCCAGCAAGCTAGGTACTCATTTTAGCGACCTCGGAAGGATGGAAAGCAGAGTCAACCTGAGCCGGCTACCTGAAACCAGCTTCCACCAGGATCGAACTCAGGTCATGAGCAGAGAGTTCAGACTGCAGTACTGCAGCTTTACCACTCTGTGCCACAGGGCTCTTAAAAGAGTCATAGAAGGGGAATAAAACGAAACAAAAGCAAGTCCACGTGGGAGGAAGAGAAAGGGGAGTACAAAGGAAACCCACCCCCAAGCTCCAATCAATGCACCCTCTTGTCTTACCAGCAATGTCGCAAAGCTCAGCATCAGAAGCATTTGCTAGCGCCTCCTCCAGTTCTGGTTCTAGAGTCACACTCTCCAAGACAGGATCCATAGCCTTCTGCTTGGGGACCCAGACTTTCCCTGTAAACACAAATGGTGTTATCAGCTCCCTTCTGGCAGACACAGCAATTGTTTTGATTCAGGGACAGAAGTTTATTGTTGCTGAGAACTTCATCCTAGCAGCCCCCAAGCGAAGAAATGAAATGTGCAGGAACAGGACAAAAACAAATAGGTCTCTAAATCTGCCGAAGGTAGCCACTGTCAGAGGAAGTGTGAATACTTAGTCAATGGGACAAAGGTCTAGAGCAGAGCAGAGGATTTTTTTAGGTGATATTTTAGAGATAAATAAAGGGGGTAGGGTGGTAGATTGGTGGTACAGCATCTGCTTGGTACCAGAAGGTCCCAGGTTCAACCCCTTGCTCCTCCAGCTGAAAGGATCTGATCAGGGTTTTTTTCTTTTAAGAGGTGCCAGAACTCTCAAGAGGGAAATGAACGAGTGCTCCTCATGAATTTTTAAACTTTTTTTTTTAGAATGTTGTTTCCACAAAGCGGTTCTGGAACTCTGTTCTGCCACATTCCCCCAGGAAAAAAGCCCTGGATCAGATTGTAGATGACAGCGAAAGACCTCTGCCTGGGATCCAAGAGAGTAGAAATCTGAGTAGAAAGTACTAGTCTTGATGGATGAACAGTCTAACTCAGTATAAGGCAGCTTCCTGTGTTCATGGGTGGCATGGACACAAAAGGACATACTGCTTCCCCTGCCCAAGGCTGTAGGTGGAAATCAACTCCCTACAAAGTCTTCTGCCCAGGGTAGGATGCTGGGCAATAGATCTGACCCAGGTGCTTAGCATGGAGGAAGAAAGGGTGGTGGTGTCACAGTCACATACTTCCTTCTCCTCAGGAGCTCCTTTGCATATTAGGCCACACACCCTGATGTAGCCAATCCTCCAAGAGCTTACAGAACTCTTATTACACAGCCTACTGTAAGCTCTTGGAGGATTGGCTATATCAGGGTGTGTGGCCTAATATGCAAAGGAGTTCCTGCTGCAAAAAAAAGCCATTTCTCCTCCTTCTAGAGCTCTCCCCCCTCCTGCCGAAGAAGCTCTTCCTTGGTGAACCACAAATGGCCATGTTATATGCATCTAGGAAGCAACATATATGGCTGCCCAAGACCCATCTTAATTGCTGGATTGGAAGGGGGAAATGATCAGTCTTTTAAAAACAGTAATCAGTAACACTATTGTGTTCCTGGAGATCACTGTCTTGTTAACCCCTTGGGATAAGGCGCTCTCTTGTTTAGATCTTACAGACATTGGTGGATGTTGCCCCCTGGATGCCACCTATGACAAAGGCTGAAGAATGAGACTAGGGCTGATTCCACATTAACCTTGTTCTGTACCAGGCTTCTGTTTCTTTCCAGAGAAAGCTAGTGATTTTGCACCAGCTACTCCGTGCCACCATTTTGCGCCAGGGCAATCTGCAATTTGCAGGTTTACAGTGCAGCGTGGCAAATTGTGGGTTGCCCTGGTGCAAAACTGCAGAGCGGTTGGTGCAAAATCACCAGCTTGCTTCAGAGAGAAACGGAAGCTTGGCACGGAGCAAGGTTAGTGTGGAAACAGCCCCAATTTTAAGAGAAGCTAGGCTGATTTGAGAATGTGGAATGGCACAGTATAGCCCAGTCTTATCAGATTTTGGAAGCTAAGCAGAACCGGTACTTAGATGGGAGACGACCAAGGAAGACTCTGCAGAGGAAGGCACTGGCAAAACTGCATTTAATTATTTAATGGATTTTATTGTGTGGTTTTATGATAGATAGAACCCACTCTGAGCCTGCTTGCAGGGAGGGCAAGATATAAAGGAAATAAATAAGTAAAACCACCTTCACTTCTCACTTTCCTTGTAAGACCCTTGATGCGGTCATCATCATCATAAGTCAGTTGACTTAACACCACATATATACATACCTAGACTAATTTGGAAGCACCCTCACTGCATCTGATCTCAATGTACCTTTTTTGAGACCTAGCTCTGAAAAATACCAGTTTTGCTAGGCTGAAATACAAGTTAGATGTGCATGCTACCAATTGGTGGGTCTTCCACGATGTTGCCAGGCAAGCTGTTTCCCACACCCCATCCCCCAGTCTGAAATTTCTCCCTTTTCCCATTAATAAGATGACAAACAAATCAATAAGCTGATAAAGGCTCGTGTGGTGCTTTCAGAAACGTTTTGAAAGAAAGGCAGACAGCAGATCAGAAGAAATCAGGAAAAGGGAAGCAAGACTGACCATTCAGACAGTGCTGGATTTACTGGAATGTGCATCTGTCGCTTCCACTGCAAAGCTTGGAGGAAGCCAGGCTTATTCTGTAGCTGAAGAATGTGCTTTGACTTCTTTTTCTACTGCATCTGTGGATCTCAAGTGGCAGAATCCCTCCACCTCTGCAGCATCTGATCTTTGCTTCCATTGTCAGTCAGTGGTTTCTATCACAACCATTTTCAAGTTTGTCCCTCTATGCAGTGGGAGTGGGGTGTGTATGCGGAGAAGCGACAAGCTAGAGGGGTTTGCCCCCTTCAGTGATATTCTGGGCTCCTTACTTGAATATTGAGTTTCCGGGAGCGGGGGGGGGGGGGCGTTAAAAGCTTCTAATCCAATGACATTGAAGGATATAAGGAGGAATAACACGTGAGGGCTGTATGATGCTCAAGAGCACTGTAAGCAGGGCTTTTTTGGTAGAAAAAGCCCAGCAGGACCTCATTTGCATATTAGGCCACACCCCTTGATATCACCATTGTTTCACACAGGGCTTTTTTGTAGAAAAAGCCCAGCAGAAACTCATTTGCATATTAGGTCACAGCCAGCTGGAATAGCCTTCCTGTGCATTCCTGCTCAAAAAAAGCCCTGACTGTAAGAGGTAAGTCTGCTACCACCCTCCAATCACTCCATCCATTATAGTGCAGGTAATGCTGTGACTGACAAATACGTGATCCTTATTTAACTGTATCAAAAGCAGTTTAATGAATTAAAGAACTAAAGTTCTTCTATGCTTGCACAGAGCATTTATGGAATACTGGAGAATAACAGCCCGCAATTAACATAAAGTGTGAGAACACAAAAATGTATGGGACAAAGGCTCCAATTAGATGTCAAAAAATATGAAAATATATGAATTATTGTGGTTTGTAAAGCAAGGACACAACTATACCGGGTTGTGTACATGATCGCCAGTGTTTATCCCTACAGTATCTCATAGGAAACCCTTTCATTACAAACAGTTTTTTTCAGCTCAAAACTTCTTATGAATGGGTCTGAGGGGAAAAAATACCAAAGTAGTTAAGACCTTCTTAGCTACCACATTGACATGCAGTTACAATGGCACTGGAAAGGTTTCCCACCCATTCACCCAAATGCTGTAGTCTCGCATTACCTTGGTGGTATATTAAAAAAAAACATTCCCACCTTTTTTTCATCTAACTGATCTCAATGCCCTTTGATTTTCAAATTAAAACACAAACTCTACTTTGAAGCCTCAACCCCATTAACTGTAAAAGATGACTTGAATTATGAACTGTCACCACTTAGGCAAAGAATGGTTTACATTTATCTGAATGCCTTTTCCCATGAGGAGAATGAATATATTTATTTTCTTTATGGTTTAAACGAGGAGGTTATTTTGAAGAGTTAATTGGAGTTCGAAGGACTGGAAGTCAAAGAGTGACAACGCAAGCCGTGTTATGAAGAGAAAAAAAATTAGGCTTCTCTTCAGAAAACAATCCAGAAGAGGCCTGTGAACGAGATAGCATGCTCATAGCTCTGGGCATGGAATGTGACATGGGGGGCTATTTCTGTCCTCTCGGCCTGTGCAACTCTGAACAAAAAGAACAAAGGCCATGCAGTCCAGAAAGCAGCTTGAAGGTTGAGCGTGCCTAAATTTAGCCCTCACAGAGAAGCAACTGCATTCTGGACTCTCTCTCGAGATAAAACCCAAAACAGCCACTCTCAATTCCCTTCAAAATTACTGAAATACATATGAAAGAAGTGGGTGAAGCACTTTATTGAAAACAAACCAACCAACAAAAGAATGCAGTTATGACACTTGTAGAATAAAGACTTGATTTTAGAGATGCTTTTTAGAAAGAGGGGTCTCCATGGAACAACAAATATTTTTGCCCATTTTGACCGAAAATATATAGAGAAAAAGAGTCAGCTTGCTTTTAAATGGAATGACTGTCAAAGTACCAATTAAGGTTATACTTTGAATTTTTATTTATTGAATTTACTTCAAGTATACCCTACCTTTCCTCCAAAGTGGCTTACATAGCTCTCTTCCATTTTATCCTCACAACAACCCTGTGAGGTGGGTTAGATCAAGAGCACAGGACTGGCCCAAGATCACCCAGTGAGCTTCTGTGGGATTTGAACCTGGGTATCCCAGATCCTAGTCCAACATCTGAACCAGCTGAACACACTGGTTATCAGAACGAGAGAAGAAAGATAATATAAGAATAAACACTTTCTGTTAGATCAGACCAAAAATGCAGCCGAATGTCTCTATGAAGCTCACAAACAGATACTGATAATTCCGGTACGTAATTCTTCTCCAGCATCTGATACTCTAGAATTAACCAGAAGTGCTGCAACACTTTAAAGACTAACAAAAATGATCCCACCCTAAGTTTTTAGGAGTCAGAGCACACTGCATCAGAGAGGCAAAGAAAACGTAAATATTTCTGCTGTGGGTGTACTCTTCATACTTCTGATGAAGGTTTTAAAGAGGACAGCTGCAGAAGAGCTGTATTTGAGTTCAGTAGCACCTTTAGAGACCAACAAGATTTTTAGGGTATAAATCTTACCCCAACTTATGCTTCTCAAATCCTATTGGTCTCTGATAAGATACTACTGATGAAGTGAGAGCTGACTCACTAAACCTTCATCAGCCAGAAATGTTGTCCATCACTGGACTTCCGTCCAATTCTTGGCAGATTGCGCCCTTCATGAGTAATCTACAAAGTGCAGCGAGGCGCTCTATTTTGCTTCTGAAACAAAGTTCCTACTTCTTTTTCAAAAACGTGTATAACTTTTATTAACTTTGAACAAAATAACAATAATGAAAAGTTCCTACTTCCCGAGGACTGCAGAAACACGTTTTCTTAACTGTGGAAGCAAAATGTTCTGAGTGATCAGAAACGAAAAGCCAAACCACACTGTTCAGCGCCTGGCTGTGATTATAATATGGGTGGCGGGGGAAGCGGGGAGGATTCTCTATTGCAGGGTACAGCATATGCCCATACACATGCACGCACAATGGGCCTCTGCAGGCGCTACACACAAAAGTGCATTGCATTCCACAGTGAATCCTCTGTCCTTTTGATCAGATCATTCAGTGTCAGGGAGGAGAGATTTGTGCCCACAGAAATGAATGGCAGGCATTCTTTTATATGCAAGAAAGGTCCAGAATGCACCTGGAGGGGAGGCTATCGCCAGAGTTTGGGTTAAATGGAACCCTTTCCCACATCACCCAAGTATCTGCACAGAAAGGCACCTTCTGCTGCCCTTACTGTGTCCCAGATTGTATCCTTCATTGGAGCTGCCTTATCCTGGTATCCATTTAATTGACTGATTGATTGATTTTGTTCTGTTTTTATCTTGCCCTCTGCCGCAAGGCAAGGTCACAGCATTCTTAAATTTAAACAGAGTAAAAGGTTTAAACAGAATACAATAATAAAACAATTGAAAACAATTTGTATGCATGAAACCTTAAGAAGCACCAGCAAATAATTCACTGAATAAATTGAGGTTCCAGTTTCAATGCAACTGCAGGCCTAAGCAGAAACAGGAGAAACTCGCGGATGACTAAGCTAAGATGGACTGTAGTGGTATTGGGCATAGCTAAGCAATGCAGGGCAAGGCAGGGAAGGTCACTATGGTCGAGTTTTCTTATCCACATGAAGCTTCCTTATACTGACCACTGATCCATCTACTCAAATCAGCAGTGTTTTCCCAGGGTGTCAGGCTAAGATCTTTCACATCACCTATTATGGTCCTTTTAACCGAAGATGCTGGGCACTGAACCTGGGACTTCCTGCACAGAGTTCCCTATAAACTGCACTAGGGGGCACTGGTGCACATCATTTTAACAGGTAGCTCAGGGATTTCTGCCCACAAGGAAACAATGGAGGATGAGGGCACCTCTTTCTGGGGCCCATATAATTGGACCCCCTAGTCCAATCTTTTTGAAACTTGGGGAGTTTTTTTGAGCAAAAGCAACAACAGCTATGCTACAGGTTTGGTGCCTCTACCTCAAAAAACAGTCCCTCCAAGCCCCAGATTGATTCTCCATTATAATGTTCTCCATAAGCTACAACAGAGCCAGGGGGAGGAGGGTTTTTTTGCACCTTCCTATTATGCTTCTCAGTATGATCTGTAAGCTGCCTTGAGTCACAAAGGAAAGTGGGATATAAATATTTGAATTAAAAAGTCGTTTGGGCAGGTTGATAACATTTAAGCGACTTCCCGTTTGTTAGGTTAGGTAGGGTTCTGACAGTGAATGTTCATCCTCTGCTATACTTGACCTGTCATGCTGGTTGTCATATTTCAAGATGAAGAAGAAGTCATGGAGTAAAAGGACAGGTCCTCTAGTGGATCAAAAAGTTGGGAGTGAGCAGTGAAGTGGCCAAGTTTGCAGATGACACTAAATTGTTCAGGATGGTGAGAACCAGAGAGGATTGTGAGGAACTCCAAAGGGATCTGTAGAGGCTGGGTGAGTGGGCATCAACGTGGCAGATGAGGTTCAATGTGGCCAAGTGCAAAGTAATGCGCATTGGGGCCAAGAATCACAGCTACAAATACAAGTTGATGGGGTGTGAACTGGCAGAGACTGACCAAGAGAGAGATCTTGGGGTCATGGTAGATAACTCACTGAAAATGTCAAGACAAGTGTGCGATTGCAATAAAAAAGGCCAATGCCATGCTGGGAAGGGAATTGAAAACAAATCAGTCAGTATCATAATGCCCCTGAATAAATCGATGGTGCGGTCTCATTTGGAATACTGTGTACAATTCTGGTCACCGCACCTCAAAAGGGATATTATAGCATTGGAAAAAGTGCAGTAAAGGGCAACTAGAATGATTAAAGGTTTGGAACACTTTCCCTATGAAGAAAGGTTAAAATGCTTGGGGCTCTTTAGCTTGGTGAAACGTCGACTGCAGGGTGACATGATAGAGGTTTACAAGATTATGCATGGGATGGAGAAAGTAGAGAAAGAAGTACTTTTCTCCCTTTCTCACAATACAAGAACGTGTGGGCATTCAATGAAATTGCTGAGCAGTCAGGTTAAAACGGATAAAAGGAAGTACTTCTTCACCCAAAGGGTGATTAACATGTGGAATTCACTGTCACAGGAGGTGGTGGCGGCTACAAGCATAGCCAGCTTCAAGAGGGGATTGGATAAAAATATGGAGCAGAGGTCCATATATACACACACACACATATTGGCCACTGTGTGACACAAAGTGTTGGACTAGATGGGCCATTGGCCTGATTCAACATGGCTTCTCTTATGTTCTTAAGAAGAAGAAGACCACAAGAACTCCCCCCCAACCCCCGCTGGTATGTTTTCTAAGGCTCAGCACAGGGCAACAGTCCAAGGCCATGTCTACCAATATAGTGGAAAGGGGTGGGTGAAATTTGACTTGAAGACATGGCCGGATTAGCAGTTAGGCAAAGTAGGCACTGGCCTATGGGCCCCCATGCCTTTAGGGGCCCCAGGCCAGCTTTCCCCCCTGCTTGCAGCCCTCCCAGCCTGCACACGCAGCCAGCAACTGAGCTGCTCTTTGCCAGACTTGCCTGGTGTGGCTGCTGCTGGCATAGTTGCCAAGTTTGCCTCTCTCCCGCAGTTTAGTAAAAGGGGCTTTTGAGAAGGTGCCTGCAGGCTGAGGCTGCAGCAGGAGCCACAGGTGGTGGTGGAGGTGGGCCTCCGACCGACTCTGAGATAATTTGCGAAGAGCCCCAAGACTCTGACTGCCTAGGTCTAATCCAGCACTGCTTGAAGAGGACACATCCATGCAAAAGAAACCCAGCTCTCAACATGACTTTCATTCATTCAGAGTTAGGGTGGCCAACCTCCTGTGGTGGCTGGAGATCTCCAGGTGACAGAGATCAGTTCACCTGGTGAAAATGGCTACTTTGGAAAGTGGACTTTATGAATTCTATTGCACTGAAGTCCCTCAACTCCCCAAACCCTGCCCTCCTCAGGCTCCTTCCCCCCAAATCCCCAGGTATTTCCCAACCTGCAGCTGGCAACCCTAGACTTATGCACCAAAGCACACTTCTCCAAAACACAAATGCAAGAAACTCACTTGACATACCTCTTTTCTCTCCTGTGAAAGGAACCAGATCCTCTCGGTCTTTTGTACTGTTTGCCTGCTTCTCCAAGTGTGCCATAAGGTCATCCCTTTTAAATGGGCCGGTGGGTGTTTTTTTGGTCTGGTCTCTCTGTCTCATTCCTGCTGGCAACAATGCATTCTAGATTGGGGAGGAGAAAACAAAGAAGAGGCACCACAATCACTGGCTTATCTTGTCCCACTGATCTACTGTTACACCAACTGTATCCATTTTTCTGTCCATCCCGGTGAACTGCGTTTGTTCCATTAATCCATAATACTGGCCCAGAGAAAACAAATCTGAAAGGTATCATTTCTCAAGCAAATCATTTTACAGTATTTACTGAAGCCTTAACTCAGTGTTTCCCAACCCGTGGGTCACTGGAGGCTAAAGTTCTTCCTGCATACTGTTGTGGTCTCTGCTGGAGGGGCAACAGGGCATGTAAGGAACAGGTGAGAACATGCAAGTAACATATGACTTTGACAGAGCTCACAGGATGTGCCCACGATCTCCACCCTGTAAACTCTGCCTTGTAGAAAGTGACCCCCAAAGTGACCTGTCAGAGGGGAAGAGCTGCAAACAATTACCCCTTGTCTTTTGAGCAAGCTCGGCTTACAAGATTTTATTTGCTTCAAGTGTTTTTGCACGGCTGTGCTTTTAGTTGTTAGCTGCCTGACTGGGATGAAAGACAGGATAGGGATCTTCCAAATTAATAAATCAATAACTAGCAGGAACTTCTTTGCATATTAGGTTACAACCCCCTCCCCCGATGTAGCCAATCCTCCAAGAGCTTACAGTAGGCCCTGTAAGAAGAGCCCTGTAAGTTCTTGGAGGACTGGCTACATCAGGGGGCTGTAGCCTAATACGCAAAGGAGATCCTGGTACAAAAAAAGGCCTTGTTAAATGCCATCAACGGAACTTATTCACACTCCAGAAGGCATCCTACAAGCACTTACATCTGGATCTAGCTCCACCATTTCTTCCTCCAACATCTTGATTTCTTCTTCAGTCAGCGCTGCCAGGATCCGGTCTTCATCCAGATCCTGGTATTTCTCTAGTCCTTTTCTGTACGACATTCTGAAGACTCCTTGGTTTTAAAATATCTCTCCCTCTTCGTCTTTTTGAAATAGATACGCTATAAGTAGTGGAGGGAAGGGTAAAAAGGAAAACATGAATTTCACGGTTGGTTGGTTGTAATGCTCAGCATGAGAAAAGAATCAGTGACAAGCATACATATTAACAACCCTACACATTATATTAGATTATATTAAAAATCCCTTTGGCTTAAAAAAATACCAAATTAAAGTGGGCATACAGGAAAAAGCCCTGCATGATGTTATAATTCATGAAATACAAATGATGGCTATGTGATTCCCCCTCTTGCAAGACATGTTATAGACAGGACTTTTTTTTTTGTAGAAAAAGTCCAATGGGAACTAACCTGCATATTAAGCCACATCCCTTGACATCGCCATAGTTTCACCCAGGGTTTTGTAGGAAAAAAACCAGCAGGAACTTATTTGCATATTAGGCCACACCCCCTGACACCAAGCCAGCCAGAACTGTGTTCCTGCTCAAAAAAAGCCCTGGTTACAAAGATAATGCTACTAGGTTGAGTACCCTTTGGATGAGAATGAACTGGAATCTTACAGCATCTTCATAATACTTGCTTTATCTATAAAACTAAGTACTGTTTTGAATGGTGTTTTGTTGTTTCATTAAATTTTAGTGCAACTAAAATATACTGTTTAAGCAAACTTCTCAATTTGAAAGCCCAAAAGGACTGGAATTGAAATACAAAACTTCTTGGCCTTCATATGGAAAAATGTTTGCTTAAATGGAAGTTAAACCAAACAAACACAGCAATAAAAGGACAGGTGATGAGGTCCATGTGCAGATGCAATGTGACCAAAATCAACACCACTGTGTATATAAACAATAAAGAATGTATAAACTTGAAGAGCCTTTTCTTATTTTACAAAGATACCTTATACACAGTACAGAAAATTTTTCAAAGGGGGTGGATTCCATAAAACAAATTTCTAACCAATTTTATCACCATCGCTCCATACAATTTTTATAGAGAAGTTCCTTGTTGAAACTTTATTTTAGAACATAAGTTCATAGTCCTCCTTATCATTGAAGGAAATCCAAAAACCCTTGAATAATGGCTCCAAAGGCTCCAGTCTTTTCCTTATGTGCCTGTCGACCTTATGGGTCATGTTTCACAGAGATGCTTGATCACAAAGCCATTCTGTTTTTATACAAAATGCAACACTGCATATTAGACTTACTAAAATACAACCATACAGAATACAGCATGTACAATTTGGCACACCTGCAAATTCGATCTTTTGACGTCAAAACTCAGACTTTTAACATTCACAAAAGGCACAAACTCATAAATTCTCATTCTCAAACCTCCACCATTTAAAGAGACATACAGGTGTTGCATATTATCTCTTTAAAGGTATCATGCCATCATTCTTAAAACACATTAAACAGCTTGAATTTTTCAAATGCATACAGTACACAAACCTATGACTTATAAGAAACAGGATAAGTCATTATTCACATTGAGACCATTTGGCTGCACAGTTCTCAGGCGGTGTATCCGCCTAGCTTCCATTTGCAATAAGGTCTTCTGTGCATTCCCAACTTTACAAGTTGATTCACGAATTTTTGTATTACGAAGAATTTTAATGAGGCAATGTCATGGCCAGTTTTTTCAGAACTGGTTCACTAAAGGTGCCCCCTCCAAATTTGAACGAACTCTAGAAATGTGTTCCAAAATTCTGGACTTTAGGGTCTTATTGAACAACTTAAGATGCTGAGGACGTTTGTGAATCAAAATTCTTGAAGATTTGTCTTGACCTGGATAGCCCAGGCAAGACTGATCTTGTCAGATTTCAGAAGCTAAGCAGGATCAACTCTGACAAGTACTTGGATGGGAGACCTCCAAGGAATACCAGCAGTCGGGGGGGGACAGAGGTAGGCTTTACTCAGCCACCTCTCTGAATATCTTCCAGACCCCCAGTAAGGGTCAGTCACCAGAGGTCGCCTCGCCATGACTTCCAGGTGCAGCCAGACAGATAAGACAGACACACATGCACACACAAAATAAGGGAGGGAGGGAGGGAGGAAAAGATTCACTCCTGCAGACTTGAGAAGCAAAGCCCACTTCAGACATGCCTCTGAGATCACATCATTCCAACTCAAAAGCAACTCAAAAGTGATCTATTCTCTCTCCAATGGCATGGCTTCACGGAACAATCAGCCATCTGATTGCAGGCCTCCAAGAAGCAATTGGCTGGACCTTGAACAAAACAGACTTTTGGCCTTATACCTATACCATTGACATTGGCAATGTAGGTCAAGAAAATCTTTCTAGAGCTTTCTTTCTCCCTTCTGTATAATACGTTGTTCTTGCTGGATCATCATGCTATAGGGTCAACCTGTCCTTCCAGTTGATCATGAACATTTCCACCTCCAAACCTGCCTTCTTACTAGAGATGCCAGCCTCCAGGTGGGAGCTGGGGGATCCCTTGGAATTCCAGCTCACCTTCAGATTACAGAGATCAGTTTCCCTGGGGAAAAATGGATGCTTTGGAACAGGAATGCAGTTCCAGATGGCTTGGTGCCATGGGTGTGGTCTAATATGCAAATGAGTACCTGCTGGGCTTTTTCTACCAAAAAACCCAGTGTGAAACAATGGTGATGTCAGGGGGTGTGGCCTAATATGCAAATGATCCCTGCTGGGCTTCTACAAAAAACCCAGTGTGAAACAATGGTGGTGCCAGGGGGTGTGGCCTAATATGCAAATGAGCCTGCTGGGCTCTTTCTACCAAAAAAGGTCCTGGGAAAGAACGATTGCTTCCTGAATGGTAAAAGCCATTGGGGCAAAGCTGTTTGAGAAATGGCAAAGCACAAAGCAAATAGCAAAGCACAAGGATGTTATTTTAAAGGATCAAGAGCCCTTAGAAGTAGGGTTGCCAGCCTCCAGGTGGTGGCTGGCTATCTCCCACTATTACAACTGATCTCCAACTGAGCACCAGCTGTGAATTTCTGCAGGTAGGCTGAAACTTTGACTGGTGATTCCCTCATCTATACTATGTGCTGCATATTTATGAGAAATATATGAGGTTTACTGCACCTTGTTCTACATTATATAAAAGTTACTGAAAACTTCAACACCTGAGCCTGTAAAACCTGAGGAAGGCATACAGAAACATAGTCTCATAGTCTTGCAAGCATCACTTATTTGAGGTTTCAACACTCCAACTCTCTGTTGTGTTTGCGTTTTTAATCAATTGTGAATTTTTAGAATGTTTGTGTCTTGATAATAATCATACAGATATTGAAGATGACGATACTGGATTTATACCCCGCTCTTTACTCTGAATCTCAGAGCGGCTTACAATCTCCTTTACTTTCCTCTTCCACAACAGACATCCTGTGAGATGGGTGGGGCTGAGAGAGCTCTCACAGAAGCTGCCCTTTCAAGGACAACTCTGCGAGAGCTATGCCTGGCCCAAGGTCATTCCAGCAGCTGCAAGTGCAGGAGTAGGGAATCAAACCTGGTTCTCCCATGTAACAGTCCACACACGTAACCACTGCACCAAACTGGTTCTTTCAAGTTCTAAGAATCTTTGCTGTGACAGTATTTATACATTGCAATTAGTCTTTTGTTCTACACCTGGAGAAAATAGTCACTTTGGAGGGTGGACTCCATGGTGTTATACCCCACTGAAGTCTGTCCCCTCCCTCCCTCGGCTCCGTCCCCCAAAAATCTCCAGGTATTTCCCAACCTGGAGCTGGTAACCCTACTCAGAAGTAAAACTATAACAGGCTACTCACTGAATATTGGCATCTTCCGAGTTTAATGGAGTTTAATGGGGTTTAATATTGGCATCTTCCAAGTTTAATGGAGAAGGGAAACAAACCAAGCGTGAAGGTTGCTTTAAATTGCCACTGCGCTCCAGACCCACCCCCTCACTCATGGACCTGTCAGCCCCTAGAAGTGCATTTCTTAAGACTGCGTAAAGGTATGATTTATAGGAGACCGGACTGGTACATGAGTGAAGTGAAAACTCCAGCGTTAAGTCAGGGCAATTATTTTTAAACAAGCACAAGTATCCCATAAATCATCTTGCCAGCAGCTGCTGCAAATGCTTCCCCCCTTTCTTCTGGCCGGAGCTGAAGGTGAAGATGAAACAAAGAATGCCCGGAGACGCTGAGGACTTTTAACAAGGGCTAATAGCGGGAACCATGTGATTTTTATCTTACACTTTCTGTCGCCTCTGATCAAAAGGGTTTGCAAGTTTTAAAAACATGGCTAAAACCTCAGGAGAGGGTTGATTGGTTTGCTTTGAACTGCGAGAGCTGGCATGGTACAGAAATGAGAAGTAGCCACTGCAAAGATATTGGCCATGTTTGCAGAGAACTAGGGTTGCCAGGTCTGACTCAAAAAATATCTGGGGACTTTGGGGGTGGAGCCAGGAGATTTTGGGAGTGGAGCTGGGAGAAGGGTGTGACAAGCATGACTGAACTTCAAAGGGAGTTCCAGCCATCACATTTAAAGGGACAGCATGCCTTTTAAATGCCTTTCCTCCATTTTAAATAATGAAGAATAGAGGCACCCTCTTTTGGGGCTCCTAGAATTGGACCCCTTGGTCCAATCCTTTTGAAACTTGGGAGGTTGTTTTGAAGAAAAGCACTGAATGTTATGCTGAAAATTTGGTGCCTCTACCTCAAAAATCAGCCTCCCTAGAGCCTCAGATATCCATGGATCAATTCTCCATTATATCCTATGGGAATCGGTCTCTATAGGGAATAATGGAGTAGCCAGCAGACATTTCCCTCCCCTGCTTTCTGATGACCCTGAAGTGGGGGGAGACTGGGGAATCCCCTGCCCCCAATTGGGAATTGGCAACTCTATGGAGAACCCAAATAAAAACTGAGTAGGAGTACAAATCCAGACTCATGTTCAGTAAAGGGGAACTGAAACACAAGTGAGCAGACTTAAAATACTGCGGTGTATTTCACTGTCGACAAACTGGCAAGTCTGTATAGTGAAGCATGATATAGCCTGCATCGGGGGATTATTATCATTGTTAATAGCATTCTTATAGCGCTTTAAAATGCTCCAAATACCCATTAAGTATTTCACCAATCACTGTGGAAACCCTGTCCAGATGGAAAATATTGGTCTCTATACACAAAACAAGGTGTAGTGGTTAGGGTACTGGACTAGGATCTGAGTGATCCAGATTTGAATCCCCACACTGCCAGGGGGGGCTTGTTGGGTGACCTTGGGCCAGTCACACACTCTAATCGACCTCAAAGGGTTGTTGTGAGGATAAAATGGAGCAGAGAAGAATGATTTAAGCCGTTTTGACCTCCTTGGAAGAAGACTGCAGATTTATACCCCACCCTTCTCTCTGAATCAGAGACTCAGAGTGGCTTACAATCTCCTGTATCTTCTCCCCCCACAGCAGACACCCTGTGAGGTGGGTGGAGCTGAGAGAGCTCTCCCAGAAGCTGCCCTTTTAAGGACAACTCCTGCAAGAGCTATGGCTGACTCAAGGCCATTCCAGTAGGTGCAAGTGGAGGAGTAGGGAATCAAACCCGGTTCTCCCAGATAAGAGCCCACACACTTAACCGCTACACCAAACAAGAAGAGCAGGATAAAACCCTACCTTCCTAATTCACAGTTCATGCTTTTAAAAAGTAATATCAGCACACTAGAGAACTCACATAGGAAAAATGAGAAAAGTAGCCTAGCAAGATATGTTTTATGTTCACATCTATTTTAAGTGTTTCTATCAATCTACAATCTACAAAGTGTTTCTATCAATCTTGCTTTATCTGGTTCGGTTCAAACACTGGCCACAATCCAGCACAGAGTTAAACAGAATCAAATATTCTTAGTGCTTGAGAGGCTTATGGAGTTCTGGCCTCACTGGTGGACCTCCTGGTGGCACCTGGGTTTTGGCCACTGTGTTTTGGACTTGGACGCAGAGTGTTGGCCTTGGATGGACCATTGGCCTGATCCAACATGGCTTCTCTTACGTCCTTAACTGAAAGCAATGTGCTTAGGAATGCTTGGCTCAAAACCCAACGGAAAAGAGATCAGAGATTCCTGACGCTTTAAGAGTTACATAGAAGAGGAAATTTTGACAGACACAATTCGAAGGTGAAAAAAGTGGCCAGCTGCCAGAATTCTTTTGTGTACGTGACTGTTGCCCTCTTCTGAAATTCTCTATTTTTTGCTAAACCATCGCTTGATCTATCATGCACCTTTGTTAGATTTTGCACTAGAGATATTCAAAGTTCTTCATGAAAGAAGGACGTTAAAAGAAGGAACAAATATTCCTCTCTGAACTACCAGAAAAGAATCACTTTTTACTGTAATAAAAGAGAAAAAATTAAAGAAAAAGGTGCATGGGATGAACTGAAATTCAGAGCTCCTCATAGAACCAAAAACATTGATATAGGAACATTATGAAGTAACTGAACTGTTAATCATACATTAGACATGGAAATTGTAATTCAGAGATATCTCCTATTAAAAGGTATCCAAAACAAGTTACAGCTTAGTTCAAGTGAAAGAAATAATAATAATCAGCATTTTTGTTATATTTCAGTTTTCGCAACCACTATCTTGCAATCTTTATGTCTGTTCTTCAGGCTAGGCCAATATTTTTATCCCCATGGCTGAGTGACAGAATGGCTGCCTTGTTACAGAGGCGAGAGTCAAACCAGGGACTTTCCAACTTGTCACTTAAAAGCCACTGCATAGTTTTGAAACAATTCATCTTCTAACGTCATCTTTAGGCGGCCCTGACAGCCTGTTCAGATCCTCAGAGTGTAATTTTACCTCTTCTCACTATTGTCGCAGCCTGAAGACTGAATGTCCACAAAGCTGAGGGGTGTGTGTGTGTGTGTGTGTGTGTGGACTTGTACTTTTCATAGCAGAATACAACATAAATTTATCCTCCTCCCAGTACTAAAACGGCGCCTGTCGGAATCCTTTCTAGACCAGTTGTTTTCAAACTGTGCTGCAAGGCACAGTCGGAAAAGTATCAAGGGTTCCTCAGGGCAGGACCGGCTGGGCCTTGCCACTAAGCAAACTAGGCAATTGCTTAGGGCGCCAGCCTTCTGGGGGCGCTGAATTGGGCATCCCCCATGTGACTTGGTGACATTCAGTGCAGAGGAGGGGGCGCCAGAAGTTTGCCTAGCCTAGGGTGCCTGACAGTCTAGGGCCAGCCCTGCCTCAGGGGAGCTTCCCTGAACAGTTAGTTTGCCTGCCACTTACAGATCTTTCTCTCCACAGGGTAAGGAGGATGCCAGCCTCCAGGTAGGACCTGAGGGTCCCCTGGGATTACAGCTTATCTCCAGACAACAGAGATCAGTCCCCCTGGATGCTTTCGAGGGCGAACTCTGTGGCACTGTACCCCACTGAGGTCTCTGTCCTCCCAAGACTCCATTCCCCAAATCTCCAGGTGTTTCCCAACCTGAATCTGGCAACCCTACCCTCTCATACCCCGCCAGTGGCTGGGGGTTCATGGCAACCCTACCACAGGGTTACTCAGTACCAGGGCTTTTTATGAGCAGGAACGCACAGGAACACAGCTCCAGCAGGCTTGGTGACAGGGGGTGTGGTCTAATATGCAAAGAGATTCCTGCTGGGCTTTTTCTAAAAAAAAAAAAAAGCCTTGTGTGAAACAGTGGTGCCATCAGGGTGTGTGTGGCATAAGATGCAAATGAGTTCCTGCTGGGCTTTTTCCACCAAAAAAAGCCCTGCCCAGTACTATTCATGAAGTGTGATGTCTCAGCTGCTAGTGTGAACACAGTTTGCACCCTAGGATATGCCCCCAAAACCTCAGCATTAGGCCAGGGGTTTCTTGGCAGGTAAGCAGCCATGGGGCCTGACCTGGATGTAGCCCAATCTTGTCAGATTGTGGGAGCTAAGCAGGGTTGACCCTGTTTAGAACTTGAATGGGAAGCCACAACCCATTTGTCTCCTGTCTTGAAAACCCTACGGGGTCCCCAACAAGCTGACTGCAACCTGATGGCACTGCCTACCCCCAAGCAACCATGGGAAAGGGGCAATCTCTTGAAGTGAACGTCTACAAGCAAGCTGTTCCAGACTGGAAGGAACAGGAGCCCGGGACTTGCCTTTGTTTTGAATTAACTGGACCTGCAAAGCAAGTCTTGCCTTTGCTTAAGAATTTCCTACAGGACGGCCAACTTTCAAAAAAAAACAACAACAACGAAAAACCCTCATCTTGCGCCTTTCACAGAAGCCAGATGTGCAGGAATTACAGAGGGAAAACTTTTCCCACTGCTTTGCTCCACACCAGAAAGCGCATCATCTGCTTAGGCACAAAGAATTTTTTAAAAGCAAACTAGCGCATGCCGATTCAGCAGGAAAGACTTCTCCTGGTGCAGAGGAGCAACATCATGGGGAAAGATTTGGCCGCTCAGTTTCTGTGCACAAGACCTGGCGTGAAGGTTGCCAGCTTTCCCACCCCCTCCTGCTCCTGCGCTGCTTAACAGCCAGCTGCAGACATTGGAAGAGGAAGATGAGACCCAAAAGCATTATCTGATCATCTCTCCATTTTAGAGAAATGTGTTGGCTTGCAGTAGAACAGCTAGATTCGAGTCCAGTAGCACTTTTTTTTCTTTGCCACTGAGTTTATTTAATTGGATCTCTAGTCTGCCTTCCCAGGTGACTTATGACCAAGCCTCAGATTCAGCGGGAGCTCACAGGAGCAGAGCTTTCTGAGAGTTCCACCTTCTCCTTCCCACTTTGCCCATTGAATAGTAGGTGCAGCTGCATAACGATCCCTGGATGAGCTCCGCCACCTATTTTTCTACAAAACACCCCTGCTTAGGGTTTTAAGGCTAGAGACATTCAGAGGTGGTTTGCCATTGCCTGCCTCCACGTCACGACCCTGGTATTCCTTGGTGGTGTCTCATCCAAATACTAGACAGGACCGACCCTCCTTAGCTGCTGAGATGGGGTTAGTCTAGGCCAGGGGTGTCAAACTTGCACCCCGGAGGCAAAATCAGGTCCTTGAACGGCTCCTATCAGTGCCCTGAGCAACTGGCTCTTGTCTGCTTCCCTTTCCCTCTCTCTTGCTTCCTTCTGCATCTCAACTTGCTTTGCAAGGCTTGCTCAACTGCACAGAAGCTAAAGAGAAAAACCTCAATTTTTCTCCATTGGTTGAGACTCCTCTCCCTTCTGGTCCCCTAGGAAGGGAGGGAAAGAGCCAAAGCTTCCTTTGCCCAGTTCCCTGGACCCCATGGGAGAAATACAAAGAAAGCACCTTTAAGACCAACAAGTGCTAATGTTTTAAGCATGTTTTATTTTAAGGTAAAAAAACCCTTTAGTCGTGTTTGTCTGTGTCCTTTAAAAAGTTTGTATCTCTGCGACCTAATCTTAAATAGGCACACACATGGCCCGGCCCAACAAGGTCTCATTTATGTCAGATCCGGCCCTCATAACAAATGAGTTTGACACCCCTGGTCTAGGCTAGCCAGATCAGACAGCAACACCTTAGAGACCAACAAAATCTTCAGGGTATAAGCTTTCAGGACTGAAAACTTCAGAGAGCTATGACTCTTGAAAGCTTTTACCCTGAAAATGTTTGTCTCGTAGATCCTAACTGAACTCAAGTCTAGCTATTCTCCACATAAAGGTCCTGTTAAAGGAATAGAAACAAGGCAGTCCTGTCCCCAACCAGTCAGTTGGCAAACCTAGTTGCTGTTTGGAAAACCAGCATGGTGTAGTCATAGTGGTTAAGAGCGAAGGACTCTAATCTGGAGAATTGGGTTTCATTCCCCATACCTTCACATGCAGCCAGCTGGTGTGACCTTGGGCCAGTTCTCTCAGACCTGTTCTCTCAAGAACAGTTCTCTCAAGAACAGTTCTCTCAAGAGCTCTCTCAGCCCCACCTACTTCACAGGGTGTCTGTTGTGGGAAGGGATGGGGATTGTAAACCGCTTGGAGACTTCGAGTGAAGGGTGGGGAGAGTTCGAGTGAAGGGGAATCCGATCTCTTCCTCTTCTGTTTTAACTCTGGTTTTAAATATGTGGCAGTGCTATTCCACCAGCTTCTCTCTCTCCATAGCATGCCCTCCCCCAATGCAGCATGGCAACCCACCTACAAGCCACACTCTATGACTCACTTTTTTGGTGTGCCATAGATTATGTAAGATTTCATAATGTACAGAAAGGGCAAGGGAGAGAACCAGCTTCAGGATCTGACAGAGAGAAGATCTTTGGATCCCACTCCCTGAGCCAAGAATTACCTGCGGTGAAAGCCAGTGATCCCACACCACCACCCCCTTTCCAGACGCACACAAGATAACTTCCTTGCTCTTTGTACTAAACAGGACTGGTATATTAATCAGGGGTAGAATTCTAGCAGGAGCTCCTTTGCATATTAGGCCACACCCCCTGATGTAGCATATTATCTAAGAGGTTACAAGGAAGAGATTTGTAAGCTCTTGGAGGACTGGCCACATCAGGGGTGTGCAGCCTAGTATGCAAAGAAACTCCTGCTAGAATTCCACCCTGAGTTCCAACTTCCAATGCAGCCAGCATGGTGCAGTGGTTAAGAGAGTTGGACTAGAATCTGGGAGACCCAAGTCTGAAACCCTCACTCTGCCATGGAGGCTCACTGGGAACCTTGTGCCAGTCACACACTCTCAGCCTAAACCACTTTGCAGGGTTGTTGTGAGGATTAAAAAAAACCCTGGGAAGAAAAGCAGGGCAGAAATACAATAAAGAAATACATGAAACCAGGGCTTTTTTTGAGCAGGAACACACAGGAACGCAGTTCTGGCTGGCCTGGCATCAGGGGGAGTGGCCTAATATGTAAATTAATTCCTGCTGGGCTTTTTCTACCAAAAAGTCCTGTGTGAAACAATGGTGATGGCAGGACTAGGTGTGGCCTAATATGCAAATAAGTTCATGCTGGGCTTTTTCTACAAAAAAAGCCCTGCATGAAACCACGTGAGAGTCCAGGTTCTCCACCAGGCACACCAACATACTGGATTCTGTGGAATGCGAATCGATTTTTGGGACTGGCCATCAGCCAGAAGCAGCTCAGAGGACACAGACTCAGGGCTGAAATGTGTGATTGGTGGGGGACGGGGCGGAAGGGAAAGTTATTTCCAAGAGCAGAGCTGCTCCAGCCAATACAATCGTTTTATAAAAATGTATCTCTTTGTGTTACCATTGTCTTGCTATTTAGCACACAGACTCGGGCACTGATGATTTAGACAGGCACTTTCCCCCCACAACCACAGACAGGACCTGATAAGGTAAAAGGACCAACGAGGACTACTAACTTTCATCCAGGCTCTGCTCCTCTGCATTTCAGAGGGAATTGAAGGAAGCACATTTTCTTCCCACCCTGACGAAGAAAAGCTTCGCTGCCTTGATTTCTGAGGTGCAGGGCAGCTGTTAGAAAAACAGGCACAAGGGCCAGGGCCAAGCCAAAAGGTTTAGGGGCTGCTAGGTCCCTCCCCTTGCCGCCTCCGGGAAATGGGGGTGGGGTGTAGGGATACCAAATCCAGGTTGGGAAACTCCTAGACTTGGGGAAGGAGCCTGGGGAGGGCAGAGACCCTCAGTAGAATATAACGGCACAGAGCCCACCCTCCAAAGCAGCTGGGGGAACTGATCTCTGTAGTCTGGAGTTGAGCTATAATTCCAGGGATCCCCAGATCCCACCTTGGAAGCTGGCACCAGATACCCCCGCCCGCTGCCAAAAGCGCCACCACCAGCACCCAACCCCCCTCCCTCAGTATAAGTTAGAGACAAGGGGAAAAGGGAGGGATCGCCAGCCCCCCCCCCCCGCGTGCTTCTCACACTCCCCAACTACAGGCAGCCGAGGAGGAAGCGGGCAGCTATTTATAGGCGCGTCGCCACCGCGCTCAGCCGGCCGGTCCCCTTTGGTGACCGCGGAATGCTTTGCCCAGATATGGCTCGGATTACCGCACTCCGCGCGGCGTGGGAACTGCAGCTCCACGCGGGGCCACCCCACGGCCCTTCCCGGTTGCTTACCTGCTGCCGAGGCCGCCGCCGCCCCAGGCTCCGGGCCCTGCTGGGGGTGGGGGAACTGGAAGAAAGACGTACGCCAGTCGCCGCCGAGACGCGCGCCCTGGAGAGGAGCTCCAAAGTTGCGCAGCTGGGAGAAGGAAGGGGGCTTCCCCCCCCCCCGGACCTGTCAGTCATTCGGCCGAGAGGACGGACGGAGGGGAAGGCCGGCCGCCCCCACTGGCTGCTGACAAGAGGCACCGGCAGCCCACCCGGCCCCCCTGGCCTCAGCCAAGCTCTCGCTCGCTCGACGCAGAGGGCGGCGAGACAGGACAGATGGCTGCGAAAAGCGGGTTGAGCGCCAGGCCGAGGGCGCGCGGGAAGCCCTGAGCCTATGTGCGTAAACTGGTGGGGCTGGTTTACACGTATGGGATTAAGTGGCCACCTCAGCCTGCCCTGCCGGCCTCATTGAAGCCCCGGATCCTATTTGCGTTTCATTGGAAAGAAATGGTACCAAACCTAAACTGCTTTCCAACAAAGCATAGGGAGGATAGCACCCACGCAATAAAACCTTGTGTGCTTCTCCCCAGGAAAGTTGAATAGGGTTTACTGCGGCACCCAGCCTCCGTTCAAAAACTGCACGATATGCATTGGTCTCATAATACGGGAACACCACAGATTTACTTTATTCTAAAAATGATTCCATTTAGTCAGGGCTTTTTCGGTACTCATCTGCATATTAGGCCACACGCCTGACATTACCATTGTAGAAAAAGCCTAGCAGGAACTCATTTGCATACTAGGCCACACCCCCTGACACCAAGCCAGCCAGAACTGCATTCCTGCTCAAAAAAAAGGCCCTACATTTAGTACTTTGTATGGTACACGGAACCACCTGAGAGGGGCAGTGCTGTGTGTATTCTAGCTGGAAATGTTACTTAGCAAGGTCTTTGGAGATGCCAGCAGACACAGTCTGCAAGTTTTTGAACTCAGCTTTCTATATGCTGGGTCTAGAAACTTATTGTGGCCCCAATCTTTTGAATTTGTTCTACAACCACAGCATTGCTATATAACAATGCACTTCTGTGCATTATTGTTCACTTTTATGTGCCATGAGAAATGTGCTGCTGCTAGTCTGGAAAATCATTCAGTGTCGCTAGAAACTGAAGCGTAAGGCATAGAAAGATCTGAGAAAGATCATAGTTCTTCGGCATCCCGTAAAAATGAACTGTACAATCCATATTGGGATCATGTTGAAAGATTTACCTCCTTCAACCACACTCAAGTTTTACTAACAGAAATTAGGCACCCCTTAATTTGATTAGAATTTTAACAGATTATTGTCCAGAATTCTGTCAATGAAAGGATTATACTCCTGTTTATTTCCTCTTCCCTCTCTCATTTCTTATCCCTCCCCCCCTTCTCAGTAAAGTAAGTGAGATAGGGATCTTGGTCTGTAAAGCAACAGGCACAAAGCTGGTGCTCAGTTATGTGAACAAAACCAATGATTAGGTAGCAAACAAAGTTCCCTCTTAAGTTGTGGCGTTTTGTGAGCAAAAAGGCTACTTTGTGAGCCACTGGCATAAATCAATTTGCTCTATGGCCATTTTTCCTAAGAAAAAAATGTGTGAGCCAGAGGCTTAAAAATTGTGAGCTAGCTCATACTAACTCAGTTTAGAGGGAACACTGGTAGCAAATATGGCAGTCAGCTGTGTGGAAGATTCAAGAGCTGCTTATTCACTTGTCAAGACCACCCCCACCATACTATATAACAGAAACAACAGCACTGAGATTTGGAAGACCTTGTGTTGTCTGATGAGTCAGCTGGGAGGTGGACTTTATAAGACAACAACTGCAGATTTATACCCTGCCCTTCTCTCTGAATCAGCGACTCAGAGCGGCTTACAATCTCGCCTATATCTTCGCCCCCCACAATAGACACCCTGTGAGGTGGGTGGGGCTGAGAAGGCTCTCACAGAAGCTGCCCTTTCAAGGACAACCTCTGCAATAGCTATGGCTGACCCAAGGCCATTCCAGCAGCTGCAAGTGGAGGAGTGGGGAATCAAACCTGGTTCTCCCAGATAAGAATCCTCACACTTAACCACTACACCAAATTGGCTCTCATCTCAGTAATGAAAAGACAGTTCTCCATAATGGTGCAATGATGTTTAAACAGGTTCCTCCAAACCTGATCCCCAAAATATTGTGCAAACCAGATTTTCTCAGTAGCAGGGGAGGGAATTCGGAGAAGGAAAAACAAGCATAGATGGGCAGAGAGACACTAGCCATCTCTGTTCCTAAGGGGGCCATGGCTTTCCAGACAAGAGACGCAGGGGTAGCCAAACTCAAGTTAAAGTGTCCCATTCAACACAGGCCTGAGTATGTGAAGATCAATGAAAATGCCTTATGCAGCGACCAATACTTGGGCTATCGAGCCAGTACTATCTAGACCAGCAGCATAAGGGTTTTTCAGCTCTTCCAGAGTTCCTAAGGACAGAGGTCTTTAACAGAACATTAGGGACAAACCGAAACGCCCTTGAGGCTTTCTCTGGCTCACGCAGCCGCCACGTGAAAGTAGGTTAACAGGTCATTTTACCTTCACACGATTGAATGTGAAGCAGGGAAATATTCCAATAGAATAACAGGCATACTTTATTTAATATAGATAACATTCTGTAGTTAGCATTTAAACAAAGTGCAAAAACCAGGAGAAATCAACCAACATTTCTTAGTCACAGCAATGTTAACGTTCACAGTTTTTCTTTTTTTTTTTTTTTTTAGGCCTACCGCATTCTTATTGCTCAAGGTACTCAAGTTTTCAAAAAAACTATTAATTAGCTTTTGAAATCTCCATATGGTACTGGTTCATGAGGTCATGAATCCATATATCTGTCTCCGGTAGGGAAGTGTCAACTAAGTATGTTATGACTTTTCGGTCCCATGGATTAGCTCCATTGACAACTGTTTGCAGTTGAGCTACCAAAGCTTTCTTCTCCACATGATTTCGGAATACCACTGATGCTTCTTCAGACCACTGCTGCCGGTCAACTCCTAGAAGGTGAGGGGGGGAGGCACAAAAGATTGTTAGAATTTGGAACCTTTCATTTGGACCAACCTTCACAGGAAGAGATTCTAGAGCCCATGACGTTGAGAATGTGTGAAGGAAGTCAGTTATGATCATGACCGTCGTGAAAGATCTGTACCAGGGGCGGCCAAACTTGCTTAAAGTAAGACCCACATAGAATGAACACCAGATGTTTCAGAGCTGCAAGAAAGGAAGGAAGGAAAATAGGCTGGGGGGGGGGAAAGAAAGCAACTTTAAATATGTTCTTCAAGAGAAGTGACTTAAAGAGAGAAAGGCCTTCTCAAAGCTTGCCGATGGGGTGGTGGGGGCTTCAAGAGCCACACAATGTGTGTGAGCCACATGTGGCTCCCGAGCCGCAGTTTGGCCACCACTGATCTGTACCTTTCTACATGCACCCACCACCTATCATTGTTCCCAGGCTCAGAGTCTCCTTCCTCAACCAACACGTGTTACAAAAATGATCAGGGACCACAGTTAGGGCCTTAAATGAATGAGTGCACCATGCTAAATGCATAATTAACACCAGGTACACTTTCACAGGAACTTCTATTGATCAGCAAGCATTCTAGTGTCTACAAGACAGTCTCTGGAATGTTTCACACCAAGCTTATTTGAACCCCGTCCTTGCCCCCTTGCAGACAAGTTTTTGTTTCTGCAGAACAACTTATACTTAGCTGCTGCCAAGTTTTATTTCTGGCTCTCGTTTGCTGCTTTGTCGTATTTATGGTATTGGTATTTAATTTTATGTTTTAGTACTTTGTTTCATAGCGCTTGTTAGCCCTGGAGATCCTATGAGTCTTTTCTTAAGAGATGAACACATAAAAGATGCCTTCTACGGAGCCAGGTGCTTGGGTCCATCAAGGTCAGTCTTGTCTACTCAGACTGGCAGCAGCTCTCCAGAGTCTTGAAGGGGGGGTCTTTCACATCACCTAATACTTGATCATTTCCACTGGAGAGGCTGGGAATTGAACCTGGGGCCTTCTGCACACAAGGCAGATGCTCTACCACTGAGCTACCATCCCTTCTCTCTTCCTCTTGAGACGCAAAGGCTTCCAATGGCAGCGTCTAGCCAACTGTGTGTATAAAGTGCCATCAAGTTGCATTATTTTATTTATTTATTTCTATCTGTATCCCACCCTCCCTACGAACAGGCTCAGGGCAGCTAACAGCATAGTAACACAATAAAATACAATAATGTATTAAAAGACAAAGAGTCCCATGGCGCAGAGTGGTAAAGCTGTAGTACTGCAGTCGGAGCCCTCTGCTCACTACCTGAATTTGATCCCAGAGGAAGCTGGTTCAGGTAGCCGGCTCCAGTTTGACTCAGCCTTCCATCCTTTCATGGTCGGTAAAATGAGTCCCCAGCTTGCTCGGGGGGGAAAGTGTAGATGACTAGGGAAGGCAATGGCTAACCACCCCGTAAAAAGTCTGCCGTGAAAATGTTGTGAAAGTAACGTCACCCCAGAGTCTAAAACGACTGGTGCTTGCACAGGGGACTACTTTTACCTTATTAAAAGACAATATTAATATAAAAAACATTAAGTAATTATTAAAACCAAATACATAAAATGGTGACCCCATAGGATTTTCAAGGCAAGAGAGAGAAGCAGAGGTGCTCTGCCATTGCCTGCCTTTGCATAAGCCATCCTGGACTTCCCTGGTGGTCTCTCATCCAAGTACTAACCAGGGTTGTCTCTGCTTAGCTTCTGAGACATGATGAGATCAGGCTAGTCTGGCCCATTTAAGGTCAGGGCTGCAGCAAACTAGCATTCAACTTACCACCAAACAGCAGCAGAGAGAACAGCACAGCTGTCACACCTGGAGATCTAAATATTTTGAGACTGAGGCTTACCAAACATAAAAAGTTTGCAGTACATTTTTTTTGGGGGGGGGGGGGGGCGAACCCCACCTCTGTGTTTTCCCTTCAATACTTAAAAGTCTGTAACCTACCGGCTAGCTGGGCTGCAACAGCCTGAAACGGCAGTTTTCGGAATGTGTCCTGCAGAGGTTGAACTTTTTGGATGCTCACAAGCTCATGTTTCCCATAGTCCAGCTCATACACCGACACCAGCCCATTTGCCAGCATTCCTTTTATAAGCACTCTGTACCATCTATGATAAAAATTACACACACACCCCACATGCCCATGCCTTAGGTTAAAATGTTTAGGAACACAGACCACGTTGCTGCCAGTTAAATCCATTGTCTCAATAGTCTAAGAACTGCCTATGAATGGCGTTTGACAAAGCACAGGTTAAGAATCTGCACTGGGAGTGAAAAGGGACTCCATTTCTCTTTCAGCGGACTAAAACACAGAACAAAATGATATTTCCCCCTGCTGAGTCAGTGACCATTTCTGATCAGAGCAACACTGCTTGCATCTCTCTGTCCATGTGTGTGAATCACACAGCTCCTATCCCCAGTTACTACACTCCCCCTCCCACCCCCGGCACCTTGAGGACAACAAATCTCTTCCAGGCCCAGAAGGAAAGGTCTGGGGCTACCCCCTCAAATGGAAAGAAAAAGCCATCCTTTCCCTTGCACCTAGGGATTAGTCAGATTGATGCGCCAATTGGTTTCTCTTTGCCCCCCACCCAATCTCTCTTTGTTCCAAGCTTGATGGAAGTGGCATTCCTGCTCTGCTGTCAGCTCTGTTGCTGGTAAGTACCCTTAAGCTAGCTGTGTGTGAGCTTTGAGATGCTGCCCCTCACTGGCTGTTTTAAAAATTGCATCCCAGCACAGCTCTTGGCAGATCTCTCACCCTGCTTCCTTGAAGGTCTCCTCCGGCTAGCCTTGCACTTCCCCACATGGTTAGAAGCAGCAAACCAAGCTACAGCCTCATAACAAGTTCTGTTCCATCTGCCTCCCCAGAAGGACCTCTTTTATTTACTGAGTACAGCATTTATCTTGCCCTTCCTTCAAGGAGACCAGGGTGCCGTATAATCATTTGCATTATTTTTTTTTCTGAACAACCAGCCCAAGGTTAACATGCAGCGCACTTCATATCAAGCCTGGGGATCACAAGCCAGGTCCTCGTCTGATACTAACCCACTACCCCGTGTGGTCTCAACCAGTTCCCTCTAAGCTGAGTTCACAGTTTTTTAGCCTCCAGCTCACACATTTTTGTCTTAGCTCAGGAAAAATGGCTCCAGAGCAAACTAATTTATGCAGTAGCTCACAATGCCTGTAGCTCACAAAGTAGAATTTCTGGTCACAAGACTCCACAGCTTAGAGGGAGTATTAGTCTCAACTACTACTGTTGGAAGCCAAATTCTAGACTAGATGGACCTCTGGTCTGATCAGAGATGTAAAGTTTCCAGAAGTTTTGCAAGCACGGGAAGGGGGGGGGGGCATTCCCATCTTTTTATAGGGGGAAAAAATAAAAATATGCAATACTTAGTTCTTTATTAAACTTTAAAATGTCACTGATTTAAAATGAATCATTTATAACAGTACAGAAAACTGTACCATTTGGCATACTTGTGGAATTTCCAAACGTAAGTATCTGTTTTCTAGAAGAAAAACTGCAAGTATGCTCAATGTTTGAGGAAGTTGCCAACTGATGCAGCCTATGCTACTACACGACATGAATCTTTAATTTTTGCCATCTGACAGGAAAAATAAATGCTGAAAATGCTGAAAGTCTGCAGTAAGCAAAGGTGTAGTCCATTTTGTCCATTATTTGGACAAAAACTCAAGAGTTTCTCATAGGCAGGACTACAAATATGCTTGGATACTAAACTCTGTAACAGTGAAGACACTCAATTCTTTATTATTAAACAAACATTATAGCTAAAATTGTTTAAATAAAATAAAAGCTTGACAACCTGCATGCGTGTCTAGTGCCTACGTGGATTTTCTCACGCTCTCCCAGATTTCCCAAAGTTTTCATTGGAAAGACTGAAAAAGTCCTCTTTTTTTCAATCTACACTTCTAAGTGTGAAAATCCTTGCCTTGCGCAACAGAAAAGAGTAAGAGTCCAGTAGCACTTTTAACAAAATTTGTGGCAAGGTGTGAGCTTTTGTGAGTCACTATATCTGAAGAAGTGAGCAGTGACTCATGAAAGTGCAATATCCTGCCACAAATTTTGTTAGTTTTTAAGGTGCTACTGGGTTTTTACCCTTTTCTACTGCTAAAAGAGGAAATATTTCATAGGATTTCCTCCCCCTCCCCACACAGCCAGCTCTCCCCCAAAATTTTCAAATAAAATTGGAGGGAAAGCTCCCTCCATCCCAAATTGTTCTGGGTTTCTTCTGGGCCTTCACATCTCTAAGTTCAATCCATTTGGCAATCACCAGTGCGGAAAACAGCAGTTGCCAGTACAAACCAGTGAGGCATTTTCAACAGCTACTAACCTGTTCTCCACTTTAGCAGCATAGACTTTGTTCTTTTCCACTGTGACCCGCCTCTCATCTACTCTGCTGTAGAAAAGGAGCATCTCTTCCATCAGCACTTCTAAACTGTGCATCTCCTGCCAAGGCTGGAGGACAAAGTAACCTGGGTGACAGGCCAGCGAGACGAAGACATCCATCTGCTCCCCAGTTCTGGGCAAAGACAATAGAGGTGGCATACCCACCATTTCCTCACCACTACGCTCCACTGTGTGTGGAACGGAAGAAGCGGGGCTCTTCTTGGTATCCACGTCAGTCCAGTGTGGAAAGTCTATTTTTTCTTTCCCAGGGGGGAAATTGCTAGGAGAGACGCTCAGAAAGACATCTTTCTGATGCTTCCACAAGTCTGCATTGGTGATCTGCCTATTTATGCTGCGGTCTGGGTCTGGGAAGTTCTTTGGTGTGAATAAATAGATGTGTGCAATTTTATGGGACTTGTCCAGTTTAACAACCTAAAGAAAAAAGAGAGAGAAGAAAAGGAGGGTACACACATTATGAAAGTAGCACCAAGCCTATATCTTCTCTCCAATAATCAAAGTAACTTAACTTACTGTTTTACTCAACAAAATGTTAAAACAGTCAATTAGTACAGCAGAAGGGCATAAAGCCACTTATGCCAGTACAAAATATTCCAACCCTTCCTTCTAACATCTCCATTTCTAGCACTTTGGCAAAACTTGGCACGGGTCACAATATACAGTTATCAACCAACATTAAACAAAGATTTGTCACTGATTCTCACAGGATCGAAAATCTGTTTTAACACAACTTTTGTGTGCTGCCTTGCTTCTGAAGAGGTAAGGGCTGAAAAGGAGAGGAGAGAAATGATGGAAATGCTGTCACTTATCCTGCATGTCAAGAGATACAGAGAAAAAAGCCCCCAGTTCCGCAAAAGTCAACATCTGTGTGCAGAAAGAATGATCTTGGAACTAAATAAACCCTGTCCTTTAGCCCCTGGCCTTAAGAAAGTCATAGTTTGTGACCTGGGGTTCAGAAAACAGAAGGATCATCTCTCCCTATGTGTACTCCCTCACAGTGATCCATGCCCGTTGTTCCTTCTTACCAAATGATGCACATCCCTGAAGTTCACCCACTGGCTTTGCCCCCAGGCCTCAGATTCAACAGGAGCTCACAGAAGCACAGCTCCTGAACCTTTCTGATGGTTCCCCCTCTTCCTCATCATCTATTTTGTCCATTGAATAGGAGGTGAAGCTGCATAACAATCCCTGGATTAGGAGAGCAGGCAGCCAGCCAGCCACCAGAGCCTTTGCCATGTCATTAACCCCTGGAGAAGCCCACACCACCCTTTCTCAACTTCTTATGTGATGTTGGGCAGCAGGTGGCTTGCTGGCCTTTTGACTGGGGGGGGGGGCAGCCCAGGAGAGCTCCAGGCAAGCAAGGCCTGCTTGGGCTGGCTGGATCTCTAGTCAGTCCAAGCAGGCCTCACCCAGGGCTCTCCTTTCTTGCATTGGGTTGCTTTTGGCTGGGGGAGGGGGGCAGCATATGCTAATGAGCTCTGTCACCTATTTTTTTTACAAAACAACCCCTGGTTGCCCCCATCTTGAGGGACATGCTGCTGGCAGAGGTGTCAGGGTGCCTTTGCTGGCAGCGTTCAGGAAGGTCTGTAAGGCAGTGCTCTTTCATAGGGCTTTTCTACTAAATCGGGTCTACTGGCTGCTGAAAACTGACTCTCCCTGCTGGATACTGCTAGTTTACTGTGTCCTGAGATATTTTATATGGAACTGCACATTGATTGTGCTGTGATATTTGCATAATTTTATGGCAGATTCAACAGATGTTTTGAAACAGGTGCTTGAAATCATTTTCAGCTTCACAGAAAGTGGGAGGACATAATAAAATGAATAAAATTAAGCAGAAGCTAGCCAGGGGCACATTTAACAACTAACAAAATTTATTCTGGCTTAAGTTTTTGGGAGTCTAAGCTCATTCTAACAGAAGCACGACACACACACATCCATAGTAGAAATATTTAAAGTTGCAAGCAACAGAAAGTAGGACTGGGCAGCTGGTACAAATGGAGGTGATAACCAAACAAAGAGAAATCCATTTGTTCAGAGGGAGGACCATTTCCAACTGTTGGCAGATAGGAACAGCGAGATTAACAAAATAAGATTATCCCAATATGGCAGATGAGAGACTGAGAAAGAGGAAATAGTGGCTTGCCCAATACCACGTACAGAATTCATAGCAGAGCTGCATTCTGTAGTCAGTCTCAGCCACTACGCTAACCTCCACTCGTCAGAAAAGTATCCCATTTCTATTGCATCCTTCCCCACCTCCAACTGATATCTACTCCAGTTAGAACCCAGTTGTGCCCTATAGCACAATTTGGGATAATTCTGTATGACCAACAATTGGGAAATACAAGATTTCATCACTTTGAGAATGGTAGTTTCCTATCTAGGTACTCAAGAGAGTCCTGAGGTCTTGAAACGCAAAAGGCCTGCCAAATAATCAGGCATTTAAGATACAAACCCCAATACTGAGGTGCTCTCTTGCTTCATTTTGATGCCCAGTTTTGCTAACATTTCCACTTCAAAACAGTATTACAAAGGAGTAAGAGCTATTTAAGCGTAAAAATATGCAGTAGTCCAAAATCAGGAGCTACCGGGTGGGGTGGGGGGAATCAGACTTCACCTGATCAAAGGTGGGAAGAGCTTGGAGAACCGTGCAAAAGTTCTGAATACAACTCAAGAGCAATGCCAGATCCAACATAGCTCCAATCAGATTCTGCTGCATACTGTGATGTGTTCTTTCAATGCAGAATCAGATGGACTTCAGCAGTACAGAATATCATTTTAAGAAGATAATCTTAAGAAGCTGCATCAGAAGTAGTCTGTGGACATACAACTGTTACATCATGCTGTGCATCATAATTCTCCCTTCCCAACCAAATATAGGTAAAGACAGGGGTCACTTTGTAGAAAAAGAGGTGCCAGAGCTCATCAGCACAATTCATTTGCATACGCCACACACACCTGACATCACCGGAAGGTTTACTACATTATATCAGCTCAGTATCTACCTTAAAATGCTTCTTGAATTATAACTGACATAATAAAACCTTACTCTCATCATACTTTTTAAAAATTACTTTCTCCTACGTGGCCACAGAGGCATGATTTCCATCTGTCTGCTTTATATGCTTTGGTTATTTTCCCATTTTTTGTGCGGAAAAATATTGGAAAGTTTGTCAAATCTTAGAGTTCAGCAAAATTCTCACAGGGGGTTTGAACAATGGAGCCCAGAAGCAAGTATTTTGTGTGTGTGTGTGTGTGTGTGTGAAGAGCACAATAAGATTTAGAGATACCAGAGCTCCACTCTAGGAAGCTCCTGCCCAAAATGAGGCCTGGGTAAAGATTAGATGATAGTACACAAGGCTTGCTGCAGAAAGCCAACACCTATCAGGGAATCCATTTTCCAGCAAAAGAACACAAAAGTGTGTGGGTGGGTGAGGAGAATGCAATTAAAAACAGTGCAATGCTAACATACAAGAACCACTGCACCTCTGAACATAAAGCAACATGCTTTTTTCTGTTACCTTAATGCTGCAGTCGGGACAGTTTAACACTGTATCTCTCAGCCAAAGTACGGCATCTGGAGTCCACATCCCAATATGAAGAGGGAGGTCAGCTAAGCAGCATTTTGTCGCCTAAAAACAATCCAGCAGTTACAGAAGGTATACTGAAGTACACATCTGCAGAGCGTCGTTCAAGAAGCAAGCAGTAAAAGCAGTCCAGAAACACTTGCAAGCTTTGTACCTGAGGTGGTATGGAAATGACTTCTCGGAGAAACGTCGGGGGAACTTCTCTCAACTCTGCTACTTTTACGGATGCTACTGTTCCGGTGTCCATAAACTGCACATCAAGAGCCCGACTGCTGTGAACACTTGTTATCTGCCCAGAAGTGGGAAGCAGAAATATTGGAATGGCACAATACCAGAATGGCCAGGCTGATACAATTATTTTTGTAGTTCATTTATAACCCCTGCCTCTCCTGCCACTGAAGACCAAAGTGCCTTCCCATTGTTCCCCTCTCCGTTTTATCCTCAAGACAACTACCTTGTGAGGTAGGATAGGTTGAGAGTGTGTGACTGGCTCAAGGTCACCCAGCAAGCTTCCAGGGTGGAGAAGGGATCTGAATCCAGGTCTCCCAGATTCTAGTCCGACAGCCAAAACACTATACCATGATGGCCATGACAACTACCAAGGCAGAAGTGTAGACTTCACCTTTATAGCTAGTGCATAAAAATTAGTTAGCTTAAGAAGCCGTTAAAGGGAATATTCAGGTACTTGAGAAGCGTAAGCGTTCTTAGAGAAGAGAAAGAGATTGAATTTATATCCTGCCCTTCACTACGTGAAGAAGTCTCAGAGCGGCTTACAGTCTCCTTTCCCTTCCCCTCCCCACAACAGACACCCTGTGAGGTAGGTGGAACTAAGAGCTCTGACAGAAACTGCTTTTGAGAGGAACAGCTCTGCGAGAACTTGTGAACTGACTCAAGGTCACTCAGCAGATGCATGTGAAGGAGTGGGGAATCAAACTCGGTTCTCCCAGATTAGAGTCCACGCACTTAACCACTACACACCAAACAGGCTCTCCAGTTTTAGCATCTCAAACTAGTGGAGTCAACTAGGCACCACCTTAACAACGCAGAAGCCACTTGGCAAGCTGTTTCACGGCCAAAATGGAAGTCTTTCTGGAGTAAGGGACTGAAATAAACTGCTGGACTTAAGGACTATGCATTGAAATCATTACTGCTGATGAAGGAACTCTACCAAGCATCTCGGTAACAGCAGCAGTTTTTTGGATTTGATTTTTGGTGCTATTTTTAATACCCTTAACATATTTAACCAGTTTTGGTTTGGTGATAATTCATTCCTATTCTAAGGGGAATGCGCCATGTTATGGCGACACCCAGATTCTGCTGTGTCAGAAACTGGCAAAGAAAGCCCACACGGGACTTGAGGGTTTAATGCCAAATTAGTTGAAGGGGAGTAGAAATAGGCTACTGAATGATGGAAGTCAGATGCCACCTAGAGCCAGATAAGCAGCCCACTTTATGACACACTTCCCAAGTTTAATCAAGCGAAGAGTTCAGAACTCTTTGGAAACCCATTTGTTAACCACAACCAATAATATTTCCTACCTCTACACGCGCCCATTTTCCTTTACAGTTAAACAAGCAGATCTTCCCACAGTAAGGCAATGATACTGAGCCTTCTGCTACCTGCTGGAATAAAGAGTTACAGTCAGACCTAATACACAACCCCAACAGCCAAATGTACACGAAGAACGGCACTGTGAGTTGCTGGAAGTCAGAAGACCTTTAATTTTAAGCTGCAACCATTTCTCTTTGTAATCACTGGGGGGAGGGGGGTCTATCAATAAGAACAACAATGAATTGCCCTAGCATTCCCACTGTGAAGTGGGAAATGACTTTTAAATGACACTGTGTAAAACAGGAGACCCCCTCCCCCAATGTGAAAAGATGTCCCTGCCCAAACTGCCAACCCAGAGCAGGAGTCTTTTATGGGGACGCTGGCCAAGGGAGACCAACTCCCCCTCAAAGAAAAAGGCTGAAGTGTGAGTCCTCACACCTCAGTATAAATCTGCCACCAGTCTTCTGCTTTTCAGATAGCCAGAAAGCAAGAGATGAAGTCTCAGGCCCTCCTGGAACGAAAATCAAGAAAGTCACCCTTGCAAGGTAGGACACCTTCGGCAAGCTTCATGAACAATTACTCTGGTAGCTATAGCCAATGAGGGATGAAGTACTGGAGTCAGACTGAAGCCTCGAGAATTCAGGAACTCACCAAGAATGTGATTTATTTAAAATTGTGCAGAAATAATCAAAACAGAGCAGTGAACAATCAGGATAAAACAACAAAACTAAATGTCTATCTTAGCACTTCTACAAGTCATGGTTCAAAGCACAGATATTACCCAACAGCAGGCCGAGTTCTTCAAGGTTCCAAAGACTAACACTAAAGTTTCTGGTCAGTAAGACCCACCAAAAAAGGATAGTCAAGGCAACACCCAGGCTCATTCAAGCACAGAGCCAAATCACCTTCCCCTATCTCATGTCGTCTTCTGCTGTTCAGATAGCCAGAAAGCAAGAGATGAAGTCTCTATCTCATGTCCTTGGAGCTACCAAGCCTAATGGCATGACTGGCAGCTGTGTTGCCTCCCATCTCTCTTATCTATGAAGCCTATAGCAACGTCCTAGGTTTCAGAGCGGGGGAAATTCATCTTTTGCTAGGCTGCTTTACTAGGCCAAAGTGTGAGTCAATGCTGAAAATCTGAACAAGAAACTGCATAGGAAAACCAGTTTCTTGACTCCCTATACCTAAGGAGAGTTCACATAATGTACAAGAAATGAAAGGAAAATAGAGCCAACATTTTAGCCTGTGTTTGTGAGTGAAGATGTGTGTCATTTCCACATTCAGAACCTTCCCTGTGCCTTAAGTACACAGAGAAATTATTACATCTAGAGGATAAGGGATATTTAAGTTTGATATTCACAAGCAAGTTTCCTAATTGCTGTCCCATGTTGCATTCAACACAAACAACTGGATGCTCAAATTCATTTCCCTGACCAACATTCAAATATAACCACAAGTTAAAAAATGAATAGGTCATGTTGCATTCATGCAAGGCTTAATGAAATGTTCCACTCTACGACTACACGTCTCAACTGCAAAAATATTTGTCAAAGTAAGAGATTTAGTATCAGCTTCTTTCAACATTAACTGCAGTAAGAGATTTAATATCAGCTTCTTTCAACATTAACTGCAGCAACATCTGTTTTGCAACTGAACCAAAAATTACACCAAGATACAAACTTCAATTCAAGTAAAGTCTCAATGCTAACAAGTAGGAACTTTCCAAAGTTGGGAAACTTTCACTTTCTAGTACCAAAAAGTGTAATGAGCAGATCAGCAGCAAGAAAGGAGGTGGAGTTTCTGCAATCTAGAGAAGCAGACAACCCTCATTTGCAACCTTTATGCATGGGAGAAGTCAGGAAAGAGGGTGACAGAGCTGGTACTCTGTAAACTGCAGCAGGAACAAGCAATCACATTTGCAGAATTTACTTTGCATGGTGCAGAGTAGAAAGTGCTAGTTGTCTGTGAAATCCAATAGTGGCAAAACTCATTTGCAACTCTGTGCTAGATTTAGCAGGAGACAAAACGTCCATTCTGTACACAAGCATGGCCCAAAAACATGCTTATCTTTATATGTAAGTTAAAATGCAATACTAGCAGGTAGGGATGAAAACAGAACTCAACAAACACATTAGGCTGGTTGCTGGGGGTGGAGCTGAGAAAAAGGTGAAGCTGGGAAAGGGCATCATTAAGTTTTGCTTGTATTCTGCTACTTCTCTATTCGTTGCCACAAGAACAGATCATGCTCTTGCAGAAGGTCAAAAATCCACTGCTTGAATATATTTTAATCACAATTTCCCTGACTTTCCCTGACTTCAGACCAATTTCCCTGGCTTTCCCTGACCAATTTCCATTTCCCTGACTTTCCTGAAAGTGGCAACCCTGCCAAAGAATAAATCAAGCCAATGGACACGCATGCACACCTGTTTCTCCAATCACATAATTTAGCTACTTGGTAAATACTTCCCTTCCTGAACTATATACCACCTAGAGCATCAACATACATTACATCAATCCGAAAATTTGCACAGTCATTGCAAGGCACCTAAGCCACAAGGGTTTCAGCCCTACTTCTTGTATGAAAAGTCAAGAACTGCCAAATAAGCCAGGGACAATCTGTGATTCTACCACTGTACTTGCTGGAAAAGCAATGCCCCTTCAAAGGTTCTGGGGGTCATTTTATAGAACCTCAGACGGAAGAATGTAACTACCACAATCTACAGAAAGATAGGAGACCAAGGGGTTGGACTGAACAATTTGTGGGCACAAGGACAGCAGATCTTTCCTTTGTCCCCTTGCCCCACAGCAATCCTTTCCAGCCTGAGGGATGCTAGTTTATGAGGTTGCTGGCCTGGTGTGACTAACGGCCAATCAGGTGGGTGGAAGCTGCACTGAGAAGCAGAAAGTGGATGAAGTCACCTCTCCTCCCTCAGCGCACCACATGGCTATCAGTCTACAGAAAGCTCCTTCAGCCCCAGGAAATATTTTTCCCATGGTCAGAGAAGGAAGTGAATTGGGGGGGGGGGGGAGAGAAATCTACAGCTGTCAATGTAAGGTACTGATGGATCATGAGATTCAATCCAAGACACATTATATTATTGTGTAATAAGAGGCCGTGCGACACTCAATCTTACATGAAAATGTTCAAAAAATATATATAGTCTTGCAGAAATGTAGACCACTACAGTTGGGCATTGCAAGTATATCAACTTGGCAACTAAAATGAGAAGCAGCTGAAACGAATAAGGTTCATAAAGGCAATGGCCAACGAGAAGACTTGTTAATATGTAAGAGGCTGCTACTTGAGGCTTACAGCCCTTAGAGCTTCTGATTCTAGAGCAGACCAATCTACAAGCGCCTCATCTAACTGGCGAGCACAGTCACTGGCTAATGTTAGAAGCCAACTTACCTTGTGGTGGAAATAGCTTTCCAGTTTCTGCAGGCACTCTGAGAGCTTGCTCAGGCCCTTCGATGGCACCTGGCAGTACAAAGTCCCGTCTGAACACACATTGGTTACGCTAACATTTGTATAGAACGCATTCACCTATCAAAAACATAAAAACAGGGATCTTGATAAACACCTCTGCAATTTTAAGTATCCTCCGATCCTGCTTGCTGGACGCCTACTGAGATCGTACAATTTTTAATTTTAATTTAATTTTTCAATTTATACCCCCGCCCTATCCTGCAAGCGGGCTCAGGGCAGCTTACAGCATTAAAACATCATTAAAATGAATCGCATCAAAATTAAATGTCCTAGCTACAGATATCTCAAATCAGATTCGAGAACAGTAATCCATACAATTGGCAACAGACCACACAACACCATACAGGCTGGCAGTACAAGCAGATGAGGACATTACCTGGAGATGAAGCTGCAGAGATTTGTCACAAAGGGCCTTCAGACAAGCAGCATTAATGTTGACATCATCTTCCCCTGAAGTGTCATAAAGGATGACAAGAGGAACATCACTTTTCTCCAGTATCTCAACGGCAAATATTTTGCCACAGGTTTGAGACTCTACCATTTTCACCAAGATGGGGTCATCACAGAAGGCCTCCAACCCTAAACAGAAGAGTAAACAAAAAAACCCCAAAAAGAGAACAGATGTTACAGATACTTGGAGGAAAAGGAGATGGATCTTGCGTACAAATGTCTGCTTTAATTGTCATTACTTTGAAGTCAGGAAGGCAAGACCAGTCACACACACTCCCAGACTGAACACACTCACAGAAGAGGATAAAAACGAGAGGAGAGGAAAGCAATGAAAACTGCACTGGGCTCCCACAGGAAAGAAAAGCACCATATAAACCAATTAAATAAATGAACAAGTCAATTAGGGCCCTCAAAGTGGTGGACCATTAAAACCAATTTTTTTTTTCACTTGATGGCAGAAGATAACAGAAGAGGGCAGATGAGTCTGCCTGGGGGAGAGCTACAACGGGATATGCCTGAAGCAAGCCCCCCAAAAGTTGAACGAGTGAGTTAATATGGGAGTACGAGGTCTTTAAGGTATTATTCCCTCCTGCTCTACATTTTGCCTGGGCCCATGTCCAGCGCAACTCCTGGGCCTGCATCTCCTCTGCCAGCAGGCTGGGTGTGGCTTCACAGAGCCACTGCTTCCAATCGCTGGAAGTAAGTGCTTTACTAAGGGGGGGGGGGTTAACCCCCCCCCCCAATTTATTTTTAAATGTTCAGAGTTCTCTGCAAACAGAGAGTCCCCCAAATTTGCTGAATAAATCTCTTTAGCCTCCATGTGGCCCTGATCTATGGATTTAGCTACCTGCAAATAGAGTCACAGGTGGCTGTTAGAATGTAAGATATTGTTGCAGTTTCTCTGTAAAGTAGAATTTGTGAGAAAATCTAGCCACAGGACATCAATCATTGCTAGAGAGCGCTTCCTACTATTTTTTTAAAAAAAGCAGTAACATGAGATTGCAAACTAGCCTCCGAAGACCCCAACCCCCCACGTCACCCAGATATAAAAGTCCCAGAAATTGTGAAGCCCCAGGGAAAAGAATTTCCAGAAAAATACAAAAAGACTGAAATATATGCTATACTGGTTTTCCTATTAAACTATTACACTGCTTTAAACATAAAATGCATCGTTTCTAAGTTAGCACATAAAACATTACTGATCTTCATATTTCCAAAGACATAATTGCTTCAAATTTTCTATAAACAAAACTGCAAATACATCCAGCACTAAAGCGAGAGGGAGCTGCAACTGCTATATGCCATTCATCTTAGCACATATCATTTATTTCAATGCTATTCCAAATGTCTCAGTTTTTCCACTGCAAATATTCAAAAAAGTCATCGGGAGAAAAGCCTGCCCCCCCCCCCCATTCTTTCTTTGTTTCTTTTCAGACCGTCACAGCTCTAACATCACCCCAGCGGGAGATCATTTTTTTAAAAAAATCATTTGCGCATATTTATCTTACCTGCCAGTTTACATTTTGAAGCCTGGCATGGCAGTGAATAGAACTGCTTCGCTAGTTTGAACAGTTTGGTATTTTCAATGCTTTCGATGAAACCATAATCAACATAGCACACCTAAGTAATGCAAGAGAAACAAGATTAAACACTAGAGGGGCTCACACAGAAGTTTGATCCGGATGGAATTTTCCGTCAGCAGAATGGTACCTTCCTGTCTTGTTCCTCTCCACTCCAGCCCACTGATCTCCACTAAATGCTGCTCCTGGGGGGACAGGGGATCCTGAGCAACAGGGGCAGCTTAGGGCACGGCAGCACTGGAGTAGTATGGGCAGGAATGGATCCAACCTTTTAACCATATCTACATGACAAATTATTATGTTTCACTTTACAATCACTGATTGACCTGATTTTCAAAATGGAAGGCTGCCTTCTTAAATATTAAGTTTGGTTGATTTTTTTTTAACTGACCTCAGAACAAAAGAATTGCAGCAAGCTTTCTTTCTGCACATATATACGCCCCGGAGGTCGCTTTGTTCGGCCTCCCAAGATCTTCTGATAGTCCCTGGCCCAAGAGATGCAAGTCTTGCCTCTACCAGGGCCAGGACTTTCTCGATCCTGTCCCCAACCTGGTGGAATCAGCTCCCTATGGAGATCCAGGTACTATCTAGCTTGCTGGCCTTTCGTAGGGCCTGCAAAGCGGAGCTGTTCCTCCAGGTCTTTGGATGAGGCAGCGGGCATCTATTTATCAATAGATCTGCCTCCCCGCTACTGCTCTGCTGCTCTACTGCACTACTGTACTGTGATGCTATATTGCGGTACTAATTTGCACTATACCACCTTGCTGTCATGTCATCTTGCTGAATCATCTTGCTGCATACGCTGATGAATGTTGTAATTAGTTTTATTATGATTTTATTTCTATTTGCTGTACTCCGCTCTGAGCCCCCAATGGGGGAATGGGTGGAATATACAGTATGTCACAGAAGTGAGTACACCCTCTCACATTTTGTAAATATTTAAGTATATCTTTTCATGTGACAACACTGAAGAAATGACACTTGGCTACAATGTAAAGTAGTGAGTCTACAGCTTGTATAACACAGTGTAAATGTGCTGTCCCCTCAAAATTACGCAACACACAGCCATTAATGTCTAAACTGCTGGCAACAATAGTGAGTACATCCCTAAGTAATAATGTCCAAATGGGGCCCAAAGTGTCAATATTTTGTGTGGCCACCATTATTTTCCAGCACTGCCTTAACCCTCTTGGGCACAGAGTTCACAGGTTGCCACTGGAGTCCTCTTCTACTCCTGCATAATGATGTCATGTAGCTGGTGGATGTTAAGAGACCTTGCGCACCTCCACTTTCCGTTTCAGGATGTCCCACAGATGCTCAATAGGGTTTAGGTCTGGAGACATGCTTGGCCAGTCCATCACCTTTACCCTCAGCTTCTTTAGCAAGGCAGTGGTCGTTTTGGAGGTGTGTTTGGGGTCGTTATCATGTTGGAATACTGCCATGTGGCCCAGTCTCCGAAGGGAGGGGATCATGCTCTGCTTCAGTATGTCACAGTACATGTTGGTATTCATGGTTCCCTCAATGAACTGTAGCTCCCCAGTGCCGGCAGCACTCATGAAGCCCCAGACCATGACATTCCCACCACCATGCTTGACTGTAGGCAAGACACACTTGTCTTTGTACTCCCGACCAGGTTGCCGCCACACACGCTTGACACCATCTGAACCAAATAAGTTTATCTTGGTCTCATCGGACCACAGGACGTGGTTCCAGAAATCCATGTCCTTAGTCTGCTTGTCTGCAGCAAACCGTTTGCGGGCTTTCTTGTGCATCATCTTTAGAAGAGGCTTCCTTCTGGGACGACAGCTCTGCAGACAAATTTGATGCAGCGTGCAGCGTATGGTCTGAGCTCTGACAGGCTGAACCCCCACCCCTTCAACCTCTGAAGCAATGTCATGGTCTGGGGCTGCATGAGTGCTGCCAACACTGGGGAGTACTGTGACATACTGAAGTACTGTGAAGTACTGGGGAGTACTGTGACATACTGAAGCAGAGCATGATCCCCTCCCTTCGGAGACTGGGCCTCATGGCAGTATTCCAACATGATAATGACCCCAAACACACCTCCAAAACGACCACTGCCTTGCTAAAGAAGCTGAGGGTAAAGGTGATGGACTGGCCAAGCATGCCTCCAGACCTAAACCCTATTGAGCATCTGTAGGGCATCCTGAAACGGAAGGTGGAGGTGCACAAGGTCTCAAACATCCACCAGCTACGTGACATCATTATGCAGGAGTAGAAGAGGACTCCAGTGGCAACCTGTGAAGCTCTGGTGAACTCTATACCCAAGAGGGTTAAGGCAGTGCTGGAAAATAATGGTGGCCACACAAAATATTGACACTTTGGGTCCCATTTGGACATCATCACTTAGGGGTGTACTCACTTTTGTTGCCAGCAGTTTAGACATTAATGGCTGTGTGTTGTGTTTTCTTGGCATTTCCTTGCCACTCAGGAAATGCCAAGATGCCACGTGAGAATTAGAAAGAGAGTCCACATTCTAGGACTTGAGCCAGAGATGTCTTCTGGCTACCACTGTGGAAACCGCAGCCCTTACTGAGAACTTGATTGTGTGTAGGTTAGCATCAGACAGGAAGGCTGTTGCCTTCTCCAGATTATGCATGTAACTTGACAGGAACTGATTTAGATGTGGGTATTCTTGGGACAGTTTACAAAGCCACATATATGATGCTCTGGCAGCAGAAGCTTAATGGAGAATGCAATGGCCTCTTGGGCTCGATCTGGAATCTTTAAGGGTGCCTCCTCCCTCTTTTGGAAGAGCCACTCCTGATGCTAAGCTAGCCACAGGAACTTTGAGTAAACTGAGAGGAAAAGAGTATGGGAAGAGACGGAAAGGGAAAAGCTGAACACAGCTCACAGCTGAACACCTCTTTTGTTGTTCAGTCACACAGTTGATTCCGTGTGAGAAAAAAGGCAATGAGTTGGCTTGCTCTGTTGAGGGGCTTCATCCTCAGACAACCGGCCTTCCTCTTTATCCAGATCTGCATCAGAATCCTCAGAGCCTAAGGGGGAATCCCTATCTTCAGATCTGTAGTCTGAGAAATCTGAATAATTGCTCCTAATGGGGAAGGTGCATTTTACAGGCAGCCTTTGATGGCCAAGAGAAGCCCTGGCATAGAGGCCTTGAAGCAGCTATTTTTTTGAAGTTGTTTGACTGGGAAGGGAGGGGTGAAGAGGCCTCCCTTCATCCGGGAGGGTAAAGAAGGCTGCACTGAGCAGGTCTGATGGGCCGATACAGGCCATCCCAGCTGATAAGAGGGTGCAGTTTTGATGCCAAATATCAAGCCTGCTTCATGATCCAAGCCAGGTGGTTTGTGGCTTATGACTTGCTCCAGGAGCTCTGCAGGTTTGCAGGGATTTCCTACTCTACTGCCTGGGGATCACACACCGCCCCCCACACCGCCCCAACTCTCTCTTGGAGGAGGTCCCATGGTCAGAGACCTCAGCTGTGGACATCAAGACGAAAGAAGCAGCAGGAAAAAGGCAAACAGCCTTGGGGAAGACCAGGCCAGAAGAACAAAGTTTGTTTTTTAAACAAAAGGAGAGGCACACAGGTGGAAAGAGAAAAATAAAGTGCAACCAAAGGAGCTCCTAAAAGGGAAATCTCAGGAGGTCTCTAAATCAACTGCTCTCTCAGGTGGAGGCAGGAAAAAGTCTAAGGGTAGGCTCCCCCTCCAGCCCATTATGGCTCCCTCCAGCGATTGGGGAAAGAGGAACCCAAGTGTATCAGTGTCCTCCTCCTCTCGGGAGAGAACAAGTGTTCTCAGAAGAGAAGAGTTTCAGAGTTGTGGAGCCATGACAAAGGAGGCCCCTGTCTCTAGTTATTACTTGCCTCAATTCTGAAGCTGGAGAGACCCCCCAAGAAGGACCCCTGCCGATTGACATGAAACTGTCTTGGTCCCATCAAAGTCAGCACTGTCTAAGACAGGCAGCTGCTCTCCAGGGTCTCAGGCTGAGGTCTTTCATATCACCTGCTACCTGAGCCTTTCAACTAGAGATGCTGGGAACTGAACTGGGGACCTTCTGCATGACAAGCAAATGCTCTACCACTGAGCCACAGCTTCTTCCCACTGACTTGGGATGAAAAGGTTCCTACCAGAGGAAGGTCTTACAGATGTGGCCTGGATCTCTTTATGACAGTTGCTGGAAGCAGAAGAGAGAGATGCAGACACAAAGCTAGGTACAAAAACATGGCATACACAACTTCCTATCAATCTCCTATCTGTCGGATGGCAACTGGAACCAGCAAAAGATCACTGCATTGGGCCACAGTTATGAAAGTCCTAAAGGAAATTAGATATATGAAGCATCAACACACCATCTGCTAGAGAGAAAGAGCTGCAGTTCTTAGTTTGTCCTGGCAGAAGTTAACTGCTGTACTGCAAATTCTTCTGCAGGCAAGTCACGGGGACCAGCACCTGAATTTTACTGTACTGTCTTAAAGAAACAGGGCACACTCACTTTTACTCTATTGCCTTCGACTGCAATTATCTTTGCCCGTAGCCAAGCATCCTCTTCTGCAGGCACAGCAACAAGCTGACCAACTTTATGCAACTGTATCGGAAGAACTGAGGGCTTCTGCTGGTTGTAGTAATCCTTCATCTCGTCTTCCATTAATTCCTGGGCGGCAGAATAGTCTTTGCCTACGTACCTACGGAATTCCAAAATCAGTGTACATTCAGGACAGGAACACTGGAAAAAAAACCCCAGTTAACTTGGCAAACCAGCAGATAAACCATCTTTTCTGAAAAGGACAACTAAAGTGGATTAGCAAAGTCAAAGAATTATTCCTGTTAACTGCCCCAAAAGCAAACAGGCCGTGGATTGGATCCAGCAGATGATTCCTGAGTGTGCTACAGTCTCTGTGCAAATAGAAGCAAAGGAAATGTCTTGATTGCCGCTTGTACAACGTTGAGCTTATTTATCCCACAGCATTTCCAGCTGCACAGCACACTATGCAAATAATCACTAAGATTGACAGGCACTGCAAAATATCTACTACCTGCACAAGGGGAACTGTGCTAAGTGTTTACACACGTTTCTATTCACACACTGCTGAATCCAATCCAGAGCTAATTAATTTGGGCTGCATTTTATGAAAGTGGACTTCTTTCTGCATGAATTCATGTAGACACTCTCCTTTGATGAGTGGATTTTGTGATACATGTTAAAAAGTCTATACTGGAGTGCAAAAGAGCTCCATTTATACAGAAATTAATAAAACAGTAAGAGCTGGCATAACAGGGTACCAGCCCTGTTCCCAGAATCACAGCCTCATAGCATGGTCTTTAGCAAGCAACTCATTTCCAACTCCATATTCTGCCACAGTCTGTAACATGAGGATAACAGTGTTCTCCTTTATAAAACAGTCACATGGACTGACAATATTGTGAAAAGCTTTACAGAAGCCCCTAAAGAGCTACACAGGCACTAAGAAAAGCCTCTCTAGGTGTTGAGAAAAAAAACAGGTTGCTTACCTGTAACTGATGATCTTCGAGTGGTCATCTGTGCAGTCACACACATGGGTTTTCCCACTGGAATGAACCCGACCTCGGAGAATATAAAGCTAGCCTAGGCGTTTATTTTGGCACGCATTCCCTCCCGCTCTGGGGAGCAGGCATCCACTGCGCATGCCTGGAGCGAGAGGAAGGCGGTCCACCCACCCAGTTTCTTCTAGCCACTGCATAAAGGAATCTTAAATGTAAAATGTAGCAGAAAAACCAGCAGTGGGGAAGGCTGGGCGGGCGTGTGTGACTGCACAGATGACCACTCGAAGATCATCAGTTACAGGTAAGCAACCTGTTTATCTTCATCGTGGTCTCTGTGCAGTCCCACACATGGGTGACTGGTAAGCTGAAGTGCACGGAGGTGGGTGCTGGTTCTATAAAGGAGCGGCATAGATTAAATATGCATATAGACACCCCCCCAAAATTATTGTACTTACAGGAGAAGAGACTGCAGGTTTCAATCAAAGATACAGCGAAGTACAGCTTGTCCGAAGGACACGTTTCACCGTGCACGGACATCTAAGGCGTAGTGCGTGGCAAATGTCGATGTAGAAGACCAGACTGCAGCAGCACAGATGTCTTCAATCGGTACGCCCCTGGAGAAAGCTGAGGACGTAGAGAGAGCTCTAGCGGAATGGGCTCGTAAATGTTCAGGTATAGGCTGTTTAGCTAGTTGATAGCATAACTTAATAGCAGCCACAAGCCATTTCAAGAGTCTCTGTGTAGAGATTCTTTGCCCTTGTTTATGAGTCCCATAGGCTATAAAAAGTCTCGAGTCCTTACAAAAAGGGCTTGTTCTATCAACATAGTAAGCAAGTAATAGTAACCAACATAGTAAACATAGCAAACTTAGTAACCAACATACGTCAAGATTGTGTAAAGTTCGTTCGCCCATGTCACTAAGATTTTGGAAAAAGGAAGGTAAAGTGGTCGGTTTTCCTAGATGGTAAGGTGAAACAACCTTTGGGAGAAAGGTTGGATCGGGACGCAGAACCAATCTGTCATGGTGAAAGACAGTGTAAGGTGGGTCTGTCCGGAAAGCACAAACATCGCTTGCTCTTTTGCCAGATGTAAGTGCCACCAACAGTGCTGTTTTTCATGACAAAAGATGCAGTGGTATAGATGCCATTGGCTCGAAGGGAGGTTTCATTAGTTGACTTAAGACAAGAGATGAACTCCATGTCGGTTGAAGTTGTCAAATTGGGGGTCTTAGGTGCAGAATGCCATTGAGGAATGATTTTGCAGCAGGATGAGAAAACACCGTGCGTCCTTCAATATGTGGACGGAAGGCTGAAATGGCGGCCAAATGAACTTTCAAAGAGGAGTAAGCGAGGCCGGAGTTGGAGAGAGATAAGGTGTATGACAGAATTTGAGCTATAGAAGATGATGCAGGTAAGAAATTGTACTGGGCAGCATATTGAGTAAACCTTTTCCATTTCAGAGAATAAGACCTTCTGGTTGGATGGTTTTCTGGCATTCAATAGAACGTGTCGGACTTCTGCAGGAAAATCTAAAAACTGATTCTCCAAGCAGTTAGACGCAGGAGTCCTGGATCGTGATGTAGGACCTTGCCATTCTGTTGAGAAAGAAGGTCCTGAGTTTGAGGGAAGCAATGAAATACGTTGTTGGAGAGAAGGAGAAGTGTGGTGAACCATGATTGATGGGGCCACCAGGGTGTTATTAGTATGCAATTGGTCTGATCTAATTGAATCTTCTGGAGCGTTCTCGTTATTAGTGGAATGGGTGGAAAGAGGTAATGAAGTGGTCCTTTCCATTGGTGGAGAAAAGCATCTCCCGCAGACTGAGTGGAAGGGGGACCTCGCATATAAAAATGGGTGCATTGGGCATTGTCCGGTGAAGCAAATGCATCAATGACTAGAACTCCAAGCATTTTGAAGATTGGTTGGAGATAAGATCGTTTGAGTGTCCATTCGTGATCGTTCACGCGTTGGCGACTTAGAGTATCCGCTTGGATATTTTGGATCCCAGGTAGATGTACAGCTGTCAGATGTTGTGGGCAATGTTCCAATGCCAAAGAGCTAGAGCTCTCTTGCACAGACGGGTAGATGCAGTACCTCCTTGTCAGTTGATATAGAACACAGTCGCAACACTATCTGATGTGACTTGAATGTGTAGACCGTGAAGAGATGGCAGGAAAGATCTGAGTGCTCTGTGGACCGCCAGGAGTTCCAGACAGTTGATATGGAGGGATTTCTCTTAGGCTGTCCACTGTCCCAGCACTGTTAGGGTGTCAAAATGGGCTCCCCAACCCCATCTCAAAGCGTCTGTCATGACAATGGCTGATGGAGGTGATCTCAGGAATGACATTCCTGCCAGAAGGTGATCTTCTATTGTCCACCATTCCATAATTGGAAGAATGTGATGTGGAGCTGTTAGTAGGGTTCGCTGACGTTGACGGCGTGGATGGAAAGACTGAACGAACCACAATTGTAGAGGTCTCATGAGAAGCCTTGCATGACAGAGGACAGAAGTCGTAGCCGCCATAAGACCCAGCATGCGTTGGAAGGTGAGAGCTGTCTGGGTTGGGTGAGATATGATGGCATTGGCTAAGGTCTGAATATTGTGAACTCTGTCTGCTGGCAGATAGGCTTTGTGCGTTATCGTTGATAGGCGTGCGCCTATAAATTGGATGTTCTGTGTCGGGACAAGATTGGATTTTTGGAGGTTGACTTGTAGGCCTAGAGAAGGTAGGAGTGTAAGCGTGGTCGAAATGTCCTGTTGAAGCTGCTCTTGGGATTGAGCCACAATGAGCCAGTCATCTATGTACGGGTATATGGAAATTTTTCGTTGACAAAATGACGCCGCCACCACCGCCATGCACTTGGTGAAGACCCTTGGTGCTGTTAATAGCCCGAAGGGAAGAGCCCGGAACTGATAGTGATTGTTCGCAACAGCGAACCTTAGGAATCTTCTGTGGCAATGGGTGATGGTAAGACAGAAATAGATGTCTTGGAGGTCTATGAGTGCCATCCAAGCGTTTCTGGGAATCAGAGGGAGAATAGACTGCAGGGTGATCATGCAGAATTTTTTGTATCGGATGTGATGGTTGAGTTCGCAAAGGTCCGGTATTGGACGTTGCCCTCCATCCTTCTTTGGGACCAGAAAGTATCGGGAGTAAAACCCTGTACGATGGTATTGAGGTGGTACTGGTCCTATGGCTTCTTTGGCCAGCAAGGTAGCGATCTCTTCCTGAAGAGGTAGAGAAGGAGGGGTAGGTATGAAGCGATGGTGCTTCGGGGGCAAAGCGAACTCTATGGTGTAACCCCTGTGGATGATCGCCAGGACCCATGAATCCGTTGTTATGGATTCCCACATGGGGTAAAAGGGAAGCAGCCTTGTTGTACGTGAATGAAGATGATATATCGGTGGTGGTGGTGGCATCAGCAAGTCAAAGAGACTGTTTCGTGGCCGTAGCCGCTTTTTTGGTCGACTGTGGTCATGGACGCTGATGGAATGGTTGCTTGGCCGGAGGAGCTCTTTGTTTCCAATAATCAGCTTGCCTGGGGGAACGGGGACGCTTATAGAAGGGTGTTTTCCATCCTCTTTGCCTGTTAGTTTGAGGTTGTTGCTGGTTAACCCCTAATCTCTTGGCTCTCTTTCTGCTGTCATCTACTGCGGTTAAGATGTCATCAGTGGTTGCGTTAAATAAACCTTGGCCATCAAAAGGCAAATCTTCTATCTTAAGCTTTATATCAGGTTGAAGTGATGATGAACAAAGCCAAGCATGTTTGCGTAAGGCAATGGAAGTAGCCATGGTTCTTGAAGAACAAGCCACCGCATGCCGTACTGAGTTGATTTGTTGCTTACTCACATGGTTAAGTTCTTGCAGTATCTTTGAAGCTTGCTTTTGTGAGGTTTCAGGTAAGGATGGAACTAGTGATTCAATTGGGATGATAAATTGAAAGAATAGGCAGCAAAATAGGCTAAATAATTATGAATTTTGGATGTAGCGGTGGAAAGGGAGTAGAGCTTTCTGCCCAATGCATCCAACTTCTTTCGTTCTTTCTCTGAAGGAACAGGGTGACATGTCTGCTTTGACTCTGAAGAGGAATGGACAATCATCGAATTTGGAGCAGGGTGACTAAACAAAAATTTCGAATCTGGTGCATGTATTTTGTATAAGGACTCAATACGTTTGGACGTTGGTGGAACTGATGCTGGCTTATCCCAAGCTTCCTTCAATGCTTCTAAATGGACAGGTAGCATCGGTAAGAAGGATCCTGCAGGCAAGTCAGCATGGATCAGGTCATGGACCACGTCCGATAACCTCGGCAAGTATGTGGTTAGTTTTATGTTGAGTATGTTTGCCATGTTCGTGAGTAGATTCAGATAAGCCTTGGATCCCTCAGATGGAGATGGGTCAACTGGTTTTGTAATATCAGATGCCGGTGATGTTGGAGACGAGACTGAATGTGATGACTCAGAGTTTTTGGCTTCGGAGTCCTCTTGGACTTCTACTGGAGTCGAGGGTAGGTCAAGTACTGGTGTTGTCACAGTTAGAGGTTTTGTCACCACGATAGCTTGGTCTGAATGCATGGTATGTTTGGATGTTGAGGGAGCCGGCAATGTCTGCTTCGGTTCCTGTCGGTGTTGATAGTAGGCTTCGTCCTGGTACTGGTGATGAGGGTCTTCAATGTGTAACAATGAGCTTCTTCTCGATGGCAAGGTTGATAAGATTCCTCACGGTACCGAGGTTGGTCACGGTCATCCTCATGGTACTGAGGTTGGTCACGGTACCTATGTCGGTATTCAATGGATGGAGATCTAGAAGGCCTGTAATAGTGATGCCGGTATGGAGATAGTGACCAAGATCTGGACTGGCTGTAATAGTAGTATCGATCTCTATGTCGACTCGGAGACCTTTCTCGGTACCGACAAGCCGGAGATTCCTGATGGAGTGGGGAGACAGCAGAATCCTTAAATGCTCTTGGTGCCGACACCTCACGGAATGAATGCACCTCGAGAAGGTTGGCTCTTTGTTGGATTCGAGGTGATGGTTCCATAGACTCCGTGGCTAAGATGTCTTCAGGCAGGGACTCGTGAATGGATGGTGACCGGGATCAAATCCGTATGATCTTGTCAGCAATCACATCAGTGGGCATCAAAAGTTCTGGTGGAACAACTGGTGCCGTAGATTTCGGTACCAAGGTTGTAGTCATGGTGTCAGAAGCTCTAGGATCCGACTGGGTCCTCGAAGTCGACTTCGATGTTCTTGACTCCTGCTGTCGCTTTGACGACTGTTCCAAGTGATGCTTTTTCTTGGAGTGGTCCAACTTTTTAGTATGCTTGCCGGACTTAAGCTTACTGGGAGCCAATGCCACTGAAGCTGCCGGTTTCGCCACGTCCCTTTGCGGTGTCAGGGAAGGCGGCAAGCTTTGGGACCCAGAAGCGTGGGACATCACAGGCCGCAACAAAGATTCTAAAAAGTGACTCTTCAGCCTCACGGAGTGGTTTTTTCTTGCCTGTTTCCTGAACTGGCTGCAATAGATACAGGTGTCGGTTCTGTGGACCTCCCCCAAACAAAACAAGCACTGAGAGTGACCGTCTGTCAAGGGGATTTTTGTCCCACAGCGAGCACACTTTTTAAAAGTGGTTTTTGGATCCTTTCCTTCCATACGCCCAGGGGGGAGGGAGGGGGGGTTAGAGGGAAAAAAGGTGAGGCGACAGTAAAGCGGGTTATAGGTAAGGCTAGCAAAGTTGAGGAGATGCAATGAGGAAGGACTATCCCGGGTGGCGGTTAGAAAGAAACTGGGTGGGTGGAGTGCCTTCAACTCGCTCCAGGCATGCCCGCCAAAATAAATGCCTAGGCTAGCTTTAAATTCTCCGAAGTCGGGTTCGTTCCAGCGGGAAAGCCCATGTGTGGGACTGCACAGAGACCACGATGAAGATCCTAGGAAGTCAGGGCAGCACAGGGCCTGCAGGCCAGAGCAAGCCAGTTCCACCACACAGCACATGTGCCTTAGTTTCCATCAAACAAAATCACAAATATACCTAATACCTGAAAGCAAGATGTAAGCTGCCCCATCCTACCAACCAGAACACATGCAGGAGGCAAGAAAGATGGACCCCAAAATTAAAAGACTTACGGTACTTTTCTAGTAGACAAAAGAAAGTGCGCAATTTAGACAGAAACTGTATCATATAATCACAACAGGGCTACCAAATTAAACTTTGGAACACTGACCTATTTAATGATTTATGATCAAGCACACACTAAAAGCCAAAATTGTTAGCTTTATTGGTGGTGGTGCTGGAAAGTACCATTAAGTCACAACTGAATTATGGCAATTCTGTAGCATTTTCAAAGCAAGAGATGTTCAGAGGTGGTTCGCCATTGCCTGCCTCTGTGTCACAACCCCGGTAATTCCTTGGAGGTCTCCCATCCAAATACTTGCCAGTACTGACTCTCAATGCAGTCTCAATGCACAGCAGCCAAGAAGGTCAGAGCGCCTGCTCCGGCTGCAATGCCACTGAGGACGTTCTCCGCAGCTGAGAACGAAACGTCTGGAAGGAAAACTTTCTCCAGTAGAACACGGCACTTGAGCCCGAAAGATTCTACAAACCCTAATGAAGTACTGACTCTGTTTAGCTTCCAAGATCTGATGAGATCAGGCTAGCCTGGGCTATCTAGGTCAGGGCACAGCTTTATGGTTTGTTGCTAAAATTATTCACACACCAATATATCCTTGAAAATATACTGAAACTAAAATACACATACAAATCACTTTCTAATGCCGCAGACAATGTACAAGAACATTATGTAAAACAGAATAAAAATCTGTCTTAAATACTTTACTTGATTTTTTTTCAGTGCTCCCCCAAATTTCCTCAATTCTCCCAAAAGCGGAAAGAAGTCCTCAAAAAAATTTTTTGTGTGTGTGAGCCTTCTAATCTCTTCTAGTAGATTAAACATAAAAACGTAAGAAGAGGCCTGCTGGATCAGACCCATAGTCCGTCTAATCCAGCATCCTGTCTCACACAATGGCCAACCAGTTCAGAGCACAACAGGTCATGGAGGCCGAGGCTTTCCCTGATGTTGCCTCTTGGCTCTGGGATTCAGAGGATTAGTGCCTCTGGATGTGGAGGCTTCCCTCAGTCATCATGGCTAGTAGCCACTGAGAGATTTGTCCTCCATGATTTCTCATGGTGAATTTTCAAATTCAGTGCCTACATCAAACCTAACTAAGGGGGTGGGGGGAAGAAATTAACTTTAAGTTACTAGATGTAACCCAAAAGTCCATTAAATGTAATTAAGTGAGGAAAGGAAGGCCTATCAAAAGAGCACTACTAAGAAACTAGAGAGCAAATCCAGCCTACTAGTTTCAGAAACAGGATTCTGAATACCGGGCACAGTAATAGTCCCCAACTGTACCTGATAAAAATCACGAGCTGGAATACACAGTCTAGTGCTAAATGACAGCAAGACACTGGGAGTTTCAAAAGCAGTGCGAGATATGGTATTGTAAGTCTGCTGCAAGCTCTAAAATCCCACTGGGTTTGTTAGAACTGGATTTCTGGATCCCACCCACACAGTGCATCTGTTTCAGTGGAGTGAGCTTGTTAAGGGACTTCTAAGACCTGGGAGCAGAGAAAAACGAGTTATGACCAGAGAACACAAAGCTACAATTCAAGAGTTGGGTTCACTATCTACTTCTTAAGCGTTACGGTCAGGGTCACTGGAAGTAGAAGCACATGAATTCTGAAGAATCACCCCAGACATTACAGAAACATTAGGAGAAGCTGCAGCTGTCAACTCACCTGATGACAACTTCATTTGTGTTGTCCAGTTCCACTACCAAAATTGATGGCGACGTTTCTGCTGGGACAATTAAAGGAGGCACAGTTATATTCTCCTCCGGACCCTTCTCTTGGACTTCCCGTCTGAGTGCAGATGCCTCTTCCTCTGCCACTCGCTTAAGGTCTTCATGCACCTGGATTTTGCCAGTCCCATTCTGATTCTCAGAGCTCTGTTTCGGTTTTGCATAGAGAATTGCCTTTTTGGGGTTGCCAGATACGTAGTCCACAGCGCAGACATCTGAGAGGGTGTCAAGGTGGCTCAGAATGTCTTGGGGAAATGTTGCTTTGTAGGTCTCTTCATACACTTTGGGGAGCGCGTTAGCCCAAAGACCACTAGAGTAGTTTAACAGAATGGCTTCAATTTTTTGCTTGATGTCCCAGTGGGACCCAGTAGGACCCTTGTTCTGTGCAGGCTCTTTGATGATTGAGGGCTGAGATTTTCCTTCCGGGCTTGAGATGTTCTTTGCTGGGAAGAGAAGGACATCCCCCTGGCCTCCAGAGCACACCTTTGCCTTGGGGGAAAGACAAGTGATAATGACAAACATTTGGATAAAGAAACCTGCAGCTGTTTGAACCTAAGAATTTGCTTCAAGTCACCCAAAGCAGCATCTGGGATGGGGCATTTAATTCCTAACCCTGTTCTGCTTTCCACAACCACCATGCTAGGTAAAACAACTCCACGCATTAAAAAACAAACAAACATACAGTTCTCCTTCTGAGGCGGACAGCTTGTTGTGGGCAGTGTTTCCTTTAAGCTGAATTAGTGTGATCTAGCTCACAATTTTTTAGCCTCCAGCTCACAACTTTAATGACAGTAGTTCACAAAGTAGAATTTTTGCTCACAAAACTCCACAGCTTAAGAGGAAATATTGCTTGTGGGTGACTCCTAACCTTCTTGCAGGGAGCCAGAAATACTCCACAGCTTAGGAGCAGTGATTCCGTAGGGTTTTCAAGGCAAGAGACTAATGGAGGTGGTTTAAGCCACTGCTCGTCTCTGCGTTGTGATCCTGGTCTTGCCTTGGTGGTCTCCCATTCAAATACTAGCCAGGGTCAAGCCTCCTTATCTTCTGAGATCTGACTAGTCTTGGCTATCCAAGTCAAGTTTATTCTACTACTTTCTAGGCATAGATTTATAGATTCAAATCTATATTGATATTACACACTTGACAGCAGATTTCTATGGGTTTTTTTTTAAAAAGCCATGTACTCCTTTCAGACAGCATTTCCTATTTCTCCCCATCATCAGCTTGATGGTTTTCATGCTAGAACATATCTCAATACAGTGATCAGGTATGATTCAAAATAACAAGGACACCAAGGCTACAAATTTAAGCATAGTTGGAAGTGTTATTTCAGATCATTTATTTAGGACAGACAACCATTAAAATGTGGGATTCGCTGCCAGAGAAATAAACAGTTTTAAAAGATTAGATAGATTCATGGAAGATACATCTATCAATGGCTACTAGCCATAATGACTGAGGAGAACTTCCATATTCAGAGTCACTATACCTCTGAATCTCAGAGCCAGGAGGCAACATCAGGAGAAGCTCTGAGCCTCATTGCCCTGTTGTTCATCCTCCAGAGGAACTGGTTGGTCAGTGTGTGAGAGACAGAATGTTGGACTAAGGTCTGATCCAGCAGGGCTCCTCTTATGTTCTTATTGTGACAAGCTGCTCGCGCTGTTATGACCAAACCCCACCCCACCCAACACGAACAACAATTACAGTATGATTACATCAGTGATGTGTAACTAGATGCTGCTGACCCAATACTATATCCAACATTTTCTACATTAGATCCGACTGGCAATATCCAATATTGTGAGAGCCTTTTCCCATTATTTCCCCAATTCCAATATTTTTCTCCCTATCCAGAATCATCTCAGGAAGATTTTCACTCTCCACAGATGGCTTAAGGGACAATGGCCCTTTAGGAAAAAGGAAAGTTCCCATAAACTGCCCCTTATTTTCAGTGGGAAGACTTGACTGAGGTCAGAGGCCAATAGTTTCATTAACGCCACTCTTGATATTTAACAAAAATGATAATGCCCTTTCCAATTTTCCAACAAGGAACTGAAATGGTAATTTTGCCAGTGCAACCCCACCGTCCACCAAGATTACGACTAAGACAAACAAAAACAATAGTTAAATACATTCCACCAGGGCTTTTTATTTTTTTTAGTAGGAATGCACAGGAACACAGTTCTGGCTGGCTTGGCATCAGAGGGTGTGGCCTAATATGCAAATGAGTTCCTGCTGGGGGAGGGTTTCTGCAAAAAAAAAGCCCTTTATTCCACCAATGCTTCTGCCAAGGTCAGAATTCACATCACAAAAGGCAAATTTCCAACATCTGTTCAAAACCCTCACAACTTACTGATCCCACCTTTGCTGTATCACAGCTGTAAGCTCTGCATTTCTAATTGGGAATCAGTAAACTGAAGATAGACTTTCTACCACTTTTGATCAGTGCGCATAAATACAGGCAAGATGAAAAATTCAGAAATGCTTTGCTATAGATTCTAACCTGCTGCTACCTTGGATTGCTCAGCAACATTTGTTATGCAAGTATCTGTAAAAAAGAGCTGATACCTACTACACAAACATGAGGCCAGCGTTCTAATTGGGGCAGCAATGCTGGATTAAAGTCCTCTTTATATGCCTCTTTGTACAGATGTGGTATCTTCGATAGCCATATGCCGCTGTTGAATCTGTTCACGATCTCTTTGATTCTTTTCTGAACCTCAGTTGTGCTAGTACTTGAAGGACAAGTAGGAACAGGCTGTATCGCTCGCCTCATTTCGTTGGCATTTGCTGCAAAGAAAGCAAACGCGCATTCTAAGACTGCATTCAGACATCCCTTCTAATCAGAATTAAGGCTGGGTGCAAACTGGGCTACTGCAAGCACCTCCCTCTCTTTTTCCTTGTGTGAAAAATCCCATTCCGATACTAATTCCAAGCATCCATTATATATAGTCATTCAGGTTCATCAGAGCTATCTTGCTCCTCACAAACTGGGTATTTAAACCCCGTTTTAAACAGAGGTTTAGAACCTACGGTGGGGAGGAGTGGGGGATGTATCAGCTCAGCAAGAAGCCAAACCTGCACATATCCCACTTGACTATCGGAAGTGAATTCTGAACTCAGCCTATGATGTGGTCACACTGTTATTCTGGTACTGAAAACCTGTAGCTTCCACCTTCCTTCCCTTTCCTGCAGTCTGCAGGGTCTTACCGGGATCCTCAAGCCCAGCAACCTCTTTTTGGAAATAAGCTATGTTTAAAAATGCCAATGAAAATATCCAGGGGGCTGAGCAAATGAACACATTGATTTCCCCCTCCCCCCTGCTACTAAGGCATCAACACAAACCAGAGCACCACTCTGCTGTTTAGACCTTATGTCACTGTTGCAGAGAAGTGCGTGCGTGAGGCTCTGCCCGTGCAACGTACTGTTCAAGTCACACAGGTTTCTTGACTGATGCGTCGGAAGGTCCTTCTGAAATCGCGGAGGGAGGACTAGTCTTTTTTCAGGTCTTTAAAACAAAAGGGGAAAAGAAAGGAAAAGATGCAATGAACTCCTATCATCTGACTTTCACTCTGAGGTATCAGCCAGCTATGTTCAAGATGAAGCCAGCAGAATATCAAAGACTCATGGGTTCTACAAGCCAGAACAATGAGTATGCTGACTGCTGTGTCTCCTTTCTCTTTCCAACCCTATGCTGATTTGGCATGACAATTTTTATCGCACACAGAACAGTTATAGTGATTCAGGAATTTGACACAAAAATCAAAGAGCCACGGGTGACTTGACAAAACAGTACAGCTGCGTACCTCACCTCAGTCACAGTTTTCCTTTTTTATATATGCCATAATGGCAGAAGCAGTGGACAATAGCTAGCAAAGTCGGATCTTGCCATATTGATCCATGCCGATGGTCACCTCCAGACTGGAGTACTGCAATTCACTCTGTGTAGGGTTACTCTTGGAAACACTTCTGAAACTGCAAGTGGTGCAGAATGTAGCTGCCAGGTTGCTGACTGGAACCTCATGGCCCTGCGGCAGCTGCACTGGCTACCAGTTAGTCTCTAGATCCAATTCAAGACGTTGGCATTAAATGTCAAAGCTCTTAACAGTTTGCGACCCTCATACCCATGGGACCACCTCTCCTGTTACAACCTCCAACAGTCTATTTGGTCATTGTCTAAGGGCCTCTTACAGGTGCCTGGCTCCAGGATGGCTCGCTTAGCTGTCACCAGAGGAAGGACCTTCTCAGTCCCAGCCTGTGGAATACATTCAAAGATGACACACCTGTGCTCTACCAGACTTGCTTAGTTTCCACCGGGCATGCAAAGCTGAATTGTTTCATTTGGCCTTTGGAAGGTAACTATGTGCTTGGGCTGTTTTAATAGCAGTACTGTGACAGACCTTGATATAACTGGAAACATTTATATTTGATCACTTTTCTTTCATTCAAGGTAGACAGCATACCACCTGGCAACATGACTTACTTTAACAAGGTTTACCTAGATTGGTATGGTGACAGACATGTATTTCAGTGGTAATATTTGATATCTGTTTTTTTGTTTTATATTGTTTTTACCTTATCAGTTTTGATGTTGCAAGTTGGCATGAGACCCTTTGGGTGAATGGTAACTAAAAAAAAAATTAATAAAAAGTAAGGGGATTTCTCCATATAAACTCACTGCTAGGTGGCTCTATATTGCCTAATTTTTTTTAAAAAAAAACCCTCCTTTTTAAGTAGGCAATACAACCACACTTAATTATTCAGGGAGTGGGGAAAAATTAGGCTGCTGCTTTTAGTTCTCATGGCTTCCTTCATGCTACCCAAGGCTGAATCTAAACACATGGCAAAATGAAATAGTACAGACAGGGGGAATACCATTTTTTGATGTTCCCTTGTGTAAATAAATCCATGGAAGCAAAAAGGGAAGAACAGCAGGGACTGTGCTGTCTCTGATGTGCTCATTTTCAATGTACACGAATGATTCTATGTGAGAACACTGAAGAGTCATTCTTCCCCAGTCTCCAACCTATAATGGGAAGAGTCCACTCTAACAATTCATTCTGCTGGATGAAATGACAGCTAACACTGAGCTGTGGAAAAATGGAAGACAGACATCTGGGAATCTTGGCCAAGAAGAGAAAAGCCCCCGTTTAGTGTTTTCACTTGTGATGTTAGGTACCTATCCAATGTCTCTCTCCAATGTTATTATGCCTGCACTTGTTCTCATACCAAATCCAAATGTGAGTGCGTTTTGCTCTTTTTAATAGATCTAACTACTCCACCCAGTGATGCATTTTCCCATGCCAGCTCCCCTGCTTTTGAAAATTGTTATTTCCCAGGAAAATGCTAAAGCATTGTTCTCCTGGTGGCATCCTCTGCTACTTCAAGTCAATGCTCAATTACAACAAGCCATAGATGCACAACAGGGGGATTATCAAGGCAATCGGAGCTATTCCAAGAGGCTTAGGCTAACCACAGTGATGGGCCAGCGAGGCCATTATCTGAATCATGTTTTGATGACCCAGTAGAGCAACAAACAATACAGGAAGAAAAGTGATGGTGCAGCAGCTGAGCTTGCCAACCTGGGACTTCAGTTAAAAGGCTGAGGGTGGGGTGTGTGTGTGTGTGTGTGCTGCAACATCAAACTCTCATCTGCCTTCATTCTGATTGTGTGTCCAAATTATTTGACAGAAAATAGTATTCCAGTTTTTTTTTTAAGTACTTTAAAACAGGTCATAAACATTCTAAGAGCCTATTTATGCTCAGCTTTGCGAGAACATTTTACTACCTCGCTCACTCACAGTAATGAAAACAGACACACAAAAGCAGACTTGGCAAGGTTTTGTCACCTGGCTGCCATCTTCTAAGGCTATTTACAAGTAAGCTGGGGGATGATACAGTTGGAGCCATCAGGATAAACCCACCAAGCTTAGCACCCGGTTGGCCTGGAGTCACTCCCAGTGAAATAAAATCTTATGTATCTGCAATTAGAAACAACAAGGCTCCTGGGGGAAAGCACACTCCCCCTGATATGCTTAAAGCCTTTCAGGATTGGCGGGCACCAGTTCTGACTAATTTGTTCACCCATATTGAAAGAATAGGTAAATTCCCTCAGGAATGGACTTCCTCTTTCGTTCTACCCATCCGTAAGAAGGGGGAATGAAAAGATCAGCCAACTATAGGCAAATAAGCTAACTCGAAGTTATAGGATAATTCTGTGCAAGGCAGCTCTTTTTAAAACCAGAGTTGTGGATGTCTGAAAGAAATTTGCTGGTTCCAGAGCAAACTGCATTTAGGCTAAGGCATTCAACCTTAGAGCACTGTTTCCTATTATAACACTTTATTAATATGTGGATAGACTATCTAGAGTAGACAACCGTATGTTCCATTCACTGATCTTAAAACAGCTTTCAATTGTATCCCAAAAGTGCCCAAAAGAGTAACTGAATAATTTGTATACTGAAGACAGGTTACTAGAACATATTAAAGGACTTGATACCGACACCACTCTTAAGGTTAGACTAGCTATTCATGACCAATCCTCTAATACTGTTGTAACTTCAAATAGAGTGTACCAGGGTTGTCCGTCTATTTTTCAATCTTTTTATGATATTGTTGAACACCCTTCAGGAGCACAATTTTTCTCAGTCAAGCTCAGTAAGAAGCCCATTTCAATACCTCTTTACACTGATATCCCACACACAAGAAAGCTGCTGAAACAGTTTAGCCTTTACTGTAGAAATTATTTATTACATGTAAATTATGACAAAACATGGATCATGGTCTTGAGCAAGAAGGACCCATCTCCACAGCTTGACAATGGATAGGATCCCATTAGAGCAGGCAATCTCTTTCAAATATCTAATGTTAATCTTCTATCATTCTGGCTTTTGGTCAGTACATATTGAACATACAAAGCAGAATTTCAAAAAGATCATGTTTGATATCCTCAGATTTTATAGAACAAGAGGAGGCAATTAGCACCCCCACTTTTGGAAATCTACAGAGCATAGGTACTTTCCCAGCTATTATACGGAAATCCAATCTGGGGATTTGGAAATTTGTAGCCACTTGAAATTATTCATAATAAATTTGCCCTCATGTTATTAGCAGTCCCAAATTCAACAGCATCAGCTACAATTAGATCTGAATTGTCCTAGCCTCTAATATCAACTCTAATTCTCAAAGGTGTCATTAATTTTCTGCCCACTTTGGAGTTTTTTAGCTTTGGCTTTTGACAAAATGAAATGGAGAAATCATGTATTAAATGTAGTAGCCAAACTCAGTTTCTCAGAAGAATATCTAAGAAGGCTAGAGGTTTTTTTGCAGCCAAACAATAAAACAAAGACTGTTGGATATAAGTGCTGAAGCTGATGCTGCACTATCAGGCCCCTCTAGAGTAGCCTTCCCTTTATAGGCAGCTTTCTCCTATTCCATTAAATCTTCCAAGATATTTTATTGACCTATTAAATTTGAGCTTAAGAAGGTCTTTACTAAAGCATGATTGGATACCTTACCATGAGCAACATTAAGCAATTATTACAACAATATCTTGTATAATGGGTGAGTCTGCTCTTGCGAAGACTTGGCACACATGATTTTTTGGTACCCAAAACAATACCCAAGTTAACCAGGATAATCATAATGCTTCAAACTTGTAATATTCCTCATAGACTGAAATAAATGAGTCACATTACACATGGCAAAATTTATTGCATTAGTTATAAAGATCCAGCCAAAACTCTAATGCCAGTGCGGCTGATAGTTATCTTGCCCACTTTGGATCTTTCCGTGCTATTGTAGGATCAGTAGTTCGTTGTTAAACCTTGCCTTTTGTTACAAAGATTCATATTTGTTAATTATATATTAGGGTTTTTTTTAGATTTTAATTGATATTTTAAGTGTTCTAAGATGTCTTGTGATTGTTTTTCTTAATGTCATTTGCTGTGGCTGTGAGCTAATGCAATAAACCTATTTACAAACACTGCTAAAGAGAGAGACAATTCTATCAACCCCCCAACCAGCTATCAGTTCTCTGAAATACGCACTTTTTAAATTTTTTAAAACCCTGAAAACTCTCAATTAAGTATCTTGTTTACCTGCTTTTTGAAAGAAGACTTCAAATATAAATTGCACACAATACCCTGTTGTTCAGGCTGGTATGAACAACACAACATGGTGTGCAAGCTTTTACATTCTCCAGAATTCTTATTTGGCCTCTATATGGGTTGGCTTTTTTAAAGTGTGTGTGTGTGTGTTTTGCATAAAAGATTTTTCCACACCATGATTTTAAGACCTCAGCCTGCATACTGAAGAGAAAGCTCTGCAAAAATCCTAGTCTTCTAGGAACACGGAGGAAAATACAGAGTGATCCAATTGAAAATATAACCAGCGGGTTATTTTTTCAGTGAGACAGCATTGTTTTTTTGCTTCTTCTTAAGGGGACAACTTTATACTACCACACTCTGTACTTTATGGAATCAGTAGAGCTTTTGATGCAGCATTTCAGTCAAAAGGCCTAAAGATCTTAGCTTGAAAGACACCTCATCTTCATTTTTAACATCTAACCTGATCAAGAATTCTGAAAAATCAGATCTTAAATCAAAGGCACTATATGGGTTTTGGAGTCTGATATGGACTTCATTAGGATTATGTCATCATCTTTTAGACTCAGAAATATTTCCCCCCTATTTATATGTTCCTTACCTTTAATAAAGAAGTGTAATAACACCGCAGAGATGGAACAGAGTTCTCTTATTACTTTAGACATCAACCCATGAAATAGAAGACATAAAATTTCTCTGTATGCTTCATTTACTAAAATGTACAAAAACAAAAGTGGAGGCCAAAAGGGAAAAGATGCATTCATTGCTCAAACGGTTCAGAAATCCACTGGTACCTTTAAGACTAACAAAATGTTATTCAAGGTATAAGTTTTTGGGTGCATGTATGCTTCTTCACATATCTGAAAAAGAGCACATGCACACAAAAGCTCAGAATAAAACTTTGTTGATCTTAAAGGTGCCACTGGACTCAAACTTATATTGCTTCAGACCAATCCAGCTACCACCTGAGTTTAAAAGTAATCTAGCTTTTCACTGAGATTTATATTCAGCACATTTGTTCATACAGTCAGAGGGCAGCTTTCTCCCCAGTTGCAACTGAAAAGCTTAATGTCAACCACTTTATACTCAACAAATTTCTTAACCCAACTCTAACCTGTTCATCACTGTCGTGTGTCCTTGCATTAAGACTTCTCTTGGTTCAGCTGGAGGCACAGAGTATGGCATACTGCTCATACTAGGTCTAACAACGCCGTGGCTTCCCCAGCTTTGCATCTGTGACACCACAGACCTCTCACTGTCTCCTGCTGGACTCATGAACGCAGGCTTCCTCAGAGTGCATTTTGGCTTGCCTGTAATACAACAGAAGGCGAGAAGCCCGTCTCAACTTCAGTTTTTTTATGCATCTCAACAGACTTTCTTAGTAGCACCAGAAAGGTAAAGCAACATGCAACCAGCCAGCATATTTAGTGCATGAAGTGCCATCAAGTTGCTCCTGACCTACAGTGACTCCAAAATGTACTACTGGTAACAGCCTTGCTTCAGGTCTTACAAACTTGCCATGGCTCCCTTTGCTGAATCAATCCATCTCATGTTGGATCTTCCTCTTTCCTAGCATATTATTTTAGTATACACGGAAATTTAAATGGTTCTCATCTGAGCCCATTAGGGGAGGGTGGGATATAAATCTGATAAAATAAAAATAAATAAAATCTCACAGACCACACACATCTCACACATGAAATTGATTTTTTATATAGTTTGTTATGCAGTCAAAATAACTTTCAGAAATACTATCAACATATAACCATCCCTTCCTCTCTCAATAACGTGGGTTTCACAGCAACCTAAAAGTTTTAAGGCGTAAGGATGGGCATGGACTGGAAAAATGGTGGTTTGGATGGTTCATTTGTTTGCTCGAATTGGTGGTTCGTTTGATTGCCTGAACCATTTCATTGTTTGTGGGGTCCCCAGTGAGCTCCAAAGGCATTTAAAATGCCTTCTGAGCTCACTTCCCCTTGAGCATGGTCAGTTTCAGTCCACTGAAACTTCCTTTCCCCAGCAGGTGATCTGCAGTAGGCCAATGCAGGAAGTGAAGGGGAGGGAGAGTGGGTCAGTTTCAGCCCCCTGGGCTTGGAAGCCAGGGAAATGAGGCCGACATGCTCTACCTTCCGTTCCCTTCTCTAACCGACCTGCTGCTGCAGGCGGGTTGGTGATGCTAGATAACAGCCAGATGGCTGGGGGGGGGGGGAGGGGGAGGCATTTAAATGCCACTCCCTCCCTTCTCCAGCGACAATCTCTCCATTGTACCCTATGGAGTCATAGGGTACAATAGAGAGATCACACCGCTGCTGTGGCATGACTCTAGAAAGGTTTAAAGTTTCTCTGGAGTCATGCTGAAGTCACAGCAATCTCTCATTGGCCCATAGGGTACAAGTGAGAGAAATCTCCCCTTCGCTGTTCCCTTCCCCAGTCAGCCCTAACAGGCTTGAATACAAACCTAACAGGCTGGCTGGGGAAGCAAAGCAAGATCAGGGAAAGGTCTCCCTGCAGGCTCAGCAGGGGTTCCAAGGGAAGGCAGCGTGAACTGCCTTCCCTCCCGAGATTGACTTCCCTGAGTGCCCTGTGGCCGCAGAGGCTTGGAGGGAGAGCAATTTAAACTGCCTTCCCTTGGCTTCCCCAAGTGCTCTGCGGCCACGGGGCACATAGGGAAGTCAATCCCAAGGGGGAAAGCAGTTCAGGCTGCCTTCCCTAGGAGCGCCAGCGGAGCCTGCAGGGAGATGCCTAGGAAAGCTGAGGAACGGAGGGCAGGCAGCTTAGACTGTCTCCCCCTGGCAGAAACAAACCAAATAACACCAAAGCCTGTGAGTAGATGAGGCTGCAAGAGTGACTGCCCCATGCACTCTACCACTACACGACACTGTAACTTGTATTTCTAACCACTACACGACACAATAACTTGTATCTCTAACCACTACACAACACTGTAACTTGTATCTGAATTTAAGATGGCCCCATCTTCTTGAAGGCTTTTGGGGGGGGTATACCCTAACCCTTCTTTCCGGTAAACATGGCACTTGGGCACAGTTACAAGATTCGACTGCTTTCTACAACATGAACTGCTGCAGCGTTATTTGTCATTCATTCAGTCAGCAGAATTCCCACAATAGATAAACTCCATTGTTGATTAGTGCAAAGTTGATTAAATCAGCATACGCCCGGGTGGCAGTTTCCAGCAGACCAGCTTACCCACTAAGGCCAGTGGAGCGCATCTTTTCAGCCTCATCCTGCAATTCACTTGCCGCCCTGTCTTTTTTCTGGAAGTCCTCTGGCGGGCTACGAGTTGAGCGATCCCTGCGGTTTCCTGGCAAGCCACAGCATAGCAAGTCACCTGCTCAGGAAAGAAGAAGCCAACCTTATTTCCACCCCACATTTTCAGGGAACAAACAATGCCGCTATTAACCCTCAAGGTCTTCATGATTCATCATAGGGAACAAGTGTCCACAAGAGCAGCCCTATGTCCTCTTTGTATGGTGGTAGCTCAGAATTTTTACTTATATAACCCACCACGTCCCTGTGATTGGCATGCTTCAGTGTGGTACAGGCATGCACCAAAACCAAGCATCTCTATTGATACAGACAGACAGGAGTAGAAAATCAGTTGTCTCTATAGGCTTCTCTCCAACAGCAGCCTTGACAAACAGCCTCATGAAAGCGGACAGGCTTGCTTTCTTGATGATAGGCAAAGGTGATGCCCTTCAGATATCCTCCATCCCCAAGAACGGTACCATGACTAAAAAGGATCTCACTTGAATGGGAGAGGCACGCAGAATTCTATGGAAGGCCACCATAAGTAGATGTTGATCAGAGTGGCAAATTTCATGTAGATTTCATATAATGCCTTTTATGTACAGCAAGAGACGGAAGAGGTAAGGAATGCAAGGAGGAAATAATGAAGGATGAAGTGGTTCGCTGGAGAGAACTGAAGAACCTTAAGAGTAAGGTCAACATTCACCCAAAGAAGAAAAGGCTTACAGGAAGTGCAGAGATGCAGACTGGTTGAAAGATATCTGTGGTTTATCCTTCAACAGCAAATAAGGGGAACAGGAGTAATTTCGTGTTTGGGTTTACTTGTGCTTGTAATTGTCAGTAACTTAGCATTGGCTCTGTTTAAATTTATTATTGACTAGCAACACAGCTGCTTAAGTGAAGATTGCTTGCCACTCTATTTCTTTTCTTGCAGTACTGATCAAGAATCACTAGCGCAAGTAAAAGCAGGCATTTTAAAAGTGTTTCCAGATGGAGTATTTGCCTCAGTATCCAAATGGCAGAGTGCATTTCCACCCCCTCCACATGCACAGGTGCAATTAGTATGGCCGGCGCTTCAGGAGTAGGAAAGGTGCCCCTCCAGACACTTCACGGTCATATATTTTGACACACGCAAAAGAACACGAGTCGAATTAATGTTTAAGTTTTTTAAAGAGCCAGGCACCCCACACTAGACTCACTTTCCTGACAGCCTCAAAGCAGAGCTGGAGAATGTCTCTTTAAAAAGGAGAGAGAGCGCCTGCTTTTGCTCAAAACCAGTGTGGAGAGAAGTGCTCCTGCTTCCCCCACCATGCCCCAATTTCAAAGTTGAAACAACACCAGGGAGTGGGAGGGGGAGTTTGCCTTTTTCTGCAACTGGACATATATAAAAAGGTAACCTCACACAGTAACTTAAGATGGATTGTACTGGGGCAACACTGCCATTTTTACAGCATTTAATGGAAGGATGATAGATGGGTCTCTACTTAAAAAAAACATATTAGGCTCCATGCTGCTACTTGGATCTTAAAATAAGTTCAGGTCCAAAGAGGTAGAAATTTTAAATACAAGCACTAAGCAACTCAAGACAAGAGTTAATAGGATGGTCAAACGTTATTTCTCTACTACATTAGGACATCTGCATTAAATCCTAGAGATTTTACAACACCAGTGTGGTGTAGTGGTTAAGAGCAGCAGAATTTAATCTGGAGAAACTGGTTTGATTCCCCACTCCTCCACAGCCAGTTTGGTGACCTTGGGCCAGTAACAGTTCTGTCAGAGATTTATCAGCCCCACCTACCTCACAGGGTATCTGTTGTGGGGAGAGGAAAGGAAGGCAATTGTAAGCCACTGAGATTCCTTCAGGTAGTGAAAAGCAGGATATAAAATGGGTGGCCAAACTGTGGCTTTTACACACATACTGTATAGCTCTCAAAGCCCCCACCGCCCCTTCGGCCAGCTTGGAGAAGGCATTTTTCTCTTTAAATCACTTCTCTAAGCCAAGCCACTGGCAGCTTGGAGAATGCATTTAAAGTTAAATTTGCTTTCTTTCCACTTCTCCTTTCCTTCCCCATCTATTTGCCTGTCTTCCTTCCTTGTGGCTCTCAAGCATCTAAAGTTCATGTCTTGCGACTCTCAAACATCTGACATTTATTCTGTGTGCTCTTACATTAAACAAGTTCGGCCACCCCTGGTTATAAAACCAACTCTTCTTCTTACATGTATAGCTGTAACATCAATACCCATGACATAAACCTCAATTACAAAAGACACAGTTTGCTTACCTCCCCAGTTCTACTAGTATCAATCCTGACAACTCTAGGAATGCTCCTCAGGTACGCTTCCAAAGAAGGGTGCCCCAGCAGTTTAAAAGGAATCCAGTCTCCAGTTAAAGATTTATATTCCCCTTGCACACGAGAAAAGGGTACTCCATCTTTATGGGACTGGAGAACAGCACGAAGCATTTTGGCAACTAGATCTGCTTCCTGCATTTTCACCTGTAACACAAAGGTAATTACATTCAGGATTCAAAGTGGGATTTATTTGTGGGATTTGCAGCGTTAATAAGCAAGAAATCCAAGAGTAGTGAACCCAGCAATGACAGAACCAACACTAGCTAAACAGAGGTTAGAAGTTCTCAAGAAAGAATGCTAAAACAATCACAGCTAACAAAACAGCTTCTTGACTTTGGCTGCTGTAGCAAACAGAAAAAACACTTTGGTTCAGATGAGCAAATACCTTGCCAGACATTCCCAACAAGGTGCAAGAGAGCCAGCGTACAGCAGTAGTCCGCATATATTCAGGCAACAGAAATCCAGGTTCAAATATTCAGCAATGAAGATCCTCGGGCCAGTTTGCATCTCTCAGCCCATCCTGTCATATAAGGTTGCTGATGGGATGGAGAGGAATATGTTCACTCACTACCCCGAGTTCCTTGAAGGAAGGGCAGGATTTAAGTACAGTTGTCCTTAAGGAAAGGCATATGTATTGTGACTACACAGCAGCCTCAGTGTTAATGGGCATAAAAACCATTTTGGAATTTTGACTGTTAAGGTTATTCTCTGGAACTCCAAAAAGAATTATATGAAGGGAAGAAAACATCTAAAAATATGCTCTATTTTCTGACACACATGAAAAGCTACCTAATAAAGCAATGCATAGTCCATTCTAATCCGCCAATATTTGTATTTTGTACAGTCATCAGCACTTGACTCAACCTTAGAGGAAAATTACCTACAATTTATGATTTGGCTACACAAAGATGATTTGCACAGGTTGTTAGGGAAGCGCAAGTGTTATTTTCAATGAAAACGCACTGCCTGGGTAGCCTATGTGAGCACATGAAACAGCCATTACGTCTTCTAAATGAAGCAGGCTCATTCTATAAACTTCCCTTGAAGTCCTAGTCTGCTTCCTTGTGCCTCTAATTTCTCTGGGTTATACACCATACTTACAGGTACAAAGGACTGCTTGAAAAAATGCATTTCTCTTCCAACTGTTCCAATACAGATTTGACTCCACAATGCTGCAAGGGCAATGTACCACTTTGGCCACCCTCTAAGTCAGTAACTTTGACTGTATGCTTTGAAATACTGCTCCCATGCCATAAGAAAGAGGCAACAGGCTCCAGTGAGCTCTAAGTATTCAGATGAGGATGCCTACTGCATCCCTGGGTTCTCACTCCCTTTTGTTCTGGAGGCACACCTAGAACTCCTAAAAACAGGATCTACCATTTTTGATTTTACACGCTCTGAAAGTGGGCATGTGAACATGCCTTAGCTATCAGAAGTTTAAAGCACTGTTCTTCTTTAAATGTTTCAGAGTTTTCCTAAAGCTTTACACACTTTTCAACTGCCATTAAAGTAGCAAGCCTTGCCTAAACACATTTTAGTGTTGAAAGCACAGGTTTTGTTAGAAGCAGAGGCAGCTTTTGCCCACTAGTTAAATGCTGATAATCATTCCCAGACACATCAATAGAAATGTAGCTTAGTCTGATCTTTAAAGGATTAAAAATCATTTTGATAGGCCTATTCTTTTTACAAGAACGACATTACTTAACTAAATGGCAAAGCAATTATTTTTCTCTTCTCTGTGACATTAAATTATATTTTTTACAGAAGGAAATTTCATTGCTAAAATCCTACAGGCAACTGATATAAGTGCCAGATATTTTTAAACACAAAACTATTCAAGTAGTTTCCATATTTGGAGAAGAAGAGTATAGGGAGACTATTCCCTATAACAGGAGTGGCCAACAGTAGCTCTCCAGATGTTTTTTGCCTATAACTCCCATCAGCCCCAGCCAGCATGGCCAATGGCTGTGGCTGATGGGAGTTGTAGGCAAAAGACATCTGGAGAGCTACCGATGGCTACCCCTGCCCTATAAAATTACTCACAACTAAGTTCTGAAGCACAAGAATGACAGGGAAGACTGAACTACTAAAAAGGGTAGGAAATCTCTGCAGAAAAGAAAAAAGAAGGGTGCTAGGTACCAGAGGTCAGCAATTGATAATGGAAAAATACTGAAAATGCATATATAATAATCACATCACAAACACTAAATTGCAAAAATCTGAGAATTATAATTATAAAAAGAATGAAAAATTAGATTATAAGAGTTGTAAGACACAAAATTGTGCCACAATGAATGTTATTGTGGTACAATTTTATGCCTTATAATCCTGATAATCTAATTTTTCATACATGTTACAATTACAATTAATTCTCATCTTTTTGCTATTTAGTGTTTCAGACTGAACAAATAACCAACATATTGTTCCATAAAGTGCTGCACCATTTAAAGGAAGACAAGATTACTCAGAGATCACTGGCCATGATAATGCTGCAGGCATTCAATCCTGTTTCCTGCCATGCAAACAAGCACTCCACTGAACAAAATGCAGTGTGGAGAAGAATATAAACTACACGTCCATGTGGTACACAGCAGAACCCATAACCATCACTTTCAAAATCTTCAAGAGAAACTGGAGGCAGAGAACTAAACCAAGTTGAAGCAGTTCCTAGCTCTGGAAACGCCAGGGATGCATCACCAAAAATAAGCTTAGTCAGCACGTCGCATCAGAATAGAACAGCAGGTTCCCTGATTTTTTTTAAAGAAGCCGCTCAACACAGGCACAGAATTCATAGTACAGCTCAATACTTCAACATTACCCATACTGTTTAACCTTGTAAACAGAGTGGTCTCATTATTGCACCTGTGGCACAGTAATAACACCTCACACCCAGAAGCAAGTTTTTTTTTTTTACTATCTATTGCTGTAAAGAAATCAGACAACACAGTAACTGCATTAAGGGGGGGGGGGCTAATACAAGCCTTGAAAGCAGTTTCCTCTGCTGCATGCATGTTCATGGAACAGTTTTCTGAGTATGTTGTGGAAACAGAGCACCAAGTAACACCTGTGTTCTTCCTAACATGTCCTGCAAGCATCAACTGTGTGGATGAGAGATAAGCTACTTTAATAATGTCAGGGAAATGCTGAGTGGCTTACTGCTGACAAGCAAAGAACAAGATACCACCAAGGCACCCAGCACCCCAATCCTAAGTGAAAGTGGATAATTGCACCTCTCCCTTAAAAGCAAGATCAACAATGATCCAGAGCAAGAGGGCCATTTATACTACATTATAAATATCCAAAGAAAACAGGCACTACAAGTTCATTTTATGCGGTTTGCCTTGCAATAAACTATGTGTCTTTGACAAGCTAGGGGCATTTGGCCTCAGCCCTACAATTGCAATGGGGAAGGGGACAATATTAAGCTACTTTACAGGACTGGTGTGCGAATTAATGACGTGCCAAAGTGCCTCAGGCACTTCAAAGTGCTTCCTAAATCCCAAGCATTTATTTTTAATCAAGATGTGAATAGGACCAATGGTAACCAAGTCAGTCAGATTTCATGGCTTTGGATCATTGCAGCAAAGTGACTTACAGCTCCTGTGTTCGACACGTTACAGCGAGAATCCAAAACTAAGGGGCCACGAATTCTAGCAATCCCAGGTGAGCTTAGACATTCACCAACACTGAGGTGTACGGTAGCGAACACAGGTGTTGTGAGCATTTACTGGTATATATGATAAGCCTGGGCATTCACCGAACTTTTCTGCTTGCTGGACGTATGGTGGTAATAAGCACCAACATTCACTACTGGGACTGCGAGTGCTTCCGCTGTCATTTGACCAGAAGACATTTCTCCCCTTGCTTGGTACCTTTTGTATAAAACAATAAAAAGAAAGCATTTCCTCCCTTGCTTGGTACCTTTTGATTAAAACAATAAAAAGAATGCAATGTTCATGAATTTTTTTAGCCTCAATACAGCAAAAAAAGGAGAGAGAAACCAACAGTGCAATTCTAACCAGAGCTACACCTTTCTAAATCCACTGACATTAATGAACTTAGAAAGGTACAGCTGTTTAGGACTGCACTGTAAAAGGGAGACAAGTCAAAAAGGCAGATTAAGGGGTTCAAGGGTCACTCTTGGCAACAATGAAGATGCCTATTTCTTTTCCCCGCATATAGGGAATGGCATCAGGGACTACAAAAAGAAATCCAGAATAGGAAACCATTACAAAAAGGAAATCAAGCTTTCAAAAAGTAACATTTTACAAATTTATTTTAACTTCTATTAAAAATAAACAATGCTCGTGTGGCACAGTTCTTAATTTGCCAAACTAGTATCTAGATAAGGTTGCAAGTATGGATGGGCACAGAACGGGAAGACCCGGTTCAGTTTGGCGCACGCAAAGCTGGGGGCCCCCAAACCAAAACCCCTGCTCAAAACAGTCCCCTGGCGACATGATTGTGTCACTTCCGTGTGGCCCCCAACACCACCCAGAAGCTGCGTGGGCAGGTTGTGGGGCCGAACAGCAGAAATGAACTGAGCAGAAGCTCACGGAGTGTTCCAGGGAAGGCACTTTTTCAAATCTCAACCTGGGGTTTGCAAACTGGGCAAAGTCTGGCACAAACTTTGGTTCAAGTTGTGCTCATTCGTGGTCGCAAGATCTTCCCTGGCCCCCACCAGGGTAGGTGAGGTGGCAAGGTTGTCAGTTCCAGGAGATTTGGAGATGGAGCCTGGAGAGGGCAGGGACCTCAGTGGGGTTACAAGGCCACAGAGTCCACCCTCCAAAGCAGCCATTTTCCCCAGGGGAACCGATCTCTGTAACCAGCTGATGACCTGTAACTCCAAGGAGATCCCCAGATCCCACTTGGAGACTGGCATCCCTAGGAGACCCAGTTTCAAATTTCCCACTTGCAATGAAGCACGGGTAACCCTAACCCAGGGGTGGCCAAACTGTGGTTCTTTCACATATTGCATCATGGCTCTCAAAGCTCCCACCACATTGCCTCTTTAAATCACTTCTCTAAGCCAAGTCAGCTGGTGGCTTGGAGAATGCATTTGAAGTTAAAGTTGCTTTCTTTCCACCTCTCCCTCCAACAGCTGATGTTGATGTCTTCTGGCTCTCAAACATCTGGCATATATTTTATGTGGCTCTTATATTAAAGCAAGTTTGACCACCCCTGCCATAACCCAATCCACTGTCCGGCGAACATACTTCTGTGAGGCAAAGCGACCTCACAGGGCTGTTGTTTGAGGGAAACACTCGACAGAACCACATAAACCCACCCCGAACTCCTTAGTGGTGCTGGGGGGAAACGCAATTAAAACGAGGGAAGAAAATAACGGGCGCAGTCTGAACGAATGCATTTTTACACGCCCCCTCCTCCAGATTCATATTAACGGAGGACGCTTAGAAATTATTGCTCGAAGGTGCAACCGTCCCTGGAATTAAGGCTTCGCTCCCTTGCGGAAGCGCACGAAGAACGCCCATTGATAAATAAATGGCCTCAGGAGGCTCCCTTCAGCCGCTCTCCCAACCCGAAAGGACGAAGCGAAACCGGGAAGGAACGACTTACCCAGGGCCACGGTGGCCCCCCCAGGGGGCCCAGCCTGCCTACTCCACTCGCGAGGTCCGTCGGCCTACCGTCACCCGGGGAGGAGCGAGGGGCAAAGGGACGGAAAACCGCAGCGGAGGAAGCCGCCCTATCACACACACCCCCTCCGCCGTCCTCCCGCCCACAGCGCTTCACCTCAACGGCGCTTCCCAGCCCCGCCAAGCGGCCCCGCCTCCTTTCCCTCCGGCCACGCCCACTCCGCCGCACAGCTTAGCTAGGACAGAACGGCGCGGCGCCTGAGGGACCAGCCGAAGCTTTAAGAAAATAGAAGGGAGGGGAAAAAAGGCTGCGCATGCGCCTCCAGGCCGCAGGCCTCAACTGCTGTCCTCCGCTCACAGCCACGCCCTTTCTTCCCTCCTTTCCCCGCCCCCAAAGTGAATCCCGCCAATCGGGTCGCCGGGTGATGAGAGGGGGGGAGAAGATAAAGACGCTCGAGGCAAAGAAACGGGATGGGTTGCTAATACCCCTCCCTCTTTTTTTTTTTAACCCCTACGCGAGAGAGTGGATTTGGGAGGGAGTTAAACGGAACACGTACCAAAGGACGAGAAAAGGTGCGATGGGTGGAACGGGCCACTTGAAGCTGCGGGGGGTGGATCATTGGAGGGACGCGTTTTTGCAAGACTCTTTTCAAGTCCCTGCAAGTAGAAAGTCAGGGCAACAAACAAATGGGAATAGGGAGATTTTTCTGCCTGCTGCGCTATGATTCCCCCACCGTTCCTTGAACATATGAGTTATTCCAGCGAAGGAATATTCAAAGCTCGAGTCCACCCCCTGCTATTCAAAGTTGAGCGTTCCATTCTGTTGCTTATGGGTTCTGCGCGCTAATTCTGCGACCTGTGCAAATCCAGGCTTTGTTGGGCCGAAAAAAACATGCAATAGTTGTAAGGATAATGGATTCAATTGATTGGTTGGTCTGGTGAATGGATGCCATCCCGGTTGCATGGCGTGGGTCTCCAGTAAACTTGCTAGCAAGCTGTTAAGTTTACAGTCTTTGGCATCTTGACTTGATAATGTTGTTTGAACCAGAATCTGATTCTAATCCTACGATTTTGCAATAGGTAGGAGCAGGCCCGTAGCTAACCAGGGGCCCACGGAGCCTGGCCCCCCGACAGGGTTTTTTGGGCTCCTCACTCCCATCCCAGGGTGGCCCCTCTCCCTACCATTCCTGTGCAATTTAATGGCACAGGAGGGGCACCCAAGAGCATCATATTGGCTGGCTCTAAATAGAAGAAGATATTGGATTTATATCCCGCCCTCTACTCTGAATTTCAGAGTCTCAGAGCAGCTCACAATCTCCTTTACCTCCCCACCCCCCACAACAGAAACCCTGTGAAGTGGGTGGGGCTGAGAGAGCTCTCCCAGAAGCTGCCCTTTCAAGGACAACTTCTGTGATAGCTATGGCTGACCCAAGGTCATTCCAGCAGCTGCAAGTGGAGGGGTGGGGAATCAAACCCGGTTCTCCCAGATAAGAGTCTGCACTCTTCACCACTACACCAAATCGGCTCTCACATGTGGGGGGAGGAAGAGGGGTGGCCCCAGCCAGCTTCCTGCTCTCACCTCCATGCCCCCATCTCCCCCCATGGCCATCTCCCCCCGTGGCCCTCTGCCTGGATCTACTGCTCCATAACCAATCAACTCCAAAACATTGGACTTTGAATAAATCTTTACTACTGAATTAGTAAAGTGTTTTTTTTTCCTGTTAGCCATACAGCTGACCACTGTCTGGAACAGATTGCCCGACAAAATGGACCAATAGTCTGACCCAGCACAGCTCTTCTTATGTATCGGTATTAAAAATCATCAACATAATCTCTGCAGAAACTGTCACATGCTCCCTGCAAGGCCATCACAACTGCAAAACTTCTTCACTAGGTGAAATGTTACACCTAGATAGAGGATTAACAGGGTCTGTGGGCCAGTAGAAAGAGCAGGAACGCAGTGCTGATGCATTCAAGTTGTCCCAGAAGAGGCTATGCATGATCTTTTCCCATGTGCCATCTTTTACATTAATTACAAGGACATTTGATAAAACACATGTAGCATCAGCGGTGGGGGGGGGGGGGTGGAGCTGTTGGAAATTGCCTCTTTCCCATGGAAATCCACTCTTGTGACTCAATTTGTCCTGATTCCAGAATATCTGCCCTATCCTCTCCCCCCTCTTTTTTTTCATTTGCAAATGACTCCACTGAATTAAGGAAGGGGTCCACATAGGAAAATCCAGGCAGTGAATGATTGTGATAGTACAATATCCTAACAGTGCTTGGATCTTATTAGCACAGCAGTGTTTTGTGGTATTATCCTAGCTCAGCTTTCAGTACAACTTTGGAGAGGCGGCGTATAAATTCCATAAATAACCAATTCTTGGCCTTAGATTGTTACCTGTTTTCTCTGATCAGTGAGAAATTCCAAAGGATTGGGGATGGGGTGAAAGGATAAATCACTGGAGTGACATTTGGATTGATTTTTTCCAGTATCTGTGCACAGAAATGTACCCCAGAGACACAGCAGCCAATCAGAGCAGTGCTGCATCCTGGCTAATAGGAGCTGTAGGATGGGAAGATCCCGCTCCCATAGCCACCACTTACCTCTAGATCTCTGGCACGTTTAGAAACCTGCAAACAGGTTCCCTTTCAAAATGCCTGTGTGTGTGCCTTTAAAGTTGAGCAGGAAGCACTTCATGAGGAAGGGTCAGTAGCAGAAGCTCTTCAAAGCACAGCCTCTTTGTTTGTTTTGCTTTCGTTTTAGAGCAAGTAAATGGATGGGTATGAGTGTGTATGAGAGAGAGAGCAGCATAGCTAGGGCTGCCCATCCCCAGGTGGAGGCAGGGGATCCCCCGGTTTGGAAACCCTTCCCCCCCTTCAGGATCATCAGAAAGCAGGGGGAGGCGAGGGAAATGTCTGCTGGGAACTCTATTATTCCGTATGGAGTATCATTCCCATAGGAAATAGTGGAGAATTGATCCATAGGTATCCGGGGCTCTGAGGGGGCTGTTTTTTGAGGTAGAGGCACCAAATATTCAGTATAGCATCCAGTGCCTCTCCCCAAAATACCCCCCAAGTTTCAAAAAGGTTGGACCAAGAGGTCCAATTCTATGAGCCCCGAAAGAAGGTGCCCCTATCCATTATTTCCTATGGAAGGAAGGCATTTTAAAAGGTGTGCTGTCCCTTTAAATGTGATGGCCAGAACTCCCTTGGAGTTCAATTATGCTTGTCACACCCTTGCTCCTGGCTCCACCCCCAAAGTCCCCAGATATTTCTTGAATTGGACTTGGCAACCCTATGTCTGCTCTGGCCTTAGGGTTGCTAGGTCTGTGTTGGAAAATACCTGGAGATGTTAGGGGTGGATCCAGGAGAGGGGTGGGGCCTCAGCATGGTACAGTACCATGGATTCCACCCTTCAGACCAGCCTCCAGGGGAGCTGATCTCTGCCAGCTGGAGATCAGTTTTAAAAGCGAGAGATCTCCAGGTCCAACCTGGAGTCTGGCAACCCTATCTGACCTGCAGGCTCCATTTTCCACCCTGCCCTTCTAGGTTTTTCTCACAATTGGAGAGGCTTTTCTTCCTTTCTCTCTGGTAACCCATCACCACCACCTGACCTTTTTTCAGGAATAATCTAAGAGTGAGGACTCCCAGCTCCTCTTCCACGTTCAGAGGCCTTGCCTCTATGTTTGCTGCTGCCCGGTACCAGGACACCACAGGGAAAGTTTATTGCCTTGTGTACCCCTATAGGAATATCCACTTGCCAACTGCCTTCCTTCTCCCTGGCGCTCCTTTTAAAATAGCGTGTCCAAGAGGGTGGAGGTCTGTGTGGTACAGAGAACTGCTACCAGCATCAAAAGTTATAAAGTATTTATTTGTCTGAGCTTGGACCTACCTGGCTCCCACTGCAACCTGGTGAAAGGGACATCTGCCACAATGAGATGTCCTCTGTGTGGGCAGGTGCAGGCCTCTGTTGCAATGAGATGTCTTCCGTGTGGGTGGGGGCAGGCCTCTGCTGTGACGAGATGTCCTCTGTGTGGATGGGGGCAGGCCTTTGCTGTGATGAGATTTCTTCCGTATGGGTAGGGGCAGGCCTCTGCTGTAATGAAATGTCCTCCGTGTGGGCAGGGGCAGGCATCTGCCCCGACGAGATGTCCTCCGTGTGGGTGAAGGCAGGCCTCTGCCACGATGAGATGTCCTCCGTGTGGGTGGGGGCAGGCCTCTGCCATGATGAGATGTCTCCCGTGTGGGTGGGGGCAGACCTCTGCCACGGTGAGATGTCCTCTGTGTGTGGGAGGGCAGGCCTCTGCCACGATGAGATGTCCTCCGTGTGGGTGGGGGCAGGCCTCTGCCATGATGAGATGTCTCCCGTGTGGGTGGGGGCAGTCCTCTGCCACGATGAGATGTCCTCTGTGTGTGGGGGGGCAGGCCTCTGCCGTGATGAGATGTCCTCTGTGTGGGTGGGGGCAGGCAGACTCAGTGTCCGTTGAGAGCTGAACCGCCATCCTTGCATCTGAGCTGCCGCAGCCCCGCCAAACCCAGAGAGATGGCGAATTGCATCATGGGGCCTCACGGCAAATCGCATCATGGGTCCCCATGGCACCAGCCCCCAGGCCAAGAGTGGGGCTGGTGGATAGAAACCCCAAGGAGAGGGCCAAAGAGGAAGTTGGCAAAATGGGAGGCTGAGTGGGTAAGGCCATTGACCAGACTGAAGTACCCTGGAGGTAGAACACAGCCTTACCCAGCTCAGCTCTTGGAAGTGGGAAGGGGGCGGTAGCTGCGAGGGCATTGAGTGCTGAGCCATCCCTTGGCCGTTGCTAGGTATCAAGATGCCAGAGAAAAGCAGGAGGTGGGATAGAATCCATTAAAGGGCACCCAGCTCAGCCAATGGGAAGGGTGGGAACTGGGACAGATAGGGACGGGAGCCACTCAGGGATGGTGAGAAGGGAAGGGGAGGTACACATGAAGGTATAAAGAGGGCTAGAGACATTGAGGCTGGGGAGGAATAGAGGTTGGTGACTGTAGCTGGTGCAGAGAGAGAAAGGAAGAAACAAGATGGCTCCAACCAGAGGAGTCAGCAATGGTAAAGCACAGGGCTTTTTTTCTAGAAAAAGCCCAGCCAAAACTCATTTACATATTAGGCCACACCCCCTGACATCACAATGGTTTCACACGGCTTTTTGTAGAAAAAGTCCAGCAGGACTTCATTTGCATATTAGGCCACACCCCCTGACACCAAGCCAGCCGGAACTGCGTTCTTGTGCGTTCCTGCTCAGAAAAAGCCCTGGTAAAGTGCCCTCACTGCCCTCATTCTGAGGCCTCAGTAGCCCTTCCTTGCTTCCTCAACAGGGCTGAGGATGGGAACTGAGGAGACCTGATCTGACATTATTAAAAAGGAAATGTTCATAAGCATACTTTTAGCACAGCACCAGACGGTGCAAGGGAACCAAAATAAACGTAAAACGCAAGTCCTCTGTCCCTGTCTCTATATATGTCCTGTTAGTTGTCAGGATATAGGGCAGGCTGTTTAAGGTTAGGAGTTACAAGTCCGTTAGGTTAGGAGTTACAAGTCACCTTGAAGCTTTCTGTAAATTCCCTAGGGCAGCACATGGTCAAAACTGCTGCCTTCCCAGTGGAGAGTAGGGCTGCCAGGTCTGTGTTGAAAAATGCCTGGAGGGTGAGGTTTGGGGAGGGGAGGGGCCCCAGCATGTAAGCCTTTGGGACTGGAATTTTGTGTAAAAGGATTAAGTGTAGATCCGTATAAAATTATTCCTGCAGCTCTGAATAAGATTTTCACACATGGAGCAAAACATGGGAGGGAGTAGCATCAAAACTGCCTGCCTACAAGTGGATCTGTCTGGTTGTTTGAAGTATATTGTTTTCATGTGTACTTGTGAAATGACTAACCCGCTGATGAATATTATCGGTACCTAGGGGACTGTTTAGTGCTCAAGGGCCTTTAAACCATGGAAACAACAGAAGCGTTCCAGCAGTTTAGTTTTGACACGATGAAGTCATTGGGGTTCATCATTCAGTTTCTCCAGGAGGAGGAGGAAGATATGTATATGGGACTATTCTTATTATTTCATATTGATGTTATAATAAATAAGCATACTTAAGCGAATAAAGGTTACCTTATATGAATAGGGACTATTTTCTCCAAGGGAGCTGATCTCTGCCAGCTGGAGGTCAGTTGTAAAAGCAGGAGCTCTCCAGGCTCCACCTGGAGGTTGGCAGCCCTAGCAGAGGCCTGTGTGATATCCTGGACACAGCACCCAAGGGAAACAGAGCTTGATCCCAGAAGTTTTATCGCCTCTCTTTTCCTCACCCACTGAGCCATTAAGGCAGGTCAGCACCTCCTGGAGATTATTCCTGGCACTCGACTAATTTAAAGTCCTCCCAGGCCTCATTTTGAGCAGGAGCTCACAGGAGTAGAGCTAAATTTGATTGTCCTTTCTTACCCCCCCCCCCCAATACTTGCTTCTGGGCTCCATTGTTCAAAACCCCTGAGGGAATTTTGCTGAACTCTGAGATTTGAACAAATTTAATATTTTCCCCCACAAAAAATGGGGAAATAACCAAAATATATAAAGCAGACAGGTGGAAATCTTCATCATGGTCACATAGAAGAAATTAATTTTAAAAGTATGACGGGAGTAAGGTTTTAATATGACAATTCTAATTCAAGAACCATTTTAAGATAGGTATTGAGCTGATGTAATTTAGTACACCTTCCGGTGATGTCAGGGGTGTGTTGCATATGCAAATGAGTTGTGCTAATGAGCTCTGGCTTTTCTACGACATGACCCCTGAGTCCTCCAGACCTCTATTTCCTGCTTGAAGGGTTTGGGGGAAGACCGTCCCATTGTTTCTCTTACTCAAGCTATTAGCATATGTATAAAAGTAAGCTGTAAAGCATTTGGGCTGACTCCACCCTTCCTGGTTGTGCTCCACCCAGAGAAAGAGGGGAAAAAACATTTAAAAACTCAGAGTGGAGGTTTTGCTCATTTTAAACCTCCAAAGGAAAAAAAATAGCATTTTCCACATACACATTGAACATGGAAGAGCACAAAATGATCCTGTCAGGCAGTATCTCTAAATCAGAATTAGGCCTCTCTTCATGGGTCTCCAAACCAAGCTTCTTTATTTAGCCACTGCAAGATTTGACTCATTTCCAGGGCTTTTTTTTGGTAGAAAAAGCCCAGCAGGAACTCTTTTGCATATTAGGCCACATCCCTGATGCCAAGCCAGCCAAAACTATGTTCCTGTGTGTTCCTGCTCAAAAAAAAGCCCTACCTATTTCTATCATTTTGATAACACTGCTTACACTGCAAAATTCGTCTCTCCTTAGCACAACTCTAATCAGGGCTTTTTTTTAATGAGCAGGAACATAGTTCCAGCTGGCTTGGCATCAGGGGGTGCGGCCTTATATGCCAATAAGTTTCTGCTGAGCTTTTTCTTTGAAAAAGCCCTTTGTGGAACAATGGTAATGTCAGGGGGTGTGGCCTAATATGCAGATGAGTTCCTGTTGGACTTTTTCTACAAAAAAGTCCTGACCCTAATATTTTCGCCTGTACTATCCATTGAGGAAATATCCACTGATCAGCCATAAGCCATCGAATACATCTAAGATCGCAGTTTAATATCCTTTACAATAGCAAATTCTCAAATTGATCGTGCATCTAAAAAAAATACACATTGGCCCTGTTCAGACGCACAGTATAATCAGATGTCACTGCTGTTTTCGTCCGGATTTAAAGTGGCTGATCAGACAGCAACATCTGTCTCCCGGTATTAACTCGTGGTAGCCGCCCCCAATCCTTCTTGGAACCGGATTATTTTGTTACTTGCTCCTTTGCAATGTTTTTTGAGTTCTCCGCTTCACCTCGTCATTTTCTCCATCTGGATAGTTCTGCTGTGATATTAACCAACTTCCGGATATCTGAAGGCTGTCCCAGAGCAAAAGGAGCCTCAGACATCTGGCTTACGGTCGCCATTTTTTTTTACAACTTGGCGATATGTGCATAATTGCATAACCACATAATGTTTTAACCCATCCACATGTGCATAATGTGCGTGTACACATAATGTACGCACGTGCATAATGTGCACATGCGCATAATAGTGGAGGGAAAAATAACTGCATGGTGCCGCCGTTTGGACAGCAGAAGACAGTTTCACCACGGAGTGATTCAAATTGCAGTATGGCAGTCTGATCAATAATATCCGGAACAAAAATAATCAGAACAGAACCGGGTCAGTTTAACACGGCTGTGTGAACAGGGTTATTATCTAACCGGCGCCTTTCTAAATATCTCCAGAAGTAACTGCACAAACAACTACTGCTTATTCAGACAAACTCTTTGGTAGCACTTTTTACCAACACCAACCTTACTTTATGCCTTCAGAAAAACACATGGCTCAGTGTTTTTCAGACACTTTTGCAAACCAGAGATAAGTTACAAACCCACCCTTGTGTATGGGATGGGGTGGGGTGTCTCAGAAGTGAGAACTCCAGAGTCTAAACCCTGTGAGTATATGAGAAGAATTCAGCTCCAGGATCTATTAGAAGGTGAATCATCCCCACTTTTCGAAGCAGAAAGACATTCCAGTGGTCAGGTCTTCCTGAGTCAGTTCCTTTTGGAAGAGGGAGAACACTGGAGGTTTATGGCATTTCTTTAATATCTGATTTATGCACATGTATAGGCACAGAGGCCTGTGAAATGGGCACAGCTGCTGCTCCACTTCAGAGCCAGAGAAAAAGAAATCTTGCACATTTATGGTTCTTCTGCCAGCTCACAACTGTTGTCAATCTGCCTTTCTCACTTTCTTTCAAACTTAAACTGATTTTTCTTTTCTCTCCCACACGCACACATCTTAGCTCCTCTTTTCAGCTGGGAGGCTCTCCTCCAGGTTCTGGTGGGTGCTTCAAGAAGACAATTTTCATTACACACAGACACATGGATTCACATTTACAATGGTGAAGAACCGTTAACTCTCGCTTATTCTAGACAGGGCCCTTTTTTGCACAAGAACACAGTTCCAGCTGGCTTGGCATCAGGGGGCGTGGCCTAGTATGCAAATGAGTTCCTGCTGGGCTTAGTCCTGTGTGAAACAATGCTGACATCAGGGGGCAAGGCCTAACATACAAACAAGGTCTTGCTGGGCTTTTTATACAAAAAAAGCCCTGATCCTAGAGAATCTGTCTCTAAGACCACAACATCACAATGTTGTTATCCCAGGTCTGGTGACTGCCAGTTCACAATCTGTGCATTACATGAGGACTTTTAATCTGATGGGGCCTAGGAATTCTGTGCTCAGAACTTAATTCTCAAGCTGTAGATGTTTGAGGGACCAGTTTGGATGGCCCCAGAACCACTGTTGCCCCTTCTGCTGTTAGGCAAGGGGGAGCCCACCTCCCAGATGGGGCATATACAATTGGCTGTCATTATGAGTGGGGCCCTGGAGCCCTGAATGGGGCAGTTGTGAGCAGCAGTGGTGGGGTCATGGATGGTCAAGAAAGGCCCTCTGCACATGGTTCAGGACCCATTGGATAAGACCATGCATCGCTTTCCCACCCTATCCAATTTTCCCAACTTGAAACAACCCCAGGGCAGGGAGCTATTATTTGACTCATACATGTAAGTTTCCCCCAGCCTGTGGATTTTGTAACATGTGAATCAGCCTCCAGGGCATACTACTGGAAAATATAAGGATTCCTGCTCCACTATCTATATCCAGGGACTTTTTTGTAGAAAAGGACTAGCAGGAACTCATTTGCATCTTGAGCCACACCCATTGATGCCACCATTGTTTCATACAGAGCTTCTTCTTTTTTAGAAAAAGCCCAGCAAGAACTCATTTGTATATTAGGCCACACCCCCTGATACTAAGCCAGCTAGAACTGTGTTCCTGTGCATTCCTGCTCAAAAAAAGCCCTGTCTATATCCATCCACCCACCCACACTCATATATACTAGTGATAGGCCACTGTTGGCCCAGGAATGCAGCAGAAACAGGCAAAGGACTTTCCTAATATGAAATCCTCAGAGGCTTCATAATGCACCTCTCACCATGTGTGACCGGAATAGGAATACAGGCCTTGCGGAACCTTGACCAGTTCCGCCAGGCCTGCAAGACCATCCTCTTCCAGCTGGCTTTTTAATGTGGAATTACTGTACCATCGTCATGAACAACTGTGTTATATTAAGATCGTAGCACCAAATTAATTGTGGTTTAAATTGTGGTTTTAAATTGTTAGTCTAATTGATGATTTTAATGTAATTGTATATTTAATTAATGAACACAACTGTTTGTAATTTGGGGTTTTTATTATTGTACTATTGTAATTTTTGTATTTTATGCTATATAAGCCGCCCTGAGCCTGCTTCGGTGGGGAGGGCGGGATATAAATTAAAGATTATTATTCTTATTATTAATAGTGTTGGAAGGATTAGGGGCCTGCAAACCCACATGCAAACAGAACTAATGTTTCAGGACTTGCTCTGTTCAAAGTCTGCCTCCTCTCAAAAACCAGCTGCTGACCAGGATACAACAGCCAAGGACTTCCAAAGATCCTTTTATTTATGGGACTTAATGAGAATATTCTCTTATTCCAGAGCATCATAGACATAATTTTGTTCCACATCACAGAGGCGAAAAGTTTTCCACTTTGCTATGAAACTCACTAAGTGACCCTATAAAGCCGTTCTCTTTCAGGGAAACTTACCCCACCTACCTCAGAGGATTGTTGTGTGAGAGTAAAAGAAGGATGGGAGAACCACATGCCAAGAATCCAGATATACTAGATAAATTATCTGTCAAATTTTAATTCAAGCAATTCTAATTTTTGTCTTTACACACTCCTGTTAGCAGTTCAAAACAAGTTACCTTGTTCTTGAGGGAGCAGGGAATGAATAAGGTTAGTCAGTTTGGTTGGAGCAGCAGACTTTAATCTGGAGAACCGGGTCTGATTCCCCACTCCTCCACATGCAGCCATTTGGTAACCTTGCATCACTCACCAGTTCTCTCAGAGCTCTCAACCCCAACTACCTCACAGGATCTCTGTTGTGGGTAGAGGAACGGAAGGAGATTGTAAGCCGTTCTGAGACTCTGAGTGAAGGGTGGGGTATAATCCAATCTCCTCCTCCTCATTTTACACAGATTAACGTTTCCTGTCTTGCTACATCAGTCCATTTCAGGGATCCCCAACCTTTTTGAGCCTTTGGGCACTTCTGGAATTTACACAGGGTGGTAGGTATAACCACAAAATGGCTGCCACAGGAGCCCACCACTAAAAGTCAGGGAGTGAAGTTATGCATAGATCTTCAGCGTTTCAGGCAAAAATCTTTATTTAATAAGATAGAATCATAGAGTTAGAAGGGACCCCTAGGGTCATCTAGTCCAACCCCCTGCACAGTGCAGGAAACTCACAAACACCTCCCACAAAATTCACAGGATCTCCATTGCTGTCAGATGGCCATCTAGCTTCTGTTTAAAAACCTCCAAGGAAGGAGAGCCCACCACCTCCCAAGGAAGCTGTTCCACTGAGGAACCGCTCTAACGGACAGGAAGTTCTTCCTAATGTTGAGCCAGAAACTCTTTTGATTTAATTTCAACCCATTGGTTCTGATCCTACCTCCCGGGGCCACAGAAAACAATTTAACACCATCCCCTTCAAGTACTTCTCACCTCTCAAGTACATATCACCTCTCAGCCGCCTCCTCTCCAGGCTAAACATCCCCAGCTCCTTCAACCTTTCCTCATAGGACTTGGTCTCCAGACCCCTCACCATCTTTGTCGCCCTCCTCTGGAACCGCTCCAGCTTGTCTATATCCTTCTTAAAATGTGGTGCCCAAAACTGAACACAATACTCTAGGTGAGGTCTTACCAGAGCAGCGTAAAGCGATACCATCACATCACGTGATCTGGACATTATACTTCTGTTGATACAGCCCAAAATTGCATTTGCCTTTTTAGCCACTGCATCACACTGTTGACTTATGTTCATCACTGTTGACTTATGTTCAGTTATGTCCACTACCCCTAGATCCTTTTTGCACATACTACTACTAAGACAAGTCTTCCCCATCCTATAACCATGGATTGGATTTTTCCTACCTAAATGCAGAACTTTACATTTATCCCTGTTAAAATTCATTTTATTGATTTTAGCCCAGTTTTCCAGCCTGTCAAGGTCATCCTGTATCCTGTTTCTGTTTTCTTCTGTGTTTACAACCCCTCCCAATTTAGTATCATCTGCAAATTTAATAAGCATTCCCTCTATTCCTTCATCCAAATCATTGATAAAGATGTTGAACAAAACAGGTCCCAGGACAGATCCTTGAGGCACTCCACTTGTCACTCCTTTCCAAGAGGATGATGAACCATTCACAAGCACTCTTTGGGTGCGATCTCAACCAGTTACAGATCCACTCAACGTAGGCTTCCCAACCCTCCCGCCCTGGCAGGGGACCCCAGGATTTCCACCCTCTTCCCCCGCTCCCCAAAAAAACGGAAGCGGGGGGAGGGGGGAAACGGCGCCGGGGAGCATGGCGAGCCGCCTGATCCTGGAGCGGGCGAGGCCGCCGCCCCCTCCCCGCCCACCGCAGCTGCTCCTCCGAGATGGGCCCAGGCTGAGCCCATCTCGGAGGAGCAGGCAAAACCAGAGAAGGGGAGGGCGAGGCAGGCCAAGAGCATGGCGAGCCGTGAATCCGGGCCCTTCTAGGACCCGGAATTGCGGCTCGCCACGCCCCCGGCCCGCCTCCACCCCCCTATTCCGCTTCCACCCCAGAGGCCAAGCGGGCGAGGCCGCCGCGCTGCTGCCGCCTCTTCTCCGCTCGCCGTGGCTGCTCCTCCGAGATGGGCTCAGCCTGAGCCCATCTCGGAGGAGCAGCCACGGCGAGCGGAGAAGAGGCGGCAGCTGCGGGGCGGCTCGCCACGCTCCCCGGCGCCGTTTCCCCCCCTCCCCCCTAGCTCCACCCCAGTGTCTCCTGGCTCCACCCCCAAAGTCCCCAGATATTTCTGGGGTTGGACTTGGCAACCCTAACCCAACGGTAACAGGATCCAAACCACATTTTACCAACTTGTCAACAAGCATAGTATGTGGAACCTTAACAATAGCCTTACTGAAATCAAGATAAACGATGTCTAGAGCATTCCTCTGATCCAGAAAGGTAGTCACTTTCTCAAAAAAAGAAATCAGGAGCCCTTCTAGAACATACTGTTTTAAAATATTTGTTTCCATGCATACAGCTTACCTTCAGTCGGGTATTGAAGATCCTTGTGCTGAGGTGGCAGCTGCTAATGAAGCAATTTTTGTGAAGGTTTGCCCAGCCAATCAGATCTCCAATGGCCAGTCAGACGCCCTGGTGGGTAAAAGCCCACTTTTTAAAAACACTTGGTGGGCACCAGGAAAGCTGTGTGTCTGTGGACACCATGGTGCGCCACGTTGGGAATCCCTGGTCTGTCTACTGAAAAGTATTTCTCAATACAGAAGTCAGTGAGCATGCTGGCAGGGGACAGAGCACTGCTCCGGGAACAGAAAGGATAAATTGCATTTAAGAGAATGGAAAGTGAAAGGAGAACAAATCCTGGCGTGCCCTGTCAGGCTGCTAAACCAGCTGCAGCAATCTCAAAAGCTAACTGGAGTCCTCTTGTGGTAGCTGTGGGATTCACACTTTGGGGTGAATGGCTCTATGGCTGTTTAATCAGTGCACTGCCGCAGGAAACGCCCTTGGGGTCGAATGGCCTGTTGTACAAACACATTCAATGCACTAGGCAGGGCTGAATCTCTCTAGGCACAGCAGGGCCTCAATAAAAATAAAAATGGCAAAGACACCCAGCCAGATTTTCATCTTCCCACCCAATTGTCAGAAGAGCAGGACATAAAGTCAGGTGATGGTATGTACATTTCAGTTTTGCTTAAATAACCAAAGCGTTCTAGTGTTTTGCTTAAATAACCAAGGCGTGGTTCATTCTTCCTGTATTTAGTAATCTGGTGATGCAGTGGTCTCGGACAATAAAGTATGGTTCAGTTGGCATGACCAGCCCTGGACTGGCAGGTAGGGATGCCAACCTCTAGGTAGGACCTTGGGGATCCCCCAGAAATACAGCTATCTCCAGCTTATATACATTAATTCCCCATGTGAAAAGTGATGCTTTCAGGGCTTTTTTGTTTGTTTGGTAAAAAAATGTCCAGCAGGAACTCATTTGCACATTAGGCCATACCCCTGACATCACAATTGTTTTGCACAGGTCTTTTTTTGTAGATAAAGCCCAGCAGGAGCTCATTTGCATATTAAGCCACACACCCCTGATGCATTTCTGTATATTCCTGCTAAAAAAGCCCTGGATGCTTTGGAGGCTGGACTTTTTGGCTTTGTACCCTCAGTGAGGTAGGTCCCTGTCCTCCCCAGGCTCCATCCCTAAATCTCTACAAGTTTCTCAACCTGGATCTTGTACCCCTTCATTCCCTGCCAATGGCCAGGGGTTCCTGCTACAGCTACTCTACATGAAGGAGCTGCATCTTTGTGTGTTCCCTCCTTCCCTTGCACTTGAAATTGCTGTGCAGACAGGTTAAAATGGATAAAAGGAAGTACTTCTTCACCCAAAGGGTGATTAACATGTGGAATTCACTGCCACAGGAGGTGGTGGCAGCCACAAGCATAGCCAGCTTCAAGAGGGGTTTAGATAAAAATATGGAGCAGAGGTCCATCAGTGGCTATTAGCCACAGTGTGTGTGTAAATATAATTTTTTTTTTTTGCCACTGTGTGACACAGAGTGTTGGACTGGATGGGCCATTGGCCTGATCCAACATGGCTTCTCTTATGTTCTTATGTTCTCAGGAAGAACAGCTTCCACACTAGCGCAGATTGAAGCCCATAGTGACATCTGAAACACTAAACCAGGGGTGGCCAAACTGTGACTTGGGAGTCCCATGTGGCTCTTTCACACATATTGTGTGGCTCACAGAGGTCAAGAAGGAACTTAATGCAAGCTTATTCTCAGGCACAGAGTGGTAAAGCGGCAGTCGGAGCCCTCTGCTCAAGACCTGAATTCGATCCTGGCAGAAGCTGGTTTCAGGTAGCTGATTCCAGGTTGACTCAGCCTTCCATCCTCCCAAGGTCGGTAAAATGACTACTCAACTTGCTGGGGGGAAAGGGTAGATGACTGGGGAAGGCAATGTAAGCCAAAATGCCCTCAAAAGAGGTTGGGGAATTGACAGGTGGGCACCTTTGGCTTAAAAAGGGATCTAGAATCTATGCATACAGGATTCCACCTCCAGAAATTATTTCTAAATTTACCAAGGACACTAATTAAGTAAAACAATCATGAATTTATTACAGAAAACTATAGAACACACATACAAGGTAATGAATACATACAACAACAAATAACATACCGAGTCCGGTACACGGTGCTGGTCATCACCTTTAAAGCCCTATATAGCATAGGACCTGCCTACCTGAAGGACCGTCTCTCCCCACATGTTCCCCAGAGAGTGCTGAGATGGGAACCCAAAATCTTCTCGTTATCCCTGGGCCAAAGGAAGCCCGCCTGCAATCTACCAGGGATAGGGCTTTCTCTGTAATGGCCCCTTCCTGGTGGAACCAGCTGCCGGAAGAGGTGAGGGCCCTGCGGGACCTTGCTCAGTTCTGCAGGGCCTGTAAGACAACCCTCTTCCGTCTGGCCTATAACTAACCGGCATAGGAAACTAAATGTAGCTCTATTAGACTTCTGTGTTGTTTTAATGTTTTTATATTTTAAATGTTTTTAATTGTGTAAATGCCTAAACTGAATATTGTTATGTTGGATTTCATGTGTTGTGAGCTGCCCTGAGCCACTTTGGTGGGAAGGGCGGGATATAAATCATAAATAAACTAAAAACTAAAACTAAACTAAACATACGTACAGTCCTAATAAAAATAGAGAGAAATGCATAGAGGTAACATAAGGATGGACAAACAGGGTGATAATTACCTATCGTAGTCTTCAAGGAAGGCTCCAATGGCAACAAACGAGGACTAGGGGACTAGGACTAGGGGTAGGGGACCCTCAACTGGCCAAGAATCAGGGATGTATCTAAACAGCAGGAATGGGGTACTGCTAGATACATACGTGCAGAATGTTGGGTCAAAGGTTATAAGGACTACCTTGAGCCCTCAGGGAATAGGAGGTACAGGGGCGGATGACAGATGGTCAGCTGGTACATGACCTCAGAAAAAGGGGAGGCTCCACAGTGACCATAAGGGCTGGACTTGTGCGGTAGCCAATGGCCAGTTTATTAGGGGCACCTGATTGGATGCCCATACCTGGCCAATGAGCAGACCTGGCCCTGGTTACCTGATTGGGCTTCCAGGTAACAATGGGCAAGGGGGAGGCTCCAGTGTGATAGTTAGGGCAGGGCATGGGTGGAGGTATTGGGTGGAGGTGATTAGACAAGCTATCCAAACTTATCTATAAGTGACAATAAAGGGTCAAAGTGACCATAAGGGCTGGACTTGTGCGGTGACACTAAGGTGACCTAAGGTGACACTTGATTTATACAATAACTATGGCTCTGAGTGAAGCTGTTCTTCCTCTTCTTTACTCCACTGCTGGCACCATCCTTTGTCTTGGGTTCCATTGGACAAAAGCTTAGGCAGTCTGGCAGGATCCACGCCTAAGATAAGCTTGATTGCCTTATGCAGAAGTTGAAGCAGCTATTGGATATGTGAGTCTCTTGCTTTGCTGTAATGAAATCAGGAAAACAAGATGGATTCTGGTGGTGTTAGCCTTTGGTTCATGGAAACAGTCTGGAAACTGTTTGCCTGTACAGTTCTTGGCGGCGTGGCTTCTTCCACTGCAACGGCCAAGATTGTGCACGCAAGGAGCAACTGGAGGCTCGTCTGTAGTTCTGGCTAACACCCATCCAAAGATGTAGAATGCCACTGCAAAGCTGAGGCTTATAGTATTCACATAAGCCTTAGAAACCGTGGGCAAAGTCCACTTCTTAGAACAGATGTGTGAGTCAAAACTCCAGGCACCCTGGCAACCATACTGGTGATCATGATGTCCACATATATGAAAAGTTGGGGGCTTTTTCTTACAGCAATGGCAAACCACCCTATAAAAAGTCTGCCGTGAAAAAGTTGTGAAAGCAACGTCACCCCAGAGTCGGAAACGACTGGTACTTGCACAGGGGTCTACCATTACCTTTTTTTTTTTATTCTCAGGCCTTGGATTCAGTGGGAGCTCACAGGAGCACAGCTCCTGAACCTTTCTGAGAGTTCCTCCTCCTCCCTCTGAGAGTTCCTCCTCCTTGTCCATTGAATAGTAGGTGCAGGTGCATAACAATCCCTGGATGAGCTCCACCACCTATTTTTCTTCAAAATGACCCCTGCTTATTCTCAAGAAAGCATGCTTAGCATTGGGACCTCAGTCAGTCTCTGAGCATATCTGACCCACAGGTAAGCAACTCTTTCCACTATGTGTGAAGCGGGGAAGGAGGGGGAAATAGGCAAGCTTGCAAGCTGCTCTCCTCCACCACAGAGGCTAACCAGAGATCTAGAGCTGGGGAAAACAATGCAAGAGCTGAGGAAGCCACTGAAAGGAGGGAGATGGAATTAAGAAAGGTTCCTCCTTAGCTTCATAGCTCTTGTAGGAGCTGTATTTACTAATGTTGGTGTCAAGAAAAAGAGAGATGCATAATGATGCAAATGGTGGCCAGTGATTTATATGGCACATGTGTCTTTCCTTCTCCCACTGATGCCAAAAAATAATTCCCTAACTTTTGCTATGCTGGGGACTGTTATTCGCAGCTTTTTTTCTTTTCTTTTTTTTAAAGTCTCCTTCTAGCATGGTCATGTTGTCAAGTGCATACATATCATATGCATTTTTATCTTTCTGGGCAAAGAAAGTATTAGGAGTTTTAACAAAGGCATGTATGTAATATTTGTTCAAGTCCATAGCTCTCAGACATCTGATGCTTACGGTATATGTGGCTCTTACATAAGCAAGTTTGGCCATCCCAGCACTAAATGGTGGCTTGCACTTCCCCTGAAAATTGGGATTGCAAACCATAGCTTGACATTTGCAGTCCTGGTTTGTCAAGGAAACAACAGTTTCTTGCTTCTTATGTAATGGGAAAACCCTAGTTTGCACGCCTGTGGATTTAGGCCAAGTGAGTAAAAAGGATGGAAAGCAACATGTAAGCACAGGGCTCATTCACATAGGGTGAAACCTTGATTTGGTTAATGGTTAACTTTAAACCATTTTTTTTTAATCTATCTTTCAACACACTACTCGTTATTTCTTTATTTATTATTCCATTTTTTTCCAATCTATCATAGACATCACCAGGGATCATTTTGTAGAAAAAGAGGCGGTGGAGCTCATCCAGGGATTGTTATGCAGCTGCACCTACTGTTCAATGGACAAGGTAGGTAGGTGGGGAGAGGAAGAAGACTGAAGACTGCAGATTTATACCCCGCCCTTCTCTCTGAATCAGAGTCTCAGAGCAGCTTACAATCTCCTATATCATCTCCCCCCCACAACAGACACCCTGTGAGGTGGCTGGGGCTGTGAGGGCTCTCACAGCAGCTGCCTTTTCAAGGACAACTCTTGCGAGAGCTATGGCTGACCCAAGGCCATTCCAGCAGCTGTAAGTGGAGGAGTGGGGAATCAAACCCGGTTCTCCCAGGTAAGAATCCGCATGCTTAACCAATACACCAAACTGACTCTCTACAACACCAAACTGGGAGGAGGAGGGGAAACCTTCAAAAGGATTCAGGAGCTATACTCCTGTGAGTTCCTGCTGAATTCAAGGCCTGGACATTACTAAAAATACATGTTACGTTTATTATCCCCCTTCTTTGTAGATTCCCAGGTCTTTCTGTTTCTGAGTTTACCAGGAAGTTTCTCGTGGGTGTCAACCCTCAGATTACAGGTTCACGAGCAAGGTTCTTTTCAGCTGCTTGTAAAATTCACAAAGATGTTTTATGTGTTGAAGCAAAAAGTTAATTGTTATTTTAAATCGTTTACATTGTCATTTTAAGTGACATTTGAATAGTTCTAAAGTCATTTTAGCTTCTGTTAACTGTGGTTTTTTATTTGTGCTGATCACTGAGCAAATTAAAATTGAGTTGACATTACTAAGTCCATTCTCTGTCTTTTCGTTTTTATGAGAATGCATAAAGAAGTAGTCTTAAGGAAGTACACTGTACCTCATGTTTAACGTTATAAAGGAAACACCTCAGAACACGCAGAAACAATGGATTATGTACAGGATTACAAGTTTTATTTTTAAATTGGCCTTCCTTCTGTGTCTTTTACAACAGCCTGACACAGATATATTAAGCAGTGCAGGATTCTCTCAGAAGTGCTGCTGTGCCAGTCCATGCCTAATGGGATAATCTGTGAATAAATGGATAAAACTGGATTGCCAGATTGCAGCCTGGCAGACATTTATTTGCCTTTAAATGCCTTGATGGGGACAAAGTAGCCAGCCCTGTACAGGAGAAAACTAGGTGGAACTTTTTCTTCCTGACATAACAGTTTCTATATCAGGGATGTTGAACTTATTTGATATGAGGGCCAGATCTGATATGAGACCTTGTTGGGCTGGGCCATGTAAGGTTGGGCCAGGCCATGTGTATACCTATTTAAGATTAGGTAGCAGAGATATCAACTTTATAAAGGACACAAACACAATTTAAAAAAACAAAACAAACTTAAAACATGCTTTAGATGTTAGCACTTGTTGGTCTTAAAGGAGCTTTCTATGTATCTCTTCCATGGGATCCAGGGAACTAGGCAAAGGAAGCTCTGGCTCTTTCCTTCCTTCCTTCCTTCCCAAGGGGACCAGGAGGGAGAAGGAAGAGAGGCTTGGCTCAGTAGCTTTGCTGTGCGATTAAGGTAGGGTTGCCAAGTCCAATTCAAGAAATATTTGGGGACTTTGAGGGTTGAGCCAGGAGAGTTTGGGGGTGGAGCCAGGAGACATTGGGGTGGAGCCAGGAGCAAGGGTGTGAACTCCAAGGGAGCTCTGGCCATTACATTTAAAGGGACAGCACACCTTTTTAAATGTCTTCCTTCCATAGGAAATAATGGATAGGGGCACCTTTTGGGGGGGCTCATAGAATTGGACCCCCTGGTCCAATTGTTTTGAAACTTGAGGTGTACTTTGGGGAGAGGCACTAGATACTATACTGAAAATTTGGTGCCTCTATCTCAAAAAACAGCTTCCCCAGAGCCCCTGAAACCTCCAGATCAATTCCCCATTATACTCTATGAGAATCGATCTCCACATAGGGAATAATTAAGTGCTCAGCAGAAGTTCCTCCCCTCACCCCTGTTTTCTGGCGACTCTGAAGTGAGGCATTGTCCTCTCTACTCATGAGTTGCGGCCAACTTCTTCGAAGTAACACAGACACCCCATCCCAAGAGGAAGCCTTTCCAATCGGAGCCTGGAGCCTGTGGGTGCTTTTCTGTCGTTGATACTAAGCATGGCAAATGGTTTGTTTTGTTTTTGATGGTGTGGGGGTGTGGCTAGGGTTTTGACTCAAGAAGATTCTGGTGAACATGGTCTGGCTGTAAGCCAGATGCTTTGGACTTAAGCTACTTCTTGTTTAGCCAAGCGCACTTTCCAGTACGCTTACCATGTTGCGACTTGCCTCATCTTATTGTGTGTTTGGGTTTATGTAATTTGGGTTAGTATTTGTTGAGGAGGGTGACGGGTGGTGCGTACGCAGGCTTCAATTGAACATTCTTGTTCAGTTTACTGCTAAATCCGCTAAATCCGCCTGGGGACAAAGTTTCATGTTGTTGTGGGTATGTTTTAGTGTTAGAAAATGTAGCCCATCGCTGCTCCGCCCATGGGCTATACCTTAACCTGATGTGCTTGTGGGGAACTATTTTGCTTACTTTGTTTCTGTCACAGACTTCTAGGTAGCGGTGAAACGCCTATCGAGCCTGGTGATAGCTTGTTGCTCACTAAATGAATCTAAGTTCAACTCTAGCCCCACCACCGTGAACACACACCACACCCTGCCTCCGCTAGAAGATAGACAATAAAGGAACAGCTCTATTGTTACCGGATACAACCGAAATTAGAGGACAAAACTAAGACCCTCCCATGTAGGCCCTCAAGCAGCCATCAAACAAAATCACGTCAAAGCGACACCACCCTAAATCCCAAACCAAGCCCAAACTCTCTACAACAAATCGAGCCACTTTAAATAAACTTAAAGGAGACACTGCTAAAACTAGTAATAAGACAAACCGCCTCTGCCGCACTCCCATATATCATACCGGACCAACCAATGACAGTTAGCCTAAAAAAGAACTATAAACCAACTCGAGCCCCCTTACCAAAACCACTGTTACCCCAACACAGGCGTGCACACTAGATCACTTTAAAACTGCAAAAGGAACTCAGCTAACCCTGCTCCACCTGTTTACCGGAGGAGTTTGGGCCATGACACGCACCCCCCCCCCGAGAGGCGCAACGTTATATCTGCAAAAACAGCGGTGTTTCCCATAGGCACTCATTGAAACCAAAAACAAAGGTCGCCTCTGCCACTGTGGAAGCTCGCAAACCCTTTAGGGAGCGGTGTGATTACCTCACCAATCCCCTCGCGCCTCAGGCTGATGAGCCCCCTCCCCAGCACCCAATCGCGGTCCCCCCCTCCTAGAAATACTTCTGCTCTGGCCTCGCACAACTCAGTTGTTAGGGACAAGAGCAAGGGACAGGCAGGCACGTTGGTGACGGGTTTTTTACTGCACGGTTGCTTTGACAGTATCTTTGACTTGCGAGGGGGAGAGCGAGGTCTCTCCCCTAGGGCTAACTGCTCTTGTTTCCAGGTCTCCACAGGTTCTGGGCTCCCAGAGGCTCTGCATGCGAGGACTGTCGCCAATGGCTGGGTAAGTTCCACTGTGCACCCCCCCCCCAGCCTCCCCCTCCCCTTGCTCTCGATGGTTTGGTGTGCAAGTGTTTCTGGCACTTGAACCAGGCAGTGGGCTCTGGCAGGGAGCATTTGCTGGCCCCGCTCCCCTGTGCTGCTGCCTGCTCCCTTCCCTTGGTCTGCCCTCTGCTGCATTCCCAACCCCTGGCAGGGCACAGGGGGAGGGTGTCTGGCAGCTGCCCTGATGTGGAGAGGTGGGTCAGAGACTGTTCCTCAGCACAACATGTGTGCATGGCTGCAGCTGCCACCCCTTCGGGTGCCTTTGATCTGTTTCTGTTTTGCAGGTGGGAATGCAACAGAGAGGCTTCCATGTGGGGCGCCTCCCCCCCCCCTTCTCCACCAGCTGCTCCCACCCTCCTCTCAGAGTGAAGCTTCATGCCCCTCACACCTGTCTGAGGTGTTCCTAGGAAACTGTTGCACCCAGTTGCTGACCAATAAAGTGTTGCGATGTGCTGCTCTTTGTCTTGCATGCATGGTGTCTGCTGCACATTCCCTCTTCCCCACCCCCTTCCAAGTGTGCTGTGTGCAGTGTTCCCTCTGTCAGTGGGTGGGGAGGGGCCGAGTATGAGCCACCTCTGCGATAGAGTGGACAGGGGAGTCTGAGGGTCTTCCCCCCTCCTCATCCCATGGCACAGAGTAGAGGGGAGTGTGGGGGTGAGGGCTTGTGATGGGCACCTGGCTGGCGCCTTGCACTCTGTGTCCTGCTGCCGACAGGAGCAGGGTTCCCTGCAAGGGGGGGGGGGCTGAGACTCTGTGTCTGTGCTGGGCAGAGCTGTCCTGTGGGACTTGGACATGCTGCGGCTCTGTCTCCTCTTTCCTGGACACACATTTTGCCTGGTTTCCCTGATTGCAGACTCCTGCCCAATGTTTTCCCTGTCTGCATATGGCCGGGGGGGGGGGGGGGGGCGGGGCTCATGACTTCTCTTGCCTGCTTCCCATTGGCACAAATCTCTGACAGTGGGCGAGGCCACAGGACTGGCCAATCCCACAGCTCCACCTTTCCCCTTCCCTTTCCCCTCCTTCACCATGGCAGCATGCCAGGCTTCTCTCTCTCTCTTGCTGTGCATACCCAGCCCAACCCCTTTCCCCTTGCCGCATTGGTGGGACATCTCTCCCTTGACTGTGCCTGTCTGGCCATGATTGGCTCAGGTCTTTGCTGAGGCAGGGTGGGAAAGGCGATCAGCGGCCTCTTCCCATCCCTGACTGTCATCTGCCATGGTACCTGGCCATTTGGGGGGCCTGAGCTGGCCCCTCCCCTCCTCCTGTGTCCGCCTCGGCCCCGCAAGCTCCAGTGGGGTTGCCATGGTGACTGCTGGAACTGCAGTAGGCTTTCCAACCCCCCCCCCCCCCCCGCCCTGCCGGGGGACCCCTGGATTAGCAGCCTAATCCCCTGCTATCTAAAAATCTGATAGCGGGGGTGGGAGGGGTGGAACGGCGTCGTGTCTCTTTCCTTGCCTGGCTTCAGGCTTCTCCCTTCCTCCGGCTCACAAAGACCCGCCCACCGCTGGCCTGCTATTTGCTCCAGTCCGGCCTCCCTTCACACGGTGCATGCTGGGACTTGTAGTCCTTGCATCGTCTCACGTCTGCTGAGCATTATTCTCTATGTGGAGATTGATTCTCATACGGTATAATGGGGAATTGATCTGGAGGTTTTGGGGGCTCTGGGGGAGCTGTTTTTTGAGATAGAGGCACCAAATTTTCAGTATAGTATCTAGTGACTCTCTCCAAAGTATCTCCCAAGTTTCAAAATGATTGGACCAGCGGGTCCCATTCTATGAGCCCCAAAAGAAGGTGCCCCTATCCTTCATTATTTCCTATGGAAGGAAGACATTTAAAAAGGTGTGCAGTTCCTTTAAATGTGATGGCCAGAACTCCCTTGGAGTTCAGTTATGCTTGTCACACCCTTGTTCCTGGCTCCACCCCCAAAGTCTCCTGGCTCCACCCCCAAAGTTTCTTGAATTGGACTTGGCAACCCTAACCTGCGGCCACCTTAAGCCTCTTCCCCGCCCCCCACCCCTACGGCTGCTAATCCCCTTTGGGACTCAATGAGTGCTGCCTGACGTGCACTGTGGCCAGCCATTGCATATGTCAGGATTGGGCTGTTAACAGTAACATGGGCTCTGGTACCAAGGCCTGCAATAAACCAAGATGGCAGCTTTGCTCTCATATAGATCCTAGCAGCACCCTCACTGGACCCAGTGACATCAGCTATACCATCTCAGGTTCATGGCACTGTAGGCAAGGCACATCCTCTAATGTGGTTTGTGTCAGCAACAGTGTTCCCTCTAAGCTGAGTTAGTGTGAGCTAGCTCACATATTTTTAGCCTCCAGTTCACACATTTTTGTCTTAGCACAGGTAAAATGACCCCAGAGCACACTAATTTATGTAGTAGCTCACAACTTTAATACCAGTAGCTCACAAAGTAGAATTTTTGCTCACAAGACTCTGCAGCTTAGAGGGCACATTGGTCAGCAATGCCCTTATACCTTCTACATTGGACTAATAGGCCAGTCTCTATGATGAAGAATAAATGGACACGTGTCGCATTAGAAACCACAGGGTGTTTTTTTTAAAGTGGGAGAACATTTTAACTTTTCAGGATAACTGCTGACCTAAGAGATGCAATTCTCTTAAAGGACTTTCAGAGAGAGATCAGAGAAACCGCTGAATTACAACTGATAATGAAGCTCAAGACAATGCATCCTCCAAGACTGAATCGATTATTAGGTTTCCTCTCATAACCAATGATGATTTCTCCACCCCTACTACCCTCTGCATATCACCCCCAACCCAGTCATGCCTGCTATTGTAATTCACCTACTATCGTCATTTGCTTGCTATTATCACTCCGTCTCTGAAATCACTCAGTTCTTGAAGACAGAAGGACAGATGGACTCATTCTAACTGCATCTGTTGAAGTGAGCAGTGACTCATGAAAGCTCATACTCTGCCACAAAGTTTGTTAGTCTTTAAGGTGCTACTGGACACTTGTTCTTTTCTACAGCTACAAACCAATTAACACAGCTACCCATCTAGATATTTTTGAGTGACTAGCAGTGCAGTCTCAAGCAGCTATGCTCATTGACTTTAATTGGCAAAGGGTGTGACTTTTTAGATCACACAGATAGACCAGACCACACTCTTTGAAACTCTGCTATGAATTACTTTCCCATGCTGATGTCCTTTTTCACCCTTTGATGGTCATCTGTTTATTATGATGTTTCATATGTCTGCTTCCTATCTCAGTTTGCAAGTCATCTACCAGGATCTTGTACAGATATCATAAGCCAAAGCAAGATAAGAAAATTGTATTATTTATTTGCAATAGAATTACAATTCATTTTAAGGATATGTACCATGCCCTAAGGTTCAGTAATGGTTAAAGAGCAAAAAAAGGTCAATTACTTATTAATTTTGGTTTAAATGAGGGAGGGATAGTAAATGCTTACTTACAGATAACTGGAATTTATGCCTCACCTTCTGCAATAGAATAGTTGGACAAAATAACAAGGAAAATTATTGATTTTTTGCCAGGAATTATGATTCATTACAGTTGGGCATTTCATGATTTTTAACATCTGGTTTACATATATATACACATGAGCAGAATTTTTTTTTTTAAATGCAACCACTTTTTATAAAGTATGTGGGTGGCAAATATGTAACTGAAATCAAGAACTCTTATGGTTTTGCAAAGGGAACACCCTACTTTCTGGAGAGAAAACCCTTCTTAAAGCATTGTTCCTGCCTATTCAGAAAAGGCACTTTTCCATATTCCTGTTCCCATCTTCATGTCTGACTTGTAAGAACTTGTTGCTTTCTGTTTTTTTTTTTAATATATTTTTTTTTGCTAGCTCCTCAGCAACTGCTAGGATGGGCATTTCCCAAGTAAGTGAAAAAGAGAATGACTCAAATATCAGCAGGACCATCAAAGCCTTTTGATAATTTATCAGTGAAATATGCATCTAAATCTTATTGTTGGATATTGTAACTCTACATGCAAGAGTAGAGTCAGTCATGAGATTCTTCATCTGCAATCCAAACATGATACAGTCCCGGCAGAGTTTTGCCACAGAACTGGGTACAGACTAACTCTATGCCCTTGTTGCCGGCACAGTGCCAGAACAGCCTAAAAACGGCCCACTTTCTCAGAATGCAGGCATGGGACACTCTCTCAGACCCTAAAATGGCAGCTGTCTTTGCATGTTCCAGAACAGCCTTCATCATTCACAAGTGGAAATAAAACGGGTAGTATTTGTGTGGCATTCAGCGCTGAGACACAATGACCTTTCCTTTGAAAATGCAAACAACCAAAATATGTCAGAATGGCCCAGAAAGTAGAGTGATTCATTGGAAAACCAGCAAAGAACCTAGCTCATCTTCTGCAAATGCAAACGTTAGTGATTCAAAATCAGAATCCAGAAGTATTGATCCCACCCACCCCACCCCATTCCAAGAACCAAAGCAGATCCTGAACAGACCCTTCAGAGGAAGAACCATTAAACTCATGCAGAATACCCCCACCCACCCAACAGACTCTCAATTCAGAATAAGGGGGAGTCTCCTAAACGCCCCCCCATCTTTTTTCCAATTAAGATAAAGCAATTAGAGAGCTGAGGTGAAACACTGAAGCTTACACAATCATGAGGTACAGAGAGTTAAAAGAGGTCCAACATCTGACATGGGATGCCAATAATGGATCAGGAAATTCCTGGAGATGTGGAGGAGGAGTGGCCTGGGGAAGGGTGGGGGCACTGTAAGTTTCCCCTCCAAAGCAGCCATTTCCTTCAGGCCAACAGATTACTGTAGTCTGAAGAACAGCTTAATTCTGGGAAAACTCCAGGCCTCATATGAAAGTTGGCTACCATCTGGTAAGACTCCAGGTCATCCAAGTAAATCGTCCATAATGTGTAATGTCCCTAATGCATAACCAGCCTATGGAATTTCATTGCCACTAAGTGTGGTGATGGCCATTGGCTTTCAAAGTCAAGTAGACAAATTAACAGAGGATGTTCAGTTGATGGCTGTTAACCATGAGAACTAAACAGAACCTTTGTGTTCCTAGTCAAGACAAACAGCACCTTTGTGTTCAGAGTCAAGACACAGCTCTGAATCCCTGACGCTGGATGGAAAGTCAGCACAAGTTGAATGTTGTTTTCTTGCTCAGCATGTGGGTTTTTCAGCACCGGTGCAAAACAGAATGCCAGACCAGAGGGCATTTTCCAAGAGAACTCTTACATTGGTACACTCATAGCAATCCAAGGTTCATGAACTCAATACATACCATCATGCTTCCATATAGTCCCAACAAGGACTCTGTGTCATTATATTCCTACCTTCAACCCCCATCCTAAAAATCTCCAGTTATTTTTCCCAGCCCAGAACTGGCTAGTGGCTACCCTACTGATAGACATTGGCAAGACTATGAATGAAGCTCCTAAATGATTTTTCTCCTTCTAAAATCCAGGGGTCAAATTTGGATAGGTACTGTAATACCAGTAGGGTGGAGCCTTTCTCCCATTTTGCAACCTGAAATGGTCCCAAGAAGCTGCTGCTCCCCACTGGGAAACACAAGTATTAATCTGCAGTATCTGTACAAGCCTCCAGTGAGGCAAACAGCAGCTCCCTGAGATATTCATGTTGAGAACATTGGGGCGGGGGGGAAGCTTAACCACCCCATCACAGCTCCAATCTGAATGAGGGCTCCCCCCTCCCTTGATTTTTTAGATGAAAAACTGGGGAAGCTGGTTGAGCTTTGCGTTTGTTGAAGGCATCACTTCCATAAGTAGCTGAAATGTAGAACCCCCAAATAAAGAAGACACACCCCAGCTTTCCTGATTCTAGTACGTTGAGTTCTGTCTCCAAAAAAAATCAATCCTCAGGCAAACTTAGTTTACCAGTCTAGGGTTGCCAGTGTCAGGTGGGTCTGGAGTTCTCTCAGAATTACAGTTACAGAGATCAGATTAAGATGTGTTAGTTTGTCTGACAGTAGAAAAATGCAAGAGTTCAGTAGCACCTTAAAGACCAACAACATTTGTGATTTTTCTGTTGTGTTCCTGCTTTGTGTGTTGAAGGTCTCTTCCTCTTCTCTTTCAGATCTCTGGCGTGCTACCCCTCCATTAGCAGTCCCTCAACTGTGATTGCCATGTGGAAAATGAATTCTAATCCATCCCTCCAAAACTGTAACAAATTATATTGGCCAGGGTTTTTCCCTTTAGAGGCAATAGTGGCAAAAAGGTCTAGCTAAATGGTGGGTGAGAGGGAAAGCAAGGGCTCTCAAAAGTCATTTCACAAGAAGCCAAGATACTACTCAGAATGCCAGAGCAATTTCAGAGGAGCTTAAGTTTTAATGACTTCTAGACTGGCAAACTAATTATATCAAAACAGCCTATGCACATAACTAGCATGACTATACAAGAGGCCTTTCTCTGCTGAAGGGCCTCACCCACAAGGCAGTGGATGACAAAGTTGAACCACAAACAGCCTCACACACAGAAGACCAACAATTCAGCAATTCATTGCACTTAACTGTTTATTGGCGTACAGACCAATAGCACATCTGTGATACAAGAACCTCAGAGACAGCCTTCTGTATACCACTCCCATTCTTCAAGATGTATTGCCAGCAGGAAGGAGGTGCAGTGACTGAAAAGGATTGGACGTGAACCCAAGTCACAAAATTTGACCACCACCAATATTGCTGGGACAGGCATCAAATCCTTGGTCAGAAGTTTATCTGCCAACATCCTTTTGATCTCCTTTACCAAGGGAAAGAGTCCTACATTTTTAGACAGTCATCCTACTTTATGAACTACAGATACCAGTCCACTGGATCATCATCCTACTGCTTGACCCTTCAAGACGGGGGCTGACATCACTTCAGGCATCCATCTGCACCTCCCTCTTCTGGTTCTGTCAATTTTGTTGTAGAAGTTCCAGCAGGAGAGAAAGGACCCACAATCCAGGTGAGGGGAGCATTCTCAGCCACATATTCCAGGAGTTCATCTACAGCCTCTCGGGCCTTGGTCATCTTCTCCTCGCTCTGGGCCAAGAGGTTGTTGGAAAGATCTTGGAAGGATTGCACACCAGAAAAGGCCACCTGCAGATCTTCAATGTTGCTGTAGGCTTGCTTTACCTTTTCCTGGAGAGCAACAGGGAGGCCCTGGACATTGGTCAGGAGGCTCTGGCAGATGCCTTGAAGCTTCTGGGCTATCCTGTGGGTCAGCCCCAGGGCCTGGGACTCAATCTGTTATGGAGAGAAGAAAGATGGGTTATCAGCCTAGAATCGGAGAGACCCCGGTTCAAAGCCCTACTTGGCCATCAAGCCTTTCTGGATGACCTAGAGCACTTTTCAGCCTGACTTCCCCAAAACTATTTTCATTGGTGGATAAAATGGAAGGTAAGTTGTTATCTCTCTCTGCTGGGGATAGAAACAGGGTAACAACCACCAATGAACAGGAGGTCTTCAGAGAGCATCTTTGGAGCCACTGACCAGCCCAAGGCTGACTTTGTGTCAGCAATACCATGGCATCGTGCAAGCTCAGTATTGCCAAGAGCATAGACTTGGTTAAGGATGCAACATACCTCCATCTGACCCTCTTTGTTAGCCTCAACCTGCTCCTCCTGCTGGCTCTTCTTCCATGCCAGCAACATCTCCTGCAGCTTCTCCTGAACTGTTTGATCCATGGCCTGCTTGGTATTCTTAACCTGGGATTTTAAATAGTATCATAATTAGGCTCACCTTGGTATTATTGTTCACGTTGCTCTACCCCCTACCATCTTTGGTTCCATCCTGCCCTTAAGTATCTGTAATTTCATTATGGAAGCTCTCAACATTGCCATGAGCAAGAAAAAGAATCTGATTTAAAGTTAAGCACCAGAGACCACCTATTTGGAAGCAGCTTGGAACTTCTCAGCATTTTGTGATGGGTTCTGCTTCCATAGTAGGGCCTGCTGGCTCCTTAAGGTGGGAGCCTCTTGGTCTAGACTTCTGAAGAATCTTTTAGTCCTTACCAAGTCAATGGCTTCCTGAAGCTGTGCCAGCATCTCCTGGGAAGTTTGCTTGGCCTTCCGTAGTTTCCCCAGAGAATACTGGTAGGCTCTGTCACGGAGCTTGGTTGAAAGGGAGCCCAGCTGTACATAGTAGCTTTGCTGCTGTTTCTGCTTCTCTATAGGAGCTATTCCAGAACCTTCCAACTGCAGGGAAGCTGCAAGGGAAGCTAAAGAGAGGAAAAAACTTGGCAGGGGTTTTTTTTTGTAGAAAAAGCCCAGCAGGAACTCATTTGCATATTAGGCCACACACCCCTGACATCACCGTTGTTTCACAGGACTTTTTTTGGTAGAAAAAGCCCAGCAGGAACATATTTGCATATTAGGCCACTCCCTCTGACACCAAGCCAGCTGGAACTGTGTTCCTGTTCAAAAAAAGCCCTGGAACTTGGTCAAAGCAGTTTGGCCTTGCTGCGATTCTGACTTTTGCAATCAGAAAGAACCTCAAGGTTGGCTATCTTAAACTGGAATAGGATCGACCCCCTTAGTTTCTTCTTTTCCTCACGTTCTCTGCTCATTTCTTTAGCAGAATCATATCCTTCCTGTCCACCAGTAATACTAGTATTAATATTCTTTGAGTCTCACCAGGATTCTTGGTAGATGGAAGGAGTCACTTCAGCCATTTATACCCCACTTCCCCCTTCATTGGAGACCTAAAGTGTCTCCTAAAGTTATCCTCACAACAAGCCTAAAAGGTAGATTTAGGCTGAGTGTGTGTGACTGGCCCTATGTAACCCAGTAAGCATCCACAGCAAAGCAAGGATTTGAACCCAGACCCTTGTGTGACACTGAGTACACTTGAACAGTACTCAGTACTGGCTTTCCATCACCCCTACTTGCCACATTTTAATCATTGTCATTGTACAAACGGATAGACTGTGGGAAGACACTTTGTGTGTTGGGGAGGATTTCAGAAACCACTTCTTTCTCATAAAACCTCTTCACTCTGTTGGACCCTCTCCATGTTCTATGCAACTGAAGTGGATACATTGTAGAATGTGTAGAAAGTGTAGAAACAGATCTATGGCTATTACATATAGTTTGAGCATGATGCATGCAATTTTTCCAGGCAAGAGGATCTCTTCTCAATGGATGGCCAGATCCGCCAATCATCTCCATTTCTGATGTAATGTGAAAGTAGAACAGAAGTGTTTGAACAATTAAAGTCACAGAATGGCTGTTCCTATACTCCAATTCAAACTGGGACATGTCTTAAATCTGCTGGAAGTTCAGTAGTAGAAACAAGTACTAGCTTCAGAATCATCTGTCCAATCCTTCTCATAAGCACCCATGCTCCATTGTTAGGCTTTAGGCCTGCAAAGTCTTTAAGCACCTAATTGCTAATCCTCTCACATCCCTCCCTTCCATGTCATGAATCAGTAGTCCTGCTATTACAAATGCGAACTCCATATAATTTTGTTAGTTAATCCCTTGCTTCTTTTGCAGATCTCTTCCTTCCCCTCTTTATTCCAAGTTTAGGTTGTATACTACTTTGAGAAAGGGAGCAGTCTTGCATGATAAAAGAAAACTGCCTGCAGGGCTTGTAACTCTTATGACTGAATCTTTAAACATTTAACTGTCCCCTAGAAGGCTTTTTAAAAAAAAACATAGGATGGGTGTTCTTGGAAGGCTGCAGAATACACTCATTTGTTACAAGGGTCATTTTGTTGTGCGGGACATGTGTGCCATAAAATGTAACTCCAGGTACAGGAGATACAAATTATATAAAGGACACTGGCATCAACTGGTATAAAGCCCAACAAATAATATTTTTTACTCAAAATACAAACATGCTTAAACATTGATGCCCTTACAGTATCACCCTGATGCCCACCCTCCCACTTCTACCATCCATTACTCATTAGCAATAGGACAGTATGCAGGGACATAACGTACAACTTCTGTCCTCTGGCAATAAAAGTTATGACCAGTTACTTGCGGGCCGGATAAGAGCCCTGCACGGAATGGTTCCATCCCACAGGCTGTATGTTTGATGGCCCTGCTCTAGATTTTTAAAAGTCCCAGAGGAAGTGAAGATTGAACAGATGCCAGTACACAGAGTTACCTACAAGCATTTCAGGTCTGATAACGGTGACTGATGCAGAGACCAAGAGCCTGACTACATGTTACATTGTCCTTAGGGAATACCCAGCTATGCCACTGAAGACACTATCAGACTTGCACTACTAGTGCCCTGCTGGGAACTCAGTCCCCCACCCAATTCTGAATGGGACCATGGCATGCAGTGAGGGGCTTAAGCCGGATTCCCCACATGCCAATTTCTCAAAGCTGAAATGGCCTCACTGTGCTGTTTGCCCCATTGGGGCTGTATGTATACTGAAGAGGTACACATAGGTTTTCCCACTGAGCCAAGTAGCACCCCTATAATTATTTCAAGTCAGGAAAGCTGTGTGGATTGAGGGGGTGCGGGGGTGGGAGAAGGTTTAAACATCTCTTCCTACATGTGATGACTCCAATCCAAACTGAGCCCTGTGCACTTAGAAATCAAGTTTCTAGCAGAGAGCTTGCAGAACACATGATCTTGTAGCACAGCCAGATGTGCCAGGAAGACTGTAATATGCAATTAGGTCCCAAGTGAGATCATAATCCAACAGTGCACAAAGACCATTTTTGGAGGTCAAGTAAATGGCCATTTGGATAACCTAGGAAGCAGCTAGAGGAGGGGTCCCCGATGTGGAGCCCACTGACACCTTTCCTGGTATCCACCAAATGTTTTTAGAAAGTGAATATGGCCAGGTGGGGCTTTTGAACAGCAAAGTTTCTGATTGGTCATTGGAGATTTTATTGGCTGTGTGAATTTTTAAAGACACTACTTTGGTGGTGGCCACAAATGTTTAACTGAAACTTAGCTGGGGCAGCCATCCTATGGCAGGCCCCACCTCCTTGGATAGCCATTTTATGTCTGCGCCTACCATGCCATGTCAGAATTCCAAAGGTATCCACAGGTTCAAAAAGGTTGAGGAACCCTGAGCTAGATAGTGAGTACATTTGACTTTGGTGTTCAGCATTATACAAGCACTTCACAAGAGTAACTTGAAGAAACTTGTTCCTCCAGTACTTACCTAGCTCTTCTTCGGTGAGTGGGAGAAAGTGATCTATCAGCTCCTCAGATTTTTCAAACACCTTTTCAACCCCACCATCAACCATGGCCAAACTGCTCTCAATCATGGTGCTGAGACCACTGGCCACTGTAAATTCAGCTATCAACACATTTTCCTGGGTGGTCTCTATGGCCTCATCTACCATACTTGACATCACATCCTTCACTTCAGTGACTTTTGAACAAATAGAGTCCTTGGCATCAACAATAAGATCTTTAGTATCCAATACCACCTGGAGAAAAAGTCCAAGGGAACAAAGGTCAAGGAAGAACAGCTGCAAATGCCACTAAAGTAGAGACTAATGGTTTCTTCTTCTGAGTAGATATGGAACCAGAGATCCTTCCAGCACACTTGCTTGGAATCGGCTGTTTCTAGTTACTGGCTATAGCTATTACCTGGAATGAAGAGCAATTTACATTCCTTATAGTCCACTTTTCTCAGAGGCTCAAGGCAGACCATTCAGTGCAGTCAATAGGATGGGACATCCAATATGCAATAGAATAGGTTTAAGATGCAGAAATTAAAACCAAGCTTAAAAAAACCCAGAACACGTTAACATAGCATATTAAACAATGTAGAAATGCACTATAGGATAATACCTACAACAGATTGCATACTATACACAGTAGTATAGCCCACAACCTTCCTCCTGCTTAATTTGGGGGCATATTCACACTGCTAAATAATACAGTCTCAAACCACTGTTTGCAAGTGGATCTTGCCATTTCACACAGTAAAATCCAGTTGCAAAGTGCAATGAAACTGGATTAAAAGTGCATTATTTTGTGTGTATGAAAGTACCCTATAGTTTGTGAAATGCCAGGATGGTATGAGCTTTCCTGACCTCCTAAGACAGGTCATTCTATAAGATGGGCAGGTGTGGGGAGACACAGAATGTACCTGTATGGGCAATTCTTGATCTTGCCCATTTGCAGGATGACATCTGTAGAAAGCCCTGCTGAGATGAATGAAGTTGTCATGATGGAGCATAGGGCAAGAAGGGGTCCCATGGATTAGGAGGGCCCAAGGCCATGGAGGGCTTTGTATGTGATAGCCAATACCTTGAACTGAACCCAGAAATTGATGGGCAACCAATGGAACGACTACATAATGGAAGTGATAGGTATGCTCTGCATAACTCATGATAAGAACCAAGCTGCAGCATTCTGCAACAACTGGAGTCTCCAAGCTGACTTTGAGGAGAGACCTAAATATATAGAAAGTGATGGCTGAAGTGGGAAAACAAGAGAAATGCCAGATGTGACCTGCAGTCCTGTATAAAAACAAGCACAAGTTTTACAAAGGTACTATCTGCTTAATAATCTGGTGGTTCCAGAAGCAAGTGCACTCCAACTCTGAAGTATGAGCTTACTTTATTCTGCTACAGGGTCCCCAAACCTCTTGAACCGGGGGGGGGGGGGGGGTTAGAAGCTGGTTCTACAATAAGATGGCTGCCATGAGAACTGGGACTAGGGTTGCCAAGTCTGACAGAAAATATCTGGGGACTTTCGGGGTGGAACCAGGAGCAAGGTTGTGACAAGCATGACTCAACTCTGAAGGGAGTTTTGGTGATCATATTTAAAGGGACAATGTTCCTTTTAAATGCTTTCCCTTCATTGGAAATAATGGAGAATGGGACCACCTTCTTTTGGGGTCAATAGAATTGGACCCCCAGGAAATATTTTTGAAACTTGGAGGGAGGGTTGAGGAGAGGCACCAGATGCTATGCTGAAAATTTGGTGCCTCTTCCTCAGAAAACAGCCCCCTCCCAAGCCCCAGATACCCACAGATTGATTCTCCATTATACTCTATGGGGACCAATTTCAGGACAGGCAGGATATAGAGGAATGCCCAGTGGACATTTAACCCCCTTGCTTTCTGATGACCCTGAAATGGGTAAGGGTCTCCAAACCACAGGATCCCTGTCCCCATCTGGGGACTGGCAACCCTAACTGGGAGCAATCACAAAACTGTGGGAGGTCCCAAAGCAAGAAGCTCCTATGGTGGGCAGCAGCTGTTTCCCAAATGGTGGACTCTTCAGAAGCCCCTCCTGCTCCAGTTGAGTGGAGCAGAGCCATATTAGGTTAGGTGCATCTTAGTTGTTGGTCATAATTTATCAGCAGAAGAGCATCTACTAGAAAGACACACAGGGGTGGGAAACTGAGATGTTCCCCCTCAGGCCTATGGTAGAGGACAGCAATGGTCCACATTGAGGCAGTCATCATGGCCTCCTCCATGACCAGTTCCCAATCTGCACAATTTTATGCCATTGTCATGTGAGATTTTATTGTAAATTGAAATTATTCTGTTTATTTTAACCTGTTGTGCACTGCCCTGAGCCCTCTGAGGGAGGACAGTCTATAAATTTAATAAACGACAACCACCGCCACAACGACCAACAGAGAGGGCTACAGGAGGTACTGAAAGAGTTCAGGAGAAACCTTTACCTTTTCCACCACCTGCAGTGTCTCCTGTAGCTTGTCGAGGCCCTTACAGGCATAGGAGTTTGCTGCAGCAACTAGAAGAGAACAGGTTAGATGTCTTCCTAACTATCTAATTGCAGTCAAAATTTGTGTCATTACCATCCTCACTGTCACAGGACAAAATTAACAGTAAACTGAGCAACTTTGTCCATGAATCAGTCGTCAGTTATTCGTTACCAAGAAAGCCAAGAAATAATCTTAAGGCACCTTAGAAGGCAGAGGTGAAGTGTATGCTCATGGAACATACGCTTCTTCCTCATGAGACCCTAACCAAACATTTTTTCTCAGGTTTTAATGCTTCCAGAAGCCCACAAACCCTTCTTGCCTGCCTCAGGGAGTTATACACACATCCCACTAAAGAGGTCTCTGTTCTACCACCTTTAGTGATAAAAAGACTTCCAGGCTAGAGTCAAAGGAAGAAAAAACTGCTATGCAAAGTGAATTATGGTTCTACTATAGTATAGAGACCAGGGATGGCCAAATTTGCTTAATGTAAGAGCCACAATACATGAATGTCAGATATTTTAGCACCACAAAATGGAAGGAAGGAAGATAGATGTAGGAGTGAGAGGTGGAAAGAAAGGAAATGTAACTTTAAATGCCTTCTCCAAACCAGTTGGCTTAACTCGGAGTTTAAGAGATAAATGCCTTCTCCAAGCCAGCCAACAGCGCGGAGGGGGATTCAAGAGCCACATAATGTGTGTGAAAGAGCCACATGAGGCTCCCGAGCCGTGATTTGTTTACCCCTAGTATAGCTGTCTAGGAGCAGACACAACAGCTCAAATCAGATGCCCAAGTGCTAGCATCAGTTTATCTCGCAAAGAACTTCCTTCTAGCTCATTTGACAGTGCATTTAAGGTATCAAAAGCCAACAGTACTTACAACTGTAAGAAGAAAATCTTAGGATACATTTAAGAGTAAATTAATATTATAAGGGAGCTCTCAGCAGGCCCCCAATCAGCATTATGAAAGCTAGGTTAATGAAAAATAGCCATTACTATAACAGCAGTTGAATGCTGATTCAAGTACCAGATGTTTCCCTTCACCAGATACTTCAGTCTTTTTAAAGTGTGCTTCGTGGACATCCACTTATCCATCATATTTTGATCAAAAGTGTTTTGAACTGTGCGGAACTGTTCAAGCATTGGGGCAGAGAATAGTTCCTGAGCGATATAAAGGGAATGGTCTGGCTGGCCAATTCCATGCACAGCTGCCAGTCTACCAGAACTCAGCCCTATGAAATAAAGTACATTTGAACTGAATACAGCAAGGATGCTTCCAGAGCAGCCCCTCTGCTTCAAACAACGGCTGGCTCAATTCCCACAACCCCCTCCTAGCCTTGCACCGCTGGTACGAAGAGGCCACAGACACCTGTGCGCCACTGTGCTTTTTATGAGTGACGCAAAGCCCAACTGGGAGCGTAAGTTCAACTTCCATATCAAGATGCGGATCTATACTGTCCGCTGTTTACTCACTCTGAGGTTCAAGTTTGTCCAGAAGAGGCTGCGCGCTGCTCACAGCCGATGTTGCCATCGTCTTCACTCCTGTCTCTGCCATATCACACACTGCTTGGATAGCTGGGTGAGACTCCTTGGCAGAAGAGTAAGTGGTCGAAACCATCTCATAGGCAGTGTGGACCAAGGGCAGAGCAGCTACTTTTTCGATCATGCTCTAGGAAGAAGCCAACAAGATCGTTGACTCAGAGGGGTCCTTAGAGGTACTTTTGCCAGACAGCGCCCTTCTTGGGTGGAGCCAAGCAGCATCCTTTACAGAAATAGAGGCAAAGCCCACACGGATACCTTATACTGCCACATCTAGTTGAATGGGGGTGAACTCTAGCTGAATATTCTGTTTTGCTTTAAAACCCTATTGCCTCCTTACAATGCCGTGCTAAAAAGGATTTCACTCTTCTAATCTCATTTACTTAGAAGGGTGGGATGCTGCTTAGGACTCCATTGTTTGTGCATCAGCCATGATGTATGGTAGACTATGGCAGGGGTGTCAAACTCATTTGTTATGAGGGCCAGATCTGACATAAATGAGACCTTGTTGGGCAGGGCCATGTGTGTCATAAAATGTAATGCCAGGTAATGGCCACAAACACAATTAATTTTTTTTTAAAACAAACAAACCTTAAAACATGCTTAAAAGATTAGCACTCTTGCAATATTTTGTTTATTTAACATTCTCTGGTAACTGACACCTCTTGTTCTGAATCATTGTACCTAAAACAGGAGACAATGTCTGTGCTGTAGCTAATACTCCCTCTAAGTTGTGGAGTCTTGTGAGCAAAGATTCTACTGGCGTTAAAGCGAGCTACTGCATAAATTAGTTTGCTCTGGGGCCCGTTTTCCTGAGCTAAGTAAAAAATGTGTGAGCCAGAGGCTAAACAACTGTGAGCTAGCTCACACTAACTCAGCTTAGAGGGAACACTGGCTGTAGCAATCTTGAGTATGCTGTACAGGTGTTCAGGTGTGTATCTGTAAGCTATTTTGATTTGCTCACGGGCCTGATAGGACCTCTCTCCCTCTCTCCCTCCCTCCCCCTCTCCCCCTCTCCCCCCCTCTCCCCCTCTCTCTCCCTCCCCCCTCTCTCCCTCCCTCCCCCTCTCTCTCCCCCTCTCTCCCTCCCTCCCTCCCCCTCTCTCTCCCTCTCTCCCTCCCCCTCTCCCCCCCTCTCTCCCCCCTCTCTCCCCCCCTCTCTCCCTCCCCCCTCTCTCCCTCCCCCCTCTCTCCCTCTCTCTCCCCCTCTCTCTCCCCCTCTCCCCCCCTCTCTCCCTCCCCCCCTCTCTCCCCCTCTCCCCCTCATTTGTTATTCCCTCAATGATCCCTCCTTCCTGACCAATGGTTTAATTGCTGTTATATCTTTGTACCTATTGTAACTATGTTTTTAATTTGTTTTAATGTGTCTTTTCAGGAGGAGAGTTTATTTATTTAAAGCTGCCTTTCTTACTTATGGAGCCAATGGCAGCTTACACGGTCAACAAAATACATATAATAGAGTACATAACAATGCATAAAACAAAACAAAATTAAATTATGGTTTAAGACTGCATTAGTCAAATGCAACCCTAAATAAAACAAATGAAGAGATGGTGGCTCAGTGGTAGAACATCTGCTTGGGAAGCAGAAGGTCCCAGGTTCAATCCCTGGCATCTCCAAAAAAGGGTCCAGGCAAATAGGTGTGAAAAACCTCAGCTTGGGACCCTGGAGAGCCGCTGCCAGTCTGAGAAGACAATACTGACTTTGATGGACCAAGGGTCTGATTCAGTATAAGGCAGCTTCATATGTTCACACCTTCATATGTTCATATGTTCAATCTTCAGCAGCCTCTTGAAGATCAAAAATTGAGGGTTGATTTTAATGACTTCAAAATGCAATTTTATCATGTACATTTTAAAGTGTTAGCTGCTTTGAAAGCAAAAAGGTGGGATAAAAATTGTAAATAAATAAATGTACTTTGAAGAAAAACACTACAGAGCATACACGGAGAGCTTCGCCCTCACCACTGATGGTTTGCAGTCTACCCTTGTAACATTTTGAGGCAAGGCACAAGGCAAAATGCCAAGAAAAGCAATTTTAGACTACCTCAGAAACATCCAGGGCCAGTGCTAGGGGTGCCTGAGCCCCTAGGCCGGACTGTGATCCTCCGCCCCTCCGTGTCATTTTAGAGCACCAGTGACATCACAATGACATCACTGTCACTCCCCCAACTTTGCCGAGGACCCCGAAAAAGTCTGGAAGGGCAGCAGGCTCCTCCCCTCTCCAGGGGGGAGGGCCCCCAGTGCCATTTGCGAGGAGGGCTCCTCTTGAGGATGCCTCTATGCAAACGCCTCCCCCCTCAACCTTCCTGCACCTCTTTCCTCTGTCCGAGTCTCGTGTGGGGGAAAGAGCTGGTGTGGGGCCTCCTCTTCACTCTCAGGCTGCCTCTCCTGCAGGGGAGGGAGCCTGAGAGTGAAGCCAAGCCTCTTTCCTCCACCCAAGTGTTGGGCAGGGGAAACAGATGGCACAGGGGCTCGTCGTCACTCTTGGGCTGTCTTCCCTGCAGGAGAGGCAGGTTGGAAGTGAGGCCAAACTGCCTCTTTTCTCTGCCCAAGTTTCAGGTGGGGAAAAGAGGCAGAGCTGCACTAGCTGGCATGTGGGGAGGGGGTGCCTTGTGGCGCCCTGTAGGCCATGCGGCACCCAAGGCAGCCACCTACATGGCCTACTCCCACGCGCCAGGCCTGGAAACACCTCAAGACTGTTTCCTTTATTTTATCCCATCCCTCTCTTGAATCACAGGGTGGCTAACAACCTCCAATAAAACAATCTATAAATAAAGACAAAACATATACAATCTAAGTATGATGGACTGAGATGGCTAGGTAGCCCTGTTCCCTCAGTTCTTGCTTATATCCTGAATTGAACTTTGTTGACCTTGGAAGCACCACTAGACTCAAACTTAGTTGTTAGCTCTTTTATTTGTATGCTAATGTGCTGCTATTTACAGATCTTACCAATCTCAGCTATACTTACTGCTCAGTTACTTATGCATCTTGACTTTATTTTACACTTCCTGGCAACTAACCCCCCCCCCCCCCATCCCCAGGTTTAAGGAAATCTGAATGTTTCTGAAGAGGTGTGTTTGCAAAGGAAAACTTATACCCAGAATTACTTAACTACCTATATTTGTTATTTTGCAAGATACTTTGGGATTGAAACACAAATCTAAACTTCCTTTTTGTTTTGGGTGACAGGTTTTTGTGGGTTAATTTATTGAATATATTTTCATATTTACCTTTGTTTTATACTGTATTGTTTGATTTTAAAGTCTGTTATGTGAAATCTTGGGAGTTTTTACTTTATGTTATATTGTTTTCTAGTACTGTATAATTGTAACAAAATTTCTTTTCAATAAAATTGCTTAAAATTAAAAAAAAAAACCAACCTTATACCCAAAATTAAATTTTGTTGGTCTTAAAGGTGCCACTAGACTCAGACTTTGTGTTGAGTGATCTAAAGCTATCCTCTGCTTGAGCATTACTCAAATGTTTCAGAAGGCTCAGTCTTGCACTTAGGGTAAACAAGTTCCCCTGGCTATGGATGAGGGATGGGGGCGGTAAGAATTGCCAAATCCAAGTTGGGAAACTCCTGGAGATGGAGCCAGGGGTGGTGGTGGGGAGACAGGGACCTCAGTGGGATATAATGAAGAGTCTACCCTCCAAAAGCATCCATTTTCTTCAACTTTGGAGATGAACTGTAATTCTGGGGGAGTCTCCTGGCCCCACCTGGAGGCTGGCACCCCTGAGTTGTGCTAGATAGGCTACCTGCCCACAGCCACTTGAGCTCTTTGGGCCCAGCCCCACTTTAAGAATTACACTATCTTCTAGTTCTAGCTTCCATCATCTGCTCTTTTACAGATAAATTTGCAGAGAACTTTGCGGACAGTCGTTGTGCAGGCAGAAGTCCCACCTTTTGTTATTAGAATACAAGGAGATCAGCCATGTCACCAGACTAAAAGCAGCAAGCTCTTTCTGAACTGCACTTTCCACAGGTGACAGTGGACTGGTGGTGACTGTGTAATCGGACCGCCCCACCACAAATCCAGTGTGGGGATGTGTAGGAAGAGCATCTTGACAGCTGGGAGGAGAAGGAACCTCCCAGGATCCTATTCTTTTCTAGCACCCTCCAGTTCTGCTATAAGACGACAGATTTTAATCAAGGTGCATTTTGCCATGCTTTAATATCAGCATTCAAGCTTCATTGTAGGGGATGTACCACCAACCTGTGGCTCATCTTCTGTGCATGCATCCTTTGGTGGCTCATTTTCTGTGCTTACATCCTTTGGTGTCTCTTCCTTAGCAGCCATAGTGAGATGCTACTGCGGAAAAGCCAAGAGAAACACACTCAAATAACTGACCAGTAGAAATAGGCCACAACAGCACCAACATCCAGACTTTCAGATTTCTCCACCAAAGTTCTGATGAAGCTTGTCTGCACTATGAGCACCAGGCATCAAAACAATTCCCCCCCACCCCATGAACAGCAGCCCCAGGAGTTCTCCAAGGAGAAATTTCATCTACCACCTTGAAGAAACCCATCAGGGCTATACAAAAGGTCCTGTAAATTCCCTGTGAACATAGTAGATCCAGCTGTTTCCAAGGGCTACAGCTGAAATTGCAAAAAGCTACGACAGACACAAGAGTGGCCAACCTCTATTTTAAAAAGAGCCCACCCTTCACATACACCTCTGTACTCAACATGAGTTTGAAATAGATAGAAATAGTAGAAGTTGATCTAGTCCTTGATTTGGGCAAAACATTACTATGTAAGCCCTGACCGGGATAGCCCAGGCAAGCCCAGTCTCATCAGATCTCAGAAGCTAAGCAGTGCCAGCCCTGGGGAGTACCTGGGTGGGAGACCTTGAAGGAATACCAGCAGTCAAGAGGGCAGGGACAGGCTTTATTCAGCCACCTCCCTGATTATACTCCAGCTGCCCAATAGAGGGCAGTCACCAAAGGTTGCATGACTTACAGACACACACATGTAAAACTACAAAAATAACTTTAAAAAACATTAGTTTGTGAGATGTAACAGCCATTCCACAGGCCAACAGTGCAGCGGGAGAAGCAGTTAGGCCACCCAACAAACTGAAGGAAAGAAAAGGTCCCCTGTGCAAGCGCCAGTCGCTTCCGACTTTGGGGTGATGTTGCTTTCACAACATTTTCACGGCAGACTTTTTACAGGGTGGTTTGCCATTGCCTTCCCCAGTCATCTACACTTTTCCCCCAGCAAGCTGGGTACTCATTTTACTGACCTCGGAAGGATGGAAGGCTGAGTCAATCTCGAGCTTCCACCCGGGATCGAACTCAGGTGATAAGCAGAATTTAGAACTGCAGTACTGCAGCTTTAACACTCTGTGCCATGGGGCTCTTAGCAAATTGAAGCAATCTCGAGCTAGTATTTAGTACCTATTATTTCCCCTGTGAGGTACTGCTCAACTAACATAAAAGCCAGAGCCACAAATCAAAACAGAAAACATATCAAGGTACAACCCCTGCAGAACGAGAGCCTTTCACTGCTATTAGCGACCAGCCCTATAGAAAAGCCCTTTTTTGGTCTTCTCCCCAATATCTAGCTTCTCTTTTCAGAGACAGTGTGGCTTGAAAGCTTGAAAGCTACACTCAGCTATCTCAACCACAGATTTAGCCACCATAGCAACATGCAAAACTGTTGGAACTCCAGAGTGTGCTTAAAGAATAACCAAGAAGTCAATCTCGAGCTTCCACCCGGGATCGAACTCAGGTGATAAGCAGAATTTAGGACTGCAGTACTGCAGCTTTAACACTCTGCACCACGGGGCTCTTAGCAAATTGAAGCAAACATTAAATTCACTCAATGCACAGCAGCCAAGAAGGTCTGAGCGCCTGCTCCGGCTGCAACGCCACTGAGGATGTTTTCCGCAGCTGAGAACGAAACGTCTGGAAGGAAAACTTTCTCCAGTAGAACACGGCACTTGATCCCGAAAGATTCTACAAACCCTAATCATTAAATTCAGATTTGGAATAACCCTAAACTCAGCCACTTAGAAAATATACCATGCAGCTGCTTGATGGAGCGAGAGTTGCCAACATCCAGGTGCTACCTAGAGATCTCCCACTATTAGAAGTGGCCTCCAAATAAACATGATCAGCTCCCATGGAAAAAATGGCTGCTTTGGAGAATGATCTCTACACCTGCCGAGGTCCCTCCCCAAACCTCACCCTCCCCAGGCTCCACCCCCAATCAACCCAGAGTGAGCAGACCTAGGTTCTAGTCTTATGTAATAAACATAAGTTATTAAAGGGCTTCTTTTTGTAGAAAAAGCCCAGCAGGAACTCACTTGCACCACACACCCACACACACTAGACCACACACCCTGAAGTCACCATTGTTTTGCACAAGGCTTTTTTGTAGAAAAAGCCCAGCAGGAACTCATTTGCATATTAGTCCACACACCCTGACACCCAGCCAGTCAGAACTGCATTCTTGTGTGTCCCTGCTTTAAAAAAAAAGCCCTGGATTATTAAGAGATACAGCCAATAGAGCCTTTTTATCTCCATGCCAGATTTTCCCTCCAAGCCAGCCTTTTAACACCCACACCATACTATCATTTTCCTCTAGTATTTAGTACCTATTATTTTCCCTGTGAGGTACTGCTCAACTGACATAAAAGCCAGAGCCACAAATCAAAACAGAAAACATATCACGGTACAACCCCTGCAGAATGAGAGCCTTTCACTGCTGTTAGCGACCAGCCCTATAGAAAAGCCCTTTTTGGTTCTTCTCCCCAATATCTAGCTTCTCTTTTCAGAGACAGTGTGGCTTGAAAGCTACACTCAGCTATCTCAACCACAGATTTAGCCACCATAGCAACATGCAAAACTGTTGGAACTCCAGAGTGTGCTTAAAGAATAACCAAGAAGAAACTCAAGTTAAGCAGAACCTTACAGTATACTCCAAGCACACCAGACACCAGAATTTCCCCCCCTACAACATCTTACAACTGAGCTTACCCCAAACCCTGCTTTCCAAAACCAATGCAAAACCAACTATCATCTTTGTTGGCCTTATATATCATGAATGATAGTGCGCCATGTTTGATAGATGACTCAGAAAAGCTGTAAAAGAACAGCTTCATGGGGTGTGGAGCAACTAATAGGGAAGAGGTACACCTGCTATCCTGTGTGCACTTACTGTGGAGTCCTCTTGAGGGACTTACTTCTGAGTAGACACATACAAAGTTCTGCAGCACATTCCATAAATGGTGGACTGTTGTTTCTCCAGCCAGAGCATGGCTTGCTCTGGGCAAACTGGTCTCATGCACACATACCCTTTATTCCTCCAGAATAAGTGAGCAGTGCAAAGCTCTATAAAAGTATGTTACCCAAATGATTTACTTTTTAATAGTAAAGAGATGACCAGAGAGAGGAGAGGGACATTATGATGTGGCATAATTCCACTCACAATAATAGAATTTTATAGTGATATAATTACAGAGCAGCAATCCCCAGCATAGTGCCTGCCAATGCCCTTCTTGGGGGGGGGCACTAAACATTTTTAGAAATGGGGGGGGGGGATGGAGTGGTTGCCCAACAGGGCTTTTGATTGGCCATTGGAGATCTGATCGGCTAAACACTAAGCACAAGGATTATCTTGCAATGTGTGGTTGAAGATAAACTGAGTATGCCTTTATTTTGAAAGGTCTCCTTTTAAACAGAACTTCTGCCTGAAATGTTGAAGATTTACTATTAGAATTATACATTAGCTTACTCTTGTACATTCTGTGGTTAGTTCTGTTTCCTGTGGCAGCCAGTCTGTGACTGCACCCACAAGGTCTCAAATACCAAACAAAGGTGCTTGTCCAAAAGGCTGGGAAGCCTTGTAATGAGAATTTAATAACTGGCAGCTTTCATCTTGCTTCTCTCCTGGTATAATTTTTTTTGTATCTTATTCTGAAACTCTTTTTTGACGGTTATAACATTTGTGACAGACCAAAATTCTGTTTGATGACTGGGTTAGGCCTGCTTGTTTTCTGTGAGGAAGAACAGTTCAGAGGTCTTCAGGATTTTGCTTTGTCATTCTTTTTCTTATAGGGCCCTTTTAGTGGATATCAGACAGGCAAATTCATTCTTCCGTTCCTCATCATAGCATTTCTAAGGAAATTATATATTTATTTGACTTCAGCTTGTCTTGGAGCTGTTAAAGGGACAGATTTTGTTCCTCAAAGGTAGCAGATTCAGTCCTGGTGTTGTCAACATCTTTAAGGGTATGTAGCAATGGGCAGATAAAGTTTTTCTTTTGTATGAGTGAGTGAATAAAGTGCCCTCAAGTCCATTCTGTCATAGGGACCCTAAGAATTAATGTCCTCCAAAACATCCTATTGTTTACAGACATGCTCAGGTCTTGCAAGCTGAGGGCTGTTGTGGCCCATTGTATCTGAGAAACACCACATTTCAAATGACTCAGCTTCCTTCTGTCAGCTTCTTTCAAATGAGACAACTTTCTTCCTGTCATTGTCCAACTTTCACATCCATACATAGCAATGGGGGATACCACGGTATGAATTAACTTGAACTTTGCCTCCAGTGACATATCTTTACACTAAGACAGGGTGTCCAATGGTAGCTCTCCTGATGCCCTGAGCCCTGTTGAGTTTGGCCAGTGGTCACCCTTCCTATTTGACACAGGGAACCGCAAACAGGGCATAAGAGCCTTTGCCCCTAGCTCTAGGGTTGGCCTAGAGAAAAATGTCTTGTCCTTTAAACAGAGGACTGGTGTGTAGAAATGGGTAGCTGATGATTTCCTTGGTATTGAAGTCAGGACATTTTTTTCTCCAGGCTAGTAGGTCATCCTGTCTCCCAATCATGCGCACTCTGGGACAAAAAGCAGACCCCCCCCCCCCCCCAATATTTAATGGTGGTATTTTGCTGCTTTTCTAAAATTAATTACGATATATGTTGCAAGCACAAACCTCGGAGCAATGGCAGCAGTAACCACTACTTCAGTTTGATGTATGTGTCTTTGTGTCATGTGGTGATGAAGAACCAGGGCTTTTTTTTAATCAGGAACACAGTTTCAGCTGGCTTGGCATCAGGGCGAAGTATGGCCTAGTATGCAAATGAGTTCCTGCTAGGCTTTTCCTTAAAAAAGAGAGCAAAACCCTGTGAAGAATCTTCATATTCAGGGGCAGTCTACTTCTCTAACATAATCTTCTCTCCTGAATGCAGTCTTCTTCCCCCAGTCATGAAGAATACTTGCAGAAATATCACTGTGGTAAGCTTTTCTTACATCAGAGAAAATGGAACCTTGCTACTGAAGAGCTCTCTAACTCCCCTTCCTTCAACACATGGTTTTCTGCCATCTTTTTCTAAACAGTGTCAATTAGAGCATAAGGAATGCTTTTGAGTATGTGTGGAGGACTGCCAATTTCTGGAGAAAAATAGTCACGTTCTTTTATTTGCCTCCCTGCATGAAGATTCAGCTACCTATTTGTATGTTGTAAAGACAGAAGGATGTGGAAAGGTATAATCCAGTCAGTTCTCAGAAGCAAAGCTGAGTAGGTACTTGGGTGGGAGATGACCAAGGAAGGCTGCAGGGGATGGCAATGATAAATGACCCCTGCTTCTCACAGGTCCTGAAAGCCCCTCAAATAGGTCAAGTTGCGACTTCATAGCACTTTGAACAGACATGCAGGACAGGAGGACATTTTTCTCTGGGCCTCTTGGCCGTCCTAGAAATAGAGTAGATTACCAAAAGTTACTTTTGTGAGACGCTTAGTGAACTTGAACAGTATTTGATCAACTTTTGGGTGTTGTCTATTAAACAGCTTCTTTCCCCCTCCCCCCTGCTTCTAGGTCCCAGTAGGCCGAGAGTGAAACCTGAAACCAGCCACACCCTGTGTGCATGGAAGTCAGCAAAATACTTCACCCAGGAAGCTAACAAATGTTTAATTTAATGTTTTATTTAACTGTTTTTATTGTTATTCTATTATGTTTGTGAGCCGCCCTGAGCCTGCTTTGGCGGGGAGGGTGGGATATAAATATACTAAACTAAACTAAAAAAAGGCCTTAAGCTATCTACCCTGTGCTATATTTATCATAATGGATGGGGAGAGTGTCAGATTTCTCCCTCTTCTGCCACAGACCTCTGTCTACCCACTCCATATGCTGTTCTTGGTAGGCTTGACAGCTGCCTGGGGGTGGGTGGGGAGGAAGTTCTGTACCTTGAACAGAGCCTGATCTATTTTTGTTGTTGTTCAGTCGCACAGTCGAGTCCAACTGTTTCCGACCCCATGGACAAAGTCACGCCAGGCCCTCCTGTCTTCCACCATCCTCTGAAGTTTGCTCAAATTCATGTTCGTTACATCAGTAACGTTGTCCAGCCATCTCATCTTTTGCCGTCCCCCTCTTCTTTTGCCTTCTGTCTTTCCCAGCATCAGGGTCTTCTCCAGCGAGCGCTCCCTTCTCATTTGGGTAGCCAAAGTATTTGAGCTTCAGCATCTGACCTTCCAGTGAACAGTTTGGGTTGACACCACCATAGTTTCACACAGGGCTTTTTGTAGGGAAAAAAAGCCCAGCAGGAACTCATTTGCATATTAGGTCACATCCCCTGATGCCAAGCCAGCCAAAGCTGCGTTCCTGTGCGTTCCTGCTCAAAAAAAAGCCCTGTCAGGAAGGATGGCCCCAGAACAAACTAATTGATGCAGTAGCTCACAGCTTTAATGCCAGTAGCTCACAAAGTAGAATTTTTGCTCACAAGACTCCACAGCTTACAGGGAGTATTACTCCTGAGCCACAGTTTGGCCACCCCTGACCTAGATTAAGCCTCTGTAGAGAAACAGATGAGTTCATTATCAAGACTTGCCCTACCCCAGGCTGCTCCTGGGAAGAAGACTCCTCAGAAGGAGCTGCCTGCTGTGCCTATGATTTTATAAGCTCCAGAAACCACAGGGGAAGACCTCCTGCCTCCTCTCCCACTAGGGATGCCAACCTCCAGGTGGAACCTGGGGATCCCCCAGAATTAAAGCTCATCTCCAGATTACAGATATCAGTTTCCCTAGATAAGATGGATGCTTTGGAGGGTGGATTCTATGACATTGTCCCCTCTGAAGTCCCTATCCTCCCCAGGCTCCATCTCTAAATCTCCATCTCCAAACCTGGGTTTGGCAACCCATCTCCTGCCAGTCATCACGGAGGACCTGGCAACCCTATCTCCAGCAGCAGGCTCTTGTTCAAGCTCCCTTGGAACCAGCAGACTAGGAACCTTCTTAAGAGCCTGCTCCATCTCCTGCTCTCTCCCTCCCTCAAACATATGACATTCATGTCTTGTGGCTCTCAAACATCTGACTTCTAGTCTATGTGGCTCTTACATTAAGCAAATTTGGCCACCACTGCTCTCGAGTCTCCTCCAGGGACAGAGAAGGTGGAGCATTATAGCTGAAGTATGCCTGGACCAGGAAGGTGGATACATGGTTGGCATCTTAGGGTCTCCCACACTTCAGCCTCTCTTAAGAGATACATCTCCTTGGACCTCAACAGGATCAAGGACTTAACTCTAGATTTTGGCAGGATCATGGATCTATTCCTGGCCTCCAAAGTGAGTAGAGCTCTCAGTTCTCTGTATTATCCTGCCATTACAGCCTAATCTTTACTGGTTCCACATTTCCTGTCGAGCAGTTTGTGGTTTAATCTTGATAGCTGCTTATTGCTAAGCTTTCCAGGGTCTGCTGGTCTCTTGTGGTGATCCTGGGTTTCCCTCCTGTCTTGGAGGTTGGATCCTGCTCTGCTAGGCCATGTGTGCTTGTAGGGTTACCAATCTCCAGGGAGGGCCTGGAATTCTACTAGAATTAACAACTGATCTCCAGACAACAGAAGTTAGTTCCTCTGGCAGAGAGTAGATTTAAGGTTGCCAATTCCAAGTAGGGGAATTCCTGGAGATTTGGGAGTAGAGCAGGATTTGGGGAGGGATCTCAGTGAGTTATAGTGCCAAAGAGTCCACCCTCTATGTTGTCCATGGGAACAGATCTCTTTAAACAGGCTTAATGGATATACTACATCTGGAGATCAGTTGTAATTCTAGAAGCAATCCTGGATGTTGACCACCATAGAGATCACATCCCCACTGAGCTTTTGCCTCTCTTCAGATGTCCAGGAATGTGGTAAGCCAGAGCTGGCAACCCTACCTACCTGTGATCTTTGCATCTTGATATTTCCTTGCTAGGTACGGAATGGGACACCCACTGTGCTGTTCAGGGCACCACACACCCAGGTGTTAATAACCTGTCTGTGGAGAACTCAAGTTTTCATTTTCAGTTGTCATTCCAGAGAAGGGATTGACTCAGAGGCAACTGAGGAGTGTGGTGACACCTTTTTGTTCTGTGGTCTACTTCTTCCCCAACATTTGATGGTCTCAGCTGAGGTTTTCTGGGACAGGCCTGCAGCCTTTCAGCTGGTTCAACATACTTTCCTGTGACTAGAACACCCAGAACCAGTCCTTGTTTAGGGCTCTGTAGCCAACAGAGATGGTTTCATTGACTGGTAGAACTCACACCCTATAAAGAAAAAAGAACCTGTTAAATTATGAATAATTAGTCCCATGCAGTGATTTGTCTCAGCTCAAAGTCCATACGAAGACCCCAAAATTATTAATCTCCATTTCAGTTATTGCAATCTTCCACAGTGGTGTGGGCTTCAATCAAGTATTTCTGGATGTCAGCATTATTAAATTTAATTCTTAAGTGTTATTTCTGATTTTATGTAAGAATACATCTACAACATATGGAGAACTGAATGCTGGCTTAATTCCATTTCTATTGATAGGGATAAAATTAAATAATCTGGAAATTGACACAAGTAACTACTGGAATTCTTACATAAATAATTGCTGGAATTCTTACATAAAATCAGAAATAACACTTAAGAATTAAATTTAATAATGTTGACATCCGGAAATACTTGACTGAAGCCCCCACCACTGTGGAAGATTGCAATAATTGAAGTGGAGATTAATAAATCCTGGGGTCTTCGTATGGACTTCGGGCTGAGACAAATCACTGCATGGGACTAATTATTCATAATTAACCTAGTGTCGGATTCTTTTTTCTTTACAGAAAAACCAGAACTCATACCCTGCCTTGTGGATTTGGAGGATCTGTAACCGCTGGTTTGGCAGGCATGAAGCTGCCTTTTCTGCACTTGGGAAAGAATTCCTTTTGAGAGGAATGCTCTTCAAAAGCCATATCTAAAAGACATTGGCCAGCTGCCTCCACCGCTTCCTTGAGATTTACAGTCTCTAGTTTGTCTCAGACTCTTTTCAAACTTTCTCCTTTACACATTAAAACCAGTAGACATAGCTGAAGAAGCACTGGCTCTCTGTGAATGCCAGTACCTCCTTGTATGCCCCAAAGAAGCCAGTTCACGCAGACATATGCTTGCTTCCATTTGAGAAGCTGTCTCTTCCAGCTGCAGTCTACAAGACTAAAATAGGAGTCGACTGCACCTTTAAGACCAACTTAGTTTTATTCAGAACGTAAGCTTTCGTGTGCATGCACACTTCTTCAGATGAGGAATGAGGTACAGTAACCAGAGCCACATATAGCTGGTGAGGTTTGGAATGCCAAGTGGTACAAAGTTAAAATCCAATAGCAGAACAGTAAAATTAACAAATTCAGAAAACCTTTGATCTGGGTTGCATTAGTGTGGGGAACCATAAAACAGTAACATGTCAGAATGTGAGAATGCCTGTTAATTATTCTATTGCTCAGGATTATTAGCAATAGAATAATTAACAGGCATTCTCACATTCTGACATGTTACTTCACGCTAATGCAACCCAGATCAAAGGTTTTCTGATTTTTTAAATTTTACTATTCTGCTATTGCAGGGGTGGCCAACGGTAGCTCTCCAGATGCCTTTTGCCTACAACTCCCATCAGCCCCAGCCATTGACCATGCTGGCTGGGGCTGATGGGAGTTGTAGGCAAAAAAATCTGGAGAGCTACCGTTGGCCACCCCTGTGCGATTGGATTTTAACTTTGTACCACTTGGCATTCCAAACCCCACCAGCTATATGTGGCTCTGCTTACTGTACCTCATTCCTCGTCTGAAGAAGTGTGCATGCACACGAAAGCTTACATTCTGAATTAAACTAAGTTGGTCTTAAAGGTGCAATCGCCTCCTATTTTATTTTACTACTTCAGACCAACATGGCTGCCTACTTGGATCAGTCTACAAGACTGTAAATCAGAGCAATTTCAGCATTACTGTTCATTAAATATTAAATGACAAATGTGAACATGAGAGGTACTGACTGTGATTTTTCCAGGCAGGCAACCTCTCATTTCCAATTAGCCTTCTCTGCTGGAAACTGCCAATATTCTGAAGTAGCCTTTGTAGCAAGGGTGGCCAAAGTTGCTTAATGTAAGAGCCAGATGTTTGAGAGCTGCAAGACAGGAAGGAAGGCAAATAGATGGGGGAGGGAGGGAGAGGTGAAAAGAAAGCAGCTTTAACTTTAAATGCATTCTCCAAGCTGCTGGCTGGCTTGGCCTGGAGAAGTGATTTAAGGAGAGAAATGCCTTCTCCAAGTCAGCCAACAGGGTGATGGGGGCTTCAAGAACTTCACAATATGTGTGAAAGAGCCACATGTGGCTTCTGAGCTGCAGTTTGGCCACCCCTGCTTTGTAGCTTTTACGCTGCAGATTGCCTTTCCTAATGGTTTGGATGCCCATAGCGGAGCGCTGCTGTTCCAGGTCCATTTGGAAACAGATTTAACAGTTGCTATCGTTCAGCAACTAAGTGTCAAGGGGACACTTCACTGTGAAGTGGTTGAGAGATGGAATCCAGACAGAGGGGTGGATGAACAAATGGGCAGGTAGGTGTCTGAAACAATGAGAGCTCAATCTTCACTCCTTCTGTGCTGCAGTGAAGACACCTGAGCACACTTATTTGCCCCCATTAGCTGCCCACTGGGCCTTCCCCAAACTTTGAGATTTTCAGACTCAGCTTCAGCAGAAGGCCTAGGGTTGCCACCTGCCTGGAGAAAAAGTGTTATGTCGCTTGAATACGGGTTTAATGGGATGTTATTTGTCAGGTGAGGTTATATACCCCCCCATGCTAGATGAAAAGCTTCAGCTGTTCATTTTCATGCATTAAGCCTCCATTCAAGGAACAGGACATCCCCCCTCCCCCGCCCCTACTTTAAGCAGCTGGCAATCCTATTTCTGTTCTCCATAGTAATGCAAAAGGGGAAGTAATCCCTACATAGGTTAGCTTTGAGAGCCCATTTTAGTCAATGGTTTTTACACTGGAGTTTTATTCAGTGGCGATTTAGCCAACTGGGTATGATTCCCCACTCTTTCACATGCACTTGCTGATGGGACCTTGAGTCAGTCACAAGTTCTCACAGAGCTGTTCCTCTCAAGAGAAGTTTCTGTCAGAGCTCCCTCAGTTCCACCTACCTCACTGTTGTGGGGAAGGGGAAGGAGATTGTAAGCCGCTCTGAGATTCCTTTGGGTAATGAAGAGCATAGTATAAATCCAATCCTCCTCCTTCTTCTTCAATAGAACAAAAGTATTTTTCAGATTGCAGGAAAAAAACATACTCATGTGATATCTTGGTGTTGCTACTGGAATTGTATCTATATATGATACTTTATACTGAGGGGCCAACCCAAATGATACAAAACACTGTACAACGTTTCAAGATCTGTAGGATTGCAGCCCTCATCTATCAGATTAGCAGGCAGCTTTCCAGCTTCACTTTGCTAGATCCCCATCCTAGCCCACAAAAAAATTGTTCCACAATACATTTGCTGGTGCTACAACATTCTTGCTTCTTTGAGCTGCAACAGTCTTTTCCTCTGCAACTTTTCCTGGGCTTGGTGCCATAGTTGTCAGGTAACTGGAGGGAAAAAATGCTTTCCCTTTAAACAGACTTAATGGATATCGTTTACCCTGTGATGCTATTTACTAGCTCCATGCCATGAAAAGCTGCCAATTTCTGCACATTATTACAGGTAACAGAAACTCTTTCTTGGGAAATGAGCTCCACTGAACGGCTGGATGCAAAGGTTAATGGAAATTATCAAGGAATTGAAAATATTTTCCCTTTAAAGAAAGGCTATAGGGTTTAAAGGCTTTTCAGTTTAGAGGAAAGATGTCTAGGCACAGTAGAACAGTATTATGCAAGATGTGCAGAATTTGGACAGGGAAAACTTTATTCCTTCTCTTCTCAAAACAATAGAACTTGGGTGTATCCAAGGAAGTTGATGGGTAGTAAATTCAGGACAGATAAAAAGGAAGTACTTCTTCACACAGTGTATAATTAACTAGGCACAAGATGTAGTTGTGGGGACTGGTTGAGATGTCTTCAAAAGAAGAATTGGATTTATACCCGACCCTTCACTTGGAGTCACAGAGCAGCTTACAACCTCCTTCCCTTCCTCTCCCCACAACAGACACTCTGTAAGATAGGTGGGGCTGAGAGCACTGCTCTTCAGAGAAAAGTTCTGTGAGAACTATGACTGACCCAAGGTCAGGGCTGGATCTAGGGTGGGGCAGAGGGGGGTGCTTACCCCAGGAGCCAACGGAGGGGCGCACGCCAAATAGGGTATGTAGCCAATTGTTTTCTATGGGACCATAAGATAGAATGGCCCATAAGGGGGTGTCATTTTTTAATTTTGCCTCCCCTCAAAAAACATGTAGACCTAGTCCTGCCCAAGGTCACCCCAGCTGGCTGCATGTAGAGGGGAGAGATTCAAGCCTAGTTCATTGCTCTTAACCACTACACTAACTGGCTAAGATAAGGTAAACTAATGGAACAAGGCTTTCTCCCAAGGAAGTGTTCTTAGGGCAGCCTAACCATGCTATCTTAAGGAGGGACACTCTGATTCCTACTCAGTTCTATTAATTAGGTCTGATTCCCAGAACACACTTAACCAGGAAGGAGTTTCTCAGTTGCATGGATAGCCCGTGATGAAATAAGAAAAAAAAAATGCTTTTTCTGATTAGGCTAGATCAGGGGTGGGGAACCTTTTTTCTGCCAAGGGCCATATGGATATTTATAACATCATTCGTGGGCCATAAAAAATTATCAACTTAAAAAACAGTGCTCCGCCAAGGGAGAACGATTCAGGCCGGCAAAATTAATACAAATAATTGTTTTTCTATTTGAAGTCATGCGGGGGGAGCCTAATCTGACACACACAAACATACCTGGCCTGCCGCCCTAGGCAAATGCATAGGTCCAGGGCTTTTTTGTAGAAAAAGCTCAGCAGGAACTCAGTAGCATATTAGACCACATCCCCTAATATTAGCATATTAGGTCACATACTCATTAGCATATTAGCCACACCATCTGGGATAATCAAGTGCAAACTGAACTGCGGCAGTAACTTTTCCAGGCCCTGCAGCAATTCCGGCCAGCCAGGCAGGCCCCAGGGAGGCTACCACACAGTACATCTGGGCCCTGTGATCCCTGCATGGCCCTGGGGAGGCTGCTGCACAGCGTGGCTGGGCCCCACGATCCTTGCTGGCCAGCCAGGCCCCAGAGAGGCTGCCACATGGCTCAGTTCGGCCCAGCAATCCCTGAAGGCCACACCATGACCTTAGGGTTGCCAAGTCCAATTCAAGAAATATCTGGGGACTTTGGGGGTGGAGCCAGGAGACTTTGGGGGTGGAGACAGGAGATATTGGGGTGGAGTCAGCAGCAAGGGCGTGATAAGCATATTTGAACTCCAAAGGAAATTCTTGCCATCATATTTAAAGGAACTGCACACCTTTTAAATGCCTTCCCTCCTTTGGAAATAATGAAAGATAGGGGCACCTTCTTTTGGGGTCGTAGAATTGGACCCCCTGGTCCAATCATTTTGAAACTTGGAGGGTATTTTGGGAAGAGGCACTGGATGCTATGATACAAATTTGGTGCCTCTATCTCAAAAAACAGCCCCCCAGAGCCCTGATACCTACAGATCAATTATCCATTATTCTATGGGAATTGATCTTCATAGGGAATAATTGAGTGGCCAGCAGACATTTTCCCCCCCTTCTGCTTTCTGATGACCCTGAAGTGGGGGAAGGGCCTCCAAATCAGGGGATCCCCTGTCCTTACCTGGGGATTGGCAACCCTAAGCTCAGAAGGCAAGTTCACCCAGTAACACTGCTTAGAACAGCAGCCTTAATTCAGCATGCTTACTTCAAAGAGCGCTCCCAAATCAGCGTGCACAAGGTTGGGGCAGATCTCTTCAGCAGGAAACAGAGGCACTGTGATCTTTCTTGCGCCTAGTAGGGAGTAAGCTCAGCTGAAACACTGGGATTTGCTTCCAAGTAAATGTGCAAAAAGAAGATTATGAAGAAGTGGGGTGACGGAAGCGTGTGGAATGCAAAACGGCTGCAAATTGATCCCAGCAAGTTCTCTGTGTAAACTAGGCTTCCCAACCCTCCCGCCCTGCTGGGGGACCCCCAGATTTGCCTCCTCTTCCCCCGCTCTAAAAAAAAATGGAGGTGGGGGGTAATGGCGCCAAGGAGCGTGGCGAGCTGCAAGTCCGGGTCCTCTGAGCCCATCTCAGAGGAGCAGCTATGCTGAAGCAGAGACTGGAGAAGAGGCGGCAGCGCAGTGGCGTTGCCCACTCCGCCTCTGAAGTAAAATGAGACAAGGGGAGGGTGGAGGCAGGGGGAAAGTGAGCCACAGAACGGGACACTCCTTGCTTCCCGCCGCCGCGATCCACTGACGCATCAGCCTCCCGACCTAATCACCTCCCCCGTTCAGTAACAGCATGCAAGCACGCTCCCCCTGCCATCCAAACATGTTGTTGCCGAGAGGACTGCTGAGACGGGGGGGAGGGGAGCGGAGGCTTCAATACAAGCGTTGAAGCCCCGCCCCCTCTAGACGCGCCCGAAAGCGCCCCGAAGAGTCCGCTCTCGGGGGGGGGGCAAAATCTCCCCTGCAGCCAGTGGATTAATCACTGATGTGGATATTCAGTGAATAAGGAAAGCAGGTGGTTTTTGGCGCAGGTAGATTTTTCTTGAAAAGAGGTGGAAATGAAGCTTCGGAGCTCAAATCTGATACTGCTGAGGGACTGATGTTTCATATTGCAGTAAGAGAGAAACGGCAAGCAAGTTTAAACAAATGCTGAGAGTAAAAGACTATTTGACTTTTGCAGTGGTATGATGAAGAGCAACTTCTAGAAAATCCATATGACAAATCTTTATTTTGGTTAACAACAAAGCACCATTCTTTAAAACTCAGATTTCATGCTTTTTTTCTTTTTTCTTTGCACTGGCAAAACATAACGTTGTTGGTTCTTTTAGGGTGCTGGAACTTGAGCCACCATCAACACTTGACTGTAGAGTAGGGTTGCCAATCCCCAGGTGGGGGAAGGGGATCCCCCAGTTTGGAGGCCTTCCCCCTGCTTCAGGGTCGTCAGAAAGTGGGGGGAGAGGAGGGAAATGTCTTCTGGGAACTCTATTATTTCCTATGGAGATTTATTCCCATCGAAAATCATGGAGAATTGATCCGTGGGTATCTGGGGCTCTGGGGTGGCTGTTTTTTGGGATAGAGGCACCAAATTTTCAGTATAACATCTAGTGCCTCTCCCCAAAATACCCCCCCCCCCCAAGTTTCAAAAAGATTGGACCAGGGGGTCTAATTCTATGAGCCCCAAAAGAAGGTGCCCCTATCCTTCATTATTTCCTATGGAAGGAAGGAATTGAAAAGGTGTGCCGTCCCTTTATATGTGATGGCCAGAACTCCCTTTGGAGTTCAATTATGGTTGTCACAGCCTTGATCTTGGCTCCACCCTAATGTCTCCTGGCTCCACCCCAAAGTCTCCTGGCTCCACCCCCAAAGTCCCCAGATATTTCTTTAATTGGACTTGGCAACCCTAGTGTAAATGCCGGAATTGGAAAGTGAGAGGAGCCAGAAAGCGCGGGGGGGGGGCGGCAATCCTACAAGGGCTAGGCAGTATGCAGTTAACTTACCACTCCACCCCTGCCCCGCTCCAGGAGGCCCTCCTACCTTTGTGTGCGTGACTGCAACCATAGTTCCCTTCAGAAGATCAGACGAAGGGGGCTTTGAATCTTGAAAGCTGTTTATAACCCTAACAATCTTGGTGGTCTCTTAAGGTGTTCCTGGACTCGGCTTGGCTCTTCTCGTGCAGAGGAACTGAGCTCTCCACCTTAAGCAACTGCTCACAATGGAATCGCTCCCAGACGCCATACCCCCCACCCCGCTTCCAGATTTTTAAAAAGCGGGGGAGAAGGGGGCTAATTCTGGGGTCCCCCACCAGGGCGGGAAGTTTGGGAAGCCTACATGACCTCGAGGGCCGCATACAGCCCTCGGGACAGAGTTCCTCACCCCTGGGCTAGAGGCTTGTGTGTGTTTTTTGCCACATAATTTTCATAGCTTTCCCGCCTGGATAATTCCTTTATAATGGGTTTGCAAAACGGTTTTGCTAAGCTAATAGGCACTTCTAATGGCTGAGGAGCCTCTGGTTTTACTAACCTCTATGACAGGTTTCCCTAGTGTAGTACCCATGAGTGCCATGGTGCCTGCCAGTACTTCCCTTTGCGTCTGCTGAGTTTTTCAGAAGGAGCTATTGCAAAGCAGGGCCTCATTGGCAGCCCTCAAGCAACTGAGAAGGTTTTCCACTAGGGGATCAGGAAGTCCCTGGGCTTTCTTTTGTGAATGTGTGGTTCCATTTTCCTTCTTCCCAGGAGGTGTGAGAAAAGAGATATTCCATTCAGCTTTGCCTCCTGTGGTGGCCATTTTGGTTTGATTCCTGCTTCTGTGGCAGCTATTTTGGAGTGGGCTGGCACTCACTGCCACTTCTCAAAAATCCCACATGTGCCGGCAGGCTCAGAAAGGTTTGGAATTCCTGACATATAATGACTAAGGAATCCCAAGCCTCTGTTCAGTCTAGAGGTAGGGGGAAGGTTATTACAAATCTGTGAAGAATTTCCCATGGATCCCTTCAGCCCTGTAGGTGAAATATTTTTTCAGGAAACATCCAGATCCATTACACAACATTCACAGAGCTTTGTCAAAGACCCTGATTTTCATCAGGGGTCACTTTCATTGTCACTAAATGGCAAACTACTCGTGAGTCTACTGTGACATTTTCCTGACAGGCAGTTATGCCATTTACTCAATATATAGCCATCTTTCTGTTCACTGGGGATCCAAAATGGATTGTAGCATTCTCCCCTGTATTTTTTCCTCACAACAACCACCTTAGGAGATATGTTAGGATGAGGCTGTGTGGCGGGCCCAAGGTCATCCAGCAAGTTTCCATGGCAAAGTGGGGATTCTCAGTCTGATCCCACCTATGAACTAGGGTTGCCAGTTCTGTGTTGGAAAATACCTGGAGACTTTGGGGATGGATCCAGGAGAGGGTGGGGTTTGGGGAGGGGCCTCAGCATGGTACAATGCCATAGAGTCCACCCTTCAAAACAGCCATTTCCTCCAGGGGAGCTGATCTCTACCAGATGCAGATCAGTTGTAAAAGCGGGAGATCTCCAGGCCCCATCTAGAGCTGGCAACCCTACCATGAACTGTCCCAGACCTTTAATTAATAATAATACAATGCTGTAAAATTACAACTAACTTATGGCTTCAGACCTTCAAATTATTTCCTCTTTGGCTCTTTGCTGCTCCATGAGTTCTTCCTTCCCCCTTTCCTCTCCTGCCCTGCATCTCTTTGTTGCTTTTTGTTAAATCTTTTGCCCACATCCTTGGGTTCTTCCTCTATCTGCCTGGCACTCCGTGTCCCCCTTGGTCTGTACCCCACCTATCTGATCCATTCCTTTTCCAGCCACCACCTACAAATTCCTACCCCCCACCCACTGCCTCTTCCCAGTGCAAAATTGATTGTGGTTTAGGTGGGCTGCAGTCCAGTACAGACATAACACAGCAACCTTTAGATGTATTTACTTGGGAGTAAATCCTGTGGATAAAGGCACTCCTTTCAGCTAAATATGCACAGGCTTCGGGAGCATTTGAGTTCACTGAGTTTAAGCAGTCTTAATTTTGCATTCCAGCCCCACCCTGAAGACATGTTTTGCACTTGCAGGGTGCTGATAACTATTTGTGGAAATACACTTTGTGCAGGGTGTCTGTCTTGCATCTCAGAGAATGAGCTCTTACTTACAAACGCTCATGTTGAAATAACTGGATTCTTTTGTTAATGTTTTCCTTTTGGTTATGCTACATTGTTTTGCTATGTGTGTTGCCTTGATGGAAAAAGTATGCAAGTGATTATAACAAAATAAATAGCCAGAGAGCCAGCATTTCCTTGAGTTATGGAAACGATTTTTTTCCCTTGTTGATTTTGGAAGCTGCTTGGGCTAAGAAGCAGCTAAACTGGCAGCCATGTGCCTTGATGTACTGTACGAAACATTTGTGTTGAGGGGGGTTGTCTCTTGCCTGAGACAGGACTGAAATCAGGGGACCACAGCTAAGCCCTGCCCCCAAGGTGACTCATGACAAGCTCTTAGATACGTCATGGCCTCTTGCCCCAAGGGGGGGGGGGAGAACTGTTCACCTCACCCTCCCCTTTGACTGGCAGTGGAAACTGGGGCATAAGGGAGAGGGAAGAAGAAATCCAAGGGCGTGGGTGTACTGAGGAGGCTCCAATGAGGGCCTTCTTCAAACCAACCCCCACAATCTGGTAATGGCTGCTACTGGTTTTAGGGCACAGTCCTGTAGGTATGTGATGTGGGAAGGAGTCCTCCTGGAATATGGAAGAGCTCCTATATAGTTCAGTGAGGATCACACAACAGATTTTCCCAGTGCTCTCAGTACCTAATTGCTTTGCTTCTATGCAGTGGGAATACATCACTACTTCCTCCTCTCAAAGCTAAATCCCACGTGCGGAGGGAGTGTTTTAAAATGTATTACCTCCCCCACCAAATCTATAACCCTTTGGGAGAGAAAGCAAGGGGGCTCTCCATTCCCATAGACAAATGTAAGAAAAAGCCCCCTACTTTTCATACACAGGGACCTCGTGATCACCAGTATGGTTGCCAGGGTGCCTGGAGTTTGACTCACACACATCTGCTCTAAGAAGTGGACTTTGCCCACCGTTTCTAAGGCTTATGTGAATACTATAAGCCTCAGCTTTGCAGCAGCATTCTACATCTCTGGATGGGTGTTAGCCAGAACTACAGATGAGCCTTCAGCTGCTCCTTGTGTGCACAATCTTGGCCATTGCAGTGGAAGAAGCCACGCCGCCAAGAACTGTACAGGCAAACAGTTTCCAGCCTGTTTCCATGAACCAAAGGCTAACACCACCAGAATCCATCTTGTTTTCCTGACTCCATCACAGCAAAGCAAGAGACTCACGTATCCAACAGCTGCTTCAACTTCTGCATAAGGCAATCAAGCTTATATTAGGCATGGATACTGCCAGACTGCCTAAGCTTTTGTCCAATGGAACCCAAGACAAAGGATGGTGCCAGCAGTGGAGTAAAGAAGAGGAAGAACAGCTTCACTCAGAGCCATAGTTATTGTATAAATCAAGTGTCACCTTAGGTATCAATTTGACCCTCTATTGTCACTTATAGATAAGTTTGGATAGTTTGTCTAATCACCTCCACCCAATACCTCCACCCATGCCCTGCCCTAACTTTCACACTGGAGCCTCCCCCTTGCCCATTGTTACCTGGAAGCCCAATCAGGTAACCAGGGCCAGGTCCGCTCATTGGCCAGGTATGGGTATCCAATCAGGTGCCCCTAATAAACTGTCCATTGGCTACCACACAAGTCCAGCCCTTATGGTCACTGTGGAGCCTCCCCTTTTTTCTGAGGTCATGTACCAGCTGACCACCTGTCATCCACCCCTGAACCTCCTACCCCCTTAGGGGTCAAGGTAGTCCTTATAACCTCTGACCCAACATTCTGCACGTTTGCATCTAGCAGTACCCCATTCCTGCTGTTTAGATACATCCTTGATTCTTGGCCATTTGAGGGTCCCCTATCTCTAGTCCTCGTTTGTCGCCATTGGAGCCTTCCTTGAAGACTACGATCGGTAATTATCACCCTGTTTGTCCATCCTTATGTTACCTCTATGCATTTCTCTCTATTTTTATTAGGTCTGTATGTATATGAGTCTATTATCTTGTATGTGTGTGTTCTGTATTTTTCTGTAATAAAATAATTGTTTTACTTAATTAGTGTCCTTGGTAAATTTAGCAATAATTTCTGGAGGTGGAATCCTGTATACACAGATTCTAGATCTCTTTTTAAGCCAAAGGTGCCCACCTGTCAATTCCCCAACCTCTTTTGAGGGCATTTTGGCTTACACAAAAGCCGGTCCCTGTGTGGGGAATGGCTACATTTTGTTCATACCATACACCTTTTAACTTCCTTAATTGGGGTGGGAGTTGGAAGGGAGGTAATGCATCCGCAAGGGGGGAAGAGTTTTGGAAGGGACTATGGACTGGAAAGTAGAAGCGTAGAATCTTCCCCATTACAATTCCCACCCGTGAAATGTCACAGGCTAATACTAATACTAAGAGCCCTGTGGTGCAGAGTGGTAAAGTTACAGTTCTGCAGTCAGAGCCCTCTGCTCATGACCTGAGTTCGATCCCAGCAAAAGCTGGTTCAGGTAGCCGGCTCCAGGTTGACTCAGCTTTCCATCCTTCCGGAGGTTGGTAACATGAGTACCTAGCTTGCTGGGGGGAAAGTGTAGATGACTGGGAAAGGCATTGGCAAACCACCCCGTAAAAAGTCTGCTGTGAAAACGTTGTGAAAGCAACATCACCCCAGAGTCGAAAACGACTGGTGCTTGCACAGGAGACTACTTTTACCTTTAATGTTAATACACTGTCCAATTGCAACTGACTTATGGCCAGCCCTCATGGGGTTTTCAAGGCAAGAGATGAAAAGAGATGTTTTCCTTTGCTTCCTTCTGCCTTTAGAATCCCTGGTGTATTCAAAAGGCTAACCATGTTGATCAACCATATTGTGTCCAGTGGTCAGGGCTTTATTTGTAGCAGGAACTCCTTTGTATATAAGGCCACACACCCCTGATGTAGGCAGTCCTACAAGAGCTTACAAGGTACATGGCCTACTGTAAGCTTCAGGAGGATTGACTACATCAGAGGTGTGTGGCCTAATATGCAAAGGAGTTCCTGCTGCAAATAAAGTCCTGCCAGTAGCTCCTTAGAGAAGATAAGGATTTTGGGGGTATGAGCTTTCAAGTTGAAGCTCTCTTCACCAGGTATCTGTCTTCCTCAATGGTCTCCCATCCAAGTGTTAACTACTTAGTTAAGGCATCCCTTTGATGAAAGGATAGTCTAGGGCTATTCAGGCAGCTCTAGTATGTGTCTTAATCAGTGTTCTCTCTAAACTGAGTTAGTGTGAGCTAGCTCATAGATTTTTAGCCTCCAGCTCACACATTTTTGTCTTAGCTCCAGCACGATGACCCCAGAGCACACTGATTTATGCAGTAGCTCACAAAGTAGAATTTTTGCTCACAAGACTCTGCAGCTTAGACGGAACATTAGTCGTAATATATTTGCTAGTTTCAGTTTCACACATTTTAATGCCACACCAAGAACTTAAATACGCATGGGGTGAGGTGATGCAAATACAGGCTGGGTCAGTTCAGTCCCAGGGCAAAGTAAACAGGCTTGTGGCTGCTGTTTTTGAGGTCTTTTTATCCTCTGCAGTCTGTTCCTGCACATATCACCGAGCATGTGTCTTCAGTCCATGTCTCCCAACTGTTCCTTGAAATGCTGTGCTGTACAAATGTCCTGTTGCAGCTGTGATAGAAATGTTGCTATACCACACAAAATTACCTACAATTTTCAGGAATATTCCTCTGAAAGCATATGTAGTTGGTATGTTGCCTGTATCTACTGAGGCACGGCATGTCTTTCCGCAGCTGTAGGCACCGATGTTTATTCTTGGCTTTTGTAACTCTATCTGCCTCTTTGCACTGAATGACATTTCGTTGAGGTTTGCATGCAACGTTCAATGGTTTGTTCTAGCTGGTGGTGGCGGTGGGGAAAGTAGTCCTACTAGTTATAGAACCACACTTGTCATGCGACGGCTCCTCCTCCAGCTCTCCTAGAAGTTCCGCTTCCTGATTTATACCTTTAAAGCAAAACATAGTATCATTAGATGATTTTTATTTTATTCCCCACCTTTTTTTTCACTGGGGATTTGGCAGTTTACATAATTCTTGCCTGTTTTATCCACACAACCACCCCGTGAAGTAAGTTGGACTGAGAAAGAGTGACACTCTCAAGGTTGCTTGGCAAACTTCTGTGGCACAGTGGGGCCCAGATCCTAGTTGAACAGTCTAACCATTACACCATGCAGCATTTGTCTGGATTATAAGAACAATGCAAGATTGGCTAGGTACCTGGGCAGTCAAAGAAGGCACATAAAGACAGCTTGGTAGTAAATCTCAATGATCTCAAATGGACTTTTTTTTCTTTGAACAGTGTCTTTTAAAACTGGAGGTGGTAATGACATATGGATAGCTGGGGGCAGGCAGCTGTAATTGGATGTATACAAATTAATTCAGATACTTCTGAAAAACCATAGCTGATTAGCTCTTTGGAAGCTGTTGTGTGTCTTCCATAATAGTGCCCCCATTAAGTTATTAGGTAAACAGAATGTAAATCTAGCCACAACTTCATGCGGTCCAATTGCTGCAGGAAAACACTCATGAGACACCCGTTTGCCACAGAATACACATAATGTCTGGTCATTTATAGGTGTACACACATCTTTATTCTACACCATCTCAGAAACTGAGCCTAATTAAAGTTTCCTAAATGGCAGTGTTTAAAGGCAAGTCCACAATCACATGCTATGTTGGGAAATTAAAATGGCCCGAGGGCAAGCCAGGCTGAGTAGCCACTCTATGAGCAAGCCCCGTAGGGGCTGCTCAGCACAGATCTCTGATGGGTGGAATCAGTGGGTACTAAGGCACCTGTTGCCTCCTCCTTGAGTTGCCAACCTTCAGGTGATAGCTGGAGATCTCCAGGTGATTAGAGATCAGTTCTTCTGATGAAAATGATTGTTTTGGAAACTGGACTCTATAGCACAGGGGTGGCCAAACTTGCTTAACATAAGAGGCACATAGAATAAATGTCAGATATTTTGAGAGCAGAAAGGAAGGAAGGCAAATAGATTTGAAAAGCAGAAAGAAATCAACTTGAAGTGCATTCTCCAAGCTGGCCAACAGGGTGGTGGGGGCTTTGAGACCCACACAATATGTGTGAAAGAGCCACATGTGGCTCCTGAGCCACAGTCTGGACATCACTGCTATAGCATTTTACCCCATCAAAGCCCCTTTCCTCCTCAAACTCCACCTCCAAAATATTCAGCTATTTCCCAACCTGAAGCTGGCAACCCTGGTTAGAAAGGAGGCCGGGTGGAGGCTGAAGAAGACTGCAGATGTATACGGTGCCCATCTCTCGGAATCAGAGACTCAGAGCAGCTTACAATCTCCTTTATCTCCTTCCCCCACAACAGACACCCTGTGAGGTGGGTGGGGCTAGGAGGACTCTCACAGCAGCTGCCCTTTCAAGGACAACCTCTGCCAGAGCTATGGCTGACCCAAGGCCATTCCAGCAGCTGCAAGTGGAGGAGTGGGGAATCAAACCCGGTTCTCCCAGAGAAGAGTCCACACACTTCACCACTACACCAAACTGGCTCTCTGAGCAGGTAGCAAGGCTACCCAGGCTTAGCTCTGCTTGGTTTTGGCTCTTTGCGGCCCTCTGGCTATCTGCCCTGCAACTTAAATGGCCAGTCTGTTGCCCCTGATGTTTGCTGCTGTGGGGCTATGCCAGAGTTCCTTTCCTGCGCCCACCTCGCGTGTGGCTGCTGCCCTTCTTTAGGCCTCACTGAGCGAAACCTGTTTCCAATTTTAACTTGGCCAGGGCGCCCTTCAGCCGCTGCTCCGATGGCGCCCGGATTCTGGCCTCTCGCCGCCCCCCTTTTTGCAAGCCTTTTCCCGCCGTTTCCCCTCGCCTCAGTAGCCCCGGGCGGCACGCCTGTCCTTCGCCCCCCTCCTCCATAAAGTCAACCCAGAAGCCTCGGGCAGGCCAAAGAACCCAGCAGCGCCAACAAAGTGGGCCTCTCCTTGAAAGCAAAGCGGGCAGGGGGGCGGGAGGAGGAGGAGGAGGAGGCCAAGAGGAAATGGCTTCTGCCGAGGATTCCGGTGCCCGCCCTGCTGGCCCCTGCCGCCTCGCAGCTGTTGCCGCCGCCTCGGGGGAGTCCCAGCGGCCCGTGAAGGGGAGGGGCCGCGCGCGCAAAGGAGAGATGCTGCAGGCGTCGAAGTAAGAAAAAGCAGCCGCGCCCGGCGGAACGCTCCTCGGAAGCCCTTTGGAGCCCGACGCTGCCCGCCCAGCCACCATGGAGGACGCAGAAAATGATACGGGGTGAGTGGGGGGCGGCCGAGCTTGCAGCGCTTCGGGCGGTTGGCACGGCGGGAGGAAGGGAGAGGCGCGCAAATTGGAAACCAAGATTGCAGCGGTTGCTAGCGGGCCGCCGCTTCTTCGTCGCGTCGCCTTGCTGGGTTCAGGAAGCGTGGCGGCGCTGGAACGGGGGGGGGGGGGGGAGACCAGCCCCGGATTTCTCCCCTTCCCCAGCAAAGTTAGCCGCTGCTCTGAGCTGCAGGTTCTCGCGGGTCCCAGCGGCGCTTCACGGTTTAGGCAGAAACCACCGCTTGGTGAGCCTGCCTTGTGATGAGTCTCCTGATTTTGTTTTTGGAAAAGTATTGCACGGATATGGGTGGAGGCTGCCGAGGTGATCCGAGCCGGATGGACGCTTCGTCCATCTTTCGCTTGCAGGAAAAAAGTTTTCTTTAGGAACAGAGACCGGAGGTTCAATTCGAAGCGGAGTGACTCTGTTTTAAAATTGCGCTGTGCCATGCATATGCATTCGTTTTAATGAGTCCGGAGCGAAGTCGTGCTCGTGATCTCACTTCTTAACCTTCCCCCATCAGGGTGAACGTCTGCATGCAGCCTTCGCGTGTAGAAAGCGTCCCACCCCCCACCCTGCCAATCTTTTAGTTACAGCCGGGCATGTTAAAACGTAATTATACAACTAATTCTCCAGTGCCATTCTTTGCTCAGTCTCAAACAATCTTGTGGTTTCAATTCTTGTAGCAGCTTCCTTTCTGTATCTGACAAAGCACCCAGGAAACATCGTTTGTCCAACATGGCAAGCTCTGTTGTGAATTCTCTTTTGTGCAACTTGCTTCTACTTCCTTGTGGTTTCTAAGTACCACCGGAGAACAATCTGACTAAACTGATTTAACCTCTAGTAGTTCATGGAGGAGCGCTGACCTTGAAAATCAAAGGTTGAGGAGTCCCTTATGTAGCAGGAAAATAAGGAAGCCCCACACATTGCTTGGTTTGAAACCAGGTATTTTACTGTGACATCAAAGGAGAAGTTGTCGGCATAAGCCCAAAACGACTAAGTTAAAATCATCAGCCTTCTGACCATTTTTATTCACAACTCAAAACAAGCATACAAGCCCACCAGCCTTATCTATTCAAATGCCCCACCTCCTGCTTTCCTTCCAGTAATTTCTTGTAGGTTTCCACTACTCTGTTGCTCTGTGTTATCAGCAAGAAGCTCCTTCTCTGTGGGGCACCTGTCTGTTATCTATTTTACAACCTTGGATTCACACCCTTAGCCTGTCTGGTTTTAACAGTTACAGCTGCTTCAATTATTGCATCAGACATTCTCTTCTGAAGGCACAAAAACCATATTTTCATTTATTATTATTATATTCATTAATTATTCAGGGTCCCCCTTCACTTATGCACATTAAGCAGGACATTTAGCATTCTGTGCTTGTCCCCAAAACTAGCACTCTTAAGCCACTTCAAAGGACCAGCTGATAAATCCTCAATTTATTTCCTTTTCCTACACAACTGTGGTATTAGCGGAGGTATGTGAGATGCACTTCTTTTTGCACAACACTCATTATTTCCTGTTCAAATCTTGAAAAGTGCGACTAAAATGTATCGCTCACAAGTAGGGATGTCAGCTTCCAGGTGGGATCTGTGGATCCCCTAGAATTTCAGCTCATCTCCAGATGACAGAGGTCAGTTCCCCTGAAGAAAATGGTTGCTTCGGAGGTTGGCGACTGTGGCATTATGGCCCACTGAGGTCCCTAACATCCCCAGGCTCCATCCCCCAAATCTCAAGGAAGTTCCTCAACATGCATCTGGCAACATGATTCTCCATCCTCTGCTGGTGGCCAGAAGGGATGTGGCAACCCTATCCAGGAGCCCGAATTCAGAGTTAGCAAACACTGGAGCTCTTTAGCTTGGAGGAACGTTGACTGTGGGGTGACATGATAGAGGTTTACAAGTTTATTCATGGGATAGAGAAGGTAGAGAAAGAAGTACTTTTCTCCCAGTCTCACAATACGTGAGCTCGTGGACATTCAATGAAATTGCTGAGCAGTCGGGTTAGAAGAACTGATAAAAGGAAGTACTTCTTCACCCAAAGGGTGATGTGATTAACACGTGGAATTCACTGCCATAGGAGGTGGCAGTGGCTACAAGCATAGACAGCTTCAAGAGGAGATTGGATAAGCATATGGAGCAGATCAGTGGCTATTAGCCACAGCGTATTGTTGGAACTCTCTGTCTGGGGCAGTGATGCTCTGTATTCTTAGTGCTGGGGGCGCGCAGTGGGAGGCCTAGCCCCACTGGTGGACCTCCTTTTTTTTTGGCCACTGTGTGACACAGAGTGTTGGACTGGATGGACCATTGACCTGATCCAACATGGCTTCTCTTATGTTCTTACTGCATAATGAGTATTAACACAAATTCTGGTTTTACTTTTGGTTAAGGATGCATTTAAATCCGAAGGTTTAATACCCTTTTTTCTAGCCTCTGAATCTTACCTGGCATGGTCTGCAAAGATAACTGATAAAGTTAGAATGATTGGGGTTGAATCCAGCAGAGCTATTTGTCATGGGTCTGAATAAAGCAAAGGCCCTGATGTTACAAAGATTGAGAGATATTGAATTGCAACATGATGTAGCGATGCTTCCCATAAACTACAGAAGTTTGAAAACATGGTCGAACTATGCAACAGCCCCATATTTCTCGAATATTGTCTATGAGAGATATTGATGAGCCTTTTCGAGAGCATGCTTCAATGCATTTCCTTCTGCAGCATTAGCTGTCAAGATTTTCTCAGTTACCAGTTCAGAAGCAATATTGTCCCTGTCCTGAAAAAGTAATTGAGCCTGTCACACGCATCCTTCTGAGAGTCAGTTTGGTGTTGTGGTTGATCCTTATCTGGAAGAACTCGGTTTGATTCTCCACTCCTCCACTTGTAGCTGCTGGAATGGCCTTGGGTCAGCAATGGCTCTCGCAGAGCTTGTCCTTGAAAAGGGCAGCTTCTGGCAGCTCTCTCAGCCCCACCCACCTCACAGGGTGTTTGTTGTGGGGGAGGAAGATAAAGGAGATTGTGAGCTGCTTTGAGATTCAGAGTAAAAAGTGAGATATAAATCCAATATCATCATCATCTCTAACAGGAAGGAAGCTTTAATTAATTACGCCACTCTTAAGTTTGTACCACTGAAGTATTATATGAATTTTAGGTCTGAAGTACTCTGGAAATATCTCTTAGATGTGCAGAAACCTGTATCTTATGTGGTAGCAAAATTCTGTACTATTGTCATTAGAAAGGGAAAATGTTTGGAATTATTGAACAGATTTTTAATGTTCTCAGTTTTATGAATGTAAGATGGCCTTAAGACATGTTTTGATCTTATGTTGGTCTTTGACCGTAATAAATACTGACTGACTGACAAATTTTGGAATGTTTGTTTCATGGAGCCTGCAGCTCTAAAAATACTTTGACTGGGTGTAAAGTCCATTCATATAGAATTTTGGGCAGAACTCCTTAGGATTGCTCTCAAAAACACCCTTAATCAGCTGAGTTTTTTACATTTCACTTATTCAAATTCACTTAAAAATAAAAATGCACAGCTTCCCTTCCAAAACCGATGCAACCCACTATCACCAATACCCAGGGCTTCTTTTTTTGTAACAGGAACCCCTATGATATAGCCAATTCTCCAAGAGCTTACAGGGCTTATTCTTGGAGGATTGGCTACATTATGGGGGTGTGGCCTAATATGCAAAGGAGTTCTCGCTACAAAAAAAGCCCTGTCAATATCTTAGTCCAGTGGTGCTCCTGCTGCAGTATTTGCATTTTTTGCTGCCAGGTCACACGTGTCAGGCCCCTGTAGGGTTTTATAGGCAAGAGATGTCCAGAGGTGGTTTGCCATTGCCTTCCTTTGCATAGTGACCCTGTACTTCCTTGGTAGTCTCCCAGCCAAGTACTAACCATGGCGGACCATGCTTAGCTTCCAAGATTGGACTAGCCTGGGCTGCCCAGGCCAGGGCCATTTTTAATTACCATCAATCAAAAGAACCACATTTACTTCTATCCTTGGCATGAGACTGCACCTTAAGGAGCCTCACAGTTTTCCTTCTGCCAATAGCTGTTTTGCTGTAAAACAAAATGTAAAATGTAGACTTTAAAATCAATTGCTTTGGAAGCCCAAAGCTTTATGCAGGGTCCCCGATTCTCCATGTTTCCTGGTTAAGGGAAAATGCTGTTCTAACAAATTACAAAGACGTTCTGACTCCGGTGGTATGAAAAGAAAGAAATTTCCACTTACAAAAATACAAGCACATCTTATGTGACATATTCATGTAGGTACATTTAGTTTATTGTGAACAAATTAACTTCAAAAAGTTGACTTGCTACAGCTCCAAGCCTAGGTAAGAGAGAGAAGAAGAGAGGTCCCGTGTAAGATGAAACAGAAAGCAAGCAAGAGCCAGAGAGGGGCTCAACATCTAACCCATGAGAGGGTGGGGCCAATCCCCAAGTGTACCCGAGTGAGAGATTCTCTTAACCCTTTCACTCCAGGATCATCTTGCATGCAGAGTTGCAATAACCAACAGGAATCACTTGTCAGCCATAAGACCTTATCCACTTTCCTGAACCATAGGGTTGACACCACAATGGGGAAAGTTGCTCAAGAGAGCCACAAGAGGAAAATCAAAGAATCACATGTGGCTTCCAGTCCACTTAGCAAGTATCACTGGTTTAGTCAAGTAGATTTCTTGACAAACTTCTAAAAACTGAGTTTGATTAAACTGGCAGTCTAGTTTGGGGAAGGGGAACTATGCAGGGAGTCGTGTAGAGAGACATTTATGCTTATACACAGGGCTTTTTTTGTAGAAAAAGCCCAGCGGGAACTCATTTGCATATTAGGCCACACCCCCAGTGCCAAGCCAGCCTGTGCATTCCTGCTCAAAAAAGCCCTGCTTGTACAGCTATATGTTCAAGGGTTCTCCAGATATACCCCTGAACACATTGAATTTCGGAAGGGTGATTCCATGTGAGATCCTGGTATGGTGTAATGGTTACAGTATCAGGCTAGGACTGGGGAGACAAGGGTTCAGTCTCCTCTTTCGCCATGATGCTTATTAGGTGACCTTGAGCCAGGTGTTATCTTTCAGCCTATCCTACCTCACAGGGTTGCAATGAGGATAAAACAGGGGAGAAGTCTAAGAGCCTTAGAAGAACAATGGAATAAAAATTAATTTTAAAAAATCTGGCTCCTTTTCTCCCCTGTATATTTAAAGTAACATATGTAGAAGGCTACACAGACAGGGCTGGCCCTCGATTGTCTGGTACCCTTGGCAAGGCTAACTTCTGCCCCCCCCCCGATAATGTCACCGAGTCACATGGGGAGCACCCAGTTTGGTGCCCTCAGAAGGCTGGTGCCCTAGGCAATTGTCCAGTTTGCTAGTGGCAGGGTCGGCCCTGTACATAGATCACTTTGCAATTGTTCTTAAAGGGTAGAATGAATGTGCGGATGGATGGACATGTAGGATCTCATCAGTAAGTTCCATTCCTGATCCATGTTCATAGTAATGTCATTAACATGGAGTTCACTGCTACGGAAAGTGGCCACGTGCATGGACAGCTTCAAGAGGTGATTGGATAAACATATCCATATCAGTGGCTATTAGTCACAACGTATTGTTGGAACACTGTCTCTGGGACAGTGATTTGCTGTATTCTTAGTGCTTGGGGGTAACAGTGGGAGGGCTTCTGGAGTTCTGGCCCACCTGGTGGACCTCCTGATGGCTCCTGGGTTTTGGCCACTGTGTAATAAAGAATGTTGGATTGAATGGGCCATTCCGGCATGGTTCATCTTATGTTGTTAATGTATGTTCTAGACCACAGATATATGCATATATGGTTCCCGCTTGCAAAAGCCATTTAAAGGAAACCATCCCTTTCAGTAGCTTTTGCAAAATCTTCCCCCCTTCCATTCTGCTAGCCTTGGGGAGCTGCCCTAAGATCTTTCCTAAAACCTTGTAAACTGAGCCTGTTAAGTAAACAGGGAGGTTAGTGTGATGTCACAAACCATGAACCTCCATTTTCCAAGTTTGTTCCCATCCCTAGCCATGAATACACACAAATATGTGTGCAAACTTTATGTATCTTCCAGTAAACATACAATGGTCAGGGTGAGGCTTGCTGTTGTGATTCTCCTCCCCACGCTTTGACTATTTGTTTTGCCTGTATAGAATATCTGAAAATAGTGAAAGAGAGAGAGTCTGACAAGTCACTGCTTTCTGCTCAATGAAATTATGGAGCTGATGACTTCTGGAAGAGGGTTTGTTTGTATAGTGATGAAATCTTTTGACTGAATTAACACGTCGGATTGAATGAGGGTGGATATTCATTTAGGCTCAGCAAATGCATCTTCCCAAGCCATTGTGTTAATTTTCATTCCAAGTATCTTCTTGGGTTTATCCAAGAGATTTAACCAGCTGGCTGATCAAACACTGTCCAGGTAGTTTAAAAATATTTATTAATTGATTTGCTTTATAAAGAGGCTTATGACATTTCTCCCCTTCTCTGTTTTACCCTCATGATAATCCTGTGAAGTAGGGTAGGTTGAAAATGCGTGACTGGCCAAAGGTTACTCAGCAAGCTTTTGTGGCACAGTGGTGGGATTTGAACCTGAGTCTTCAAGATCTTAATATGATACAGTAACCGCTACATCATGCTGGCTTCATTAAAAAAATAACCCCCTCTCCCAGAATATACTGTAGTAATCAGCAGGGTTGATATTTATGGTAATTAGAAAACTGGAGTTAGCAATGACTATGGAACAATAGAATTAACTATTAAAAAGTGTAATGCATTATCATAGGCGTTAACCATGTTAGATAACGTTTCTTTAAATATGAACAATTCACTAAGCAAGTTTTCCCCCACTTGGCTTTTATCCTAGCATTCCAGGGTCAGCAGTATCTGATTTGTCTCTTACCGGTTGCAGCTATCTAAATATTTTCTTTTGACACACCTTTCTGTGTTTTTAGTTGCTTCTGCATGGAGATTTTCCTCCACTCTTTTTCTCATACTGAAGCAAGAGCATCCATACAACGTTGTCCTCTCCAATTGTTCTCCAAGGTTTGCCCTGGTGTTTTCCAAACCTAGTTTGCTCTGATCTTTCTTAAACAACTGAATGTAAGTTTGCCCTCCATGTGGATGGAAAAGTGTGGATCTCCAAACCTTCCCACCCATGTTTAGTGCCACTTTCTCTGTTTCCCCTTGTACCCACTGTTACCACTAGTGAATTTTGGGCTGGCTTCTAAAATCAATTGGTAATGAGTGTATCCATTTAAAAACAACAACAAGAAAAATCCAAATTGTGGTGGGGCGGGGGAAATAGCATGTGCAAGAAGTTACCCCAGAGGATATTATCATTATTTTATTATTAAAAAGAATTTATTAGCCACATTTCTACTATGCGAAGCTCATGGTGGTTTATAGTATAGAAAAAAATACATAGAATAAAAATGCATGCAGATCAAAATTTAAAAGCACAGTTTAGGACTACTAGTAAATTAATCAAATGTGATCCTAAATAAAACCAACTCCAACCGCATCCTAAAGCCTGAAAGTGGAGAGGCGGTTCCATAATTGTGTGGATGCTGTATTTCTGATGTGAATGCCTCTTCATTCAACCGACAATGAACACACAACAGGGAATCATCCCTGTGCAGAAGCAAACTTAGTCCCATTACGATTTTTTTTTTAAAAAAATTTGACTTCACTTTAGCTCCTTTTCTTTGTAAAAGTCTAGACATTTACTTTTTAAATTGATTAATATTGGGTTTTAAGTACCTCTGCATAGGCATTCTTAGTTCTGTATAACTTTATTAACTCTGATGTATATAATATTCTGCACCAACTCTTGAAATACTGGATTATCAAGGCCATAGTCCAAGGCAACCACACACAGAGACCGGGGTGAAGCAAGCACATAGCTGAAAGTGTCTCTTGTGGCCTTGTTTTAATTAAAAATTGGCAGCTGTAAAAACATTGAAAGCACCTCTGGCTGCAGGGCTGGACTGACGATTGAATTAACTGGGAAAATTCCTGGTGTGTTGTTTCCTTGGAGCACCACTGGTGGGCAGGAGCAAAGGAAGCCAAACCACAGCGTCTCTCTGTGGCACCATTGCTGGAGCTCTTGGCTCTTATCCTTCTGTAAGAACATTGAGTGATAGCTCCCCAGTTGCCTCTTCCTTCACCACCATTGGTTGGTGGAAGTGCTGGAGGAAGCAGTGAGTGAGCTGATGTCCGTGCTTGGTGCTGTTGACCAGGTCCAAGCAGAGTGTTGCCCTTATGGTGTTGTCTCTGAGCACCACAAGGGGCCACTCTGCTTGGCTTTCTTGTTGGTTGTTTTAATAGCTTGGTTTGTTCTTGGTTCCCATCTGGCCAACCAGCTTTGTGCTTTCTTCATCTTTGCCTGTTACTTGCTGTCAAGAGCTGTAACTGAACAATGTGACCCTAGCCAGAGTTACATCCTTCTAAGCCCACCTATACTCTCCCGGACAACCCAAGAAGCATTAGGGCAGTAAAGAACCACTCCCTGTTAGGGACTCTTCAAGGGATTGTGGGCTTGCTGGATAAGCATGAAGTCAGCAGAGAGGCCTCCCCACCCCCCACTGCTCCTATTCAGCTGGTGAGAAGGATATGGAAGGTGTTATAACTTCTGATTCCCTGGAAGATGGGTAGGGATTTCCCCATTAGCAATAGCAGGGTTCTCTTTCCCAGGGAGTTTTCCAGGTGGAGTCACTTGCTGTGATGAGTTGGGGCCAGCTCTAGACCCAGGGGTTTTTTGTAGCAGGAACTCCTTTGCATATTGGGACACATATGCCTGATGTAGCCAATCCTGCAAGAGCTTACAGTAGACCCTGTAATAAGAGCCCTGTAAGCTCTTGGAGGATTGGCAACATAAGAGGAGTGTGGCCCAGTATGCAAAGGAGTTCCTGCTACAAAAACAGCCATCAGGGATGGCCAAACTGGCTCTTTGACACACATTGTGTGGCTCTTGAAGCCCTCATCATCCTGTTGGCCAGCTTGGAGAAGGCATTTGTCTCTTTAAATCCCTTCTCCAAGCCAAGCTAGTTGGCAGCTTGGAGAGTACATTTAAAGTTGCTTTCTTTCCACCTCTACCTCCTTCCTCCCTCCCTCCCCTAACATTTATGTCTTGTGGCTATCAAACATCTGATGTTTATTCTGTGTGGCTCTTACTTTAGGCAAGTTTGGCCACCTCTGGCCTATACCATTACATGGTAGAGCTTCTGAATGGAAGCTCAGATTGCCATGGAGGAGGAATGTGGCTGGAAGGTCTTTGACCGCTTAGAGGCACCATCCAAGAGGAAAGTCCAAAAGGATAAATGGGAGTGATTGAAACTCTCCCTCAAACTTGCCCTGCCTGTACTGGGGCTGACTCTCCTGGGGAAGTGGAACTCTGGAGGGCACTCCAGTGCCAGGGTGGTCCCCTGACTCAACGTTTCCTCACAGCCCATTAATCTCAAATGGATTCACAGGGGAAAATTCGTGAGGGATTTGAACGCTTCAATGTTCGGGGAAGTATTTTGGGAAGTCATCAAAACAGCCAGTTCGCTAGACCCTAGAGGCACACGAATTCCCCACAAAGATTCATCCAATACATTTATGATCGTCTCCATAGAGACTTTGTGAGTTCAAACAGCAAACCAGGAACAATGCCGTTTGTTTTGGATCAGTTTTAATACATTTTGCAGCTCTGGATTCCAGGGAGCTCAGAGTGGATTCTGAATTGGCAGCTTGTCATGGGAACCAAAACACGCTGATTTGCAGTTGCTTATTGTTCATTCAGGAAGCCCAAATGTTGAGTGAGAGTCAAAAATCTTACTATGGATGTAGGACCTGAAAATAAAGGAAGTTTCACCAGCAGGAAGAAGCAAGCAACAATTCACAGCTCCAGGCATGATCTTATCTTCGCTGTGGATTTTTTCTGGCTTGTACTCTGTTGTGTTGGCATGAGTTTAGAGGCGTCGCCCACAGTTAGCAAATACTGCTTGTGTGAATCCCTACTTTGCCATTTTCATCCAGGAGATGAAAGTGCAAGTCACTTGAATATCTGCCAGTTCACTCATTAAAGCATCCAAGAGAGGGCAAGTGCAGAGAATGACATTTCAGCAGATTAGCTTTTTTTAGTTGCCTCTTTTTGAAATGTCCATGAGCCCTGTTCTCCTTTGCATCCTTCAACATTTGGCTCTGCTATCAGTGTATGGCACTGACTAGAAGATGCTGTTAGGGGCATCTGTTTGGGATGCAGTTAGGAGCATCTGCTTGGGATGTAGAAGGTCCCAGCTTCAATTCCTGGCATTTCCAGTGAAAAAAGATCAGTGGTCATAGGTGATGTGAAAGACCTGGGCTTCAGACTTTGGAGAGCTGCTGCCATTTCGACTTTGATGGGCCAATGGTCTGGTTCAGTATAAGGCAGCTTCATATCTTCATAGACCACTGAAAACAATGAACAATCCATTTGTCTATTATCATACATGTGAGCAAAACTAATCATATACAAACAACAGAAAATATCCTTGAAAATGTTGTATATGCCTGCAACTGTACACAGGGCCTACCATGCTCTAATGCTACACATGAAAATCTTTGTGCCATGCCTTTTGGTTGGGCAAAACGTTGTCTTAAAAAAATCATTTCACTTATTCCCCCAAAGCAAAAAAATTGCATAGTTACCCCCCACCCTGGCCATTCTCCTAGATTGTCAATTTGTCCATGAAAAATTTAGTTTCAAAGAAGCCTTTGGAAATAAACTGTTTCTGCACACCCTGAAATTTTCTGTCATTTTGTTATCCCTGGTCTTCGCATCTCTAAGTGCATTGCCGGGAACAAATCCTTAATTCTGCAGTCGATGAGGCATCGCTAAGGGTCCTGTCATAACCCTGACAACATTCTCACTGATGTGCCAGAACACAGCTGACTCACCCACTTACAGGAGCTTGGGTACTGTCTCTTTTAAGAGAACTGACGTTCCTCTCCAGTCTTGGACCTATTCCAGGTGCTTTGAGCTGTCACCAGGCCTTTGCTGAGAAAGCTTGGTGCCTGGTAGTCTGTAAACCACCCCCCTCACTGCAAATCCTCCATTGCTGGTTTAATGTTTCTTTTTCCACAAAGGCTATTTGCCTTTCTTTTTCCTGCCAGAGCATTTTCCCCCAGTGCTATTTGCCATTCTGCTAGTGTTGCCAGGTCAAAGCTAGTAGGGAGTCCCTTGCTGGTAATGTAATATGGCATTGGCAACACACTGACATCATTTCCAGCATGACTAGAAGTGACATCAGAGTGTCAGGATGGCAGTGATGGCTCCTCTCCATTTCCCCCCATTTTTTTCCTGCTGGGCAACTGAGCCTGAGCCTGCTTCAGCGGGGTGGGGGGTATAAATTTAATAAACCTTAAACCTGAGCAACAGTGAGAATGGCCCACAGGGAAGGTCTCCCAATTCCAGTAGGAGCACGGCAATCCTAGAATTTGTTCTTGAGGGTGTCTTTTTTTGTGCTTAGACCAGAGATCCCCAACCTTTTTGATTCTGTGGGCAGTTTTGGAATTTTGATAAGTGTGGTGGGCGCACAACACTTTGTCACAACACTTTGTGACCAACACTGAAGTCCTCAAGAGGGCGGAGGTTACAAGCATCGAGGCACTGCTTTTGAAGACGCAGCTGCGCTGGGCACGGCATATTTCTAGGATGGAAAACCGCCGCCTTCCCAAGATTGCTCTGTATGGCGAACTTTCCACCGGCCATCGAAATAGAGGGGCACCAAAGAAGAGGTACAAGGACTCCTTGAAGAAATCCCTTGGCACCTGTCGCATCAACCATCACCAGTGGTCTGACCTAGCCTCAGATCACAAAGCATGGAGACACACCATCCACCAGGCTGTCTCTTCCTTTGAGAACGCATGCATAGCTGGTCTTGAGGACAAAAGGAGATTGAGGAAGAATCGCACTGCTACAGCACCAACCCCAAATCAGACTTTTCCCTGCAGCCACTGTGGCCGGATCTGCCTGTCCCGCATTGATCTTGTCAGCCACCAGCGAGCCTGCAGCAGACGTGGACTACTGCACCCTTCTTAAATCTTCGTTCGCGAAGTCAAGCCAAGAGAGAGAGAGGTGGGCGCAGCTGTAAAATGGATGAAACTAGAGGCAGAGCTAGCCACAAAACGTTTGCTGCAGCTTAATCTCAGTTATACAGTGAAGATCCTCATGCTGTGATGGCAACATTTTAAAAATCTGCACAGCCAGTCAAATCTTCAGTAGACAACTGGAAGCCTTGATGGGCAAAAGTTCTCTCTGGGTCTAGTTTTATTTTTTTTTAATGAAATGCTTTGCAGATACATTAAAGCAGAAAAGCTAACAAGAACATAGGAATGAACAGTCAACAAAATCAATTGGCATAAATTTTACAATAGGAGCTAAACGAGGAAAAGGAGAATGGAAAACAGAAAAAAAGATTACCAGATTGTGTCAAGTTGAAACAGATCTTTTTTTTTTTTTTAAAGGAGTCAATCTAATTGTCAAACAGGTTTCTTTACATAACCCATTCTTCTTTACTGGAGCCAGTATCTTTTCCAGTGCATTGCATAAATGATTCTAGCTGCTGTTTGTTATTATATTAAAAATCATATTTCACAATTTTTTGGGGGGAACGCATATAATTTAGCCTCTGTGGAAAAGAAAACTCTAAGCCTAATCCAATTTTCATATATTCAACCACTGATCACCAGTATTTTTTTTTTGCCTGTGTACAAGATCTTAACCATATGTGTAAATAGTCTATGTTCGGAATCTGTGAAAACCAACATTTTTATATATTTTTGCCCTTTATGAGGTGTCAAGTGCCATTGGTAAAGTATTCTCGGTAAGTTTTCTCTAAATAAAAAAGAGAAACGGGGACAGACCATAAAAAAAACTTTTTAACATTTAGATTTATGGTATAGACCAGGGGTGGCCAAACTTGCCTAAAGTAAGAGCCATATAGAATAAACATCAGATGTTTGAGAGCTGCAAGACATGAACGTCAGATGTTTGAGGGAGGAAGGAAAATAGATGGGGAGGAAGGTAAAGGTGAAAAGAAAGCAACTAAATGCTTTCTCCCAGTTGACCAACGGGGTGGAGTGTTGGGGGTTTCAAGAGCCACACAATAAGTATGAAAGAGCCACATTTGGCTCCTGAGCCACAGTTTGGCCACCCCTAGTATAGATGAAGAAGCATGCGTGTGTCTGGGGAAGACAGAGTTAAACTCCCCCAACAAGTGTAGGGTGCCAGAAGAGCACCCTATTTTCCGGGCAGAAATATTAAACAAAGAACCATACCACAGAGGTTGTGGATCCCGATGCATATGGAGCAAGATTTGAGATCAGCTTTGCAGTACCTGGGACAGTTCTCAAGGTGCCATAGTCCCAGACTGTCCCGGATTTTTAATCCCCTTCTGTACCTCAGAAAGGAAACCCCCTTGCTTGCACACAAGGTACAGTCTCTTCTTGACTCCAAAGTTTTAGGGTTGGCTGCCTTGACTTGGCCATATTCAGAGCCTCCAGCTTTTCCTGCTACCTCAGAAAGCTTCTAAGCAGCAAGCCTCACAGTGGATAAGAAAGGGTGCCCCGTGACTTTTAAAAAAGCCCTCTGACTTTTAAAATCCTGGCTACTGCCCTGGTGTGCTCTGGTCTAATAAGATACCCAAACGGGGCTTGGAGTTGAAACCAAGCATTTATTGCAATAAAGCGAACCAAGCAGCAAGCAAATGGTTCTTTTGGTGGCACACAATCTTTTGTATATTCTTTCTTACTGTGGGTGTAACCTAGTGACTGCACTTCCACTTTTTGACTGTTTTACTACAAAAAACCCACAAAACCAGCACATTTTAGCAAAACAAAGTTATGGTGAAGCTGAATATAGACGTGACCTTTTTAGGCATAAATGAATGACGGGTTTTCATTCTTGGGATGCTTGCATACTGTTTCGGCATGGGCAGGGGAGAGGTTCAGGTGCTGGGGTCATGACTGGGTCAGTTTCTTGGGTGAGATTCTCAAAAGTCCCCTCTTTGCATTCTCCAGATCCTTTGGGGACCTGGAGATTGTGCCATGTTTCACATCCTGATAACTTTGCTTACTTGGGTGTTTTCAAGAGGGTAATTTTTGCGCATTATTGTTTTTGCAAAGCTATATAGTATTGCCTGGCAATGGGTTTGCTTTTACAGGTGGTGCCTTTTGCTGTATGTGCCTGGAGGCTTTGGAAAAGGCCACATGCTATCATTAGCAAAAGCCTTAAAATCAGAATGCTGTTATTGGCGTGTTCTACTGTGTTTGTGAGAGTCCGGTCTTGGTCAAATTATCAGAAGGGGATTTGTTCTGCGGTCTCAGTCTAGGGATGGGAGTCCAATTTCTTTGCAAGGAATGTGGTGGGTTGGAAATTTCCATCTTTGAAAGATGTTGCACCAGTTTCCTGATAACATATCATTCCCAAGAAGTTGTTGTTAATTCCACCCAAGGAATAAGTTACGGGGCCTGTAGCCCACCCAAGACTATTAGTAGATTCAGGGGGTGCCATTGGAATTAGGAAAACTAAATGATGATTAAAAGGACTCTCCATGGTCAGATTGTTTCAGAGGGGTAGGTAGCTGTGTTGGCCTGCAGTAGAACAGCTAGATTAGAGTCCAGTAACATCTTAGAGACCAATGGGATTTTTGGAGCAAAAGCTTCTGAAATGCCCCCGTAAATTGGAATGGAGATCTGAGTCCTGATAACCTGGTCAGAAGCTGGGAGGTGTGTTGCAGAGGTGGAATTCAAGATGCAGAGGTACAATGCACATTGTAATCAACTTGATTAGAGCAGAGGACAAATGCTTAGGGGCCGAAAATCAGCATCTGTGGCGAGAGGAGAATCCTGTGTCCCTGGCGTGCGAGTGGCCTCAGGGGCCTTCTCTATGCCTTTCCACCGATGCAGTTGATCCAGAGGGCGATTCAGAAAATGATAGAGCAGAGGTGGTGCTAGTGGCATCGTTCTGGTCAAGATGTCCCTGGTTCCAAGACCTGAAAAGACTATTGGTGACAGAGCCGTGGCGTCTCCCTCAGAGGGAGGATTTCCTGATGCAAGGGTCAGTCAGACATCCCTGACCAGACAGTCTAAACCTCACAGCCTGGAGGTTGCGCGGAAGCAGCTGATAGAATTAGGATACAGTGAGAGGATGATTAGGACCATGCTGGCTTCCAGAAAAGGATCCAGAAATAGAGTATGCAACACAACCTGGCAGGTCTTCCAGGCATGGTGTATGGGCCATAGCCTGGACTCCCTAAAGGTGAAGGTACACGCAGTACTGTGTCCCTGTTATTCAAAACAATGGTTCTCCCCCCCGCCCCAGGCTCAAAAGCTCATATCCTGAAAATATGATTGCTCTCCATGGTGTCACTGGACTCAAATCTAGGTGCTCTACATCCAGAAACAACTTCTCCTCTCAGTGTAAGAATGCAATATGAACATATGAAGCTGCCTTGTACTGAATCAGACCCTCAGTCCATCAAAGTCAGTATTGTCTACTCAGACTGGCAGCGGCTCTCCAGGGTCTCAAGCTGAGGTTTTTCACTCCTATTTGCCTGGACCCTTTTTGGGGATTGAACCTGGGACCTTCTGCTTACCAAGCAGATGCTCTACCACTGAGCCACTGTCCCTCCCCAATCTCAGGGGTAAGGCCCCTGTGCCCTGACTGTTGGCTCTCCCCTGCTTGGCCACTGTGTAAACCAGGATGCAGGACTAGATGGATCTCTGGTCTGATTCAGCAGTACACCCCTTATTGTAAAAACAGAGCAGAGGAGAGGCTTAAACCTCCTTTCACTAGTGCTACTGCTGTAATAATTCTCAGTTGCTTTACACCGTGGGCCTCTTGCATCTTCAGCAATCAAAAATCTGGAAATACTGCTCCAGGTGTTTTCAGTAGACTTGGTACATGAGAAGAGGCTTTTGGTAATGCTTTTTTTGGGGGGTGGGGGGTGGGACTGAAATCTGTATATACTTCTAACTCTGTTATTTGTGTTTTGTAAGCTGGGAGGACATCGATGGCAACACATCATGCAAAAGTTTAGTAGACATGGAGCACTACCTGCATTACTCGCTTGTTCCATCCGTAAGTAGATCAAAAACCCTTGATGGTTGTTGACTTCTTTGACTTTTCTGATTGGTGGCATGTTTCCAGCCTTGGTCTTTTCTGATTAGTGGTGTGTTTTCAGCAGGGGTGGAATTCTAGCAGGAGCTCCTTTGCATATTAGGCCACACCTCCCTGATGTGGCCAATTCTCCAAGAGCTTACAAAAAAAAGCCTTGTAAGCTCAAGGAGGATTGGCTACATCAGGGTTGTGTGGCCTAATATGCGAAGGAGCTCCTGCTAGAATTCCACCCCTGGTTTCCAGCCTTTTGCAGATTTTGTGGTACAACACTTTTCCTGCCTCACCCCTTCTGGTGCAGCCCATGGATCCCTCCTTTGAGGAAGTCTGGGATAAAAATAACTGTGTAGTCTGCCTTGGCAAAACAAAACAAAGAGTCCCATCTGAAAACATCCCCATCGTCAGGATTTTTTTTGTTTGTGTGTGTGGTGGGAAAGACAGAAGGCAAAAGAAGAAGGGCATGGCAAAAGATGAGATGGCTGGACAGCGTTACTGATGTAACAAACACGAATTTGAGCAGACTTCGGAGGATGGTGGAAGACAGGAGGGCTTGGTGTGACTTTGTCCATGGGGTCGCAAAGAGTTGGACTTGACTGTGTGACTGATCAACAACAACAAAAATGGTTCCCTTGCTAATTTTAATTAAATTTAAATTAACTAAATATGCCCCTCAGAAGCACCTTCCACCCTCTGAGCTATTGGGAAGCATCCTGCTGCTCTGGATCACAGTGGACCCCCGAAGGACAGCCTCCCTTGGGGGCACTGCCAATTTCAAAAGGGGATGGAACCCCATGTGCCCTGCCACTAGCTATGGCCCTGCCTGAAAGATTAATAACATTTATTCCAATGTGAGCTTTTGTGAGTCAGAGCTCACTTCTTCAGATAAGCATGTGAAGGGAAAATTGTACTGGGAAGGTTGAGGTGGAAGAGGAGCCAGGCTCAGTGTGAATGGCACCATGAGTATTTAAAATGTAAATCTCAATCTAAGGGGGAAAGGGAGGAGGTAATACAGAAAGTTGAGGTGTGAATCCTATCATATATTGACAGAGTAGTAGTAGAAGCGCCCACTGGGAAACTGTGGTCAGACCAGTCTTAGTTGCAGTTCTAAGGAAGACACTCACACAGACAGTCGGTTCAACAAACTGTATTGGGTTCAGGCAGATATCCGAGTCAAGAAGCAGTCCAATAGTCATACACTTACATCCAATAAAGCCAGGCAGAAGTACAGAAACACAGTCCAAGAGATTAGTCAATATACACCCCACAGTCATCCATTCCAATATCCATCCAACAGTATGCCACGCTCTAGCCATCCTTTCCTATCCCACACTGAACAGGTAGCAGGCTACTGCATTTCAAGGCGCCTTAGGCAATCCCATTCCAAATTGGTTAATGGCTCACACCTGATGACACTATAGCACCTGTACTCAAGGATGACACAATCTTTTGGCAGTTCCAATTCACCTTAAAGTAATAGGACACTGACATATATATCTGCAGAATTAGCAATTGCACATACTGGATGGTGAATGAGGTTGGAGATTTGAACAAAGCAAATTATTTAATTGAAAATTAACTGATATTTGGTGCAAGGTTGTCATTTGATAAAACATTGGTGGTGGAACATGTCAATCACAGCTGACTTATGACACCTTCATAGGGTTTTCAAGACAGGAGATGTTCAGAGGTGGTTTGCCATTGCCTGCCTGTGTAGCAACCCTGGACTTCCTTGGTGGTCTCCCATCCAAGTGCTGACCAGAACTGCTTAGCTTCCAAGATCTGATAAGATTGGGCTACCCTGGGCCATCCATGTCAGGGCATAACATATCAAGAACAGCTGTTAAGATTTCTAAAAGGTGGTCCTGGTAGAGCTATTAGAGATTGTACTCACCAAGGAAACTGGAGTCTCTGTTTAAGCCAGGATGACTTGTAGCTTTTTTTTTTTTTAATGAGTTCAAATTCAGCACTTTAAATAAACTAGATAGATAGTCTGGTGTACATGCATTCTGTTGAGGATATCTTGGAGAGGACTTGATGGCTTCTTGCTTTCTCATGTGCTAGTAGACCATTTATAGATCGGATGCCCATTATCCTACATTAGTTTCTGAAGATCTGTTGCTGCCTGCACTAACCTCCATGGTTTTTCTTCTGATCTGTAGGTCATCATCATTCTGGTGCTCTCCTGCCTCGAAAAGCGATTAAGAAGATGGAGGTTCGATGGAAAACTCTATGGACGCTGTGGGGTCACAATGTGAGTCAAGGAGTCTTTAAGCCCCTTTCTCAAAAGACTGATCCAGCAAGGGAGGATTTAATGTGTGAAAGCAGGCATCCTTTCTAAGGGTTACCAACTCCAGGTTGGGAAATATCTGGAGATTTTAGGGATGAACCATGAGGAGGGCAAGGTGAGGAGGGGAGGAGCTTCAGTGCTATAGAATCCGCCTTTCAAAGTAGCCATTATCTCTAGGTGAACTGATTTCCATCACCTGGAGATCACTTGTAATCCCAGGAGATATCCAGCCACCACACGGCGTTTGGCAACCCTATCCCTTCTCCAGGTCTTCCCTGGGTTTGCAGACATGGTGACTGCATCCCATTGACCATCTTAGGCAGAATGACCCAAGTTGCTGCTTTCCCTGTCTTGCTTTATCTACCTGTTGCTGCAGGAAAAGAGGAACCCCCAAGTTAGAACTGAACTTGGTTGTTGCAGTCAAGAGCACTCAAATAGTGGTTGTAGAGCAAAGCAGCTTCTTGGCAAGACAACACAGTTCTAGAATAGAAGAAGAAGATATTGGATTTAGAATGTTCTATTGTAGCAGATCTTCATACACCTCCATGCCTGTTGCCTTGGAGATACTAGTTTTGAGAACGCTGCAAGTGTAAGAGACTAGAACCAGTGAAGTTGGGGTTCAAGGACAGCATAGTCTGGACAGCATTTGCTGTTTTTTGCCTGGTGTGGCATGGACATGACATTGTGTTGAGGGGGGGGGGGAGGAACTGTTTGAATGGCTCTCCCCCTTATGCCTGCTACACCTCACTTTCCCAAGCCATTTCACAAGAGTGAGATTGTTAGTCTTTGCTGCTTAAAATCCCCAGGGCATTTGCTTGTGCATATTATATACTTCAGTGCACCTGAGACATTTTGCTTTGGAACAATTTTGTGTGTGTGCGCTGCTATGGATTAAAAGAAGAGGAAGAGTTGGGTTTTTTAGCCTGCTTTTCTCTACTTCAAGGAGCCTCAAAGCGGCTTACAATCACCTTCCCTACTTCTTCCCATAACAGTCACTTTTTGAGGTAGGTGAGGCTGAGAGAGTTCTGAGTGAACTGTTGCTGACCCAGCAGGTGTCATGTGGAGGAGTGGGGAAATCAAACTGGGTTCTCCAGATTAAATTCTGCCACTCTTAACTACTACACCACATTGGCTCTCACAATTAGCATTTATAAAAGAACTTCCTTGATGATCAGAAGCCTTCCTGCACATTTCCCTTGTGAGATAGATCCCACATTATGGATGAAGCTGAGAGAAATGGCTTCCCTAAGGCCCCCTTCTGAGCTGGTAGCAGGAACAAGATACAGACTGGGTGGGTCTCCATTTACAGCTCAGCCTCTTCAGTCTCTTCAGCCACCAGCTCTGACAAGGCTATTTTTGGCTATCCTCTCTGAAGCCGGTTCTTGTTTTAGATTGGGGAATGCTTTTGTAGACACAAGTCTCATCTCAGTCTCCGTATTCATAGGAGAAACATAACTTGATTAGGCAGTTCATGGATACAGACTGATTGCAGTTGCTTCTTTGATCTGTGCTGGGCAAGGAACATGCATGAAAGCTCATGGAAATTGTCAGGAGCAAGAGCACAAAATTTCTTCAAATAATGTAAAATGAAATTATGGAATTCATTACAGCAATGTGTAGTGGTAGCCACTAGCTTCAATAGCTTTAAAAATAAGAACTGCACAAATGCAGGGAAAATTGGCTATCAGTGGATTATTTATCTGGATGATTATTTATTTTCTTAAATACTTTATAGCCTTGGTTAGAGTGTTAGACTAGGATCCAGGAAACAATTTGGATCAGTCTCCCTTGGAAGCTCATTGGGTGACCTTAAGTCTCTCACATACTATCAGCCTAACCTACTTTATAGGACTGTTGTGGAGATAAAATGGAGACAGGGAGAATGTTTTAAGTGGTTTTGGGTCCCCTTGGGGGGGGGGGGAAGGTAGGGTGTAAATGAAGTATTAAATATTTTAAACTACATCAATATTTGGTCAGCCAACTGGTCCTTTTGTTATTATATGCAGATGACACAGCAATTTTATCTTACTCAGAAGTAAGGCTCAGAAGAGCCTTTTGGGCTCTTACAGCCTATCGCAAAAAGAATATTAAAAGACCAAAATCTTAATTTTTACTAAGGGATATGTTAAATACAGATGACATGTGGATGGACGTGATATAAATCAGGTGAACACCTTTAGGTTTTGAGGTGTAATCTTCCAGTTGGTTGGTCATTACGGGCTCAGATTACCCATGTTATTGATAGTGACCAAAAAGTGTCATCTGCCACTGTGAGCTTTGTTTTTTTTTAAAGGGGATATACACACTTGGCCTGAATAGCCCAGGCAAGCCTGATCTCATCAGATCTCAGAAACTAAGAAGGGTCACCTCTGGCAAGTATTTGGATGGGAGACCTGTTTGGAATACCAGCAGTCAGGAGGACAGGGGCAGGCTTTATTCAACCACCTCTCTGACTATCCTCCAGGCCCTCAATAGGGCTCAGTCATCAGAGATCCTCATTTCTTCCAGGTGTACATGCACACATATGCACATAAAAATACAAAAGAAAAAGAAAGAAGATTTGCATACACTTTATGTCCCCAACCCTTTTGAGCCTATGGGTACTTTTGGAATTCTGACAGAGTGTGATGGGTGTAGACACAAAATTCCACAGCAAAATGGTTACCACGGGAGGTGCAGCCAGCAACAAAATGGCTGCCACAGCTTACCTTTGGTCACACAGTGAAGGCCCTTATGCTGTGGTGGCATTTGCCCCAATGTTTTAAAAATCTGCACAGCCAGTCACATCTCCAGTGACAAAAGCCCCACCTGGCCCTGTCCAGTTTCTCAGAACAGTTGACAGTGCCAAGAAAAATGTCTGTAGGTGCCATGGCACCCATCAGTCGGCACCACATTGGGGATCCTTGCCTTACGTTATCACACTATTTCAGGGCGGAATGATACCTCATCTCTTTGTGAGGACTTCTGTCTCTTGGAAGCAATTCATTCTAAATTTCTTAGATCTATAGTTGGTGTCCCTCACTGTGTTTCCAATGCCTGCCTCAGAGTAGATCCGGGGATGGCGGCACTTGAAGCAGGTACTTGGTAGCAAGAGGCATGCTTCTGGCTTAAATTAAACTTTAATCCTCTAGCATTTAATTCTTTTAGATAATTTTAATTCTTGCTGGGTGAAAGCCATTGAGAAGAAATTACAAGTCTGTGGATTTACTCCTGCAACTTCATGCCATGTTGGGTTCTTGAGAGGTCAAGAAATAGTCCAACAATGAATCTGGGATAAAGATCTTCAAGTTGATAGAGACACCATTATCTGACCAAAACTTGGTTCCAGCAAATTATCTCTTATGCCTTTGAATGTCCTGAATGCTGCGGAGCCTTTACTCTGGCCTGTTTCAACATTTTACTGTCAGCTCTGCTGCAAGGGAAATACTTAGGTATTCCTTATTCTCAGTGGTTATGGTTTAAGTCAGCTGAACACAGTTGAAGCAGTTGCTCACATGTTACTCCACAGTTCATTTTATAAGGATATCTGTTCTTTACATATCCCAATTTTATCCAAGTTTCCAGGCAGAGCTGACAATTTTTATACATCTGTTCTCTGCACAGATTGCCTTAATGAAATCACCCTTAAGGTGGCCAAATTTTGGTGGTTTGGCCTGGTCAATAAAGAAGCAGATCCTTCAGTTCTTTTATTAAGCTACTTTGTGTTATTGAAATTAGTGATTAATGAGGTTATGATAATGATTTTATGTGTTTTCATCTGTGTTTAGCTAATGCTTTCACATCTGTGTTGGCTGATCTTTGTCATAAATGAATGAAAAAGGTAGAGTAAAAGTGAAGTAAAGTTAGTCTTGAGGAAGATTACAGAACTGGAAGACAACGCTATAAAGATGAGGGTAATACACACAACAAACAGTGCAATAACACTGGATTACAAATCTAGAGAATGCTTAGTGTAGATCTACGCACATGTCTGTGTTCAGTGCCGTCTTGGAAATACTCCTTTCTTACTATGTTGGGAGTCATTAGGTCAGTGTACCTCCATGTTTGCATTCCACATCAAAACTGCTTTAGTGCCCCTATTGCTGTTTTTGTAGCCGGATTAAAATAACACAGAATTGTTTGTTCTCACAGTCTCTGCTTCTGCAAGTGTCTGCATAGGTTCCCTTCCATTGTGGTAGGGGCTGGTTAATGATATGTTTGTTTGTTTTTTAACCAAGGATGTTTGTTGGATCATTTTTGTGAGCTGAGTTGTAAAAAACCTCAGTAGACTCATTGCCACAGTTCATGTTTCTGCCTATTTTAAACAGGGATAAACAGAACTCCCTTTTCCTTGCTTTCTGCTCTGGTGGACTTGTGGCAGCACAGGAAAAGTTTCAGAATATATTTGCAAAACCACAAAAATGAAACACGGCAGTGAAACAAAACAAAATAAAAAATGCTTATTCTTTTGAATTCAGTGTTGCTTTTCTGCAGGCGTATTCAAGCAGGAATCAAAATGCTTTTTGTTTTTTAAAAAAGGCCCTACTTCTTGGGAAGGAAAAAACACACACCCCCATCTTTTTATTTTTCTGTGCAGTTTAAATGGAGAGCTCGAAGGGAGGGAAAATGTTTCTTCCAGGGAGAGGAGAGTCTTTGAAAAAATGTGAACACTTTTTAATTAAAAGCACATTTTTCAGCTCTATACCTGACCTCTGATTTACTCATGGAGGAATACAACTTGAATGTCTCAGAACTCGGAGGTCTGTTATAAAGGCAGCATATCAGTGAAAACTCAGTGCTGGAAAAATATGCATTTAAACAAACAGCAAGAGGGAGTGGGAGTCAGTGGCAAAATCTCCTTTCAGCTGTGGAAACCCAAAGGAGAGATGTACACGTCTTCATTCCCTCTCATCACTTGAGAATCCCATAGGCAGTCCAGATTTGGCAGTTCAGTAGATGTCTGTGGGTGGGAGAGTTAATTATGTCAATTTTAAGATGCTATTGACTCTTTCACCACTGTGTATGTCTGTCTTTGTTTCTAGACAGTGTGGGTATTGTTGCTGGCAGTGGGGGTGTTCAGTGGGGACAACTCCTTCCAAGTTCAGAAGAGTGGAAAGAATATACATGACTTCATCTACACTTATCTTTTTAGTTATTCCATAGCAGAATTAAGTTCACTATTTACTTCCCTTATACCCTGTCTTTCTACCTAATGGAGACTCGAAGTGCCTTACATCATGCTCCTCTCCTCCATTTTATCCCAATAACAACCCTGTGAAGTTGATGTGAACTAGTGGTTTTTGAAGCACTGTTCCCGCTTCTCCTGGAACTCGGAAAAGTCCCATAGCTATCCTGTGTCTATATCTGGTGAGGTGCCCCTTTCCCTTAATCCTACGAGTGACACCACCTGTCTAGATAGTGGAAGCCTGGTAAAAATATTTGTTTTTAAAAGTGTGTGCCCTGGTCTGGAAACACTGCCCTCTAGAGGGAGGGGATTTTTACGGAGAGGCTGAGCGGGTGGTTGCCTGGCAACAGGACAAGAGAAGGAGGTGGCAGACTCCAAGATGGAGAAACAGGGAGAGAAGAACCTGAGGTGTTTTACTTCTGAGGGTGTGGAGAATGTCTAAAAAAAGAAACTCCAGAGGAGAAAAGACTGGTGATGGAGAAAGGCTGCTGGAGAACAGTGACCATCTCTTGGGATGGCTGTTTTATTCTAAAAAGTCTTCCTTCTGTTTTTACCCTGACTATGGGACTGCTCAATATAATCTATTATTTACCCTGTTCTTTATAAAACTCCCAGTTCTCAACCCCACCTTTAAATAAAAGCTATTTAATTGCTGTTCAGCTTTTGAGTCCACAGTTCTGTGACCACAAACATGGGTCTTTTATGGCTGAAAGGATAACAATGGTAACTGCTGCCGCCAATAGTCTGAATGAATATCTCCTGCTGGAGGGATGTGTACTTCCTGCAGGAGATACCCTTTTACATTTGTTAGTGGCAGCAGTTATTACCTAGAGAAAAATAGTTATTGCTAGGAGGACGGGAAAGGGTTGCCTTACTGGGAGAAGACCTTACTGGGATGGCCACAAGATTTTTCCAAGCTCCCAAATAAGTGGGAACAGGGCTTGTGAGACTGTTCGCCCACATGCAATACTCCTTTTAAGCTGTGGTGTTTTGTGAGAAAAAAATTGTACTTTATGAGCTACTGGCATTAAAGTTGTGAGCTACTACATCAATTAGTTTGTTTTGGGGCAGTTTTTCCTGAGCTAAGATAAATGTGTGAGTCAGGCTAAAAACCTGTGAGCTAGCTCACACAAATCAGCTTAGAGGGAACACTGCCCACATGTGGTGTTAGTTGTAGGATACCATCATGTGTGAAGGAACACACATTTCTTCACAGTAGGTTAGGCTGAGAGTGGGTAATGTGTCTAAGGAAACCCAGCAAGTTTCCATGGTAGGGGTGGGGATTCAAAGCAGATTCAAATTCAGTACTTCAACACATTGGCTCTCATGTCAAGTAGATGTGTTGAGGAAAGGTTATGTGATTCCATGTCCTCTGGTTTCTGAGGTAACTGAGTCGGTCTGCAGTAGAACAGTTAGATTAGAGTCCAGTAGCATCTTAAAGATGATTTTTCAGGTATAAGCTGTAGGGATGCAGCTTTGCCTATGTTGAATATCTGACGAAGAAAGCTTTGACTCTTGAAAACTTATGCCCCCCAAATCTTGTTAATATATAAGCTGCTACTGGACTCAAATCTACAATCCTCCAGCTATCTACTTCTCTAGTTCAGCATGCATAATTTCCATACCTAACACTAATCTCTTCCTTTCCTAATTACCTCACTTTATAACAAACCTGCCTACCTAGCCTAAACAGATCTAACACAGACTGTCCTTTTTAAAATCTCTTTCTAATAGATGTTTCTCTTCCCTCAGTCACTTCCCCTTGTCCAGTCAAACCCCTTCAGTCCTGGCTTTCTGTTACTGGTTCTTTTTCATTCTGTCGTGTAAAGACACTCCACTCTTCTCCTGCATTGTATAGTGGTTGAGAGTAGTGGACTCTGGTCTGGAGAACCAGGTTTGATTCCCCACTCCTCACATCACATGAAGCCTGCTGGGAGACCTTGGGCCAGTCAAAGTTCTTTCAGCCCCACCTACCTCACATGGTGCCTCTTGTGGGGAGAGGAAAGGAGGATGATTGTTAGCCACTTTGGAACTCCCTAAAGTAGAGAAAACTGGGCTATAAAAACTTACTCTTCTCTTCTTATAAACACACTTTCCTCTGAGCCAACATTCTTACATTATAAACCATCTATCAAGAACTTTGTACACAATCATTCCATTTATGATGTCAAACTTGATGTAATGGCAACCCTGTGTCCACCACAGGGATGCTACTGTCATTTTGAACTGATTTAAAAATACCACAAGGCCCCTAATCCAGATTGGTTTTGCCACATGCTGAGATGTTTCTGCTCATGCCTTTTCAAGTGCCAGAACAGTGCTGGGAGTAGATGGCAGATGTTTTTGCACTTGAAAAGGAGTACATGGAGGGATCAAGAATGTGCTTCATCATGCTGCACTGTGAATTTAGTCAGTAGGGTCATTTTAAAAAACACTTTTTTAAAATGGCAGCATCCATGTGATGGACCAAAGAAACTGTTGCATCTAGTTTGGCCCACTCATGCATTACACCAGACACATATCATAGATTTCAGAGAAGAAGGTTCCTCTGGTTTAGCATAGTACCTCTCAGAACCACCACAGCTTACTTTGAGTTTGTCCTTTTTTTTGTCTCTTTGAGATGAACTCTGAGGCACTTACACCACATTTGGGGTTTTTTTGCATTCTCATTTTCCTTGCTTATGTATTCCTGTGCTTTTGGGGGTATTTTTCTCTTCTGCATGTGTTTTGCTTCCTCTAGTGATTAATTCTGTATTCCATTGCTTTCTGTTCAGCATATCTCCCCGCAGATTTAATCTGCAAGTTTTTATGCTGGTCATAAAGCAGAGTAAATTCATCCAGCGCCATGGAACAAAGTGTGCTGAACAGATCCCCTCCCACCCCCAAGGGACTCACAAGTGCAGAAAATGAGAATGTGGGAAAGCCCCTTGTTTAAGATCCTGACCTTGGTAAGAGTAGTCCCTGTGCAAGCACCAGTCATTTTAGGTGCAGTTAATTGTTTCAATCATTCCAGAGTAAAAGGAACAAACTTCCTTAAAGAATCACTGATGCTTTCCAGAGTCTTAAGATTTCCTCTTCTTTTTCCCCCTTCACAGACCTTTTGATTTTGTTTCGATGTTCAGCAATCGATGGTCGTTCGGTTTTGCATTTGGAGCGACTGCTGACAAACTGATGTTCCTGTTTACACAAGACTTCCCTCAACCAGAAATGCCTAGCTTTGCTAGAGGTAAAAAAATAATGGCTTGAGAAAAGCAATGGGGGAAGAGGGGACAGAACAGGTTTTCCTTCTCTGATGAATCTGTTAATCCTCCTGTTCCCAGCTGAGTTCTGCAATATTGCACATATGAAGGGCTGCATCGGAAAGTATTATCGAAACTGGAAATCAAATTGGCTGGAAGGAGCTGGGAGTGAGGCTTGTTCTGTGTGTGGAGATGGAGAATATCTTGAAAACAATCTATAGGGGGACATTTGCATGAGTGACCTTGGACCTGTCACACACACTCAGCCTAAATTACTTCACTGGGTAGTTGTGAGGATAAAATAGACAGTCAGAGACATTGGGTGCTATAAATAAAATGACTTTATCCAGAAAATAGTAACAAGTTTATTTCAAGGAGGTTTTTTTGCAAAGATATACAACAAACATGTGCTAGCCGGTTTCTTTCATGGGTAACAACCATCTTTTAAGCCACCAGTTGCTCAAAATGTACAGCAGCTTCAACTTGCGGTAACCTTTCCAATTCGTATAGACCAAATATCTCCACTTAATTCCTGGATTAAGGATTCCTACTACCAAGCTGATTTTCACTTTTTGGATTCCTACTACCAAGCTGAGACTATTGGCAATAGATCAGCTTTAGATGCAGTAATTACAGGAGAGGATATTAATGCAGATTCATGGACAACACCAGTGAGCTACAGTAGCTGTCCTACATAAGATGGTAGGTCTCAGTTGGGGAGTTTATGCAGCTGTTGGAGGACAGACTTAAACATTGCTCCCTTACAATTCTTTTTTGTTACAGTCTTTTGGGTTATGCTCATTGCCATCGAAGTGGGCCTCTCCTCATATCCTTTCTTCGCCTGCCTTTCGACAAATTACCAGAAAACTGGAAGCATGCTCGGATTCCTTTACACCTTGAGCTGGTGAGCAAAGTGGAGATACTGGCATGAGTGCCACTTATGGAAACTGTGGTGGGTTTAAGGTGCTTCACTGCAAGAGAGCCTAAGGGTGTCTCTGGAAAGCTAGTGGCGGTTACTGCCAGAATTGGCCAGAATGACACAGGATTTTCAATTGTGTACATCTGTTTTTGCCACTTCCTGGCAGGATTGCGTGCAGACTTCCTTGGGATCAAGGCAGCCAGACACAGAACCATGAATCCCTAGCCAAAGCTGTAGGTCAGAAAGCGATGGAGGTCTTGTCTACTGCTTTGCTTTCTCCTTATCCCTGGCAATGAATCAGAGTTGCCATCTGCTAAATTATTTTGGTCTTCAGTGTCAGACTTTTAAAGATGAAATAGTTCTACCCTCACTCTCACAGGCACAGCTTTTGTTCAAGGGAAAAACAGATTCTGCCAGGATATGCAATTGCCCATTTTGTGTGTACTTCTAAGAGCTAATGATACCCCTGGGTAAGGATGGGTTGGTGTGCGATGGCATTTTGATGGTTTCATTTAGGATGCATTTGATTAAAGCTGTCCAAAATTATGTTGATAATTTTGGTTTTGTTTTTTTAAAAATATATAATCTATTTTGTGTATTTTATTGATATCATAAGCTGCCGAGCTCCATAAGGGTGGCTAATAAGTATTTTAAATAAGTAAATAAAATCTACCCCTGCTCTCTGGGCCATGCAGTGAATTAGTGGATTGCAGTAGGCCCTATCAGAGCAGCCCTGTAAGCTCTTGGAGGATTGGCTACATTATGGGTGTGTGGCCTAATATGCAAAGGAGTTCCTGCTATTAAAAAAGCCCTGGTGGATTTAGGGAGTGACTTAGTCTTCGGGCTTCTGTCCTCTGAAGACACTGCTGGAAACTTCTAGTGTGTAGATGGTTTTGAGCTCCGTTTGCAGAGGTCTTCGGTGGGGGAGAATGTCTGAGTCAGAACTGAGCAACCTTCAAAAGAACTCTTTGAGAAGAAGTTTCAGATGGGAAAAATAGGATTAGTCCTCAAGATGGTAATTTTCCTTTTGCTGATGTCATCTCCTGCGGAGTGTTGATGGGAGCCTGCATGGGTGGGCAGGAGGATATCCATGTGGATTCATTTGGAAGGCTGTGATGTGAGGATTCAGCGCTGCGAGTCTTGATTAAGAAAAGTGCAAATGTGTATTCTGTGATCGCTACAACTTCAAGGGTTCTCAGTAATTGTACTGTTGTGTGTTTTCCCCCCTGCAGGATTGCAGTCATGCTCATAGATGTTGTGCAGTGTCCTCATGGAGACGATAGTGTATGTATGCAATTATGACTGTTGTTTCCTAATGAATATTGCATGGTCTGAAAGAATATTGATACAGCTATCTTGGGAAAGCTACCGAGTAGCTTTGTCTGCTCAAGGTCCACACTGAGAAATAATTAATGTGAATGCTAACATATTTGGTGCCTGAGGGCTGTTATACTAATGAATCCCAAGTGTTGTTATTTAATAGGGAAATAAATCCAGTTATTTCAGCTTCGTGAAGTTGTGGATTGGGTTGATTTGCAGCAGAGGCAGGCCCTCGTATTGTGCTTCTGTTGTTAGGTATATAGTACCTAATGTCTTTCCATGCTGTTAACATCTTCCAGTATTGTAGGCTGGATGTTGTTAATTAGAAGCTCTAATGATAATGGGTTTTTGATCATTGTCTTTTGTTTGTAGACTGGGAAGGCAGGTTATCAATATTGAGATGGGAGAAAATAAAGACTTTCCACTGAAGCTCCCCCATGGAATCATAGTTGGAAGGGACCTCCAGGGTCTTCTAATCCAACCCCCTGCACAATACAGGAAACTTACAAACCTCCCCACACACACACAGAGTGACACCTGTTCCACATCCAGAAGATGGCAGAAAAGCCCTCCAGGATCCTTGGCCAAACTGGCGAGTAATGGCTGCCTAACCCCAAAGTGGTGATCAGCATTTCCCTAGGCGGGTAAGAAGGGTTAATGAGAACTAAGCACTGATGCAACCTCCATGCCCTCCCTCCGATGATCTGCCCGAGTTCTTGTTATCAGATGGCCATCTAGCTTCTGTTTAAAAACCTCCAAGGAAGGAGAGCCCACTGCCACCTGAGCAACCTGTTTCACTGAGGAACCACTCTACCTGTGAGGAAATTCTTCCTAAGATTTAGTTGAAAACTCTCTTGATTTAATTGCAACATGTTCAATACTCCTGTGGAGTCTTGTGAGCAAAAATTCTCCTTCATGAGTTACTGGCATTAATATTGCGAGCTACTGCATAAATTTGTTTCCTCTGGGGCCATTTCTCCTGCTCTAAGACAAAAATGCGTGAGACAGAAGCTACAAAACTGTGAGCTAGCTCACACTAACTCAGCTTAGAGGGAACACTTGAACCTGTTTATTCTGATCCAGCCTTGAATAAGAGGCTTTGCTATACCAAAGACTCAGACTGATCCAGTACTTGAATGAGAAAGCTGGGATCAGAACAGACGAAGCAGCAGACTAATTCTCCTGAGTCATTTTAATTTCCATGCATTTATCACTTCCAGGCTTGTGCCTGCCCTGTTCAAGGTGGAGGCCTGCAGAAGAAGTGTTGCCCTGTGTGGGTGGACTGAAGTGTCTTTAGATAGGTAGCTACCATGAGCTGTTCAGGAGACAGAAATACAACCTTACATGCTTGGTGTCAGGACCATGGACAGGGCCCAAGGGAGCTGTAGGTAGGTAAGGCCAAACTGAATGCTGCAATGAAGACTTACATAAAGCTTCCTTACGAGAAGGCTTGTTTGTTCTAATGGGATAGGAGGCTGCCTGCCTAAGGAGAAAAGAAAAAAGAAAAAGAAACACCTGTTTAACCTTTTCATTTTTTTTAACTCAAAGTCAACCCCCCCCCATGTCTTTCACCTGTAGGGGGAAATGTATGGATCTGTCTATGTATTGAAATAGGTGGCAGGTTTGACTAAAGATGGCCAGTGGGGAAAAGGGCTAATTCATCCTTCATCCTTTCCCTACCCCTAACTGTTCCTCTGCCCAAACTGATAACCTCCAATGGCCATTTCTGATTTTTAAATGTATGTTGTTTGTGTATTTATTGAGACCCAGCATGGTGTAGTGCTTAAAATTTTGTACTAGAATCTGGGAGACCTACGTTCAAATCCCCACTCATAGCATGGAAGCTTGCTAGGTGGCCTTGGCCCAGTCACACACTCTCATCCTAACCTACCTTACAGGGTTCTTGTGAGGATAACATGGAGGAGAGGAGAATGCTGTAAGCCACTCTGGGTTCCCATTGGGGAGAAAAATGGGATATAAATAAATAATAAATAAAACTTTTATTTCGATATTTATATCCCACTTTTATTCCCAAGGAGACCCCAAACTGACCCACAACATATTATCCTCTCCTGCCTTTTATCCTCTTAACGATAACCCTGTAAGGTAGGTTAGGCTGAGAATAAGTGAGAACAGCCCAAAGTCATTCAGCAAGCCTCGTGACACAGTGGGGATTTGAACCTGGATCTCCCAGATCCCAGTCCAACAGTTAAACTCATATCCCATCTCTTTCTTTGTATGTGACTGGCTTAACTGCTGTCTTAACGAATTTAGGGAAAGTTTTGGGTGCTGTTTCAGTACTTGTCAGGAGCTGAGTGGGCACAGAAACATAGGTGCCAAAGACCAGGGCATATTTAATAAATTTCCTTAAAAAATGTGTAAGTTACTTTTAATGTGCAAAAGGTGCTTGATATGGAAGATAATGAGGCTAACCAAATGAAGCAATGGAAGTGTTGGGGCTTTTCAGGTCAAGAGGCAGAGATTGGTGGCTCAGGAAGCTGAGTCCCAGTGCACCTTACATCATTCTCTGTACCTCCATTTTATCCTCACAGCAACCCTGGGAGGGAGGTTAAACTGAGTGTCAGTGATTTGTCCAAGGCCACCCAGTAAGTTTCCATGACAGAGCACAGATCTTAACTCAGATCCTACTCCAACACTCACTTATAACAGTAGATGAAGTGGTTTTTCTGCATGGAATCAGGCTAACCCAGATCTTGGAAGCTAAGCAGGGTTGCCCTGGTTAGTATTTGAATGGGAGACCAGGGTCCTGATGCAATGACAAACCACCTCTGAATGTCTCTGACCTTGGAAACACTATGGAGTCACCATGCTGGCTGTGACTTGATGGTACAGTTTCCACCAGAGACTCTACCAGAGTCTGAAGAGCAAGCTGCTGTTAAAGTCTCCATAGCAGACATCAGAGAAAAAGTTGGCAGCCTTATAAGTAACTCAGATTCTTCCTGGAGAATTAAAACACATACTTCTAAAGCGTGTTCTGGGTTTTGGTTGTGTACTTTCAAGATTTGGCATCATCTGTTGTTGCTATCGGTGGGCATAATGCAGTAGTGAAGACGGGGAAGCACATTTTTTGAAAGTTTGAACCCATCTTAAAAGCTCATTTTTTCTGTACTTTTTTTTTTTTTTTTTACAAAACATGTTTTGAGTAGAATTGCACCATCTGCAATATTCCCATCTCTTCCAAAGTTCCAGGCCATTTACCAAACTCAAAAGCAATATTAAAAAGACAGCTGGAGTTGAAAATGTTGCAATGCAAAACAAACAAACAAATATTAAAAAAGCCAAGACCCTAGTGCAGCACGATTAAAAAAAGGAGTTTAAAGCAGTTGTTTCCCAAAAGCCAATCTAAAAGGACAAACTTGTATTTCCCTTCTCAATAAATAAAATGGAAGGGCCCTGGGGTAGCTCTTCTGTGAGTTCATTCCATAGTGTCAGTGTTTGGTCTACATCAGTAATTGTGAGAGCAAGTCTTCAAAATGGACGATTAAATCCAGAATGTTAAATTTCCTAACTGCACCACGCAGTAGCAGGTTATCTTTATTTTGGCCTTTCTGGGTCTTGCCTTGTGGTTTTCTTTATACTTTTTTCTCAAACCACCTTTAATCCAACTTAAAAAAAAGCACAGAGAAGTGTAGAAGCCAAGGAAACAAATGAAACATGAAGTTTGGTACCCACACCACAGTAAAACCTCAGTGTCAATAGACCTGTTTGTCTTTATAGAAGATAAATAAGTTCAGCCTGAAGTCATTTTTTCAGGGTACATAGTTCTCCCCTCCTCAGTTTCTTATCCTCACAATTAACCTCTCAGGTACATCAGGTTAATAGAAGGTGACTAACAGAGTGGATATTTGAACCAGAGTCTTTCCAGCCATAGTGTGCATGTTTGCTCAGATTCGGCGCATGTTTACTCAGAATGAAGTCAGACTGAATTCAATGATAGTAGTCCCAAAGAGTGTATATGGGAAGCCAACCTAAAGCACTTGTAAAGGATCATTTGTCAGGAAGAGTTTATGTGTACCAACCTGTGGCCCCTTTTGTTTGCCATTTGTGTCAAGAAATAGAAAAACAGCTTTTTTTTAACTGCAGGGTATCAACTAAGCCTTTAATACAGGGAGAATAGAAGGACAACCAGTGTTCTGGTGGTTAAAAGAACATGAGAGGTTTCTTCAAGCAGTCTTAATCCTGCTGAAGGGAGAGAGAATCATCCATTTGCTGGGTACTTAGAAACATTTCCTGTAGATGTAAAAAGGACCCCGTTCCTCATATTCTTTTCTGTGAACCCAGAGCTGCTGGAAGGCTTTGAGGGATGCTAGGATGGAGCCTCTCGTCCATACAGATGTTTTTCTCTCTGGGGAGGCTATCAAAACAGGTTTATCGTTTGGGCACATCTTAATCAGTTCTTTCTGAAAGCGGTCAGAGAAGCCTTTCATGGTGGTACAGCCCCCGCACAGCAAGATGTTTCCCATCAGGTTTCTCTTGAGGGTGGCATCACACTTGTTGAGGCTCGTCATGGTCAGGAGAGGAAGGCCCAGCTGCTGCGAGTTTATCAAGGATGGCTTGAAGAGCATTTCCGAACACATGAATCTCTCGTTGCCGATATGGATCACTTGCCCGTCAGGAAGTTCGTATTCAATCTCGTGTTTCCCAAGAGGTGCGGCGGAGTCCTGCTGAAAGTCCAGCGAAGTGAAGCAGCAGTTCTCTTTGATGTCTTCTATGGTCCTCCAGTCTTTCTCTGAGAACAGTTTCACAGACTCGTTCAATAATTTCATGAGGTATTGGGTGACATCGGACCCGGCATAGTCCACTCTTTCTGTAATGCTTGGCAAAGTGTAGCCTTCATAGATGGGAACAATGTAGGAAACACCATGGCCGCTTTCTACAACAAGAGCCGATGTCTTCCCGTAGGAATACATGGACAATCTGGACTGGTAGGCGATGTGCATGGCAGGGGTGCAGAACGTCTCAAAGAGCATCTCTGCATATTTCTCTCTGTTGGTGGTGGGACTCAAGGGAGGGTCTGACACCAAGACAGCGTGTTCCTCAGGATGAATCTTCATCTCCTTGTGGAAAACATACTCCCATATGTCCTGGATGGTATCCCAGTCCACTATTATTCCATGTCTCAAAGGGTTGACAAACTTCAGGGGCATTCCAGCATCTTGAAGTTCTCTGCCAACAAAAGTTTCTTTCCTGTTGTCTCCTGTTTTTGCTGTCTCCTGGAAATGCTTACCCACAGTTGATGAGATCACGTGGGATGGCTTCTGCTCCCCGGCAAACCCAGCTTTGCAAGACCCAGTCCCAATATCAATGACGACAGCTCTGGTCTCTTTCACTATCATCTTTCGTGGTGTTTGTCCCTCTTCCTTGGGCTTGGTGCTGGGCTTAGCTATCGGCCCCTTCTTTACTGACACAGAACTAGAACTGGCGGTCCCTCTGCTCGACATTTTCTTTCCTAGTTCTCATTGATTCCCATTCTCTTGTCTGGTTGCCATGTCACATGATGAGAATGCACACAGCGGTTTTCAAACCATGATTATGTAGGCATTGTGCATTATGACATCGCCAACTTGCTTGTAAACTGGAAGGAGGAAGAAACCATAAATCGCACCTCTGTAGAAAGACTGGTTGGGGTTAGCCACAGGGAGATCACTGTTACCCGGGCTCAAGTCGCTTATTCACTTTGGGTTCATTTTGATGTGACCTAAGCAGTCTTAAATATTATGAAAGTATCTAGAAAGAGCCCCATGGCACAGAGTGGTAAGCTGCAGTACTGCAGTCCAAGCTCTGCTCACGACCTGAGCTTGATCCTGGCGGAAGCCGGCTCAAAATTGACTCAGCCTTCCATCCTTCCGAGGTCAGTAAAATGAGTACCCAGCTTGCTGGGGGGAAAGTGTAGATGACTGGGGATGGCAATGGCAAACCACCCCATAAAAAGTCTGCCATGAAAACATTGTGATGTGATGTTAAAAGTCAGAAATGACTGGTGCTTGCACAGGGGACTACCTTTACCTTTTAATGAAAGTATCTAGTAGCTTAGTGAGCTACATTTCTGGTCTTGTTTCGAATATCTCTAGAATATCTTTAGGTGTACAGCTGTGTAAATCTGTGCTTCACATATCCCCTTCCTATCAAGAAGGAGGCAATAAAAATTCATTAAACTTGCAAAGAGCAAAAGGTCCCGAGGCCTTATTCAGCCTTTTTGAAAGTGCCAGGATTGCCAGCAACTATGTATCAGAACCTGATAAATAGCCAGAATTCTAAAAAGAAAAAATCTGATTTATCTTAACTTAATTAATATTCAGGCGAAGCTGACATCACCTTCTAAAGTCTTGGGAGTAGTTATGAGTTAATTTCCCTTTTTATTTACACTTCCTTGATTTAATGTGTTTTAACTTTATTTTTTTTTGTAATAAAAAAGAATAGAATTCCCCCACAGTCCCAAAATGCAGATTATATGCAATAAAATATCCATCCAAATATTTGGGAATGGCCGTGCTCTTTAAACTGAAATACTGTATCATGACCTGGATAGCCCAGGCTAACTTGATCTCAGAAGCTAAGTAAGGTCAGCCCTGGTTAGTACTTGGACAGGAAATCATTGAGGAAGTCCAGGGTCACTCTGCAGAGATGGGCAATGGCAAACCACCACTGTTCATCTCTTGCCTATGGGGTCACCATGGGTTAGCTATGATTTGACAGAACCATGGAGAATAGATAGGTTGACATGACAGTATAATAACATAATGCATCAAGACAGGATCTCAGAATTGGAAGCCCATCTAGAAATGATAATTAAAGCCTTGTTGAAGTACATTGCTCAACTGACTTGCCCTCTGCCTTGCTCTGATGAGCTATTTTGCTTCTATTCATAAGCAGAAACTCATCTGGGCTGAACAGCAAAAACATGCAACGGGCACAGTTAACCTGCTCTCATTATTCATTTATGTGCTTTGTTGATCCCTCGTTTTTCTCTTGAGTTTCAATAGAGACCCAAAGCCCTCAGCATTCTGCGCTTCTCCATTACTGCTTAACCGAGAAGCCTGTGAATTGAACTATTGGTTTCAAGCAATGGCCTTGGTTGTAATTATAAAAGTTGGCTGCTTATGAATACTGCTGCTGAGAGCCACTGCTGGCTCCCCAACAACAATACCCTGTAAGTCTTGTCACCACTCCATAGACACAACCCATACATCCAGTGAAAACAAATTGTGTGACTTGCCTGGCTCTGTGGGCCGCTGAAGTAGCCAGTATCCCCAGAATTTTGTCCCCGTGGTTTCTGTCCATGGTACTACTTTCACTTTGAATTGCACCAGCAATTATAGACACACGCTCGGGGAAACAGGATTTCCAGGATGAGGAGCAGCTGTTCTTCCTGTGTATAAATTAAGCAGAGTTTGCAATTTGTAAGATAAGGTGGAGGAAGGCATACAGGTAATACGGTCAATCTGCGTTTTGTTTTCAGGTGTTCCAGGAATATGAAAGTATAGTTATGTTCTGGCCTTCGTTCCTGTGCGAGTTTTTCTTGCTAGGCCGATTTCTACAAATCTTTATGACATCATTAAAATTTTGGCATGGGCGGGCCATTCTGCAGGTGAGTGTTTTTGAAGAAATAGTGCATTCCCATTACTTTTTTCTTATTCTTCCCTTTTTCTTGATATTCCTTTCCTTAGGTCTTCATATTCTCTACCTTTACTGTACATAGCAGATGTTTTTTGTTTCAGAGATGGACCCCCAATGGATATGAAATTGTGAACAAAGGTGATCCTCAAACAGGGTGTCCCTCAAAAGACAGTGAGGTAGTCTCTGAATTAACATTAGCAGTGCAATCCTAAACAGTCCACTGGAATCAGTGGGTTTAGGGAGGGATAACTGTGTTTAGGATTGGACTGTTAGTGTTCTAAGAAAAAAGCTCAGTTCTTTACTTGCATACTTTTGATTCAAGTTAGCTACTCTATTGACAAAGTTATAGTATTCCAAATCTGGTGTAAAATAAATGGACAGTCTCTTCATCCTCCACCATTCTGGCTTTCAGAATGTCACATCAGTGCCTTTCCTCTTTGCCATCTTTTAAAGATTTGCGGAGTCCCTTGGGAGCTCTCTTGGCAGTCTGTGCTGTACAACTGTAGTCCTTACTATCTCTTACCAAACGGGTTCAGGTACCTGATGCCTCTTTATCTACGGAGGTCCAGGTTACCACCACTGCCAGATCTGCCTTCTTCCATCTGAGGCATGTCAGGCAGTTGGTCCTGTATCTCACCCTTCATGACCTGGCCACAGTGACCCATGCAACAGTCACTTCCAGGCTAGATTATTGTAACACACCCTACATGGGGCTGCGCTTGACCCTGCTCCGGAAACTCCAGCTGGTGCAGAACGCTGCTTCATGGATGTTGACATTGTTGCCTGTACAGGCACAGATCCATCCTGTGCCGCACAAACTGCCCTGGCTACCTATTGAGTACTGGATCTAGTTCAAGGTGCTAGTACTTCCCTTTAAAGTCTTATACAGCCAGGGGCTAGCATATCTTTGAGACCGCCTCTCCTCATACAAGCCCTGCAGATTTCTGCAATCAGTGACCCAACACCTTTTGGTGGTATCTGGCTCTGGAGATGTCTGACATGCCTGAAAAGGGCCAGGGTCTTTTCAATCCTGGCCCCTAACTGGGGGAATGATCTTCCCTTGGAGAGCCAGGCCCTGTGGAACTTACTTCAGGAACCTGTAAAACAGCTTTTCCATCAGGCCTTCAACTGAGGCAGTGGGCATCACTTGTTTCTGGTCTCCCCCTCTCATTCTTTCATTCTGGTGCTGTGGAACCTGATGGATCTGGTCCGATAGGCCATGCCTGTTGAGGCTGAATGTGTTATTTTTAACTTCTGTAATCTTTGCTTTTTATATATTTTAATTTGTTTTTAACTGCTCGATTGTTGTTCTTGTGCTGTAACCTGCCCTGAGCCTGTTTTATGGGAAGGGTGGGCTATAAATAAAATAAATAAATAACTACACAGTTGCCTCATCAGAATAAACCTGTCCAAAAAGTGACTCTTAATTGGATTCAAAGGCATTGATACCTCCTGAAATTATCTGCAAAAATCCACATCCAGTATTTATTTATTTATTTATTATATTTATATATTGCCCTCCCCTAACGAGCTCAGGGTGGCTAACAACAGTTAAAATAGTTAAAAATAGAAATACAATAAAATCATGAAAAGTCATTTCAAACACTTACAGTTACACTTACACTACAATTGCAATCCCTAAAATCCAAGATGGACAGTCTCTGCTGGTGTCAGAATTATTGATTTGTATTTAGCGCTAAGTGCATTAGTGATGTTAAATATTATTTGGCGCTCTATATTTATACTGGGATGGGTTCAGATATCAGTGCTGTGGGATGGTGGTGTAGTGGTCACTTCCCCATTAAGTATTAAAAGCCAATTTGAACAATTCCGTTTTACAGGCCCTGCGGAACTGTGACAAGTCCTGCAGGGCCCTGATGTTTTCGGGGAGAGTGTTCCACAGGGCAGGAGCTGCCACCGAAAAGGCTCTAGCTCTGGTGGTAGAGTTGAGTGTCTTTTGTCCTGGGGATGATTAGGAGATTTTGTGAACTTGATTGTAGTGTTCTCTGGGGCTCCTATGGGGAAAGGCTGTTCTGTAGGTTGACAGGTGCCTAGCCATATAGGACTTTAAAGGTCTAAACTGTTTCTAGAACAGGGACCTAGGATCCTTGGTTACATTTGGCTCTGCCTTGGTTACATTTGGACTTTGATGCACTCCCCACCCCCACAAAAAAAACTACACAAAGACCTGAAAGTCCTATATAAAATATCCTTGTGCTTATAAAGAGCCCACACTTTCAAGGTATGACATAATTGGTTGTTCCCTATTAAGTGCTCTGTTCCTTTTTTTGAGGGCACATCCCCATGATGGTTGTTTGGGGTTTGTGAGCTCTTAACACCTTCTGCATTTGTCCTGTGATGCACTCAATTTCTGGATTTTTTAAATAAATAAATAAAATAAAAATGATGCCTCTGATTTCCTATATGAGGGTGATGTAGGTGTGGCCATGGGGACTTTATGTAATTACAATTACAAATTATAATTACAAATAAGTAATATATAAGGCAATATATAATTCTGGGAACCGCTGTTCCTTCTGTCCTCCCCACAGGAGGAGCCTACTTTCCTGGAGCAGCATCAAATTCAGCATGTCCATCGACTGATGAAGAAGCCGCCACCACAGTGAGGGCCGTTCTGTTATTTGGAATCTTTTCCTTTAAAGCCAGGGGGTGGGGAGTGGGAGTGCACAGCCAAAATGTCTTCATATCACATCTCCAACTGACCAAACTCTTGCTAGAACAGGGAGGAGAGATCCAAGTCGTAGAGTGAAAAGAGTGGGCGAGGGTGTGATAGTTGCCAATGAATGATGGGGGGAGGGAAGAGTCGGCCTGCCCCACTTGGCTCATGACTTAGCACTGAAGCAGAGTGCTAAAGGGCAAAGCTATACTTAGGAGCCTCTTAAAATGCTTTTCTGTAGGCAATTTAGGACTCATGAAGAGATACACATGATACATGAAGCTGTCTTATACTGAATCAGACCTCTGGTCTACCAAAGACAGTATTGTCTACTCTGATGAGCAGTGGCCCCAGGGTCTCAGATAGAGGTCTTTCACATCTCCTACGGCCTACTTCTTTTATCTGGAGATACCAGAGATTGAACCTGGGACCTTCTGCACGCCAAGCAGAGGCTCTACCACTGAGCCAAGGCTCCTCCCCAAGAGGTGGGTAGAGCTTCCTTTTATTGTTCCCAAGCTTGTTGTTCAGTATGTTTATCCCTACTTACAGGCCACCTGAGAAATCCTGGATTCAAAAGAAGTTGTACGAATGGGATCCGTACTTTAAGTTCCCAAGCCGAATGATTAGCACGTCGGTGGTTGTCCTCATCTGCCTTTACATGGTACGTGAAGGACCTGTGTGGCACATTTCCCCCCATTAAGCAGTTAAATGGGACTGATGGGAGTTGTAGGCAAAAAACATCTGGAGAGCTACCGTTGGCCACCCCTGTTCTAGAAGACTCTGTGGCCAGTGCCCAACAGAGTACCTGTTCTCAGCCCAGCAATGAATGAGAATCCTCTGGATTCCTCAGCAGGCACAGCAGTCCCTATAAGAGAAGTTGCAGCCATTTAACTGGAGAGCTACTGTTGGCCACCCCTGTTCTAGAGCAAGGGTCCCCAACCCCCGGTTCATGGACTGGGCCTGTTAGCAACTGGGCTATGAGTTGTATAATTATTTCATTACATATTGCAATGTAGTAATAATAATAATAAGATGGTGACATTGGATTTATATCCCGCTCTCTACTCTGAATCTCATAATCTCCTTTACCTTCCTCCCCCACAACAGACACCCTGTGAGGTGGGTGGGGCTGAGAGGGCTCTCACAGCAGCTGCCCTTTCAAGGACAACTCTGAGAGCTATGGCTGACCCAAGGCCATTCCAGCAACTGCAAATGGAGCAGTGGGGAATCAAACCTGGTTCTCCCAAAAAGGTTGGGGACCGCTGTTCTAGAGGCCAATTTCAAGGGCTTGTATTTCACAGTGCATGTACTGTTGTCATGTACCTATAGTAATACTATTTACAGAAGAGCACAAATATTTATTGTTTATAGCCAAAGGCCATCACAATAGAAAATTAAGAACTTAATGATTAGAAAAGACTAAAAGCATCATTTACAAGATAAGATAGAAAAGCAAGTAATATTGAATTACAGAAATGCAATTACCATTAGGCTCAAACATAGTAAAGCTAATTATTTACAAATATTCATATATGATAAAATTCTCTTCTCCATTTGTATAATTGATTTACTATTTACAGGCCAACCCAAAGTGTTAAAAATGCTTCATAAATATCATTAATCTCATAACAGCCTTATAACTAAGATAGATCACGTGAACATATGAATACGCCTTATAACTGACCATAGGTCTATCAAAGTAGAGACTTCACTTATGAAGTCTTCATACCTACGGAGAGAACCAGTTTGGTGTAGTGGTTAAGTGCGTGGACTCTTATCTGGGAGACCCAGATTTGATTCCCCACTCTTCCACATGCAGCTGCTGGAATGGCCTTGGGTTAGCCATAGCTCTCGCAGAGTTATCCTTAAAAGGGCAGCTTCTGTGAGAGCTCTCTCAGCCCAACCTATGTCACAGGGTGTTTGTTTTGGTGGAGGAAGGTAAAGGAGATTGTGAGTTGCTCTGAGACCCTGAGATTCAGAGTGGAGGGCGGGATACAAATCCAATATCATCATCTTCTACTGATGGGCCAGCTCAGAAAACCATGTGTGTGTATTCAGTCACATTCTTCTTTTGAGATATTCAGACTTAACTTTGCTGTTCTTTTCCATTTGCCTTCTAGTTTGTTATGCTTGAGATAATTGGTTATAAGGTTATTGCAAAACTTGCCGATCTCTTTCTGGATGTTGTTGCTGCTTTCAACCTCTCCGAAGAATACAGCTCATGGTTCGATGCAATTAAAGAATTTGTTAAAGTTGCTAAAGGTACAGATATGACGGCATGTCTGATTCTGAATCTTAACTTTAAAAAATATTTGCAGATGAGTTGTTGGTTGTTCCTTGGTGAGAAAAATGGCACAGGCTTTCTAGTTTCATATTATCATCAGAGGTAGCTTCTGCCTCTAGTTAAAGATGCTTCTAATTAAGTCAGTTGAAGTTTGAAGAGTTGAGAAATGTTTAGCAGTGTAGTTCCCAGGGCAGAATTTTGCATTGCCTGCAATAGGCTATGATATCTATATAACAGAAGTACTGGGGAGGTCTGTGGATTTGAGGGCACGCTGGTTTTGTGGAGTTGGAGTTTAAAATTCCTTGGAACTGAAGAATGTCTGAAGCAGGGGACAGTTCCTGATAATGGCAAACTGTTGAAATACGCAAGGTCTTGTTTGGGCCAGATTCTGACCTCCACTTACAAATGCCATAAGAGACAGATTGTCGCTTATTTTTCTTTGTTTGCCTAAATCATAATTTTTGTGTTCCTTTGGCAGCGGTTGCAAGTACCTAGTGGAAAGAAAAGTCAGAGGGAAATACTTTAAGTAATTATATCCACTCACACAAGAGCTCACATCCACCTTCTTCCACACAGACAAGAGTAAGAACATAAGAGAAGCCATGTTGGATCAGGCCAATGGCCCATCCAGTCCAACACTCTGTATGACACAGTGGCCAAAAAACCCAAGTGCCATCAAGAGGTCCACCAGTGGGGCTAGAAGCCCTTCCACTGTGCCCCACAAACACAAGAATACAGAGCATCACTGCCCCAGACAGAGTGCCAACAATAAGCTGTGGCTAATAGCCACTGATGGACCTCTGCTCCATATGCTTATCCATTCCCCTCTTGAAGCTGAATATGTTTGTAGCCACCACCACCTCCTATGGCAGTGAATTCCACATGTTAATCACCCTTTGGGTGAAGTACTTCCTTTTATCAGTTCTAACCTGACTGCTCAGCAATTTCATTGAATGCCCATGAGTTCTTGTATTGTGAGAAAGGGAGAAAAGTACTTCTTTCTCTACCTTCTCTATCCCATGCATAATCTTGTAAACCCCTATCATGTCATCCCGCAGTCGATGTTTCTCCAAGCTAAAGAGTCCCAAACGTTTTAACCTTTCTTCATTGGGAAAGTGTTCCAACTCTTTAATCATTCTAGTTATCCTTTTCTGCACTTTTTCCAATGCTATCTTTTTTGAGGTGCGGTGATCAGAATTGTACCCAGTATTCCAAATGAGGCCGCACCATTGATTTATACAGGGGCATTATGCTACTGGCTGATGTTTTCAATTCCCTTCCTAATAATTCCCAGCATGGCATTGGCCTTTTTTATTGCAATTTCACACTGTCTTGACATTTTCAGTGAGTTATCTACCACGACCCCAAGATCTCTCTCTTGGTCAAGCCCATTGTGGTGTGGTTGCACCATGTCATTGTGCCCCCCCCCCGATGCCTTTTCAACTACCAAAATATTTTTGGGGTGGCTGTTTAAGCACTTGAGAAGGCATGGGGGGGAACAAGAATGCATGATGCCACCATGCTGCTGGGTCTTGCGGAAATTAAAAATGGCTAAATTTTCATTTGAAAAGATGTTGGTGGCCACAGGTTCTCCCACGCTTGCTCATAACATGTAGTTATAGGCTCCATGAATGATCTTTGCTATGCCTGTATTACAGAATAAAACACTGAATGCTGCTTCTGGAGCATCTAGTTATTCATTCTGATTGCTGTCTGTGAAGTTAAAATATTGTCAGGATGGTGGTGTATAGGGCTACAGGAGAATGTCTTAAATAAAGATGATGGTTACTTGTTTCACAGGTGCCTGGATAGCCACCACTGTTACTTCCTCTCTGACATGTATCACTTACGTGTTCCATATCTTAACCTGCTACAGGTATGGATATCTTTTGGCTTACAGGTAATGTTACCCAGCTGGATAAACTTAATTAGGCCACTAATAATGCAGTCTGTGCAGAGTTACTCCAAAGGGCTTAGATTGGAGTAACTCTGCATAGGATTGCACTGTGGGAATGCTGCTTGGGATCCCACACCCACTCCCTGTTACCTCTGTCTGTTATGAGCATTCCTCTTTCCCATTCCCCTTTCTCAGACGTACACCAAGTACTTCACAGATAAATAGGAACCCTGTGGTCGAAGACTGTTGTTATACAGACAAATGGATGACGTTAGCTTCTATAATAAGTGGGATGAGGTAATTGGGTTTTGATGTGTACCAGTGAGCAATTACGTTTGTATGATTTTTGTTAAAAAACAAAGTAGCTCCAGATGGCACAGTACCCAGTGGGTGATAGACAGGAAGTGTGAAAGCACCCTTGAGGGCAGTGAGGGTTTTTATGTGACCAGTCTTTAACAACCTTGGTTTTTTACCCCTAGAAAACACATGAAGCGATTGCGGGTTGGCAAGAAGCAGTTCCTTATGTCAGACATTACTAGCGTTTCACATTCTCTAAGTGTGGTGAGTTTCTGCTGTTTACCCTTGGAAGAGTTCCTACTCCTGGCTTTTCAAACTTGGATTTTGTCAGAGTTGACTCACAGTCACTTCAAGAGTGTCAGGATCTGGACAGTGGGGTATTCTCCTATTTATCCAGGTTCCTTATGCAGGCAGTGTTAAAATATAGTAGGGATAGCAGGCAGATAGTTTATATGGAGTTCATTGTGGAGTGCCTTTGTAGGACATTACCTTATGGTTCCCAGAAAGCCCATCAGATAATCTGCACTGTGAAGGTGGATGGTATCCTGAAATGCAAATCAGAAGCCATAGTTTGGTGATGGCTTGGAAGATATTAGTTTTAGGCTAACGCTGGAACCCTTCTGATATTTTCTGCAACAAAGAAGAACGGCACGTTTATGTGCCTTATTTAAACCACCTAGATTTATTCTGCACATACCACTTCCTATTATGGGCTATATGAAAGAACCACAACATGTGTTCTTAACATGCACCATTTTAATGCAATGTAATTTGGTTTGTCCAAGAGGTCTTTTGCCTCTTGCTGTGAATCCCGTCCTCCTGAAATCTCCCCACCTTCATGCCAAAACCTGACACAGAGACTTGCTTATTCTATAACTAGTTTGATCTTTGGAAGTGCTATGAATATATTTTGTTTATCTATTTTGGGTATTCAATTTCTGTATCAATTAACTGTTCCTTTTTAATGCCAACAGGTAGCACTGGCAAGATACAGTTCTTGGCAAATTGCATACACAGCATGGGGTATGTGAACATCTACGTTGTGGACATTTGGCTTAACTTATAAGGTGTTCCCGCTTTTGCTGACAACTTGACTCTTGTTTTTTAGGATATTTTATCATGCATCTGGTGCAGTGGCTGGCTGTGATGATTTTCATGTATGTTCTGGTTCTACCCATGATACATGGTCAGTGGATGGAACTGCTTGACAAGTGGGGAATGACAGTGTAAGTGTGCTTGCTATGGTAAAATGTATAAAACTAATTATATCGCTAATAAAGAGTTAATGTTTGAAGGAGGGGCCAAGTTCTTGCTGTGGGAATCCAGGAAGAAGATCCATGCTGGTGTGCACCAGGCCCTGCAGTGCCAGTTTGGGAAGTACCCCAACTTATAAGATCCTGACTAGGGTCCTGTTCAGCTGCATTGGCAACGGGGCTTGGGAACTGCACCAGGCCCGACCATTCTGCCAGTACCACAGCATGAGGAGGAGGGCAGGAGAATGGAGCTGTCACCACATCCTGAGCTCACAACCGGAGTGTTGGATGGAAGTCACCATTCCCCCTCCCCTCTGTGCTGGCAAAGCTGTACAGGGGTTCAGGAATCATTGTTTTCCCCCAATGACCTGGCAAAATATAGGTAGCAGGGAAGCACTGGAGCTGGAGCTTCCCCCACACTAACCAGGGAAACCTGGAGTGGGGAGGAGAGTAATTGCTGACTCCCTCCTTTCCAAGCTGGCTGCAGAGGAGGGGTTGACAGACAGGGGTGAGGGGTGAGTGAAGTGATGGGGGTTAAATGAAAGAGCAGATGAGTGTCAGAAAAGGTGTAGGTGAGATGAAGTAAAGATGGGGGGGAGGGGAATGAGATACCTCCTCTTTGCAAGTTTCTTGTGGGTCCCTCCATGCTATTAGCCAGGGCTTTTTTTGTAGCAGGAACTCCTTTGCATATTAGGCCACACACCCCTGATGTTGCCAATCCTCCTGGAGCTTACAGTAGGCCCTGTCCTAAGAGCCCTGTACACTTCTGGGGATTGGCTACATCAGGGGTGTGTGGCCTAATAAGCAAAGGAGTTCCCGCTACAAAAAAAGCCCTGCTATTATCCATGTGTGGCTGCCATCTGCAGACATCTGAATCTGCAAATTGATGGCCACATGGAAGCTAAGCAGACTTTTCAGCAAACTTTGGGGATGGTTTGCAGAAAAGTCCAAATTTTTTGAAATTAAATTTAAGTTGGTGGCAGAGGCTGTGCAGCCCGGAGCTCCATGCTGAGCCTGGTGGTAGCAGCTGTATAGCCTAGGAGGTACTCTGGGCTACGTGGCAACAGCCATACAGCCCATAAGCTGTGCTGGGCCTGGCAGCAGCCATGCAACCCAGGAGCTGTGCCTGGCCTGCCATTGGTGGAGATGGACGCCCAGGAGCCACAATGGGTGTGGGCCCAACAAGAAAGTGGGGGGAGAATATAGGGAATTCCCCCTTACATGAGTATCACAGACCTACATGAGTACCATAGGCCTATACTTGTTCCAGTCTATTTACTAGAAGCAGTCCCTGTTCTCTGTTACTTTTCCCCAGTACGTTACTGTCCTTACTCTGGGGTTTTGGGGATGGCTTCTGTGGAGAAACGCCATCTTAGTCAATGTTGGTGCTTCATTGGAAGGGAACATTAAACTACTAAAGTAGGCTTTGGCCTAGCCTCCCTCCATCACCTCCTCCCTTCCAGAGTTAAACCAGCGACTCTAGGGGGAAAGCCTCCTAGAGGGGCAGGAAGTTCTTTAGCCTTCCCCTCATTCCCTCCTCCCTTCTGGAGTTAAACCAGCAACTCTAGGGGGAAAGCCTCCTAGAGGGGCAGGAAGTTCTTTTGGGTTATTTAGTTGAGGTAGGCAGGAAAAGGGCAGTTTTTTCAGCTGGCGCTGAAGGAGAAAGGTTGGTAGCCTGGGCTCCTGCCTGTGGGGGTGGCCCCAAGGCAGTCATTCACAAGGTAGGGCCAGTTTACACCAGGGATGAGCAGATGCGTTTAAATCCACCTTTATTTGTCCTCTGGTTGCTATTCAGGTGCTGTGCTAAACTTTTACATGTAACTGTTGTTTTTTTTATTTTCTTTCTCTTCTTATTAAACATTTTTTTCTATTTTGAATGCTGGCAGTCAAACTCTGTACCACATAGATCTCGACCGCTTAGAACACGCTGCGTTATGAAGGGGGCCCCGGGGAAGGGGAAAGGCATGCAGTTGTATAAGGTGCCAATCCTCCAGGGGTTCCCCGAAGAAGTGCTGTGGTCTCTGTGATACCCAAGTACAGGGTGGCAGAGGACCTTGAGGCCTGGCCTCATAGCTGGAGAGGGGGATTGGGAGTCCTGTTCCTCTCAATCTGAACCCCCTAGACTGAGCAGGTGGTGGCAGCGAGCCCAAGTGGCCGGAGAAGAAATAGCTCCCTCCAGGAGTTGGCGACTCAATAGGGAGTTGATGGGACCGGGTCTGAAGGCAGAATCGGGCCGGTTCTGTCACAGCTTCTTAAAATTTTGTTGTTGCAGGTAACATTGCAAGTTTAGTGGGACTTATGAGCAGACATACATAGGATTGCTGCTTGAATGGGTAATGAATATATCTCATTTATAGCGTGGATGCAGATAAATGACATGCACAGGGTTGTGGGTTTTTTGTAGAAAAAGCCCAGCAGGAACTCATTTTCATATCCGGCCACATTCCCTGACACCAAGCCAGCCAGAATTGCATTCCTGTGCATTCGTGCTCAAAAAGCCCAGGACATACACATAAACACTAGGCCATGCAGAAAACAGTGTGCAAGTTCAAATACTGCAACTGATGAATATTTTGAACCTAGTGTACGGGAAGTGACCCCTAACCAAAAGATCCAGTGTCCCACCTAGTCTTTAGATCTGGCAATCAGTTTTAGGATAAACAAACATGGCTTACAAAAGGCACAATAGAGCCTTCTGTACTGTTGGGGGGTGGGGTTCAGACCGTTGTTCTTTGCATGCATGAGGATTGGACGAGCTGAATTACATTGGAAGGATACATGCTCGGTTCCCTTCTTCATGCATATATGTCCCTTTTTAATCGTAACTGTTATCTTAACCTTTGGATACATGAAGCTGCCTTATACGCTGTCCAGCGTTGCTCCATCAAAGTCAGTATCGTCTACTCAGACTGGCAGTGGCTCTCCAGGGCCTCAGACAGAGGACTTTCATGTCATCTACTGCTAGATCTTTGAACTAGAGATGCCAGGGATTGAACCTGGGGCCTTTTGCATGTCAAGCAGCTGCACTGCCACTGAGCCGTGCCCCCTTGCCTCCCTTTATTAGTGGATAGAAGCTACACAAAGAGCAAAACTTTGAGAAACCACGACAAGAAGTGGGCAGTCTCAGTTCTCCCTACAGAGGTTTTGCTAGCCTCCACTTCTGTGTATCAAGAACAGTCTCTTTTTTGCCCTCTGTGCTCCAGCCTCACTATTGTCCTCGTCATGTTGATCAAGCGGCTTCAGTTTCTGATGGCAGAAAGATTCTTTCTTCAGCCCAAGATTTCTCCAGAAGACAAGCAAAAGCCATTGGCGCTCGATAACAGGTCTGTACCTGCCAGAGATGCTCTTTCTCCCTCTCTTCCATTCCCTGGATTTATCCTGCTGCATGGAGCTCATAGAGGCAGGGTCCCTGGGGAAAGTGGAGCCTGTTGAGGAAGATTTGCCACCCTATGAAGAGTGGGTGATAAAAGCTGCTGTGGCTCATTTGCTTGTTTCTTTTGGCATGTTTGTTTTAACCTTGAAAGCTCAAAATGAGCTTGGCTCTGGTTGCATGAAAGATTGCCTCCTTCAGTTAATTTCTCTGCTGTCTATCCAGGTACCTTAAGATCTTCAGAGGAAACCCCCCCGTGGAGATACATCAAGATGGGTAGCCGTAGTAGTCTGTCTGTAGCAGTAGAAAAGAGCTAGAGTCCAGTATAGGGGTGGCCTTGCTTAACATAAGAGCTACATAGAATAAACATCAGATGTTTGAGAGCCGGCAGACAGGCAGGAAGGAAAATAGATGGAGGAGGGAAGGTGAAAAAAACAGAATTTGTGGCAGGGTATGAGCCTCTGAGGATGGTCACCAAGAGATATAGGTATTTCTTCGGTTGTGTGTGCGTTGTAGTTCTGTAAAATTTCTTGCCCAGAGAAACTCACTTGACCAATTCCTTGCCTGTGCTTCAGAAAGCAGTCTTGTTCCAGAATAGGGTTACTCATAGAGGAATGGTAGCTGTTTAAGGGCTGCTACCATGACTCTTGCCCTTTTAAATTTTGGATTTTTTAATGTTTATTTTTATTGGATTTTGTTGCTAATTGCCTTGGGAATCTGCATGTGGACAGTTTACAAAATGGAAAAATAAACAGTATATACAGGGCTGGATATTGGAGTGAACTATTTGGTCAACTGTTTTTAAGACAATAAAGCAACAAATGTAGTCTGTTAATTGCTCTATTGCTTGCAAGTCTGAGTTAAACTGAGGACATGTCTTTCCCAGAGGTTTTCCTGTCCACCGAATTTACTTTTCAACATGTAACATACATTATAAACGTCTTTCTAGTTTGTCATTAGAAAAAAATACATTAAAATATAGTGAAAAAGATGGGTTTAGTAAATGTAATGAGATACACAGCCAATATCCTTTATTTGAGTGTCATGCTACTGTTTTATTGGTTTCCCACGCAAATGCTATCCAGACCAAATGCTCTTTCAATGTGTTAATTTTGCTATGTTGCCATTGGATTCTAACTTTGTACCACTTTGCCTGCTTAACCACTGCCCACCAGCGTTTGGTTTGATGGAGAGACAGAAACCATTATAATGAAAGGTGTCGGCTAAGGTAACTTTGCATAAGATTGCGCTGGTAGAAATACTTCTGATGCGTCCTCTATTCCTTTGCAGAAAGGCATTCCAGAACTTCACCTACTTCTTGTTCTTCTACACTGTGGTGGTAGGCCTGATTTCCTGTCTGATGAGGTTGTTGCGTAGCATGGCTTTGGGATCCTGGCTAATTGGACGTATAGACAGGCCGGTCATGCCCAAAGGTTACGAAACCTGTGATATGGGTAAGTGATGGGAGGAAAACCTGGAGGGTCACCAGAACTGGGGTGACATGATAGGGGTTTACAAGATTATGCATGGGATAGAGAAGGTAGAGAAAGAAGTACTTTTCTCCCTTTCTCACAATACAAGAACTCATGGGCATTCAATGAAATTGCTGAGCAGTCGGATAAAAGGAAGTACTTCTTCACCCAAAGGGTGATTAACACATGGAATTCACTGCCACAGGAGGTGGTGAGGACTGCAAGCATAGACAGCTTCAAGAGTGGAATGGATAAGCATATAGATAAGAGGTCCATCAGTGACTATTAGCCACAGCTTATTGTTGGAACTCTCTGTCTGGGGCAGTGATGCTCTGTATTCTTGTGCTTTGGGGGGGCAGTGGAAGGGCTTCTAGCCCCACTGGTGGGCCTCTTGATGGCACTTGGGGTTTTTTTTGGCCACTGTGTGACACAGAGTGTTGGATTGGATGGACCATTGGCCTGATCCAACATGGCTTCTCTTATGTTAAGAACCTAATGTTAAGAACATAAGAGAATCCATGTTGGATCAGGCCAATGGCCCATCCAGTGTAGCACTCTGTGTCACACAGTGGCCAAGAACGCCCCCAAAAACCCAAGTGTCATCAGGAGGCTCACAAATGGGTGTAGAAGCCCTTCCACTTTGCCCCCCCTAAGCACCAAGAATACAGAGCATCACTGCCCTAGACAGTTCCAATAATATACTGTGGCTAATAGCCACTGATGGACCTCTGCTCCATATTTTTATCCAGTCCCCTCTTGAAGTTGGCTATGCCTCCTGTGGCAGTGAATTCCATGTGTTAATCACCCTTTGGGTGAAGAAGTACTTCCTTTTATCTGTTTTAACCCGACTGCTCAGCAATTTCATCGAATGCCCATGAGTTTTTGTATTGTGAGAAAGGGAGAAAAGTACTTCTTTCTCTACTTTCTCCATCCCATGCATAATCTTGTAAACCTCTATCATGTCATCCCGTAGTCGACGTTTCTCCAGGCTAAAGAGCCCCAAGCGTTTTAACCTTTCTTCATAGAGAAAGTGTTCCAAACCTTTAATCATTCTAGTTGCCCTTTTCTGGACTTTATCCAATGCTATAATGTCCTTTTTGAGGTGCGGTGACCAGAACTGCACACAGTACTCCAAATGAGACCGCACCATCGATTTATACAGGGGCATTATGATACTGACTGATTTGTTTTCAATTCCCTTCCTAATAATTCCCAGCATGGCATTGGCCTTTTTTATTGCAATCGCACATTGTCTTGACATTTTCAGTGAGTTATCTACCACAACCTCAAAATTACTCTCTTGGTCAGTCTCTGCCAGTTCACACCCCATCAACTTGTATTTGTAGCTGGGATTCTTGACTCCAATGTGCATTACTTTGCACTTGTCCACACTGAACCTTATCTGCCACGTTGACGCCCACTCACCCAGCCTCAACAGATCCCTTTGGAGTGCCTCACAATCCTCTCTGGTTCTCACCACCCTGAACAATTCAGTGTCATTTGCAAACTTGGCCACTTCACTGCTTACTTCCAACTCCAAATCATTTTCTCTCTCTCTCTCTCTCTCTCGGCTTGGCTTCGCGAACGAAGATTTAAGAAGGGTGCAATAGCCCACGTTTGCTGCAGGCTCGCTGGTGAACATGATAAAGAGCATAGGACCCAGTACTGAGCCCTGCGGCACCCCACTGCTTAACGTCCTCCATGGCAAAGACTGTCCATTTATACTCACTCTGCTTTCTATTAATTAGCCAGTTTTTGATCCACAAGAGGACCTGTCCTAGTATGACTCTCGAGCTTACTAAGAAGCCTTTGATGAGGAACTTTATCAAAAGCTTTCTGGAAGTCAAAGTAAACAACATCTATTGGGTCCCCTTTGTCCACATGTTTGTTCACCCCCTCAAAAAACTGTAACAGGTTAGTGAGGCAAGATCTTCCCTTACAGAACCCATGCTGAGTCTTCCTCAATAACTTGTGTTCATCAGTGTGCCTACTCATTTTGTCCTTGATAATGGTTTCTACCAACTTTCCTGGTATTGAAGTCAGACTGACTGGCCTGTAATTTCCTGGATCTCTTCTGGAACCCTTTTTAAAGATGGGGGTGACATATTCTACCTTCCAGTCCTCAGGAATGGAGGCAGATTTCAATGAAAGATTACATATTTTTGTCAGGAGATCCACAAGTTCTTCTTTGAGTTCTTTCAGAACTCTTGGATGTATTCCATCCGGACCTTGTGACTTATTAGTTTTTAATTCGTCAATCAGTTGTAGGACCTTCTCTCTTGTCACCTCAATCTGACTCAGGTCTTTCAACACCCCTTCCAAAATTAGTGGTTCTGGAGCGGGCAAACACTTCTCATCTTCCACAGTGAAGATGGAGGCAAAAAATGCATTCAGCTTCTCAGCCATTTCCCTATCTTCCTTCAATAATCCTTTTACCCCTTGGTCATCCAATGGCCCCACTGCCTCCCTGGCTAGTTTCCTGCCTCTAATATATTTGAAGAAATTTTTATTGTTGGTCTTTATGTTTTTTGCAATATGCTCCTCATAGTCCCTTTTTGCCTGCCTGATCACAGTCTTGCATTTGATATGCCACAGTCTGTGTTCCCTTTTATTAATCTCACTTGGACTAGCTTTCCACCGCTTAAAGGAGTCCTTCTTACCTTTTACAGCTTCCATTACTTTGTTTGTTAATCATGCAGGTCTTTTCTTATACCTGTTTGTACCTTTCCTAACTTGTAGTATATATTTTATCTGAGCTTCTAGGATTGTGGTTTTAAATAGCCTCCAAGCTTTCCCAAGGGTTTTGACTGTATTTACCATTCCTTTCAGTTTCCCCTTCACATGCCTCCTCATCTCAGAGAATTTACCCCTTTTAAAGTTAAACATGGTTGTGCTGGTCTTTTGGGGTAATTCCCTGTTTATACAAATGGTGAAATCAATAATGTTGTGGTCACTGCTCCCAAGTGGTGCAATCGCTTTTACATCTCTCACCAAGTCTTGGGCATTACTTAGGACCAAATCCAGGATTGCCCCGCCCCTGGTAGGTTCTGTGACCATCTGCTCTGTAGCACAGTCATTGAGAGCGTCTAGAAACTCGATCTCTTTCTCTCAACGAGAACACATATTGACCCAATCAATCTGCGAGTAGTTAAACTCACCTATTATGACACAGTTTTTATGTTTAGCCACTATCTTTAATCCTTCCATCATATTATAATCGTCCTCTCTCTTTTGATTTGGTGGGCAATAACGAACTCCCATAGTGAAATTTCCTTTTGGGCTTTCTATTTCGACCCAAAGCATTTCTAGAAGGGAATCTAATTCTCAGTCTTACTGGACTGTATACCCTCTCTGACATACAGAGCCACCCCACCTCCAACCCTTCCCTCCCTATCCTTCCGATATAACATATCCAGGAATCACCGTGTCCCACTGATTCTCCTCATTGCACAAAGTTTCTGAAATTCCCACAATGTCTTTGTTTTCCCCCAACACTAAACATTCCAGCTCACCAATTTTACTTTGAACACTTCTAGCATTTGTATACAAATATCTATAATTTCCCAGGCAAGTTAGGCCTGCAACCTTCCTCCTGCTGCCTCGAGACTTTGGCAGATAGTCCCTACTGTTTGTCACCATCTCAGTGGACAACTCTGATCCATTACCCGGTAGAAAAACAACAGCTAACCCTTCATCTCTTTGAGATGAGTCCTCCCGAACCAGAGACATTTCATCACCTGTCGGCTTTCCCCCAAGATTTAGTTTAAAAACTGCTCTGCCACCTTTTTGATTTTAAGCGCAAGCAGCCTGGTTCCATCTGGGGACAAGTGGAGACCATCTCTTTTGTACAGCTCCCACTTGTTCCAGAAAGCATCCCAGTGCCTAACCAACTTAAACCCTTCCTTCCTACACCATCTTCTCATCCACACATTGAGACTTCTAATTTGTGCCTCTCCAGCCCTGCACATGGAACAGGTAGCACTTCTGAGAAAGCTACCTTGGAGGTCCTGGCCTTAAGTCTCCTGCCTAGCAGCCTAAATTTTTCCTCCAGGACCTCACGACTGCATTTCCCCACATCGTTGTTGCCAACATACACCACGACCATTGGCTCCTCCCCAGTCAGTACACGGTTTTGCCACCCAGCTGTCTACTTGCCTAAGGATTGAATCACCAACTACTAAGCCCTGCCCCCTCTCCCTGCCCAGGGTAGGTTCCTTGGCATGAAAGACACCCGTTCATGTTCTTACAATGTTCTTAACTTATAATGTGCCTATATATATATGTATATATGGGGCAGGGGCTTTGGTATATTCCATTTGTAATTGCTTGTAATTGACTTAGTGGTCATAAACTATACTTTTTCGACCCTGAGGAACAGGAAAAGTGTGTTTAATATGCACTGGGGAATAATGATGATCTCCCTGCAGGGTTCAAGACATGGGTTGGTATGCTGCTCATGGATCATTACCACACAAATCCTTGCCTCGTTTACTTCTGCCACATTCTTGTTACCGCAAGCAGAGGAAAAGAGTTTCAGAAAGCTACACACATTGCTGGGAGTGAGCTGATGGGAACAGGTAAACAGTATAACAGGGTGTTAACAGTATAACAGTTATCATCTGTTTGTGACCTTGGTGTATATGTGTGTTTCAGAAAGGATAGAGGAGGAACTCTGTTGTGAGAAAAGAAATTAACACCCCATAAATCAGGGGTGTCGAACATGCAGTTCAGGGGCCGAATCAAGCCCCTGGAGGGCTCCTATCAGGCCCCTGAGCAACTGGCTGTCATCTATTTCCTTCTCCCTATGTCTTGCTTCCTTCTGCATAACAGCTTGCTTTGTGAGGCTTGCTCAATTGCACAGGAACTAGAGAGCAAAACCTCTGTTTTCTCCATTGGCTGAGGCTCCTCCCTTGGTGAGGAAGGGCGGGGAGGAATAGCTTGCTTTGCCAGGCTCTCTCAGTTACACAGCAGAGCTACTGAGCCAAGTCTCTCTTCTATTGGCTGAGGCCCCTTCCCACCAATCCCCTGGAAAAGGAAGGAAAGAGCCAGAGCTTCCTTAGCCCATTTTAAGCATGTTTAAGTTTTTTTAAAAAATATATTTGTGTTTGTCTGTCTTCTTTATAAAAATTATATCTCTGCTACCTAATCTTAAATAGGTTCACACATGGCCCAGCCCACCATGGCTTGGCCCAACCCAACATGGCCTGGCCCAACAAGGTATTTATGTCAGATCCAGTCCGTATAACAAATGAGTTCCGACACCCCTGCCATAAATCTTCTCTCACCCTAACCTTGATTCAAGGAAGTGGAGGGATCACAAGGAGCTCCCTCAGTTGAACATTCTGCCGACTTGTGTAGTTTGGCTTATCCAAATGGAAGGCTGTGGCCACTGTCATGAACTAAATGTTCATAATTACATCCCACATTTTAGAAATTATGGTAGTTTCAGGCCAGGAATCAACAAAGGGTTACGTTAACACTATGCGTGTGACAAACTTGAGAATTCAATGTGGCATGAAGTGTTTCAAGGTGTGCTTCACGCCCCTGTCTTGGCCTGTAAATCCTCCCTCCTTCTGAAACCTGAAATGTAGTGCAAATATTGTGTTTGGTGGCAGACAGCACTGTTTAAAAGAGGAGACGATAGCGTGAGAGAGGCATCGTTATCTGGCATTGCTTCTGTTCACACATCATTACGTGCTTCAACTTCTAATTCTTTTGGAGCAGCAACTAGAGATTAAAATACAATCAGATTTTCCACATTTCTGGGGGGAAAACTCAAAGCAATGAGATATTTCTGTCTGTCAGTCAATACAAGGAACATGAAGTGATTAAGGTATTTTCTCATCATCTGTGCAGGTTAAGGTAGATAACAGTTTGAGTTGGGACTTGGTTTGGTCAAGAAAAGAATGGGTCTGTGTGTAAAATGGGGACTGATTCTTCACCATTCAGGGTGGAGAAAGTGTACACTTTCAAGAAGTCACCATCCCTGTTGCTTTGAGATGGAAAAGGAAAAAAAAAGTTATTGCCTTTAGTGGTAATGTGCCATGGCATAATGCCTGCTTCCATAATGAATTTCCTCTGTGGCCATCCTCAGAGGCGATGCTTCATTTGCCCCTGCCATCTGAGGCTAGAAATGCAGCCACCCCGAAAATAGTGCTGAAACTTTTGAACTCCCTTTTCAGGGAGATCGGTCTGTCTTTTTCTGTCATTGTCTTCTTCAAGAGGGTAAAGACTGGTTTTCTGTCTGATTTGACCTTCTCTCACTGACTTATACACTTATTAGACCTCCTCCCTGTTTGCGTTTTTATGCATTTATATGCTTTATTGAATTGTTTAAAATGCTTTGTATATATTTGTATTTAAAATGGTGTTTTAACATTTGAAATGTTTTCACATTTGCCACACTCAGGACCGGCTCTCCCAGATTAGAGTCTGCACAAACCACTACAGCAAACTGTACACTACACTAGACCACCAAGGAAGTCTAGGGTTATTATACAGAGGCAGGGAATAGCAAAGCACCTCTGAACATCTCTTGCCTTGAAAACCCTATGCCATTACCACAGGTTGGCTGCAACTTGATGGCATTTCCCACCATCATTTTTGAGTTGCTTCCCTACTCGTTCCCAGCACAAAGTCAAGTTCCGTTATGGTAAAAACCAAAATTACATATCCTTTGTCGTAGCTGTGTAGTTACCTGTTCTAACTTTGGGATGTATTGGTTCTTGTATGAGAGTGCCCATGTGGCTGATTGGTATAACGATATTATGCTAATTTGAAATGTGGCATAAATTATACTAATTTGATATGCATTCCAGGGAGATACCGCTTGAGGTGCTGCCCATTATGACAGGGAAAGGATGTCTGGAATGGGTGTACCAAGCATGTTTTGAAATGATATCCTGTTACCTTTGTTTTAGATTGTAGGGTGTCGGCCAGAGCCAGGACACGATGGCTGCTGCTGTACACACTGCTGAACAATCCCAGTCTTACAAAACTCAGGAAGCCAAAATCAGGGCCTCTGTGTCTGGATTTCCCTGTAAAGTTTTCTGTCTGATGAGCTCTGCTCCTGAAATGGTGCTGTAGAAGTCCACGTAACAGACACTCTGTCAAACTATGAATTGTGATTGAAACAAGGCCTGCAGGGAACCCAACCTGTATGTCACTACGAGAGGGAAGACTGGGATGTCCAAGTGATACCAGCAGAAGCCCCCAACCTTGTTGAGCCTCTGATTGCTTTTGGAATTTTGAGAACACAAGTTGAACACCATGACAAAATGGCTGCCCTTGGGTGATACAGTGAACCACCAAATAACTACCATGGAAACTACGTCCAATGACAAAATGTTGGGAGAAAGTGTTTTCCTATGCTGGGGGCAGATATTTTCTGAATGGATGCATCCTGCAGATACAAGAGATGCCTCATGGACTCTTTTGAAGTACATCCTGCTCCACAAGGTGGAGGAAAGCCAGGAAGTAGCTTTTTGCTTTGGGAAAAGGATGCAATGGATGCCAAGAAACATTTTGGTGGATGTCATGGTTCCCCATGGACACCATGCTGGCAATCACCGAGTTCCGGGCTGCTTGCTGACCTCTTGCTTATATTGTTTTCCAGACTGACTTCTTTAAGGGAGTGCATGGAATAAAAGTGGAAAGCATTAAATAAAGCAAGGGCACAGTTGCTGAACTGTGTCATGTTCAAATACATGAACATATGGCACTCCCTTAAACTGAGTCTGTTGGTCTATCAAGGTCAGTGTTATCTACACAGATTGGCATTTAAAACTAGAGGTGCCGAGGACTGAACCTGGAATGATCTGCATACAAAACAAGGCATGTGTTCTGTTCATTGCTGCAATATCTCAGGGAAGAGGGATGTGAAAGCTACTTTTGCCAAAAATTGGCACTTGTGTCTAATCTTTCCCCCCCGGCACCAGTGTTTCATTCTGGTCTCTTTGTACCATCTGGACTGGCAGTCCAACTATTAGAGGGGGTCATAAAAACTGGAATTCAGACCAGGGAGACATTCTCCTGATAATGTGTAACAAGATAAGATGATTTGGGCAAGGTAATTGAGAGTGCAGTGGCCAACCAACTGCAAGTTGTCTTGCGAAATTCATTTGCTCTGGGCCCTTTTCAGTCTGATGCCAGAGTACAGGACAAGAGATGGCACTGGTTAACTTCAGTTTATGATCTCTGTCTTTGTTCTTCCTATGGGATTTATGTGCAGCTTTTGATACAGTGGACCATGTCATATTGTTGAGATGTTTAGAGGCATAAATAGCTATTGGGAGTTATGCTTTGGATTAGTTTAAATAGTTTCTTAATGGCTAGACTGAAAGGGTTGCCATTGGAGACCAGTTATTATCAGTGTGCAATCTGCCCTATGCAGATCCACAGTGTGCAGTCTTATCCCTCATGTTATTCAATATCTATGTAAAACCATTAGGAGAAATCATTCATAGTTTTGGAATTGGGTTTCATCCATATGTTGATGATCACCCAGCTCTATATCTCTCTATCCAGATGTCCTGGTGATGCGGTAGATGTCCTGAGCCTCTGCCTAACTGCTGTGGTTAAACGGCTAAAAGCGAACAAATTGAAACTCAGTTCTAGCACAACAAAAGGGATGCTGGCTGGGGAGGCTGAGGCCTTGAAGGGCATTGTGCCACCTTCTATGGAGTTCAGCTGACCCTTGCCAAGTTGGTTTAGAGCCTAGGGGTTAAGAGTGGGTGCAACGTGACTGCTGGAGAAGCAAATTAATGCTGCTGCAAAAAAACCCCCTGCACCTTCTTCCAACTTAATTTAACCTTGAAGCTGCCTCTCCCTTGACTTAGCTGAATTCATGCCATAGTAACATCAAGACCAGACTGTGATAATGCACTGTACGTGGATCTGTTCTTGAAGAGAACACAGATAATTATTTATTTCAGAATGCCACAGCTTGGTGATTACCAGGAGGCTACGTGGAGCATGCATATTACCCATTCTGTGGTTACTCCACTGTCTGTCCATCAGTCACTGGGTTCAGTTCAAGGTACTGGTTATAGCAGACAAAGTCCTTCATGGTCTTGGACACTCCTAGCTACAGGATCACCTTTTCTCCAATGCTCCACCATGACAGCTTTGCTCGTTTGAGCAGGGCCTTCTGGGTGTGCCACCTTGCAAACTGGCAAGACCAGCAACTGTCTGTACATGAACATTCTCTGCTGTGGCCCCCCACCTCGTAGAAGATGCCTTACATGAAACTGCCTTATACTGAATCAGACCAACGGTCCATCAAAGTCAGTCTCATCTGCTCTGGCTGATGTTGGCTCTCCAGGATCCCAAGCAGAGGTCTTTCACATCACCTGTTGTCTGGTCCCTTATACTGGAAATGCTGGGGATTGAACCGGGGACCTTCTGCATGCCAAGCACTCTTTCACTTGAGCCACAGACCCTCCCTGGCTTCTGGCATTCTGCAAACTATGTTAAATAGACTGGTTGAAGACTGTTTTCGTGCAATTGTTAACAGGGCTATATCATAACACATTAAAGAGCCCTGTGGCGCAGAGTGGTAAAGCTGCAGTACTGCAGTCTGAACTCTCTGCTCACACAACCCGAGTTCGATCCCGGTGGAAGCTGGTTTCAGGTAGCAGATTCAGGTTGACTCAGCCTTCCATCCTTCTGAGGTTGGTAAAATGAGTACCCAGCTTCCTCAGGGGAAGGGGGGGAAAGTGTAGATGACTGGGGAAGGCAATGGCAAACCACCTCGTAAAAAGTCTGCCGTGAAAATGTTGTGAAAGCAACGTCACCCCAGAGTCGGAAATGACTGGTGCTTGCACAGGGGACTACCTTCACCTTTTTATCATAACAGAATGGTTCAAAGGGGGGCATTAATTAGTTAATTAAAACCATATTTTTGCCACCTTTCCACCTAGCCAGGGTGTCATGGACCAGCCAGGGACTAGTGACAGTGAAGACTCCTTGGAGGAGGAGGAGGGACCCAGTGTGGCCAGTCCTCAGCAGACAGCAGCAAAGCAGCGGGGGGATGAGATTTTGGTATTCCCTGACCTGCAGTTGAGAGAGAATGCAGAGCCGCTTCAGCCTTCCAACTGGGAATTCCAAAGGTTTGTAGCTACAACCAAAAAAGTCCTTTCTCATGTTGCCACCCATCTAGTCTCAAATGGCAGGGCTTCCGAAGATGTCCAAAGTGTATGAGTAGATTCATATGGAAGAAGTAAGGGATGTTGTTGAAAGGAAATCAATGCAAGTGTAGTCTATACTACTGTGTAAAGTAGGCATCACCTGTTTGCTCACTGTATCGTTTTCTACTGATGTAATACCATTTTCTGTGCTTTGTAACATACTATGTAGTACGTGGTTTTGTTTCACATTTCTGTAATCCTAGTTCTATTACATTGTGTATTAGATGTTTCATTGTGTTGATTGCATTGATTTACACTGTGTAATCTGTCTGGTGAGAAAGGAAGATGGATTGTAAATAAAGTACAGGTAAATCTAACAGGATACCAGGATACTCGTAAAAGAGTTTTTTTCTTTTGAAAATTTTGTTAATAAGGAACAGGTCCGAAACAAATAAAGAACTGAAATACAGGATACGTATTACAGAGCTGTTATAAATATCAATTATACAAACTCAAAAATCTTCATTCTAGATTTTAAAAAGCCATTCGATTTTTCAGATTTATTAGACATTTGGCAATGTAATGAACTGGTTAGTTTACATAAGCGAGTACATTCTGCTGATTTTTCTAACCAATCCTCCTTCATAATTGTTCAGTTCAGTTCAGATCTTTATTGGCATAAAAGCAATGATGATTCACAATCAAAAGTATATATATATATATATATATATATATATATATATATATATATATATATATATACACACACATATTATATATATTATATTCTGCCAATTTTAAGTGAACATTAACTTTGCAGATGTTACAAAATTAAGAACAAATCCATGAACATCCTTAAAAAGGAAATCCACATAAGTCAACAAAAAGACCTTAGGGGATAATTGTAGCTCTTATAGATAACTGTAGGCTAGCTATCATGTTCAAGAATTCTACTGCTCTACTTTCCAGAATTTTACTGCTCTACTACATTTCCAACAAATATGTCTAAAATTGGCATTGGTAGCTCCACATACACAACATTCCCCTTTATCCCCTTCATAATGTTTTTGCCAATTGATAGGGTGGCAGGTGCATTTTATTAAGTCTTCTAATCAGAAAGATTTACTAAAATATTTAAAGCACTTGTTAACACTGATGCCCAAATCTCTGGATTTATTCTGGCTTTCAGATCTTTTATCCAGAGTTTCCATAAAAGGGTTTTTTTTAAAAAACAACAACAACAACTTAATGAGCCTTAGATGCAAATCTAGAGTAGCTGATTTAATGGATCTAAGGACATTCTGCCATTGAGACAAATGACAGAAGGGATAGAATATTGCAAAGCAGCTGAGTGTCACTTAAAGCAAAAGGAGAAGGAAAGAAGAAATCATTTCACTCAAGCCCCCAAGCTCTTTGAGAATCTTGGAGGGGGAGATGGATTTTCTTTCTGAGAGGGTGGCATTTCCAAATTGCTGTGTCTTTTGTTGACTCATCACTCCCTACACACGCTTGTATCCTCTAATTGTGAACGTTTTGTTTTTCTCTCTGCCAGAGCATATAAAACTTGATGTTGTCAACAGCCACGTTTGTGTTACATCTTCTAAGCCAGGGGTCCTCAGGCTTTTTGAATGGGATTAGAATGCCTCTTAGATAGCCACTTGCCTAAATGTTTGCTAAAGCCTGGGATGGTAACTTCCATGACATAGGGTTGCCAGGTTCCCACTGGCCAACAACAGGAGATAGGAGGGTGGGGTTGCCAGTTCCATGTTGGAAAACTCCTGGAGATTTGGAGATGGAACTTGGGGAGGACAAGGTCCTCAGTGAAGTAAAATGCCATAGAGTCCACCCTCCAAAGCATCCATTTTCTCCAGGGGAATTGATCTCTGTAGTCTGCCCATAAACTAATTCCTGGGGATCTCCGGGTTCTACCTGGAGGGTGGCATCTAACCTGGCAGGAGTGATAGCCGTTGGGATGTGGCTTTTTCTAGTGAGAAATTGGCCAGAGTGGAAAGCATTAATTTCCCCCCTCTCCTGACACTGTTCTCCTCTTTGATAAACCAGTCATGGCAACTAAAGTTGTGAAAGGGGAAATAAAGATGTCATTTAAACAGGAAGACATTGTGTAGTTGAGCTCTTAATATGGTTTTCAAGCTGCCCCCTTTCCAATTACCTTGCAAACAGTCTAGGCTGGTGTCCTCCTTTAGATGGTCCAGCAGCTGAGTTGGTCTATCTGTAGCAGTAGAAAAGAGGAAGGGTTCAGATGCACCTTAAAGACTAACAACATTTATGGCAGAGTATGAGCTTTTGTGAGTCACTGCTCACTTCTTTAGATACAACTGTATCTGACTTACAAAAGTTCATAACCAGCCACAAATGTTGTTAGTCTTTAAGGTACTTCTGGACTCTGAAGATAAAACTGTTTCAATGAGTGGGTGGATTTGAACTACCAACCACCACCTGTGACTTCACAATGGGAGAGTGGGCTTGAGCCCATCACCTGTGATGTTACAATAGGTGAGTGGTCTTGAGCTACCAACCAGCACCTCTGAGTTTACAATGAGAGGGTGGGTTTTGGTATCAATCATCACCTGTGACTTCACAATGGGTGGGTGGGCTTGAGCTACCTGTCATCACCTGTGATTTCACAGTGGGAGGGTAGACTTGAGCTGCCTGCTATCAACTTTGACTTCACAATGGGTGGGTGGGTATGGGCTACCAGCCACCACCTGTGACTCCACAATGCAAGGGTGGATTTCAGCTACCAACCAACCACCACCTGTGACTTCACAATAGGAGGGTGGGCTTGTGCTACCCATCGCCACCTGTGACTTCAGAATGGGAGGGTGAACTTGGGCTACCTGCGATCATGTGTGACTTCACAATGGGAGGGTAGGCTTGAGCTGCCAACCATCACTTTTGAGTTCACAATGAGCTACTGACCCCCACTTCTGACTTCAAAATGGGGGTGAGGACTTGAGACACGTGCCATCACCTGTGACTTCACAATAGGAAGGTGGGCTTGAGCTACCAGCCATTACCTGTGACTTCACAATTGCCAGGGTCTGTGCAGCTCTCATCAACTCAGCTTTGATTTAAATCAAATAAGGACTTTATTGAAAAGATACATGTTCACAGCAAAACTTTTTTTTTTTGTTGGAACTGACCTCATAGGATAGGGCCAGAAACGTATACTCTATGTATGACAGTTAGTGACATCAGCAACTTTAAGGCACGCAAAAATGGTGGTAAGTATTTGAATTATTATGTTTTTAATCCCCCTACCATAATCACTAAATGTTTATGTGAAAATAAAACTCCAAGCAGTTCTTTCAAGCAGTAAGATAAAGCCTTCATCTCGAGGCTGTGACTTGCTTGCATTCCATTATAAGATTGCATGGACTAAATAAAGAGCAACGCAAAGCAAGGTGTAGCTAATCAGCGAATACATTTGAAAAGATAAAATATGAAAGACATATATCTAGCATCAGTAATTAATCAACATTGGAAATCGGTTGACATAAAATTATAAAATGGCAAGAAACCTTTTGACAACAGTGGGATGCTGACCTTGAACTGCCAACCATCACCTGTAACTTCATAATGGGAAGGTGGGCTTGCGCTATTTGCAATCACCTGTGGCTTCATAATGGGAGGGTGAGCTTCAGCTATCAACCAACACCTGTGGCTTCACAGTGGGAGAGTGGATTTGAGATACCAACCATCACTTGTGACTTCACAATGGGAGAGTAGGCTTGAGATACCAATCAGCACCTGTGACTTCAAAATGGATGGGTGGGTTTGAGCTACCCCCCATCACCTGTGTCTTCACAATAGGAGGGTTGGCTTGAGCTACCCACTATCACCTGTGAGTTCACATCAGGAGGATGGGCTTGAGGTACCAACCATTGTCTGTGACTTCATAATGAGAGGGCGGTCTTGAGCTACCCGCCATCACCGAACTTCACAATGGGAAGGTGGGTCAAGCTACCAGTCATCACCTGTAATATCACAGTATTGTTATAAGTTCATGAGCTGTACTGGGGGAGCATGACATCACTTGCACACTCCTTGGTCGGCTCTTCCTCTTTTCAATTCCAGCACCTCTTGTTCCAGAAAAAAAGCCCTGTCCATATCTATTTCTCCTACTCTTCATCTACCACATCTTTCACAAACATATTTCTGAAAACTGGTGGAAGAAGGAGGAAATTGCTGTCGCTGGTTGAATGGGAAGAGCTTGAATCTCTTGGAGGAGAAGACAGGAAACTTGGCGAGGGGCTGTGGCTTAGTGGTAGAGCACCTCTTTGCCATGCAGAAGGTCGCAGGTTCGCTCTCCAGCATCTCCCGTTGGAAAGACCAGGTGGTAAGTGAAGGGAAACACCTCTGCCTGAAACCCTGGAGAACTCTTGCCAGTCTGAATAGACAATACTGACTTTGATGGACCAACGGTCTTATTCAGTAATAGTAGAAGAAGACCATTGATTTATACCCCACCCTTCTCTCTGAATTAGTCTCAGAGTGGCTTACAATCTCCTTTACCTTCTTCCCCCACAACAGACACCTTGTGAGGTAGGTGGGGCTGAGAGAGCTCTCACAAAAGTCAGCCTGTCAAGGACAACTTCTACGAGAGCTATGGCTAACCAAAGGCCATTCCAGCAGCTGCAAGTGGAGGAGTGGAGAATCAAACCTGGTTCTCCCAGGTAAGAAGAGTCCACACACTTAACCACTACATCAAACTGGCTTTGTGTGTTTATGTGCCTGCATTCTTTGAAATTTCTCCAGCATTCAAGAGGAAGATCCTCCCCAGTCTGACCCCAGAGATCTTTCCAGTTATGACCACTCCATCAATTTGCTGCTCTTCAAATATTACCACCTGAATTGATCGGTTTCCTTCACCTGGCAGTTGTGGCCCTGGCTCCAAATGTTCAGTGAGTAAAGCAAAGCTCCTCCTCCTCATCCCATGGGCAATCCAGACTTGATTTCTCATCACAAAGCATTGTTCTGAGGCCATGCAACACGCTATGAAAGTAGGATCTGCAAATGGCCCATTGACAAGCGCAACTAATAACTTGATTTCTCATCGCAGACAGAGCATTGTTCTTTGAGGACATGTAACATACTATAAGACTAAGATCTGTCAATAGCCCATTGATGAGTGCAAATAATGATTTGGGACTAAATTCAAAGAGGTCTGCAAATGACTAAAAGCCAACACGAGGCCTTGCGTCTGTTCTGGTGTGTGGCAGAGGCCCAAGTATCCTTCCTTTCACTTCTGGAAAGCGGAGCTGACTTCCCGCTGTCAGAGAGGCAAAAAGGAGGTTTTTTGTATCCCTCTGGCTAGGGGGGGCAGCTCTGGATTAGGAAAGAACTGGAGATTTTTTTGGGGGGAGGGGGTACAGGCTGGGGAGAGCGTGGTTTGGGGAGGGGAGGGACCTCAGCAGGGTGAAATGCCATAGAATCCACCCTCTAAAATGGCCATTTTCTCCAGGGGAACTGATCTCTGTTGCCTGGAGATCAACTGTAACAGCAGATTTCCAGTGCTACCTGGAAGTTGGCAAGCCAACTTCTGTCTGATGCCTGGCACAATTAAATGTGTGTGCGTGTGTGTGTATTAGCCATTAGTGTTTAAGCAATAGGTTTGTATCCTTTATTAGCCATTGTCAAGCTGACTTTTGGCAATGCCTAGTGGGGCCTGAAGGCAAAGGATGTTTGGAGGTGGCTTGGAATCACCCGCCTCTGTGTAACGACCCTGGTATTCCTTGGAGGTCACCCTTCCAAATACTAGCCAAGGCCGATCCTGCTTAGCTTTCAAGTTCTGACAAAACTGAGCTTGCCTGGGCTATCTAGATCAGAGCCAATAGCTTCATATCTTGTGAGCCTTCACACTTTCTATCTTATCTTTAGTTATGTTGTTGGTGTTGTCACTGTTTGTGGGAGCTTGGCGCTTATAGCTCTGAAGTGTAACAGTGTCTGTCACTAACAAAGAAACCTCTCAAAGTGTTTCACAAAAGAGCTGCAAAACCTCTTTATGCTAATACGAGGTCAATGTTTAACTAAATGTTTGCTTTGTGCTGGCAGTGAGTGTTGTGGGAAATTGAGAATAGTTCCACATTTATCTTTAAGGATCTGAATGGTCAAAGGTAGAAGCAAAAACTGCATTGTACAAGGCTCTGAATGAGTAACAGGATACCATAATTCCTGATGGACATATAATTGCTTACTTACGAATCTAGAATTGCACCCGTCTTTTTGGTATAGATCTTCTCAGCAATGGCCACAACAATCTCTGCAGAGACATGGTAAGTTTGGGCAGTGAACTCACGATCATGAGGCTCACTTTGGGTGGACCGTCCATATTTTGCAGTTATGGATTCCCGACAGCTCATGCATTATATTGAATCAACAGCATGCCGTAGGAAAAAGGGAGAGAGGATGGTTATGCGACTTTTTAGCTGTGAAGAAAAATTATTAGGAGCTTTTCCAGGATATTATTGGTGGGTTTGGGAAGGACTAAGCATTCACGTTCCTCCTGCCTGTTGTCCCAACAGGGATGTGGAATGGTATGGTATAGTCTGATTTTATCAGGTCTCAGAAGCTAAGCAGGTTCAGTACTTAGGAGGGGGGCACAAAGAAAGAAATCTGCAAAGGAAGGGAATAGCAAACCACTTCTGATTCTCGCTTGCCAGTTTGGTGTAGTGGTTAAGTGTGCAGACTCTTATCTGGGAGAACCGGGTTTGATTCCCTACTCCTCCACTTGCAGCTGCTGGAATGGCCTTGGGTTAGCCATAACTATCTCAGGAGTTGTCCTTGAAAGGGCAGTTGCTGCAAGAGCTCCCTCAGCCGCAGCCACCTCACAGGGTGTCTGTTGTGGGAGGAGAAGGTATAGGAGATTGTAAGTCACTCTGAGTCTCTGATTCAGAGAGAAGGGTGGGGTATAAATCTGCAGTCTTCTTCTCCTCCTCCTCCTCCTGTTGCTGGGGTTGACATAAGTTAGCTGTCACTTGATAGCACATCCATACATATATTGTCCCAACAAATGCTGTTCTGTGACCATAATGGCAAATATGGGTTTCAGAATCTGCATTTGTTGAATGGGCATGTCATTCTGCCTTGACAGGCTCTGTCTTCAGGAGTGATAATTTCTGGTGCAGTGCTGATGTTGGCAGAAATACTAATGATCAGTCATAGTGGGCTTCAAGCACATACTAGTTTTTGCATGATGATACCACAACAATTCCACACATTCCCCCCACAACCAGGGCTGAAAAGCAGGCGGAAGCAGCAACATGAATTGCTTCCCTAAGCACTTCTCAGATTTTCTTGAAGGACAGCATATGTTGTGGTTAAAAGTGGCAGACTCTAATATGGGGTTTGATTCCCCATTCTTCCTCCACATGCAGCCAGCTGGCTGACTTTGGGTCAGTCACAACTCTCTCAGCTCCATCTTCCTCACAGGTGCCTGTTGTGGGGAGAAGAAGGGAAGACGACTATAAGCCACTTTGAGATTCCTTAGCGTAGAAAAAAGCAGGGTATAAAAACAATTTGTTTTCTTCTCCCTCTTCCTCACCTCTTCACACCAGCATCTTCTCCCATGCCACGCATCAACCATAATGGACACCATCTCATCACTCCACTTATAGGGTTGCCAAGTCACCCCAGGCCACCAGTGGGAGATATAGGGATAGGGTTGAGAGATCCAAGTTGGGAAACTCCTGGAGATTTGGGGACGGAGCATCAGGAGAATGAGACCCTGGTGGGGCCCAATACCACTGAGTTCACCCTCCAAAGCATCCATTTTCTCCAGGGAAACTGAACTCTGTAGTTTGGAGATGAGCTGTAATTCTGGGGGATTCCCAGGTCCCACCTGGAGACTGACATTTTTACCACCACTCTCCTCCCCCTTTCTATTAGGGCATTGGTAGTCCTGGCAAGAAAAGGAAGGGTAGGCCCAGTTCCGGGGAAGTAGGCGTGGCTCTGAGCAGCCCTCTTGATTAGCATGCTGTGAAACTGCTTTCTATTATATTAATTGCAGACAAAAATTAATCATGGTTACATGACAATTTAGGTCACTGAAAATACTTTTTGTGAATACTGTATATGAGTTGGATCTAGACTAAATTTTTGAGTGGCAGAATTGAGCTTTTCTTCCCCCCCCCCCCATCACAGCCAATGTCTCCTCTAAGCTGTGGAGCCTTGTGAGCAAAAATTCTATTTTGTGAGCTGCTAGCGTTAAAGTTGTGAGCTACTGCATAAATTAGTTTGCTCTGGAGCCATTTTTCCTGAGCTAAGACAAAAATGTATGAGCTGGAGACTAAAAAACTGTGAGCTAGCTCACACTAACTCAGCTTAGAGGGAACATTGCTCACAGTATACTGACCCACATTAAATACTGCTACTGGGGGGGCAAGGGACCTGAGGAATGATGCCAGACCCCCGGGTGGGTTGGGGTACCCTGCTTTTGGGCCCCACTTCTCTACTGCCAGAATTACCCCCCAAACTGGGAAGAACACTGGGAATTAATGTCACATGCCTACATGACCCGGAAGTGACATAGGCACACCAGGGATGTTGGAGAGCAATGCTCTGGTTTTCGAGCAAAACTTTACGATAGAAGCTAATTTTTCATGATAAAAGCTAAGGTTTTTCTGAGTGAGTAAAACCTTGTCTTAAAAAGTATTTCAGTGATTTGCCGAGTTTCAGTTTTCCATGTGGAGAAACTGAAACAGAATCTTCATAAAAATAAACCTGCCCCTCCAAAAATGTCCCAGTTATTTTTCTGGGCATTCATGTCTCTATTTGGGATCAATAATATTGGTCAGCAACATTATTCCCACCCCCAACTGGTTTTCCAACCTACACAGGAAGTAAAAACTGGAGACAGTGACTCCGTTGTGCAAACTATTCAATCCAGTCCTGACCGAGTGCAAAATACCAGACTCCGCAAGCACTGTCAATAAGGTTGGTGTTCCGCCAGCATGACCTTTGGCTGTCTTTCAATTGCACTTTGCAGAAAATTAGCTGTACTCCTATTGTCTGTTGTCATTTACACTGGCAAAAGTACATAAAATCATGGTAGATTAGATAAAGAGAATTAGGAATTTGCTGTCTTCTGTAGTTGAGGGGAAGAGGTTAAAAACTTTTTTAAATAAAAAAGTTGGATTTTGTGGCACTGGATTCAGTTACAGATTGAACACAGTGGGGTGTGGGTGATAGAATGTCCTACCAGAGAGCCCTGGGTTCAGATCCCTCTCAGTCATGGTGCTCATCAGGAGCTGTGGAGGGCATGGGGTAAGCGTATGGAGTTATATTTCTCACCTTTGGCCTACCGCTCTGATCTCTGAATCCTAGTGGGGACCAAGCCAATCAAAACCTTAGCACAAACCTTTGATAAAAAGAATCAAAGAACCTCAATGTCTGGAGAGCAGCCTGGTAAACTTAAGTCAAAGCTAGCATCTGATTGGCAGTTTCCAGGTGGTGGCTGGAGATCTCGTGGAATTACAGTTGATCTTCAGGTTACAGAGATCAGTTCCCCTGAAGAAAATGGCTACTTTGAGAGGTTGACTCCATGGTGTCATGCCTCACTAAGGTTCCTCCTAGGGTTACCAATTCAAGAAATCTTTGGGGGTGGAGCCAAGAGACATTGGGGTGGAGCCAGGAGACATTGGGGGTGGAGCCAGGAGCAAGGTTGTGACAAGCATAATTGAACTCCAAAAGGAGTTCTGGCCATCACATTTAAAGGGACCACACACCTTTTAAATGCCTTCCCTCCATTGGAAATAAATATACAGAACATGCTGTTTTATTCAGGCCTCTGTGTCTCCTGTGGTGTTCTGCTGATGTTCCCAATAGAAACCGAGCTTTATATAAAGAACCGATGGAACAGATTTAGGGGAGCTGGAACCTTCTTGTAGCTTTCAGATAACTTCTCTTTCTACTTCTGTGTTTCCTGAGCAGGGTGTCAAAAAATGAAACCTGCCGAAGTTCAATGAACCTGCAGCACTTCCTACACTATTCGCTTCTTCCATCAGTAAGTAGACCAATTTTGCATTGCTCCAACAGGAGTACGGCTGCTTGACATGTTCATACCAATGGCTTTTGTTCCCCTCTTGCAGATTGCCATCATTATTGTGCTGTCATGGCTTGAGAAAAGACATAGAAGAAAGCCCATGGATGAACAGCAGCCCCTTCTCAGGAGACAGTGTGGGATTGTGATGTGAGTCTTTAGGGGCTCTTGCCCATTGCTACCTCAGACTTACGTACAGATAACCCCTCAAAATACAAGCCATGTAACATGTGAGCAAATAGTGAGGAGAGATGGTGACTTCTGGGCTCCACAAAATGAACATGATTGGAACATAAGAGAAAGCCAAAGTTTTCCAACCATGGTCAAGTTGGTGCTTCTGGAAAGGATTTTAAAAATCCCCAGACTCCTTTCCACCCTGGCTCAGAATTCCACTTTGTTTCATCAAATGAGTTTGAATAAAGAATGGCTCCAGAGTTCAGTCTTGACTTTAAGGCCTGGAGATCTTCTAGAATTACTACAACTCATCTCCTGACGACAGAGATCAGTTCAAAGAAAGGGGGAAGGGAAAAAAAACTCAACCCAAATCTAAACAGTGTAATGGAGGGTCAAACTGCCTATAACACAAATCATAAAATGGATAACATTTAATATAAAATGTTTAAAAACACACATTCAGGGATAAAATAATAGAAAGCCAGGTGTTGCTTCTTATATGATGTGTGGTTATTTAAAATTATATAAAGTAAATCATATCTGGATAGTCCTGAAGACTTCACCCACACATCAGAATATTCACATTTATGGTTCTGGTACAGAGTATTTAATATCACTAGAGATGAGGTAACACCATCAAAAGTTGCTTATTTTATTCCTGGATGTGTGTCTTTGTACATTTTTAATGTATTGACCACTGAGGAAGATCCTTGGGGGCCGAAACACATATGTAGTGATTGGAAATCCATCAAATGTATATGTGATATTGTATATGGTTTGCAAATTTTAGGCATGATATTCAGACAATATGCTTTAAAATTCATTTTTGTGTATATTAAATGTTATACATTTTTTGATTTGTGTCATAGGCAGCTTGACCCTCCATTACACTGACAGAGATCAATTCTCCAGGAGAAAATGGCTGCTTTGGAATGTTGATTCTATGCAGGGCTTTTTTTTGTAGCGTGAACTCCTTTGCATATTAGGCCACACACCCCTGCTGTAGCCAATCCTCCTGGAGCTTCCAGTAGGCCCTGTAAGAAGAGCCCTGTAAGCTCTTGGAGGATGGGCTACATTAGGGGTGTGTGGCCTAATATGCAAAGGAGTTCCTGCTACAAAAAAGCCCTGACCTATGACATTATACCCTATTGCCATCCCTCCCCTTCTCAAATCCTGCCCTCTCCAGGCTCCACCCCCTAATTCTCTAGGAATTTCCCAATCCAAAGTTGGCAACCCTATTTGCACTTTCTCATACATCAGACCCAGCTTTCGCCCATAGCCTACACTTGTAATTTTCCATCATATATATCCGGTAGTCATAGGCTTGTACCCTAGTTTCCAAGTTAGGGTTGCCAGGGCCACCAGCAGGGGATGAGGATGGGGTAGGTGGTTAGATCCTGGTTGGGAAGCTCATAGAAATTTGAAGATGGAGCCTGGGAGGACAGGGACTTCAGTTGGGTACAATGCCATAGAGTCCACCCTCCAAAGCATCCATTTTCTCCAGGGGGACTGGAGTCTGGAACTGTAATTTCAGGAAATCCCCAAGTCCCATCTGGAGGCTGGAACCCAGAGAAGGTTACTTGTATTGTTTGAAGAGAGTGTGTCTTTATGCCAATTTGCCCTCCCACTGCAGATCTCTCCCCCCCACCCCCATTTCCTATTTGCTATTCATAAGGATCTGCAGACCTCGGGAATAAAATTTTGGGGTGTTCCGTGAGCTGCCATTGGGAGAGGATCATGGGAATATCTTGCTTTACTAGTGGATTTCATTGGTTGAAAGCTATTATTATTATTCTCAATGTGCAGGCCAAACTCTGTTCACATGTTTGGGAATACTGGCTCACTTGAGTTGCATACGTTTACTTGCCACGAAAGAACCTACAACTGAGTTCAGCTCAAGTTGTTTCACTGTCCAGGCTACCCACCTTGTTCTTATAAATGCTAAGCAGCATCAGAATAGCACACTAAATCTTCAAGAACTGACTGGAATATTATTTCTGATTTTCATGTTTAATTCCAGTAAATAGGCTAAGTGCTACTATGACCATGTTAATGTAGAATAAATACTGTCCTGTAATTCCTAGGTGCTTTCTCTGAAAATGCAGACAAATTGAACAATGAATGTGTAAATCAAAGCATAGATTTTCAGTTCCTGGTTTGCCTTGCTTATTACCTGGAATATCTGGCCCTCCCCTGTTCTATGGTTGGCTGTTAGAACATTTCCTCTGTATCCTTCTATATTCCTTCTGTAGCCTTTTGTGTTTCTTCTGTATTCACCTCCGTTAAATTAAAACATGGCAGCCATCCCAAACCATACATGTACCTGCACATCATATGTTAATATTTCTTAGTCACATTCCAATGCCTTCTTGTTCACAGACCATTGGATTTTGTAGGGGGATACCACAATCGGTGGTCAATGGCCTTTGCCTTTGGAACTACAGCCAACAAGGTCATGATCCTGTTCTCAGAAGGATACCTCCCTGTGCAAGTGCCCTCGTGGGCTCGAGGTAAACGGCTCCCTTCCGGAAATTTCACCTTGATGCATGAATCAGTTCTGCCATGACCAAGCTCTCGGTTCTGGGAATGATTAGGATAAAGAGTTTGAAATTTATAGAAACAGATCAAAATGAAGGTCATAGTTTGGTGTTTTTCTTTCCCCCCTATGGAAGGCAACACCCTCTGCAGTGATTGGGTCTCCCCCCCTGCTTTCGTTTTACAGTGGGAGCAATGCTGAGAGAAAGTGTTCCCCTTGGCAGTAGTTGAATTCCTGTGGTCCAGGGTGAACCACTGCTTTAGAAGGCTGAGCTGAAATCAGATGTTTGCAAAACATCCCTTGTTCTCCTCGGTGATTTTACTTGTGCCTCTTTGTTTTAAGATATGAAACTATTTGCAAGGGGGAATAGGTACTAGAGGAGCCTCCCCACACTTTGACCATGGAAGCTTGCTGGGTGTCCTTGGGCCCGTCAGTCACATTCCCTCAGCCTAACCTACCTCCCAAGGTTGTTGTGAGGAAAGTAGAACGGATGGGAAAGTAGAACGGGAAAGTAGAACGGATGGGAAAGTAGAAAGGATGGGAAAGTAGAACGGATGTTCTAAGCCACTTTGAGATCCTGGCAGTGGGGAAAAAGTGGACTATGGATAAACAAATACAAATGCTTGTATGAATTATGCAAAGGCAACCAGGCCAATTCTCCCTCTCCCCATCCCCCATCCCAGTCAAATTTAATTGACTAGTTGGAACTGAACATAGATAGGGCTGTGCATTTGGATGAGCAACTGGATATATGACCAGTTTAATGCAAGATAGAGCAAGATGAGCATCTGTTGTATTCTGTCTGTAGCTGTAGCACCTTAAAGACTAACAAAATTTGTAGCAGGGTTGGAGCTTTCGTTAATCATTGCCCACTTCTTCAGATGCAATTTAATGCAGTTTAAATGGATGATGAATTGGGGTGAAAATCTTGGCACACAATGAACCCCTCTGCATAACGCAACAAGAAGCTGATTGTCTAGGCAATAGGAATGTGTCTCCCCCCACATTTAAAGTGAGTGAATAGTAGGGGCCCATTATTGAGATCATATTACCTAGTCTGATCAGGCACATGGTGTTACAATGTCATTAAGTTCATTAAGATCCCTTACCGGCTGGGATGATGCACTTGATAAAAGAGAAATGACAACCAAGCGGCAATGGTTTCAGCAATCTGGCTGTAAAGTGGTGAAAAAATGCCTCAAAGCTTGTAGGAATACTTTTCCCCCCAAAACATTTATACTCCTTTCCACTCCTTGAGGGCAACTTTTGCAGTAAAAATTGCACCTCCCCCAAATTTGCAGCATAAATAGCAATCCTGTTTACATATGGTTTCAAGTGGCACAGGGAGCTGTTTCTTATGTCGAAAGAAGCAAAGCAGTTGTGATATTAATGAGTCACATTCCAATGGCAACATCTAAGATGTTTACAAGGCTGTCTTATGTGGTAGTGGAAAGTGCTGTCAAATCACAGCCAACTTGCAGCGACCTGATCATAAGAACATAAGAGAAGCAATGTCGGATCAGGCCCATCTAGTCCAACGCTCTATGTCACACAGTGGCGAAAACCCAGGTGCCATCCTGCGGTTTTCAAGGCAACAGATGAACAGAGCTGGTTTCCCATTTCCTGGCTCTGCTGCCTCCATGGACTTCCTTGGTGGTCTCCCATCCAAGTACCAACCAGGGCCAACCACGCTTAGCTTCTGAGAGCTGATGAGATCAGGTTACCCTGGGCCATCCAGGTCATGGCTGGCTGTCTTTTACTGAAGCCCCAATTAAATGTGACTGACCATGTAAGCTTTCTGTCTTGTTTTAAAAGTGTTTACACATGTAGTGTAGTGTTAACATGAGTTCAAATGAGACGGGAGCCACATGGAATACTATATATGGATAACAGCCAGTGTGATCTCATGGTTCAAGTGTTGGAATAGGACTTGGGAGGTCTGGTTTCAAATCCCCACTGAGCTATGAAGCAACCAGCGTTCCCTCTAAGCTGAGTGAGCGTGAGCTAGCTCACAGATTTTTAGCCTCCAGCTCACAAATTGTTTGTCTTAGCTTAGGAAGGATGACGCCAGAGCACACTAATTTATGCAGTAGCTCACAACTTTAATGCCAGTAGCTCACAAAGTAGAATTTTTGCTCACAAGGCTCTGCAGCTTAGAGAGAACACTGGAAGCCGCTCAAATGGATGGTGAGTATTTGAGGAAACAGAGGATGGAGAAAGCCATATAGTACCTGCTGATTGCTCTGGGCCAGTTACTCTCATCCTAACCTCTGTCTCATGGGGTCGTGGTGAGAACAAAATGGAAGAAGGGGAAACCAGGTACCCCACTCCTTGACAGAAGGGAAGGATAAAAATGTAACAGAGGGATGAATGGGCTTATCTGCAACTAACTGCTGTCATGTCTAAGTCAGGTTTGAGTCAGGCCATTCATCCTTAGCCCAGTTCTTTTACTGCATTGTCCATCTCTTGAGCAGGTCTGCTTTATGTGCTCTTTAGGTCCTTTCAGTGGAGATGCCCAGGACTAAACCTGGCATTTTCTGTCACCAGGCATGTACTCTGCCTGCCACTGAGTCGTATCTGAATTCCAACACTCTCTGCATTAACATCCATGATGCCATCCTAAAAAGAGGATTTCTGGACCCACTTTCTTTCTTCTTACAGCTTTTGTGATTCTAGTCTGTGCCATGGAAGTTGGCCTTTCTTCCTACCCGTTCTTTGCCTGCCTTTCAACACAGTTCCAGATCACAGGAGCCATGCTTGGATTCCTTTATACAGTGTCTTGGTAAGTAGCCTATGATATATTGACATGAATGCCATTCAGAGAGATGGTGGCCTTTAAGAAAATGGGGAAGGGGTGCAACAAGAATTAATAATTATTATCATATGGCAGTGGGTGTAGTATAGCCAGGAAGACCAAAGATTGTTTGGCAGCTTGAAACTCTAGCTCTGTTTGTGGTAAGCTAGGTTTGTTTTTTGGGCTGAGAGAACCGTGACTGACCCAAGGTCACCTAGCTTGCATCAGGTGGAGATGTGGGGAACTCAGTTCTCCAGATTATAGTCTCCTGATGTTAACCACTGTACCACACTGGATCCCTGGGGTGGGATGCAGAGACAGCCTAGCAGTTTGCTTGTGGGCAATATTTATCTTCAGGAAAAATTTGGGAGAAAAACAATTAAGCAAATAAATATGTCAGAATTGGAGATAGATGTTTAAATGTATCCTTCTTAATAGTTGAGTGAGATACATTTACACATCTGTCTCCAATTCTGACATATTCATTTGAACATATGAACATATGAAGCTGCCTTATACTGAATCAGACCCTTGGTCCATCAAAGTCAGTATTGTCTTCTCAGACTGGCAGCGGCTCTCCAGGGTCTCAAGCTGAGGTTTTTCACACCTATTTGCCTGGACCCTTTTTTGGAGATGCCGGGGATTGAACCTGGGACCTTCTGCTTCCCAAGCAGATGCTCTACCACTGAGCCACCGTCCCTCCCCAGAAAAAAAGCTTCACTGCTTTTCCCCAGAATTAAATTCAAACAATGGTGACCGTATAACCGTAGCTTGTTATTCCTGTTTGCATCCATTTAAACATCTTCATTATGTTGCATACCAATTTGCTGTTCAACCTCTGCCTTATATATATGGACTGGCAAATTCAATTTCACTGTATCTGAGGAAGTCTGCATGCACACGGAAGCTCATACCTTGACTAAAATTTTGTGGGTCTTAAAGGTGCCACTGGCTTAGACTTTGTTTTTCATTTTAAAGGTTGTCAGACTGATCTCTGTGAAGTATGTTAAGCCCTAGTTGATCCATGATTACCGGGTGCAAAAAAGGAGAAAGAGACCTGAAAGCAGAGAGGGGAGCCTCCGACCAAACTTTTGGGCTGAGCCAAAATCTCCTTGAATTGGTTGGCTAGTGGTGGAGATACCCTGAGAGAAAAGTGTGGGAATGGAAGAAGAGGAGCCTTTTTTGGGGGGGGGGGGGTCTAGAAGCTGGATACCAGGGTTGGCTGAGTACCTTCCTCCTTCCTGAGGTGCAGGGATGGGCACTTTTGAGGCCCATCTCACCACACTTCTGAGGAATCTCAGGTTTTACTGAACCTTTTAATACTTGTAATAATTTAAGAGCCCCAAATTCTTGTTAAACTTTTGAGAGATGGCATCAAACTTCTTGATGCATTCTCCCTTTGCAGTTCTTTTGCTGGAGAATGGTGGCTTCTGGATCAGCAGACATGAACACAATTTTGTCTCCTTGTCTAAGGACCTCATGATTTCCATTAACAGAAATCCATCTTGTTTGTATTTCAGGTTTACAATCATAGCGTTGAACACTGCACAGTGCCCACATGGACAAGTAAGTATGGCTCAGGGCTTTTTGTTGTTGGAGGAACTCCTTTGCATATTAGGCCACACACCACTGATGTAGCCAATCCTACAAGCGTTTACAAGGCTCTTAGTACAGGGCCTACATGTGGAATTCACTGCCACAGGAGGTGGCGGCGGCTACAAGCATAGACAGCTTCAAGAGGGGGTTAGATAAAAATATGGAGCAGAGGTCAATCAGTGGCTATTAGTGGCTTGAAAGATTGGTTACATCAGAGGTGTGTGCCCTAAAATGCAAAGGAATTCCTGCTATAGAAAAAGCCCTGGTATGGCTTATGTAATGATCCTGAAATGTATGATTTCCTATATCTTTTATAATAGCCAGTAGGGTTAAGAGGGAGGAAATCGTGGATTACAGAGACAGGAAGTCCAACAAGTTCATTGTTTAAACTGAAGAATTTGAATTTAAGTTGAAATGAAATCCAAATACTTTGGGTTAACATCTCCTCCTCCTCCTCTAAACTCAAAGTACTTCAAAAACATTATCTTTGTAGTCTTTAAAAAGCAGGCCAGAATTGTTGTCACCATGTTCCATAGGAGGGTCTGAGGCTGAGACAAAATGAATTGCCCTAAGGCCACCCTGTCAGAACTGGGTGATACAGCTCATTCTTTCAGCTTTCGTTGTGACATGAACTTGGTTTCGGAGATGGCTGTTATCCAGAAAAAGAGATCAAAGCTCTCACACAAGGTGTTGGATCCTGTGAAAAATTTCCACTAATGTCAAGGGAAGGACAAGTTTTTGCAAATTCCCCCCCTCCCACCACAGGCCTTTGAATCCCTCCTCATTAAGGATTCCCTTAAAACAACCTTTTTGGAGATCATTTTTGACTGCAGCTGAAAGGGGGAAGGAAGCACCACCCCGCTGAGGGAAATCCTTTCTGTTAGCAGAGGCTTACCATGAGATCTGAGTCCAGATGTTCAAGACACAGTGCCAGAATGGGAAACAGAAACAACAATGACCTGGCATAGCATGCAGTGGTTAAGAATATTGTAGGCAGCCTGGCTTTTATCTCTGTCTTGCATGGAGGAGAGGATGGCAGGGTATAGCCTGATCTAATCAGATCATGGAAGCTAAGTAGGATCGGTAACTGAATGGGAGACCACTGACGAAGGCTCTGCAGAGGAAGGCAATGTCAAACCACCTCTCCTTCTCACTAGTTTTGAAAACACCTTGCTGGGGTAACCTGTACATTGATTGTGTATGTATCTTGCACAGTTAATCTTCCTCGGTCAACTGCAAGTTGTGACTAGGTGAACAAGATATGTAGTGGTCAGGATCAGCAAAGAAAGTGTCCATCTTTCTTAGACGGTCAAGGCATCAACTTTCTTGGATTCTCAGCAGTCATAGCCAAGATGCTTTTCACACTGTAAATGGTAACTGTGTGACCAGGTTCTAACAGCAAGAAAAGATATAAAACAGATTAAAATGTTCCATTTCCAGTGTTTTTTAAAAACATATAGTTACCTTTCCATTTCTATTCCAGGGATTAAAAAGGTAAAGGTAGTCAGTCCCCTGTGCAAGCACCAGTCTTTTCCAACTCTGGTGTGACATCACATCATGACATTTTCATGGCAGACTTTTTAAGGGGGTGGTTTGCCATTGCCTTTCCCAGTAATCTACACTTTCCCCTCAGCAAGCTGGGTACTCATTTTACCAACCTTGGAAGGATGGAAGGCTGAGTCAACCTTGAGCTGACTACTTGAACACAGCTTCCGCTGGAATTGAACTCAGGTCGTGAGCAGAGTTTAGGACTGTAGTACTGCAGCTTTACTGCCGGTTTGGTGTAGTGGTTAAGTGTGTGGACTCTTATCTGGGAGAACCAGGTTTGATTCCCCACTCCTCCACTTGCACCTGCTGGCATGGCCTTGGGTCAGCCATAGCTCTGGCAGAGGTTGTCCTTGAAAGGGCAGCTGCTGTGAGAGCCCTTTCCAGCCCCACCCACCTCACAGGGTGTCTGTTGTGGGGGAGGAAGGTAAAGGAGATTGTGAGCCGCTCTGAGACTCTTCGGAGTGGAGGGCGGGATATAAATCCAATATCTTCTTCTTCTTCTTCTACGCCATGGGGATTACTTCAGTACAAATGGCTGTAGTTCGTTGCTGTCCAAATGCAATTCCTGTTGCAACACGTCTTATTCTAATCTCTTGCTAGTGTGTCTTGCCTTCCAGTTGACAAAATTGCCACGGTTATTCTCTGTGGGCAACTGAGGAATGTTACCTGCAGGTGGCAATAGCATTTGTTGTTGTTCAGTCGCACAGTCGAGTCCGACTCTTTGCGACCCCATGGACAAAGTCACGCCAGGCCCTCCTGTCTTCCACCATCCTCCGAAGTCTGCTCAAAATAGCATAACTTGGTCAAACAATATACAGTCATCTGCTCTTGGTTCAACTCAGGCAAGGATGTAAAAGGACACCAGAGGGCACTTGATAAATTCAAGCATATTTGCAACTGATTTTTGCCAAATTTTCTTTTCTTTTCCATTTTGCTTATCGAGGAATGTTTTCAGGGTGGCACAGACCAACATGGTTATCAGCTTCCTCAGAGGTTTAGTGGAAGAAACAGGCTGGGTATAGTAGCATTCTTGCAAGTAGAGGCTGTTAAATATTGTTGGGTGAAGACAAAGACAGACCTGGAAAGGTGGCTTTGGATCAAGTCCTGCCAGTTAGAATGCAGTGTGATGCTTTGGTGTGGAGGAGTAATAGCTGCGCATCGACTCTGAGCATAGCAGTGACCAGTTACATCACTGGCAGGTGCCCTTTTTAATTAAGGCTTTTTTGCACAGGTAATGGGGGAATATGAAGATGTCATTTTTTACTGGCCTTCCTTGCTCTGCCTGGTTTTCCTGCTGGGCAGATTTATCCATATATTGGTGAAAGCGTCATGGGTGTGTCTCCGATTGGGTCTTCCAAGTGTGAGTATTCACTTATAACATTCATTCATTCATGTGATAACTTTCTGAATAGCAGTCAGAATGGGTTATGTACTCCTCATTTGAACTCAGATTTATTAGTTGTCTTAAAGTAAAGGTAGTCCCCTGTGCAAGCACCAGTTGTTTCCGACCTGGGGTGACATCGCATCACAATGTTTTCATGGCAGACTTTTTTTTACAAAGTGGTTTGCCATTGCCTTCCACAGTCATCTACACTTTACCCCCAGCAAGCTGGGTAATTTTACCGACCTCAGAAGGATGGAAGGGTGAGTCAACCTTGAGCTGGCTACCTGAACCCAGCTTCCGCTGGGATCAAACTCAGCTTGTGAGCAGAGCTTGGACTGCAATACTGCAGCTTACCACTCCATGCCTCGGGACTCTTATTTGTCTTACCCATGTACATGTGTGCAAGTTGAACATGAAATTAGCTTTTAGTCTTCAGTCACCCTTTTATCCTTCAAATCGGTTGCTTATCTATTTATCTGTCTGTCTGTCTGTTTCTCTGTCTCTATCATCGCCTATTTTCTCCATGCACTGAAAATTTATAGAAGTTGCTCCAGGACCTTTAAAGGCATAGAAGATACTTTTCTTTCCCACCACCTCTACCACACTTGCAATGCTACATCTGGTATTTTACAAAATCCTTATTCCAAAATGCTGGGCACTTTCACAACTTCCTGAACCCCATTCTCTTGAAAGGGAAGGAAGTTTGATGATATGGGTTTGGTGTTAGCTCAAACGAAGAAGGCACAGCAGTAGAAAGCATATATATATAGCTGTTAAATTCCCTGACACTCTTATCAGGTTGTGCATTTTCAAGGATTGCTTTCCCCTTTTGTTATTCAGAGGATCAGTTCTGTCATAAGAACATAAGATAAGCCATGTTGGATCAGGCCAATGGCCAATCCAGTCCAACACTGTCACATAGTGGCCGAAAAAAACAAGTGCCATCAGGAGGTCCACCAGTGGGGCCAGGACACTAGAAGCCCTCCCACTGTGCCCCCCACCAAGCACCAAAAATACAGAGCATCACTGCCCCAGACAGAGTTCCAACAATATGCTGTGGTTAAAAGCCACTGATGGACCTCTGCTCCATATGCTTATTATTATTATTAATTTGTTTGTTTATATTCTGCCCATTTCCCATAGAGGCTCAGAGCACAACTTATCCAATCCCCTCTTCAAGCTGTCTATGCTTGTAGCTGCCACCACCTCCTGTGGCAGTGAATTCCATGTGTTAATCACCCTTTGGGTGAAGAAGTACTTCCTTTTATCAGTCCTAACCTGACTGCTCAGCAATTTCATTAAATGTCCACGAGTTCTCGTATTGTGAGAAACGGAGAAAAGGACTTCTTTGTACTGTCCTTGTTTCTTACTGTCTGACTGATGAATCATATGGCTTGTTGGATAATAAGCAACTCTTTATCTCCCCTTTACAGGAGGAGATGCCATTCCTAGAGATTCATCAGGTTCGTTACGTCCAGCAACTGATGAGGAAGCCTCCAAAGCTGTGAGGATCATTCAGTTCTAAAAGGCTCTTGCCTTTTCAGTCTGGAACAATCAGTTTTCAGTCTTCTCCTTAACATTTCATACATTCTTACTGTCCTTATTTACCAGCAACAATCTCTATTTTCAAGTGTCTGACCCTGATATAACAACTGCCCCTATTCTGCCCTTTGGGAAGTTACCTTTTCAATTATCCGTGAGCAGAGATATGTGCTAGAGTTCCTAAGGTTTTTGCTCCTTCTTCTGGGTTTCTAGTTGTTAAATATTTGGACAAGAGATGGAATGCATCTTGAGTCTTTAGTTGTATGTGAAGTGCTGTCAACTCACTTCCAACTCACGAATTAATAACCTGACCTCCATAATGTCTTGTGATTGACAACTTTGCTCAGGTCTTGCAAATTGAAGGCTGTGACTTCCTTACTTGTGTCAATCCAAAGCTTGGCATGCATAGTGCATAGAGTCAAAATGCCAGTGTGTCGTTTCCCTTCCATCCTCCATAGTTGCCTCTCCAGGCAATAAGAATTGCTTATGGCATCTGACCTGCAGTCATTCTGTAACCAAGATACAATTTGGAGATTAGTTGTTTTAGCAAATGTTCTTTTAAAAGTGTGTGTGTGTGTGTGTGTATGTGTGCATGAGCGCTTGCATGCCTGGAAGTCATGGTGACTTCTGGGGCTTTGGATGGTTTTCAGAGAGGTGGCTTGCCATTGCCTGCCTCTGTGTCCTGGCCCTGCTATTCCTTGGAGGTCTCCCATCCAAGTTCTTGCCAGGATTGGCCTTGCTTAGCTTCTGAGATCTGATGAGGCTTGCCTGGGCTATCCAGGTCAGGGCTCTTTTACCAAACGTTCGTAAATCAAGAACTGAGAACTGTTATGATCAGTCTCTCTACACCTCCTGTTTTGTAAGAAAAAATAAGACAGTGCAGGATGGCAACCAAAAAAAAATTAGCTCAGTGGTCTATGAAATTTGGAAGGTCATGGGATTTGTTAAATGTCCCCAAACTGATTTAATCTGGGAGGGGAGATGAAACTGTGAGGAGAAGGTCTAGGTAAAGGTAGGGTCACTGGTCACCCATAACTACCTTGCCCCGCTTGTTTTTGAGATGAAGAGTAGAAGAAGATTGCTAAAATGCAAATAGGAACAATAGACACTCCCCCCTCCAATGTTTTCCATCTGATTCTGTGACTTAAGATCTGTGTTTCCTGATTAAAAGCTAACCTCCCTCAATAGGGGGCAAAGACATCTGTTGACTGACAGTAAATGCAATGAAGAGGCCCATTAAGAAGCAGTGATAATCCAATCCTAAAAGGATGGATTGTAGTAGAGAGCAGGTATCTGCTGAGAACTTCTCCTTAGCTGTGTCCATACTTTATTAAGTAAGGGGATTAGACAGAAGGGAGATCTTGGGGACGGAGGGTGATTTAGGAGATATTTCTTCCCTGCAAATCAACATTCCTTCTGTGATCGCCCACCATGTTGTTCATATCTACCAACAGGCAGCCTCTGAAACCCTGGATTCAGCGGAAAGTGTACATATGGGACCCTTACTTTCGGTTCCCCAGCAGAATGATCTGCATGGCTGGGTTGGCCATAATCTGCCTCTACATGGTAAGGTCCGTAAGTATCTGAGAGTTCTCATTTGGGAGCTCCTAAGTGGAGAAGCAACACTCCACAGTGCTGTGTTCTCTTTGGGTAGCATTTTCCCGCCAAAGAACTTACGTGAGAGATCTCAGCTTTTGGTGTTGAGAAGCCATGCTTCCTGGGCTTGGTGTTAATGTTTCATAGAACAAGCTGACAGGCTGTTTAAAAGAGACCATTTCCCACTTTGTAGCTTCTGTTTGAGCTGATCCTCACGTTGCAAAGTTCTTGTGGTTGCTGTGGATCACATATGTATCAGTGCTGGATCAGAATGTATTTCTCAGGGGGGTAAACAGCACCTCCGGGGGACCAATTCAAGTCAGGAAAACAGTGCATTTTCCTTCCCATTGCATCCTGCAAATTAGGGCACTGACCGCCGGGGCTTTTTTTGTAGCAGAAACTCCTGCTTTTGATCCAGCAAAATTCTTCTCACGTTCTTGATTTACAGATCTGAAAGTTATGAACTCACAGGGCTTTTTTTTTTAGCAGAAAAAGCTGAGCAGGAACCTATTTGCATATTAGGCCACACCCCTGACATCGCCATTGTTTCACACAGGGCTTTTTTGTAGAAGAAGCCCAGCAGGAACTCATTTGCATATTAGGAACTGTGTCCTGCGCGTTCCTCCCAAAAAACAAACCCTGAAAACTCATAATATGTTTCCATTGTCCGCATGTATCTTTTTATGTTGTCCTTATCTCTCAAACCATCTCTCTTATTCCTTTTATTCCTGAACTTCTTGAGTAAGTAGTTCTCTCCCATTTTCTAACTTTCATTTCTGTTTATTCCTTTTTTGGGGGGATGGGATCTCTTTCAAAATCTGGAGTTTTCCCTTCTTATTTAACTGCAAAATATTACTGTAAGATCTTTTCTCTTCAGGTTTTAATACAGCTTGAAATAATGTAGAGGAATAAGAACTGTCAAAGTAACTAAACAGCTTTTCTTATCTGTTCACCCTTCAGTTTGTCGTTCTAGAGTTTTATGTTAAGAAACAGATGTTGAGCGCTCTCGAGGAGAGTTTCGAGATGCTGGAAGCTGCCAGAAATACATCAGAAGCACTCGCATCACCTGTCCAATATTTGAAAGAGTTTATTGATGTTGTAGAAGGTACAAGCATTGTATCACACTTCAAAAATCTATCTATTGGTTAGGGTTGCCAGCTCTGAGTTGGGAATCACCTGGAGATTTGGGAGATGGAGAATGGGGAAGGTGGGGATTGGGAAGGGGAGGGGCCTCAGCAAGGCACAATGCACCGTAGAGTCCACCATTAAAAAATGCCATTTTCTCTAGGGGAATTAATTTCCATTGTCTGGAGGTCAGCTGTAATAGCAGGAGATCTCCAGGTCCCACCTGAAGGTTGTGTAACCACAAAAGAGAATTATGGCAAACTGAGGTGAGATAGTCCAAAGCAAAAGCTACTGTGAAGTCCAGCCTCTACCAAAAGTAATTCAAAAATTAAAAAATAATTCAAGTATATGAAATTTGTGCAATATAAGGAACAGTTGTAACCGGTTGTAACCATTCCTTATATTGCGCAAAAAGTTCATATACTTGGCAGAATTTAATACATGAATTATTTCTTCATTTTGGACTAATTTTTGAATTATTTTTGGTACAGGCTGGACTTCATGGTAGCTTTTGCTTTGGACTATCTCACCCACCTGGAGGTTGGCAACCCTAATTGTTGATATCTTTGTGGTTTACCGTATATATATATGTGTGTGTGTGTGTTTGCCACAAAACCAACACTGGTGGCTGCTTTTGAACACATTTTCAATCATAAAGTCATGCGAGGGCATTTCCCCCAACTGTATTCCATGTTTCTTTCTAAACATCTGGCATAGAATTAAGGTACAACTGACGTGATGTTGATTTTTGCTTTTCCCCATGTAATTCAAACACAAAACTGACAGCGACTGAAATGTTCACTCACTTTAAAAGGTATTCTCAGTCCACCAGATGTTAGTTTACCTGCGCCTTCAAGAAAACTCAAGAGGCTCCTTGGAACATTACATGTGACATCAGATGTGTCAAAACACAAATGCCAGCGTTGCAGCATTTCAGAGTGATGGAATGGGGGTGGGATGAATGAGGTGCTAGCCCTTGAGGCCTTTGCCCCAGTTCCAGATTCTTCTTCAGATTGGTTGTTGTGGGGGCGTTGTCTGCTCTTCTAAGCAGCCATTTTATCCAGGGGAACTAATTTTTGTAGTTGGTTGCAGTGTTCCTTCTAAGCTGAGTTGGTGTGAGCTAGCTCACAGATTTTTAGCTCCCAGCTCACGCATTTTTGTCTTAGCTCAGAAAAAATGACCCCAGAGTGCAATCATTTATTCAGTAGCTCATAACTTTAATGCCAGTAACTCACAAATTAGAATTTTTGATCACAAGACTCTGCAGCTTAGAGGGAACGTTGGTCAGTTGTAATTCTGGGAGATCACCAGGCCCCACCTGGAGGCTGGCAACAAAAATTGGAAAAGCAAAAAACAAAGAAGGATTTTTTTCCATCCTGTGAACCTGTCCAAGATCTGAGATTGGCAAGTAAGGCCCTGTCAAGAAAATTTATGCTGTCAGATATAAGGCTGATGAGCCCACCAGAGAGCCTTTGACGATGACCATAGTGGTGAGGTGGAGTGATGTGTCTATATCACTTCTGATATGACCTGGAAATGATGTCATCATGCAGTGTCAACATGTGACATTCTGGTATATACTCTGGTATATTGGCAAAAACTTTATTGGTAAATTCGGCTTACACCATGGAGGTTTTGCCCAAATACCAGAACATCACCCCGAGGTCACCAATACGATGACATCACTTTGGGGTCACATTGGAAGTGATGTAGACGCATTGCTGCAATGTCAGCTGGGCCTCGTTCTTTTTCAGGGTAAGTCCCCCTTGCCAGCTGGCCGATGGGTGGCAAAGGGCCCCTGCCTCAGTTGAGGGGGGGTCTGGCAACCCTGGGTGGGGGCAAAAAATTAAGTCCCCTCTCCCTTTGTGCCATGGCTCCAGTCTGAATTGGGCCCTCAGAAGCCTCTGAATTAGGAATTCTGAGTATATGTCTGTTTGACAGGACCCAAATGGACCCAGGGATAGATCTGGGGACTATAGTATTGTCTAGCGTCCACAAGTTTGAAAGCATAGCTGCACCTCACCTAGAGTTGCCAGCTTCCAGGTAGTGGCAGAAAAGGGAAAAAACATGTGAGAGGTTGAAAGCCTGGAGAAAACCACGTTTCCAAAGTATTATTACTATACACACTTCACTAACTAAAAAGAATTGATTATCAATATAAGTTGTAATTATTCATACATGTCACAAAAAATTACAGCATATAATTGACAATATCATTGGAATCATACAATATAGTTGGAAAGAGGAAAAAGGAAAGGTTCCCTGTGCAAGCACCAGTCATTTCCGACTCTGGGGTGACGTTGCTTTCACAACGTTTTCAAGGCAGACTTTTTACGGGGTGGTTTGCCACTGCCTTCCCCAGCCTTCTACACTTCCCCCCCAGCAAGCTGGGTACTCATTTGACTGACCTTGGAAGGATGGAAGGCTGAGTCAACCTCGAGCCGGCTACCTGAAAACCCAGCTTCAACCGGGGATCGAACTCAGGACGTGAGCAGAGTTTAGGACTGCACTACTGCAGCTTTAACACTCTGCGCCATGGGGCTGTAGTTGGAAAGAATGATACTACAATTATTCAGTAGAGTCCACCTACACCAAACAAACTGAATTCACTTCCGTAACAATCAATGTGAAGAAGGTGCCACACTTCCAGTAAAAAAGTAGGCATGTTTCGGTTTGTCCTTTGTCTGACTAAATACACAATTATTCTGGAACCGCAGCTCAGTTCAGAATTAAACGTGAAATACAGTAGTCAATTTCATAAGGTTAGACAGTTCTCCTTAGCGGCCAAAGCTGCATTCAGTCAATAATTAACAATCTGGAACCAGTGCTCAGTATTCTATATAATGCAAAATTCTGGTCAATTTCTCAAAAGGCACCAAACGGTTCTCTGGCTTTCAGGTAGCGGCAGGAGATACTCTGGGATTATAAATTATCTCCAGGTGACAGAGATCAGTTCCCTGGAAAAAATGGCTGCTTTGGAAGGTAGACTCTACGGCACTGTATCCCACTGAGGTCCCAGTACTCCCCAAACCCACCATCCTCAGGCTCCACCCCCCCAAAACTCCAGGTATTTCTTAACGCAGAACTGGCAAACCTCCCCCTCCCCCTTTTGTTTCCCATCATAATTTAAGGATACATTTGTTTAAAAAGGCCTTTAAATGTAATTCACTGATGGATCTCCCCTGTGATCTTTTCTTTTTGTTAGAATGCTGCTTTTCCCATTGCTGTTTTGACTGGTGTTCTCAAGTGATCCTGCCCCACCCTTGTTTCTGTGATTAGCTTTAGGGATTATCCTTTTACCGGGCTGATATTTTTGTATCACTCCCTTCATTACTTGAAAACTATTTTGGGTATTCTTGAACAGGAAAGGTGTGATAGGAGGCCCCTAAGTGAATAAATAAAACAAAGATGGTGCTTGCTTGTTCCACAGATGTCTGGATTGTCAGCACTGTCACTGCTTGCCTCACCAGTGTCAGCTACGTGCTCCACATCTTGGCTTGTTACAGGTATGGCTGTACTTTATCCCTGACTGCTTTACAGTCTTGAGGCCTGGATCTTTGCTTATCATCTCTGTGGCCCTTTTCAGGCAGCCTATCAATTCCATTCTATTGGCTACTAACATTCCCCCACCCTGTCATTTTTAGACAGATCCATTTTAGTGACTGGGTGCTAGTGGAATAATGGAATTTATTTACCTTTTCACACAATCCCACTTCTGTCCCATTCGGGAAGGGTGCCTGTGTTGTTCCTGTCAAAAACTGCTTTCTTCTGGTTTCCAATCCGTCCTTCACTTTGGAATCACTGTGGGGTGCTGTGTAAATGCCCTGTAGCACTTCCTGCTATGATGTTTTTTAGCACTCTATTCACCCTGCACACAATCTCTTCTTTCTTTCTTTCTTTCTTTCCTTTCTTTCTTTCTTTCTTTCTTTCTTTCTTTCTTTCTTTCTTTCTTTCTTTCTTTCTTTCTTTCTTTCTTTCTTTCTTCTTCCTTCCTTCCTTCCTTCCTTCCTTCCTTCCTTCCTTCCTTCCTCTTCCTTCTTTCTTTTCTTTCTTCTTTCTTTCTTTCTTTCTTTCTTTCTTTCTTTCTTTCTTTCTTTCTTTCTTTCTTTCTTCCTTCCTTCCTTCCTTCCTTCCTTCCTTCCTTCTTTCTTTCTTTCTTTCTTTCTTTCTTTCTTTCTTTCTTTCCTTTCTTTCTTTCTTTCTTTCTTTCTTTCTTTCCTTTCTTTCTTTCTTTCTTTCTTTCTTTCTTTCTTTCTTTCTTTCTCACTGGACCATGGAGGCCAGGCATCTCAGCGATGGTGCCATTGCACAGATATGCAGTCTGGTTTCAGTGCCATAGTGGTCCCAATAGAATGTAAAAAGAAAAGCCTCTGAGGAAAATCACATGTGCAGCGAAGGAGGGGAGGGGGAGAAAGCAGTGCAGATTGAAATGGCACAGCGCTTCAGAGACGGTGCATTGCTTGGCAGGGCTTTCTTTGTAGCAGGAACTCCTTTGCATATTAGGCCACACACCCCTGATGTAGCCAATCCTCCAAGAGCTGACAGTAGGCCCTGTAATAAGAGCCCCATAAACTCTTGGAGGATTGGCTACATCAGGGGTGTGTGGTCTAGTATGCAAAGGAGTTCCTATACAAAATAAGTCCTGACTGGAAGGAAAATCACTGCGTGAAACTCCCATCCCTGTCCGAGTTTACAGGATGACAGGCCAATAATGAATACCAACCAATTTAGAAAGTTAATGTGAAAAGGCACTATATCTAACAGTGATGTGTGGCCCCCATTTGTGGATCCTTAAATCCATGGATCAGAACCACACTGATGCTAAACATATTTATCTGAAAGCTTGGAATACTCCCCAGGTTTACACTAAAATGGAAAGTTTTTTTTAAACTACACTGGGGGTTTAAATTTTCTCTACATTAAAAAAATTCAAACAAAAAAATTACCAGTTGAGCTGATGGCCATGGCCGCCACTGCAGATGTCAACTCTGGGCCTGGTTGGCATGGTGGATGGTGCTAGGAGTGGCTATGGGCCCAGCTGCAGTGGCAGTGGTCACCACTTGATGCCTGGCTGCTGCTGTGATGAATGCCGGAAGAGGCTCCAGGCCCAACATCACTGCCAGAGCTCACTGCCTGGCTGCGATGGTGGAGCGCTCTGGGAGCCACACCAGGCCTGGTTGTGTGGCGGAGGACTCCAGGAGAGCCTCTGGGGCCAGTCATAGCGATGGAGGATGCTGGCTCCCTGGCACTGATGCTATTGCTTCAGGTGGATGGTGGGCCTTGGAATCACAATGAGGGGGAGAGATGGGATTCCCCTTCGTGAATCTCTTAGGCTTGTCTGTATGCTGACAGCAAAGCTGACCAAATGTGAGGATACTTGAAGCTAGATAATTGAATGAGAAAGACAGATCTTTCTACAAACCTGAACAATGTCCCAGAATTGTAGAAAAATCTGAAGTCTAAAAAATAAAATACTGTGGGGGAGGGGGCCAGTTAAAAAAAAAACCTCAACGTGATATATGGAGTGCCTGTAGCTTTAAACAATGGATTGCCTCAGTGGCCATTGCTAGGCAACCATAGATTCCAGGCTGAGGTCTGTCAGTAAAAGCCAGGGGAAGGGCCCTTTCCAGGCCTATTTTAGCATTTGAGGGAGAACTCATTGGGGCCAGGCATGTCTAGGATTATCAGCTCCAAGTTGGGAAATTCCTGGAGATTTTGTGGTTGAGTCTGAGGAGGTCAGAGTTTAGGGAGGGAAGAGGCCTCAGCTGGCTATAATGCCAAAGAGTTCACTCTCCAGAGCAGCCAGAGGAACTCCCCCGGCCCCTCAGCACCCAGAAACAACAGTGCTTTCAGTCCTCGGTGCTCTCTGAACTCGGAGAACGCCGAGGACTGAAAGTGCCATGCATTCTTTCTGGGCGCTGAGGGGTCAGAGAAACTCCCCCATTCCCTCAGCGCCCAGAAACAATGGCGCTTCAGTGACTGACATGATGACGTCACCTTTGGGTGATGTCATCATGCTGTGCACATGCTTTGCACGCATGAGAAAACATTTCCTTGGTGGGAGGGGTGGGCGTGCGTGCGTAGGGGTTCTGCCTTGGGCTGCAGAACCCCACCTGCCGGCCCTGCCAGATTGGCAACCCTAGAAGGAGAGAAGGAAGCAGGAAAAGGGGCTGTTGGGTTTTAAGGAAAGGGAAAGAGGAAATAGTAGGGGAGGGGAAAATGAGATGCCTCCAGCAAATATTGAAACTGATATTTAAAAAGAAATGATAATGAATTTCTCTAGAAAACACATGAAGCGTTTGTGGGCAGGGAAGAAGCAATTCCTTCCGTTGAGTTCTTGCAAAATTTCTCACAGCGCGGTAAGTTTTTGGTCTTTGGTTTTTCTGGCTGCTTCATTGTTCATCCCTTTGAGTCCCCTCAAGCAGTGGCTATTCTGGGTTGGTCCATTCCTGAAAAAATTGGGGGTGGAGCCTAGGGAGGCAGGGCATAGAGTCCACCCTCCAAAACCTGATGTCAATTAAAGTTGGAAGATATCTTGTGATTAGGGTTGCCAGGTCTGTGTTGAAAAATACCTGGAATATCTGGGAAAGGGTGGGGTTTGGGGAGGGGAGGGGCCTCAACATGGTACAATGCTATAGAGTCTACCCTTCAAAGCAGCCATTTTGTCTAAGAGAGCTGATCTCTGACACCTGGAGATCTCCAGGCCCTACCTGGAGGCTGGCAGCCCTACTTGTGATAAATTTGATATACTGTAGATTATAGGGTTGCCAATCCCCAGGTGGGGGCAGGGGATCCCCCGGTTTTGAGGCCCTCCTCCCGCTTTAGGGTCATCAGAAAGCGGGGGGAGGGGAGGGAAATGTCTGATGGGAACTCTGTTATTCCCTATGGAGATTTATTCCCATAGAAAATAATGGAGAATTGATCCGCGGGTATCTGGGGCTCTGGGGGGGGGCTGTTTTTTGAGGTAGATGCACCAAACTTTCAGTCCAGCATCTAGTGCCTCTCCCCAAAGTACCTCCCAAGTTTCAAAACGATTGGACCAGGGGGTCCAATTCTATGAGACCCAAACGAAGGTGCCCCTATCCTTCATTATTTTCTATGGAAGGAAGGCATTGAAAAGGTGTGCCGTCCCTTTAAATGTGATGGCCAGAACTCCCTTTGGAGTTCAGTTATGCTTGTCACAGCCTTGATCTTGGCTCCACCCCTAATGTCCCCTGGCCCCACCCCCAAAGTCCCCAGATATTTCTTAAATTGGATTTGGCAACCCTAGTAGATTATGAGTAACTATGAATCCAATGTGCTTCTGTTTATTGCCCCATGTTGGGGAATCTCATTGAGGCCCAGTTCGCTATCGTGGTTAAGAGCGGTGGACTCTGTTCTGGAGAACTAGGTTTGATTCCCCACTCCTTCACATACAGCCAGCTGGGTGATCTTGGGTCAGTCACAGTTCCTCTCAGAGCTGTTCTCTCAAGAGCAGTTCTCTCAGAGCTCCCTGAGCCCCACCTACCTCACAGGGTGTCTGTTGTGGGGAGAGGAAGGGAAGGTGATTGTATGCCACTCTGAGACTTCTTCAGGTAGTGAAAAGTGGGTATAAAAACCAACTTTTCTTGGTCACACCAGGGTGTGACAGAATGTTAACAAACTGGCATATCTGTCTGTCTGTTTATCTATCCATTCCCCCAAATGTGGCAATATCAAGTAATCACTCTGCTTTGATATTTTATAACTTTTAATTAAAACAGTTATATCTCACCCACCCCAAACCTCCCTCAGCTGTAAACTGTGTTCTGCTGAACCATTCAGGTGAATAGGGCTATGAATCTGTTTTTTTTTCTTGGCATCTGTGAAATCCCAGCGTATAAGAGTGCTTCTCCATTTTGTTTTAACACTTGCAGGCAGCTATAGCAAGATACTCGGGCTCGCAAATTGCATACCTTTTATGGGGTACGTGAAGGTCTGTGCTGGGTCAAGCATTTGGAGCTACTTCTTGGGGCTACTGTTTTATTTCCTTTTTTAATAGACAACTTGGGTTCTCTTTTTCAGGGTACCTGATCGTCCACATTGTACAGTTCCTTTTTGGAGTGATCCTCGTGTACAGTTTTGTTTTGCCCATAAAACACGGCCAAGGGATAGAAGTGGTGAAAACCTTGGGAACTGGGATGTAAGTGAATTTTTCAGCTCCTATGGGCAGGTGGCTTAAAGGCAGCAGTGGGAATTGGGAGGTTCCCAGTTCAAATACATCTGCAATAAACTCACTACGTTTTATCACTCAGTTTTATCATACCTTCATCACTCAGCTCCTTCCTTCATTTACAGCAGGGGTGGGGAACCTCCGACTCGCAGGGCCGTTTATGGCCCGCAAAGACCCTTGGGACGACCTGCCGGTGGTCTCCCCAGGCCAGCTGGCAAACGGGGATTGCTGGGCTGGGCTGGGCTGCGGCCTCCCCAGACCTAGCCAGCTCTCCTCCTCCTGTAAGTAAGGTTATAGAGGAAGCCTGGATTCAGGAACTGGCTTTATGTCTATGGCGTCCTTTTGATCAAGGGCGGTTTTTGTCTCCAACTCCCTTTTGTTTGATTATCTTTTTAAACCAAAAAATGCTCTTTCCCCTTTTTTGCTTCAGCCTCACAATTGGCATTGTGGTAGGCCTCATGGTGCTGCAAATTGTGGTGGCCACAAGGTTCTTTCTTCAGCCGAAGATTTTCTTGGACGACAAGGAAAAGCCGTTGGCTCTCGACAACAGGTAAGTCTTACAGATGCTTCCGACATTTTCCTCTTGCCAAATGATCTTGTTTCCAAATTGCATTCAGAATTCTCCTTTATTTATTTATTTATGTATTTTATTTTACAAAAATTTATATCCCACCTTTCTATACAGAAGGACCAGCAAGGCAGCTAAGAGATTAAAACATACATAATAAGATAACATTTTAAAATAATTAACCTCTCCCCCCCCCCCCCCAAACACAGATCATTAAAAACCAGAGCTAAAATACAAAGATGTAAGGACAACTATTAAGAGGAAAAGGTTTTTATACCCTACCTTTTTTCTACCTTCAAGGAGTCTCAGAGCCACTTACCATCATCCTCTCTTCCTCTCCTCACAACAGGCACCTGGTGAGATACATAGGAGAAGAAAGAAAGAACTGTGATTGGCCCAAGTTCACCCAGCAGGCTTCATGTGCAGGAGTGGGTGGGATTAAACCCAGTTCTCCAGAACAGAGTTTGCCACTCTTAATCACTACACCACACTGGCTCTCCTAGGGAGAAAGGCTTCACAGTTTTCATGCTACAACCTAGAAGGGCCCATTTCATGATTGCCACCTGCCTAATCTCAGTAGATTGGGGTCTCCCAAAGCAGAGCCTGCAAAGATGATCATAATGGTCCGGGGGGGGGGGGGATTCATAAGGGAGCAGGCAGTTCTGCAGGTACGTTGGTCCCAAACCAATATATAGGGCTGCAAAGGTCAACTACCAACACCTTGAATTGTTAGAGTGACCAGCCTGCAGGTGGGGCTTGGAAGTCTCCCAGAATTTCAATTAATCTCCCAGCTACAGAGATCAGTTCCCCTGGAGAAAATGGTGGTGTTGGAGGGTGGACTCTGTATCCACCTAAGATCCTTACCCTTCCCAAACCACACCTTCCCCTGGGTCCGCCCATATATCTCCAGGAACTTCCCAACCCAGAGTTACCCTATGGATTGTGCCTGGAAACAAACTGGGAAGAAGCCAGTGCAAGCGGGCCAAATCAGGAGTGGTATGGTCCCTTTGACCAACTCCAGTCAACACTAGCAGCAGGAAGTTTCCAAATGCTTCTCAGGGGCAGCCCCACATAGAGTGCATTGCTGTAGTCTAATCCAGATGTATTCAGGGCATGCATATTATTCCATTTTTATTCCCAAATTATGTGCAGTGTGCATTACATTGCAGTTCCCCCTCAATTCACTGATGTTTCTTGTGCACGTGTGCACTGATAAAAACACCCCACAAAAGAATGTGATTATTAATCTGGGAGAAGCAACATAAAAACCACAATATTTGTTTTTTTTGTGCAGGAGTTATGTTCCCTCTAAGATGAGTTGGTGTGAGCTAGTTCACAGGCTTTTTTTAGCTTCCGGTGCAAACATTTTTGTTTTAGTTCAGTAAAAATGGCCCCAGAGCAAACTGATTCATGCAGTAGCTCACAACGTTAATGCCAGTAGCTCACAAATCAGAATTTTTGCTCACAAGACTCCACAGCTTAGAGGGAGTATACACAAGTATGCTTGTGTGTGACAAAAAAAAAACCTGTATAAAAAAAAATCTTGATACAATCATAATATGACCATGTTAGGATTACTTTTTTGCAGTGTTTCATATTAATCTCCAAGTGCCCATCAGTAAAGCAAAGGATACAAATGAGCTGGAAGAACTGAAATATATAGCAAACTGTGCCTGCTTCAATGCCAGAATTAATGTTAGAAATTCTCCTAGTTAAATCGGAATCCAGGAGAACTGGGATTGTGGGGGCAGAGTGAGATTATGGAACAGAAAGGAACAGAACGTACTGTCAGAATCTGGGTAGTTAGCATTTCTTTAGCAAGATTTGTGCATTTTTAATTTCTACCTAACAGGAAGGTGCAACACTTTGAGGTTATTTTAACAGTTTCTCCCTGTTGAGCAGTTTTAAAGTCAGGGGAGAAAAATATTTGGCATTTCTACCCCTAAGAGATGCTCTCTTCCTTGTTGTTTGATGTAATAAAGTTCTCCCATGGAATGGGCCTTTAGCCCTGAAGCTGTGTGAGTTGAAGAAGCCCTTACAGCAATGTGAATTCCTCCTGCGTTTTATTTCCAGGAAAGCATTCCATAATTTCAACTACTTCTTTTTCTTCTACAATGTGTTGCTGGGCCTGAGTGCCTGCCTATTCAGGCTGTTGTGCAGTGTGGTTGTGGGAACTTGGCTGATTGCTCGCATAGACAGGACGATCATGCCCAGAGGCTATGAAGCAGCCGATATGGGTAAGACACCATGATCCTCTAGCAACCCAAAGCTGGAAGCTTTTTCTGATATTCCAGACCAACAAATAATAACCCCTTTCTCCCAAGGCACTAAGCTTGGATTGGTTTGATAGTTACCAGGGCTTTTTTTTGTAGCAGGAACTCCTTTACATATTAGGCCACACACCCCGATGTAGCCAATCTTCTAAGAGCTTACAGGGCTCTTAGTACAGGGCCTACTGTAAGCTCCAGGCGGATTGGCTACATCAGGGGTGTGTGGCCTAATATGCAAAGGAGTTCCTGCTGCAAGAAAAAGCCCTGATTGTTACTTAAATCAATGAAAGCTTTGGTTGACAAAACAGTAGGAGTGAATTTCAATGACTGGAGCTACAAGTTGAGGATAGGTTTGTCTGTGTTTGGAGACTTTTTTGGTTCCAGCATCTCAAGGAACCTTTTATGGTAGTCAGCAAATTAATGGGGAAAAAAGAGAACTAAATGAATGGATGAATCGAATGAATCAATGCATTGGTTGACAGGGCCTTGATTAATCATCTGACAAGTCTTGCATTGGTTGACAGTCCAGACCACCAAGTGATGAGTGTCAATCCCAAAAGACAGGAAGAGGCATTCTTTATTTTTTGACCCAACCATCAGCATTTTCTTGGGGTACAAAGAGGGGCCTCTGTGTTATCAGTCTGTGCACTTTGTTCTGTAAAGCTACCAAGAAACATGGTGGATTCATCCTCTCTGACCCACAAGTTTCCAACCAGACTATTTGGGGATCCAGCTGCTTCTCCTCTGCTCCAGATGCTTTCTGTTTACTGGACTTTGACTGACTTGGAGAAGGGAATAGCTGGCTGGGTCTCTAAAGGCTCCTGCCAGAACGGCAGGAAGAGGAGAAGCCCTGACCTCCTATCCTTTCCTGGGCCATGGTGTTGAATTACGGGCAACCCTTTGTATGTTGTGTTGTCTCCAAGGAAGAATTGAATTTAGGTGAGACTAATTGAATTTAGAGCTTGGAAATACAACTCCAGTAGAGAGCACATCTGATCTTGCTGGCTGGCCATAGGAAATGTTGTCACCTCCTCAAAGCGGAAATAGAGTGAGTCTGTCATGTCTAGCTGTCCTTTGTCTGTCAAGAAGAATTATTGTTGTTCCATTGCAGGATTCAAGACCTGGATTGGAATGCTCCTGATGGATCACTATCACACCAATCCCAGCCTGGTCTGTTTTTGCTATATCCTTGTGGCCCAAATCAGAGTGAGACATCAACAGAAAGCCACAAGTTACCACTGCTTCAATAATGACACAGGTAGAGTCTGTCTGTCTGTCTGTCTATCTATCTTTCTTTCCTTCTATCCTCTATCCTCTACCTACCTATCATCCACCTACCTATCATCTATCATCTATCATCTACCTACCTATCATCTATCATCTACCTACCTACCTACCTACCTACCTACCTAATGTCAGAAACAAAATTTGAGATAGGCATTTTATCAATAATGGTTTATGTTTTAGCATGGCTACAGGAAATGCCAGAAATTTCTGATAATTACTGGTAAATCTCAAGGCTAGTTAAATGCCTCTGGTATATTATCAGATGTCATCAGCACTGTCAGCATTAATCAAGGTCCATTCCACCTATAAAATGGATGGGCTGTATGTCACATATCCAAAGCCAGGCCTCAGATTCAGTGGGAGCTCACAGAAGCACAGCTCCTGAACCTTTCTGAGAGTTCCACCTCCTTGTCCATTGAATAGTAGGTGCAGCTGCATAACAATCCCTGGATGAGCTCCACCACCTATTTCTCTACAAAACAACCCCTGTCCAAAGCTATGTAGATATAAGGTTATGATAGTGATTTGGCCACGGTGATGCATACTCTGATCACATCCAGTTTAGTCTACTGTAAGGTGCTTTCTGTGGGGCTGCCTTTGAAAACCGTTCAGCAACTTCAATTGGTCCAAAATGCAGCAGGCGGCTTCTTGTCAGGAGCTGGATACAGGGATCATATCACCACTGTGCTAAAAGATGTCCATTAGTTTCTAGGTGCAATTGAAAGTGCTGGTTCTTGCCTTTGGGACTTGGGGCCAGGGTACTTGAAAGACCACCTCCTCTTATGCTGTCCAGCCTGCCAGTCAAGATCCTCTCTTGTAGACCAGCAGTCTTTGCCCCCATGTGCAAAAGTAAGGGAGGTGGTGACCACAGAAAGGACTTTCTCAGTGATGGTACCTCATCTTTGGAAAGCATTCCCCCTTGAGGCCTGCCTTGCATCCACTTTGCTTTTAATCAATAAGCTAAAAAAAAAAACCGTTTTCCCTCCAGGCTTTTAACCAGGGGTTTGTTGTCTTCGTTGTATGCTGCCTTAAGCAGGTTACTGGAAACAGCGTTTTCCCTAAATAAATAGTGGTGACAATGCTTGATTCATCTAGGAGCCAGTAGATAGGATGTTTTTAATTGACAGCTCCTTCATAAACAGCACCACCCAATAAGACATAGGCCGTTTTCCCACTGACCTTACTCCGGAGCGATGTCCCTCTTCACCGCGCAGCGTGTGCGCAGATTTCCCACCAACTGCTGCGCACAACCAGGAAGAGCCGCGGCTTTTGCGTCACAGATGTAAACTGGTTTTTAGCAGTTTACATCTGCGGCGCAAAAGCTGCGGCACTTCCTGGTTGTGCGCAGCAGTTGGTGGGAAATCCGCGCACACGCTGCGCGGTGAAGAGGGATGTCGCTCCGGAGTAAGGTCAGTGGGAAAACGGCCACTCTGTTTGATTTCTATAAACATGATATGATAGGGATTTCAACCAATATTCCCTCTAAGTTGTGGAGTCTTTTGAGCAAAAATTCTACTTCATGAGTTACTGGCATTAAAGTTGTGAGCTACTGCATGAATTAGTTTGCTCTGGGGCCGTTTTTCCTGAGCTAAGACAAAAATGTGTGAGCTTGAGGCTAAAAAACTGTGAGCTAGCTCAAGCTAACTCTGAGGGAACACTGATTTCCACTATGCTGACATTAAATGCTGATCCCTGGTTTCATTTTAGATTTTAGGGTGTCAAAGAAGGCCAAGATAAGATGGCAGCTACTGTACACACTCCTAAACAATCCCAGCCTCTCAACATTCAGGAAGCCGAAATGATGGACAAACGGTATGGATGTTATTCTGGGGCAGGGGAATTGAAACCAGATTCCTCCAGACCACATTACCGCATCCTCAAGATTCACATGAAGCCACCAGACACTCAGTTGGGCCGTCGTTCCGTGATGTCTTGGAACTAATGAGAGTGGCAGCTTCTCAAGATCTCAGAGAGGGGTCTTTAGTTACCCTGCTTTCCATATACCTGGAACTGAACCTGGGTCATTTTACAAGTAAAGTACTATAGCTGAAATTCCCTCTGGTCTCCAGCCTGTGAAGCATGTGATGAAGATATCCAAGTAATACTTCCTGCAGTTATGTTCCTACTGTAGTCTTTGGTATGTATATAAGTACTGTTGATATATATAGCTAGCAGTGCTCTAGTCTAGGCTTTAATACAGCAGAGTCATCTGGTCACATAGTATATGTATGCAAACAGGAAAGAAAAATTACACAGAGGCTCTTTGCAAGCTAATCAGAGTCCTTTTTATTTATGGAACTCCATTCTAGATAGGAAAGAGGAGAAAAGAAGAGTGATAGAGTCTCTAAAGCAATCTGACAAGATAGATGGACTCTAAGATAGAAGAAAGCATCCTACTGTCATGTTGCCAAGATGGATTCAGGCAAAGTGTGGGGAGAGAGTGAGGGGGTGAAGCCAGAAGGAAGGAAACTTTCCCTAGGAGTAGCAATCTCGACATCAAAGGGGATAGCATCAGAGCAATAGAAAGGAAGGGTGATCAGGCGTGGCCTCTCTATCTTTCTGACTCTCTTGTAGTCTTCCTCTGTAGTCTGAGGCAAAGAGACAGCGTGAAAAGCCCTTCACTTCCAGGAAGTACATGCCATCAAGTCGCACCCAACTTATGGCAGCCCCAGCAAGGGGCTTTCAAGTCAAGCGAGGAGCAGAAGTGGGTTCCCGTCGGCTTCCTTAGTGGTCTCCCACCCAGGAACCAACCCCGTTCAGCTTCTGACATCAGGCTGGACAATGCTGCCCTTCTCCTCTCCACAGGCCTTTGCACCTTGCTGCTCTCTTGTACGTAGGACTCCTGTGAAGCCTCACAAAGTGGGGAGGGTCAGCTTCATCCAGCAGCAGGCATTTTTGAAAGGTTCGCTCTTCCCAACCAAGACTGCTCTAAGACTGTTCCAAATGGGCAGCCATTTTTGTCTGAAGCAGTAGAACGGAGTAGGAGTCAAGTGCATCTTTTAAACCAACAAAGTTTTCTTCAGAAAGTAAGCTTTCGTATGCTCTAAGCACACCTCACCAGACGAGGAGTCAGGCACAGTGATGATGAAGTGTGCTTCTGGCACACGAAAGCTGACATTCTGAATAAAACTTTGTTGGTCTTAAAGGTGCAACTTGACTCCTGTTCTGTTCTACTGCTCTAAGACTGTGTGATCAGAAGCGATGTGCTACGACCACTCACAATAGTGGTGGGGTTGCCGTTGTTGTATATCAAAAGTGCCCTAGTTCCAAAAGTTGAAGGTGCACACGTTTGGAATTCATCTGCAGTAAAGGCCTTCTGGCTGGCTTGTGGAAACCATTTGCAATTCTAATAGAGTTTACGGAAAGGTGACCAGCTGTTGCAAAAATACCTTTGAGCATAGAAATGGTGGTGGTTTAAACAGGGTGCGAAAAAAGGCAGGCGAGGACTATTATTAGTTCATATACCACACCACTGAAGAACATTGGCACATTGCCCTGGGATGCAGACCGAAGAAGAATAGAATGGTTCTGATCCAAAAGAATAAATTGTGACAGACGTGTATCTCTGTTTACAGTAGGGCTAATAACTTGTTTCTGTTAGACAGAGGGAAGAAATCCACTGGGGTGAGGAAACACGTTTTCTGATTCTTGGTCTCTGGATTTTCTACTTTGTTTGTGAATTCCTGCTGGCTCGAGAAGCTGCAGTCAGGATTCCATCTGTCCATTGGCAGCTTAAAAGGGCCTCTAGCATTCCCTTTTCAAAGTCTGAAGAGCCAAATACTGCCAATAATATCTGTGCAGGAGACACAGGCAGTGGAGAAGGAGAAAGCACTCCCCTCGCTCTCCTTCCTCATGGGCCTTGTATTTAATTAGCATCTTAATCATTTGCATCTTAATTACTATTCATCCTTATTCACCAATCAGTTATTCATGCATTCAGCTTTATTTAACAGCACATATTTTCATTTTAGGTTATGCATTTATTTTTTTGTCATTCATTGAATACATCTCAAATATTCACCATGCTTTCAGGATGCTGTTAACAGATTTTTGTCATTGTGTTTACTATAAAGTTTCAGTTACGCAACAGTGGTTATATTTTGATCGACTCCGCACTGAGCACTTGCTTCCCTTCTGTGTGGGGCTCCTCATGGCAGCTCTTTTCCCCAGAATCTGCATTGGCATCTCTGAAGTGGGGCTGCGTGTTCCCTGCTTGTCCCCCAAACTTAAGAGCCAAGAACGAGACTGGGACAAAGGCCAATGCAAAATCAGTCTTTGTGGATATCCCTCTATGCTACAATCATAGACAGCCTCAAGAGGGGACTGGATAAACATATGGAGCAGAGGTCCATCAGTGGCTATTAGCCACAGTGTATTGTTGGACCTCTCTGTCTGGGGCAGTGATGCTCTGTATTCTTGGTGTTTGGGGGGGGCACACTGGGAGGGCTTCTAGTGTCCTGGCTCCGCTGATGGACCTCCTGATGGCATCTGGTTTTTTTGGCCACTGTGTGACAGTGTGTTGAACTGGATGGACAATTGGCCTGATCCAACATGGCTTCTCTTATGTTCTTGTGATGGTGGTTGGGTGGAATGCAGTGGCATTTTGTTATGCTATTGGTGCAATTCCTAAGGGTCACATGTAAGCAACCAATCAACTATCCTGGCAGGCTGGCTAGCCCAGACTAGCCCACACTCATCAGATCTTGGGAGCTAAGCAGGGTCGGCCATGACTAATACTTGGATGGGAGACCACCCATCCTTCCTTGTTATGCAAAGGAAGGTAATGGCAAACCACCTTTTATCATCTCTTGGCTTGAAAACACCATGAGGGTTTGCTGTAAGTCACCTGGGACTTGACAGCACTTTATTACTATTAATGGCCATTCAGACACCTCAGTGAATTCCTACAGTCATTCAAAAGCAGCCAGTGGATTCCCAGTAGTCATCCTCTGACCTTTCTGCTCGTTCATCCCCTGGCAGTGAAGTGTTTCAGCGCTTCACAATAGGTCACAGCTGTCCTCTTGTCACAGAAGGCCTTCCCCCTCAAAAACCTTTTAAACAACTGGCCATATGAATTTCTCAAATTGGAGACTGGCACTGGTACAGACGGACTCTTCATCACCTTGGTTTCAGTTCAACAGTAGTTGCTTTCACTGAAGCATGTGCTGCCTGAAATGATGTTAGTCTTTCTTTAAAATGCTGGTAATTGTAACAGCACTTATAACGATAACACATGGAGGATCGCAAGCTTAATTTCAAGACAGCAAGGAATCGGGGCTGAAATTCTTGAGTTCCCAGGAGGCATTTTGCTAACGGGCAGGATTGCAGTCTCAGGGGATTGTATCTTCTCAGAATACAAACATAAGACTGGATGATTGGTGTGTTTAGACAAAAATGGCTCCCCCTGCCCCCCTGTTCATAAAGCCTGCTGTTGGGACTACAGAGATCAGTTCTCTCCAGAGAAAATGGCAGCTTTGGAGGGTAGAACTCTATGGAATCACAGTCCAGCTGAGCTCCTGAACTCCCCCTTCCTGAACTCTGCCCTCCCCCCAAGCTTCCAGAAGTTTCTCAGGCCAGAGATGGCACACCAAGGAAGGCAGAGAGGAACCTTGAGACACGATCCTGGAAGAATGTTAGCCACGGCTGGCTCTCTGTAAAAGGGCCTACTTGGGTACCAAGATAATTGGGGTTGCCTCAGACTGTGCTTCTTAGGCTTGCCAATCCCCAGGTCCCAGCGGGGGTTCTTCCACTTTCCCAGGCTGCTTCCCACCCCCAGTTAGCTGGCTGGCAGCGGAAGCCCCGCCCCCAAAGCCACCATGTGACTTACCCCCTCCGGAGGCTCCAGTCTCCGATTGGAAAGGCTTCCTCTTGGGATGGAGTGTCTGTATTACTTGGAAGAAGCTGGCTGCAACTCGTGAGTAGGTTTTTGCTTTTGACATGTACTGGCTGCAACTCCTGACTCACTTCAGAGTCACCAGAAATGGGGGGGAGGAGAACGTCTGCTGAGCACTTCATTATTCCCTATGTGGAGATCGTTTCTCATAGGGTATAATGGGGAATTGATCTGGAGGTTTCGGGGGCTCAGGGGGAGCTGTTCTTTGAGGTAGAGGCACCAAATTTTCAGTATAGTATCTAGTGCCTCTCCCCAAAGTACCCCCCCAAGTTTCAAAATGATTGGACCAGGGGGTCCAATTCTATGAGCCTCAAAAGAAGGTGCCCCTATTCTTCATTATTTCCTATGGAAGGAAGACATTTAAAAAGGTGTGCTGTCCCTTTAAACGTGATGGCCAGAACTCCCTTGGAGTTCAATTGTGCTTGTTACACCCTTGTTCCTGGCTCTGCCCCCAATGTCTCCTGGCTCCACCCCCAAAGTCTCCAGATGTTTCTTGAATTGGATTTGGCAACCCTAGTGCTTCTGTTCCACTACTGTTATTTCATTCTTTTCTCCTAATGGAAGCTGGCTACCTAGCCAGCTGGAGGACTTCTCTATGGCTCTCCTCCAAACAGCCATTACGATCCCCCTTCCCCATACTCAAACAGGATTAAGGAGTTTCAGAAGTACCGTACTTCTTTTTCCAAATGGTCTCTCTCACTCTCTTGTGCCTTGTCATTGATTGCCGCAGTGCAGAAACATGCAGAGAAACTATGATAGCTCTTAATTGAACTCCCTGAGTTCTTCCAAGAAGCTTTGCTCTCGAATGCAGATGAAATTCATTTCTGCAGCCTCCTTCCAAGTCCCGACAATTAGGAACGGGCAAGTTGTCTGGTGGCTGCAGGAGGAGTTTCTTGAGATGGGAAATTCAGGGGGAGGAAAGAGCTTTTTAAAACTTGGTCAAGCATCAAAACCAACATTTAAAATGGATTTTGTAAGCTTAGTATGGGGTGTTTCTTTCTTTTTTTTTTTAATCTTTAAAGTGCCTGGAAGTTGACAGAAAGAAGGAGAGTGGGTAAGCCGGAACTAGAAGAAAGAAGTTTTCTTCTTGGAGAAAGTAGTTGTGTGGGTTCGCCACCTTCCTACTTGAAAATCCGAGTTTTCACCCTGAACCAACCCACTCTTCAATTAAGTGTATGGAAAGGAGAGTGCAGTTAAGTATTCCATATGTAAGGTGAAATAAATTAAAGATGACATTTTGAACCAGCTCCATTCAGAGAATAATAGATTCATAGCATCAGAAGGGACCTCCAGGGTCATCTAGCCCAACCCCCTGCACAATGCAGGAAACTCACAAATTGTTGTTGTTGTTCAGTTGCACAGTTGAGTCCGACTCTTTGTGACCCCATGGATAAAGTCACGCCAGACTCTCCAGTCTTCCACCGTCTTCCCAAGTCTGCTCAAATTCGTGTTTGTTACATCAGTAACGTTGTTCAGCCATCTCATCTTTTGCCATCCCCTTCTTCTTTTGCCTTCTGCCTTTCCCAGCATCAGGATCTTCTCCAGGGAGTGTTCCCTTCTCATTTGGTGGCCAAAGTATTTGAGGTTCAGCTTCAGCATCTGACCTTCCAGGGAACGGTCAGGGTTGATTTTCCTTAGGACTGACTGATTTGATCTTCTTGCAGTCCAAGGGACTCTCAAGAGTCTTCTCCAGCACCACATCTCAAAAGCATCTCAAAAACTCACAAACACCTCCCCCTAAATTCACAGGATCCTCATTGCTGTCAGATGGCCATCTAGCCTCTGTTTAAAAACCTCCAAGGAAGGAGAGCCCACCACCTCCTGAGGAAGCCTGTTCCACTGAGGAACTGCTCTAAAGGTCTGGAAGTTCTTCCTAATGTTGAGCCGGAAATTCTTTTGATTTAATTTTAACCCATTGGTTCTGGTCTAATTTTCTGGGCCACAGGAAACAATTCCACACCATCCTCAGAGTCAGCTCCTCTTCAGAGTGAGTTCTGTACCAAGGCTCTTGTAGGTTCTACTCTGCATTGGGAAGAAAATAAGGCCACGCTGGTAAGTAGGAGAAAAAGGGAGGAACAAGGTCCGATAAGAGAGTAGTTTATTTGACCATTTAGATCTTAACTTGTTTCAAATGAGCTTCAGAAGCTTTGACCATTTCCACAGTAGTGAAATTCCCTGCACCGATGTTTTTAAAACTGTGTGTTATGTGAAATTTTCTGCAGTAGGTTTTTCCTCGCCAGGTGCAAATAAGATGATTTTCTTCATCTTATTCCACTTTTTTGGAACTCATTAAAACTGGGGATTCTGAAAACACGGGGTAAGGAAGAAAAAACTTGTGCCTGGTGAGGAAAAATCTATGGAAAAATTCACATAATGCACAGTTTTAAAAACATCAATGTGGGGAATTTTGCTATTGTGGAAATGATCTCCGTCAGAAATATTTGTCCACTGTGAAAGTTAGATAACAGGGTTGTCAGGTCCTACCTTTGCACAGGTGGGGAGATTTGGGAGGGAGGGAGTTATTCCCAGAAGGGCAGGGGACTGTTGGAGCAAGAATCTACATAAACCCAGTCTGACAGCTACAGTATGACAGCTGGTGATCTAGCTGCCAGGCTAGGTCACAGTGACCTGATCAGCAGACCGGCTTGAGCCGGCAGAAGCCAAGTGATGCAATCTGCTGAGTCAGCACGGCCAGGATTGGCTGCTTGGACTATATATGATCTGTGTGTGCATCACACAGGTCTCTCCCTGTGAGATGGTGGTTAGGCGAAGCACTTTGTCCGTGGAGGTGATATTGTATAGACTGCACAAGAGAGCACTTGTTGTGTATATATGTTAATACACCTTTTGACACTAGTTGCACGTGTCTGCCTGATTTTCTTTCCTGAAGCCCTGTGTCGGGCAAGTCATCTCCCTCACTCTGCTACTCCCGCTCCGACAGGGTTATGGGCCCAGCACGCTTCCGCTGCGCGGAGGAGAGAGTTGAGAGTTGAGCTGACTGTGAGTTTGGAAAGAGCCGGAGGCGAGGAACGCCGGTGAAGGACACAGAAGCACCACCGTTCTCTGTTTGAGAGCCAGAGGGACGTCGGCAGCCAGCTGTGAGGAGGAGTCGGCACGATGGCTCGGCAACAGCTTGGAGTAGCCGTTGAGAAGCTCACCTCAGCCAACTACGCGGTGTGGAGCCTGAGAATGCAACACTACCTCAAGCGTGAAGGGCAATGGCTGTTCGTGAGTAACCCCCCTGCTGACTTATCTCCTGCCGAGACTGTGTTATCGGGTAAGGCACTGGCCAACATAGTGCTATCTATAGGAGATGACCAGCTGGTTTATGTGCGAGGGAAGGACACTCCCAAGGCTGCCTGGGACGCGTTGAGTGCGGTGCATGTTAGCACCACTGCTGGTTCCCTCATGGCCTTGACAAGGAGGATGTTCCGCACCGTTATGCCGGCTGGAGGGTGTGTGAAAGATCACATCAAACGGCTAACGGACTGTTTCGTTGAGCTGGAGGCAAGAGGCAAGACTGTAGCTCCAGACGACAGAGTGTACATTTTGCTGTCGTCGTTGCCACCTGAGTACACTCCCCTGATAACTTCTCTGGAGACGGTGGACGTAGCGACCCTGACCATGGAATACGTCTGTGCCCACCTGCTTGACTTCCAAGAGAGAATTGCGGCCGTGGGCTGTCCGGGGGTGTCGGCCGGGCAGCGTGCTGTTATCGGTGTGTCCGGGAAGACAGCCAAGAATGAGCCAGCTTTTGCTGCTGGCAGGCGTCCGAAGGTGGAGGAAGTGGAGCCGACTGCGTTTGCAGTCCGTCGCTGCTATGGATGCGGGTCGTCGCAGCACCTGCTCCGAGCTTGCCCTGAGAGGGAGAAGAGGCGGGGGCGTGTGCGGCGAGAGCGGAGGACCGCCAGCCCGTGTGAGGAAGCAACCCGGCTGGTCACGTCTGCAGTAGAGAGCACAGGGTCTGCTTGGATTTTAGACTCCGGGGCAACGAGCCATCTCTGCTGCGAGAAGGAGTTGTTGAAAAACATTGACAGTCCTGAGCATAAGTATGTGAGATTGGCTGATGGGACCACTGCCAATTCTGTTTGCTCAGGCAATGTGGAATTTCCTGCACTGAAATGTATGTTGCAAAATGTGTTGTATGTACCCTCACTGCAGTCTAACCTGTTGAGTGTTAGCACACTGTTTGACCAGGGATACCAGGTGAGATTTGAGAAAACCTGCTGCAAAATCCTGGGAGGTGGGGGAAAGTTGCTTGTGACAGGAAAGAGGGAAGGTAAACTGTATGTGGTCCAGAGTGATTGTGCCCAGGTGGCTCAGGTGTCGAATGAGCCTGTGCACAATAATTGTATACATTTGCTCCATAGGAGACTCGGGCACTGCGGATTTAGGGCGTTAAAGAAAACCCTGGAGCTTGTGCCTAGTTTGAAAGTAAATCCTTGCAAATGTTACTTGGATTGCCAGGTCTGCAAGAAGACCAAAAGCAAGGCGTGTGCTGTTGCTAAAGAAAGCTCAAGGGAAAGCACACGAGCCCTGGAACTAGTCCATTTAGACGTTATTGGCCCATTGCCAAAGAGTCTGTCGGGGAGGAGATACTGCTTGGTGGCCACCGACGACCACACGAGGTACGCGTGGGTTTTCACCATGGTGCATAAGTCTGAGGTGTATAAGACATTCACCAAGTGGGTCAAAGCAGTGGAGAGACAATTAGGGGTTAATCTCCTAGCTGTACAAACCGACAGAGGGGGGGAATTCTTATCTAACCAGATGAAACGTTGGCTGGAGAACAAGGGCATCGCCCACCGTCTGACGAACCCGGCAACGCCCCGAGAAAATGGGCATGGGGCTGTATTGCAGAATGTGATGTATTGCATGTTAGAGGATGCACAACTGCCAATGACCTATTGGGCAGAAACCATACATGCAGCTGTTTTTTTGCAAAATAGGGTTTGGTGTAATACTGTGAAAAATGTGCCTTACAGGTTACTGTTGAACAAGACCCCAGATTTGAGTTCTTTAAAAGTCTTTGGGTCACGGGCTCGGGTTGGCATCCACTCCACGAGTAGCGGGGAGGGGGATGTCCGGGCAGAGAGCCTAATTTTTCTGGGCTACAAGCCAAGGGCCAGGTGTTATCGTTTCTGCAATAGCAAAAGCAAGATAACACTTAGTAAGAGTGCCCAGTTCAATGAAGAAAGCAGCTGGCCAAGGTTGCACTCCTTGCAGAAACAATTTGTCCTGCTGCCAAGTAGCGATAACGATGTTGGAGCGCAGCCCAGAACTCCAGCCCAGGAGGTGGCACCCAGTGGGGCTGGAGAAGGTGAGCCGAATGCTGGCACAGAGCCTGACGAGCAGAGTCAGGAGGCAGAGCCTCAAATGCAGGAACTGGAGGTAAAGTGTGAGAGTCAGGAGGTTCAACACCCAATTACAGGGGCAGAGCAACCAGCCCAGGAGGTGGGAACAGAGCAACCCGAAGAAGACAAAGCTGGTCCAAGCACAGGGCCACGGGTGTCTGCCAGGTCCACCAAAGGCCAACGTCCCGCTAGGTACAAGTGTCCCTATGTCACTCTGACTGTCAATCCAGACCCACCCGGATTTGAGGAAATGTTAAAAGAAAAGGCTAAGAAATGGAAAGCCTGGGTGGCAGAGTGCGAGGCAAGGGAGAAGGAGGCTGAAGCCAAGCGTCTGAAAGAGCTGGCTGAACAGGAACACGATGATGTGTTTTACAATCATGATGAGTTCCTGAACGAATTCCGGAAAGGGTTCCGAGCTACGTAAATATGAACTGTAATGTTGCTGGTGGACATGTATGTAAACTGTGTAAAGTGTTTTGGGTATACTGGGTTTAAATAGATTAGGAGGTGTGTTGGAGCAAGAATCTACATAAACCCAGTCTGACAGCTACAGTATGACAGCTGGTGATCTAGCTGCCAGGCTAGGTCACAGTGACCTGATCAGCAGACCGGCTTGAGCCGGCAGAAGCCAAGTGATGCAATCTGCTGAGTCAGCACGGCCAGGATTGGCTGCTTGGACTATATATGATCTGTGTGTGCATCACACAGGTCTCTCCCTGTGAGATGGTGGTTAGGCGAAGCACTTTGTCCGTGGAGGTGATATTGTATAGACTGCACAAGAGAGCACTTGTTGTGTATATATGTTAATACACCTTTTGGCACTAGTTGCACGTGTCTGCCTGATTTTCTTTCCTGAAGCCCTGTGTCGGGCAAGTCATCTCCCTCACTCTGCTACTCCCGCTCCGACAGGGACATTGTGTAACATCCTCGATGAGATGACATTATGCGGAAGTGATGTCATCACATTGGGGATGTTGTGTGGCGACGCTCTGCTTTTGGGGCAGAACTCTACTGCTGAAGGATTCACGCCAGGGACACTGACTATAACATTTAATGTGCCCCTCATTTACAGTCTTTTCTGATGGGTTTCAGCTCTCCGATGTCTTCTCCCTTTGCAACCTGCTTTCTGGGAAAGCCCTGGACTCCCAGAATTACCCCTGATCTTCACATTACAGAGATCAGCTGCCTTGGAGGAAATGGCAGATTTGGAGGGTGGACTCTGTGACACCACATACTGGTTGAACTCCTTCCCTTTGCAAATGTTACCCTCCCCAGGCACTGCCCCCTCCCCCGATCTCCAGGTATTCCCAAGCTGGAGCTGGCAACCACACTGTGACATCCAAACTGGAGCAACTTTTGGTGGAGAACATCCACATGATGCTGCCTGTCGAATTCCTCAACAGCTCTTTACCAAACCCACTTTGTTGACATGGGAAGAGTATTTGGCAAGTGCACATTCTCAAAGGTCCTGCCCTTTCCCCTTCTGGCAGATCCCTTGTGGCTGCCATTCTCTGTTACACCAGCAGAGGGCTCTGTAAGCAAATCAATAATTAACAAAATGCTATGACAGTATAGACTTGCTGTACTGATTTAAAACACCATCCCATGATGTGATGGGTGAAAGAATGCAAAGAAAATGGCAGCTGATGGAAGAAAGTGCACAGAAGACACCATGTGAGAAATGGCAGATTTGGAGGGTGGACTCTGTGACACCACATACTGGTTGAACTCCTTCCCTTTGCAAATGTTACCCTCCCCAGGCACTGCCCCCTCCCCCGATCTCCAGGTATTCCCAAGCTGGAGCTGGCAACCACACTGTGACATCCAAACTGGAGCAACTTTTGGTGGAGAACATCCACATGATGCTGCCTGTCGAATTCCTCAACAGCTCTTTACCAAACCCACTTTGTTGACATGGGAAGAGTATTTGGCAAGTGCACATTCTCAAAGGTCCTGCCCTTTCCCCTTCTGGCAGATCCCTTGTGGCTGCCATTCTCTGTTACACCAGCAGAGGGCTCTGTAAGCAAATCAATAATTAACAAAATGCTATGACAGTATAGACTTGCTGTACTGATTTAAAACACCATCCCATGATGTGATGGGTGAAAGAATGCAAAGAAAATGGCAGCTGATGGAAGAAAGTGCACAGAAGACACCATGTGAGAAAACTGTTGACAGGGGAGTGTGCCTTTGAATTTGCAATTCCAGCGAATGCAAAACAGTGAAATCCTTGTAGCTTCCAGCCATATACGAATAGTTGGTCTAGGTGTATCTTTATATACTGCTGTTGAAGCAAATAGTAGGTTTGCTATGTCTGTGATGGAAAATCCCCAGAGACTTTGGAGGCGGATGCAGGAGTGGGCGGGAATTGAGAAGAGGAGGGGCTTCATCATTAAATCATAGTACAGTGCCCTAAAGTCCACCCTTCAAAGCAGCCATTTTCTCCAGGAAAACTGATCTCTGCCAGCGAGAGCACAGTTGCAAAAGCAAGAGATGGCCAGGCCCCACCTGGAGACCGGCAACCCTAGAATAGTGACTTACAAAAGCTCACACTGAATTAAACTTTAGTCTTCAAGGGGCAGTGCCGGATTAAACACTGCGGTGGCCCCTAGGCAGTCGAAATTTTGGGGGCCCCCTTTATAAATTATCTCAGCGTCTGAGCACCCGCCCTGCTGCCCCCGCTGCAGCCTGCAGGCACCTTCTTAAAAGCCCCTTTGACTAAGCTGCAGGGGAGAGGCAGAGAGAGGCAAACCTGGCAACAATGCCAGCAGCAGCCATGCCAACAAGCTGGGCAAAGAGCAGCTCAGTTGCTGGCTGCACGTGCAGGCTGGGAGGGCTGCAAGCAGAGGGAAAACCAGGGAGGGATGCCGGCCCGGGGCTCCTAAAGGTGTGGGGGCCCATAGGCCAATGCCTGCTTGGCCTAGTTGTTAATCTAGCTCTGTCAGGGGGCTACTGGACTTACGTTTTGCTCCTGCAGACATAGCACAGCTAATCCTTTGTGATATCTGAGGTATCCATTAACTCTTGAACCACTTGGGGGCAGTCGTGACCCATCATTTCTCTCCGTGACTGTCTGTATGCTTTCCTTCATTGTTCATTTAGCATAGATGTGCCCTCCCGCAAAAGGTTATTCTAAGAATTCCTTGGGGGTGGTGTGTCTGTCTGCTCAAGAAGTTAGGTCCTCCTAGAGGACAAGGTCTCTGCTGTCAATGTATTTCAAGAAGGATATTGCAGAGCTGGAAAAAAGTGAAGGAGAGGACAACCAAAGTAATAGATGGGGTTGGACCACCTTTCCTATGAGGAAACGCTGAAGAGGCTGGGACTTTTCAGGTTAGAAAAGAGATGATTTAGGATTGCTAGTCTTCAAGCGGTCACAATTGCTGACAAGGAATGTATTAACTATGGCGTTCCCGCTATTAAGCGTGAAAATTAGGGAAAGCTAGGAATTTTGGACTGACATGGCTGAAGACTGAATAATTTTTGGCACTTCTGGACCTAGAAAATTGCACACAATATATAAGATTGGTCCCAAGAAGAAGAATTTGAGATTTGAAATGGCTTGCAAAGCGAACTGGTTCTCCGTTGGACCTTTTTCTTTAATGTTGTGCTGAATGTAATGTAATGGTTTTGAGTCACATAAGGACAGTAGGAGCACTGTGGAACTTTTGAGATTTTAATTTTGTGCATGACTGAGATGCTATGTACTGTTGACACTCTTTTTGTATTTTGACATTTATTATTCATAACAAGTCAGAACCGTGTTTTTACACGGAGAGTTTTTTCTTTGTTGAGTCTTCAAGTGGTGGCTGGAGATCTCCCGCTATTACAACGTATCTCCAGGCCGCAGAGATCAGTTCACCTGGAGAAAATGGCTGCTTTGTAAGGTGGACTCTGTGGCATTGTACCCCACTGAAGCCCCTCCCCTCTCCAAACTCCACCCTCCAAATCCCCAGGTATTTTTTAACCCAGAGCTGGCAATCCTAACATTACTACAGAAGGGGATGATGGAGGTTTACAAATTATACAGGGGTTTTGAAAAGTGGGCACAAAGAATACTAGAATACCAGAATACTAGAATACCAGAATACTAAAATTTTGGGGGATTCCAATGAAATTGAGGAGCAGTAGATTCAAGCCAGACAAAAGGAGGCACTGGTTTACTCACTGAGTGATTTAATCGCACAAGTTACTGCCAGTGGATGTCGTGATGGCAGAGTGAAGTAGGTTCATGGAGCAGAAGCCCATCAGTGGTTACCCCCCATGGTGATTAAAGGGAATCCCTGGAGGTCTGACTCTCCAAAGCTGATATCTTGAAACTCTTGCTGGTCTCTAAAGTGCTCCTGGACTCAAAATCCAGCTGTTTCACTGAAGAGGTATCCATATCTGGAGACCACAAACCTCTGGATGGCAATGGTGGAGGCAATCTTGGGGAGCTCCTACTTGGCCTCACTGACCTCTTGGCCCTCTAGGACAACTGGTTAGGTGCTGTGTGAAGGAGCTTGTTGGATTCACTGGTCTGATCTAGCAGGGTTTTTGCAGCTTTATAATGTGCTACAGGTCCAGCAGATTTCGGTTTAAAATAAAAATGTTAAAAGACCAACTTTTTACATATCTTTTTTTCTGTAAAAGCCCCTAGGATGAGGTGGAGTGGCTTACCCTTTGAAACAATTAGGTAGGATGGAAGGATGTGTCCAGCATTCCATCTTTGAAACTGCGTGTGTGTTAAATGGCATCGCTTCTGACTTACAGCAACCCTCAGGGCTTTTTTTGTAGCAGGAACTCCTTTGCATATTAGGCCACACACCCCTGATGTAGCCAATCCTCCTAGAGCTTACAGGGCTTTTAGTACAGGGCCTACGGTAAGCTCCAGGAGGACTGGCTACATCAGGGATGTGTGGCCTAAGATGCAAAAGAGTTCCTGCTACAAAAAAAGTCCTAGCAACCCCTGTGAATTAATGCCCTTCAGAACATCCTATCATTAATAACCTTGTTCAGGTTTTACAAAGTGAGGGTCATGGTTTTCTTGATGGAAGTGAATCCATCTCATGTTGAGTCTTCATTTCCTGTTGCCTTCAACTTAGCATTATTGTCTTCTCCAGTGACTCTTGTCTTCTCATAATGTGACAAAGTACAATCGCCTAGGGTTGCTAAGGCCTCCACAGCCTCCGGTGGGGGACTTGTTCACACGCGCGCTTGTGCGTGGCACTAATGCATGGTACTCAGCTCAGCCATGGATGGGTGGTTTTATTTACATATCATTGCTTTTGAAGGTTAGAATCTTGAACAAAAATATTCACATAGTATCAAAGATTTCAGGTTTTCACGGCTGGCATCATCATTAGGGTTTGTAGAATCTTTCGGGCTCAAGTGCCGTGTTCTACTGGAGAAAGTTTTTCTTCCAGACGTTTCATTCTCAGCTGCGGAGAACATCCTCAGTGGCGTTGCAGCCGGAGGCCACTGAGGATGTTCTCCGCAGCTGAGAACGAAATGTCTGGAAGAAAAACTTTCTCCAGTAGAACACGGCACTTGAGCCCGAAAGATTCTACAAACCCTAATTCACATAGTAGTTTCAAGGGCTCCCCCTAGAAGCTAAAATGACCAGACTGAGGCTATTGTAGGGCTGCCAAGCCCCTGGTCTGGGCGGGATGCGCAATGACGTCACCCACGAGTGATGTCATCATGCCAGTGACATTGTGCGCTGGCCGCTCTAGGCAGTTCTTGGAAAACTCTATGGTTTTCTCCAGATACTCTAGCATTTTGGGAGGGCAAAACTCTATGGTACCTATTGTACTATAAAGTTTTCCCTTCCAGGTTGCTACAGCTTCCAAGAAAACCATAGAGTTTTCCCAGAAATGCCTAGAGCAGCCGGCGCGTAATGGTGCCCGCATGATGACGTCACTCGTGGGTGACGTCATCGCGCACCCCGCCCAGACCGGGGGCTTAGCAGCCCTACAATAGGCTCAGTCTGGTCATTTCAGCTTCTAGGGAGAGCCCTTGAAACTACTCTGTGAATATTTTTTTCAGGATTCTAACCTTCAAAAGCAATGATATGTAAATAAAACCACCCATCCATGGCTGAGCTGAGTACCATGCATTAGACACCCTATCAACCTAAGACCATTATTTGGCGTTATCCGTTTTTTACAGGATTCAACTTGCTAAATATCCACCCCCCTCTCTTTCTCTCTGCACAGAATGGCTGACACCCAAGTCTAAAATGGCTCGCCTGATGATTTTAACATCCTCATTCACCAAAAGGGGAAAGCTCAAACTATTTTCTATTCAACCGTTTTTTGTGCAATTAAGACTATTGACACTTTTTAAAAGAACAAAAACAAAACACTGGTTTGTCTGTGTCTTTGTACAGCTGGCCACTTAAACCATAGCCTGTAAAAGCATTCCTGGCATAGAATATGTTTACTGCACATGGGAGAAGGGATAGTAAAAAACAGAAGTGGATATAAACTGGTACGGATGATGAGTAATAAAGTGCTACCAATTTCTACTGCCGTGAGCCCCTTCTTGGGACTGGAGAAAGGAAGTACTGGTAAGAAATTTAAGTTGCTTTCACCCCTGAGTAAATAGTAGAACACAAGAGCCCTGCTGGATCAGACCAATGGTCCATCTAGTCCAGCATTAGGCTTGCCAATCCCCAGGTCCCAGCGGGGATTCTTCCGCTTTCCCAGGCTCCTTCCCACCCCCGGTCAGCTGGCCGGCGGGGGGAAGCTCGCCCCCAGAGGACCATGTGCCTTTCCACCTCCGGAGGCTTCAGTCTCCGATTGAAAGGCTTCCTCTTGGGAGGGTGTGTCTGTGTTACTTTGGAGAAGTTGTCAGCAACTCGTGAGTAGAGAGGCCAATCCCTCGCGTCAGAGTCACCAGAAACGGAGTGGGGGGGGGAGGGAAATGTCTGCTGAGCACTTCATTATTCCTTATGTGGAGATCGATTCTCATAGGGTATAATGGGGAATTGATCTGGAGGTTTTGGGGGTTCTGGGGAAGCTGTTTTTTGAGGTAGAGGCACCAAATTTTCAGTATAGGATTTAATGCCTCTCCCCAAAGTACCCCCCAAGTTTCAAAATGATTGGACCGGGGGGGGGGTCCAATTCTATGAGCCCCAAAAGAAGGTGCCCCTATCCTTCATTATTTCCTATGGAGGAAGACATTTTAAAAAGGTGTGCTGTCCCTTTAAATGTGATGGCCAGAACTCCCTTGGAGTTCAATTATGCTTGTCACACCCTTGTTCCTGGCTCCACCCCAATGTCTCCTGGCTCCACTCCCAAAGTCCCCAGATATTTCTTGAATTGGACTTGGCAACCCTATCCAGCATCCTCTCTCGCACAGTGGCCAATCAGTTTCTCTGGATACCCAACAACAGGGCAGGCCTGTAGCTAAAGTGGGGCTCTGAGGGGGGGGGAGGGTCCAGGCCCCACCAATCAGTCCCGCATTGCTCGCTGCTGCTGTGTTCAAGAGGCCTTAACCCCTTTCTTTCTCCTCCCCCCCACTTACCACCCAGTCTGCTAAAAAGTGCAAGGGGAAGATGAAAGCTTGTGCATAATTTTGTGATAATAAAAGGGCATTTGCTTTTTTTAGAAGTTTAAAGGATTCTTGCCCTGCCATGGATGGCTCTGGATAGTTTGGATCTCTCAGATCTTAGAAGCCAAGCAGTGTTAGCCCTGGGTAATACTTGGATGGGAGACCCAAGAAGAGGAGGAAGAGATTGGATTTATACCCTGCTCGGAGTCTCATTGAAGTTTACAATCTCCTTTTCTCTCCCCTCCCCACAACAGACACACTACGAGGTAGGTGGGACTGAGAGAACTCTGACAGGAACTGCTGTTGAGCAGAACAGCTCTGAGAGAGTTATGACTGACCCAAGGTCATTCCAGCAGGTGCGGAATGGGGAATCAAACCCAGTTCTCTCAGATGAGAGTCAGTCCACTTCATCACTACACCAAACTGGCTCTCTGGTTGCTCAGCAGAGGACGGAAGTCCAGAGTCACTCAGCAAAGGCAGACAATGGCAAACCAACTCTGAATGTCTTTTGCCTTTAAAACCCTACGGGGTCAAGGGAATGATAGCAAAATAAATCAATATAGAATGGCCACATGGGGGCGCCACAATGTAAAGGATTTGGTGGGATTAATTCTGAGAGTAGTGGGTGAAGAAACCCTTTGGCTAGAAGGCATTGGAGTAATGGGGTGGGGGGTCATGGAGGTTAAACGGAGCTGTGCAGAGCCCGATACCCATAAATCTCTTCAATACATTTGCCAGCCAGTTACTGTTTGGATACTGAATGGTTATATCAAGTACAGGCAAGTCGCATTAAGAGGATTGGTTATGGAAAATTGACAAATGACAGCATTTTTTTTTAAAGGCAGTTTTTCCTTCTAAACCGAGGGTGAAGGCCAAAGCAGTAAGAGGATTTCCCACTAATACTTGCCACAAAGAGAGTGATGGCTTGTGGGTGTCAGTTTCTGTATTCCACAATTCTTGCAATAGCATAGAAAAATATAGACAGCCCTGACCCGGATAATGCAGGCGAGCCCCATCTCTTCAGATCTTGAAAGCTAAATAAGGTTGACTCTGGTAAGTGCTTAGAAGGGAGACCTCCAAGGAATACCAGCAGTTGGGAGGCAAGGGCAGGCTCTATTCAGCCACCTCTCTGAATATCCTCAAGAAAGAAAGAAAGAAAGAAAGAAAGAAAGAAAGAAAGAAAGAAAGAAAGAAAGAAAGAAAGAAAGAAAGAAAGAAAAGCCGTTTTCCCACTGACCTTACTCCGGAGCGACGTCCCTCTTCACCGCGCAGCATCTGCGCGGATTTCCCACCAACTGCTGCGCGCAACCAGGAAGAGCCGCGGCTTTTGCGTCGCAGATATAAACTGGTTTTTAGCGGTTTACATCTGCGACGCAAAAGCCGCGAAGATGGACGTCACTCTGGAGTAAGGTCAGTGGGAAAACGGCAAGAAAGAAAGAAAGAAAGAAAGAAAGAAAGAAAGAAAGAAAGAAAGAAAGAAAGAAAGAAAGAAAGAAAGAAAGAATGAAAGAATATAGACAGGGTGCTAAACTAGGGAAGTGGTCAATGATGAACTAGCAGTTACATCCTCTGTCTGTCTGTCTGTCTGTCTATCATTTTTAGATTTCTATCCCACCCCTCCTCTGCGTTGCAGGGCTTGGAGGTTGGTCACAACATTCAAGAAAATGATCTATACGTAAAGATAAAAACGCAGATATAAACTGGTTTTTAGCGGTTTACATCTGCGACGCAAAAGCCGCGAAGATGGACGTCGCTCTGGAGTAAGGTCAGTGGGAAAACGGCAAGCAAGAAAGAAAGAAAGAAAGAAAGAAAGAAAGAAAGAAAGAAAGAAAGAAAGAAAGAAAGAAAGAAAGAAAGAAAGAAAGAAAGAAAGAATATAGACAGGGTGCTAAACTAGGGAAGTGGTCAATGATGAACTAGCAGTTACATCCTCTGTCTGTCTGTCTGTCTGTCTGTCTATCATTTTTAGATTTCTATCCCACCCCTCCTCTGCGTTGCAGGGCTTGGAGGTTGGTCACAACATTCAAGAAAAAGATCTATACGTAAAGATAAAACATACAACCCCCCCCCCCATTAAATTACAATCCACAAAATAGCACCTAGCTCAGGCATCAAAATAAAGCGTAATCAGTTGGCACCCAGCAATCAGCACCCCAGGCTGTTGTAAAAAATGACAGAAGAAGAAGACTTGGTTTTTATACTCTGATTTTCTCAAAAGAGTCTCAAAGTGGCTTACAATTGCTTTCCCTTCCTCTCCTCACAACAGGCCCCTTGGGAGGTAGCTGGAACCGAGAGAACTCTGAGAGAATGGCGACTGACCGAAGGTCACCCAGCTGGCTGCATGTGGAGGAGGTGGGAACCAAACCTGCTTTTCCAGATTAGAGTATGCTGCCCTTAACCACTACACCAAACAGGCAACACTGAAAGCATTAACCATCCTCAACGGAAAGCCTTGTTGAGGACATTTGATACACCTCTAGGACAGGCACCACCAGCAGACCACATGATGGAGAACAAAGCATTCTTTGTGGGGAGAGACATATAGGAAGAGGCACTCCAATAGGTATGAAGGTTCCAGACCATTTAGGGATCTAAAGGTGAGAACCTTGATATCTGTAGAAGAGTATAGTTCTGCCAAGGATGGCACTATCTGCCCAGGAAGACCTGGCTGGGTTTGTGTCCCCACTTTATCATGAAATGGTAATTCTTGGATTCTTGGAAGAAGGAAGAGTCAATAAAATCCAAATCTAATGTGAGATGGATACACTGCTCTGTCAATTGGCGCCTTCCATTTTCTTTGCACAGAGGACCAAAGTGAGGGCTTATTCTTTTTCCTGACGGACACTTCTGTGCAGATTGTGGAGGAACCCGGGCATCTAAATCTACCCCCCCCAAGCCCCCCCTCACAATACTGTACTTAATTTTGACATAATTTAAACCAGGGGTGGTCAAACTGTGACTCAGGAGCCACATGTGGCTCACACATATTGTGTGGCTCTTGAAGCCCTCACTGCCCAGTTGGCCGGCTTAGAGAAGGCACATGTCTCTTTAAATCACATATAATTCTTGTTTGATTTGGTTTGGTTCTATTAAAATCATAAAACATTCAGCTTGGAGAATGCATTTAAAGTTGCTTTCTGTCCACCTCTCCCTCCCTCCTCCCCCATCTATTTACCTCCCTCCCTTCCTGTCTTGTGGCTCTCAATCATCTGACATTTATTCTATGTGGCTCTTACGTTAAGCAAGCTTGGCCACCCCTGATTTAAACACAGTGTTGGAAAGCACCAGAGACAGGATGCCAAGAACTGACTTAGTGTTTCTGCAACTTCTCTGTCTTGAAGGATGTAAATACTTAACATGCAGCTTCTCTGGGTCATTCACTGTAACTTATTGTCCTGATCTAGTTCCACTTATGCACAAAAGTATTATCAAGCAGCTACTTGCTTGAGAACATACGTAGGCATGCTTACTCAAATGCCCACAGCTCTCCTTGACTAGACTGGGACAAATGTAGGTTTTATTCTAAAAACAATAATGTGCATTCCCAATGTGTGCACTAAGATAGGTGATTTTATGTTACCAGGTTTTCCTTTGGCCTCTATGGCAGCTTGATAGTGTTCAAATGTTTGCCTCGGTTCCACGTTGCATATCTAACAAGGGTTACGGGCCCAGCAGTTTCCTCCAGTTTTCTGCAATACTGAAAGGCATCTGCAGGCTAGATAGGGACTGTGAAAACTCCATAAGTATTCTTCTGTTGCTAGTTTGTAGCCAGGCCTTGACTCCTTTGAATGAACTCTGCTTGCTCCTACTATGGTTACCAGCCTTCGGGTGGGGCCTGGGTTTCTCCCTTGGTTACAACCGATCTTCAGGCTACATATATATAAAACAATTGTATTATTTTATTGTTTTATTGCCTGTTGTAACCTACCCTGAGCCTGCTGTACAGGGACGGTGGGCTAAAAATCTAATAATAAAAAATAAATATTGCAAACAAATAAAGGAATATTTTTAACCATAGAGATTAGGGGAAATTCCTAGAATGTCACCCACAAATGATGCCACAACCTCACTAGGCAGGGCCCTCAAAATCTCCTGGCACTTCTCAACGCATAGCCATCAACCCTAAGTGGAAACATTACTGCCCACCCCTTCTGTTTACTCTGAGGATGAAGTCCAAGTAGTTGCCCCTGATCATTACACCACTTTCTTTCTCCTTCTCATCTTTCCCTCCAGGAAAAGAGCACTCTAAAATGTTATCCTCAAATCCAACAATGTATTGCAAATGCCCTGACATATCTTTGCAACCACATTGCAGAAAGGGGTATAAGAACCAGCAATCACTAGACCTTTCTCTTAGTATTTCCCAGTCTTCGTCTCAGGAAAGCATCAGCCGCTAAGGGATTCATATCCTCCCAACACATAACAAATTGAAATTATAATTGGAGTCAGACTAATTTCCCAACCTTTCTCTTCAATTGCAGGGAAACAAGTGCCAATTAAGTCTGAAAAATACAATCTCACGTCATGAATATTAATTTATGGCTTCAAGTAATATAGGTAGATTTCTTCGGCTGGGACTCCCAGCTGTTAATTTGGGAAATCGCTCCATGCCTATGAAGTCATGTTATACAAACAGCACATAAAATGAAGCAGGATTCTTACATGGAAATAGAAAGCAGGAGTCCAGGGGTGCCTTTGGATTTAAAGATCTCTGACTTTGATGGACTGCCTTTTGTTAGACCCCATACTCCTGTTTTGTTTTGCTGCTATAAATAGGGTTGCCAAGTCCAATTCAAGAAATATCTGGGGACTTTGGGGGTGGAGCCAGGAGACATTGGGGGTGCAGGGACATTTAAAGGTACCGCACACCTTTTTAAATGCCTTCTTTCCATAGGAAATAATGAAGGATAGGGGCACCTTCTTTTAGGGTTTTCACAGTCCCTATCTAGCCTGCAGATGCCTTTCAATATTGCAGAAAACTGGAGGAAACTGCTGGTCCAATCTTTTTAAAACTTGGGGGGTATTTTGGGGAGAGGCACTGGATACTATACTAAAAAGTAGGTGCCTCTACCTCAAAATACAGCCCCCCCCCAGAGCCGCAGATACCCACGGATCAATTCTTCATTATTTCCTATGGGAATAAGTCTCCATAAAGAATAATAGCGTTCCTAGCATTTCCCTCCCCTCCCCCTGCTTTCTGACGACCCTGAAGCAGGGGGAGGGCCTCCAAACCGGGGGATCCCCTGCTCCCATCTGAGGATTGGCAACCCTAGCTACAGACTAGGCTTTTGGATCAAGGACTGGGATATGCTTAAGGAGGACACTTACCTGCCACATCTACTCTCACCTGTTCTCCAGCAACTGAGCATAGGGAGGACATGGGAGTGGGACGACATCACAGACATGGCAATGTCACTTCCAGTCACCGCAGCTGTGATACTCTAGGAATTTTCCCAATCTCTACGGTCTTACTATAGAGGTAGCTGTGGGGAAATTCCTAGAGTGTGACAGTTGTGGTGACTGGAAGTCACATCACCACTGTAAGTGACATCATTTTACCATAGAGATTGGGAGAATTACTAGAAAAAGCTGCAGCAAATCATGCTGCAAAGGGTGGTACTGAGGAGATCCCGTTAGCCTACAGTTCAATCCCCCAAGGCTATTTGGTTTATACTTCATGTACATCATGAGCTTTTATATATTTGATTTCTTATCACACATTTAGCTGGCTGCTGCATTTGAAGAATAGTTGTACTGAAATGTGGGGTGTTTAGGATGATGAGGAAAACATAGGAAAGCCATCTTTGGGCTGCAAAGGTGCGATGTCCCTTCCAGTGATGGCACAATGGAATCCCCCCAAATCGTAACGGTCTTACCATAGGGACTGAGGAATTCCTACAGCATTGTGTTGTCACTTCCAGGTGCCTAGCAGGAAGTGATGTCTTGATGGTGCTTCCCAATTCCCCACCCCCATAATATCCCCAGCAGTTGCCCCTGCTCAGCTTGCTACCCTAAAAGAAACACAGCCCCAAATGTCCATGTTCAACCTCTTAAATTAATGAGATCAGGCTTATCTGATTCAGCAAGTAAATTGTACTTAGCTAAAGTCAGCCTGAGCACATGGCAGCAGCCCCCCCTTTTCTCAATAAGCAGGATTTCAGGAGTGGGGGGGACCTCCAGGCCCGTATAATGCCGCAGAGACCGCCCTCCATTTCCTCCTGGGGATGTAGGGTTCCCTGCCTCCCACTGGGGCAGGACTTCCTTGGGGCCCCCACCCGCTGGCACAGAGCTGGCTGGCGGGGGGTGGGGGAATCTCTGCCCCCGAAGGGCTCCGTCAGTGCCTGACGTGCCCAGCATAATGACATCATTAGGAAGTGATGTCATCATGCTGGGCATGTTGTGCAAGGGATGCTCTAGTATTTGGGTAAAAACTCTACGGCACGTACCCCGCTGGGAGCCAGGTAAGACCTGGTAACCCTATGGGAAACTGATCTCTGTCATCTGGAGCTCAGTTATAATTCCTGGAGATCGGCAACCCTGTAGCCGGGACAGGGTAGCCTGTCCCTTCAAGAATGGCACAGAAGACAGGAAGTGACCAAACACAACTTCCCCCAGTGCTGCAAATGAGGGGGGAACCCACCTTGTACTTAATGGGAATGAAAACTTGCAGGTTGTAGAGCTCACCTACTTCCTTAAAATGGCTGAAGGAGAGCAGGGCAGGACTAGCCATACAGCTTACAGGGAAGGTTCTTGGTGGACTGCTGCCCCAGAGGGTTGTCAGTGGCTGGGAATAGGCATAGCCAAGCCCCAGGAGGTTCACCGCAATTGCAGGAGTTGCTTGGCTCAGCACCAACGACTGGTGTTGGCTCACCAGCTGCCTTTCCTCCCACACCCCACTGGCGGCAAAGGGTGAGCCGATGCCCTTTGTCGGCACTGCTGGCTGGGCCTGAACTGGGGGTGGAAGTGACTCAGGTTTCTAATTGTTCCTGTCTTTCTTGGAGGGCATGAATTAGAATCACATGGATCACTTTCTCCCCAGATTCACACTGGCTTCCTTCCTGTCACTTCTGCTGTGAGCCCAGCTTGGTTTGTTCCTGCACCACCTTCAACTTCCCGGCCCACGACTGAGGATATACCGGCATATTCCAAAATCCGCAGTGTTCAAGGGAAATAAACCCTCACAGTTCTAAGGATACGATTCTACAGGTTATGTTGTTGGTCCATTGGGAGGGAGCATGCTTTTGATTCTTCCAGTCAGAACTAACAATATCCGAGGATGTGAGAGTTTCTCCCAGATGCTGGTTGTTTCTCAATCTGTTTGGTTGTTTCTCGTTACTGGTCTGGAGAAACAAAGATGCTGATTGGATGCTGACTTAGGTGTCCTTCCACACGTGTTGGGTGAGTCCCCTCCCTCAACTGAGGATTATGCATGAATGATGTGATGTCACAGTGCTTTGTGTAGCTAGTCATGTTTGGTTGCATGGTGACTAGCAAAGGCAGGGAGAAGGAAAAAATAGGAAGAGAAAGAGGAGGAGGAGAATTGTTCTTATAACCCACTTTTCACTACCTGAAGGAGTCTCAAAGTGGTTTACAATCGCCTTCCTTTCCTCTCCCCACAACAGACATCCTGTGAGGTAGTTGGAGCTGAGAGAATTGTGACTGACTCAATGGGGAAACAGGCCTCGTTCTCCAGATTGCAGCTCTTAACCACTATACGACACTAGAGGACCTAAGGTAACATTCACTCAAGGCCAGTGTGCCCATAAAGCACTGTCAAGTCACAGCCAATTCATGGTGACCAATGGAAAAGACAGGGGCAGCCATGAGGGAGGGTTGGCCCATGACCACTTCCAAAGGCTTCCCACTTTTGGGTCACTGCTCTAAATGACTGTGATTCCCCACCCCACCCCTTGGCCTTTTGGAATGTTCCTCTTTTTAAATACTAACATCACAGAGACTTCTGCTTCTGCTTAGGGCTGAGAGAAGGAGCTGTAATTGTGCCCGTGTACCCCACAAAAAAGTTTATTTGAAATAAAATTACAAGCCTCTCCCTTTTCTTCCTCTCATTGTGCCGGTTTCCTCTCTGTCCCCTGTTCTGGGGAGCAGCCAACCATTGAAATGACTGTTCCATCACAGATTTCTCTGTATGGAGGTGCCCTGGGCTTTCGAAGGCTGGTGTGTCAGCCACTGGCAGTGGAAATCAGTACGAGGCTGTGGGTTTGTTTAATAAAAGCTCTCCCCGGGAGCTTAGCCGGTTTTGATTGCCTGCCAGAGAGGAGAGAGAGATATGCTTAGCTTCTCTCCCTCTTCCCAAACTATGCCGCACACCATGTGCCTTGACGGATTTTGGCAAGTCATTTATGAGCACTGAATAGGGAAGGGCATTGGCTAGAAAACTTTCCCGTAATAGAAACGGGCAAAGAGTCCGTCTTCAGCCAGAGAAGCCAAACAGCCACCCTCTGTAGTTGGAAGGGCTGGAGCTCAAGCGACATCTTTGGTTGTGGTTGAAATTCCTGAAAATGCAGGTCATTTCTCCCTAATTGCATTGGGAAGAAACGGAGACATTCAATTCTGTGCAATTACACACTACTAAGGCTCAGGCGAAGCTACTATTTCTTTTCATGAGGACTTTTGGCAGTGTTGGAAACTGCCTTCCTTTGTCATTTATTTTTTTTTCGGGGGGGAGCACTCCTTGAGTTGCTCTGACTTGGTTGGCCCACGCTAGCCCGATTTCATCAGATCTCAGAAGCTAAGCAAGGGAGCAGGAGTGGAATTCTAGCAGGAGCTCCTTTGCATGTTAGACCACACACCCCGATGTAGCCAATCCTCTTGAGAGCTTACAAAAAAGCTCTCGGAGGATTGGCTACATCAGGGGTGTGTGGCCTAATATGCAAAGCAGCTCCTGCTAGAATCCCCCCCCCAGATGGGAGACTACCAAGGAAGTCCAAGGTTGCTGAGCAGAGGCAGGCAATGGCAAATGGCATCTTCTTCATGGTCCCTGTGGAGCACACTTGGGTTTGGTGCCCAGGGCTGGCCCTGCCACGAGGCAAACTAGGCTATTGCCTAGGGCGCTGGCCTTCTGGGTGCGCCAAATTGGGCAGCCCGCCTTGTGACTCGGTGATATTATCAGTGCAGGAGAGGTGCCAGGAGTTAGCCTTGCCTAGAGGGCCAGACAGTCTAGTGCCAGCCCTGTTGGCGCCTGCGCAAGAACCCGACTTAAATTCTTACTTGCCCTGAATGCTGGTTGCTCAAAACTGGCTGCAACTTGGAGGGATGTAACTTGACCCTTACCTCCTGCTTCTTAGCTACATCCATGCAGGGGTGGGGATCAACCCACAACTAGGGTTATCCCAGTTCAGCTCTCCATGAAGTTTCGTTGTGTGAGGTTTGAAAGAGAAACAGGACCCACAATTCCAACTCAAAGCAAGAATTAGCAAAGGCCGGGGTCACCTCTCAGGTTTCAAACTCCCAGGAACTAAGGTTGCCAGTCCCCAGTTGGGGGCAGGGGATCCCCTGGTTTGGAGGCCCTCCCCCGACTTCAGTGTTATCAGAAAGGGGTGGTGGTGGTGGAATGTCCACTAGGCATGCCATTGTATCCTATGGAGACTGGTCCCCATAGGGTATAATGGAGAATCGATCCTTAGGTATCTGAGGCTTAGGGGGGCTGTTTTTTGAGGTAGAGGCACCAGATTTTCCACATAGCATCTGGTATGTCTCCCCCCAAATTTTCAAAAGATTGGATCAGGGGGGGTCTAATTCTATAAGCCCCAAAAGAAAGTGCCCCCATTCTCCATTATTTCCAATGAAGGGAAGGCATTTAAAAGGAGTGCGATCCTTTTAAACGTGATGGCCAGAACTCCTTTTGAAGTTCAATCGTGCTTGTCACAACCTCGCTCCTGGCTCCACTCCCACTTACAGCTGCTAACCTAAACATTTCTAACTCACAATGAGAAACTATTTAACAGTAACATGGACTCCAAAACGCCAACAAATGAAAACACCAGCTTTGCAATCATATAGATCCTACTAGAAGCACCATCACTGGACTCAGCAACATTAGCTGTACCATCTCAGGTTCTGCTCATTCTCCAATATGATTGATGCCGTCATGTGTCAGCAATGCCCTTCCACCCTCTACATTGGACAAATAGGCCAGCCCCTTTGGCAAAGAATTAATGGACACAAGTCTGACATCAGAAACCACAACATTCAAAAATGAATGGGGGAACATTTTAACCTTCCAGGGAATTCAGTTGCTGACCTAAAAGCAGCAATTCTCTTACACAGGAATTTCAAAGAGAGATTATAAAGAGAGACTGCTGAATTGCAATTATTAACGGGCTCAAAAGAATGCATCCACACCCCCTGTTACCATTTTTGTAGAAAAAGTCCAGCAGGAACTCATTTGCATATTAGGCCATACCCAATGCCACTATTGTTCCACACAGGGCTTTTTTGTAGAAAAAGCCCAACAGGAACTCATCTGCATACCAGGCCACCCCCCCCCCTCCCGATGCCAAACCAGCTGGAACTGTGTTCCTGTGCGTTCCTGCTCAAAAAAAGCCCTGAGACTGCTAAAGAGAGGAGTAAAAGTTATCAATGGGTATCTTGTAATCTTCTCTATGGTTACGTCTTGTACGTCAAGAAGGAGGAGCTCAAATATATATATATTTAAAAAACATTCTTTTTTTTACTTCATTTTGGGAGAAAACTCCACAGCATTGTAAAAACATAACAACAGAGAGAGACACTTGGCATGCAGAAATTAATTTTCAACATTCCATTTGATTAGTGGCAGCTGATTCAGCACACAGTATTACAGAAATTTATTCTTTTCTCCCCCTTTTTGTTTCTCAAAACAGGTCAATCAGAATCTCAGAATTAATGCCAGATTGAAAACTGGCCCATACAGGGTGACAAAACGAATCAGGCAACAGAAATTGGTACAATTTATAAACTAGGAACATCTGAGGACTTCTCTTTTCACATTGTAACATTACAAGGAAGCAGTTATTTTACACTGGGTAAACAATTATCCCCGTTAACATTTTTTAAAAACCGGCACATAACAGGGAGCTGGTTATGTTTTGAACAACAGCCCAGCTAATAAAAACCCCAACAGATTATTTTCACAGCCTTACTGCAAATCTGGAAAGAGCGAAAACTGTAAGTTAACAGACTCTCAATTCAGATCACCAATGGAGAAACAATACAGTGCTACAGAGAGGGGCGATACTGAAGACAAAGCTCAAACCTCATTAAACAGCCCACTTACTGGGGAGTCAGTTAAGGCATAACTAAATGCTACAAGAAACGTGGGATTGCTTCCAGAAATGGCAGACATTATCTTGAGTAGGGATGGGCACAAACTGGTTCACGAGCCAAAATTTGGCACATACATGGCCTGGTTCGGAACCCCCGAACCAATGTTCGAGAAAGGTGCCTTCCTTGAACATTTACCAGACTTTTGTCTGGTTTGTTTTGCCTGTTCAGGCCATTTAAACCTAACAGCTGGGCAGCGTGGGTCTGTCCATCAGCCAGGCCCGTAGCCAGAAAATTCCAGATGGGGGGCTCACGGGAAAAATTTTTGGATGGAGGGCCCCCCCTCTGGCCCTGATCTCTGCGCTGCTCTGGTGGCCCCGCCCCTCCACATGGTACCTCCCCCTCCCAGCTCACCAACGTGGTGAAACAAGGAAGAGTGGGCTTCAGGGGCTCTTTCAAGATGTCCCCCCCCGCCGGTTACATGACTGGTGGGAAAAGCTGCTCCAAGACCAGTGGTTCCTACGCTGGCTTTACAGCGTGCTCAGCAAGTTCAGCGCTGAGGCAGCCAGCGCTGAACTTGCTGAATGTGCTGTAAAGCCTGTGCACCAATTGCTTGTCTCGGAGTGGCTTTTCCCGCCAGTCATGTGACCGGCGGGGGCGGGGAGGTCTTGAAAGAGCCCCTGAAGCCCGTTCTTCCTTGTTTCGCTGCGTTGGTGAGTTGGGAGGGAGAGGGAGGCAGGTGCCCATGGAGTGGGGTGGGAGCCTCCAAAGCGATATAGAGAGCGGGGGCTGGGGAACGGAGGGGCCATAAAGGTCCAGGAGGGGGTTGGGTGGGGAGGCTGGTCCCCTGGACCTTCCATGGCTACGGGCCTCCTATGGCTACATCAGCTGTTAAATTTAAATGGCTTCCAGCCATTTCACTGGTTGATTTCACTTCCTCCTGCTTCCAAGTGGGGAGAAGCAAAATGGATTGCCTTGTCCTTCTTGGGCAATCCCCCCCTGCTCCTGGCTGCAGCAAGCTGCAGCTGGGAGAAAGAGAAATCCAAACAGGCCAGTTCGGTTCAGGGCATTTTTTGCTCAGTTCGGCCACCCGAAACCAGAATTGTTAAGTTCATGCTATTATCTAATCTTCAGTTCTCAGCTATAAGATTTTATATATCCTTGCGTAACTGGAGGCTGCAGTTCTCTTGCTTTGCTTACTGGCTCCTGCTGATGGGGGAAGACACATCACAGTGACTTGAGTTGAAAGGAAGGAGTGACCTACAGCCACTCATGGATGTCCTTTCTGGCAGCAGCCCTGAGTTTCTTTGTAGCATTAAGTTTGATTCTCAGTGTGCACCAGGTTTTCTTGTTCAGGAGTTACAAACAACATGCACCAGACCCAGCTGAAGATAGAATGAGGGGTGGGAACTAATGTTTTTAACTGATGAGGTAGACTCCATCTTCAGCCGAATGAACAAAGGCGAGGGGTCTTTTGGTGCAGCTATGGAGGCAGCGAAGGTATAACAACGACCATGTTTTTGTGCAGGATGAAGACGCCTTCTGCCTCTCATGCAAGGGCTTTGAAGTGAGTCAGAAAACAGTCCCAATTCTGCTATGTGATTCACCGTGCCTCTTAGCTGGGAAGCAATTAATCACAGGCTTTCCTTGCTCGGACCCTAAGGGCCCTTGGGTCTAGTCTGTTGGGCAACTTGGCAGGAACCACTCTTCACAGTGATGCCAGTATTCAGGGGTGGAATTCTAGCAGGAGCTCCTCTGCATATTAGGCCACACACCCCTGATGTAGCCAATCTTCCTAGAGCTTACAAAAAAGAGCCTTGTAAGCTCTTGGAGGATTGGCTACATTAGGGGTGTGCGGCCTAATATGCAAAGGAGTTTCCACTAGAATTCCACCCCTGCCAGTATTAACTCCAAAGAGCCTGTCCCACAGAAGCCTTGTTCAGTCTGAAATCCAGCCGTGTAAAGATCAACCCTCATCCGAAAGATCCCCCCCCTTGCCTCTCCTGGGACCTGCCACTCACACTGGATGTGCACAACAGAGCAGACTCACTGCCTTTAATCAAGGAATTAGCGCACAAAACCCTTACATCTTTATTATTGTACCAAAAAAAGGGGGTGGGGTAGGGGATAAAAATATAATATATATATATATATATGTATATATTAAACCACTATTTAAAGTACATACCCTAGTCATAAATAACTGAACACTTTTTTTGCTGTTGCAAAATTACTTCTCAAGATCTTCAAATCACATCAGCATTGTGGTTAAAATAAAATAAAATAAAAACAACCAACCAACCAAAACGAACGAACGAACAAACAAGGTCTCCATGTTGTATTATTCTGTGCGGGACAAAACTACACAGATTTGGATTCGATTGCACAATGCGCAGTTAGTTCTCAGTCCTCTGGTGCTGGAAGGGCGATTTCCACGTAGCTCTTTTCACCCATGAGGGCCTGTACAAGTCTGCAGGATATGTGGAAGATGATGTCCTTCCACTTCCACACGCAAAGGTGTTGGTGACAGGCAACGGGCAAATTTCAAAGGCCATTCTTTGTGTTTGGCAATGTTTCCATTCGCGGAAGGGTGGGGAGTCCTTGAAGAGGATCCATTTCTCCGCTTTCTGAACGCACTCTGACTGCCTCTCGTGTAAATAGAAACCCAGTCCCACAAAGGACATGCAAAGTAGTGCAAGGGTTCCGTTCTTAATGACTGTTCCATCATTCTGCTGACACCCGCCGCAGGCTACTGGAAAGGCAGAAGTTGGCGTTTCCATTGTGAGACACAGTCACGGACATCGCAGGGGCAATCCTGCTGCCACATCCCTCATCCATGGTCTCCAATCCACAGGAAGGAGCACGGTCAGAGCAATTATAAGGTCCGGACAGCCACGGGGTACAGGAGCGACAAGTGTTCTGCTCCTTTGATTGGGAGCTTTTTCGCAGTGTAGTAATGTATCACTTCCGGGACGCTGTCAAACGGAGGGCTGTTCTGGCCTAAAATGTACTTCTCTTTGGTTTTCGTCAGCTTCATGTGCATAAACCCTTGGTTGCTCCTGTAAAAAAGAAGAAAGAAAGGACATGATATATAGCATGGAACACATCTGTTTGCAAAGCCAAAATCAGCTTTTAATAAATCTTTTAAGGCACAGAGACAGAAAAAGGAGAATGTGTAGATTCCTAGAGAAATAGCGGTTCTGCCATTTCCCACACAGAAGAGGTAAACTTGGCTTCAGCATGGCACAATGCCATAGAATCAACTCTTCAAGAGCAGCCATTTTCTCCAGGGGAGCTGATCTCGGCCAGATGGAGATCAGTTGTAAAAGCAGGAGATCTCCAGGCCCCACCTGGAGGCTGGCAACACTAGTTGTGCAAAGTAATACAAAAGGTTAATGAACATTCTGAAGGCTACAAGGTCAAAGAAACTGCCAGTGTACAAGGCTCAGAGATGGGCAGACTGTTGGTGGGAAAGGATACAGTGTTGATTTATGGATGAGACTGTGGCTTAGTTCAGACAGAATGCCAAACCACGGTTAAAGACACTTAGCCATGATTTTTCATGGCGTTTGGCTTGGCAAATTATAGTTGAGTCCCTGGTCCTGCCTCTGGAGTCACCTGTACCTAGACTGCTGAGCAAATACAGAAAGAACACAAACAAGCCGTGTTCTCTGTTGTATATTTGGGCTTTCAATATATGCCACATTTTGAGTAGTGCTCAGGTTGGCTTGGTGTAATTTTTCACTTGACTGTGTCTGAGAATATTACCTGTATGTACAAGTGCGTATTTTGAGAGAATGGGGGCTGCATGTCAATACAGGAAGGGGTTCAAGAATGACAGGGGAAATGCACAGTGAGATTTCACAGGTGTACATGTACATAAAGTCTGGGTAGGGAGACCCACAGTTTGCTCCATGCAGATGTCACGCTGAGCCAAGCTAATGCAAACCATGGGTTGCAAAGTAATTTCAAACCAGCATGCCGGTTTGAGTCGTCTGCAACCTGGCTTTTTCAGAGATGTCAAATTCATTCATTATGAGGGCTGGATCTGACATAAATGTCACTTTGTCGGGTCGGCCCATGTGTGCCATAAAATGAACGGCAGGTACTGGAGAGATATAAACTATATAAAGGACAGTGGCTGGTAAGCTCTGGGTTTCTGTATCCTCACTGCAAGGCCCTGTGTGCTGGGAGGGAGGGTACAAAGGAAAACCCACATAAATGGACTGGAGAACCAGCGGTTCAACGCTGGGCAGATGCTCCCACGCTGCTTGACTGAAGACGGTTGTTCTGCTGTGTTGAAGCCACAATCAGAGTGGCTCTGTCCACTCAGCCCCCCCAGTAGCCTCCGGTTCCTTCCCTTGCACTAGTTTGTGGGATGCATAAGAGCTGGCCAAACTGGTTCTGCTGCTTTAGGTATTCGCAGGGCTTTTTTTCAGCAGGAATGCACAGGAACGCAGTTCTGGCTGGCTTGGTGTCAGGGGGTGTGGCCTAATATGCACATGATTTCCTGTTGGGCTTTTTCCTACAAAAAAGCTCTGTGGAAAACAATGGTGATGTCAGGGGGTGTGGCCTAATATGCAAATGAGTCCCTGCTGGGCTTTTACTACAAAAAAGCCCTGGGTAGTCAGATCCTAACACTGCCTCATGGTTAAAGAGCTACATCCGCAGAAACCCTTTGCTTACAAAAACTGCCTACATGTTAGAAGCCCATGAGAATCTAGGAAGTGCAAAGAAAGGCACCTCCCCAGTTAGCAAAGGGGGTAGGGGTTGGTGAGATGCCACAGGATAAACATTCAGTTCTGCATCTCAGGAGTCAGTGGACAGACCGTTTTAAGCTGAGAACGGCTTTTCTTCCTCCTGAAATTGCAGAAGAATTTTTTTCCTTTTAAAGTGAACATTTCCTATGGAAAACTGAAGCAAATTTCAGGCTCACATTATTCAGATTTGTTGAAGCAATTTCGTGATGAAATGACCCTTCTCTGCAGAGCAGAAATCACTGCAGGCACTGTAATTATAGCTTTGGCAAGCTTAAAAAAATCTTGATTTAAATTTCAATTCTTTATAAGAATGATTCTCTTTTGAAACATAATTGCTCTCTAAACGATTTCCTTTAAGCCAAGTGTGACATCTCTAAATACATTATTATGAGCAGATATATTGTTCTGTTCCTTTAGTTCATTATGTGTTTTTTCCCTCACTTTGCAAGTAAATGGTTTTGGATTCTGTCACTAAATTAATGGGATTGTTGGAAAAGGTGCATATTAATTCAAGGCTGGAACAGAGCACAGAGTCTGTCTGGATGCCTTGAAGGCTCAAAGCTATGGGAAGAAAAGAAGTTACGGGCAGATAATCTCTTTCCATGTTTGCTGTGCTATTGATTGCATAATGGCCAGTTCTGTAGATCAGCTGCTGGGTTAACCAGGGCTATCAGAAAGCGATTGTCAGAGTCTTAGAGCAAACTGTGGGAGGCTAGGAAAAAATGTTTGAGTGCTAGAAAATTTTATTTACAGCATTTATAAATAAAACATCTCCTGCCCGAGGCAGCTAACCATTAAAACAGCATAATAAAATATATCACATAACCAATTAAAAAGCAGAGCTAAAATATAATTATATAGAGCAGAATACAACTTTTTCTTACAAAAAAGCCCGTGTGAAACAATGGTGATGTCATGGGGGTGTGGCCTAATATGCAAATGAGTTCCTGTGGGAAGGGTGGGATAAATATCAAATAAATCACATCAATCCATTCAAAACATAAGGGCAGGAAGGAAGGATCATTGAGGGAATACCAGATGAAAGAAGTGAGAGTCATGAAAGAAGTGAGAGGTGCCATGACAAAAGAGGGTCTTTCCTTTAGCCTAGGGTTTCTAGGCCCCTCCTACCCACCAGCGAGGGATGGAGGGAAGGACCTAGACTGTTTGGCACCCTAGGCAAGACTAACTACTTGCACCTCAGCACGCACTGATAACCAATTCTATCTTATGAGCCACAGAACAGAATGGAATCCATTCTATCCTATGGGCCCATAGGATAGAATTGAGGGATAGGGCTGCCATGGCGGCCTGACCCCAGAGAAGGGGCTGCCCCACTGCCTACGCCTCTTGGAGACTCTGAGAGGCATGGGAGGGGAAATCTTCTCCTGCTTTTGGACCCTAGGGAAAGCAGGAAGAAAGCCCCATCACTCGTGCCTCTTGGAAACCCCGAGAGGTACGTGGGAGGGGGGGGGGGGAAATCTTTTTTCTGATTTTGCATCCTAGGGTGCAAAAGTAGGAAGAAAGCCCCACCGGTCTGGGGGTGGCTCCTCAATTCTGTGCCCTTGGAGCGGTAGATGATTGCCTAAGTTGCCTAGTGGAAGGTCCGGCCCTGGGTAGGGCTGCTAGATCCAAGCTGAAAAACTCCTGGAGATTTGGGGATCAGGCCTGGGGAGGGCAGGGAGCTCAGTGGGGTACAGTGACTCAGAGTCCACCCTCCAAAGCATCCATTTTCTCCAGGGAAACTGATCAATGTCATCTGGAGATGACCTGTAATATCCTGGGGATTCCGAGGCCCCACCTGGAGGCTGGCTTCCCTAATTTATCCTTCGAAAGTGTGTGTGGGGGGCAGAGCAGGAGTTCAGAGGATGACTGTTGCAGCTGGATAGGTTTATATGGGCATAGGTGGTACTAAAGTTATGCTGGTCCTAAACCATAAACGGTACTAAATTTTCTAGAGTTGGGTAGAGTTGGGTGGATACTACCCCTATCCTACCAGTCCCCTTAGCTAAGTTTATTTACTTATGACAATATTTTACCCTTTTACTTTTGGCTCAGGTTCAAAGATGTCCCCCAATCTAAGGAGGTTTCCTCAAACTTAAATTAGAGGATATCTCCTTAGGTTGGCGGAAGGCTACTTGGAGGATAGGTGGATCCTGTCCACGCTCTGATTTAACTATTTCCAGTATTCCTGTCACGGAATGGCACCCTGGTAGGAGGAGTACATTCCTGTAGAGAGGAGCTGGGTTGTGCAAATCTATGACAGAATCCATGGGACATTTTCCTGATCCTAGCCTTTCCTTATACCACCATATCTTCTGTTTTTATTGACGTAGTACCAAGCTGGGATTACTCTTGCCACAATCACAGTGAGGCGCTAAGAATGTGGGAAGTGTAGTTCACAGGAAATGAGGCATGGCTTGAGGAGAGTCGCATTCTCTTAGCCTAAGCCCACTGAATTTCTGCAATCCGTACTGTCCATAGGCTTAGCATTCCCCTGGTCCAGGTAGGGGAATCCCCTACGTTCGAATGCGGGTCAGCGGGGGAAACCTCACACCAAACAACAAAAACAGGTATCGTTGCCTTCCTTTTTTTTAAGCAAAAAAGGAAGGCAAGAATACCAGAGATGAAAACAGATGAAGAAGAAATGATGAAGAGAAGGAACGCTGAGGTAAATCACTGTGGATAGGAACACCACACGATGGTTACATCAGAAACATAAGATTAGGCTGAACATTAAGGAAAAGTTCGACATTAAGAAAAAAGGGTAAGCAATAATACAAATCAAGCCAATTAGCTGCACAATCTGCTTCAATTGAGTATTTTCCCCTGGACTCCACAAATCCTGGCCAAATCCAGTGGAAAGTGCTGTCAAGTCGCAGCTGAATTGCAGCGATTTTAGGGTTTTCAAGACAAGAAACAAACAGGGGTGGTTTGCCATTGCCTGCCTCTGCATTGCAACTTGGGCCTTCTCGCTGGTCTCCCATCCAAGTCTTGAGACTGGACAAGACCAGTCTAGCTTGGGGTGGCTCTCAAAAATGGCCTTCCCATATCAAGTCGTGCCCCTTTTCCTTGTAACCTGTAAGCTTGCCTCATGTCATTCTCAAGCTAGGCATTTCTCTATTCTTGTAGTATGCTTTGGGGGGGGGGGGGGGTGATGAACTCAAGTCATGATGGCCAGTCACAGGTAAGGGGCATTACACGCAATGGGCAATCAAGGTGGGACTCAATTCAACAGGTTCCCAACTTCTGCAACATGCAATCATACTCTGAAGAATCCTGCTGAATGCAATGCGTAATTCAGTTAGTCAAGCTTTCAGTTTCTTTAATTCCATTTTACTTTAGACATGAAAAGAAAAAGAGACCCTCCCTTTTTTGGGGGGGGGGGGTTGGAGTTTTAAACTCTGGGTGCTTTTTTTAACAGAAAGAAAACTAAATGGCTTTCCTCTGGAAAAAGCAAGAGTCCAGTAGTACCTCAAAGATTAACAAATTTTGTGGCAGGGGAGGAGCCTTCGTGAGTCACTGCTCAGTGACGATATCTGAAGAACAGCAGTGACTCACAACAGCTCTTACCCTGCCACAGATTTTGTTAGTCTTTAAGGTCCACCTGGACTCTGGCTCTTTTCTGCTGCTACAGACTAACACGGCCGCCCATCTAGATTTTCCTGTAGAAAGACAGCTTACTCTAATATGAAGGTGACAGTGCCTGAAGAGGAAAAACACCCGTCTCTGTGCCTTCTGCCAACACAAGGGCAACCAAGCTGGAAATCCACCCCTACCGATGTTAGCAGAGTGTTCTTTAAGCAACAAGGTCAAAGCTTCTATCTTTACCTGAAAGTTTTCCACAGCAGTGGCCTGACTGCCATGTATTGCCAAACTCTGATCCAGTCATCAGCCTACACAGGTGAAACCTGCCCATCCACCCTATTTCACCATATTTCCCATCAAGACCAATTTCCAGTGCCAATGTTTTGTCCCTGGCAGATTGCCACAGTTGTGGTGGGCCACTGGATCAAGGAGTATCCACCTGCTATTTCAACGGCTGTCCCTTCATGCTTTGCAAGGAGCAAGATGTTTCTGTTAATATCTCCCTCGGTTTTCAGGCTGTTAAATGGAACTCAATTTCAGTTTCTTCAGACACAGACACGGAGTTCATAGCTTTCAAGATGAATCAATTGGGTTCTCTCAGCTGAAGAAACTGAAATCGGGTTCTGTTTAACAGCCTGAAAACTGAGGAAGATATTAATCAAAACATCTTGGAATATCTGGAATGGGCATCTCGTGAAGGCTGAACAAACTCTTTGCCTTTTGCCCCTTCATTGGAAATTTGTGGACTTAGCAATCTTGTACTATGAATTAAAGTTATTGGGGGGACAATGGAGATGCGATGCGTTGAAGTATTTGTATAGCTTGATATATTGTTACAATTCTGATGTATATTGTTAATTTCTATATATATATCTTTGAATTCTATTGAATATAGTTATATATGGTTGAAATCAAGAAAAATTTGAGATACATTTGTATTATATTTTGATATTTGGCCGATATCCATGTACTAAGTCTAGACACTAAGACCCCTTCGGTTTTTGCTCCGAGAAAAAATGGCTGCTTTGAAGAGTGGACTGGATGGCATCACACCATGCTGAGGCTCCTCCCCTCCCCAAACCCCACCCTTTTCTGGCTCCATCCCCAAAGTCTCCAGGTATTTTCCAAAACAGACCTGCTGGCCCTATCCCTGAACTTTATTACCGCAAATGAATCTCTGCACAGTTTCTGTGGATGTGCACAGCTGTGTATGCTTGTTTGCTTTAGAAGATACGCCGAAAGGTTACAAGTACAGTCAAATGAATGTTCCACTAAAAGTGTAATGGGAAACTGCTAATTAAAAGAGGCTTGTAAATACCCCCTGGGATCCACTAAGAATCACTTCCAGGCGCTGTGGTGGATTGGAAAGAGAGCAGATTTGTCTCTTTTCTTTCGGGTGAATGTGCCACCATGTGCGGCCTGGCTTCAAAACATTTTTGTGGGTTGGTAACTTGTGTGTGAACTTATATGCAAGGGTGAATTTGAGCATGACAAACACCATTAAAAGCAGGTTTGGAAAATTAGGGCCAGAGAGAGGCTGGGCATTTGGGGTTTTCTTCCCTCTCCCCGAGGCAAGCAAAAGAGCAGCTGACTTGGGTAAATGCAGATAAGCACTTATTTTGACGCAAGAGGCAAAACTGAAGGTGTCTGTGGGAGAAGTTGGCAGCATGGAAATCCAGCTTGGAATGGTGACGGAGGTGGAGGAAATGGCCAACCTGATAAGGGCAAACTTGCAAACCCTCTTGGAGGCAAAAAAAGAGCGTGACTATACGAACTTATGAAATCTCCTTTCATTTTGCAATTGCAGGAACAGGTGACTAACATCTGGCAAGGCCTCAAATTCCACTCTTATAGACTCGACTCCCTGACCTGGGAGATTCATCCCCAAAGATATGATAGAGATTTCTGTGGGGATTTTTGTGAGCAATTGCAAAAAAACTCAGGCCTGGTCCACACCCACAGTAAATTTCCTGGTAAAGCTGTTCCTGGACTGTACTACTCGGAAACGTCAAAAAAAGAGGAAAACTGACTGCTTGAATGTTCCCAACAGATTAATGAGCCCCTTCTACCAAAAACTTACACATCTGGTTCCATCTTAGCCTTCTCCCAACATGTTAATTTCAGCATCAAGGGATTTATTTGGGGGAAGGAAGCATTCAAACATGCAGTCCTTCCCTTGCAAGGCAACAGAACAAACTTTGAGTTCAGTGGCACCTTTACATAAGAACATAAGAGAATCCATGTCAGATTGGGCCAATTGCCCATCTAATCCAATGCTCTGTGTCACACAGTAGTCAAAACCCAGGTGCCATCAGGAGGCCCACCAGCAAGGCTTCCCACCTGTTGTTCTCCCAAGCACATTTAAGACCAACAAAGTTTAATTCTGGATATAAGCTTTTGTGTGCAAGCACACTTCTTCAGATACACATTGCAAGGCAATGTGGAACAATCCAAGAATGGTTTTACTAGCTGAGGACTGTCCTACAGACTGAGTTAACAATCATGCAATCACATTTTGTTTAAAAAGGTAGTCTCCTGTGCAAGCACCGAGTCGTTTCCAACTTTGGGGTGATATTGTATCACAACGTTTTCTTGGCAGACTTTTTATGGGGTGGGTTTGCCATTGCCTCCATAGTCACCTACACTTCCCCCCAGCAAGCTAGGTACTCATTCTACTGACCTCAGAAGGATGGAAGGCTGGGTCAACCTTGAGCCAGCTACCTGAACCCAGCTTCTGCCAGGATCAGGTCATGAGCAGAGCTTGGGCTGCAGTACTGCAGCTTACCACTCTGTGCCACGGGTGCATTTTAGGTGGTAACTAATGTTATCAAGATATCAAGCTGGATCAACGGCAGCCTCTCTGGACATACGTTACACTCTTGTGATAATGGATCTTTATCAGGGCTGCCTGGTCTCCAAGAGCTATTTGGCACAGCTGTACTGTCATGCAACTTCACACAGGTACAACACCTTAGAGCCAAAAGACTGAGTCAGAAAGGTGACCTCAGCAGTTGCATTTGGAATGGGGCTGTGATGCGGATGACTGGGGTGGGTGGGTAGGAATGAGACACACCAAGGAGGCATCATTATCTAGCTAAAACATACATACACACATTGGAGAAAGAATCTTTCCTGGTCTGGCTTATTAATTTCAGAAGGCCGGCAAAATAATGATTTCTGTAGCCTGATTAAATATTATTCATTGATCGTTTCCCCTGCACTGGACAAAGTCAGATCAAATCTTTCAGAAGGCAGTCCCAGAATGGTTAAAATGATGCCATCCCATTGACACAAGGCTAGGCAATTAAGAGCAGATGGGATAACTTGCAACCTGCTGTACTAACCATCTGCTCAGGACTATTTATGAAAAGGTGGCATGCATTTCCTTGTGGTCAAGGAAATGGCAAGAGACACGCAGCAGACTGCAATGTGCAGATCTGTTTTTCTAATGCTTAAGTGTACGCATATAAGCACAAAAGTGTGTGCAGGCAACACGTATATGTATCATGCATTTAGCAAGATGCTGTGACCGGGGTACACTCCTGTGGTACTTGAATGTACCCTGGTTGGGACATGAAATGGCCCCAAGAAGTCTGGCTTCGAGAGCCTCAAAAGTCACAATAAAGGAGACCACTGCTGCTCAAAAAGCTTGCCTTTTCCACTGACTCTGACAAAAGGTAAAGGTGGTCCCCTGTGCAAGCACCAGGTCATTACTGACCCATGGGGTGACATCATATCATGACGTTTTCTTGGCAGACTTTTTACGGGGTGGTTTGCCATTGCCTTCCCCAGTCATCTACACTTTTCCTCCAGCAAGCTGGGTACTCATTTTACCAAGCTCAAAAGGATAGAAAGCTGAGTCAACCTTGAGCCAGCTACCTAAACCCAGTTTCTGCCAGGATCGAACTCAGGTTGTGAGCAGAGCTTGGACTGCAGTACTGCAGCTTACCATTCTGCGCCACGAGGCTCCTCTCAGGAGGCTAATGCAAAAAGACAGCCCAGCTTGCAAGCACTGATTTCCAGGACCAAACCAGCGCCAAACTGCCAGGTGCTAAGAGCTCTCCTTGAAACTGCTTCCCTGGAAAAGATGCTGAAGCTGAAAACCATGGAACCCAGCCCTTGGCGGTTTCAGAGAGCCCTTCCAAGGTCCAGCTCTTCCCTGAAGAGCCTCAAGAAACCACCCTATGATTGTTTCATATGATGGAGTAAGAAAGAGAACAAAAGCTCCAGCCAAAGCTCTTGATAGGGATATAAGTGGCTGCCTCGTTCACACCTTCCCTGGTGCCCCTTTGCAGATGAAAAAGTGAGAAACAATTAAAGAGGACTCTGGAGGAAGCAACCTGCTCAATTATCCTGCTGAGCTGCAGAAAAAAGGATAATATCATCTCTACTTATAGGGAAAGGGGAGGGGGATGACGCCTGCCCCACCACTGTAACAAACAGAAAATTTCTCATCAAGAGGATTATCAAATGCTCCCTGTTACATAGGCCTTCCCCGCCACCAATAATGGGAGCCATCCCCTTCCTAATAATCAAGGCATTTAATAATACATCACACATCTTCACAACTGCTGGGCCATATCGCCTACAGCAGAGCGTTGCTTCCTAAGACCTCTTTACTTTTGGGTTGTAATTGCTTAATGCATTTTTCATGAAGAGCACAGGGTAATAGTTATGTTAAATGGCCTCCCCCTCCCCCCCCCATGATAAAATGACTTTAAAACACTCCCATGTAACATTTATGCAATTGTAGGCAGAGTGAGCGGCCTGGTGATTACCAGCCTATTACTTGGAATCCCAATGCTGGGTTCACTTCATCTTAAAAGGAGGAGAAAGAGAATCATCACCCCTCCTCCCGTCCATCAGAATACAAGCTGATTTCTCTCCACTAAGCGTAATTATGAGACGGCTGCTGCTCAGCCCCATCACGTTCAGAAGCTGCTTGGGACAATCACCGTCTGGAATCACAGTCCCTAGCTAGTTAACTCTGGGGCGCCTCTCCACGGATTTGTCAAGATCACAGGCAAAGCCGTATCAGCTTCGGAGGAAATCAAAAGCAAGCGTTACAGGGAAGAAATGAATTTACATTGTTTTTGAACTGTGGGAATACTAAGGAAGTTCTATGAACCATGCCTATGTTGTCACTGCAGAAGAAAATGTGCATAGATGCAAGCGGGCAGCCGTGTTGGTCTGAAGCAACAGAACAAAGTAGGAGTCCAGTAGCACCTTTAAGACCAACAAAGTTTTATTCAGAATGTAAGCTTTCATGTGCTAGAAGCACACTTCACCAGAAGAAAATGTGCGTAAGCCTGCCCCATGTCAGACACAAGAGTCACTCGGAGGAGCGCTTGTGTGCTAAAGGTAAAAAGGTAAAGGTAGTCCCCAGAGCAAACTCCAGTTGTTTTTAACTCTGGGGTGATGCTGTATCATGACGTTTTCATGGCAGACTTTTTACGGGGTGGTTTGCCATTGCCTCCCCCAGTCATCTACACTTTCCCCCCAGCAAGCTGGATACTCATTTTACCAACCTTGGAATGATGGAAGGCTTCCGCCAGAATTGAACTCAGGTCATAAGCACAGCTTGGACAGCAATACTGCTGTGACGGACTCAGGGCCTTAGCCTGAGTAACTGAGAAACAGGCTTGCAGCGATTGGTGAATGTTGCCTGAGCAACGGAAAAGTATCCTTTTGAAGTTTGCTCAGCAGAAAATCACCTCAGGATTTTTAGTCTTAGCCAGGGGGTCTTCGGGAGAAGTCTTCAGAATACCAGTCTGAAGTGAAGACAATGGGCTTAGGCTGGGCAGTTGTAAAACCAACTGGATGAGGGGCTGAGAGCGGCCAGAGTGGCTGAGCTCCTTGTGGCAGACAGCGTTGAGTGGACTCTGTCTGGAAAAGGGAGTTTTCAGATGGTTTGAAACTCTCTGAGGGAGATTTTGCCAGTGCATCAGGCAATCTCCAGGTACAATCTAAATCACACAAATACACACTGAGGGGAGAACTGGATTCTGGTGGTCAGCAGGGTTGCTCAAGACTCTGACCAGAGGACTAGCTGTGGGGCTGAGACGCATCAGAATTGAGGGGTGCGAGTCCTGGAAGATAGCTAGTGTGAAAGGGTCTGTGAGGGAGAATACTGACACCAGTCAGGAGTTCTCTATGTGTGTGTGGAAAAGTGATTAAAGTTTGTTATTTATATGATTTGGCACTGCCTAAGTTAGGGTAAAACATTTGAAGAAACAGCATTCTGAGTGCCCAGAAGGCACAGACAGCCTGTGTGAAGTAGAGTCTAGTGGTACTCTGAAACTTGCCTGGTTTATTGTTTATTTTAAAGATATTCTGCAATAGTAGTGCTATATTTTTACCTCAGCCTGAAAAATCTCTACTCTCTGTAATTGAATTATTCCGCCAACCCGCTGCCAACTGATTTGCCTTTTAATATTGAACAGTTAAAATCAATATTATTTCATCCCCCTCCTTGCCTTTTGTTACTTAATAAATATTTTGTGGGTTTTGCCTTTAAAACTGTCTGGTGCCAATTATTAAGAGTTCTGACAGGATTTCTGGGAGTGTTACTGAGGGACTGAGGGAAGGTGACCGGGAAGAAATTTACAGTGGTCACCCTCCCGAGTAAAGCCTCTGACTGGGTTGCAGCTTACCACTCTGTGCCACAGGGTATCATAAAGGCTAATGGCAGAACTTCATGTCATGTTAGACTCAAGATTGCTGCTGAAAAGAAGCAGCCCTGTGTCAAGACCTCCTTGCTCTTCCTATGAAATTTTGCAAGGCTTATTTATATCCTTTCCCCACCTCTGTTTCATAACACTGGCTGTTACTAGTAACGTAGGAAGACACCACAAGTCCAACTAAATATCATTTGGGAAGTGGGTAGATGGATGGGAGAATACCCAACACGCAGCTGCCATTTTTAGCAGCAGCCACATACCCAATTTCATGGGTCGTTCCACCTTTACAGGCAGGGGTCATTTCATAGAAAAAGAGGTGCTGGAGCTTATTAGCACAACTCATTTGCATAACTCATTTGCATATGCCACATACCCCTGACATCACCAGAAGGTGTACTGAACTAGATCAGCGCTCAGCATCTACCTTAAAATGCTTCTTGAATTAGAATTGTCATAATAAAACCTTATTCCATCATACTTTTTAAATTACTTTCTCCTATGTGGCTACAGTGGCATGATGAAGTTTTCCATCTGTCTGCTTTATATGTTTTTGTTATTTCCCCATTTTTTGTAGGGAAAAATATTAAAAAGTCTTTTCAGCAAAATTTTCACAGAGGGTTTGAACAATGGAGCCTAGAAGCAAGTTTTTTTTTGGGGGGGGGAGGTGTTGTAAGAAAGAAAGCACAATAAAATTTAGAGGTTCCGGAGATCTGCTCCTGTGAGCTCCTGCCGAAAATGAGGCCTGCTTACGGGGCAAGTTGGAAACTTTGAGATTAAATTTTTGACTTTCCAGTGTCATCATTAAATCACTGTTCTTTCAGTTTTCCCATCATTAAATCACTGTTCTTTCAGTTTTCCCATTATCAAGCTTTGCATAACAATACTGGCTGATTTTACAAGGATTCTATAAGACTTACTAGTATATGTGATAAGCTCTAAAATATGATACATGGTACTATGGCTGCCGCAATCATCACCACCACCATCACCATCTTCATCATCATTTGTTTGTTGTAAGCCGCCCTGAGCCACTTGTGGGAAGGGCAGGATATAAGTTATGGAATCAATCAATCAATCAATCATCACTGGGCAAAGTCTTTCTGCTGAAGGATATCCAGTTTTTGTAGCTAGAACCATATGCAACTTTTTTTTAAGTCTCTAATTTAGATTACTTCAATAAACTCTTATCAATACATGTGGTGTTTAAGGGTTGGATTAGGATAGAGATGGCCAAACTGTGGCTCAGGAGCCAAATGTGGCTCTTTCACACATACTCTGTGGCTTTTCAAGCCCCCTCCACCCTGTTAGCTGGTTTGGAGAATGCATTTAAAGTTGCTTTCTTTCTCACCTCTCTCTTCTTCCTCCCCTCCATTTTCCTTCCTGTCTTGTGGCTCTCAAACATCTGACATTTATTCTATGTGGCTCTTACATTAAACAAGTTTGGCCACTCCTGGACTAGGATCTAGAAGACCCAAGTTCTGATCCTCACTCTGCCATGGAAACTCACTGATGACCTTGGACTGGTCACACACTCCCAGCTTAACCTTCCTCGCAAGGCTGTTGTGAGGGCAAAACAGAGGAAGGGAGAATACTGTTGTAAACTGTTTAGGGTCCCAACTCCCCAGTGGGAAGAAAAGCAGGGAATAAATAGCTTAATAAAACAGAAAAGAAGCCCGGAAATCTGTCGCGTCCCAAAGTCTAAAATGCATGGGCCCAAACCTCTTGCCTGCCACTGTGAGGAGAAATTATTTCCACGTCCTTTTCATTTTTCTTGTTGTTATTCCTTTATGATGCCCACTACTGTGATGTGTGGGACATTTCCCAGTGATATATATTCTATCATGAGAAAAGAGTGATGGAAATTGGGAGCTTTTTCCAACTTATTCTTCTCCTGTCTCTCTTGGAAACCAGACTGACATTTCTATTCACTCAATCCATTTATTTCCCTGATTTTATAGCTTTCCCCTTGCTCAGTAAAATTCTGTGCTTGGCATAAGAATGCAGCTAGAGTACCCCAATGGGATAGCTTCCAATTAACTAAATGGCAATCATTTTTCTTACTTATGTGAGAGTCCCCCTTTTAAAACAAAAGATGGGAGAGCAAACGAGATGGAAGTTTCAACACACAGCTAAGATATCTAAGTGGAAATTCAGAACTTCTTTTGCCAAGTTTTGTAGGCCCCATCAGATATACAAAGCAGTGACTGACTATACGGGGGAGGGGGGGGGCTGGATATACCCAAATTGTTTGCCACCATTCACTGCAATTCCCTTCTGCTAGGGTGGCCAACTGACTGAAGATGTGGGTGGACACACACCTGTGTCCATTGTGAATGGCAAGGAATACTGCTTAGAGCAGGGGTGTCAAATATGCAGTTCAGGGGCTGAATCAGGCCCCCAGAGGGCTCCTATCAGGCCCCTGAGCAACTGGCTGTCATCTGCTTCCTTCTCCTTATATCTTGCTTCCCTCTGTATAACGGCTTGCTTTGTGAGGCTTGCTTGATTGCACAGGAGCTACAGAGCAAAACCTCTATTTTCTCCATTGGCTGAGGCTCCTCCCTTGGGGAGGAAGGGGGGAAGAATAGCCTGCTTTGCCAGGCTCTCTCAATTGCATAGCAAAGCTACTGAGCTAAGACTCTCTTCCTTCTATTGGCTGAGGCTCCCCCCAGTCCCCTGGGGAAGGAAGGAAAGAACCAGAGCGTCCTTTGCCCAGTTTCCTGGATCCCATGGGAGAAATACAAAGAAAGCATCCTTAAGACCAACGAGTACTAACGTTTTAAGCATGTTTTAAGTTTTAGCCTGGCTTGACATAGCCTGGCCCAGCAAGGTCTGATTTACGTCAGATCCGGCCCTCATAACAACTGAGTTCGACACCCCTGGCTTAGAGGGAACCATGGTTGGAACAGATAGCTGTTCAGCGGAAGTGGCCGTCTTTTAAGAGAGTGAATGAGAAGTTATTTTTAGGGGTTTTTTTTTACAAACCTCACCCCCCCCCCCCCGCCCATTCATGCACTGCACACAAACTCAAATATCGGGCCCAGGGTCTTCCTCCTGGAATGCTTAGTACATTCATCCTTTAAAAACACACACACACACATGCGTGTGTGGGCAAACTCAGCTGGTCTCTTTTTGAGAGCCAAGCACCCGGCAATCTTTCTTTCTGTCTCTGACAGCCAGTATCTCCACAGAGCAATTAACAGAGCCTCTCCTCTCCCCTGCAGCTGACATCACACTGCTGCCTCCACAGTGTCACCCCCAACAAGTGGGGGAAAGCTAAAGCACACCATCAGCTGCTCTGCCTAAAGAAGAAAGGGTTGCTTTTCTCTTTTTTTTAATCGGTTGCTTTGAAAGGGGGGACAAAAGAGGGAGCAAATCTGGCGGGCTGGCGTCAAATGACAGGGGCACTCAACTCGGAGAGAGACGCGGCGGGGGAGGGGGCTGTCACTTCTGCTTAAATGCTAAGTGGATGGGGGAAGTACATTTTAAACAAAACCTCTTAAAATAAAATATGTTTATTTGAAGAGATGTGAGGCACCCTCCTCTGGTTAAAAGCTACAGGGCAGGAGAGGCACCGTGATTACATTTCAAGAGCCTGGAGCCCAAACAATGACGGCGGCTTACAGCACCCAAGCAGACGCTGGCTGCTGAGGCCTTGACGTTTTGTGGGGGTTTTAAAGGCATGTGGCCAACCGATGTCTCTCCCCGCCCCCCCATGCTCCATAGAGGAATGCTCGTGAAAAATGAGATTGTGGAAAGCAAAACCGACATGGATTTCGTAGGAAAGAGCTGGGAACAAGAGAAAGAAGGAATTTAATGTTACATTATTAAAAAAATCCATTTCCATCAGGAACTACCATCTGACACAAAAGTTGGTTTAGTCTGATGAGAATGCACTGGGAACTCCTTGGGTTCACACATTCCCCTAAGGTGCTGTGAAGACTGAAGGTTCTCATTCTGCAGCAATCTGCAGGTTGTTGCCTTGTCCACATAAGGCAAAATGACAGAAGCACAATGTGTTTTTCTGTCTGCAAAACAGGATTCTAAACCAACAATACCTGCTTTGCAGGCAAGAGAACCAAGCCAGACTTTGCCCACTTCAGACATTACAAAAAATGGCAAGTTGCTTTATACCAGAAGCAGGCCTGGTGCTAGGGTTTCTGCCACCCACTTGCTGCCACACCTCCAACTTTGCTGAGGCTTTCTGACCCTCAGGAAATCTAGTTGAGGCATCGGGAGCGCTCAGAGCCAGGCTCTGAGTGTGCCCGCTGCCAGGCCCCCAACTTCGCTGAGGCTTCCCAAACTTGTGTGAGGAGAGGGGGCAATGTGCCCCGAAGTCGCCCCGCTGCCTCCCGGACCTTGCTGAGGAAAGGAAGCCAAGCTAGCTTAGAGGAAGAAAGCCAAAGGGAAGTAAAGTAAAGGAAGTAAAAGAAGCCAAGCTAGCTTAGAAGAAGAAGAAGACTGCAGATTTATTCCCCGCTCTTCTTTCTGAATCAGAGCAGCTTACAATCTCACAGATTCATAGAGTTGGAAGGGACCTCCAGGGTCTAGTCCAACCCATTGCACAATGCAGGAAACTCACAAATACTGCTTCCCCCCCCCCCCCCCCTAAATTCACAGGATCTTCATTGCTGTCAGATGGCCACCTAGCCTCTGTTTTAAAACCTCCAAGAAAGGAGAGCCCATCTCCTATATCTTCTCTTCCCAAAACAGACACCCTGTGAGGTGAGTGGGGCTGAGAGGGTTCTCACAGCAGCTGCCCTTTCAAGGACAACCTCTGCCAGAGCTATGGCTAACCCAAGGCAATTCCTAAGAGTCTGCACACTTAACCATGACACCAAACCGGCTTAGACCAAAAGGCCCACCTAAGTTCATTCTGTCCCCCAAAGTAGCCCCCTAAAGTAGCCACCTTGCATTATGTTTCTTGGACTATGCACAAGCACTGTCTGCAACATGCGAGAATTGTCCCCACAGAAGAATCTGGGAACTTTTGAACTCCAGCTTGCAAAAAGGTCTTGAGTGAACCCGGAGGTACGTTAAGAAGTTTAAACACCAATGTAATCCTATGTGTTTGTTTTTTGAGTTACATGAAATTGAAAACAGCCCCTCAGGTATGCAAGATTCTCTTCAAAGAGGCTTGTTACTGAAGGCTTTTCTTTTCCACAGATTTCCTTCTCCATGAATACGGGAAACAAGATAAATTTTAGATGAGGCTGGAGGAAGAGAGCAGCTTGCACAATACAAAGACTTTGGTTTGAACATGACTGAACAGCTGTGATCTAGGCCAGCCCTAATGGTAGCCAAGGAACAGTTCTTCGAATTAAATACGCTCCGCAAGTCTGGACTCCATTCAGGTTTCTTAGAAATGTCTGGATTTCAGTTGGGTGGGGGGAAGAGAGAGAGAGAAGTAGGCTCCCATTCAATGTACCATCTAAGCTGAGTTAGCGTGAGCTAGCTCACAGTTTTTTAGCCTCTGGCTCACACATTTTTGTTTTAGCTCAGAAAAAAATGGCTCCATAGTAAACTAATGTAGGCAGTAGCCAAACACTCACTCACATCTTTAATGCTAGTAACTCACAAAGTGGAATTTTTTTCTCACAAGACTCCACATTTTAGAGAGAACGTTGCCATTCTACCCCAGGCCAATGCTTGGTAAAAAGTGGTGATACTCCAAGCTTATAGAGAACAACTAGCTGAGCCCTGGGATATTTTTCCTCCGGCCCAAAGAAAATGGTTACCCAGGCATGGGGCTAAATACAGCCTTCCTATTTGCTTTTCTATGAAGGGAAATGTTCCAGTCTCAAAGGCTCTGAATTTTTCACCTATTACTTTATACAGAAGGTGAAACTGTACAAACGGTTATCACCTCAGTTCCCTGAGGAAAAAATTGTTGCTTTGGAGGGGGGACTCTATGTCATTACATGCTGTTGAGGTCCCTCTCCTCCCCAAACCTTGCCCTCTTTAAGTTCTTATCCCAAATCTCCGGGAGTTTTCCAAACCAGAGTTGGCACCCCTAAACTCCAAGGATGGAATCCAGCAGGGTTGTTTTTGTTGTTTTTGGTAGGTCTCAGTGAGGGGGCAGGAAGAAGCCACAGAACAAGCTGACATCGGACTGAGTTGGGACTGGAGGAGTTAACTCTCTTCAAAAATGCAATTCTTTCTCTGTAGGTAGGTGTTTATGTACACTATTCAACTTGCTTAGCCAATTCATCACTATCCGGTCACACCCGCCCTGATTTTATCTTTTGTTCTTCTGAATGGATCTGGCTTTCACTTCTGCTTGGCACAGTCATCTCTCCCACTGGTTGGACTCACTGTGCCAAAAGCATCTGCTGCCCACACTTCTCTCGCTCCTCAGCACAAATATCCCTATCCCTACACAGCTCCTGAGGGAACTTCTTCATGCACTGGAGGAAGGGAGCTCTGCCTCAGGGAAGCTTATATCACAATAAAAATAGCGAGTCAGAACAGGGCTCTTGGATGTCCAGAGAGGCCCAAGCTGCTTCCATTTTTTGAGACTCCCAGTGTCAAAAAAATGAAGACATGCCAAAACAGGGTTACAAAAATTGTGAGTTTAAGAGTTTACATTTAACAAATTAACGCTTTTAACACACTAGTGTGGTGCGGCGGTTAGGAGTGTCAAATTAGTATCTGCAAGTCTGGAGTTCGAATCTCCACTTGTGCCGCGGCAGTTTGTTTAGCCTGTCAGACTCCCTCAGCCTGACCTACCTCATAGGGTTGTTGTGAGGATAAAATGGAGGAGAGAAGAACAAGGCTGCTTTGGGTCTCCTTTGGGGAGAAAGGCAGGGTAGAAATGAATTAAATAAATATGTAAAATGCAATGCAATAATTTGTAGGTAATATCAAAAGTCTATATTTGAGGCCCTCCGTGAATGTGAAGCTCAGGCCAAATAGCCCTCCTGTGATAGGCCTTGACTGTTTGAAAACAGTTTCCACCCCAGTTTGGGGTAATTAAAAAGCCTCAACCCCTTCTTTACTTTTCTGGCAATGCTCCCCTCACGCAGCCTGGCAAACTCAGCAGTATGATGTCTCAGTTTGCAAGGAGTTACAGGTTGGACGTTTCCATGCTCTTCCATTCCTTTGTTTAAGGTGGGAGAGACTTGTTCCAGAACACGCTATGTTCTTACTACTTTAAAATGTAATTGGAATTCTGCAACGGTCAGCTGACAGTATCGGTTGAGGGAATTGTGTGCAGAGGATTTGAGCCAGCATGGTGTAGTGGTTCAAATCTGACTAGGTTCTGGGAAATCCAGGCTTGAACCCCCATGGAAGCTTGCTGGGTGACCTCGGTCCAGTCACGCACTCTCAGCCTAAACTACTTCACAGGATTGTCGAAGGCAGAGGAGAATGATGTAAGCTGTTTTGGGTTTCTGTTGGGGTGGAAGGTGACATATATAGTAAACCCGCTCCCCTCACCCCCCAAACAACCACTATACCAAATTTACATGCGAGTATTCCAGAAAATGATCTTTGAAGAACCTGGGTGTTCTGATTCTCAGGATTCTACAGTTCATCAACCATAGAAAATGAAATTCTATGCAATTTTATTTTTTATAGTCCTACTATAAACCTGCTTTTTTTGGGGTGGGGGGGCGGGTAGAATATCAAGCATAGATTGTTGAAACTGCCTGTGGATTTTGGCTCATGATAAAGATCTTTTGAAATGTGTTTTAAGAGACTGACTTCCTGTCACCCACCTTGCATTTCCAAGACTACACCGGCGCCTTCAGGGCTTCTGGAGCTTTAATTTACAAGTTACCTGGAGCCCTTACCTGCTGTGAGTGAACAGATCAATTAATTCACCTACTGGTTCTTTGGGGATAACCTTCCTTCCTGGTGCTGTTTGCCTGGTTTTGTTTGACTTTGTCAGTCTTTACCACTGAAATTCCACATGACCCAGCAGCTGAGGACAACAGCTAAGCTAGGAATGGCTCTTAATCAGAGACAAGATTTAATGAACAAAGAGTGTGTGTGGAGGGGAGCACTACACTTGAAGGAATTCATATGCAAAAGAACCCTTGGCTTCAGCAACACTTAAGGCAGACTGCAAAATGCAATTTACAAAGGTCAGCTCCATCTCTTTGTAATTCAGTCTTCAGATAGCAAAACCTCTCAGGGCTGGTATTCTATCAATTCCTTGACAAGCTATTTCCACGGGGCGAAAGGAAAAAAAATTCTTTAAATTTAATCTCCATCTCTGCGCTGCTCTCTAAAGGCAATTGATTTATGTACAGATACACAACAAAGATCGTGTTTTTGTTATTTAGACCACAATGTGCCTATATTAATTACAGGTTTCTGTAGCTTGCCTGCTGTGAAATACGCCCCCCCCTCCCCAGTTTTTACTTAACCCCAGATCTGATTTGCTTTGCATTCTTTATTCAATGCTGGCATAGATCAACACTATCATCAAGAATTTATGAACCAAAGTTATTCATAAGAATACATTTGTGAAGAGTGCTGGTTTGTCTTCTTAAGTGGTGTCTAGGGTCAGGTGCAGACTCATCTACCACCACCACCCCCCTTTCAAAAGCCAGATTCTCATCATTAAAAGCCTGAACACTGACTCTTCTTGGGAATAAACTGAACATCATGATGGGCGAACGCGAACGACTGTTTAACAACAGGTAAATTACTGCAGTGTCCCTGCAACTGCCCAGCTGTTTGCCTTGCCTTTTCAAGCAGAGATGCTTTTCCCTGCCCAAGAGTGATTTGTCTAAGGCCAGCTAGATTTTAAAAACCAGGGATCTTTCAGGATTGCAGCTTATCTCTAAACTATTACGTGACACCAGCGATATAGCCTGCTTTAGAAAATAACCTTGACATGCGACAGGACAAATCACATGCTCAAAGGCCTGTAGCTGTTAATTCTCAAACAGAGAGCTATGGCAAAGCTAATGTGCCATGAGAAATGGGATTCATTGCTGAGTCCAAATTAGCCAGCCATAAAAGAGGCTGCCTGTGCATCTCTGCAAGACTCACTGAACACCGCTGCATATTTATTTTGAGGTTTAGGCCTTGCTGTTCTCCACAATGGGAACTCAAAGAAGCTCACGATGTCATTGTTTCCACCTCCATTTTATTCTCAAAGCAACCAGCCCTGTGAGGTAGGTTGAGCTGAGACAAAGAGACGAGAGACAGACAAACCAAACAGTAAACCAGCTATCCTCCAGGGAAGAGTGGGGATCTGGGCCTTGGTCTTCCTTGGCTAGTGTTTGGATGGGAGACTTAAAAGGAATAGCAGAACGGTAGAGCAGAGGCAGGCAATGACAAACCACCTCTGAATTAGGTGTTGCCAGGTCAAACTCAAGAAATATCTCTTTGGGGGTGGAGCCAGGAGACTTTGGGGGTTGAGCTAGGAGCAAGGTTGTGACAAGCACAATCGAACTCCAAAGGGAGTTCTGGCTAAGCTATCACGTTTAAAGGGGCTGCGCTCCTTTAAATGCCTTCCTTTCACTGAAAATAAGGGAGGATAGGGGTGTTCTTTGGGGGCTCACAGAATTGGACCCCCTGGTCCAATATTTTTGAAACTTTGGGAGCGGGGGGTTGAGGAGAGGGATCAGATAATATGCTGAAAATTTAATGCCTCTGCCTAAAAAACCAGCCCCCCCCAGAGCCCCCGATATCCACAGATCAAGTCTCCATTATACCCTATGGGAACTGGTATCCATACGGTATAACTGAGTGTCCAGCAGACATTTCCCTCCCCCCGTGCTTTCTGATGACCCTGAAACAGGGGGAGGGCCTCCAAACCGGGGGATCCCCTGACCCCAGCTGAGGATTGGCAACCCTACTCTGAATGTCTATTTGACTCCAAACGTCTTTTTCACAATCACTGTTTTGCATAGACACACAGGTTGTGGACTCCTCTGAGTGTGAAAAGGATTTCAAGTGGGTAGCCAAGGGTAACTCTACTCTAATGGACGTGTAACACAGTAGTAGAAGAGCAAGATTTGAATCCAGCACTACCTTACAAACTAGATTTCCAGAGTATTAGCCTTCGAGAGTTAAAGATGGGAGTTTTGTCTTTTGGTTTTTAGGTGCTACTGGACTCAAATCTTGCCCTGAGCATGAGCAATTCTCACTTTTATGCACCTTCTTATGCAGAAAACCTTCTGGGGTTAAGCCTGAAGCACGCCTTCCATTTTTAAATCACAAGAGTGCCTCCCTTGCTAGAAGTCTGGAAAACACTTGCTGCGAGGGGCCCAGATTATTCAAAGGAAACAGCAAAACGGAGCTTAGGTACAAATTTTCTACTCTTCAAAGCCTGGCTTTGGAAACAGTAAACTGCTTCCAACAAGGGTGTACTCATTAATCTATTAAATCCTCTATTAAATCTATTAAAACTCATTAATACATGAGAAACTTAATTGTTTACCAGGAAATCTATTAGTTATGGAACCAGCACATTTTCCCTAGAACTTTGGGCTGCTGTTCTACTTTAATAGACGTGTAACCCAGTAGATATGACAAGCTGGTTCTTCTTGCAGGAGAAAGACTGCCCACCCACCCTATAAATAACCTGGCTGCCTTCGGAGCACATTAATTAAAATGTGAAGAGCAATTTGCAGGCATTTAGCATCATTTTCATTAAGACGACTCCATGATGCTGCATTTATTACTGGTATTCCTATCTGGGTGAAGTAATCTCTTTGGGGGAAAAGAATGTATTAAGTCCAAGAAGGAATAACTGCAGAACTGTGACACTTGACTAGACAATACTCAGAAAGAATTCAATAAACTGCTCCTCTGGGAACCTGCTCTAATGGACTGCAAGAACAAGACCAGCTGGCGCATTGCTACAGCAATGGCATTTATGGCCTTGCATTGGTTACCCTTGGAAGCGAAAAGAGTGTCCTATATTGGTACTGCAGATTGAGCCTGTACAACTTTTGACCCACATTAAATGCAGAACGGAAGGGGGGTCTAGAAGCCCACTCATGACTCCTACTCCTGCTTTGGCAGACCTGGGTGATCAGCAATGCAACAAGGTTTGTCAAATCTGTTGTGAGTCACTGCACATGGTTGAAGTCATGCAGTTTCCTTTGCTGGCTTTGCTGATCTACTATGCTCACTGCCGTAACTGACCCGTACCAATCTGACTATGTCACATTCCCCTCCCCCACAATGATGTGCAATTCTTCATGATATGACACAACTGACTCCATGATAGGGCTGCCAGGTTCCCACTGGGGCGGGGGATCCCCCAGTTTGGTGGGCCCCAACCCGCTGGCAGGGAGGAGGCCGCCGGGAGAATCCCCACCCTCCAAAGAGTCTTCTCACCGTGTGGTGTGTGCAGCACCCAGAAATGACTTATCACCCTGGGCACGTTGCGTGGGGATGCTCTAGGAATTTGAAGGAAACTCTATAGTTTCTTGCAGAGATGCTCTAGCAATTATGGGAAAAGTTTTTCCCCCAAATTGATAAGAGTGTCCCTGCACAAAACCACAGAGTTTCAGCAAATTCCTAGAGCATCCCCACGTGACGTGCCTGGTGTGATACTTCACTTCCGGGTGATGTCATTGTGCTGCGTTGGGGGGGGGGGACTTGCCAACGCTACTCCATGAACACCTTGCACATACTACTTGCTTTCCCCCTGGGTCCCTGCTTTGCCAGTCCATTGACTGCCCACTGAAATCCCCACCTAGGGATGCCAGCCTCCTGATGTGCTGGGGATCTCCTGGAATTACAGCTCATCTGCTGACTACAAAGCCCAGTTCCCCTGGAGAAAACAGATGCTCTGGGGGGAGGACTGTATGGTATTGTACCACTGAGGTCCCTGCCCTCCCAGGCTCCACCCTCAAATCTCCAGGAATCTTCCAGCCTGGAGTGGGCAACTCTATCTCCACCACCCCATTTTTCCTATGATGGCAAGTCAACATCCAGTTTACCCTTTACGGAATGTGTCATTGCGCTCGAGCAGCTGGCCAGCACATGTCTTTTTGATTGATTCTGAAAACAGTTTTACCCAAGTGTGTCCTGAATTGAGCTGGCACAGGGTGGGGGGAGAGGGGAGAGCTTGCGCATGATTGCTACACCTTTCCTCTCCCTAAATACACCTTTAAATACCAAGAAGAGTGTTCCAAAAACCTCACTTTTGGATGATTTCACATTTTTGCTTTGAAAAAAATATACTCAGCATTTGCACACAGGTAATTAAAGGATCCAGTTAAGGAAATTAAGGACAGATGTGCTGCTGAGTTATAGCTGGCAACTCCAGCAAGAGGCTTTCTAAGCAAGTGAGGCGCAAAGGTGGTTTTCCCAGTGCCTTTCTCTACAGAGTCTTCCCTGGTGGTTTCCCATCCAGGTAGTGACCTTGGCATTCAAGATCTTATGAGATTGGGCTATATCAGGGTGGCCAAAATTACTTAACATAAGAGCCACATAGAATGAATGTCAGATGTTTGAGAGCCGCAAAACATGAATGTCAGATATTTGAGGAAAGGAAGGAAGAAAGGAAAGACGGAAGGAAAGGAGAGAGGGAGGAGAGGTAGCAACAAAGCAACTTTTAACTTCAAATGTCTTCTCCAAGTCAGTCAACGGGGCAGTGGGGGCTTCAAGAGCCACACAAAATGTGTGAAAGAGCCACATGTGGCTCCCGAGCAGCAATTTGGCCACCCCTGGGCTGTACTGTGCTGCCTTCCATCCCTAAAAGCCAAGTCTGATTAATGGACCTTTCTCATTTATTTTGATCATTTCCCCCCTTGTCCTTCCTCCAAGGAGCTCGGGTGAGGGGTATGCACTGCTCTCTGCTTCCCTATTTTATCCTCACAACAACCATAGGTAAAGTTATTGGCTAAATGTTGCCCAACAGGCTTCACTGCAGACTAGGGATTTGAACCTCCATTTTTAACCACTACACATCATGCTGGCTTCACACTATCATGCTTCCATTCATGTCATCAGGGACGTAATGGATTCTACTGGTCTATAAGGTAAGGTTCTCCGCTACTCCCTTCCCATTAGTAGTAGTGTCTTCTTTGTCCGGGAAGGTAGATTACTTTTAGAAAGAACCATGAAGTGTCAACTTGCCTTTCATGGGCTTGTCAAAGGTGGAGTAATTCTTCTTCAAAAAACCTGGTTTATATCCCTCCCCCCACATATCTGAAACCACAGATTTTAATGCCTGGCTGGCCCATTAAAATCACCTTGCTTTGCCCTTCTCTGTAACAGAAGATCAATGCCTAAAACTAGCCAATATGTCACTACAAAACCCCTTGTTTCTCTCTGGATGCTTTTTTCCCCCCTCCAAAAAAGAAAACAAGCAAACCCAAATCAATAATTACGCAATACAGATGAAACCACTGCTGCATGAATGGCTGGACTAGGAAAAGCTTCACTAATTAATTTAAGGCATTTGCTACCATGGGACGTGAGTCAACAGCCGCTTGCTTAAATGGACCAGTTCTGTCAGCCAGTAAGCAGGAGTGATTTTTATGCCATTAATACTTTACAGGCAAAGAAACAGCTGTAAATTTATAATGCATGGATGCATTACCCGCCTAAATGATCTGGGCACTGACATGCAGCGTGAAATATCCATCATGAAATTCCTTCAAGGAGCAAGATACCTTAAGTGAACTTCAAAACTTCCGCTACAATTCTTGCATTTCTCTGAAACTAAGAAAGGCTGCAGTCCTAAGAACCCTTTGCTGGGAGTGAGCTTCATGGAAGAAAATGGGCCTTACTTCTGAGCAGACCTGCTTAGTAAGGACTATGAAGAGAAGATGCAAAGGAGAGAATGACTGGGTTACAACCAGTGATTCCTCTAAGCTAAGTTAGTGAGAGCTGGCTCACCGTTTTTTTAGCCTCCAGCTCCCACATTTTTGTCTTAGCTCAGGAAAAATGGCCCCAGAGGAAACTAATTCATGCAGTAGCTCACAAATTTAATGCTAGTAGCTCAAAGAGTAGAATTTTTGCTCACAAGACTCCACAGCTTAGAGGGAGTATTAATTACCAGGGGTGGAATTCTAGCAGGAGCTCCTTTGCATATTAGGCCACACACCCCTGAGGTAGCCAATCCTCCAAGAGCTTACAAAAAAAAAGCCCTGTAAGCTCTTGGAGGATTGGCTACATCAGGGGTGTGTGGCCTTATGTGTAAAGGAGCTCCTGCTAGAATTCCACCCCTGGTTACAACCACGCTGCAGATTCAAGAGTGAGAAGACTTCTCCTGGGCTTTACCACTTCAGGGTGTAAAGTGCATGCGTGGACTCTGAACGTGTCCCATGAGGGGTGGGAATCCAAACCTCCCTTCACTTAGAAACACTATACGTAAGAGAGAAGACTAAGCTGAATCATTCTCTGCAAAATGGCAGTCTTCTGCAAGTGAGGTTTTGAATGTTGGTTTTTTTTGCAGGGTTACATTCAAACACACAAGCCCTAACCTGTAGTCTGACACAGTATAGGATGGGGATAAGTTTCGTCACTCTCTTACAGAAGAAAACAAAGATTTAAATGGCAAGGCTTTTAAACCCGCCCCCCCCACTAATAATCCAAAATGGGTAGTCATGTTAGACTGTCTGTAGCAGCAGAAAATAGCAAGCGTCCAGAAGCACCTTAAAGACTAACAAAATTTGTAGCAGGGGAGGAGCTTTTGTGAGTCAATGCTCACTTCTTCAGAAGAAGTGAGCAGTGACCCAGAAAAGCTCCTACCCTGCCACAAATTTTGTTAGTCTTTACCAGGGCTTTTTTTGTAGCAGGAACTCCTTTTCATATTAGGCCACACACTCCTGATGTAGCCAATCCTCCTGGAGTTTACAGGGCTCTTAGTACAGGGCCTACTGTAAGCTCCAGGAAGATTGGCTACATCAAGGGTGTGTGGCCTAATATGCAAAGAAGCTCCTGCTACAAAAAAAAAGCCCTGGTCTTTAAGGTGCTACTGGACTTTTGCTCTTTTCTACAATCACCCACCGTTTTCAGAATTGGTCCTTGTCTTTTGCACAACTATCATCCAAAGTCAAACAGTGTTTTACACTGAATCACCGTATAAACAACTGTTTAAATACCAACATAACATAATTGTTTAACTGTTTAAACAACAGATAAATAAGCCACTTCCCCTCTCCCCTCCCAGTTAGTTCGTTAATGAGTAGCAATTTTCTAGAAGGTCACACCGAAAGATAAAGCCAAGTTTGAGTGCAAACCGTTTAAGGCAATGCAGAAGGACATGGCCGCATTCAGATTCAGAGGAGAGAGCTGCCCGTTTGGGGGGGAAGCAGAGGTGGCCTTTCGCATAGGTCATCGTCTTCATTCAAGATTTAAACTGGTGTGCCCTTCATAGAAGATCGCTTTGGCGGAATTCAGCTGAGCCAGCCTGATACGGCAGAATCCACCGAAGGAAATGCAATTGACCTGCGCTATAAAAGGAGGTCAAAGCCAGACAGCTCAGCAGCCCTCTCCGACCTTATCGACATTAAGTTTATCCTACAGTTCTATTATCTGCCTTGCAAACAAAGTGAAAGTTCGAAATGCATGTCACTGGCTTTGTTTGTTTATTGCCGCAAAGGTTCCGGCCAGTTTCACAGATGAGCTTTAATGAAGAAAATCCTGTTTTCTGGGGCACCCAAGCCAAGATTTATAGCTGTGGGTACATTAACAGAACAGAATGTGTCTACAGTTATGGGTAAAGGAAGAATATCCTCTCTCACTACATAAATCAAACAAGAATGCACGGATTCGCCTGTTAAGCATCACATCTTGAAACCGCTGCAGTTGAATCTTCATGACAAATGTCGCCCCCCCCCCCAAAAAAAACCCCCTATACCTGTCAGCTGAAAAATGAAAAGGGCATTCTAAATGGAAGTCAAATACAAGGAAAAAGGCTCCCAGTTTTAATGATAAGGATATCACAGGAGCTGTACACTTTTTGAATGTTCTTGCCATACAACTAGGCTGTACATGGCAGAGCTAAATCTAATACAGAAGCTAAATCTAATACAGAAGATACAAAAAATAAAACAATAGGGAAACGGTGGTGGAAACTGCCATCAAGTCACAGCTGACTTATGGCAACCTCATAGAGTAGGGGTGTCAAACATGCAGCCCAAGGGCCAAATCAGGCCCCTGGAGGGCTCCTATCAGGCCCCTGAGCAACTGGCCGTCATATGCTTCCTCAGAGCTTTTTTTGTAGAAAAAGCCCAGCAGGAACTTATTTGCATATCAGACCACACTTTCTGGCATTACCTGGTTTCACACAGGCTTTTGGGTAGAAAAAGCCCAATAGGAACTCATTTGCATATCAGACCACAACCCCTGATACCAAGCCAGCCGGAACTGACACCAAGCCAGCCAGAACTGCGTTCCTGCTCAAAAAAAGCCCTGTGCTTCCTTCTCCGTTCTCTTGCTTTCTTCTGCATAACAGCTTGTTTTGCAAGACTTGCTTAATAGCACAGGAGCTACAGAGCAAAACATCTATTTTCTCCATTGGCTGAGGCTCCTCCTTGGGAAGGAAGGGGGGAAGTAAGTAAAGTAAGTAAAATTTTATTTATATCCCGCCCTCCCCCGCCGAAGCAGGCTCAGGGCGGCTAACAGCATTTCAAGTAAACAATACAATAAAAACATTAAATTCACATTAAAATTCACATTAAAACCAGTCAATAGTCAATAATTAATTAAAACATTCCTAAATTAACACTGGTGGTAAACATTATTAATCTGGCGGTAAACATTAATTCAGTTATTGGTGAACGCCTGTTTGAAGAGGGCGGTCTTGCAGACCCTGCAGAACTGGTCTAAGTTCCGCAGGGCCCGCACCTCCTCTGGGAGTTGGTTCCAGAGTTGTGGGGCCGCAACGGAAAAGGCCCGAGTGCGGGTGCTTTGAAGTTTAACTTCTTTTGGCCCAGGGATATTCAGTCTGCTTTTCCCCACTGACCTCAGTGCTCTCTGGGGCTCATATGGGGAGAGACGGTCCCTCAGGTAGGTCGGTCCTTGGCCATATAGGGCTTTAAAGGTTATGACCAGCACTTTGTACTGGATCCGGTATACGATTGGCAGCCAGTGCAGTCCGCGCAGCCCCGGCCGTATATGTTCCCGTCTTGGGAGACCAAGTAACAGCCTGGCCGCCGCGTTCTGCACTAGCTGCAGCTCCCGGGTCCGGTACAGAGGCAGCCCCATGTAGAGAGCGTTACAGTAGTCCAATCTTGAGGTGACCGTCGCGTGGATCACCATTGCTAGGTCCCGACGCTCTAGGAAAGGGGCCAGCTGCCTCACCCGCCTCAGGTGGAAGAATGCTGATTTGGCAGTGGCTGTTATCTGGGCCTCCATTGATAATGAAGGCTCTAGTAAGACGCCCAGGCTCTTCACCCGCTGCGCCGTCTTCAGCGGCGCCTCGTCAAAGGCCGGTAGAGATATTTCCTTCCCCAGAGTGCCACGACCCACATGGAGAACCTCTGTCTTCGCTGGATTTAACTTCAGCCCACTCAGTCTAAGCCACGTTGCAACTGCCTGCAAAGCCCGGTCCAGGTTCCCCGGGGCGGAGGCGGGCCGTCCGTCCATTAGTAGATAGAGCTGGGTGTCATCTGCATATTGATGGCAACCCAGCCCAAATCTCCGGGCAATCTGGGCGAGGGGGCGCATAAAGATGTTGAATAACATCGGGGAGAGAACTGCTCCCTGGGGCACCCCACAGTCTAGTGTGCGCCTCTGGGATCGCTCACCCCCAATCGCCACCCTCTGTCCCCGACCCATGAGGAAGGAGGAGAGCCATTGTAAGGCCAGCCCCTCAACCCCTATGTCGGCGAGGCGGTGGATCAGCAACCGATGGTCAACTGTATCAAATGCAGCCGACAGATCTAATAACATCAGTATTGCTGCACCGCCTCGATCCAGTTGCCGCTGGAGGTCATCCACCAAGGCGACCAGGACCGTCTCCGTCCCGTGGCCCGGCCGGAAGCCAGACTGGCATGGGTCTAAGACAGAAGCGTCATCTAGAAATCTCTGTAGCTGCAAGGCAGAGCTTGCTTTGCTGGACTCTCTCAATCACACAGCAGAGCTACTGAGCCAAGCCTCTCTTCTTTCTATTGGCTGAGGTTCCTCCCTTGAGGAGGGAAGGAAAAAGCCAGAGCTTCCTTTGCCCAGTTCCCCGGATCCCATGGGAGAGATACAAAGAAAGCATCTTTAAGACCAACGAGTGCTAATGTTTCAAGCATGTTTTATTAAAAGTTTTTTTTAAAAGCCTTCAGGTGTTTATTTCCTTTATAAAGTTTATGTCTCTGCTACCTAAATAGGTACACAAATGGCCCAGCCCGACAAGGTCTCATTGATGTCAGATCTGGCCTTCATAACAAATGAGTTCGACACCCCTGTACAGAGCTTTCAAGGCAAGAGTTGTTCAGAGGTGGTTTGCCACTACCTGCCTCAGCGTCACAACCCTGGTATTCCTTGGGGGTCTCACATCCAGATACTAGTCAGGGGCCAGGGCCAACCCTGCTTAGCTTCAGTTCTGAGACAAGGCTGGCTAGCCTGGGCTATTCAGGTCAAGGCCAGAAGGGAAAAAACCCTCCCCCCATGCACTGCATTTAATGCCAATTACTGCCGATATGTGACCTTTTCATGCTGATTTCTGTCGTAATGCCATGAAACCCATCAACTGCAAGTAGTAACTAAAGATAAGGCAAAAAGCAGCAAATCTCAAAAGATCTCAGAAACAATGCATAAAGGGGGTCATTTTGAGATTTAAATGACAGACCTACAAGATCTCAAGCTTCTGCAGTGCCCTACTCCCAGAGCTTTTTTTGTAGCAAGAACTTTTTTGCATATTAGGCCACACCCCTCTTATGTAGCCAATCCGCCAAGAGTTTGGCAAACATGTAAAGAAATATAAACAGAAACAGATCAGAGAATCCATCCCTCCTTCATTCTTATATCCTGCACTGGCCTTGCTACCTTTTAACATGGGTTCATGCCTTCAGTCATGCTTACCAATGTCCAGGGCTTTTTTTGTAGCAGGAACTCCTTTGCATATTAGGCCACACTTCTCTTACGTAGCCAGTCCTCCAAGTGCTTACAGGGCTCTTACTACAGGGTCTACTGTAAGATCTTGGGAGGATTGGCTACATCAGGGGTGTGTGGCCTAATATGCAAAGCAGTTCCTGCTACAAAAAAAGCCCTGTCTACTCCCAAGGAAAGGATGGTCAGCTGGCCTGGTTCAAATCAAATTTTCCCTCACCGAAATCAAGTTTTGTACGTAGGGGGAGAATGAACAGGCATGCCACACAGCTCCCACGGTTCTTCATGGGACTGTAATTTTTATATTTGGGAAGACCATTTTTGTAAAGTCTGGCAACCTTTCTAACTCCCTGATCCATACTCCAGGTTTCCTGATCCATACTCCAGGTTCCAAATAGCAAAGACATTCATTAGCAAGCAAAGACATTCATTAGCAAGCAAGCTTATGCTTTCGGTTGGAGGGAAATGTCATGACAAAAATTCTGGTGGTCATACTGACATCTACACTGGAGAATCCATACGCTTGTTTTTCAGGGCTGCCACAGTTATTTCAGTGAATATCATTCTGTGATCATCTCCTCTTCATGATACATACAGCCTTCTCCTATGATCTCACCATATCCCACAATACGACCATTTACATTTTGGTCTAAAGAAGAGTTTAAGGAATACACATCTGAATGTGTCGTAACAACAAAAGGGTTCTGCACACTGTGAAAACTACATATCCCACGATGCAATGGGCACATGCCTATGGACCTGGCAAGTTATTGCAACTATTAAAACATTCTAGAGAGGTAATCAGTGACACAGTTCTGGATTAGAACATCTTGGACTGGAAATCTCCTTAGGGATTTAAGCAGCGTCATGAAAAATTTCCTTGGGAAGAAAAATAACAGAGCAGGGGAGCTTGCTTGATTTAGTAAGGAAATGACATCAAACTGTTTTCCAAACATGCACTTTCTTGAATTTCCTTTCTAAATTGCCTCCAGTGGACCTCTCATATAAACCTCAAAGGACTGAATGAGTTTTCTGCAGAAGTGAAAATTAGGAGCCCTCAATAGAACCATCAATTTATTGCCAGTAACACAGATCGCTATGGGTTTACGAAACTCTGAACCAGGAAATTTTAACATGATTCCTCCTGGCTTCTTTATTTTAGCCCTTGTTAAGACAGGCCAAGTTGCTGTTCTTTTGAATGCCAGCTCCATGAAATCACACAGCATGTGTGTCACGTCTTCTCATAAAGCTTAGTGTCACTTTGACAAGATCAACAATATTCTGGGACCAATAAAAAGCAACTAAAATCTTATAAGACCCTTTAGAGAGTAACATGGGGTCCAGATGTCTTTCATGGCTTTATGAACCAATGGGCTATATCTTTAGCCCAGTTCTCCTGGAACAGCTAGACAACCAAGAAGCAATAACATGCCAAGACATCACCAGGTTTTGCCTTCCGGCCAAATAAATACAATTCAGTTCCTTTAATACTTTGCCCAGTGTCTGCAGTCAGAGAGAGACAAATGGACTAATGTTCTGTTTTACTAGACACTTAAAGGTGAAGGTAGTCCCCTGTGCAAGCACTGAGTCGTTAACGACCCACGGGGTGACGTCACATCAGGACGTTTTCGTGGCAGATTTTTTAATGGGGTGGTTTGCCACTGCCTTCCCCAGTCATTTACACTTTACTTCCAGCAAGCTGGGTACTCGTTTTACCGACCTCGGAAGGGCAGAAGGCTGAGTCAACCTTGAGCTGGCTACCTGAACCCAGCTTCTGCTAGGATTGAACTTCAAGTTGTGAGCAGAGCTTGGACTGCAGTACTGCAGCTTACCACTCTGCGTCACTTTAGTACCTTAGGTTTTGTTTTTTCCCCATTTGCTTTCTAAGAATTTTTGCACGCAGCCACTGGGGTCCAACAGTGTTACCTGCCACTAGGGCTGCCAGCTCCAGTTTTGGGGTGGACTTTGGGGGTGGAGCCTGAGGAGGGCAGGGTTTGGAGAGGAGAGGAATTTTAATGGGGTATTAATGCCACAGAGTCCACCTTCCAAAGTGGCCATTATCTCCAGGTGAGCTGATCTCTGTTGGCCTGGAGATCAGTTGTAATCCCAGATCTCCAGCCACCATCTGGAAGCTGGCAACTCTTCTTGCATTTCCCGTTTTCTCCACTGCCTCTGACAACAACCGGCAAGCAGCCTTGCCATCCGATTGAAGAGCCTCGCTTCCATTCTAGGTGCCTGCTGAAAGCCACTACGACTGTAACAAAATCCCCAAAATCCTGTGACTATTCAAACTCTGTGACTATTCACACATCAGAAGTAAGTGAACATACTGAGAAAACCAGACACAGCCATCTGATTCAAGAAAAAGAAAATTACGAATTGGTAGGAGAAGTGACACAAAGGAGACTAATAATGGTATTTTAAAAATTTTTTGCTACAGTACTGAATGCCTTTCATTTAAGTCATCTGTAGCAATGTGAGAAGCATATTTTGTAACTGGACTGCCATTGGGGTCCTAATGAGAGTTTAATTTTGCTTAAGGAAAGATCTTAAACCCCCAAAAGTATTACACATGGAGAGAACAGGACTCGGCGAATACCCAAAATACTTACTCATTTATAACCAGTGGATGTTGTACTTTTCAGAGTTATGTAACAGCAAAAAGACAGGTTCCTGCCTGGGGGAACTTGTAGTCTAATTTTACACAGCAGGGTCAACTGTAGAAAGGGACAGGAGAAGAAAAAGAAACTGGTGGTGTATGCTTGTGAAATTGCATGGACTCAGGCTTCCTTTCAGGTGGGAATGTAGATTCAAAAGAAGGATATGCAATCATTCTTTTGGTTAAAACAACAACAAAAGGTGAAAAAGACTGGATTTATACCCTGCCCTTCACTGGGAATCTCAGAACAGCTTAAGATCTCCTTCTGTTCCTCTCCCCACAACAGACATCCTGTGAAGTAGATGGGGCTGAGACAGTTCTTTTGAGAACTGCTCTTGAGAAAGCAGCTCTTTCAAGAACTGTGACTGACCCAAGGTCACACCTACAGCTGCATGTGAAGGCATCAAACTCAGTTCTCCCAGATTAGATCTGAGCTCGCAACCCCCAAACTGGCTCTCAACAAGATGTAAAGGTTTATGTGCAATGTTTGACATGCATGACTTGGTAGAGCAAAAAGCAATCTGAGAAGGAAGTACATGTGCGGAGCCTCACCCATTTAGACTCCCCAGTCAGTCTAGCAGAGGACTTATGGAGCAGCTTGACCATATAACAATAGAAGTGGGAAGGAGAGTCTCAAGCCCATGGAGTGGTCAATAAAGACAACTTTCTCAAGAGGTTCACAGACCTCAGCAATACCTCTACTCAATCTCTGAGCTGGATGGAGAAGGCTTATGGGTAGAAATGTTTGTACGTGCAATAGCAAAAAGCTTGTTTTTATAACACACAGGGAAAGAGAGGCCTGCATATTGCAGTAGCCCCCTGAGAAATGGTATTGTGTACCTCTATGGATCCTGGCAGCACACTTCTGGGCTATCTGGAAAGAGAGACTTTGTTCTTCCCGACATGTTGCACCAAAACAAAGGACTCTACACCCTCCCCCGCCCCCCACAATACATACAGCAGCTACTCACATTTATGAGCAAAAAGCAAAAAGGTAAACTTGGGGGACACTGCTGCATAGGTATAAAATCTCTATCCCTTGTGAATTTCCATTTCGCAGGGAGGAGAAAGTATTGCCTCACCTCCAAACAGCTTTGCCAAATAAAACTGTAGAACTGTCTGCTAATTTCCTGCTCACCTATATGTACGGACTAGTAATTTCATTTCATTGTATCTGAAGAAGAGTGCGTGCCCATGAAAGCTTATACCTTGAATAAAAATTTGTTGCTTTTAAAGGGGCCACTGGATTCAAACTTTGTTCATTTGTCATTGACTTCACTGCAAACATCAGAGACCACCAAGATGGACACAGAAGGTAACAGTCCTTCTTCAACCCCCTAAAACACCCCAAATGTGCCCACTTTTCTCTTTGGGATTCCAATTGTCTAAAAAAGAAGCTGGTATCCCCCCAAAAGCCTCATTTCTGCTCCCACTTATTGTTGATATTCTGACCCCCAAGCAGACTCCAAACTTGCATGCCATAAGCCCCATGAAAACCATGTAGCAAAACAGTCAGAGTGCTTTGTGGTGCGACAGTGGGGAATGAGAGATGGATTAGTTTATGACCAGGCGTCTCTTCAAGTGGTTGATGGGAGAGAGAGACAGACCACCATAGAAGAGAGTGTCCCACTTTGAGGCACCTCTACAATTTGGTGGGCCAGAGGGAATTCCTTTTTTTTTTTGCTCTGAACAACTGCAATAAAAATGGCTCACTGCTTTGTTCTCACAGATAAACTATTTTTGAGCAGAACCACAATCCTTTGGTTGTTTAGCTACGATTTCTGACAACCTGTGACCTGTTGAACTTTGAGGAAGTGTGCATGCACACGAAAACTCACACTTTGAACAAAACTTGGTTGGTCTTAAAGGCGCCCTGGATTCTGTTCTGCTAAACCAAAGACTTCCCTTCCTGCTAGGCTTCCCTGGAAACTTCCTGAGTCTATCTGCTGGACTGGAACAGCAAGAAAGGGTAACGGAGTCACATGGTATTAAATGATTCACAAGTCAGTAGGAAAAATTATTACGGACTGTGGTCTATACTACTGTGTACAGCTTGCTGAAATCAGGATTCTCCTGTAATTGAATGTGTCATGTTAATACTTACGCTTTGGTTCAGTTCTGGGTTTAGACTCTGTTCTACAACTCTAATAACTGCTGCACTGTTTACTGAATGTCCCATTTCAAGGCTTTTTTTTTTTTTTAGCAGGAAAGCAGTTCCAGCTGGCTTGGCATCAGGGAGTGTGGCCTAATAGGCAAATGAGTTCCGGCTGGGCTTTTTCTAAAAAAAAAAAAGCCCTGTCCCATTTCATTGACTGTATTGACTCACGCTGTGCAATTTGCTTTGAGTCGAAGAGAGAATGGCGGCCTATAAATAATGCAGATAATAAATAAAAAACAAGGAGGCTGTTCGGTACCAGAAAGACCCATAATACAGCCACACCCCAGGCCTGCATTTTCTTTCATGTGCAGGTTTAGATTAAAATGTATTTGTTTTACTTCATTTGTACCCATCTTTTCTCCCCAGTGGAGACCAGGCGTGGTGTGCAATATTCTCCTCATCTCCATTTTATCCTCACAACAACCCTGTGAGGTAGGTTAGGCTGGGAGCGTGACTGGCCCAAGCTCACCCAACAAGCTTCTATGGCACTGTGGAGGGATTTGAACCTGGGTCTCCCAGCTCCTAGCCCGATGCTTTAATTGCAAGCAGCTTCGAAAAACTTTACAGTTCCATCCTAAGCACAGCTACATCCTTCAAGGACTGCTAATTTCAATGGATTGGAAAGGATATAATTCTGCTAAGAATGTTATTGTTAACCAAATCACCACTTAAATGCTTTCGGTAAGAGGCGGAGAGGGAGCTGTATTATTTCAGCCACTACAGATTATCTAGGGCAGCACAATTCTTTGCTGCCTGCATCTGAAATTATAAGCATACACATTGCATTGCAAGTGAGGATGAATGCAAAAGGGAAAAATAATGGGGGGGGGGAGTCAAATCAACTTAAAGTTATGTAGGCTTACATCAGCAATAGCAGGGAAACCAAAGGGGAATCTTGGGCTGCTGCCAAACAGAGAGGAAATTCAATCACACAGCGCGAGAGAGAAAAAATGAAGGGTGAACTCCAGACAACTGCACTGTACTTTGTTTCTTTCTTCAGCCAAAAGACCGAAGGAAGCAGGCGGTGCGCTAAGATAAACACTAAGAATCTGGAAGTGTATAACCATGAAATTAGGAGGCCACTGCCTTCCAAATAAATACGTCCCCCAAAACTAAAACTCCGGTCGCCATCTAATTCTGGCAGAGCTCCACTTCACACACAGTTTGAAGGAAGAGCTCTAATCCTTTCTCCCCTTGCTGGCATCTGGCCCCAACACTCACCCACCCCACCCTTGGCAAATACTCGCTCCGAATTATGAAGACACCCGAAACCAGTATGTGTCCCAAAGGGGGCATGGTCTGTCTTTATGCAGGAGTGTTGCACACACATATCCACACCCGTTGCACAGCTCTGAGGCACCAGCCGGACCACAGCCAGTGTGCAAGTGACACAGCTTAACCAGATGCCCTGCACAAGGACAAAATGTTGTCTCGCAGCTCTCTGTGATAGTGTGGCGATCTCTGGGGACTGGTCCACTCTGACTTCTTTTGCTTCTTTCCGTCTTTGATAGCACTGGGGGAAGCACGTGTCACCCAAAATGGGGCCAGATTTGACCACTGGAATTCCAGCTGCTGCACCCTAAAGCAAAGCTTTAGCTAAAATCAGGGCTTTTTTTTTGTAGCCGGAACTCTTTTGCACATTAGGCTACACTGCCCTGATGTAGCCAATCCTCCAAGAGCTTACAGGGCTCTTCTTACAGGGCCTACTGTAAGCTCCAGGACTGGTTACATTAGGGATGTGTGGCCTAATAGGCAAAGGAGTTCCTGCTACAAAAAAGGCTCTGCCTAAAATGTTTCAAAAGCTCTCAATTTACACTGAACAACACATGTTTGTATTCGAATCATATATTTATTGGTACCTGAAATCATTTTCCAGAGAGGACTGACTGCTGAACTATACTTTTAAGGCCAAGCAAACCACTAAGGCAACTCTTAATTTACTATACCTAATATTTACTGTTGTGTATAATATTTATTACACAGAGGCATAACGCTTCCAGAATCTGGAAACCATGATTGCTCCTTGAAAACTAATATGGGTTAATTGGTCAGGAAGCCAGATAACAATGGGGAGGGTATTCATGTTGCAATCTGAAGGTATCACTTGAACAATTAGAAAAAAAAAAAAACCTGGCCATTAATCTGATAACAAAAAGTAAAACATCAACAACAAAGCAATAAAAACAGAAATAAAACAAAGTAACAGAAACTATTTAAAGAAAAGTCAGTTTTTAAAGGCAGTTGTTGCTAACAAATGACACCTTGAAGAATAACTACAGGCAAAAAATCCCCTAAATAGCAGTATTTTCAGCTTCCCAGAGACCTGAAATTAGCCAATTGACAACATTTGGCCAGTCTTAGGTCTGCCTTGCCAACAGAATTTCTTTGCCTTTCCCCCCTTTGATTCACAGAGTGATTTTTCTACAGTAATTTAGAAAGAACTACTTAAGATGTCCATTCAGGGGAAGGGACTGAACAGAAGAAAAAAACCAGATTTTATTAAATGCTGGGGGAGAGAATGAGAAGAGCACAAACAATTTAATCAGCAGCAAGAACAGATAAAACGTATTTTGCTTAACGGGGCCAGACAACCACTAAAAAATCCATGCATGTCCCAGGAGCCTTACAACCAAATCTCAGAACTGTCATTCAAAGCCATGCTGTTTGACGTTTGGAATGCTAAAATTCTTACAAGGCACTAGAAAGCCTTTCTAGTATCAAAATGAAGGAATGGGTTTTGTTTGCTGTTACTGTACCCCCCCCCCCCACATAATCTGCTTCATAATGTGCATTCATAAATGCTTTTCAAAGTCATACTTACTTTAATGAAAGAGAATAGTCGTGCTTGCTGGTTTGACTGTTCCTCACTAGATAGCTACATTCTTTACATAACCGCAACAGGTTTTCTGCATCTGTCCGACTTATTGCCCCATGATACCATCTAAAAAAAAAGAAACCAGAAGCCACACAACAATTAAGGATTTATTGGAGGGAACACTTTCAAAACATTTGCATTGTATTTCCATATTTATAACCTGCTCCTCATTTTATGATTGTTGTGAGCTGCACTGCGGACTGTGTATAGGGGCCAAAAGGCAGCACAGGAATTGATATTATCTAAATAGGCAGAGGCCCTGGCCCCAGTGACTCAGGCTGGCCTGATCTTTTTAGATCTTGGAAGCTAAGCAGGATTGGCCTTAGTTAGTACTTGGAATAGGAAGGCCACCAAGGAAGTCCAAGGCTGCTATGCAGAGGCAGGCAATAGCAAAACACCTCTTTTATTTTTTGCATTCTTATGCATTCTTATTGATTCTTATTGTATTCTTTTTTGTATTTTTATGGAAGTCATGGCACCCTCTGGTGACTGACCCCTACTGGGGGCTTGGAAGATATTCAGAGAGGTAGAGCCTGCCCCTGCCCTCCCAATGGCTGGTATTCCAAGGAGGTCTGAGATCTGGGCTATCTAGGTCAGGGCTGGTTCTCACCTTCAAAAAATCACCTTCAAAACCCATAAGGGATCGCTATAAGTCAGTTAAGAGGGAAAAAAGGAGGAATGAGCCAGGGACAGTAGCTTATTTGACCTCAATCTCTAAAAGGTCAAATAAACTAGTCTTCCTCAAACCTTGTTCCTCCTTTCCCCCCACCCCCTACTTACCGGCAATACTCCCTCTAAGGTGTGGAGTCTTGGGAGCAAAGATTTTATCTTGTGAGCTACTGGCATTAAAGTTGTGAGCTACTGGCATTAAAGTTGTGAGCTACTGGGCACTTTTGGGTTATGTTGCCTTGAGCTCAGCGGGGTCTGCAGATTGTGTCTCCTGTGGCCCCTCTGAATCAGGCGGGTGGAGGGGTGCCACAGACATGGCACCCCCAAGGAGACCCTGAAGGGGTTTTCTTTTCGCATGGGACTTTTACAGGAAGCCAGGGGTGCAGCGGCGCCTGTTCCTGTTCTTCTTGTATGCCCCGAAGCTCCCCCACCATGATAGCCAACATGGCAGAAAGAGGTGAACGCCCAACCGCTTGCTTTCTTTTCTTTCAATAAGCTTCTGATGTATCGCTTCCCTTCTTCAAGCATGACAATTCTACTTGGCAAGTAAGTGTGCTTTCGATACCACTGGCTAATGGGTTGTTTTACATAACAACAAGTGGGACAGTTCAAAGGAAGGGAAAGAGATCGATTACATCTCCACTTTCCCTGTGAATGAGGCTTCGAAAAGTTAAAGAACATTTTTAAACACTGGAAATAATCTGAATTAGATTGAATACATATACTTAAATCGACCTGGACTATAATTGGGTATGTGTTAAAGAGGCTATTATCTGGCTGCAATATGGTCTGAACAAAAACGAGATATATTCTAGAGAGATTTCTCTTTATCGTCTGATTGCAATTGAGATGGTAACATTCAAAATCACAGGTGGAGGAGATTTGGAAAGTCGAACTAACTGGGTCTCTGAGCTACTTTTCAACTTGGATTAATAGACTGAGTTTGTTGACAGAGAAAAATGGCTTTGCCAAGCGAAATCTGTTATAAAAAAGACATATTAAGCAGTATAAATTCTCTGAAGCAGGATCTTGGTTCATTAACAGAGTTGATTAAGAAACAAATGGGAGCTTTTGTGCTGAAAGCTAGCAAAATCTCAAATCTACATGAGCAGAGTGTTAAAGAGATCCTGGTGATGTCTGTGGAATTGGAAAGGGAGAGTGATCTGCTGGGAAACAAACAAAAGAAAACCAAAATGAAACCTTATGGCGCAGTTAAAAACTTTTAAGAAGGCAGACATCATAATTATTTTGTAATTTGACAGATTTGTTTTTAATGGATAAAGATATCTGTTTCTTATGCTTATTTTAATGACGATATTGTTAAACTAATAAGTTAGTCCGTATTTTTAATATGGTTGAGTTAAGCAGCAAAAACTAAGATATGGAAATCTTTTAGGAAGAAGGATTTTTGAACTGTTGTTCCCTCTGTGGGTAATTAGATATGGAATTTTTAATAAGAACTGATATGTGATTTCAAAAGGGTAAAGTGAGATTTTAAGGATGGAAAAGTTTTACAAAAAATGTTATATAAATAAATAGTTAATTTGGATTAATTGTTAAGAAGGCAGATAGCACAATTATTTAGTAATTTGATAGATCTGCTCTTAGTATGTTTGTCTGGAGACACTTGTCTATATTGAGACAGATAAACCATCTCAGAATTGGAGCGCCCACCACACCGCCTGTGGCCCTGCTGCAGACTGTAGGCACCTTCTCAAAAGCTCCTTTGACAAAGCTGTGGAGAAGAGGCAGAGAGAGGCAAACTTGGCAACGATGCCAGCAGTGGCTGCACCAGGCAAGTCGGGCAAAGAGCAGCTCAGTCACTAGCTGCGTGTACAGGCTAGGAGGACTGCATGCAGGGGAGGGGGGGGGGGAGCTGGCCCAGGGCTTCTAAAGGTGTGGGGGCCCATGGGCCAGTGCCTAGTTGGCCTAATTGTTAATCTGGCTTTGTCTGCCCCCCTGCCCACCCCCACTATAAAACTGCAAGGGAACTTACATTTGTTTTTCCAGTGGGATGGTTGGGTCCACTCGCTCCCCGAGGATCCCACAGAACTCGGGGCTGCCGTGTTTGATGGGCTTGAAGCCTCCTCCTGGTGCTCGGAGCTGCCAACGCCGATCGCTGGAAGGGGAAGGGGAAGACTGCCTCATGTCTCCCCCGTTGAACTGAGCTGGGGGGGGGGGGGGGGGAATGAAGCAGAACAGTTATCACCTCAACGTTCATCACCCAGCATATGTGAAAAATGCACACAATGCAGAAGAGGATTCCTTAATTCTAAACCATATAAAATACTATTCACATGGCCTGCGGTCACACACTCTAAATAGTGCAGTTTCAATCCACTTCAGAAACTGTTTGAAAGTAGATTTTGCACTTCACACAGCAAAATCCAGTTGGAAAATGCTTTGAAAGTACATTCTTTAGCATGCATGACTTCTTTTTTTAAGATACCTTTCTCCCCAGTGGGAACCCAAAGTGGCATATATCGTTCTCTTCTCCATTTTTATCCCTACAACAACCCTGCGAGGTAGGTTAGGCTGAAAGTGTGTGACTGGCCCAAGGTCACCCAATGAGCTTCCATGGCATATGGGGATTCGAACCTGGGTCTCTGATTCTAGCCCTACACTCTAAAGCCACTATACAGACCAGGAGTGGCTAAACTTGCTTAATGTAAGAGACACAGAGAATAAATGTCAGATGTTTGAGCGCTGCAAGACAGGAAGGAAGGAAGGAAGGAAGGAAGGAAGGAAGGAAGGAAGGAAGGAAGGAAGGAAGGAAGGAAGGAAGGAAGGAAGGAAGGAAGGAAGACAGATGGGGAAGGAGAGGTAGAAAGAAAGCAACTTGAATTTTGAATACATTCACTTTAAATACATTCACTTGATTTAAAGAGACAAATGACTTCTGCAAGCCAGCTGATGGGGTGGTGGGGACATTGAGAGCCATACAATGTGTGTGAAAGAGCCATGTGTCGCTCCCAAGCCACAGTTTGGCCATCCCTGATATAGACTTACAAGTGCACAATGACAAGGCACTGGTATGCAGCTGTCCTTGTAGAGTCTTCCCTCTCAATGAAGCCATGAAAGGCATCCTGACTCTTTCTCAATGAGGAGACGGGAGTCTCCAGCTCAGAATTCATTCCAATCCCCTGTTACTACCAGTCTAAAACTAATTCAAGGATAAAATGTTTCATAGCTTTCCAATCACAGCGGATTCGAGATGAAGCAAAAAGGAAATGTCAGGGCCAATTCCTTTACAGCAGCACAAGTCAAATCAACTTTTGGAAAGGGAGAAAGAAAAACTCCAGTTCCAGTCATTTCACAAATGTAGAATGCATTTTCTGGGCAGCAGTCCAGACTCAGATGCTTAAATCTTAGTCAAAAATGGTATATGCAAGTACTTTATTTTTGGAAGGTAAGCTCCCTACATTGCTTGGAAAAGAAAAACAGAACGTCTACAAGTGCCGTTTCCCCATAATGCACTGCAACTAAGGGTAACATGATTGACAGGTATATTTGTATATTTTATATACATATGTGCATGTCTAGGAGTGCATGAGTATGCTGAAAGCTTTGTCTGTTTTGCATCCTGCTTGAAAGACTGAGGCAGCCTCTTATGTGTGACCAAACAAGCTGGAGGCCCAAGCCCGGGCCACTTGGAATGAATGAACACAATGCTGTGAATAGTCCTTGAGATTCTCAGAACCATGGAGATGTTGGCTTCTTGATAAAGTAATTTGCATGTGAAACGTGGACTATCGGCTGGCGATCACAAGGAAGGAAGAAGACCAGGGGTGGAATTCTGGCAGGAGCTCCTTTGCATATTAGGCCACACATCCCTGATGTCACCAATCCTCCTGGAGCTTACAAAAAGAGCCTTGTAAGCTCTTGGAGGATTGGCGACATCAGGGGTGTGTGGCCTAATATGCAAAGGAGCTCCTGCTAGAATTCCACTCCTGAAAACGACCATTTTTAGGACCAACTTACATTTGAGGAAGACTATCTTATTTATTCTTTGAACATTGGGTGCAATGATATAGAAGAAAAACCTTGCTGAGCATGCCTTTTTGAGGACTGTTGGGGTCCTTCCATTATTTGGACATTTATACCAATCTTTTGGTATCACAGGACCTTTTGCTAAGTTGTTAATGATATATGTTTGTTGAGACAGAAGAGCTTTTGGTATACATTGCTTTATCAGGGGATTGATATTGCACAGTTGTTTTCCTGTTCTTTTTCCAGTATTTCTAGGCTAGGGAAAGTGAAAGGAAGCCTTGGGATACATCCCTTACTTTAACCAATAGTCCTTTTCCCAGATCATCAGAGCATTCAAGAAGAGGACGACTGCAGATTTATACCCTGCCCTTCTCTTTGAATTAGAGACTCAGAGTGGCTTACAATCTCCTATATCTTTTCTCCCCACAGCAGACACCCTGTGAGGTGGGTGGGGATGAGAGGGCTCTTACAGCAGCTGCCCTTTCAAGGACAACTCCTGCAATAGCTATTGCTGACCCAAGGCTATTCCCGGAGCTGAAAGAGGAATGGGGAATCAACCCCGGTTCTCCCAGATAAGAGTCCTCACACTTAACCACTACACCAAACAGGCTCTCTTCAAAGACACATTGAATGCCATTGCAAACAGAACAGAAGCTCTCCTGTGTGCTCTGTAGTTTCGCATTTTGAATCCAGCAACCCCTATGAGAATGCTCTGCTGAATGCTTAAACTGGGGTATTTGGAACTCTGAGAAGATTAAAGGGGGGATGCTTGGACACTGGGATCAATCCATAAGATGCTGCTGCTGCTGCTATTACTAGATAAGCAGCAGCTGGGGACTCTTTGCTTGTTCCAGTTTGCTCTTCTCTCTTTATTCTTTCCTCTTCAAAGCAAAGACTCCACCATGGCCGCAGGAAGGCAAAGTAAGGACGGCCCAGCAGACAGATAATTGGCAAGAGGCAGTGGGAAGAGGAAACAGCCTTTCAGGTCAAGGCACTGAGCAATAGATGGACTTGGTTAACTTTGTCTTTTCTTTGCCATCTGTCTCTGCAGAGCTGACCTGCCCAAGGTTCGTTTCTTGAAGGGGAAGATGTTTCCCCAGCCTGATTTTGATGGGCAAAGAGCAATTCTGTGGCCTGATATGCAAAGGAGTTCCTGTTACAAAAAAAAGCCCTGGTTGGGAAGATATACAATTGAAAGCTTGATGAGCAAACTTAGCTTGCATGTGATGCTTCGTGAGGGAGCCAGTAAAATGTGGATGCCTCTTGCACAAACTTGGGAGATTTGTATGTGTGGAGGATGACAAAAAGCAGTGGTAAAACAGACACTTTTCCCTCTCCCACCACCACCTCTACTGCCTATCCAGCAAGTGTGCTGTAAAGAAGAAACGACAAGGGGTTTGTGCAAGCCAAAGCAGGAGAGCAGAAGAAACCCCCCCCCCACTGTTTTTTCAGAGGAAAAGAATGAATGTGGGACAGATGTAGTCCAGAAACTCTGTGGATATCCAAGACCCTCTGCAGAGTTTCTGTAAGCTCTCCACCGCCATGAGACTGAACAGCGAAAAACCCACAGACTAAACACACACATTACTCAAATCTCCTTTCAGTCCCTTTCCCGCTGATGGTCTGCACACCCACAAAACAAGAGACATAGTTTTGAACGTACTCGTCTCATGTTTCTGATTCCATTGCTGGTCAAGCTGCAATGCTGGCTGTCGACTGCATTCCAACTTTCCTGCACTGTACAATGGATGCATGGCTGGTGCCAGCATACCCTAACGTGGCATGCCTCCTCCGCTGCCCATGTGCCCTTTCCCCACCCACTTGCTGGCAAGCTCTCTGACATCCATGCTTGCCTCCAGCTGTACGCACTGCCCAGCATCATCAGGGAGAGCAGGTAACTGCAAATGCAGGTGGGTAAGGCAGCTCATGAAGATGTGGGGGGAGGATGCCCAGACGTGTGGGTCAGCAGGTGGGAAAAGAGGCATGAGGAGGAGGCCTGCTGATAGGTAGAGGAGGAAGGGAGGGGGTCCTGGTTAGTCTCTGCCCAGGACCTGAATACACATGTGAGTTTGGCCTCTGTAGAAAAAAGTGGCCAATTTCCATAGATTTCCAAACTACTTCGGGGGAGGGGGGAATGCAGAACTTAATGTCAAAATTCAAATTTTGCATTCTTTTGAATAGCAAGACAGACATTTGTCAAGAGGTTGACAACATCTCCATATATAAAAATCGACATTTCAGATTCTTGGAGAACTGGACTCTTCCCCTTAAACAGTGCTTCTTGCTGTAGCTTACGTGAAGTTTCACAGCTTTTTCTTAAATTGGGACTTCAGGGAAATATTTTCAGGACAAAGACGCCCCCAACAATTGGTCATAAGTGGGGATACGTTTGGATAAAAAGTAGGTTTTTATACTATTCCCTTCACTACCCGAAGGAGTGTCAAAGGGGCTTACAATCGCCTTCCTTTCCTCCACCCCCACCTACCCCTCACCCTTGTGAGGTAGGTGGCTGAGAGACTTCTGAGAGAACTGTGACTGGCCCAAGGCCTCCCAGTAGGTTTCATGTGGAAGAGTGGGGGAATTGATTCTCCAAATTAGAGTCTACGGCTCTTACCCACTACATCAGGGGTATCAAACATGCAGTTTGAGGGCCGAATCAGGCCCCCAGAGGACTCCTATCAGGCCCCTGAGCAACGGGCTGTCATCTGCTTCCTTCTCCCTATATTTTTCTTCCTTCTGCATAGTAACTTGCTTTGCAAGGCTTGCTCAATTGCCCAGGAGCTACAGAGCAAAACCTCTATTTTCTCCATTGGCTGAGACTCCTCCCTTGGGGAGGAATGGGGGGGGGAATAGCTTGCTTTGCCAGGCTCTCTTCAATTGCACAGTGGAGCTACTGAGCCAAGCCTCTCTTCATTCTATTGGCTGAGGCTCCTCCCCCCAGTCCCCTGGGGACGGAAGGAAAGAACCAGAGCTTCCTTTGCCCAGTTCCCTGGATCCCATGGGAGAAACACAAAAAAAGCACCTTTAAGACCAATGAGTGCTAACATTTTAAACATGTTTTAAGTTTTTAAAATATATATTTGTGTGTTTGTCTGTGTTCTGTATAAAATTTATATCTCTGCTACCTAATCCTAAATAGGTACACATATGGCACAGCCTGACATGGATGGCTCAGCCCAACCTGACATGGTCCAGCCCAACAAAGTCTCATTTATGTCAGATCTGGCCCTCATAACAAATGAGTTCGACAACAAGATGCCAGATAGGTGTTGGAAATGTAAAAAGCACGAAGGTTCTTTCTACCATATGTGGTGGACTTGTGAAAGGGCTAAAATGTTTTGGCAAATGATTCAGCAAGAGATTTCTAAGATTTTGGGATATGAATTCAATAAAGTGGCAGAGACTTTTCTGCTGGGATTACAAATGGAAAAATTTCCAAAAGAAGACAGAACTTTAATATGGTACTTGCTCTCAGCTGCTAGGACATTGTATGCGCAGCTGTGGAAGCAAGAAAAAATACCAGAGAAATGGGATTGGATTACAAAAGTTATGTCATGGAGTGAAATGGACAAATTAACAAGAAAACTAAGAGACTATGATTTGGAACTTTTTAAGTTGGAGTGGAAGAAATTCAGAAGATACGTAGAAAAAGAGTGGAAAATAAAAGGACATTGGACAATCTTTGATAATGATTAAGGTTTTTAAAATAAGAATATAACTTTTGGAGTTTTTTCTTTAACAGTTAAGGGTACCTTTAATATTTACTTTCTTTAAGTAAATAACACTGGCGTGGGTCAAGTAACGGGGGGAGGGGTGGGGGGAAAAGTAAGATATGGGGTAGAAAGTTTTTTCTTTTATTTTAAGCTTTTATAAGTTGTAGATATAGTTTTGCTACCATATGTTACTAATAAAATTGTTTATCAGGTAAAAAAAACCCACAAATGAGTTCGACACCCCTGCACTACGCCATGCTGGCTCTCAAGGCTAAATCCTTTCTTCTGTCTGTTGAGACTGCTCTTCAACTGCTTTATTGTCAGTGCAACTATAAAACAGAGATCAGTAGTTCTAAGAATTTATATGGTTTCCTGACAAAGACTGGAGACATATTGAAGGAAGGGGGACTCAATTTCTTTTAAGGAGCTAGACAGCTTCCTGAATTAAATTGTACATGTCTGAGAATGTCTTTACGGAACTGGCAGCTTAAATTTTTATAAGAGTGTAAAAATGAGGGAGGTTCAAGAACAACTTGACAGGTAAGAAATTTTAAATCCCATTGATTACACTCATTTGAGCAAGGACAGGGAAAGGACCAGTAAATCCCTTTCACTGCATATGAATATAAAAAACAGAGATGCATTCTTTTGTCATGAATTCTGGCCTTCCAACAATGATGCAGTACCCCTGCAGGTAGACTCTGGAGTGAGTCGGCCCTTCTGTGGCAGCGCGTGAAAGGCGTAATTACGGAAATAATTCAACTAAATTAAAATAACTCCAAAACTCACAGCATCGTAATCCAAAAGGAAAGGTGGTGGGAAGAATTAACCGACGCAAGTGTTTCATAAAATTTAATTATGTTTCACTTATTTATTCTGTAAAAAAGAGTAATATCTCTAATGGCGCGGTTCTTTGTGAAAGACGCGCACCTAATCCCTTAAAAGAATATTTGTGTTTAGACAAATCACACAGCCAAACAGTAGCAACGGAAAGCTAATTCATTTACGACAACCCGCAAGTAATTAAAAACAACAAGCAATTAAAGAAGCATTATTTAACATATCGGAAGTCAAACAAGAAACTCTAATTGTGCGTGCGAGGGCTGGAACAAAATTACATGTTGAAATCACAAACAGTAAAACTCTAAGCGCACTGTTCACAACATGGCATTTTTTGGGGTGAGAAACTGTCACCACAGACTTGCAGGGAAGCTGGAAGCTTATTTATTTAAGTATTTTCAATCTTTTTTTTACATTTACTGTGCAGGAATGGAAAACAAACAATAAACAAAAAGGGAGCGAACATTAAGGGAACAAAGTGTGAGAGTTCATGCACAAATTCTTTTATCTCAGCATTTCCATTTTATTTTTTTTCTTGCCAGAAGAAAACCCAAGAGGAACCAAGGCATAAAGAGAACTGCAGAACAATAATGGGATATCACCGAGAGAGTCTTCTTCCTTTGAATCTTCCCCTTTCTCTTCCATCTTTTTGAATAATGACTATACTGTGTTCTTGTTAAGGCACTTTATGACTAGTATTATTAATACACTCATTCCCAGAATATAACAGAGATGCAGCAAGCAGCCACCTCTATAGATGGGTACTCTGAGCTGTCAGGAACATCTATGGTGCCGTCCTAAGAAGGAGCCAGTTTGGTGTAGTGGTTAAGTGTGCAGACTCTTATCTGGGAGAACTGGGTTTGATTCCCCACTCCTCCGCATGCACCTGCTGATGTGACCTTGAGTCAGTCACAAGTTCTCGCAGAGCTGTTCCTCTCAAGAGCGGTTTCTATCAGAGCTCTCTCAGCTCCACCTATCACACAAGGTGTCTGTTGTGGGGAGGGGAAGGGAAAGGAGAATGTAAGCTGCTCTGAGACTCCTTCAGATAATGAAGGGCGGGGTATAAATCCAATCTCTTCTATTTTTCTTACTTATTTCATGCATACCTTGCCTTTCCCCAATGGGAGCCCAAAGTGGCTCACATCCTCCCTCTCCTCCATTTTGTCCTCAAAACAACTCAATGAAGGAGGGAGGTTAGGCTGAAAGTATGTAACAGGCCTGAGGTCACATGAACCTGCCTTGTATTGAATCCGACCCTTGATCCATCAAGCCAATTTGGTGTAGTGTCAGTTTGGTGTAGTGGTTAAGTGCACAGACTCTTACCGGGTTTGATTCCCCACTCCTCCATGTGCACCTGCTGTGATGTGACCTTGAGTCAGTCACAAGTTCTCGCAGAGCTGTTCTTCTTAAGAGCAGTTTCTGTCAGAGCTTTCTCAGCTCCACCTACCTCACAGGGTGTCTGTCGTGGGGAGGGGACGGGAAAGGAGATTGCAAGCTGCTCTGAGACTCCTTCGGGGAATGAAGGGCGGGGTATGAATCCAATCTCCTCCTCCTTTTCTTCTTCTATGTCAGTATTATCTACTCTAAGTCGCAGCAGCCTGGGCAGGGAAATCCCCCTACCAACTTCTGACGGGGCGCCACTGACAATGGTGCCCAAGGTCAGAAGCTTGGGGGTGCTATTGGAGACCTCCCTGACGATGGAGGCCCAGATAGCAGCAACTGCGAAATCCACCTTCTTTCATTTTAGGCGGGCGAAACAGTTAGTTCCTTTCCTTGGCCATGACGACCTGGCAACTGTGATTCATGCAACAGTCACCTTGAGATTGGCCTACTGTAATGCCCTCCACTTGGGGCAGCCTTTGTTGCAAACCTGGAAACTTCAGTTAGTGCAGAACACGGCTGCTAGGCTGCTAATGGGACGGCCCAAGTGGGAGCACATACCGCTGGCGCTGCAGGAAATGCACTGGCTACCAATAGTGTACCAGATTTGTTACAAGGTGCTGGTTATTACCTTTAAAGCCCTATATGGCCGACGACCTGTTTACCTGAGGGACCGTCTGTCCCCACATGTTCCCCAGAGAGTATTAAGATCTGGATCTCAACATCTCCTAGTGATCCCCGGGCTGAAAGAGGCGAGACTGTCAACCACCAGGGATCGGGCCTTTTCAGTGGCAACCCCCTCCTGGTGGAATCAATTGCCAGAAGAGGTTAGGGCTTTGAGGGATCTTGCTCAGTTCCTCAAGGCCTGTAAGACCGCTCTCTTTCGGCAAGCCTTCAGTTGACTGTAGGAGAATTCTGGAACAACTGTCGTCCTGAGAATATGAGTAACATCTGATTTGTTAGCACCAACTGTAGATTGTTTTAACTTGTAATGTTTAATGGTTTTATTGATTTTATGACTGTAATCATGGTTTACTATGATTTGATGTAAGCTGCCCTGAGCCTGCCTCGGCGGGGAGGGTGGGGTATAAATCGAATTAAACATAAACATACTCAGACTGGCAGTGGCTCTCCAGAGTCTCAAGCAGAGGTCTTTCACACAACCTACTGCCTGGTTCTTTCAAATAGGAATGCTGGTGATTGAACCAGGGACCTTCTGCATGCCAAGCAGATGCTCCACCGTTGAGCCACCGCCCCTCACCCAGCAAACTTCCATGGCAGAGCAGTCGGAGAGGGATGGTGGCTCAGTGGTAGAGCATCCGCATGGGAAGCAGAAGGTCCCAGGTTCAATCCCTGGCATCTCCAAAAAAGGGTCCAGGCAAATAGGTGTGAAAAACCTCAGCTTGAGACCCTGGAGAGCCGCTGCCTGTCTGAGAAGACAATACTGACTTTGATGGACCGAGGGTCTGATTCAGTATAAGGCAGCTTCATATGTTCAGTGATCCTCGTCCAACCCTTTCTGCACCACACCGGCTCTCACTAGTAGTGTTCACTCACCCTCTGGCAAAGAAGGGTGGACACAAGTGTGCTGGCCTTGCTCCTGCCAAGTGGTCTGCAAGAGTCAAATGCGTGGAGAAAGTGCCCTCACGTACCTACCTCCCCCTGATCAGTGATACTTTTTAAAAATTACTGATCATAAAGAAGTGTGTGTTTGTGGGTGTTTCCTCCATGCATTTGTCTCTTGGAGAGCTTTTGGTGATTGTGTGGAGGCAGTAGCAGTACCAGCACGCTTGTGCCTGCTCTCTCTCCTTCTGCACTGAGCAAACACACTGGGAAGCTGTAGGGTTGCCAATCCCCAGCTGAGGGCAGGGGATCCTCTGGTTTGGAGGCCCCCCCCCTGCTTCAGGGTTATCAGAAAGTGGGGGGGGGAGGGAAATGTCTGCTGGGCATTCTATTATACCCTATGGAGACCGGTTTCTATTAGGATGTAATAAAGAATCAATCTGTGGGCATCTAGGGCTCTGGCCCCCCTGTTTTTTGAGTTAGAGGCACCAAATTTTCAGCATAGCATCCGGTGCCTCTCCTCAATCCCCAACCCCCACAAGTTTCAAAAAGATTGGACCTGAGGGTCCAATTCTATGAGCCCCCAAAGAAGGTGCCCCTTTGCTTCATTATTTCAAAATGGAGGGAAGGCATTTAAAAGGCGTGTGGTCCCTTTAAATGTGACAGCCAGAACTCCCTTTGGAGTTCAGTCATGCTTGTCATACCCGTGATCCTGGCTCCACTCCAAAGTCTCCTAGCTCCACCCCCAAAGGCCCCAGATATTTCTTGAGTCTGCCCTGGCAACCCTGGAGAGGGTATGTGTTCATCTGTACTGAGCTTCAATGGACTTACAACGTAACCCTGCCTAGGACAGTACTGTTAATTACTTAATTTCTTGAAGCAAACAGCAGTTCTGTTGCACTCAGTTAGTGACCTGACAGGCAATTTTGGAATTCAGTGCATGATGGGTTTCATAATGGACTTAATTTGGTGAGCTCAATACAGAATTTCAACAGGCAAACTTGATACCAAGTAATTCCTAACCTTCTCCGGTAATGGAAATCATAATGCATTTCCCATCAACGTTTTCCCTAAAACCGAGAGAACAAAACAGCTTTGAGGCTGCCAGGTAAGGTGCTCTGAGCATCTCTGAAGTATGAGTGGGATATTAAGTGCAATAAATAGATTAAAAATAAAATAAAAGCAATTTATTTATCCATTAGTGAACCTGAAGTCTAGCTTTCCAAGCAATAGAACAAAAAACATTTCCATTTTGAAAGCGCCATTTCATCACAGCAAAAGGCTCTCCTGGCAGACTCCAGTTAAGAGCTAAAATAAATGCTTATTGATTCTCTCCCCTCCTTTTTGGCACCAATTTATCCCCCTGCTGTAAGGATGTTTGAAGCCGTAAGGTGAGAGCACACTTTCTGGTCTAGCCAAGGAGTCAGGGAACAAACAGGGACAGCTTTGGCCTACACCAGTCTCAGGGAATGAGCTGAAGTCATGCAATTCACTCGCTAACCTAAGAAGATCTGGGTCAGGATGGGGCACACATGGGAGACCAGACCACCTGGGAATCCTACATGCATAGCCTTGTGTTTCATGGGAGAAAAGAAGGGTGTTAAGTGCCATGAAGTGAAAATAATTCATGACACAGTCAAATGCAAAAGGAGCATGCTGAGTATCCAGCAAGCACGCAGGAATTCAGAGAAATGTGTTTCCCTATCTGAACCCTAAATTAAGGTAAAGGTAGTCCCCTGTGCAAGCACTGAGTTGTTACCAACCCATGGGGTGACATCACATCCTGTTTTCTTGGCAAACTTTTTATGGGGTGGTTTGCCATTGCCTTCCCCGGTCATCTATGTTTTGCCGCCAGCAAGCTGGGTACTCATTCTACCGCTCTCAGAAGTATGGAAGGCTAAGAGTCAACCTTTATCCAGCTACCTGAGCCCAGCTTCCATCAAGATTGAACTCAGGTTGTGAGCAGAGTTTGGACTGCAGTACTGCAGCTTACCACTCTGGGCCTGTCTGTTTAATGGCTAAAATCCATGAAAGTTCGTGGTACATGGTCCAATAAATTCACAAAACAGGAACCCATATGGACCTCAATTTTTTTTTATGCCCTCCCCAAGTTATAATCATAGAGTTGGACGGGACCTCCAGGGTCATTTAGTCCAACCCCCTGAACAATGCAGAAAATTCACAAATACCTCATCCCCACACCCTGAAGATGGGGGGGGGGGGGAAACCCCACCTTCAGGATCTCTGAAGCTGAAACAGGGTTGCCTGGCTTGTAGTGACAGGGATCCAACAGGGGTATAATAGATATCTGAGCACAAGGACATCCCGTTCTCCACCTGGTTCTCATTAAATACAAGCCACATAAAACCTGTCCATCGCTGTGATACAATGTGAACACAATCGGGCTTTGTTCAACTGTTTGCAACATCTTTAATTCTATGCATCTTATAAAGTCTCATTTTTGGTGGCTGCAGTCCAACAAAACTAGATGATGAAACTCCCGAGCACCTGTTCAAGCCAGGGAAATACGAAATAGATCCTGACTAATAGTGCCAGACAGATTCGTCCTGGGGCAAGGGGCACTCAGACTCTGGCCCAAAATTCTACTTGGCACTCAAGGAAGTAAAAAAGCCCCCAAACTCTTATTATATCATTTAATCTGTTCTGCTCCCGATCCTTGCTTTTAAGGCCTATGGTAGAATAACAGCCTAATAGCTCGGCCTAATTTGATCTTGTCAAAACTTGAAAGCAAAGCAGGGTTTGCTGTTGTTCGTGCTTGGGAGGGATACCACCAAGGAAGATTAGGTTGCAAAGAAGGAGGAGGAGACATTGGATTTGTATCCCACCCTCCACTCTGAATCTCAGAGTGGCTCACAATCGCCTTTACCTTCCTCCTCCACAACAAATACCATGTGAGGGAGGTGGGGTTGAGAGAGCTCTCCCAGAAGCTGCGCTTTCAAGGACAACTATGCGAGAGCTATGGCTGACCTAAGGCCATTCCAGCAGCTGCAAGTGGAGGAGTAGGGAATCAAACCCAGTTCTCACAGATAAGAGTCCACACACTTAACCACTACACCAAACTGGCAAGCCACCTCTGTTCATTCCTTGCCTTGAAAACTATATGGTCCTGGGGTCTTCAAGAGTTGGTTGCAACTTGAAGGCACACAATTATATTATTATGATGACGATAATATAATTCCATCAGCCATTTTATCTGGCAGATTCCAAGGAACTCCCTATTCAAGTAGATGCTGTCCCTGTAAAATGGATTGTGTTGAGACTGTTGCCCATGTTCTTCTTCAGTGTCCTCTCTATTTGGCATCCCGCTGGGATCTTTTATACCCCATATTGGCCCAAATTTTAGAGACCTCTGAAGATTTAAAGTGCTTTCCTTGCTTGATAATTCTGATCCGGAAATAACAGAATTAGTAGCAAAGTTTTTTTTATAGAGCTATGGTTACTCGTCCTGATAAGTAGTACTATCTATCAGGTTTTACTGTGTTGCTACTTTGTTTTCATTTTGTAATCCTAATTTTATTTTGTATGGATTATATATTCTTTTAATATGTAACCTGGCCAACCCTCTATTTTATATTCTTATATATGCCAATAAAGGCTGTCTTGTGTGTGTGAGATGACAAATTGCCACAGTCAGATATTTGATTGGTAGATGGTGTTTGCAATTCTATCCAGCCAAGTTCTTAGTTACTGCAGATGTATCTTTGCAGGATTCTTGCTGTTTCAAGCAACACCATCTTTGGGAGCTGAGCTGGTGTTTTTCACTCAATGCCCAAAATGTCCAGGCGTTTCTTGAGACTCCAAAGCACTGCTCTAAGGACTCCAATGCCGGACCATAACGCTTTGTGTAGTTATTGCCTCTAGTCCACTCAGCTGGGGAGCATGCAGTGAACACGGCATTGAAACCAGGCACTGAGGCCTATTGCTGCAGTCCAAGTGAGCTGCAAACTCCCTGTCTACCAATGCCATTTGCCACCAATGATTTATTGCATTGATAAGTATCACTGGGTTATAAAACCACATCTACTAGCTTTCAACATGCTCTTCACAAACAAATACACAGGCCAAAGGATTGCACATATTTTGCATTCATAGCTCATGAACATACTTCAGCGCATGAATACACCCTCAGGCAGGAGGTGTTTTTGCTATTGTAAAAACAACATGCGTTAAACATTCTGGCTGCCTTTTCAGTGGCAGACAAACAATTGAGCCACTGTTTGAGCTTTTTACATGCCACCCTCAAAGGTGGGGAGGCTAGACTGTGTATAGTCACCACACCTGTATGGGAAGTAGCAGCTCAGGCATTAACCACCTTAAAAACAAAAAAATAAAATCAAAAGTAATAATGTATAGTTTGCAGTTCGTCAGATAATAGTATCTTCAATTAGACTAGAAATAACCATCAGTATCAGCAGACCACAATGGAACTGTTGCTTAGGCCCTGTTCAGACGCACAGTATAATCAGATGTCGCTGCTATTTCCTTCCGGATTTAAAGTGGCTGATCAGACAGCAACATCTGCCTCCCGGTATTAACTCATGGTAGACCCCCCCTCCAATCCTTCTCAGAATCGGATTATTTTGTTACCTGCTCCTTTGTGCTGTTTTTTGAGTTCTCCGGTTTCACCTCGTAGTTGTCTCCATCTGGATAGTTCTGCTGTGATATTAACCAATTTCCAGATGTCTAAAGGCTGTCCCAGAGCAAAAGGAGCCTCAGACAGCCGGTTTATGGTCGTCATTTAAAAAAACTATTTAGCAATATGCGCACAACCGCATAACCACATAATGTCATGCCCTATGTGCATAATGCACGCATGCATGTGCATAATAGTGGAGAAAAAAAGAACTGCATGGTGCCATCGTGTGGATGGCAGAAGACGGTTTCACCGCAGAGTGATTTGAATTGCAGTATGGCAGTCTGATCGATAATATCCGGAACAAAGATATTCGGAACAGAACCGGGTCAGTTTAACACGGACTCAACACGCTGTGCGAACAGGGTCTTACTGTGACAAAGCAGGAGTTTTATGATGATAAAAACGATAAGGTAGGAGAGATTCTTAAATACATCCAGGGTGGGGGTAAGCGCCATCCGGTCAAAACTGACGTGGCCATTGCTTGCCTCTGCAGAACCTTCCTTAGCAATCCAAGTTCTGACCCTGCTTAGCTTCTGAGACCTGAGGAGATCAAACTACACGGTGCCTCCTTCCCTCCAAGCTAAGCTTTCAAATACAATTCTCTAATCTTGTCTGTGACAGTTCTCTCCTAGCGGGGAATACGGTAACTACTTCTAGATTCCGATTGATGAGCACTGTTTTCCTAGAACCTTAGCCTTTCAACAGCTACTACTGGTATTCACAAAGTCAACACAGCACGCGGAGACAGTCTAGGGATGCCTCATGGTGAGATGAAGAAAGATGGCTCTGTCACTAGATTGGATGGGGAGAGGTTATAAGGATGAAGATGTCTATTTACCATTTCAAAAGGTTCTCTGGTCCAGTAGACTGGAGAGGGGGGATTCACAACAGCACTCGGCTTACTTTTACCCAGAGGAAAAGAGCAGTAGACTTTCAACCAAAAAGTTCAGACCTTTCTCAGCTGTGAGCCCCAAAAGCCACCAGGTTGTCTTCAGGCTGAAGCACAATCTTCCCCCACCCTGAGCAGGTTTCCAGAATCTTATAGGTGCCCCAGTGGTCAGAGAGACCAAAACTCTTGTGTGTTTTATGTTATTACAGAACGGCCATTTGATAATAACTCAAAGGGTCATAACCAGTGTTCCCTCTAACTTGAGTTAGTGTGAGCTAGCTTACAGCTTTTTAGTCTCAGGCTCACACATTTTCATTTTCACTCCGGAAGGATGGCTAACTAATTTATACAGTAGCCAAACTGCTTGCTCGCACCTTTAATGGCAGTAGCTCACGAAGTAGAAATTTTGTAGAAGGAGCATGGGTCATAAACAGTGTTCCCGCTAAGCTGAGTTAGTGTGAGCTAGTGCACAGTTTTTTAGCCTATGGCTCACACATTTTTGTCTTTGCTCAGGAGAAATGGCCCCACAGCAAACTAATTTATGACGTTGCTCACAACTATGATGCTGGCAGTTCACAAAGCTGAATTTTTGCTCACAAGACTTCACAGCTTAAAGGGAACATTGGTCATAACCAATGTTCCCTCTAAGCTGCAGAGTCTTGTTAGCAAAAATTCTACTTTGTGAGCTACTGGCATTAAAGTTGCAAGCTAATGGCATCAAAGTTGTGAGCTCCCGCATAAATTATTGTGCTCTGTCATCCTTCCTGAGCTAAGACAAAAATGTGTGAGCTGGAAGCTAAAAATCTGTGAGCTAGCACATGCTAACTCAGCTTAGAGGGAACACTGGTCATAACCCATCCACATGGCAGAGAAGAGAGAAAGCTATCATGGATTTATGAGGGACTGAGAAGCACTAATGGCAGATAGAGGCCACAAACAGGCAACCAGACATGTACTGAGATCCACAAACAGGCACTCTGGTGCTACTTCTGGTAAACAGAAAATTGTTTCCTTTGACTCCTTTGGGAAACACCATTTTGTCTAGATGTACTCCTGGACTGCCCTCAATACGTTTACAGGGTTGTGACTTAGAAGGGCCCAGCCCTTCCTTACAGAACTAGAGCCTTTAGTGGTCAAACCACAAGGCAGACGTATCTCCCCTTTCTGGACAACCAACAGCCATTCAAGCAGATAAAACTTTTCTATTCATCGGTCGCTGGAGAAGCAGAAATCACACGGGCACGTCGTCATTTTTGGCATCCCAGAGAGGCGCAATATTTCATTCAATTGCCTGGGTTGTCTTCCCTTAGAGGAAAAAAAAATGGTTTCCTGACAAGAAAAATAGAGCGCCTAATCCCTTTGTGCAAAAACTAGTGATAAGTTTTCTGTCCGGAAGCTCCAACAAAAATAAATAATCCTGTTATGAAGCAAATTGCTTCATAAGCCCAGATCCTGAAGTTTGGAGAAACATTCTGAGCTTTCAACAACTACCTCTATCCTCCCCCCCCAAGCAGTATTCCCTCTAAGCTGAGTTAGTGTGAGCTAGGTCAAACTTGTTTACCATCCAGCTCATACATTTTTGTCTTAGCTCAGGAAAAATGGCCCCAGAGCAAGCGAATTTATGCAATAACAACTTTAATGCCTGCAGTTCATGAAGAAGAATTTCTGCTCACAAGACTCCACAGCTTAGCAGGAGTATTGCCCCCCCACCCCACTTCTTCATTTGGTCAAAGTATGAGAAGAATCCATTTTTGCCAAATGAATCCCTTTCTCAAAGACACACTGTCAGTTCATAGGGGTTTTTTGGTACAAACCATTTACGGTACTTTCCCTGATCATTTTAAAGATGAAAGCAGGTTTTTTTTAAAGGAACAAATGCCACATAAAGATGCCAAGAAACTATAGGATCTTAGCGTACAGCTATGTAAATAAAAAAAATCCACTAAGAGACACCATAAATTTTAAACAACAAAACAGTGTAATGTTTTGTTTCCTGGAAATCTAACAGACATGTTCTGAACCTTGTTGGTCTCCTGTGTAAAGACTGGGTTTCAGTGATAAATAAGCCTCCAAACTGAAGAAAGACGGATGAAATATCCTGATATCTAGAACAGACGTCTTTGGAAGGGCTTCTTTTAGTTCCACAAACTAAATACCGGAATATTGTTACTCCTTGGAAAGACTGTTTTTGAACTGTCTTCTGTGAATGTCTTTTTGCTACATGCTCTTGTCTATTTGAAGTTCTACCTGCAAGCTTTGTCAGAACACCACTGACCTCTACATTACACTGTTTTGTTGTTTAAAATTTATGGTGTCTCTTAGCGGGTTTTTTTATTTACATAAAGATGCCAAGACTCCAAGTTGACTTGCATGACAACAAAGAAAATAGCTCAGTGGTGAGGAGTTTAAGACTAAGCACCTGAAGTTCTTAAAACACACCGTGGGATGGAAACTAAAAGATGGTGCTTGGCAGATGAGATGATTTAGCCTGGTTATATGGGCATAGAGCAGGGCCTTTTTTGTAGCTTACAGTAAGCCCTGTAAGAAGAGCCCTGTAAGGTCTTTGAGGATTGGCTACATCAGGGGGATGTAGCCTAATATGTAAAGGAGTTCCTGCTGCAAAATAAGCTCTGGCACAGAGAATACTGACACTTGGTGGGGGCAAATGAAGGTTTTGGCTGTGCCCGAGGGACACGGAAAGTGAGGGCAGAGTGAATGGGGGGAAAACCCCTTGATTTTGGTACTCACGTCCTGAAATTTTATTCCTTCCTCAGAGGCCCTGAGAGGGCTGCTAAACTCCTGAAACATCAGGCCAAAGCCAGAGATCTCATAGCCTTGCAGGACCTCGCCCAGTTTCGCAAGGCCTATAAAACCACACTCTTCCAATTGGCCTTTAACCGATTCTGAGTCACCGTTATTGCTGGAGAAATTAAAGAAATACTGAAGCCATCGGAAGTGAAACAACACCAAAGGATATTAGCACCAGATTGTTTTTAACTGTTGAATTTAAATCATGATGTATTAATGTTGTGAAATTTTATTGTTTATTGTGATTTTGTTGTTGTGAGCCGCCCTGAGCCTGCTTCGACGGGGAGGGTGGGATATAAATAAAATAAAATCAATAAATAAAAGCGTATCCCAGTGCAAGCGGCCAATCTGTACATTGATGCAACATATGGGGAGAGAAAGAAGGCACAAGCACACTGATCCAGCCCCCACCTAGGGTTGCCAAGTCCAATTCAAGAAATATCTGGGGACTTTGGGGGTGGAGCCAGGAACAAGGATGTGACAAGCTTAATTGAACTCCAAGGGAGTTCTCGCCATCACCTTTAAAGGGACAGCATACCTTTTTAAACGTCTTTCTTCCATAGAAAATAATGAAGGATAGGGGCACCTTATTTTGGGGCTCATAGAATTGGACCCCCTGGTCCAATCCTTTTGAAACTTGGGAGGTATTTTGGGGAGAGGCACTAGATGCTATACTGAAAATTTGGCGTCTCTACCTCAAAAAACAGCCCCCCCAGAGCCCCCGATACCTGCAGATCAATTCCTCATCATTCCCTATGGGAATCGTTCATGGAGGTGCATAATGGCTGGGGGGGGGGGGGCTTCCCCTGCCGGCCAGCTGGCTGGGGGAGGGGGGGAAGCCTGCAAAACCGGGGGATCCCCTGCTGGGACCTGGGGATTGGGAAGCCTACCCCCACCTCTGCATGATTGCTGAGTTGTCTGCATGGGGCAAATGTGTGGAATAAGCGCCCACACATATGCCACCTCTTGATGATCAGTGATGCTGAATTCCCCAAATGGCTGGGAGATGAATAATGCAACCCTATACAGAGTTTTGCTCTTCTCAGTGCATTGAAGTTAATGGGCTTAGAAGGACATAGTAATTTGGCTTAGCACTGCCCTGTAAAACGACCAACAGTGTTAACATCCCACATTTTGCATATATTAATGGGTTCAGATATCTTAAATAATTTTGATAAAGCATTTTGTCCTCACAGGAAGTTGTAAATGTTTCTTGAAAGTTTTCAGAAGCAGTTACAACATAACGTACTTAGTTGTTTAATTTGATTAAAAGTGTTTTGTCCTCACATGAGGTTGAAAATGTTTCTTAAAAGTTTTCAGAAGCAGTTACGATGTAATGTACTTACAAGTTGTTTAATTTGATTAATATTAAAATGATGCTAACTGTTAGGGTGTTTATTAGTCAGTCATCCAAGTTATTTTTTCACTTTCTGTCTAAAACAATGGAAGGCAGGAAGAGATTTAGGGGGTTTTTTTTAATGGCACAACTGGCTCATATGCTGCCCGCACTCTTTCTATTTTGCCCTCAAAGGGAAGCTCAGCATTCAAGGAGCAGCTTACAAAATCTCCAGGGGGTCAGAACCTGAGTCCCTTCGCCATAGCTATGGCCCCCAGCCAAGGCTGGCTCTAGGTTTTGGGGGCCCCTGGATAGACAGAGTGCCTGGGCCCCTTTGCCTCCTCTACCACCACCAACATATTTAGGGTTGCCAGCTCTGTGCTGAGAAATATCTAGAAATTTGGGGAGTGGAGCCTGAAGAGCATGGGGTTTGTCAAAGGGAGGGACTTCAGCAGAATATGATTTCCTAGAGTTAGGGCTTTTGTTGTAGCAGGAACTCCTTTGCCTATTAGGACACACATCCCTGATGTAGCCAATCCTCTAAGAGCTTACAGGGCTCTTCTTACAGGGCCTAGTGCAAATTCCAGGAGGACTGGCTACATCAGGGGTGTGTGGCCTAATAGGCAAAGGAGTTCGTGCTACAAAAAAAAAAAGCTTTGCATATTGTAATAAAAATTGCTCATTAGGATTTTCAGAAAACCAACAGAACAGATTAACATGGAGGGGGGAGGTATAAAATTGATATATAGCTCTTTATTGTCACAGTTGCAGGTCTGTATAAGACAAAAATTGCATTATGGTAAGCAGAAGAACTATTTGTAACACAACACACACATTCATTCACGCCGATAGCAACCTAGCTTAAGTACAGCATCAATACACAACCCCCTCCCGGTAATCAAGAATGGCTTTGCTGGGAAAAACCTTCGGAACAGCCTCATTGCCCCTGTACTAGGAATGCAGCTAGCGATAAGGAATCATTCCAGCATCCGGTTGCATGGTTATGAGTAACAGCAGCACTCATTTTCAGTGAAAGGAAGTGGTGTAACATCTCCCATAGGCTCCAAGTCTCTATTTATCCTCAGAACATCAATACCCCTGGGCAACAGCACGCCCACACCCCATGCCTGCCTGCATCACACACTGCCTCATCCCGGAGGAGAGCACAGTGGGCTATTTCAGAGTGCATGCTTTACATGCAAAAGATATCAGGTTCAGCCCAAGGCCTCTGCCTGAAGTCCAGGATAGTTGTTGTCAAGCAGAATAGACACCACTGGGCTATGATGGACCAAAACCTCTCCTCTGCTTCTTGGGTATAGACCATCTGGTGGGGAGCAGGGTTGCTGGAAACCAGGCCTCATTTTGAGCAGGAGCTCATAGGAGCAGAGCTCCAGAACCTCTACATTTTATTGTGCTCTTTCTTTCTTACCATCACCACTGCCCCCCCCCCCCAGCAAAAAAAAACACCACACCCCCTTGCTTCTGGGCTCCATTGTTCAAACCCCCTGTGAGAATTCTGCTGAACTGTAAGACTTGACAAACTTTCTAATATTTCCCCCCACAAAACATGGAAAAAGAACAAAAAGATGTAGAACAGACAGATGGAAATCTTCATCATGCCACTGTGGCCTCACAAGGGAAAGTAATTTTAAAAGTATGATGGGAGTAAGGTTTTATGATAACCATTATAATTCAAGAAGCATTTTAAGGTAGATGCTGAGCTGATATAATTTAGCACACCTTCCGGTGATGCCAGGGGTGTGTGGCATATGCAAATGAGTTATGCAAACAAACTGCACTAATGAGCTTCAGCACCTTTTTTTCTACAAAACAACCCCTGCTGGAAAATGCCCCCCCCCGGGGGCAGAGGACACAGGAAAGCTTCAAGTGAGGTATGGATGCATTTCAAGGGTGGAATTCTAGCAGAAGCTTCTTTGCATAATAGGCCACACACCCCTGATGTAGCCAGTCCTCCAAGAGTTTACAAAAAAGAGCCTTGTAAGCTCTTGGAGGATTGGTTACATCAGTGGGGTGTGGCCTAATATGCAAAGGAGCTCCTGCTAGAATTCCACCCCTGATGAATTTGAAAAAATAGGCTCTAGTAGTACATGAACACTTAGGCATCTGTAGATCTGTTAGTCTTGAAGGTGCCACAGGTTTGTTGTTGCTGCACGCATGCATGCGTATACAACGGTGGCATGGAACTGCTTATACCCAGTCACCCAAACACACAGTGAAAGTCGAACCACTGGAAGCCAAAATAACATCTGCAGTGTCACACAGTCCATCTGACAGAAACAAATCACTGAAGACTGCTTTTCCAGCCAAGCACAATGCCAGCCCTCTCTTTTATCTAATGCTTCCTGCCTTGGCTTCTTCAGCCACGAGGCCTCTTAAGGGCACTTCAAGACCCATCAGATAATGAGGCTTGAACTGACCAGGACTTTGCCAAAAGAAATGTGATCGGGAGTCTCTTGGAAGAGATGCTGAAACAGTTGGACAGCAAGACATGTATGGTTGACATTCTATCAGGAAAGGAATCTCCCCCCGTTTCTTTCTGTGCTGCCACATTTTATAAAAGGAGTCTCAGAAGGAAATCAGGGGCTGCTCTCTACTGTTACTCATCAAAAAGATCTTATACCTAGCTTTTCACAGGCAATTAAGTAAGTGGCTGCTTTTATCAATCGCCAAATGAAGACAAATAAAAGAACAAGCCAGTTTGGTGTAGTGGTTAAGTGCACAGATTCTTATCTGGGAGAACTGGGTTTGATTCCCCACTCCTCCACTTGCAGCTGCTGGAATGGCCTTGGGTCAGCCATAGCTCTTGCAGGAGTTGTCGTTGAAAGGGCAGCTGATGTAAGAGCTCTCTCAGCCCCTCGCATCTTACAGGTTATCTGTTGTAGGGGAGGAAGGTAAAGGAGCCACTCTGAGACTCTGAGATATAAGGCAGGATATAAATCCAGTATCTTCTTCGTCTTCTTCTTCTTACTACAAATTTTAGCTGAGCATGCTATGGGACATGGTTGGACAGCATATCTACATCATGGATTTAATAGCAATTCCCTCTTGCCAGGCAACTATCAAATTGTAATTCTGTGTGGGAGTAGGGTGCTAGCAAAACTGAGATAGTTAAAACTGGTATAAAGCCAATATAAAGTCTGCAGGGCAGGCATGCCCTTTGGAGCACTTGTCAGATGGTTGTTTCAACCGCTATTGACAAGTTTCAGCCAAAAAGACAGAACCTATATTGATTTCTAGTGAATAGCTGTTTACACATTCTCACCTTGCAAATTATCTTTTTAACAAGCCACTACTCCCACCCAAATCACATATTCCAAATTTGGAGGCTCTTCTCAGAGTTTCTTCCATTTAAGAGTGCCTGGAACAAGAACACTTCTGCAGTCGCCTTGAGACTGTCAAAAAGTCCTTCCCCAAGGAGGGTAGGTTGGCCATCAATGTCACTATTTACCCAAAGCTTTTTCTCCATGTTCTAAAGACTCTTCTAATTGCTTCAGCCAATAGTTTCCATCATGGCTGCTATTACTATTGCTGGCAAGGTGTTAACTCTCAGCTCATTTCTGCTGTCTGGAAATGATTGGTACAAAAGCAGCTTGGTTTTAATTTATTTTTGGAAACGTCTACATTTGAAGAGTTTTGTGGAAGAATGCCACATGGTAACAACTAGTGGTATATTGAGAAATTGTCCTCTTTTTTTAAAAAAAAGAAAAAGTGGGTCAACTCTCAGGTTGTATACAGCAAAAATGAACACAGAACAAGGCTAGTAATTTGAAATACAGAATATCATGACTCCAGAAAAAGATCTGATTAGGATGGTACATACTGACGGACCTATTACACACTCATAGTTTACTTCCGATTTTCACTGAAGTTGAGTCAGTAGAGCTTTACTTCAAATGCTGTGCCTGCACTTTGCACCCTTTCTCTCTCTCCGATTTTTCTATTGGGAATCATGGAATATATATACTGCATACCAATGAGAAAACCTGGATAGTATCACAGCACTGAAATTTCCCTTTTGTGTGTTTGTGTGGCATGGTTGGTCTCTCCTTATTGGTCAGTTTTGTGCTGGGCGTGTTTTTTGAAACAGGAGATTCTTCAAGCTATATTTACTCTAGGGAAGCCTACTTTTGATTTACTGACATTCATTACAGAAATCTCATGGTCAATGCTTTGAGCCTAAGACCCAGAGAAAAATATGACATGGCAGGGGACTGCAAGCTTTTGTACATAATTTTTTGATTCATGTGCTGGTCAGTCAATGGAGAAAATAGAGGCTTTGCTCTGTAGCTTGATTGAACAGGCCTGGCAATGCCACTGCCCTGATGCAGAAGGAACAAGAGAGGAAGAAGGAAGCAGACAACACTGAGTTGCTCATGGGCCTGATAGGAGCCCTCTGGGGGCCTGATCCAGTCCATCGGCTGCATGTTTGACACCCTTGATCTAGCGGGTATCACCACAAAACGGATGCTTGCTTGTGTGTGTGTGATGGGGTACTGTGCTAGGCAGGATTAACTTTTTACTTCGGAGGAAGAGATGCTGTTTGGTTTCAATTTCCAGTGTACCTGAAGAAGTGAACAGTGACTCATGAAAGCTCATACCCTGCCATTAATTTTGTTAGTCTTTAAGGCACTACTAGACTCTTGCTCTTTTCTATTGTTCCAAAGAAAAGGAAAGGCTTGCTCACTGGGTGGCCTGAGGGAACTGTTGCCAAGCTCAGTCATACAAAACTAAGTGTCTGTGTGGCCAAGAAAAGGGTGTTCAGCTGAGATGTGGCTGCCTTGAATGAACTCAAGAGTTGTGCTAGCCAGTCAGCTGGCAGAGATCAACCCAAAAGTTTCCCTTCCCACCCCCATTCCGTTCCAGACCCTTTTGGATTTTTTACTCGAAATCAGCAAGTGGGCGTCAGGAAATATATCTATAAGCATCACATTAGAGGTCAGTGCCTTGTCTTAGGATAGAAGAAAAGAAGAAGAGCTGGTTTTATATCCCACCTTTCACTGTCTGAAGGAGACCTGGAGTGGGGCTTGCCTTCCCTTCCTCACCCTATATCAGACACCCTGTGAGGTAGGTGGGGCTGAGAAAACTGTGACTGACCCAAGATCACCTGGCTGGCTGCATGTAGAGGAGTGGGGAATCAAACCCAGTTCTCCAGATTACAGTCCACTGCTCTTAACCACTACACAAAACTGGCGAAGGGCTTGGTTCTCAATGGCCCTGACTGAAATTTATGAAAAACATAGGATACAGTAAGATCATAAAGATCTTCTCCTTATCTATTTAGCCCAATGTTTCTGCTTCCAACAGCTGTCAGCCAGAAACAATAATAATAATAATAATAAAAAATATTTTTATATCCCGCCCTCCCCTGCCAAAGGCAGGCTCAGGGCGGCTCACAGGACATGGTGTTTACCATGATTACAATAAAATACAATCATTACTATAAAGACAAATTAAAATATAGTTGAGTTTCAGTCATAAATTAAGTTAAAAGTTAGATAAAACAGTTAAACCATTATAAATTATTAATTAAGGTGCTACAATTCAGAATATGTAAAGGATGGCTAGATGTCAATTAACCGGGTTCCATCTTAAAAGCGAGCTGAAAGAGGGTGGTTTTGCTCTGGGAAGATAACACAGATGTGAAGGTGCTGGCTATTCCAGCCAGGTTTTATCCTTCAGCTAGAAGCCTCAGATTATTTGCTTGAGACCCAGGGTTGTGAGAGCTGGCATGAGAGCACTGAACTAGGATAGGCTCTGGGAGAGCCATGTTTGCATCCCCCACTCTGCCATGGAAGCTTGCTGGGTGACCCTGGGCCAGTCACACACTCAGCCTAACCTACCTCATAGGACTGTTGTGAGGATAAAATGGAGAAGGGAAGAACAATGTTGTAAGCTGCTTTCGGCCTTTGCTGGGAAGAAAAGCAGGGTATGAATACTGAAATAAATGAGTGAGTAAGCTTCTTGGGGGCTGTGTGCTCAAGATGCAAAACTCTTTTCAGGCCCAGAAGTGAACTGGCTGGAAGCCCCTGGATCAGCCACTTAGGGTTGCCGGTCTCCAGGTGGGGCCTGGAGATCTCCCTCTATTAGAACTGGTCTCCAGAGAATAGAGATCAGTTCCCTTGGAGAAAATGGCTGCTTTGGAGGGTGGGCTCTACTGAACCCTGCTGAGGGCCCTCTTCTTCCCAAACCTCACCCTCCCGAGGCTCCACCCCCCTAAAAATCTCCAAGTATTTCCCAACCCAGATTGGCTGGCAGCCCTAGCCACGCTTGATCTGAATAGCAGCCGCCTGGCCTTCCTTTCTGGCCTCATCCATACAAAGGAAGAATGCTGACCAACTGATCTTCAGGGGTCACCTCATCCACCAATTGCCTTTAGGAATGCTGAGCGGGAGAATACATGCCAGTCAGGATCCAGACCTAACTACATCTCCTTGACTCAACCCTGACAAATCCCCTGGAGGCTGCCCTTGAATGTGGAAGATTCCACACAGATATAACAGCTGAGCAGCCGTAAAAGTGAGAAGTCACAGATCTTTACGATGGGAACCACTAAATTCTTTGGTCAGGTTCCAAAAGGCTTCTAGTCTCTCTCCTCAAAGGCAGAGTTGCAAAAAATGTGCTCTGTAGGCCCTTACCTGCTAAAGCTGGAATGGTGACCTTGTTCCACTCCCACGGCTGGTCGTATTCATCCGCAGGCCTGTCGTCGTCTTGTGGTAACTTGCTCTCTCTCAAGCGCTGACTCACTACACTTTCAGAATCTGACTCCACGCCATTGCCTTCAGGTTCATAAGGTGTGTCGTACAGCTGGATATCTTTCGGCTGGGTCTTCACGCTGTCTTGCCTCTGGAATTCTGTAGGAAGGAGAGGAAACAAACTGGGTTCATCCGAGCCCTTGTGGCAGGCGTGATTAAAGCCTTAACAAGGCAAACTAAGCGGAAGATGAACGCAAACATCGAAACAGCAGCAATAACAGAACAGAAAGCAGACAATAAGCTGCTTAAAGGTCTCCAAATTTAACTTCCCTCATGAGCTGAAAGCAGAGAAAGAAACAGATCAATGCCTTCCGTTAACGATTTCCTAGAATACTTGCAGTCTTCGTGTCTTCCGCTGGGCTAGATGGTAATATAAAAATGATAATTAAGTGCGGTCAAGTTCAAACCAAACTATGGCAAACCCCTCACAGAGTTTTTAAGGCAAGATTTACACAGAGGTTGTTTGGCCTTGGCCTGCCTCTGCATAGCAATCCTGGACTTCCTTGGTGGTCTCCCATACAAGTACTAACCAGGGCTGATCCTGCTTAGCTTCTGAGATCGCACTAGTCAGGAAAACACATACAGACAGACATAAATGAACAAAAATACCAAAGAAAATAAGAACTAACTACCATAAGTAAAGCCAAAGCTTAGATCAAGTCTATGTGTTTTGACTTAACAAGCCCAGTCCAACTGCAGCCCCCATGCTTCTGGACTGGGGCATTGGTTCTGTGTTTACAGCCTCTCCTACTATTAGGGTTGCCAGCTCTGGGTTGGGAAATACCTGGAGATTTGGGGGGTGGAGTCTGAGGAGGGTGGGGTTTGGGGAAGGAGGGATTTCAGTGGGATATGATGCCCTAGAGTCCACGTTCCAAAGTGGCCATTTTCTCCAGGGGAACTGATCTGTCGCCTGGAGATCAGCTGTAATAGGAGGAGATCCCCAGCCAACACATGGAGGTTGGCAACCCTAACCACTACAGACCTCTTCACCAGGTTGAAGACTGCACTTAACTGGGACTTCGTGGCAGGCTTTGATCTGAAATCATGACTGAACTTGGGTAGTGCTCATGTGGGAACATGAGAAAGGAAAAGGAGGGAGAAAGGAGCTAGTGGAACTAGGCTGAAAGTGAGGGAAAAACTAGAGAGAGAAAGAATCTAGCAGAACAAAGCCAAAAGTTGAGGGAAAAGTTTGCTTAGTAGGACCTTGAAGCGCAACTTCTCCACCTTCCCTGAATTCCTTATTGAGGTAAAAAAAATTCCTGGCCAGGCAGCAGAACTAGTAGGTTTATCGAGCTCTCAGCGGAACACCATACAGATCTGATGTGCTGACTTTGGCTCAGTGGGTTACAAATTGTGCAGGTCTGATGAAGCGTATCTTGTTAAAGGAAAATCCCACTTGCGATATCCCACAACCGCCATCACATGCTCTGTGGTATCAATGAACAACGCTGGTTTATGTGAAATGTGGCATTTGACGCTGAACTTTAAACACCCAATTACAGAAAACTAGCTGTCTTAGACAATCACAGCAGCAAAATGCTTCTCCTCCCCTACCACCCCTTAATCTAACTTAATCTTCAAACACCCTATGTCTCCAAAATTCACATACAAAACCAGCTCTGGATGGTCCGCGCTGCTGACTGAGCGGTTGTCTGTTAAATGTGCAAAAGCACGCACACCACAGCTGAACAAATATTTCAAATTCCATGCGGCCTGCATCATACTGTCAATCATCTGAGCGACGGCAGACATGAACTGCAATGGCTGTTCGTGGAAAAATGATAAAATACAGTACTCCACAATTGGCTTCAAGTAATTTTTACAGGTTACCAAGTAATAGGGAAGGCCAAGAAGAGGTGCTAATTACACCTGAATTGTTGTTTCCAGGCCTTGTGGTTAGAAATCATGGACATTTACAGTGGCAGCTTTTCATGTTCAGACTTACTGAAGTTTTCACAATAGGACAAGACCCTGACTCTAGGAAAAAATCAGCCATGGTTATTCTAACTCCCTTACCATTGGTTCAGATTCCATACATACAGCAAAAGAACACCTATATCACCTTAAATATTGACATGCTTTTACTGTAGCATCATATAAAATTTAGTGGGATAGAACCAACTTCATCAACTGCATGCAGTGGATCCTAACTAGGCAGACAGAGACATAAGGTTGTGGGGAAAAAAATGTTATAAACAGCAGGGTTAGAGAGGGTACAACTCAAGATGCAAAAGGTGAGAGGCGCAATTAGTAAAACTGTACGGCAAGTGTAAAGTAAAGAAAATATATAGTAAAATGTAAGGGAGAAAGTACAGAAACCACTCACAAAAAGTAACAATGAGTCATAACATGGTTTTCTCATTTTTGTTATGGGTTAACCTGAACTGGATGAGAAATCACAGGTTCTTGTTAAAGTTTTAGGAGATACCCACACATTTCTTGATGAATTCTAATCCAGCAGTTTCACAATGAAATCTGACTTTGCTGGACAATGGCTGTTCTAAAACTAGAAGCAGTATGCCTTGGGAGACTGTAATGTTCTTTCACTGTTCTGTCTCTTAATATATGCTTCCAAAGGCGGAGGTTATGGGGTGGCGACTACTGATGGCTTGTTATATAACTTGTAGGAAAACCCGGAAGCGACAACACACCTCTCTAGGAATCATACCTCTTTAGTAAAACCAGAGTTCCCAGCAATTCCTAGAGAGGACTGACATCACTTGTGGGTTGTCCTGGAAGAGATAGCCCAACATTGCCACAACACCCACTTATAAAAATATTTTCTCCAACCAACACTTTGGGCAGTGAAAGAAACAGGAGCTGGGGGTGGGGGATTCCCCACTCCTGGTCAGGGCCTGCCCTGTCTGCATGCAAATATTTGAATTCTGTGCAAGTGTGTGTGTGTGGGGTGTGTGTGTGTTTGTGTGCATGTTCATGCACACAAGTGTGAGGAAAAATATTATTTATTTCATCTGATGAAGTGGCCTCTAGTCTGCTTGAATAAAAATCTGTTAGTCTTTCAAGATGCCTCAAGGAACTTGTTCATTTTTGCTGTAATGACCCAACACAAATACACCTCTGAAAACCCAAAGTAAAGCTGCTGTTGAACAAAGACCTGCTTCTCCATGTTTCCCACACTGTGCAGGGGGTTGGATTAGATGACCCTGGAGGTCCCTTCCAGCTCAACGATTCTATGATGTGCATGCAAAGGCCCGTAGCTAGGGAGGGCTGGGGGGACAGGTCACTCTATGTAAACCCCCCTTCCCTCTGTAGGGCCCCTCCATTCTCAGGCTATTTCTCTCTCCTCCGTGCACGAGAGAGAGAGAGAGAGAGAGAGAGAGAGAAAGAGAGGGTGAGTGAGTGAGAGGAGGCATCGACAGCAAAAGCCAGAGAGAGCAGGAGCAAGAGAGTGACAGTGAGAGAGCGAGAACAAAAGAGAACGAGAGAATGACAGCAAGAGCGACAGCAACATAAAGAGTGAGAGAGAGAGCACAAGAGAGCGACAGTGAGAGAGCAGGAGAGAGAGAGCATGAGAAAGAGTGACAGCAAGTGAGAGAGCACGAGAGTGACAGCAAAAGCGACAGTGACAGAGAGGGCGAGAGAGAGCGACGATGAATGAAAGAGCACAAGAGAGAGCAACAGCAAGAGTGACAGAGAGCATGAGAGAGCGACAGTGACAGTGAGAGAGAAAGAGCGAGAGGAGATAGTGACAGCAAAAGTGAGTGAGCGAAATAGCAGGAGAGAGAGTGACAGCGAGTGAGAGAGCATGAGAGAGAGGGAGCACGAGAATGACAGAGAGAGAGCTGGGGCCGGGCGGCTGGCATCTGGAAGCAGCAGCCAAGGGAATGGGGCTTTCCCTTGTACCTAACTGTGATGCTGGAAAAAGCAGCCAAGGCCCACACCCCATCCCACCCAAAATTTTATCCCCTGGGCTCCCCCCACCCCCAGATTTCTGGCTCCACATGCATCTTGTGACACCAAGAGACTAACTGATCGCTTTGCAGGGAGAAAGGCTGGATACATGGGGAAACTACTGTGACAGTGATTTATTCAATGGAGATTTAAAGCTATGGTTTCCAGTTCCAAATTGTGGTCGAATTCTTAATTATGGTTTAGGTATTCAGAATAGTCAACCATGGTTAAGGTGAACCCCCCCCCCCACATGTTAAGGGATACAGTCTGGGTAAAGCGCCTTTGCTTTCGATTTCCATTTGAACTAGAAGCAGTAAGTGAAAAGGGTTTCCTTGAAAGTGAAATCACAACACACTTTCCTCTTCATAAACTGGGCCACAAAATTTCCATGATAGAAACTGACAGATCTGCCTGGACCAGAATAGCAAAGATCAGCTCCATATAAGAGGCAGAACAGGAGTACTTTCTATGAGTTTTCTCATGAAAGCTGTCAACGATCAAATCTTTAAAATACCTCCTGGAATGACCATGGAGTTCTAATGTGTATTAACGCTGCTAACTTGCTCCGGGGATTACAAAGCCAAAGAGAGTATTCAGTGAAAGAGAGGAAATCTGGAATGTATTCTTTTACAACAAGATTTGCAGAGATTGTTTCCAGCTCTGTTAGAACGCCTGGGATTAGTTATTATAAATATTACACTTTGATCTCTTGATTCTGATGAAACAATGTGTTTTGGTGGTGGTGGGTAAAATTATGCTGATTAAGACAATATGATTATAACAACAATACAGGGAATTCAGACTTTCACTGTCAAATGACACAATATTTAGTGCTGAAGGTCACTGCAATAGGAAGAATAAACTCAGGGCTTGCCCAGACTTGTTGACTCAAATTCCTTGTAACTTTTGTCCCTCCCTGCCCTTCTAACCACATTTGTGTCCCTGCCCTTCCTCTCATGGCCACAACACTGCAGAAATCAAATTTGATTCATCATATGAGCTCCAGTTATTTAACTGATTAAATCTGCATCAATTGCCATATGAATTCCAAAGCTATACGGCTGGAGGGGGGCCGGGAAACAGGTGTTAGATGGGGCACACCAGATTAGAAGAGGCATTCCTTTGCGGACATGGAGAGAAATTCTCTTCTAAGGTGCCATCTAAATTCTTGTATTTCTTTTAAATTACAGTGTTTCCAAGTCTGCTGCTTGATTCAATATGGGAACGCACCTTTTTGTTGCTATAATTTTTTTTTTAATTACTAAATTTATCTAAACCAACATTCTTATGAGACAGGGCATCCAGACAGCAATTTAAGACAACAGAGTGAATTTCAAGACTGAGGGGGAGGGGTCTTGTAATTTGGCCCATCACATATTCTACATCACAATAGCCCTTAGGTTTTTTTTTGCATCCCCCCACTTGTTTTTATACGTGAATTTACATGTTTTAAGCAGAAATGGTACACGATAACAAACAACATTTGAGTAATTTCTCAATTGAGGGAGGAAGAAAAATATGAGAATAGGTTCCCCTATTCTTTTAAATTAGGGATGGCAGTCCCCAGGGGGGACTTGGGGATTTCCCAGAATTACAGCTCATCTCCAGACTACAGAGCACCAGTTCCCTTAGAGATGCTTTGAAGGGCAGGCTCTATGGCACTGTACCCCAGCTGAGATCCCTGACTTCCCCAGGCTCCACTCCGAAATCTCCAGGAGTTTCCCTCCCAACCTGGATCTGGCAACCCTACTCCCCCCCCCCACATGTGCCACTGGCGGGGGGAGGGCTAGTAGCCCTACTTTTAATTGACCAGGGGTAGAATTCTAGCAGGAGCTCCTTTGCATATTAGGCCACACCTCCTGATGTAGCCAATAGCTCTAATAGCTTACAAAAAAAGAACCTTGAAGAACCTGGAAATCTATTAGATATTTCTTGAACCTTGTTGGTCTTCTATGAATGTATTGTAAAGATTGGGTTCCAGTGAAAAATAAATCTCCAAACTGAAGACAGACGGATGAAACGTCTCGATATATCTACAACAGACGTCTTTGGAAGGGCTTCCTTTAGCTCTATGAACTAAATACTGGAATATGGATATTCCTTTGTGATTGGAAAGTTCGTGGAACTGCTTTTGAACTAATTTGGGGGAATACTCTTTTAAAGCATGTTTTTGTTCATTTGAAGTTCTATGCGCAAGTATTAAGAATAACTATAAGCAGCAAACCCTCCCTCCCACACATTTATAGGAAGACATTTCTAATACATGTTACGGAAGTCCAGATGGCCCACTAACGTGGAAAATCCACGTCTCAGAACGGAAGCAAATCAAGAGCTGACTGCACCCCCCTTCACCTACCTTCAATTTCCCCACAACCCAAGGGCCTCCAGAGTTGCTTTTCCTCTTGAAGGTTTTCTGGGGTTTTGAGAGGGCCAGCGGGATATAGTTTATTATACTCTTGGATAGCCCAGGATAGCCCGATTTTGGAAGCTAAACAGAGTCAGCCCTGGCTAGTATTTGGATGGAAGACCTCCAAGGAATATCAGGAGCGTGATGTGGAGATAGGCAATGGCAAAACCACCTCTGAAAGTCCCTTGCCTTGAAAACCCTATGGCAGGGGTGGCCAAACTTAGAATAAACGTCAGATGTTTGAGAGCTGCAAGACATGAATGTCAGATCTTTGAGAACCACAAGGAAGGAAGGAGGGAGAGAGGGAGGGAGGAAGCCAGGCAGGCAAATAGATGGGGAGGGGGAGAGAGAGGTGGAAATAAAGCAACTTTAACTTTAAATGTATTCTCCAAGCTACTGGCTGCCTTAGCTTTGAGAAGTGATTTAAAGAGACAAATGCCTTCTTCAAGCCAGTTTACAGGGCAGTGAGGGCTTTGAGAGCAACACAATATGTGTGGAAGAGCCACATGTGGCTCGCATGCTGCAGTTTGGCCACCTATGGGGTCACTGTAAGTCAGCTGTGACTTACTGCTTTCTACCACCACTTATACCCTGCCTTTCTCCCAAGAAGACTTAAATTGGCTCGTATAATTTCCCTTTCCTCTGTTTTATTCCCACAACAACTCCGTGAAGTGGGCCAGGCTGAGGTGTATGACTGGCCTAAGGTCATCCAGCCATCTTCCATGGCAGAGTGGGGATTCAAACCTGGAGTCTCTCATGTCCTAGTCCAACATTAATAAAATCATAGAATCAGAGAGTTGGAAGGGACCTCCAGGGTCATCTAGTCCAACCTCTGCACAATGCAGGAAATTCACAAATACCTCCCCCTCACACACACCCCTGACCCCTGCTCCGTGCCCATGTTTAGCTACTACATCACACATGTTCTCAGAGAAGATCATGACCCCTGCTCCATGCCCATGTCTAGCCATTACACCACATATATTCTCAGAGAAAGTCTGGTGAGACCTAGGTTCAAATCTCCACTCAGCTATGAAATTAACTGAATGACCTTGGGTCACTCTTTCATAGCCTAATCCACTTGACAGGATTGTTGTGAGGACAAGCGACAAGAACTTGTATGTCACACTGAGCTCCTAGAAGAAAGCAGAAGACAAGAATCACACACAGATTTAAAACCCCAAGGGAGGGGGGGGCAGAGGAGAATGCCATATGGAATGCAATAACTGAGAGAAAGATAAAACCACTCCCTCCCATCTGTTGCTTCTCCGCTACTTATTCCTTCCCAATTGCATCTTTTTGACACTTAACCAGTCTGTTGGCCTGGTGTTATTTGTCTGCAATGGGAAATCTGGGACGAAATATCATGTAAATTTCAGGGAAGACTATTTTTTTTTTAAATTATAAAAAAGCTAACATCAGAACAAAGATGGGAAGGCCAGAAGCAGAGCAAAAATCTGCACCAAACAACCCAAGATATGTCAAAAGGAAAATCTGGTTTGTGATCTGAAATGGATCCTTCCAGTTCACTTCTCTGGGCTTAAATTGTGTTTGCTGCTGCACAGCAGACTGCTGAGAGCCAATATGGGACGGAGGGCAAAGCAGTGTTGCCTCAGCCTTCTGCATTCAATTCAGCTCTGCACCCAACAGACCTTCAAATCACATACTTTATTTACTGCAACATTTTGAATCCTCCTTTCCCCGACAAAAGACTTGGAGTGCTTAAAAGACAAACATGCAAACTGCATCAGAAGTGACAGTTGTTGGGACACAGATTACAGCAGCAGTCTTTTAACCTTTCCAGAACCAGGACCCAGCTCACATGGTACCCACTAAGTCACAAGCAGAAAGTCATGTGATACTGTAGCCATCAGAACCACATGACAACGGGGCTTTTTTTTGTAGCAGGAACACCTTTGCATATTGGACCACACACCCCTGATGTAGCCAATCCTCCTGGAGCTTACAGCTGGCCCTGTACTAAGAGCCCTACAAGCTCTTGAAGGATTGGTTACATCCTTATATGCAAAGGAGTTCCTTCTACAAAAAAAAGCCCTGCATGACACGCAGATGACCTCACTGAGGTTCAAGAAGTGAGACAGAGCTGGCACGCAAGCTCTTTGCGACGCTTACAGAGAGCATCGCAGAACAGAGGCTGGGAACCGCCTGGGTGCCTTCCCTGCCCTACTTTGCCACGCATGCCCCCGGGAGGTGGTGGAAAGGTGTGGATGGCAGGGCACAGTGCCACCACAGAGGAGGGCAACAGTGGGGGCAGAGGCTGAGGCATTTGCCTAGTGACAGGAAATTACAATCTGATATCAAGAGCTGTGTCACAGAAAGGAAAAAGTCAAGCGGCTCTGCTTCTCCACTGCTAAATGATTCTGCCGAGCTGCTCTGCCTAGCATCCATGCAAAGAGAGGCACAGAGGCATGGATCCCTTGCACTTTATCCATGAGTACTAGCTTTACTTTTTAAAAAGCAGAAGCAGAGGAAGGAAGGAAGGAAGGAAGGAAGGAAGGAAGGAAGGAAGGAAGGAAGGAAGGAAGGAAGGAAGGAAGGAAGGAAGGAAGGAAGGAAGGAAGGAAGGAAGGAAGGAAGGGTGCTCTCATGACTTAGAAGGTGGGCCTCTGAGACCAAACTGTGGCCCTCAGGAGTTAAACCACTGGTTTAAAGGACTAGTGCTTCTTCCATACTCAAGAATATGTTCTCCCCCCCCTCCCCCCAAGAAAAAAGACTGTTGGAATACTTGTGCCTCCAAGGCAAAGGGAAAGCAGCATTCCTGGATGCTGTTGTACAAATCCACCATCACCCGTCCACACAGCCTAACTACGTTGCCTACATTTGGCTGAGCCCTGACAGACGAAAAGGATAGATGCATCAGATTGCTGCTCAATCACCCCCTTGGCTATTCTTCGCCCCTAACAAAGCGGCGGCCGACCTGCAGCTGGCTGCGGGTTTTCAAGAGCTCAGGAGACAGCTGGGAAATGAGCCAAGTGCACCCTCCCTGCCTCTCTCGGGGCTCTCATCTCCATTCCACCTGCCAATGGGGTGTGCATGTGTGTGCACTGCAACACAGGGAGCCATCAATGTTGTCACGCAGCTGCAAGGCCTTCCCACGCGAAAACAGGATAAGTCGTTGGAGCCCTTTGTCCTGATCGAATCCTTAAAGAGATAGCCGCGGAGTGCCTGCTGGATACTCCCAGATTTTTGCCATATTTCTGAGGTGAAGTGAAAGAGAAAAACTACAACACACCAGCTTTGGACTCACATTCTTCTCCCTCCCCTCCACGGCTTTCCGCTTCTCTGGTTCCTCCCACACCACTCCCACTGCCTTTCTGCAGTCATCAGTTCTTCAGAAAAAGGTTGCCAATCCTCAGGTGGAGGCAGCGGATCCCCTGGTTTGGAGGCCCTCCCCCTTCTTCAAGGTCATCAGAAAGTGGGAGGGGGGGATGTCTGCTGGGCACTCCATTATTTCCTATGGAGACCGATTCCCATAGGGTATATTGGAAAATTGATCCATGGATATCTGGGGCTCAGGAGTGGGGGGCTGTTTTTTGAGGTAGGGGCACCAAATTTTAGGCATAGCATCCAATGACTCTGCTACAAAAACCCTCCAAGTTTCAAAAGTATTGGACCGGGGATCCAGTTCTATAAGCCCCAAAAGAAGGTGCCCATATCCATTATTTCCAATGGAAGGAAGCCATTTAAAAGGTGCGCGGTCCCTTTAAATGTGATGGCCAGAATTACCTTTGGAATTCAATTATGCTCCTGGCTCCACCCCCAAAGTCCCCAGATATTTCTTGAATTGGACCTGGTAACCCTACTTCAAAACTGCTGAAATTTAAAAATGGAAACTTCTTTGGGCGACACAGCCATATCTTTTTTCCTTATGTGTACCTTGCACATTCATGCCTTTTTTTGATACATAACTAAACAATGGTTCCCAACAAGGGCTCCTTTGCATATTAGGCACACCCCCTGATGAAGCCAATCCTCCAAGAGCTTTCAGCAGGCCCTGTAAGAAGAGCCTGTAAGCTCTTGGAGGATTGGCTACATCAGGGTGAGGTGGCCTAATATGCAAAGGAGTTCCTGCTAGAAAGTGAGCTTTGAGGTTGCCAGATCTAAGTTGGAAGATTGGGGGATAGAGACTGGGGAGGACAGGAACCCCAGTGGGGCACAATGCCAGAGGGTTCATCCTCCAAAGCATCCATTTTCTCTGGAGAAACAGGTCTCTGTAGTCTGCAGATGAGCTGTCAGTCTGGGGGATTCCCCAGGTCCTACCTGGAGGCTGGCAGCCCCAGTCCTCCCACTCCAATGTGAGAGAGGAAGAGAGCTCAGAATGGAGCTAAGACAAGCTGTGATTCCCGACGTCTGAGACGAGGGGGCAAAGAACTGATTTAGGCTCCATCCCTGGTTGTGTTCTTGAACCTTTTTAGCTTCTTACACAGATTTGCCGTTTGCTGCTTTAGGGAAATGTAAAACTCTGCTCTCGGGGACACAATTGCACAGAGCAGGCAGATAATCTAATCCGTGTCTGTGCGCAGCATGAATACACGGTGTGTCATATTGCATCCCCGTGTCTCGGCAATAAATCCCCTGACTTCCACACACGGCCTGTAATAATGACAGGCATTTTGTTAGCAAATAATAATATTTTTTTTCAAAGAAAAGATTAGGTTTTTGCAGCTGCGTGTATAAAGACCCCGTAACCCCTCCTGCCTCATGCAGGCATCATGCATTCAATTCCAAACCGAGCGCGTGGGAAGCTTTGCATGCTTGGCTGATACAGCGTAATTAAATACAGACATACATTAACCAGCAGCCTAATCGACTGTGCCATGACAAAGCTGGACTGATTCAACCCTGTGCCAGCTCCAAAGCGTACTGACCCAAACAGATCAGGGCTAAGGAAGACAAATCGTTTTCCACAGTCCGGCCCAGAGATTCAAAGTTGAAGGCTCACCGGCTACCTGTTAGCCCATTTTAATTGTTAAGTTACTTTCTCAAAGGGAAGGGGGGCAGGGAGGAAGAAAGAAGGGGGAAAAGAATCCTGCTAACTGAGCTTTTGTTTAACTCGATCTGACACTGTTGACAACAGTCTGGAAATTAAGCCACCGCGGAACGCAAGTTTCTGGCCAGCCGGCCAATGAAATCAATTTCTAGCTAAAGCACCACAGCGGATGTTGATACCAAAGTTTTTGTTTGCTGGGTTTTTTCTTTTGAATGTGAAAACAGAGAGAATGTATGAGACTATGGAAAAAATATGCACTGTTGTCAGTTGTACCCAATGTTACTTTATCATGAAATTATGAAAACACGGTTCTAGCTAAAGTGGCTTTCATTATTATTATTATTATTTTTCATGCAGGAACTCCTTTGCATATTAGGCCACATACCCCTGATGTAGCCAGTCCTCCTGAAACTTACACTAGGCCCTGTACGAAGAGCCTTGTAAGCTCTTGGAGGATTGGCTACATCAGGGGTGTGTGGCCTAATAGGCAAAGGAGTTCCTGCTACAAAAAAAGCCCTGTGGAACGAAGGCCAGTCCACTGCTGGGACCTCGGTGTGTGTGGGACAGTATTTCTCAGAAAGATACTATCCCCCCTCTTCCCAGGTCTGCCCATATATAGGTCTTCCCCTCCACATACTAATGTGGTTTCTGATAATGAAGGTTTGGCTACCTTAGTAGAGCAGATAGAAGGTAGGTTTTTAGGGATGCCACTCTCCAGGTGGGACCTGGTGATCCCCTGGAATTATAGCTCATCTTCAGACTACAGAGATCAGTTCCCCTTGAGAAACAGATGCTTTGGAGGGTGGACTCCATAATGTGGCATTATGTCCTACTGAGGTCCCTGTCCTCCCCAGGCTCCATCCCCAAATCACCAGGAATTTCCCAACTTGGATCTGGCAAGCCTGCTCCTCCATCCCATGCTGGTGGCTGGAAGAGACCGGGCAACCCTATTTCAAGTTCATTGCAACCTTGCAAAGTACAGCACAATTTCCCCATATGTATGGGGGTGGAGAGTAAAGGACTACCACTAGACATAGTGGGGAAAGAACATAAGAGAAGCCATATTGGATCAGGCCAACGGCCTATCCAGTCCAACACTCTATCACACAGTGGCCAAAAAAACCCAGGTGTCATCAGGAGGTCCACTAGTGGGGCCAGGACACTAGAAGCCCTTCCACTGTTGCCCACCCCACAAGCACCAAGGATACAGAGCATTCCTTGCCCCAGACAGAGAGTTCCATCTATACCAGGGGTGGCCAAGCTTAATGTAAGAGCCACATAGAATGTCAGATATTTGAGATCCACAAGGAGGGGTGTGTGGCCTAATATGCAAAGGAGTTCACACGTTTGAGAGCCACATCAGATATTTGAGAGCTAGAAGGAAGGAAGGAAGGAAGGAAGGAAGGAAGGAAGGAAGGAAGGAAGGAAGGAAGGAAGGAAGGAAGGAAGGAAGGAAGGAAGGAAGGAAGGAAGGGGCAAATAGATGGGGAGGGAGGAGAGGTAGAAAGAAAGCAACTTTAACTTTAAATGCATTCTCCAAGCCGCCAGCTGAAGAAGTGATTTAAATAGAGAAATGCCTTCTCCAAGCTGTCTGACAGAGTGGTGGAGGCTTCAAGAACCACATAATATGTGTGAAAGAGCCACATGTGGCTTCTGAGCTAGTTTGGCCACCCCTCTTCTATACCTTGTGATATAGATATACCTTGTCCACTGATGGACCTCTGTCCTGTCCTCTGCTGTGGTTGGTGTGGAGCAGGGGTTCCCAGCCCCATGGAGCCAGTGGGCATAAAATGGCTGCCACAGAGGTTGTAAGAGGGTTGCCAGCCTCCAGCAGGTAGCTAGAGATCTCCTGGGAGTACAACTAATCTTCCAGTGACAGGGATAAGTTCACCTGGAGAAAATGGCCGCTTTGGAAGGTGGGTTCTATGGCATTATACCCCACTGAAGTCCATCCCCTCCCCAAGCCTTGCCTTCCTCAAGCTCCAGTCCCCAAATCTCTGGGTATTTCCCAGCCTGGAGCTGGCAACCCTACAAGCCAAGCATCTTCAGACAAAGGAGGCAGCTGTTTCTGAATGGGGGAGTCTCACAAAGGTGATGCCTCTGGGCCACTTCTGCTCCACTGAAGCAGAGCAAAGCAAGGATTGGCTCTTGGCTTTGGGGAATAAGGAAGTGGGCATCCCATTGCACCCAGGCACCATCACACAACCAGCAGCCTAGAGTCTTGCATGAATAATGCTTTGCCCCCTTTCATCTGTATACGAGATTGCAAGCTTGCCTACTGTGTTCATGAAACGTAATGCATTCCGAAAAGTCCTGAGAACAGATTACTTAGTAGACATCTGAGCCAGCCGATCTCCCACTCAGCTGCCTTCTCTCTGCTCTTCTTTCAGCCAGCTTGTCCGGATGTGTTCTGTTCCTAAGCAGCTCCTCTAGTGTAACTGGCTGAGCCACACTCCTGTCACAGAGAGGCTTCTATGACATCAGCATCCTGAGCCACAGAATTCTTGAGAACGCACAGTCAAGATCATATAGCGCCATTCCGACAAGTCATTCAGCTTCTTCTTCTTTTAAAGGACTTTTTGGGCAAACATTTAAAGCAGAAATTAAGCAACATATCTTATGCTGATGTCCATTGTAAAGATACAAATCCAGCTTTCCTTCTTTAAGCTGCCAAGCAGCTAGAGATGGAAACAGCAATTGCCAAGGCGGTGCACACTAGTGCATCACAAGGAATCAGAAACCCAACTAGGCCTACCTGGGGATTACCTGGAGATTTGAAGATGGTGCTTAGGGAGGGCAAGGACATTAGCAGGCTACACTGCCACAGAGTCCACCCTCCAAACCAGCCATTTTCTCAGGGGAATTGATATCTGTCATCTGGAGAGCAATTATAATAGTGGGAGCTCTCCAGCCTCTACCTGGAGTTTGGCAGCCCTAAGCCCGACACTGGCCCAATGCAACTGTCCTTGCTTAATCTTCTTCTTCCTTCCCTGCTCTGTTCTGTCTCTGCATTTGTGAGTGGATCAGTGTAGAGTAGGGGTTCCCAGACTTGCTTAACATAAGAGCCACTTAGAATAAATGTCAGATGTTTGAGAACTTTAAATATGAACGTCAGATGTATGAGAACCACAAGACAAGGAAGGAAGGAAGGAAGGAAGGAAGGAAGGAAGGAAGGAAGGAAGGAAGGAAGGAAGGAAGGAAGGAAGGAAGGAAGGAAGGAAGGAAGGAAGGAAGGAAGGAAGGAAGGAAGGTGGGGAGGAGGGAGAGGTGGAAAGAAAGCAACTTTAACTTTAAATGCATTCTCCAAGCTGCCGACTAGCTTAGCTTTGAGAAGTGATTTAAAGAGAGAAATGCCTTCTTCAAGCTGGCTGATGGGGTGGTGGGGGCTTAAAGAGCCACGCAATATGTGTGAAAGAGCCACATGTGGCTCCCAAGCCACAGTTTGGCTATTCCTGGTGTCGAGACTCAACAGAAGTACCCATCTTCAGTGGGATGCCGTGTTGAGCCTCTGAATGACTCCACTGTTCTGGGCTTGCCTTCTTCCAGCCTCAAAGAGATACTCTGAATAGTGACTTACAGACACATGGGATCCCCGCAGATGGTAGGAAACTCTTTCCTAACATGCTCAAAAACAAACAATTTCCAAGGCGATAAAAAGGAAGGGTGCCTCCAATTTTAATCTGAGGGGTGTGTGTGCTTAAGCCGTCTAAAGTCTGAGAAGCAGCCAGGAGTTTCTGCCCAGTTCACAGAGTTGCCAGGCTAAAAGGCCATCTGGTTAAGAAACAAATAAAGGAAGCAGACAAGATGAGAGTTATTTCAAAGTAAAAGCAACAGGTTATTCCAGATTTCATTGCTTGCATCCTAAGGAAGTAAAATGAGCCTTCCTTGAGGGGAAAGCTGCCATCCTCAGAGAGGAGTGAAGAGTTAGTCACAGTATCAAAGAAGCCTGGCAACTGTTGGCTGGGAGAGGCTGAAAGCAATCCTTCGCTGCAGTTTGATGGCAACTGATTCCTATTGTGTTCTCAGACTTCCTGTAGAGGCTCTCTCCTCTTTCCACGTGACTCCTTTCTACACAAAGGTTTTGTTAAACAAACAGGTATATTTAAGATTTCTTAGCTCAGCAGGGCACCGGCACAAAGAGGAATTTGTTCATTGTTTAAAGGATCAATGTTCAACGCCAGTATATGGCAGAACAAAGTTTGAGTCCAGTGGCACCTTTAAGACCAACAAAGTTCAATGCCAGGTATAAACTTTTGTGTTCATGCACACTTCTTCAGATACACTGAAATGGACTTCTGAGGCATGCATATGAAAGCTTATACCTAGAATTGAATTTTGTTGGTCTTAAAAGTGCCACTGGACTCAAACTTCTGTTGCTTCAGACCAACACAGCGATCCACCTGAATCTATCTTTACGGAAGGCACTGTATATGGTAGGTTGTTCTCTCCCAAGCATGCACAAAGTCAAAGTCACTACGTAGATGGGGGATTCCCTAGGTAAGCAGAAGCATAAAGGTAGCCCCCTGTACAAGCACCAAGTCATTCACTGACTCCCAAGATGTCAATGTTCAGTCTTGCCATGTCTTGTTTGACTACATCCAGCTTACCTTGATTCATAGATCTGACATTCCACGTTCCAATGCAGTATTGTTTTCTGCAGCATCGGACTTTCCTTTCACCATCAGACATATCCACAGCTGAGCATCCTTTCGGCTTTGGCTCATCTGCTTCACTCTTTCTGTGGTTATATCATGGGGTGATGTCACATCATGACGTTTTCATGGCAGACTTTTTAATGGGGTGGTTTGCTATTGCCTTCTTCAGTCATCTACACTTTCCCCCCCAGCAAGCTGGATACTCAGGGAGGGGAATAACTGCCACATCATGGAGAAAAATGAGCATGCTCAGTTCTTGTCAGACCATAACTAGGACTGAGCATTCTCATTGCCTTCCATGGGATTACAAATGTTGAGGGCAGCTGGTTGAAGGAAGGCGAGAAAATTACCTCCCAGTTCCCAGAAAGTGGACGTCACTTGTTACCGGTCTCTCACCTTCATTCCATATAAGCTATAAGACCTGCTGGACCTGGACAATAGGCCATGTCTGTGAGGTAGAATTGCCATTTTAGTACCTATTGTTCTCTGTAATTTTAGATTTTATATATTTTACATTGGTTTTTTTACTGTTGTTTTTATGATGTAACCCACCCTGAGCCTGCTCTATGGGAAGGGCGGGCTAAAAATCAAATAAACAAACAAACAAAGAAATAAATAAGGGAAATGAGAGCGGCTCAATTTAGCCCCTAACAGGTTTATCACTTCTGGGAGCCGGAAATTATTTTTGGGGCACAAACACCCATGAGTCATCTCCTGACGCTAACCACTATCCTTTCAAGATAATATAAAATCTCTGAGAATTTTGAAGCTGAGGGGTGAGGAAGCTTAATTAGGAGTGGAGGAATAAGTGTTTCCTCCAAGCTTAATAATTACCATCCCCCTCCCCTTAAGGTATAAAGCAAGCAGTGCCCCAAATAATGTATACTATCTTAGAATGTGGTGTTGGGTGTAATTATAGAGCTGAGGATGTGGGCCATCAGGTATAGATTTCCAAAACCAGGGCCTGTTTCATAGTCAGGTTTAAGGAGAAATCTGGGTAGCCCAAAACCCCATTAAAAAATCAGCTGCTCACTATCTATTAACTGCAGCTGCCCCCTTCAAACAGCAAGAATTCACTTCTGAAAGCGGAAAAAGTGTGGCTCCTGATTCTCTTAACCGCAGTGAAAAGGTAGTGGGTGTTATGTTAAAATACAATGCATAATTTGTTCCCACTGTCTTCTGGTATTCCTGCTCACTGACAAATGCTTCACCATCAGCAGACCATTGGGTCATGCTTTCTGAATAACTTACAGCAGATGATACAGCGATATTCAATTTGGTCTTAGAGCAGCCTGACATGATAATGTTCCTACAGATGCAATCTCAATAGATTTTTGGGAAGGCAGAAAATATTCCTGCTGGGTTATTTAGATAAGAGTCATTTCCCTGTACACAAGGTTAAGATATTTTGCTCATTTCCTTCGTCAGAGAATTTTGGCTCACCTTCTTTGGCAAAGAGAAAGGAAAGCCGGTATTAATGTGCAGTGGAAATTTTGTGACAATATTTCCTATAATCTTCAGGGAGGAAGCCACCTAAGGATAAAAAAATGTGTCTCACCACTTTAGTGGTTGGATCAAGCTTGCTGTAAGTGAATATCACAGCAGAATTGGAAGGCTAAAATGTGAGTTGAACACACATCCCAAGAGGTGGGCAAACAGGTGGGGGCTGGGGATCCCCCAGTTTGGAGGCTCTCCTCCCGCTTCAGGGCTATAAGAAAGCAGGGGAGGGAAATGTCTGCTAGCCACTCCATTATTCCCTATGGAGATCGATTCCCATAGGGTATAATGGAGAATTGATCTGTGGGTATCTGGGGCGCCTGTTTTTTGAGGTAGAAGCACCAAATTTGCAGCATCAATCCCTCTCCTCAAAAAACCCTCCAAGTTTCAAAAGGACTGGACCAGGGGGTCCGATTCTATGAGCCCCAAAATAATGAATTTCCAATAGAGGGAAGGCATTTAAAAGCTCTGCAGTCCTTTTAAATGTGATGGCCAGAACTCCCTTTGGAGTTCAATTGTGCTTGTCACAACCTTGCTCCTGGCTCCACCCCCAAGGTCTCCTAGCTCCACCCCCAAAGTCCCCAGATATTTCTTCAATTGGACTTGGCAACCCTAAACACCACTCACTATGTACCCACAAATAACTATTTAATACACAGATCACAAACTGCTGAAGGTAATTTCATGGGGTAACTGTGTTGGTTGGCAGTAGAACAGCTGGATTTGAGTGCAGGAGCACCTCAGAAGTCAACAAGATTTTCAGGGAAGAAGCTTTTTAAAATTTTCATATTTTGTGTGTGTGTGTGCTTGACCTGAAAGTCATGTTGGCCTCAGTGGTGACTGACCCCTACTCGGGGTCTGGAGAATATTCAGGCCACCAACTGTCAGGGTCTCAGATACTTGATGACAGCGTTGTACCTGGCTGCCATTGATTTGGGACGTTGTACCTGGCTGCGCACACATTCACATATCCATGCTTTTCTGAAACTCAACTTCAGATAGACTTGCCAGTCATCATCTAATGCTGTTCAGCAATGTAGAGACAGATTAGAAACAAATGGCATTATTTAAACAAGAGTTAATGCTTGGAAAAAGGCCTTTTGTTTCACTTTATCACTGTGAAAGAAAGGTAATTGTTTGGCTTTGCGTTTTATGCGATAGCGTCAACCACATCTCTTGAAGAAGTTTTTTGTCCTTCAGTCAGCAACCACATTTGAACAAAGCAACATGAAAAAAAAACCCACAACCAACACTCCATATTAGCTCAATTTACCAGTTAAATTATAATCTTAGAAATGGCTCATGACTCAAATGTGCGTTTTTCTCCTCTTACATTAGGTCAGAAATAGAACAAAGGTGTCTAGTAGCACCTTTAAGACCAACAAAGGTCAGAAAGTATCACTTAATTTTTTTTAAAAAATAATCCCAATTAAAATCAAATAATCCATACTGGGACATCATATCACTCCACATGGCAAAATTAACATTTCTGTGCTATTATGTACCCCTGTATCCTTGGCTTTGCAGTTTACAGCCATCACATAGATGCTTCATTGCCACAGCAGCACCATACTTCAAGAATAATCCAGAAAGTTCTATATGTGCTTCTGTTTTCTTGGAGGTGGTAAGTAAAGGGGTGAAAGTAAATATGAGCACATGTCTCAAAGTCCTTGGGGTTGCCAGGTCCCCTTGCTGGTCTGGCGGCGGGATTTGGGGGACGTTCTGGGGGTGGGTGGGGATGTCACACAGATGTAACATCATCATGTCAGGGACCTCACACAGGTTTTGAGACAAACTCAGGGGTTAGATTGGGCTTAAACCATATAGAATTTACCCCAAAACCAGTCTCCACTGCAACGTCCCAGACATGATGATGTCACTTCCAGGCAACATCCCTGTTTAGGGGAGGGGTTTCCACCACCAGCCAGCTAGGAGAAGTCCCTGAAACCGAGATATCCTACACTGGGATCTGGCAATCCTAATTTCACCTGATATACTGACATCACTTCCTGTATGTGGCAAAATTACCTCACAATGTTAGGGGGCACCACACAGCAAGGTCCCTAACAGTTGCCAGCGTAGGCCAAGTACAGCCCTTATCTGCTCCTGTTTGCATTTGTCAGCATACCGGCATCTTCATAGATAAGATGCCACATTATTTTTCATGAGGACCCAGTTCAACAAGGCTGCCTATTCCTGCCACACACATTCAACTCCTCAGAGCTTTCTCCTCAGTTTTGGGTAAACAGAGACATGACTGAATTCAATTCAATTCCAGCTGAAACATTGCCAGATAATCTTGCTGTAAAATAATGCCTCACTTCTATGGCTTGGATCCAAAAGATGGTCTGAAGTCACAGCATAGTTTTGTGTAGCGTTATGGGTTGAGCTGAGAGTCACAAAACCCTAGGGAAGTCTACCCATCTCTCCACCCTCCATCTGCAACATGGGAGGAATAATATTTCCCAGGATTACAAGTTTTTTTCCCTAAGAGTTATTGAGATTGTGTATTTCCAGGACTCTGAACACTCAAAAAGCACAGCAGAAATTACCCTCTCCTTTTTGAAGCTTCATGCAGGTCTGGGTGCCTTTTGAGCTATCTGCTTAGGAAACACAGCAATAGCCACACACAGTTCTTCAGAGAAAGAAGAGATTACAAGTGTCATCTTTTTTAAAAAATAGAATAAAATGGCACACAGCCTAGCAGCCTAATAACAAATATTATTTTTTTCACTTTGTCAGTTAGAACAAGTATTGTAACTCTCCTTTTTCCAAACTCTTAGCTTCAAACATCCCCTGCCCCTTGAAACTACTACTCTAACAGAGTAGAGACAAAAGATTAGGATCCAATTGTAAAATTATTAATAGAAGTATTACTGAGATTTACAAGTGTCCTACCTACTTAATTAAATCCTGCCCTTGCATCCTGAATCCTCATGGGTTTATGAGGCAGCTCGCAGTATACTATATGTTTAAATAGTTACATCTTTTATACCCTGCTTTTCTGTAAAGGGGAACCCAAAGCAGCTTACATCATTCTCCTCTTCTCCATTTTATCCTCACAACAATCCTGTGAAGTAGGCGAGGCTAAGAGGGTGTGACTGGCCAAAGGTCACCCAGCAAACTTCCATGGCAGAGTGGGGATTCAAGCCTCCATCTCCTAGATCCTATTCTGCCGCTCTTAACCACTACAGCAAACTGGTTTATTTGTTTGTTTAAATTCTAACTCCAAATACTCAGAAGACATGGGTTCATTACGCAGCTTGAAGCAATAGCAAAAAATACAACAGAAATAAAGAATTGAGCAGCGACTCACAAAAGCTCATACCCTGCCACAAATTTTGTTAGCTTTTAAGGTGCTACTGGACTCTTCTCTCCTGCAAGAGAAGTAAAAACTAACAAGGTAAAATTAAATTATTAACCACCCAAGAACCATGGAAAGCTCAGTAAAAAATAATCTTACCCTGTTATCGTACACAGAGAAGAGGAAAATAAATGTCAAGCAGGTAGGTAGCTGAAAAGGTGGCACACAAATTCACTAAGGGGCTGTTCAGATGCACAGTATACTCAGTTGTCGCTGCTGTTTCATACTGGATTAAAAGTGGCTTATCAGACAGCAACACCTGCCTCCCGGTATTAACTCATAGTAGTCCCCCCACAATCTTTTTCGGAATCGGAGTATTTTGTTACTTGCTCCTTTGTGGTGTTTTTTGAGTTCTCCGGTTTCTCGTAGTTTCCCCATCTGGATAGTTCTTGACCAACTTCCGGATGTCTGAAGGCTGTCCTGGAGCAAAAGGAGCCTCAGACATCCAGTTTAGGGTCTCCATTTTTTAAAACTACTTAGCAATATGCAAATAACTGCATAACCACATGTTTTAACGTATGCGCATAATGCGCATAAAAGTGGAGGAAAAAAACCCTTGCATGGTGCTGTCATGTGGACGGCAGAAGACGGTTTCACCACGGAGTGATTAGAATTGCAGGATGGCAGTCTGATTGATAATATCCGGAACAAAGATATTCGGAACAGAACCGGGTCAGTTTAACATGGACTCAACACACTGTGTGAGAGTGACAGAAAGGGGCATGAGTGCATTTATATAATTTTTTTTGGTACATTCCTGCTGTCAGTTTCAGGTTTTATAGCTGGGCTCCACCATATCTAACCCTGTCCAAGCACCAGTTGTTTCCAACTCTGGGGTGATGTTGCTTTCATAATGTTTTCACAGTAGACTTTTTATAGGGTGGTTTGCCATTGCTTTCCCCAGTCATCCACACTTTCCCTCCAGCAAGCTGAGTACTCATTTTACTGACCTCGGAAGGATGGAAGGCTGAGACAACCTTGAGCCGGCTTGAACTCGGGTAATGAGCAGAGAGCTTGAAGAAGAAGATATTGGATTTATATCCCACCCTCCACTCTGAAGAGTCTCAGAGCGGCTCACAATCTCCTTTATCTTCCTCCCCCACAACAGACACCCTGTGAGGTGGGTGGGACTGGAGAGGGCTCTCACAGCAGCTGCCCTTTCAAGGACAACCTCTGTCAGAGCTATGGCTGACCCAAGGCTTGGACTGCAGTACTGTGGCTTTACCACTCTGCGCCACGGGGCTCTTCACCTAACCCAATATTCTCCTTTTATTTATTGAAAGAACTTATATCCTTCTCAGCTAAAAACTTTTGAGGTAGCTTACAATACTAATTTAGAACAAATCAACAGATATACTATTCAGATCTCTAACTTAATAACTAACAAACCAACATGACCTATAGACAGAGGGAGTGAGACTTATTGTAAGATATATTAATAAACAAGAGAGTCAGAATTCACAAAATCTCAAAAGAGCACCAAATCATCCAAACGCAAACACTGGGTAAATGAGCAAATGTTCTAAATTAGAGTCCATGCACTGTAGTCATGATACATACACCACTCCACTCCTTGTTCATGTATGGATGAGTGCAGTCAGGGTTGGCTCGCCCACTAGGCAAACTAGGTGGTTGCCTAGGGCGCTGAGAGGCCAGGGGCAGCAAATTGGGCTCTCCCCCTCCCGGTGCCCCAGGCAAGAGGTTAGTTTGCCTCCCTCCCCCCTCCCTGCTGCTGCCGTGGCTGCCTCTAGCCCCCTCTGGGCTACCTCCCGGCATTCTGCTCACCTGCCCCCCGCCACCGCAGCGGCGATGGCGCTCCATTCACTCCCTTCCCCCTGCTCGCAACAGCTAAAAGTAAGTTCTTTGCAGCCCGCTACTGCACATTTTGTCTCTTAACAAAACGCGCAGGTGCAGGCTGCAGGCAGAACTTACTTTTAGCCATGGTGAGCAGGGGGAAGGGAGTGAGTGCAGCGCTGCCACTGCAGCGGCAGCAAGCAGGCAAGCAAATCGCCGGGGAGTGGGTGGGCAGGCAAACACTGTGCTGGGGGGGGGGGGGGGAGAAGCGCCTGCCTAGGGCATTATTTGCTCTAGAGCCGCCCCTGGGTGCAGTCTAAAGTCTAAGGCCACCTCTGAAAAGATGCTGAACATCTTGGACTCAAAGAATTAAGCAGCAATTGCAGATTCTGAGAAACCCACACCAAGAACTACATCCATACTTGTGTGCAGCAGCTTTTTTTTTTTTTTTTTTGCCTCGCAATAGGTCCGAAGGAACAGAAGGAAGATATGTCCCCTCCTCACCCAGCACAATCTAAGTAGGATCACAGCACCTATGAGAGTCAGTGTGCCATACAGGTTTGGGTGTACAACTAGGATCTGGGGGACCCAGGTCCGAATTCCCACTCTGCCATGGAAGTTTGCTGGGATTGGTTACCTCAAGCCAGTCATTCTCTTTCATCTTAACCAACCTCATAGGGTTGTTGCTGTGACCATAAAACAGAGGAAAGGAGAGTTTTGTAAGTTCCTTTGGGAACAAAAAGTGGGGTATAACTATTCAAATAAATGAAAAGCAATAAGATATGTATTATAATAGTCTCATTTTGAAAGCTGGAAACACCATGGCGCGGGGCCACAAATCCACAGGAGAAAGTCTATAAAACAAGGCATAGGGAAAGTTCACACTGGGGGATTTCTTCATAAGATCATGCATGCAGCCACTTGATGGCATGGCAGAAAGTTATAGAATCATATCATAGAATCAGAAGGGACCTCCGGGGTCATCTAGTCCAGCCTCCTGCAAAATGTAGGAAACTCACAAATACCCCTTTCCCAGCATGAAAAAGGCTATACTGGATCCACCGGGGCCTTTTTTGTAGAAAAAGTCCAGCAGGAGCTCACTTGCATGTTAGGCCACAACCCCTGACATCACCATTATTTTGCACAGGGCATTTTTGTGGAAAAAGCCCAGCAGAAACTCATTTGCATATTAGGCCACACCCCACAACAAGCCAGCTGGAATTGTGTTCTTGTGCGTTCCTGCACAAAAAAAGTCCTGGGATCCACCATATAAATCCCCCCCCCCACAAAAAAAAATATGTGCACAGATAATTTTATTGTCTGTGTGTGTTTCAGGGCACTACTTTTTTATTTTAAAAGGAAGCAGTGATGATCAGGTAGCCAATTCTTAAGCCCAATCCCTTTTCATATGAAGAATGCCAAAAGGACAGGCCAGAGTGGGCCAGCCTGATCGAGGAGGGAGAGGAAGGGAACATGCCTGAGAAGGAGGCACTATCACAAAACCAACAACCCATATTTATAGCTGCTTTTCTTTATATAGTTTCCCATAAATGCACAGTTGGCCTCCTTGCATGGAAATAATATCTCACACACTGCAACAGCATAAATTACTTGTGGAAGAGTCCTTTTTCTCAGTCTCGGCCTTGATTCCATAATTACTAGTCTGAGCATCCACCGCACACTTTTGAAAGCTTAACTGTGCATTGCGAAAGTCACTACGAAGCCAGAGTTTCTCTCCAACCTGCTGCTCTGCCGTCTGACTCACCTGTAACACCACCAGACCATTCAAGCTGCTACTTAATGAGCGTAACAAACCATTCCCCCTTCTCGCACAGCCAGCTCCTCCTCCCAGGCTAGGCTAGGCAAACCCATAATAACAGTAGTAATGGTAACAGTAATAAAAATAATCCACCACAAGCAAGCTGCAGGCCCTGGCTAGAGCCTTTGATTATCAGATGCTGGGGAGAGCATTGCTGGTAGTAGCTGCTTTCAGACTGTGCCACACTGGAATCAGGATGCTATATTGAGATGCGGCTGTTGCAGCGTGGTTTCTTCTATGTGTCAAGAGTCACTCCATTTTGTTCATCTTTCCATACGTATCCGCTCATACAATGCTGTGCTTGTGCTTGCTTGTTATGCTGCCTTTGATATGAATTGCTGCTTGTTGCTTATCTGAACGGAGGGTGGCATGCCTGGGAATTGGCTAGTTACTATGCAACCAAGGTCGAGAACGAGAGGAGAAGTGGAGGAGATGCGACCCAGGAACTGATAACACCACCTGTGGGGATGAGAGCTTAATAGAAACCCCACGCAAAACCCCCGCTTTAGCTTGGCGCGCTTTGGCTTGAATTATAACGGTCAGGGCAAAGGTTTATAAGCTGGAGAAACTGGCGGGAAGGTCAGTTCTGACAATGCGTGTGTATGCCCATGATGCTGGAATAAAGATCTTGAACACTACTTGTCTTTTCCTTGGCTCTGGGTCTGACACTATGACCTCATGTTCTCCAGCTTAGAAGAAGCATTCCTCCTTCTCACACAGTATGTCTTTTCTAAAATGGTTCTTCCCACTGAGCGTTTGTAAATGTTACTGATGGTTAACCATTTAATTTTTTTGCTACAGCATACTGCTGTCCAGTTGAACAGATTTATCCTGTACTCTATCAAAAGAACATAAGAGGAGTCATGATGGATCAGGCCAATGGCCCATCCTGTCCAACACTCTGTGTCACACAGTGGCCAAAAACCAGGTGCCATCAGGAGGTTCACCAGTGGAGCCAGGACACTAGAAGCCCTCCCACTATTGCCTCCCAAGCACCAAGCATACAGAGCATCACTGCCCCAGACAGAGAGTTCCATCAGTGCGCTGTAGCTAATAGCCACTGATGGACCTCTGCTCCATATGTTTATCCAATCCCTTCTTCAAGCCATCTATGCTTGTAGCTGCCACCATCTCCTGTGACAGTAAATTCCATGCTGGGAATATGCTGCAAGCAGTGGTGGACTGGCCAAGGTGTCAGCTTGCCCGATGGCAAGTGGTCCCCTGATGAAGTGGGCCCCCTTAAACATTAAACAATATGTTAAAAATGTTAATGTCCTTTTAGTAGCTTGAAAATATAATAGAAATTCCAGTATTATTACTGTAATGGAACTGAAATTTACATTGTATTTAGGGTTGCCAGGCTCCAGGTGGGGGCTGGGGATCTCCTGCTTTTATAACTGATCTCCAGCTGGCAGAGATCAGCTCCCCTGGAGAAAATGCAATCTGTATTTACATTTAATATCTACTGCATACTGCTAGTAACATATACAATATATGTACACTGTAATTACTAAACATATATATACATTTCACAAAAGTTTTAATTGTACCTTTTTTCCACTTATGTATTTTTTTTTTGAAAATTTCACTTATTTCTTATAAAAATTAAATGATAGCTTTATAGCTGTGGGTGGGCCCTCTTTGTCTTCTGGCAACGAATATTTTTAGACCTAGTCTGCCACTGGCACAAGCTTGAATTGACTACAACATTAATCAACTAAAAAAAATTCATTTGTTGATTTACAAGTGAGGTAAAACTTTAATTGGCAGGGCTGAACTATAAAGCTGGTACAGAAGGGAAGAAACTACTGAATTTTTTTTTCCCTCCTTGGTTTCAGTGAGGGGACGTTTCTGTTTAGCAAAGTATCTACTTTAAGATGCTGAAGGGTAACACAAATTTAATTATAGATAGTTTATTAATTTGGCTCATTTATGCCTTGCCTTTCTTCTAAGTGGAGACCAAAGGGGCTTACATCTTCTCTCTTTTATCCTCACAGCAACCACTGTGTGAGGTAGGTTAGGCTGAGAGGTATTGGCCCAAGGTCACCTAGTGAGCTTCTGTGACAGATTAGGCATTCGAACCCAAGCCTCACAGATCCAAGTCCAACATTCTTATTGCTGTTCCCTGCTAGCTCTGATTGATCAACTAGGCATGTGCAGCTCCATTTGCTGACTTGCCTCCCTGGTTACTGTTCTCCCCCCATTTTCACCATTCTCTCAAACTTTACCTTTTAAGGTCCTTGGGTTGTCTTATGCTGTAACATAGAATGTACAGACACAAATGTATAAACCTTTGTTATGCAGTCACCGTTTGCCATTTAGCCCCAGGATGGCCACACTTGCTTAACAAAAGAGCCACATAGAATAAACTGTCAGATGTTTGAGAGCCACAAGACACAAATGTCAGATGTTTGAGGGAAGGAAGAAAGGAAAATAGATGGAGAGGGAGAGATGGAAAGCAAGCAACTTTAAATGCATTTTCCAAGCCACCAGCTAACTTGGCTTGGAGAAGTGATTTAAAGAGACAAACGCCTTCTCCACAGAGCAGTGGAGGCTTCAAGAGCCACACAATATGTGTGAAAGAGCCACATGCGGCTTCTGAGCCACAGTTTGGCCACCTCTATATTCTGTCTCTAAACCCAAAGACCGCATTCATCTATTATGGCTGATCACCAACAGTAGACTCCATCTTCTATCAAATTAGTTTCTTCCATGAATCACATCTAAAAACCAACAAAAAAAAATGCTTCCCTTTTCAGATGATCCATTTTTTTTGCATATACAAATATATGCAAAGTTAAACAATCAGTTAAAATTCATACAAATTACTCACTTCAGATTTTTTTTCCCCATTGGTTGGCATCCCTACTCTCTACATGAAAACCTGGATGCTCACCCAGGCCCAGAACCTAAAGGCCGAAGCTGGCTTTCCCAGCACTACCCCAACAAAAAGGTAGAAACAATCAATCAACCTTACATGGAAAAGAGTCCAACGAAGATAAAGTGACACCAGTTTTTCTGTTATCACAGGATAGGAAGCAGACATATGGTGACTGGTGAGCCTTATCTATACAACAGTAATGTAGATATATTGCATCTTTGACAGCACAACCAAAAAACCATCTCTACTTGTTTCCCCCCCTCCCCAAGAACTCGGAAACTAAATGAGCTTATGCCAACTGACAGCTCAAACCAATATCTCTAGGAAAGCATAGCCTTAAAAAAATGGAACAGTAACCGGCAAATTACAGCTGATGCTTTTTTTTTTTTTTTTAAAGAGAGAGACAGAGTCAAGCACTTCATTCACTTGAAATTTCACTCACGTCTCATTCCTTCCTCGGAGCCTTTGGAATCCAGGCATCAGAAGACCACAGGCAAATTTAATGCATCAGCAAAGTATCCCCGAAACAGTAAATGCTTTTAAGCTAAAGCAAGCGGGGCATGCAATGGATAACTTATCAGTGGACCGAATCTTCCAAAAGACACTGAATAAAACTGAAAGGTACAATCTGCTAGAAGGTTGCAGCCAAACACTTGACTGGATTGTTCAAGTCAATAATTCAAAGGCAGGATCAATAATTCTATTATTGTTGCTCTGACCTAGATAGCCCAGGCAAGCCTGATCTTGTCAAATCTCAGAAGCTACGCAGGGCCAACCTTGGCAAGTACTTGGATGGAACACCTTCAAGGAATACCAGGACTGGGACACAGAGGCAGGCAAACAAGCCACATCTCTGAAATGTCCAAGCCCCAGTAGGTGTTGCCAGAAGTCAACCATGACTTCCAGGAATGCATGTGTGCACATGCACACACACACACATCTAAAATAATTCCCTTATTGTTATTATTCTTAGTTCATGTCAGTCATTCAAATGCAGGACATGATACAACAGTCTTCCTCAAGATAAGCAGACTTAAGTCCAGCCACGGCCTAGACTTCTCCCTAGACCTCAGCTTCCTTCACTGTACTTACTCTAGCCATGTGAGGGCCTACATGAGATTTCAGTTGACCAAACTGTCAGCTTTTCTTTCCCCCACAGAATCTGGACAGGAATGGCTGAAAACATTCTGACAGCACTGTTTCCCGAGATCATTCGATGCCATTGCTGCAAACGAGCCAACTTGCATCAGAAGCTTCAGTGCCACACAAGCATGACGCAACAGAGATTAACACAAAAAGTGTTATTTAGGAATGTGAAAGGAGGCTCTCTTCCAGATGGCTGCACGTATTCCTGAATCCTTCGGGGGGTTCCAGAATTTCCTGAGAAATTACTGAAAAGACAGCTCAGTCAGTGCAGTGCTGTATACTGCTTGTGAGAGGCTAACATTTTAGTATACAACTTCTTCAGAGTATTTCCTTCATTACTAGAGGAAATGAATAATACAGGACTGAAAGTTCAGAACGATATCTGGTGGCAACGGGGCGAATGCTTAGCTTCAGCAAAGGACTAAACAATACTACTTTGTTGGTTGACAGGCACACCCAGAAGGGGTACTACCCCTCTCTCTCCCCTCTGCCCTTGTCTACCATGAAAAATTACAGCACTGTGCCACACCTGTCAAGTTGCATGGCATTAACCCTCCCCTCCGAGCAGACAAGGGCAGCCCCATTTCCATTCGGTGGCAGCCGTGCAAATGCAACACCCTGCTGCCTCCACCTGCCGTGTGATCCTGGCCCTTTGTGGCTCTAATTAGAGAGGCAGGGAGTGTTCGCTGGTTGGAATCGGTCCCTCTAAGTCACTATAATAACAATCTTCTCCCAACAAAAGGTAAAGGTAATAAAGAAAAGGAAGGAAATCATATTGCTTAATCTTCCCCTTTCACAACAGCTCTGGGGTTGCTGCATTAAGACCTGTTCTCCCCTATAATTAAAAGGAAAACATGAACCAGAATAGAAATTCCACAATGGTAACATGGTGAATGGGGAGGGGGGGGGGAGTCTAGCAAGATGCAAGGACTTGATTCAGTCCAATAGGATGGTTATGCTCTGTCCCACAAAGCTAAGACTGTGAAATGTTGCAATAGTACATTAGGACACGGTTCTTCAGCTTTTCCAGATATGGAACCCACTTTTGATACCTGGGCACGTGACCCATTAAACTGCAAATATGTGACATCATGGACACATGACAGGAAGAGGGGAAATGAGGAAGTAGCCAGGGTCAGACCGATGATGGAGTAATCCTCTCCCCACCACTTTGTTGCTTTGGGAGGCGGTGGTGGGGGGAGGCACCCTTGTGTTCTCTGTGCTAGCAGCAGGTCCATAAAACAAATAATAAAAACGCCACCTCTGAAAGGGTTTACAAGCAGTGTTCCTTCTAAGCTGAGTTAGCGTGAGCTAGCTCACAGATTTTTGACCTCCAGCTCACACATTTTTGTCTTAGCTCAGGAAGGATGACCCCCCCAGAGCACACTAATTGATGCAGTAGCTCACAACTTTCATGCCAGGAGCTCACAAAGTAGAATTTTTGCTCACAAGACTCTGCAGCTTACAGGGAACATTGTTTACAAGCCCCCTAAGTGTTCTAATGGGTTGAAGAGCATTGCACTAAGGGAAGAAGATACACAGGATACACAGGTAGAACCCAATGCAAGCAAGCAAAGCACAACATGAAAAAAAAGACAAAACAGATTAATAAGTACCTAGCACCCACCAAGTCAAGCAGATCTGAATAACTGAGTATCGCCCTGCAAATTATTCCGCTTCAGTTACATCCATAGGTCACCACGATGCATTTGCATAGCGGACTGCAACACACAAATAACATTTTTGGATCTCCACATGTAAAAGGCAGGACTCTCCAAAAATAAATAAATAAATCTGTATTTCAGCAAAGGGGCCTGGATGATAACTTGGGGGCCTGATGGCTGCGGACCATACTGCAGGTTCAAAACAAAAAACCCACACCTCTCAATTTAGCTGTGCAATTCATTACTATGAAATGTGGTTAGTGGGTTTGACAGGCTTTAGGGGGGAATCTGACAAATTCCTAGAGTACAGGTGTGTCAGTGACTATCATCCAGGATAGCTTATGGTTGCCAGCCTCCAGGTGGGGCCTGGAGATCTCCCACTTTTACAACTGAACTCCAGCTGGCAGAGATCAGCTCCCCTAGAGAAAATGGTTGCCTTGAGGGGTAGGTTCTATGGCACTGTACCATGCTGAGGCCCCTCCCCTCTTCAAAAACCACCCTATCCTGGCTCCACCCCCAAAGTCTTCAGATATTTTCCAACACAGACCTAGCAACCCTAGGATAGCTACATGAAACCTCTGTGAGCTTCTACAGGTATCTGGAAACTGTGAAAAACAGAATGCTGGACTGGACAGAGTGCAGCATGATCCAGCAAGGCAGTTCTTCCCTCTCCCCGGCCCCATTTGGCACAAGCAGGGCTCATTTTGTAGCAAGAGCGCCTTTGCATATTTGGCCACACACCCCTGATATAGCCAATCCTCCAAGAGCTTACGGTGTTCTTTTTACAGGGCCTATTGTAAGCTCTTGGAGAATTGGCTACATCAGGTGGGTGTGGCCTAATATGCAAAGGAGTTCCTGCTGCAAAATGAGCCCTGGGCACGAGATAAAGCCATACCCTAAAAACCTCCTGGTATGTCCCTTGTAGAGCATTACACTCAATAGATCAAGACCTGCTGGTGATCCCCAACCCTAAAGACATCTGCTTAGTCTCAGCCACAGCCAAAGCCTTTTCAAGCTCTGCCTGTGGAACAATATCCTCACTGAGATCCAGCCCCTGAGGGATTTAATGCAGTTCTGCCGGCTTACAAAATGGAGATGTTCTGCCAGACTTATGGTGAGGCGGTGGAAACCTATTTATAGTGGCCTCCCCTGCACTGTTGTCATCTGCGCTGTTTCTCGTCCACCTGTCCCCCCCAGCATCATTCACCTGCAAGCATTTGGAAACCTATGTGGGAACAGATGGAGATGAATTGGCCGGGTGGCATCATTGAGTATTATTGTTAATATGGATTGTTCTTATTGTGATTTGCGTTTTAATAACTGTTATATTTAAAATGTTGGATTATATATTTATTGTTGTTGTAATCCGCCCTGAGCCTATTTGCGGGGAGGGCAAGCTAGAAGCCAAATAAACTAAACTATTAATCTTCCATTCTTTTCTGACATCTAACTTATCTCCAGGTATAACCTATGGGTCCAACTTAAATCTCAAATCTTGCATAAGGTTACAATGTCAGCACTTGATGAAATCCTTCAGCCCAACAAAATATGGCCCATATAAAGGTGAAAACATTACGGGAACTACCTTTACCTTTTAAAGGGAAAATCAGCCACACCTCTGTTACTTTGCCTGTAACTCTGCATTTTAAAGCACGGTAAAACTTGTAAAGACCTTCTCACAGCTTGATAACATGAAAAAACAGCATTGAATCATAAGAAACAGAAGCTCCATACTTCAAACTCCCAGCTTGCTTTTTGTAAGCCACATGCTGGAAAGCATATGCTCTGTAACCGGGAAGCTGCCTTGATGAGGGCAGAGTGCAAATCTTTGATAAAACAGAAGGTGTCACCTTGACTTTGGAGGCTGGCAACTCATGAGGAATCCCAGTTTGAAAAGCAATACACAGTTCTAAGTCCTGTACCAGGTCCTGGAGGATAGCAGATCCTGACAATTACAAAGAGCTGGCTGTATCAAATCTATGTACTGTTAGCCACTCATGGCCGCCATCTGCAGATATCTAAATCCGCAGGCTGGGGCCAGTGGAAATGCAACAGATTTTTCTACAGATTCGGAGCATTCCCCAATCCCTAGGTGCGCAGAAAAACCTTTAGATAAAAATAAAGAGTGTGAGCGTTAAATCCCTCAAAAATAAAACCGCGTTGTCTGTGCATGAGCAGACAACACCCTTAGGCATTGAGAAATGAGGATGTTGGCAGCCACACTGGATCCAAACACTGCAGCAATGGACACCAACAGATGCTGCAGGTCAGGGGAGATGGTAGCAGATATCAGCTACTGGGTTCACCATTGGATGCTGGGGTTTGAAGCCTTGCTGGCTCAGCAGTGTGTGTGGGGGAGGGGAGGGGAGGGGGGGATATGAGATTTCACCTGCAAGTCTTATGGGTCTTCCCTAGCTTACATTCGAACAGTATGTGGGATGTGTGCGATGTATTTAATTGTAAAATAGTTTAATTTCCTAAGGATAAAAGCAGCTTCAGGAAGCAGGTATGAGTGGAGCAGAGGATATCTAACCTATCCCCTTGCTTCGCTGTTGCCTTGTATAATTTCCCCTTGTGAAATTCCAACATTTGGTTGCATCTTCAAACATTTTCCTGGCATTGGAAGAGGCAGGAATTCTGAGCACAGAATTCACAGACAGGAGCTGTGTTAAGCATTTCTCCCCCACACCTCTTCTCGAGGCCAAATCCCCTTTTCCCAAGACTGTTTTCCCCTGTTTTTATTTTCTGAGGAGTCATATGCTTATTTGGACATGTTTTAACAGCACTGTAGCCAACTCCCACCTGTATGAATAAATGAATATGAAATTGGACAAATACTGGAAATGTAGTTCTACATATGCAGGTCTCTTTTGGTGAGAACTGTTTCGTGAGAACTAGTTAACAGCCAAGTTCTTTGAAACTTCAGGTATAAATCTACTGGCAAATAAGGAAAAAAATAGTTTAGATTCTGTTATTGTATTGGATTTTGTACCGGTGTTGGCTGTGGGGGAAAGAGGGAGAAACACAGAAATTTTGGAAAGGCTCTATCTAGTTTCCTGATCAGCAATTAATGCTTAAAAATGCCCATTATTGAAGGAATGAAAGGTTAGCACAGCAATACTGCATCTGCCCACTGAATTAAGCTTCTGTGGGTAAGGACAAAGGGCTCTACTTAGGGTTGCCAGCCTCAGATGGGGCCTGGAGATCTCCCACTTTCACAACTTGATCTCCAGCTGGCAGAGATCAGCTGCCCTGGAGAAAATGGCTGCTCTGAAGGGTGGGCTCTAGGGCACTGCCCCATGCTGAGGCCCCTCCCCTCCCCAAGCCCTGCCCTCTCCTGGATCCACCCACAAATTCTCCAGGTATTTTCCAACACAGACTTAGCAACCCTACTTGCTGCCCCTGAGTAAACAACAGCAGTCTTTGGCAGAATGCTCCCTTTATTATGCAGCTCCCTTTATTATGCAGGCAAAGGGCTCTTGCACTCACCGTCTCTGGGTACTCAGTATTCAACAAAACTTCTGCTGCACTTTGCACACCAGGAAGTGGCTTAAAGAGCCCTTTGCCTAAGGTCACCCTCAGTCCTCAAAAGGACTCACCAGTCTACATAGTCACAGGTGTATTCTCTACACCTAGGGTTGCCAGGTCTGTGTTGGAAAATACCTGGAGTTTTGGAGGATGGATCTGGGAAAAGGTTGCAAATGGGGAGGAGAGGGACCTCAGCATGGGACAATGCTCTAGAGTCCACCCTTCAAAGTGGCCATTTTCTCCAGGGGAGCTGATCGCTGCCAGCTGGAGTTGTAAAAGTGGGAGATCCCAGACTCCACCTGGAGGTTGGCAACCCTAACACATGCACATGCGTACACATACACACTGCCAGCAACTGTGAGGTGTCAAGCAGATGAACGAAAACTGAGACACAGCAAGAGAGTAGGCAACCCCTAGCCCATCCAGCGACACTAGTCCTAAAACTGCTCATGAATCACAGGTTTCTGTGTACAATTCCCTCATTTTGCAGCTTGTCAGTTTCAAGAATTATAGATTGTCACACACTCAGGTGAAGTAGCATTTTAGGTCAATGCTCTAAAGTACCCAGGGAAATATGAAAGAACGACACCTAATATTTTATATTATCCCCCCCTTGCCACCCCTCACCAGAGATGATGCAAATCCACTGCTGGTAAATCAAGTGCCCTGAACCACCTGTGCAGAAGGATTAAGGATTTTGCAAGAACTGAGTCACTGCAGCTCGAAACATCCGCAGTTACCATACTGCATGACATTACAAGCTCAAACACAAAGGAGTTACAAAAGGAACTGGCATTCAAAAGCTCGCCTCAAGTTAGCACAGGATCTTGGGAAGGCCACCTCTCTTGCTCTCCCAGGATTTTTGAAATCCAGTTCTTGGATTTCAACTGTTTCTTCTCCTTAGCAGCTCCCTGACATGGCTGATGGAGAATGAGGAATGATGATTTCCAGGGATCAGGGAGGACTCTAGAGCTCCTTTCACACAATCACCATATGGTTGGTGTTATGTATTCAGGGGTGGAATTCTAGCAGGAGGTCCTTTGCGTATTAGGTCACACCCCCCTGATGTAGCCAATCCTCCCAGAGCTTACAAGGCTATTTTTTGTAAGCTCTTGTACAAGAACAGAGGGACAGCCATGTACAGTGGTCAGTGTCAGCTTATTATCTGGGAAGTCTAAATTCAAGACTCCCAATCAAAGGAAAATGTGAAAGAAAAATTAAGGAAAATTTGCTAGGTAAACCTGGGGTGGAACACACTCTCAGCCTAATGCTGATATTTCTCTTCTAAATAGTTCACATGCTTTCCTATTGAGAAAGACTGGAAGGCATAAGTACAGTGAAAAAGAGGAGGAGAACCCAGTTACACCCATAACAAGCCCAACAAAACTCTCTCTCTCTCTCTGCAGCAAACCAAAAAGCTCATACCGTCACTAAAACGTTGCTAATCTTAAAAGCACTCTTTGAAGCTCTCCTGATGGTGGAGTTTATGCAAAGGAAGCTCTGGCTTTTTTTTACCTTCCCTGGGGCACGAGGAGGGGGAGGAGCCTCAGCCATTAATTAGAAGGAAGAGATGCTTGACTCAGTAGCTCTGCAGGGTGATTAATTGAGCCTGGCAAAACTTAATCACCCAGCAGAGCTATAGAGCCAAGCTCCCTCATTGGCTGAGGCTGCTCCTCCCTCCTCCTCCCTTTGGGAAAAGAGATGGAAGAGAGGAAAAGGCTGCTTTGCTGCCTGGCTTATCCGGGGAAAAACACAAAATGGTGACCGAAAAAAGCAGGCAAGGGAAAATGAAGCAGATGATAGCCAGTTGCTGGAGGGCCTGATTGGACCCTTCTGCAGGCCTGATCTGGCCCGCGGGCTGTGTGTTTGACACCCCTTGTCTACATAGTGCCCCAAGAAAAGGTGCAGCTTCTAGTCGATGTATTTTGAACACTCTATTACGGGTTAACTATGGATATTCCCATGAGGAACTGCCTTTCCCTACGTCTGACAGCCAAACTATACTGCCTTGTGACGATACAGTGGTCCCATGAAAGATTAAGAGATTCTTCATTTATTACAATTCATTTCCAGAACTAGGATGAGAATTCAATAATGCAAGGATGTTCCATGCAGTGAAACATCTGGAGGAATCCATAGAATGGCTATGACCAAAAGCCCCCAGATACCACAGCTGACAACTTCTACTGCTCATTTCCCATCTTATTTTCAGTTTCTGCAATACTTTGTTAACCTGCAAAGCAGTATCACGCTTCAGTTTTGGCAGAGATTATCAAAGCAAAGGAGCTCATGAAAATATAATTCTCCACTGCAGAGAGGAGTTTATTCAAAAATCCTCTCGGTGCTGACTCAACTCTCTCGAGTCTCCTGCTTCACAATGAGCTCATCTTCTTCTCCATGCTGATTTGGGAGTCAGTGACTTTGATTTCTATAACTGCTGAGCTGCTTTCCCTTATGTGCCAAGTATAAAAAAATTATTTTAAAAGAACAATGAAAATGGGGGGGGGGGGGGAGGCACAAAGCTGTCTTTTGAGTGAAAGAGCACTTTCTGGCATAGGATGGAGCTACAAACTGGAGGGTGAGGGAGGTATCATATATTGTGCTGGAAAAATCATTATGACTTGGCTTCTGCACAAGCCTAAAATACCAGACAGACACAATCATGCGTGTCAAATTCAACTCACTTTCTGAAGAAGCCTAGATACATGTGATGCAAACGCTGTACCCAGGGCCAGATATGTCTGCTCTGAACATGGGACCTGTGTTCCCTCTAAGCTGAGTTAGTATGAGCTAGCTCACAGTTTTTTTAGCCTCTGGCTCACACATTTTTGTCTTAGCTCAGGAAAAATGGTCCCAGAGCAAGCTAATTTATGCAGTAGCTCACAACTTTAATGCCAGTAGCTCACAAAGTAGAATTTTTGCTCACAAGACTCTACAGCTTAGCGAGAGCATTGCATGGGACAGTAGTAAATGGTGGGGATATTGAAAAGTTGGGGCAGGCCAACCAGGTTCTGATGAATTTGCAGGGATGCAGTGAACTTCAAAATGAGGGAGTTCAGGTTTTGGGTTTTAGGAACCTGCACCCCTGGATCTGGCAGCCTAATTTGATTGGAAAAGGATCCACAGTTGCATCAGTCCTTGCATTCTTCTGTATCTTCCCTTCCTCCTTCGTTCAACTATCTGATCATGAGAAGGACAACAGGGAAAATTCCACAGGATGGTGGTGCGGAGACTGAGATCCTAAACATCAAACAGCATGGTTCAGGGGGTAATTTTGTCAGTCTGAAGCAACAGAACAAAGTCTGAGTCCAGCAGCGCCTTTAAGACGAACGAAAATTAATTTGGGGTATAAGCTGTCATGTGTATGCACACTTCTTCAGATACCTGTCATACAACATGCTCACTACGGAATCCAGAAATGCTGGGGAAGCATGAAGATATAGTTTCTATGGCCTCTTATATCCCTAGATGCTAAAATACAGGCAACTAGGAATTAATCCATTTTAGGGATTAATTCTGGAGTTGGTTTAGGTGGATTTATACAAGAGATATGTGTTGCATTTGCAAGGGTTTTTAAAATTATTATTATTTGCATCCTAGGAACAGCTCTTCTATATTTACATCACCTCCTCCTCCACTTTTAGGTTTTGGCTGCAGGAAACTGGATTTCAAAAAACAGGACTGAGCTTCCAGATGATGTCTGAAGAAAGAAGCCATAAGGAACAGTGGACTAACTCTTTAAAAAAGGCACCACATACTTACTCATTAGTATCTCTGTACCTTAGGAGAGGCTCAGAGTGTGGTTTGACAAGCAACCCTTACCAGCCAGCAAACCTGCTCCCTTCCCCTCTAAATGGCTGCAGCAGAGCTATTAAACTTGGAAGGGCTCCAACTCGATTGCCAAGCCCTTCCCATCAGTATACCTACTCTTGAGTAAGCTTCTCGAGTCCTGTGGCATGCCGGGGTGCCTACAAGCAATTACTACACTTAGGGTTGTCAATCCCCATGTGGGGGCAGGAGATCCCCTAGTTTGGAGGGAAATGTCTGCTGGGCACTCCATTATTCCCTATGGAGACCGATTCCCATAGGGTATAATGGAGAATTGCTCTGTAAATATCTGGGCTCTGGAGGGGGGCTGTTTTTTGAGAAAGAGGCACCACCTTTTCAGCATAGCATCTGGTGCCTCTCCTCAAAACACCCTCCCAAGTTTCAAAAAGATTGGACCAGGGGGTCCAATTATATGAGCCCCAAAAGAAGATCCCCCCTTCCATTATGTCCAACGAAGGGAAGGCATTTAAAAGGAGAGCAGTCCCTTTAAATGTGATGGCCAGAACTTCCTTTGGAGTTCAATCGTGCTTGTCACAACCTTGCTCCTGGCTCCACCCCCAAAGTCCCCAGATATTTCTTGAATTGGACCTGGCAACCCAAACTGCACTGCTGTTTGTAGGTATGAACCACATCTCCCACCCCAGCAGAAATGTTAAGAGCATAAGGAGCACTGCAACCAAGGACAGTGCTCCACAGAAACAATGGAGCTTCCCGAGATGTTAAGTTCAAAGATTCTCTGCATCACCGAAAAAAAGAAATCATGTCACAGCTACCTCAGGTCAATTATTTTTTTTTAAAAAGTGTTTCATTAATAATAGACACGGTAATTTTAAATCTGGACTTTCAGTAAGAGCACCATAATTCTTCCCGTTTCATGGCTGCTGTATCTCCCTGAAGGATTACAGAAGGATCCCATGACAAGGTCTAAGCTAACATCCCATTGCTAGCGGGGCTTGAGAAATGCATTAGAAGAGTCTTCAAAGCCCCGTATCCATTAAACTTTGCCGCCCCAGGGGAGAAACTAAAAGCAAATCTGGAATAAGTAAAGGGCATAAATTTAGCAAGAGTGGGATCGCTTGAACGCATTTAGGGGCCTGCGGCCCAAGGAGAATTTTTTGTGCAGTCTTAACCAAAGATTAGCTGGCCGTAATAAGACAAATGAAAAATCAGTTTTATTGTTCTGCCCCGCTGTTCAACCCATTAAATAATCTTATCAAGGCTATTGCCTAAGTGCTGCTGTGACATAATTAAACAGCAGGCTATCTAGTTCTACAGAAATCAATAGAAACATTAGCATTAATTTCTCTCTTTTATATAAGCTACTTTTGTACTTGGCTTGTCTGTGTGGAGTTACGCTTCGAGAGGCTAAAAAGGAGTCCGATTCAAACTGAGCATTCATTCCTAACATCTCAGTGGATAAATGCTCACAATTACAACCTAACCTCAAAAGCATCAGTGTGTTATATGCAAAGGCAATTGTTTCAGTTTAATTACATAGGACAAAGGGGAGGGGAGTAACTGCATGGGAAAAAAGACTCAGATTTGTATAGAACGAAGTTTGAGTCCAGTTGCACCTTTAAGACCAACAAAGTGTAATTCTGGGTACAAGCTTATACCCAGAATTAAACTTTGTTGGCCTTAAAGGCGCAACTGGACTCAAACTTTGTTCTCTTGCTTCAGACCAACAAGGTTATCTATTATGTATCATAGTTCTCACTAGGGTACGAGACTCGAGCTTGAAGCATTCTTCCATTACTCTCCAGGATCCCGATGCCTACATTCTGATTGGCCGTTCTCTTAGAACTGGCCAATCAGGACATAAGGAATTTCTTCTAGGAAATGCAAATGACGGATTCTGGAGAGGCCAATAGACGGGATTGCCGCCAACTAAAGGGAGCACCTACAGTGTATATACTGAATTTATCTCAGTACACAGTGTATATATTGAGTTGTGTTGCCAGTGTTGTTTGTGACTGTTCTTTTTCAATAAATTGTTACTGCTTACCTTAAGCTGACTGAACTCACTTCACAATATTATCCATGTGAATCAAATCTGCATAGAATATGGTGCCATTTTTTACATAACATTGTAAACATAGTCATCACCCTAAGCAGGAATCCATGCTCAGGCAAATAATTAAAAGGGTTGAAACCAAAGCAACTACTTGGGGTACAACAGTTCTCACATACTCATACTCCCAGTGCAGAAGAATCACAGATGCTTTTAAAAACCCAGTGAAGGGGAAGTGGACTAGTGGTGGAAGCAGAGTGGGAAAATTTCCAGAAATTTTAAAGTGGGTGTATGGGGGGCAGAGGAATAAAAAATCCCAGGAGGAAAAACAGTTTTCCTCACATGGCCTCAAAACTGCTAGAAATGTTACATCTCTACTCCCCCGCCCTGGTCATCTGTGCTCTGATCTGAACTCTGACCTTTGGCATAGTGCTTTTAAGTAGAAGTAGAAATGTCAAGGAATCTATCAATGATCTTTAAAGGGAAATGGCAGACTTGTGGGGGGGGGGCGGGGGAGGACTGAATGGAGTCAGAGTATAATGGGTGAAATTTTAAATCCACTTCCCCTCCTCCCCATGCTGTTTCTGTAGTTAAAATTAATGCTCCACTCTCCTCCCCACATTAGCTCTGACGAGGAAAAAAGGACATTATTTCAACAGCCCAGGGAAGAATATCGTTCCAGGAGATAATATAGAAGAGGGAAGGAAAGACTGACTCAGTCAAGTACCATGGCCCTACACTGGATACTCCCAATCTCAGGTGCTAGGTAAAAATCTTCCAGAAACAGCTGTATGAAAATCTAGAGACATTTTGTTGAAAAGAAAGAGCAAGGAAAGGTACCAGCTGTGTGTGTGTGTGTGAGAGAGAGAGAGAGAGAGAGAGAGAGAGAGAGAGAATGTTAGTCTACAGAATAAAGCAATAGAACAAAGTTAAGAGTCCAAAGTTAAGGCACCATGTTGCAGATTCATGTAGTTGGGGAACAAAGGGCCCTCTAAGTAAGGGTGCCAGGTAACTCTGGTAATTGACTGGGGAAGGGGGCACTTACTAGAAGTCAGGGAGACCTATACCAGTGTTTCAGCACTGTTGCTGGCTACACAGCAACGTCACATCTGGCACACACCAGAAGAGACAAAAATCACCTTGCTAGAGATGTGGGGATGCTCTGGTGTAGTGGTTAAGTATGTGGACTCTTATCTGGGAGAACCGGGTTTGATTCCCCACTCCTTCACATGCAGCTGCTGGAATGGCCCTGGGTCAGCCATAGCTATCACAGGAGTTGTCCTTGAAAGGGCAGCTGCTGTGAGAGCCCTCTCAGCCTCACCCACTTCACAGGGTGTCTGTTATGAAGGGTGAAGATATAGGAGATTGTAAGCCACTCTGAGTCTCTGATTCAGAGAGAAGGGCGGGGTATATCTGTTGTCCCAACCCTATGGTAGAAGCCATTTTTACCACAGAGTTTTTGCCCAAATACCAGAGTGTCCCCACGTTGCTAATGACCTGATGACATCACTTCTGATGCACACCAAAAGTGACATAGTTATCTTACTGGTGATGACACTGAGACACCAACGCAGACTTTCCCCACTGCCAGTAAGTCCCCTAGCTGGCCAGCTGATCCCAGACAGGCTGGAGACTGTCCATTTATAACCCTGTCCCATTAAACAAAGGGGAGGCAATAAAAGTCTACTTTTGTTTATACCTAGAGGTTGAGGGAAACTGACCTTAACAAAAATCAAACCCACAGGCTACGGGAGGGCAAAACGTACGGCCCCATGAGTCATACCTGGCTACTGAGATGCTACCTGCCCTTCAGTTGCCAACCCAGAGGCAAAATATTGAGTGGGAAGTAAACAGTGTGTGTAATAACAAAGTGCTGTTGGCATTTGGGGAGCTTTGCTTGCTTGCTAAATAATCCTGTGGCCACATTCCTATTCAGTCAGGAAGGAAAGCTGTATCATCACAGTGTACAGCCAAGCATGTCCCCCACATATAATACTAGGGCCCAAATCATGTCACAGTCCATCTATGGGCATCCCCTACTGAAAGGAAGGAAGCTTTTGAACCACACAAGTAAACACATCAATTTGAATCACAGCGCCAAGTTCAACTGCTGCAGCCAATCAGATGGAGAAACCTGAGCACCGGCACATCAAAGAAAGGAATGAAAGAAAGGAATCTGGGAATTCCCCCTCATTCAAAATGTGTTTGAAGCCGACCAAAAAAAGAGGGGAAGAGAAAGGGGGAAATCCCAGTACACAACTGTAGAAGCAGATCCTTGAGTTTTACCGGGATTAATGAAAATATAAAACTGATAAACTTCCATTTTTCTCTCTCGAAAAGCCAAACAATAATTTTTATTTCTGCATTTGCCTGTTGAGGGGTAGCCTGACAGCCAGAGGGCTTAGCTGGGGGGAGGGAGGGGGCTCTGATTAGCAGATCTGACTCTGAAGTTCTGTGGCCCCGCAAGAGCTACACAGAGGGCCAAAAGAGATGTGACAGGAGCCATGGGGGGAACCTGTGCTCACCAGTGCCATTTAAAAATTAAAAGGGGGCTGTTTGGGCAGTTTAAATGGTATGGGGTGGGGTGGGGTGGGGGACAAGATTGCCTATTGCTAAAGTATTACAGGCCCTCATGGCAACTTTTAAAATGGGATCGGTAGCCATGGGTTAGCTCCATGGCCAACATCATGTCAAGTCTGGGGCAGAGGCTCAAATCTAAAGAGGTCTCCCTCCTATTTTCAATGCTACAGGCACATTCTTTTTCTCGTTCTCATTAATTTAGATGCCTTTGTGGGGATTCCCACTGCCATACAAGAAAAGAAAGGAGGAGTCACGGAAGAGGAACAATGTAGACAAACAACAAACAAAAACCGTGACCAGAAGTATGCCAAAATAAACAATTTATACAAAACCATTAAGTGTTTAAGGAGTTCTTAACAGCAGTAACAATACAGGTCAAATAATAGTCCAGAATGGGGAAGGCAATGGCAAACCACCCCATAAAAAGTCTGCACAGAAAACGTCCTGATGTGACGTCACCCCATGGGTCGGTAAGGACAGGTTTCTTACCTGTAACTGGTGATCTTCGAGTGGTCATCTGTGCAATCACACATATGGGTAATCCGCAGGATTGGCCCCGACCTCGGAGAGTTCAAAGCAATCTTGATCGTAGATCTGGCGCGCCTCCCACTTGTCCTGGGAGGAGACAGCTACTGCGCATGCCTGGACAAGGGGGAGGTGCTTAGCCACTCAGTTTCTTCCCGCCGCCGGATAGGTGGAAATAACTGTGCTTACTAGCTTCCAGCAGCGGGGAAGGCTGGGTGGGTCTGTGTGATTGCACAGATGACCACTCGAAGATCACCAGTTACAGGTAAGAAACCTGTCCATCTTCTTCGTGGTCTCTGTGCATTCACACATATGGGTGATTAGCGAGCCATTTCTTCGGAGGTGGGTGCTGGACCTGTAAGAACATGAAGGGTTAGAGCGTAACGTAATGATAGTGGTACTCACAGTGGTTAGTCGAAGATCGATCGTAGCACTGCTTGTCCGAAGGAGGCATCTCGCCGGGCACGGACGTCGAGAGCGTAGTGCGAGGCGAAGGTAGATGTGGAGGACCAGACGGCTGCAGCGCATATGTCCTCTATAGGGATGCCTTTCATGAAGGCAGACGAGGTAGCCACGGCTCTGGTTGAGTGGGCTCGTATATGTTGAGGGATTGGTTGTTTTGCCAGCTGGTAACAGAGTTCGATGGCAGCAACAATCCATTTGGAGAGTCTCTGAGTAGATATTCTGCTGCCCTTATTATGGGTAGCGTAGGTGACAAAGAGTCTAGGGTCTTTACGGATTTGGCGGGTTCTGTCTATGTAGAAGGCTAGGGCTCTCCGTGCATCCAGGTTGTGGAGTGCCCTTTGTCCCGCGTCCGCGGGGTGCTGGAAGAAGGCTGGTATAGTGGACTGTCTTCCTAGGTGAAAGGTAGAGACGACCTTGGGTAGGAAGGTCGGGTCAGGTCGGAGGACCACCGTACTGTTATGAAATATCGTATACGGTGGGTCTGCTCTGAATGCGCAGATGTCACTGGCCCTCTTGCCTGTGGTGAGGGCCGTAAGTAGTGCCGTCTTCCATGACAGCAGGTGTAGTGGGATGGAGGCCATGGGCTCGAAGGGTGGTTTCATGAGTTGGCTCAGGACTAGGGACAGGCTCCAGGTGGGTAGAACTTGTTTGATTGGTGGGTGTAGGCGAATGATGCCCTTGAGGAAAGCTCTGGTCGCGTGGTGAGAGAATACCGTTGTGCCATCGATGCGGGGGTGGAAGGCAGAGATGGCTGCCAGGTGTACCTTCAGGGAAGAATACGACAGACCCGCTCTGGAGAGCGTTAGGGTGTAAGTTAGTACCTGAGGTATAGTGGCGAGGTTGGGGTCGAAGTTGTGCTGTGAGGCATAGTGTGAGAAGCGTTTCCACTTAAATAGATAGGATTTCCTAGTAGATGGTTTTCTGGAGTTCACTAGGACCTGACGGACCTCCGGAGGGAAGTCTAGAAACTGATTCTCCAGGCTGTTAATTTGAGCGATGCCGGGTTGTGGTGAAGGACCCTGCCGCCCTGTTGAGAGAGGAGATCCCGTGTTTGAGGGAGCTGGATGAAGGTATTGTTGGACAGGAGCAGCAAGGTCGTAAACCAGGGTTGGCGCGGCCACCATGGAGTTATGAGGATGCAGTTTGTGTGGTCTACCTGAATCTTCTGTAGAACTCTGGTGATAAGTGGAATGGGCGGAAAGAGGTAGTGGAGTGTTCCTTTCCAAGTTTGTATGAAGGCATCCCCCCTGGAGAGGTGGGATGGAGGACCTCTCATGTAGAAGCGGGTGCATTGGGCATTTGACGGTGAAGCAAATACATCTATCTTCGGTTGTCCGAAGATGCTGAATATCTGTCTGATGTATCGGCTGTTGATAGACCACTCGTGGTTGTTGGTGGAGTGGCGGCTCAGGGCGTCTGCCTGGGTGTTCTCGGCCCCTGGTAGGTGTACGGCCGTGAGGAAGATGCCCTGGCTTATGCTCCAATGCCACAGGGCTAGGGCTCTCTTGCAGAGTCTGACGGAGGCGGTGCCGCCCTGCCTGTTGATGTAAAAGACTGTGGCGATGTTGTCGGAGGTGATCTGGACGTGCTGGTTCCTTAGCGATGGGAGGAAGGACCGCAAAGCCTTGTGCACTGCGATGAGCTCCAGGCAGTTTATGTGGAGAGAGCGTTCGTAGTCTGTCCACTGGCCCTGCACCGTGAGGTCTTCCAAGTGGGCTCCCCATCCCCAGTTGGAGGCATCTGTGGTTACAATCACCGAGGGCGGTGTCTGCTTGAATGGCATGCCCTTGTAGAGGTGACGTTCCTTGGTCCACCATTTGAGGGATGGTACAATGTGTAGTGGAAGGGTGAGCAGTGTGGATTGATGTTGTGTGTGAGGGCGGAAAGTTCTTACGAACCACATTTGGAGGGGACGCATGTGCAGCTTCGCAAACCGCAGAACTGCTGTGGTTGCTGCCATGAGGCCTAGCATTCTCTGGAAGGTGAGCGCTGTTTGGGAGCGCTGGGCGATGATAGTGTTGGCCAGTGACATTATGGCGAGTGCCCTGTCCTGAGGTAGGAAAGCCGTTTGCGAGAGCGTGGAGATGTCTGCTCCTATGAATTGGATCCTCTGGGTAGGGACTAGTTTGGATTTTGAGAGGTTGACTAGGAGGCCTAAGGTGGCCAGGGTGGAGAGGGTGGTCGAGACGTCCAGTTGTAGTTGCTCCCTGGAATGGGCGACGATCAGCCAGTCGTCTATGTACGGGAAGATTGATATCTGCTGCTGGCGTAATGTGGCTGCTACTACTGCCATGCACTTGGTGAAGACCCTTGGTGCTGTGGAGAGACCGAAGGGAAGGGAGCAGAACTGGAAGTGCTGCTTCCCTATGGCGAACCTGAGGAATCTTCTGTGATGATGGTTGATTGTAATGTGGAAGTAGGCGTCCTGGAGGTCTATGGACGCCATCCATGCTCGTTCTGGGATGAGCGGGAGGATTGCCTGAAGCGTGACCATACGGAATTTCTTGTAGGTTATGTGTAGGTTGAGTTTGCGGAGGTCGAGAATGGGTCGGAGTCCTCCGTCCTTTTTTGGCACCAGGAAGTACCGGGAGTAGAAGCCGGTGCGATGGTATTGGGGTGGGACTGGTTCTATCGCGCCTTTGTCCAGCAGAGACGCGATTTCCGTCTGCAGGGGTGCGGACGGGGGTGTGGTGAGGAACCGGTGGTGCTTTGGAGTGGACGTAAACTCTATTAGGTAGCCTCTTTGAATGATGGCGAGGACCCAGGCGTCCGATGTTATGGTCCTCCAGGCAGTGTAGAATGGTTGTAGTCGTGTTGATGGGTTTGGCTGATGGAGGGAGACTGGACGGCTCGGGGCAGGGAGGTCAGAGAGACGGTTTGGGTGTGGTTGAAGGTTTCTTGGTTGTTTGGCGTCTGTGTTGAAAGGAAGGTTTGGACTGCGGTGGTTTGCGCTTCCATGGTTCCTGTTGCCGTGGGGATCTGTTCCCTTTGTATTGGTTGGACCTCCAGTTCCTTTGTCGATTGGTTTGGGTCAGAGGTTGGGAGACTCCCAGTCGTCTTGCCCTCTTCCTGCCATCGTCTACAGATGTGAGGATGTCATCTGTAGAGGAGCTAAACAGGCCAAGGCCATCAAAGGGCAAATCTTCAACTTTGTATTTGATGTCTGGTTGGAGGGAGGAGGACCTGAGCCACGCGTGTCTGCGGAGTGCTATGGCTGAGGCCAAGGTTCTGGAGGAACACTGTGCAGCGTGACGGGCAGTGTTGATTTGCTGTTTGGTTACTCTGGCCATCTCCTGCAGGGTGGTGGTGGCTGACTTTTGGGATGCCTCGGGCAGGGATGGTACCAATGCGGCGAGGGAGGTGGTCAGGTTGTGGGTGTATGCGGAGAAGCATGCCATGTAGTTGAGGATTTTGGTTGTGGCTGTAGTGAGGGCGTAAATCTTTCTTCCGATCGTGTCGAGTTTTTTGCCCTCCCGTTCTGGTGGTACCGGGTGTCTAGTCTGCTTCGACTTCGAGGACGAATGTACAATGATCGAGTTCGGAGCCGGGTGGGTGAACAGGAACTTGGAATCAGGTGCGTGTATCTTGTACAGCGCTTCAACCCTCTTGGATGTTGGCGGTACCGATGCCGGTTTGTCCCATGCTTCTTTGAGTGTTTCTAGTAGAACGGGGAGCATTGGGAGAGAAGAGCTGGATGGAAGATCCGCGTGGACTAGATCAAAAACGACGTCCGAGACTCTGGGAGCGTCTGTATTGAGCTTTAGATTTAGCGAGCTTGCCATGTTTGCTACAAGGTCGAGGTAGGATCTTGGGCCTTCAGACGGTGATAAGTCTGCTGGCTTGGCTATGTCGGAGTCTGGGGATTGTAGGTCCGAACCCGAAGAGTGGTCGGAGTCGGAGAGTTCCTCCTCGGATCCGTCGTCGGTTCCTTGAGGTAGGTCGGGCTGAGGTGTTGTCTTGGGAGCCGTGTGTAGGGATTCTAGTGGTGACGGGAGCTTCGGTTCGGCGCCGAGGTCCGTAGGGTCGTCATGGTGGTGAAGCGATTCGATCGATGCAGTTTGGAGTCTGTGTGTGCGATCTCGGTAGCGCGGAGACTCTTGGTAGCTGTGGTAATGGCGATCGTGGGATGGTGATCGTCGGTGCCGTCTTCGGTGCCGTGGGGATGGAGACCTAGATCTCGATGGAGAGTAATAGTAGTGTCTCCCCCTGCGGTGGCTGCGAGAGCGTCGGCGGCTGCGGGACCTGGTGCGGCGGCGACTGCGGGACCTGGTGCGGCGGCGACTGCGGGACCTGGTACGTCGGCGACTGCGGGACCTGGTGTGTCGGCGACTGCGGGACCTGGTGCGTCTGCGACTGTGAGATCGAGGTCTAGTCAGGGGATCTCTCGGGGTCGAGGGTTCTCTGGTGAGCGCGTGGGCGTCTATCGGCTGTGAGAGATCTATGAATTTAGTGGGGTCGAGAGTGTGGGTCCTAACGGATGTGGTAGAGTGCGTATCCAGCAGCTGGTCTGGTGGGGAATTCGGAATGGACGGCGACTTTGATGAGATGCGGATGATTTCCAACGGAGTGATTGACGGTGTTGCCGTCGACTTCGACGTCGGAGTCTTCGGCATCGATCCGGAGGCAGTGGCGGTCGGGTTCGGGGCCTTCGGTTTGGTGGTCGGGTTCGAGGCCGAGTCGAGAGGGCGGGTCTTATGCTTTTTTGAGCTAGTGCTACCCGTCGGGTCCGAGTGGGCGGAATCGGAGCGGCGGCGCTTTTTGGGGTCGTCCGACTTCTTAGAGTGCTTGCCGGTCTTAGGCTTACAGGGAGTCTGTGCCACGGAAGCTGCCGACTGCGCCTCTCCCACGAGGTGTGGGGAAGATGGCGCGGGTTGTTGTTGTCCGCCACGCGGCATGGCCGGTCGGAGTGAGGTTTCCATGAGGTGGCTCTTGAGTCTCGCGGCGCGGTTCTTGCGGGCCTGTTTACCAAATTGGCTGCAGTGCACGCAGGAGTCTGGACGGTGTGCCTCTCCAAGGCAGAACAGGCAAAGAGAGTGGCCGTCGGACGAGGGGATTTTGGATGAGCAGCTGGTACAGCGTTTAAAGATTATCTTGTCCCTTCCTTCCATCCGCCCGGGAGGGGGGGGGGGAGGGAGGGGGAAAGTCCAGAAAGATAGTAAGAGGAGGCTTTTTTTTTTTTTTTTTTTTTATACGATACCAGGAGAAGTAGAAGATGAAGAATTGAAGCGAAGAGAAGGTAGTTGTTGGAGATTGCAATGAAGAAGTTGGAGATCAACGAGGAAGGTGCGATCCGGTCGGCGGTAAGGAAGAAACTGAGTGGCTAAGCACCTCCCCCTTGTCCAGGCATGCGCAGTAGCTGTCTCCTCCCAGGACAAGTGGGAGGCGCGCCAGATCTACGATCAAGATTGCTTTGAACTCTCCGAGGTCGGGGCCAATCCTGCGGATTACCCATATGTGTGAATGCACAGAGACCACGAAGAAGATCAACTTGGTGCTTGCACAGGGGGCTACCTTTACCTACCTTTTTATTCTACCTGTGCTTGACATTCAGTGATGAAAGGATCTGATGTCCTTTAAGGATCTTTGTTTCTTACTGGACTATCATTTCCAGTTTCTACTTCTGCTTGACTGTCTGTGATTTAAGGTTCTGACGTCCTTTAAGGATCTTCGTTTAACATTAGACTATTATTTCACCCTATTGTGGCTATTAAGAACCACTTGGGCACTTCATGATTTTGTATACATTGTTTATTTTGGCATACTTCTGGTCATGTTTTTTGTTTATTTATCTATGTTATACATATGACATGGCAACAGTCTCTAAATATTTAAAGAACCATCTGTTCTTCGCCAACTCACTCTGACATACATTTGCAAAACTAGATGCTTATGTCACAGTGCTCTTGAGTACCCATATAAAATCAAAGTGGTGTCAATGTAAACTCAGGCACTGTATACAAAGATCTGGTTTGGGGGCTGGAGGGTCAGCAAGTGCCTCCTAAAGGCATGGGAGAACTTGACACCAGTATTCCACAAGGTTTATGTGTGTTTTTTTAAAACGGCTTTCCAGCACAGACTTCAGGATTTGACTGGATTCTGGAATGCTCTGGAGGATTTTAGAATCCCGAACAACAGCTCTGTTGAGTTGGCAGTGAAAATCTGGAACTACAAGGTCCAGAACGATATTAGTGTGATTGCTCTTCTCCACCCTCAACTTCTCCCACTCTCAAGGTGGAATTAGGTGTCCTGGTTTACAACAGAGCTCGGTGACCTGAAAAAAGGCTAGAGTGGTGGTGCAGAAAACTGCAAGTGAATCTGACACAGTATGCTATAGAGCTCATTGGGAGACCTACGAGGCAGCAGCGACAGCGGCAAAGAAATCCTACTTCTCAGCTAACCCCTGCTTCAATACTCCCAGTTCAGCTGTTTAAAGTATTTTGGCACTTGCTGACTCTTGAGTCTTTACATTCTTGGGAACTAGTGATAAATTGTGAAACTTTTGCAAAGTTTGTTGCTGATAAAATCTCTCAAAAGCATTCTGATCAGGACACCAGCTGTAATATAGCTGAAACAGAAGAAATGGATCATCTGGTCCATTTATAGATCATTTATACCCAGTAACTGTGATGGATGTGGACAGGATCTTGGGATCTGTGAAGATCACTGCTTCTCCACTGGATCCTTGTCCATCCTGGTTGCTGAAATCATATTAAGGTCACGTTAATGAGTCCTGGTGTCCATCATAAATTAATCACTGACTTGGAGCACCTTTTCTCAGTCAACTAAAACCAACAGTTTTCTGTTCATTATTGTTAAAAGCCAACAACTCAGCACTAGAGAAGAATGTTGTGGCCAATTATCAGGACTTTAATTTGCCCCTTCTGGGTAAAATGATTGACAGAGCTGTTGCAGAACAACTCCGGGTCTTCCTGGATGACTACTCATCTACTGTACAGCCCTTTCAGTCTGGCTTCAAGGAAATCTATGGGATGGAGAGACGACAGAACTGATGGCTTTAGCCGGTGATCTCCATTTGAAAGGAGACAAAAGCTGAGGCTCTTTGTTGTTCTTCCTGGATTTGTTGGCAGCCTTTGATACTGTGGACCACACCATCCTGTTGAGGTATCTGAAGGCAGAGGTACAAATCAAAGGATGTGGTTTGGATTGGTTTAAATCATTCCACTGGGACCAGACTCACGTTTGCTGTTGTTTTCCTCAGCGTGAGACTTGCCCTGTGGGGTTCCACGAGGATGAGACTTATCCCCCATTTCTATTTAATCTCTGCATAAAGCTCCTAACAGAAAGCATTCATCATTTTGAAGCAGCAGTCATCAATATGCTAATGACAGCAATTTCTGTATATCTAAATTGCCAATGATGTTACAGAGGCCCTGAGCCAGTACCTAGGTGCTGTGGCTAAATGGTTAAAGGTGAACAAGTTGAAATTGAATCCTGACAAGACAGAAGTTTTGAAGGATATTGTACTTCCCACTTTTGATGGGGTTCAGCTGATACTTGCAGAAGAAGAAAGAAGAAATGAGAAGAAAAGAGAAAGAAGAGAGAAGAAGGAGAAGAAAAAGAGGAAGAGGAAGAAGGAAAGGAAGAGAGGACTTTACTTGGAGTCTCAGAGTGGCTTACAATCTCTTTTCCTTTCCTCTCCCCACAACAGACATCGTGTAAGGTTGGTGGGGTTGAGAGAGCTCTTTCGAGGACTGCTCTTGAGAGAACAGCTCTGAGAGAACTTGTGACTGACCCAAGATCACACCAGCAGGTGCACATGGAGGAGAGGGGAATCAAACCCCGCTCTCCCAGATTAGAGTCTGCACTCTTAACCACTACACCAAACTGACACCCTTTGGGAATACACTGGATCCTGCTTTATTCCTGAAGAGGCAAGTTAATGCAGCTGCAAAAAAAGTACTTTCTTCCACTTTCATTTAGTTCTTTACTTTGAGCTGGCCACATGGATCCATGCTGTGGTAATCCTGAAGCTAGATTACTGTAATGCACTCTACATGGGTCTGCCCTTTACGCCAACTCACCAGCTGATGCAGCTCAGTTATTATTGGAATTGCAGCTTTGCTATGTTGCAAATTTGGTGCCTCAAAAAACAGCCACCCAGACCCTCAGATACCCCCAGATAGATTTCCCATTGAGTATAAAAAAACCTGCATCTGAATACCACAGCGGAACTGGGAATACTTGGGAAATACCGATTTTATTTTTTTGCACCCTCCTGCTTGTCTGGCCCATCCATGTCATGGCCGTCTAATGGTGCCAACATGCAAATAGGTACAAATAACAATGGCTTTTGCCCCAGCTTCCTCTGTTATGGCCTCCAACTTGTGGAATGGCTTGCTTCAGGTGAGGGGGGCCTGTTGTATAATGGAATGGCCATTAGGGTGCTTTCATAAGGATATGGGAAAGTAGTCTATTGCACTGTTTACTGTTTTTGCTTGCTTTCAGTGCCTCATCTTTGTGATCCATTTTCTGCATTGTTTATGACACGCCATGTCTTAATGTGTGTTTGTCTGCATCGTCTCCTGATTTTGTAATCCTATTCCATTGTTCATCGGCTGGTTTACATATGCTGTCTGACTGCATTGCTTTTATATTTTGTTCTCTGCCCTGAATCTCAACAAGAAAGGCAGGCTCTAAATGAAACCTATAAATAATCAAATAAACAAGTAGCAGAAAATATACAGGTTATCTGGTAAAGTTTGCTGTGCTACAAATTCTCCATCATACAAACTATGTATACCTAGCCCCAGGGTGGCCAAACTGTGGCTCGGAAGCCACATGTGGCTCTTTCACACACAATGTGTGGCTCTTGAAGCCCCCACCAGAGAAGGCATTTGTCTCTTTAAACCACTTCTTCAAGCCATGCCAGCAAGTGCCTTGGAGAATGCATTTAAAGTCCAAGTTGCTTTCTTTCCACCTCTTTCTCTTCCTCCCCACCTATTTTCCTTCCTTCTCTCAGACATCTGACGTTCATGTCTGGTGGCTCTCACACATCTGACATTTATGTGGCTCTTACATTAAGCAAGGTTGGCCACCCCTGACCTAGCCTCTTGGGAAGATGTGTGTTTTTAAATCGTTATAATCAGAGCGGACATTACTCATTGTGCTTTCAAAATCTCCTCTGGGTTTCTTGAGCAGTGTTATGCCTGACTATCAAGGAGACTTATAGCCCTGTTCAGCCAGTGTGACCAATCCCTACACGGAAATAGTAACACATTAAATCTGTTGTCAGACGTGGCTGTTAATGTGCATTGCTATTAGCAATACAATCCATGTTCCATATTCAGAACAAGAATTTGCATTTATGATGGAACAGAAGCTCAAAACATTAGGTGTCATTTTCCTTACTGATTGAGAAATGACATGTTGACACTTAGAAACCAACAAACCCTACAGGGACCAGCTAATGAAACTCAACATATTCAAAGTACAATATAGAAGCATGAATGGCAAAAGGCCAAAGTAATACTGAGAAAATTACACCCACACCCACAAAATTAACATGACAATTTTTGTAACTTCAGCCTTGCTCCCTCCCATGGTTGAGACTAACAGTCCAGACTTTACATTACCTTGAAAGTTGGTTTGGTTGAAATCTGCATATGTATCAGTAAACCTAAATCGTATTTGTAATCCAGAAGGCTCACAAATTTAAACAGAACCTTGCTGAATCAGACAGCATCTTGGCACACAAAACAGATTAATGGTGTTACCAGAAATCAAGGAGACAAAGTAAACCATCGCTGGACCAGATTTCTATTTCAAGTTCCTTCTTGCGGGATCAAAGTTGAGTCTGAACATAAACCTCAAGCTCCTTGGCCAAAATGATCCTAATTAAAACCCAATATAGCCCTATAGTCTACTAAGAAATACTCCCCACCATCTGTATGGGAGAAGATATGTATGAAATACATGCACTATCATGAAAGAATACACAACAGTTTTCAATAGGTAGCCGTGTTAGAATTTTGTAACAATTGTTAGAATTCCTCTGTTAAAACCGCAAGATTCAAGTCCAGTAGTACCATAAAAACCAACATTATTTCCAGGTTATTTGAGAGTTAAAGGTACCTAATGGAAAGAGGTTTGACTTTCAAAAGCTTATACCCTGGAAGTCTTGTTGATCTTGAAGGTACTACAAGACTTGAATCTTGCACCTGAAAGAAGAGTCATTTATACACTCACAAGAACACAGCGTTGACCATGGCTTTCTTTTAAGATTCAAGCTTTTCAGCAAGTCTCTTGAACTCTTTGAAATCAGCCTGTGAGCCATCACCCATCTCTAACAAATGAAGAGGATTTCACCAGTCAGGAGGCTGGAACAAGCAAGGTGATAATCCCATACCCCCAGGTAAAGACTTCTGGGGTACGTTTGATCATTGGTCTGAGCAGCTCTGGGACTCTTGTTCTTGGTAGTTTCCTTCTTGGTGACAAAAGCAAGACTGCCCCCTCCTCCAGATCTTGCATACATTTCTCAGTACTCCATTCCATATATCACAAAAAAAGGTTGCGACGCAGGATCTGAAATTCTCTGTGCATCCAACATAATCACACGATGCTCTCAGGAAAGCTGGGAAAGGCCCTGCTCCCACCACACTGGGGATGGAACTTATGTTGATGAGAAGTGCCATCAAGTCGCAGCATGACTTATGATGATGGGGTTTTCAAGGCAAGAGACTAGCAGAGGTGGTTCGCCATTGTTTGTTTCTGCACAGCAAACCCTACTTGGTGGTCTCCCATCCAAGCACTAACCAGGGCTGACCCTGCTTAGTTTCCAAGATCTGATGAGATCAGGCTAGCCCAGAACATGCAGGGCAAGGCATAAAAAACCTGAAAAAGTTCTGGCATCCTTACCTGTCATAATCCTCTGGGCTTCATATGGTTCCATATAGCCAGTGTTTTCTCCTTTGCCTGTCTTGTTTCCCTCACTTTTGGCATCAAATGGGTCAGAGTAATCATCTGCTATTAGGACCTGAAAAGAGGAGGAGGGGGAGAGGAAAAAGAAATGACACTCTTTTAGTTGAAGAGGCTCCTGCGAGGGACTTTCCAGTTACTTAACACACTGGAGCAGCTTCTCGAGTTCAAAATTAAAGGGTTTATAAGGACAGCTACACTGCTAACAAGACTCAGGCCAGAGGGCTTCAGTTTAGGGAAGAGAAGATACTCTCCTGCTTTTTGCCCTCACAGCTTTGTATTTGCATCTGTTTATTTACTCTATGACCCACCAAGGTGTTGAAGTTCTCACGCATCTGACATGTTTTGATTAGAGCTTTTTTTGTAGCAGGAATTCCTTTGCATGTTAGGCCACATCCTCTGATGTAGCCAGTCCTCCAAGAGCTTACGGGGCTCTTCTTACAGGGTCTACTATAAGTTCCAGAAGGATTGGCTACATCAGGGGTATGTGGCCTAATATGCAAAGGAGCTCCTGCCACACAAAAAAGCCCTGGTTTTGACCAATTTAAAGGTAGGCTCAAAAGAATGCACAACTCACCTCAGTAGTTTCTGTAACAGAACAAAAAGGCATACACACACACCCCTTTCCAGCTTTGGACTGAAACCCATTTCTAGAGGCACATAGGCGGAGGACAGATGTTAACTACAAACTAGGTTTTGCTTAATGAGAGCAATACTTAGGATGTCTTTCGGCTTTCACCACTCCCAAGTGTTCTTTCTGTTCTGCGTAATTCAGAGACTGAACTCTTCCCACATTCCCCACACTGCTGTTTTGTTATGACTGAAACACAACCTAAACTAACCAACAGAAACAACAACAATTTAAGAAGTTGGCTCAGAGCGTCTCACCTCAAATAAGCAAAAGCTCCCCAGAATTTAGGAGTTAGAGTGGTAAAGACACTTCAGGTATAAAGGAGGGATCAGTAACTAAATCTAAAATGGGCCAGCTCCTTTCTCCCCAATAATTGGCTACATCCAACTTGCTGTTTCCAAGGATTTTATTGACCTAAAGGCTTCTGGATCACAGCTGACCTTTCTATTATGAGTACAAGAAGTCCTCAGGCTTGCACCACACTCTTTGTGAAATTTAAGACTGAAGATGTACAGCTATGCAGGAAACTGTAACTTGTTGCAGTTTGTGAAATGCAAACTATGCTTGATTTTCCGGCTACCAACATGCAACACGTGGCTCTTTCCCCCATCAAATTAGTTGATGCTGGCTGAGAAGAGGGCCTTCCCCAATATAGCCCTCAGGCTCTGGAGTACTTCATTTATTGAGGCAAGAAGATATCCCTCTTTGTCTATTTTTGTTCCAGTTCAGAAAAGTTTCACAGATTCCACCCCCCAAAGTGGAAGGTCGCTTTCAGCGCTTGGGAAAAAGTGAAACAGGGTTGCCATCTTCCAGAAGATCACCTAGAATTACAGTTGCTCTACAGACTACAAAGATCACTTCTCCTGGAGAAAACGGATGCTTCTGAGGGTGGGTTCTGTGCCATCACCCCTTGCTGACATCCCTCCCCTCCCCAAACCCCTACCATCTCGAAGGCTGGGTCCAGATCAGTATAAGCCACCTCAGGGACACCCCACAACCAGACCAAAAAGTGTGTTCAAACATGCACATCTGGATCCTACCCTGCTCCCGCACTCACCCCATCCTTACCCATCGTCCTGCTGCTTCAAAAAGCATACAGTGCCCCAGGCAGGCTCTCTGCCCAGTGCACCCCTGCCACCGCCTCATACCCCCCCTCCACCACGTCCCATCACATGCGCCCCTCCCCAGCTCACCGCGACTAGGTTGGGCCCTACTGGCTTCGAGGCAACCGCACATTTTTTGAAGCCAGTGCAGGAGGAGGCTTCTTCCCCCTCCTTTCTGGAACTGGAAGTGAGGGAGAGCGAAGCTTCATCCAGTGCTGGCCTCAAAAAACGTGTGGTTGCCTTGAAGCTGGTAGGCCCCAGCCTCTTTGCGGTGAGCTGGGGTGGGGGAAGTGGTGGCAGCGGCAGTAGGAGCAGCGGGGGGCGGGGAGAGGGGCAACCAGGCTGTTGTCTTGGGCACCGGGGGGGAGCCCAATTTAGCGTGCCCCCTCCTGGCACCCTAGGAAACTGCCTAGTTTGCCTAGCGGGAGAGCCAGCCCTGGTAGTAGCAAATTGGCAGCAAATCAGTGAGGTGCTTCCAAGAAGTCTTTCCTGGCCATCTGAACAGCCAGGGAGAAACCGGGAAGCAGTGGTCAAGCGCATGAGTGGTGTGACCACTCCTCCAGGGTGTGTGCGGTGCATCCCCGTTCCAGCAGGGGGCTGCAAGCTACCTGACTGCCCTGGGCCCCTCTCTTTTCACCGACTTACTTCCAGGATGGGAGGCTGCCGTCCCAAGCTAGCTGTCTGGACCCAGCCTCAGTAACCACCCCCAAAACCCCCAGGAATTCCAACTTGGAGATTGACAAGCCTATCCAGAAATATTTTTTAGGTTAATTTACTGCCTGTTAATCTAGTGTAGATGACTGGGGAAGGCAAACCACCCTGTAAAAAGTCTGCCATGAAAACATTGTGAAAACACCATCACCCCAGAGTTGAAAACTACTGGTACTTGCACCTTTACCTTTAATCTATCATTACTCAGGATCTGCTAGTTGGGAGTGGGTAAAATCATGTGTACAAGTCTGAATCTCATCAACCACAGTTACCATTACCCTTTTGCAATATCACGGAATAGGGAGCCCCGTGGCGCAGAGTGGTAAAGCTGAAGTACTGCAGTCCTAAGCTCTGCTCATGACCTGAGCTCGATCCCGGCGGAAGCTGGGTTCAAGTAGCAGGCTCAAGGTTGACTCAGCCTTCCATCCTTCCGAGGTTGGTAAAATGAGGACCCAGCTTGCTGGGGGGAAAGTGTAGATGACTGGGGAAGGCAATGGCAAAACCACCCCATAAAAGTGTCTGCCGTGAAAACGTCGTGATGCGACGTCACCCCAAAGTTGGAAATGACTGGTGCTTGCACAGGGGGACTACCTTTACCTTTTTAGAAAGGATAATATGATTTAACTATGGCAAGATTATGGCCCAGTCCTAAACTCTGCTCATGACCTGAGCTCGATCCTGGCAGAAGCTGGGTTCAGGTAGCAGGCTCCAGGTTGACTCAGCCTTCCATCCTTCCGAGGTCAGTAAAATGAGTACCCAGCTTGCTGGGGGGGAAAGCGTAAATAACTGGGGCAGGCAGTGGCAAACCACCCTGTAAAACAGTCTGCCATGAAAACGTGATGTGACGTCACCCTAGAGTCGAAAATGATTGGTGCTTGCACAGAGGACTACCTTTACCTTTTCACTGTCATGATGCTGCTGTACATAGACTCCACCCTTTCCCGTTGTATATGTATGTATGAATGTGTGCACACAAGGGCATGCTCATTGTGCCTGCTTCGGCGGGGAGGGTGGGATATAAGTACGAAGAATAAATAATATATAAATAAATTGTGCACACAGATGCCAGTTTAGGACACCTTTCTTTCAATGCATCTGATAATGCGAGATTCATCCCAAGAGACCACAGTGAACCAGAGTCTAAAAGGTGCCTCAGGGCTGATACATTTACTGTGATTATTCGTCAATATCTCAGTGCATTGCTACTGCTGACTAAATTGCTAAAGCTCCTTTTAAAATATTTATGTCTATTTTAAATCTAGTTTGACCCATTAAATTTCAAGCGCTAAAAGCGGTAATGAAATATGCCATACTGGAGGCAGCAGGGTGGTGGTGGGAGAAACTCCTCGCATGACACACCTTGCAGTTGGTTTTGGTTAGAAAAACCATTACACCCAGCTCTGCCGCACATTTCAAAATAAGAACATAAGAACGTAAGAGAAACCATGCTGGATCAAGCCAATGGCCCATCCACAACACTCTGTGTCAGACAGTGGCCAAAAACCCAGGTGCTATCAGGAGGCCCATCAGTGGGGCCAGGACACTAGAAGCCCTCCCACTGTTGCCCCCCCCCCCAAACACCAAGAATACAGAGCATCACTGCCCCAGACAGAGAGTTCCATCAGTACACTGTGGCTAGCCACTGATAGACCTCTGCTCCATATGTTTATCCAATCCCCTCTTGAAGCTTGCTATACTTGTAGCCGCCGCCACCTCCTGTGGCAGCAAATGTTTCCCCAAGTTTGCCTTAAATAATTCTTTAAAAACTAGCTCACGCTCAATGACAGGATGATGTGCTGTGAGACTGCTAACTGATACATACATTGTTGAAGTGCAAGAAAAACACGTAAAAATACCCTGTCCAGCCCTGCGCACAGAGCTTGAGGATTTGGCAAAACCCACAGAAAATCACCCTCTAAAAAGGGGGCAAAGCAGATGACTGAAATCTTAAATAAAAACTATCGAAGTATGTTGGTTACATTTGCTAGCGGCAGAACTGGAAGCAGCAGTTTTCATCAGCTAATGATTAAGCTTTGAACTGTGCATTTTTAAGAGCCTCACATAGGTCGTTTTCGCACTCACCTTAATCAGCAGCGACGACCCTCTTCACCACGCAGGATCTGTGCGGATTTCGCACTAATTGCCGTGGAGCACCCAGAAGAGCCGGAAAGTCCCGGCGCTTTTGCAGCGCAAACGGAAACTGGTTTTTGGCGGTTTCCGTTTGCGCTGCAAAAGCGCCGGGACTTTCCGGCTCTTCTGGGTGCTCCGCGGCAATTAGTGCGAAATCCGCGCAGATCCTGCGCGGTGAAGAGGGTCGTCGCTGCTGATTAAGGTGAGTGCGAAAACGACCATAGAGAAGGACTTTTAACCAAACCAGATCTTGAACTGAAGAACTCTAATTCAGCCCTGTTAAGTAGGCTGGGAAAGAGAATTTAGTCTGAACACACTCCCCAATATTCTGTATCTGACATAGCTGATCCTTCCTATAAATACTCCCTAATATTCCTATGAATACTTCTCAATATTCCTATGAATACTCCCCAATATTCTGTATCTGACATAGCTAATCTTTCCTATGAATCAGTATTCAAATCTTTGTGGAAGTTAGCCCGGGACAGCGATTCTAAGACTTCATCCACATATAGGGTTGCCAGGCCCTTCCAAATCCCCAGCCAGGGACTTTGGGGGGCGTTCCATAAGGGGGCGGGACAGTCCCAGTGTGATGATGTCACATGGAAGTGATGCCATCATGTTGGGGACCAGCACCTGCACTCCAAGTTACAAATTTGTGGCTTGAATTTCAGGTGCACCCCCCCTACACACTTCTTCCTCCCCAAAACACTGAAAGCAGAGCCGGATCAACAATTAGGCCAAGTAGGCACTGGTCTGTGGGCCACCATGCCTTTAGGTTCTCCCCCCTGCTTGCAGCCCTCCCAGCCTGCACATGCAGCCAGCAACTGAGCTGCTCTTTGCCTGACTCGCCAGGTGCAGCTGCTGCTGGTGTTGTCGCCAAGTTTGCCTCTCTCTGCCTCTCCCCCACAGCTTTGTCAAAGGGGCTTTTAAGAAGATGTCTGCAGGCTGCAGCGGAGGCCATGGGTGACAGGGAGGGCACTCAGACTCTGACATAATTTGCAAGGGGCCCCCCAAGACTTCCTAGGGGCCTCTACAGGTTTTAATCCAGCACTGACTGAAAGGATCCCTTTAAATACTTTGGGGAAGAAGGAGGGATGCTGTCTCCAAACCATGAATTCACAGCTTGGAGGACATGTGTGCATGAACACATCCCCCACCCCCCCTGGCTTCTTCACAAAAGGATTTGAAGGGCCACGCGGTTCCACCAATCAGCTGAAGGGTCCTTTAAATCTTGCAGGAGGGGAGGGAGAGGTGTGTCCGCTGGTGGTTGGGTTTGGGGCAGGGCTTCCCCCCACCAGCCACCTGGCCGGCCAAGAAGAAGAAGACTGCAGATTTATACCCCGCCCTTCTCTCTGAATCAGAGACTCAGAGCGGCTTACAATCTCCTATATCTTCTCCCCCCCCCCACAACAGACACCCTGTGAGGTGGGTGGGGCTGAGAGAGATCTTGCAGCAACTGCCCTTTCAAGGACAGCTCCTGCGACAGCTATGGTTCACCCAAGCCCATTCCAGCAGCTGTAAGTGGAGGAGTGGGGAATCAAACCCGGTTCTCCCAGATAAGAGTCCACACACTTAACCACTACACCAAACTGGCTCTCTGGAGCCCCCAAAACTAGAGGAACGCTCACAAGGACCTGGGGGGTGACAACCTTATTTATACATCACAAAACCCTGTTTACTGCGGAGAAGCACAAGGATTTTGTGCCACATGTCGTGAAAGGAGTTTTGTGTCTCCCAGAGGCCCTTTTCCGTTTGTAGCCAAAGCACAACACAGGGCAAAGCTACAGCGAGAGAATTCTGTAACATGCAGATGGAACCTCAAAACCGCATTCTACAGAATCTTGAAGTTCCTTGAGAAGTTATCAGGGATTCCTCAGATTAGTTACGGCAGCCTTGCAACTTAAGTCTATGGAATTCAGCTAGTCTATGGCCCAACCCCAAGGGAACCACATGTGTTTTAGGGGACGTTCCAGTTGTTTCAGTCCAAACCAGCTGTACCCAGTCACAGATGAGCTGGTGGTTTCTGGGAGCCAAGCGAATATCAAAAACGTTCCCTGAAGGCAGAAAATTTGGAAAAGACTAACCTAGAAGATTAGATACCTATCCCAGTAAAATGACACAACGTAGTGTGCAAGCCAAGCCTGAACCACAGGGACAGAATGAGATCTTAGGCTGACCTTGCTGCAATTCATCTAGTCACTTCTTACCGAGCCTCTGCAATTCCTCCCTACTGAGACGTAGGGGACAATTCAAGAGTAATTATCGCTTCATCTCCAGAGGGGGATTTTACACCATTATTATTATTATTATTATTTTGGACTGTTCAAGTGTAAGCCAACAATGTCCATCATTCAAATGCATAATTTAAGGCGTGTTTGAGGGACTCATTAAATGCAAATCGCTAAAAAGAAAAAAAAAATGACAAGCTCCAAGTGAATGGGGAGGGAGAAGAAGGGAGGTGCCTCCCCTCCCCCCATCCTCTTCCCTCCGGCACTAAATATCTGTAATGAATGGCTTGCTATTGCAGATTTAATGGTTGACGCAAAAGGAATTGCTCCGTATCTGCCGTCTGAAGTGGGCACGGGCAGCAATCAGGGGCCCTGTCAGAGCGAGTGTCAGAAGCTGGGGGTGATTAGCTCAAAAGACAACAGTGTGCACCAGGCAGTAGTAATTTCTCTTAGTAACAAGGGCAGGTTTTATCTGCAAATACCCTGCAGCTGATTTACTTCTCTGATGATGCCTTGTCAGTTGCTGATAGATAAGTATCTCGGGCACCCCACTGCTCCCGCCGCCCCCTTACAAAGGCTGACACTGTAATAGTTGCCTTTCTTTTCTTTAAAAAAAATGACTGTGCTAAAATGACACCAGAGAGGCCCCCCCAAATTGCCTAAGATGGAGAATGTATATTTTATTTGATATATTCCCTTTCTCATTTGCCAGAAAAACCACAAAGGAGTAAATTAAACATATAAAAAGCTGTCAAACAGAATCACGGTCAAATGCTGATTTTGTTTAAGTGTGTTTGTGACGTATTCCAGAGCCAAGCGGGTGCTCAGCACTTAGACAGGGATGCTTTCTAGGAAAGGAAACACTGATATTCTTTTTTTTAAAAAAAATCAGTACCAGAAACTTCGACTGTCTGGGTTTAATGCATGCATTTTATGGCTGGTGTGAAAATATCCACTTGGCTGGATGCTTGTGAAAAAATGATTGGAAATGACCAGATGTAAAGTCTTTGAACTAGACAAAGATTGTTTTCTTCTCTTCGACTAGTAGTTTTATGTGATTGGGCACCCTGGCTATGAAACATATTTTTTTTAATGCTACTAACTTGTTTGAAAACTTATTTGAAAGCCAGGCTTGTGCTGCTGAATAATCTAGAGTTGAGCTGTAATTTTGCATGCATGGAAAAAAAGATACAGAGCTGCTCATTTATGCTTGCAGCTCCCCCCACCCAACAAATAGCTCCTAGCTTCAGACAGACACCAAGATCAGACCAAGGGTCAAATACTGCTATTCAAGACAACAATACTACAGAGCCCAGCTTCACTTGCATTTGCCTTCTCAACAATGGCAGATGGGCTATAGCCATGTTGGTTTGAAGCAAAACAAAATCTGAGTCCACCTTTAAGATTTAGAAAGTTTCATTCTGGGTATAAGTTTTTGAGTGCATGAACAGTTCGAAGTGTGCATACACACAAAGCTTATATCCAGAATTAAACTTCATTGGTCTTAAGGATGCCACTGAATTCAAACTAAGAACCCTTGAAAAAAATCCTTTGGAACATTAATGGCAGCCCAAAAGAAACATGCCATAAATATAAGTATTAAATACCATGCTGTGTCTTAAAGTGCATTTAGATACCAAAACTCCAATTGGCTCATGATGAGAATGAACCTGACTCATTCTCAAGTGCACACACACACACACACACTTACTTCTTCCTTTGTGTGAGGAACAGAGATTGCAGACTTCCTGATTTGGGAAGGCTTCGAATAATCTAACCACAATTTGGTGCAATGTGCGAATTCAGACACTGTAACCACTCGGCATGTTTCTGTCTCACAACAGCTTCATCCTACTATAGAATTAAAACTTTAATTCATTACAGCTTCCTCTGCCCCCAGCCAGACTACACAACAAACTGAGATTAGATCACAGACTGCTCAAACTAGGAAGTCTTCAATCTCCACTCCCGGTGCAAGACTAAGTAGGGAGGGACAGAAAGCAGGTAAACTGGAAAGCGAACCAGACTCTTTTCTCATCAACAATCCAGAAATTGTTTGACACACCTGCCCGGATACAAGGAAATTATGCCAACAGGGTTTTATTCTCATTAGCCCAAGGAACCTTACCTGCTCTCCTCCCAACCCTATTTCAAACAACCCCCCAAAGTAGATATAGGCTCAAAGATACTTGACTGGCTCAGTGAGCAACATGCCAGGATGGGAAGACTGGAGGTCTTTTTGGTTGTAATCCAATTACAACACAACATAGTTTCTCAGATGAAAGAGGTCACATCTAAGAGATGCTTACCTGCCTGTATGCCTCACTTATGGAATCAAGAACTACAGATGCAAATCTGATGTCCACCCAAATACTACCATCTATCCAGAGCTTTTTTTTTAGCAGGAACTCCTTTGAATATTAGGCCACACCCCCTTGATACAGCCAATCCTCCAAGAGATTACAGTAGACCCTGTATGAAGAGGACTGTAAGGAGTTCCTGATACAAAAATACCCCCTGCATCTATCCACATGGCCTTGCTTTCAATAGCATGAGATGTTTGAATGCAATTTCATGCAAGTGTTCTTGATGTCTATTCAGTGCAAACAGTCACTCACAAGTGAATACCTTTTAAAAGCATAGCTAAAGATGGAACCAGGCAGGTTGGCGTAGTGTTAAGAGCTGAGGACTCTAATCTGGGGAACTGCATGAAGCCTGCTGGGAGACCTTGGGTCAGTCACAGTTCTCTCTGAACTCTCACAGCTCCACCTACCTCACAAGGTGACTGTTATTGGAAGATGAAGAAAGACAATTGGAAGCTGCTTTGAGACTCCTCAGGGCAGAGAAGAGCGGGGTATAAAAACCAGTTCTTCTTCTTCTATACCACAGGGCCTGGAAAAACCCTCTCCACACTCCCAATGATTCCATCACTCTCCCAAGGACATTATGTCTTGGGAGGGCCCCTGAAGGCAAGAGGCTGCCTTCTTGCACCCAGACTCCAAGCATCTCTTTCCTACTATACCTCAGGCCCTGGTGTACGGTTCTGTTCCTCTGAGAAGCAGCTTGAACATGGGAGCCCAGAGTGAGGGGAACTGCAAGCCCTGAGATGTTTGAAGCTAAAGTTTTGGAGGGGCAACTAACCAATCCAATATTGAAGAAGGAAGTCCATTGCAAACATTTGTTGTTGTTGTTGTTATTACTTACAATTCTCCTTGCAATTTCATCCTTACAAGGGCTGCCAAGGCAGCTAACAAGGGGATAGACAAATCTCCCTGGGAAGAGAGTTCCGGAGCTTTGGTGCCATGACCAAGAAGGTCCTTCCCCAGATTGCTACCTGCTTAATTTCAAAAGGTGGGGGCACTCGAAGCAGGGCTCGGAGGATGACCATAGTGGTTTGGTGGGTTCAAAAGCGATGAGGCAGGGAAAAGCACAAATCTCTTATCTTTGTTCTTACCCACAAACACTCAAGTCAGGGTGTATACAGATGAACCTTTAACAGCAACAGAAGTCCAGTGGCACCTTAAAGATGAACACCATTTATTCCTGTATGAGCTTTCATGAGAGAGTTCATGATTCAACTCCTCCCTCTTTTCCTCTCCTCTTCCGTGATTTTCTGTACTAATTAGGTAAATGAGCTTCTTACTTTCCATTGTATCTGAAGAAGTGAGAGCTAACTCATGAAAGCTCATCCTGGAATAAATGTTCATTTTTAAGGCACCACTTGACTCGTGTTTTGTTTTTGCTATCTTAGATTAACACAATCACCTATTGGAATTACTGGAGTAACTTTCTGCTGAATTTATCGGGGACAGGTTTCCTCAACAATTATGTTCTGGGAGAGAAGCTCGTTTCATCTGGACGCCAAAGTAGCACGAGGGTGTTTCCACAACAGCTGAGCCATTCAACCGGCATATATTTGCATGCAGCTTTAATTAACTCTTGTTACGGAAACATTAAAATTAAAATCCTACAACTGTTAAAATCAATAATTGCTTATGGCCCACAATGCTAATGCAAACATAAAGCGAATTACATATAGGAAATGGAACAGTTCTTGGCTTTTATCCTGGAACTCCCAGGAGAGCCAGGGAGTTAGAAGTTTTGTTTAAAACGCAATTAAACAAAGTTAATGAACACTGCAAAAGTATGGTTTTGAATGTGATTATCATGCAAGATGGGAACACAGAGAGAGAGAGAGACAGAGAATGTCTGCAGGGCTGAGAATGAAATATTCTGTTTTTCTACATTACTATCAGAAGATACCATCAATTTTAAAAAGTACACTTCCCCCCATTTTTGGCTTCATGGAATATTTGATAATAATATCTGACAGTGGACAATAAAATAACCTGCCAATTGGCCAGTCAACTGGCTGGTGGGATCTCTAGGCCATGGGTGTCAAACATGCAGCCTGGGGACTGAATCAGGCCCCCAGAGGTTTCCTATCAGGCCCCGAGAAACTGGCTGTCATCTGCTTCCTTCTCTCTGCATCACAGCTTGCTTTGACAGGCTTGCTCAATTGCACAGGAGCTACAGAGCAAAGTCTCTATTTTCTCCATTGGCTGAGGCTTCTCCCTTGGGGAAGAAAGAGGGAAGGATATCTTGCTTCAAAAGAAGCTCTGCCTCTTTCCTTCCTTCCCCAGGACCAGAAGGGGGAGGAGCCTCAGCAAATAGAAGGAAGACAGGCTTGGCTCAGTAGCTCTGCTGTGCAATTGAGACAGCCTGGATTGCACAGGAGAGATACAAAGAGAACACCTTTAAGACCAAAAAGTGCTAATGTTTTAAGCATATTTTAAGTGTTTAAAAAATCTTTGTGTTTGTCTGTGTCCTTTATAAAGTTCATACATCTGCTACCTGACATTACATTTTATGACACACATGGCCTGTCAAGGTCTCATTTAGGTTAGATTCGGCCCAATCAGTGGAAGGCCTAGGATCTGTGGGGGACTTAAATCCATACAAACAGGGCTCTCTTTTTTTGGTAGAAAAAGCCCAGCAGGAGCTCATTTACATATTAGGCCACATATTAGTTCCTGATTAAAAAAAAATGGCCTGTATACAAATAGATCTTTTACTTAAATCCACAAGTCAGCAGTGCTTGTGAGCCCACCAAAGTAACCCAAAGCTGCGCATCTCCAGTGCTGTCTAACAAGACTATCTCTACCCAAAGGAACTGATTATACTCAGAGGCTGGAAGGCGATTCCGAAAAGATCTATCACGATTCATGAAATCAATATCTGAAACAAATCATGCACTCTCGATCTCATAAACACAGAACTCGGCAAAAGAAACCCAACTAATCCCCGGTATCTGGACAAACATGGCAACCTGGTCTGTTTCAAAGGCAGATAGGGCCCTACATTCTAATTAAAATTAGATATACAACCCAAGGGCTGTCAAGAGAGCCTCCAGCTGCCTACGTTGCTATTTCAGTTTAAATTACAATCTAGAAATTCTTAGTTCACATAAAGCAGCTGGCTTGTGATGACACATGGGTTCTTTTATACTTGCTGACAGTTTCAAAAAAAAGAAAAGAAAAGAAAAGAAAAAGTCTAGACAGTGTGTGTATTTTCATTTGAATGCATACGTGTTTTCATATTGCATATTTTAATGTTTAGTTCTTTGTCTAATAAAGATCACAAGCTAAGGCACAAGCTCCTCTCCAGCCAATGAATAGCTTCTAACAGCCCATATGTGTCTTTATGATGCTAAAAAGCACAACTAGCTACTCCCCTATTTAACCCCCAGCAACAGCATCTTCCCCCCCACACAAGCCCTCAAGAAACAGCACTAGAGCTAATTCCCCATTCATGCTGTTCCGTTTTATCCTCACAATAACCATCCTATGAAGTATTTTAAAGGCAAGACAGAACACCTGGCTCAAGGTGACACAGCAAGTTTCAAGGTGAAGTCAGGATTTGAACCTGGACGTCCCAGATCTTAGTCTGACAGTATCCTGGTTCTTTAGACTCTAGATGGGAACTCGACACTATGGTGTCCAAATCCGGTTGATTACAAAAGTCCTGATTAAAGCAAAACGAATGCAAGGGAATTTGGCTGTTCGCTTGCAAGTCACAATGCTTTTCCAAATTGGGAAGAAGACTTCTCAAGATTTTCTGTTTTTATCATAGAGTAGCAAGAGCAGGTCGGAGAAATCGATGACTAAGTGCTCTGGAGTCAATAATAAAGTATTTGGGTTCCCAGCAAAGGACTTATTTCCCTGAACTCAGCATCAGCTGGTGGGATATGCAATTACCAAAAGGTTTGGGCTAGAAATTTACTGACATTCTACAAAGTCCCTTTAATGGAAGAGAAATTTGTCTGGTCTGCCTCCAATTTGTACTGTTCACATGCATTTTTGTTTTTAAAAGCCCACACAAAGCCCATCACCGGGCGCCCCAATGCCCCATGGTGCCCTAGGCAGACTCACTGCCTGGCGTTCCCCAAGAACCCTCGCGCCTCATGCCTCTCCCCTCCCTGCCGTGGCTCCGTGCCCCCCCCCCCGCATGCCTCCTCCCTTCCTTCGGACCCTTCCCCACCCCAGCGTGTCAATTTCAATGCCGGAGCCGGCTCTAGCGCTGCGTTCTGGCTCTCTAAAGCCCCCACCGGCCAAACACTTGAATCAGGGGTAAAACCACACCACGGGGCCGGGGCGCACTCACTGTCTCTCAGGAACAGCGTCCTGAAAGAGTAACCCCCCCCCCCCCGTTGTCACTGACTCCTCCTCTCCCCACTTCCTGGATGGGAGAGGAGTCAGTGGCAGCGAGGGTCGCCCTTTCAGGATGCTGTTCCTGAGAGACAGTGAGCACACCCCAGCCCTGTGGCACAGTTTTACCTGCGATTTGAGTGTTTGGCTAAAATGGGGGGGGGGGAGCTTTAGAGAGCCGGAATGCGGCGCTAGAGTTGGTTCTGGTGTTGAAATTGACACGCGAGGGTGGGGAAGGGTCCGAAGGGAGGGAGGAGGAGGTGCAATGGAGGGGGGGAGGTGTGGGGGCGTGGAGCCACGGGGGGGGGGAGGCGAAGGGAAGGGAATGGAGGGACGAGCGGTGGCAGGGGGCGGGGAGGCAGGCAAACTAGGCTCTTGCCTGGGGCTCCGGGGGAGGGGGTGGGGAGCCAAATTTGGTGCCCCCACCCTCCTGGCACCCTAGACAACCACTTAGTTTGCCTAGTGGGTGAGCCGGCCCTGCCCATCACACTTACATGGAAGTTCAGAAAAGAAAAGGGGGTCGGAAGAGGGGGTGTTATGTGGCACCACTGATCCAGCAAAGAGAACCTTTGGTGGGGCTTCTTTTGGCACTGACCTCAAAATACAAAACACAAACGATATCCAGCAGCCAAGAACAGAGCTTTCTCCCTCCAAAAGACCACTGAAACACGTACTGGCTCTGGCAAGAGTTTCCCACAGAGTGCGAAATACCTGGCATGCATACCTGAGTATGGGGGGAGAAGTGTCATCCAGTTGCAACCAACCTCTGGCCACCCCACAGGGTTTTCAAGGCAAGAGGCATTCAGAGGTGGCTTGTCATTGCCTACCTCTGCATAGCAACCCCGGACTTCACTGGTGGCCTCCTATCCAAGTACTAACCAAGGGTGACTCTGCTTAGCTTCCAAGACTGGGCTAGCTTGGGTCATCCCGGTTGGGACAGTGGATGAATATACTGCACACATATGAACTCAGGGGACTCCTCTATTCCCATAGCTGCAAAAATTTTAACCAGGCAGCAAGTGAGCAAGCTTGAAAAGGTGGTGGTGGTATTGGATTTATACTGCGCCCTTCACTCTAAATCTCACACTCTCATCTTCACTGCTTGGCAGCTGTAGAACAGTGGTTTTCTGCCTTCTAGGCACATCACTCTGCCCAGACTGTGAAGTTAATAGTGATGTTCAATCCACATCAGGAGATGGAGGCATGGTAGAGATCATAATGCAGGGCTTCTTTTGTAGCAGGAACTCCTTTGCATATGAGCCCTCCCCCCCGCAAATGTAGCCAATCCTTCTGGAGCTTACAGGGCTCTTCTTACAGGGCCTACTGTAAGCTCTTGGGAGGATTGGCTACAGCAGGGGTGTGTGGCCTAATATGCAAAGGAGTTCCTGCTACAAAAAAAGCCCTGATTGGAAGCCTCAACTGAGGATCTACTCACAGTTTGCAGAACATCAGAGTGGAATAACCACAAATAAAATACACCAATTGATTGAGATAACTTCCATATAACTTAATAAGCCTACTTAAGGCATGTACACTCAAATGGGGGAGTTCATTTCAAGTCTAGTTAGCCCATCATGCAAATCAATTCTTTTTTGGGGGGAAAACCCTCACCCTGTTAGAGTATTTGCCAATGAGTATCAAATTTATTAACTGCAACAAGAAGGAACAATGTCTCTACTCAAATACAGTACAGGCTTATTTATCCAAACTGCACTAGGGACATCCAGATCACTTAAATAATGAGCAATGATATTCACACTAGACTGGTTCACAAGGCAGGTGATTTCCTGGTTACTCAAAAATGACACTTGCTCTTGAATATGCAACCTAACACCTTTGAAAAATGTTGTGTCTAAGGGATGAACTCCATGACCCACAGGGAGTTCCAGGATATCTTTCTTTCTTGTTTTTTTTAAGAAACAGCACACAACTCTTTTTCAGACTGGGGCTGCATGAGGGGGGTCCCTTCTTTTCACTTCCACATGCTTGTCAAAACCACACAAACACCTGCTTTGGAAGGGGGGAAAAAAGACATGAGAGAATTTTCATCTTTTTTTCTATCCTGGAGGAACAGCTACATGAGGAGAGTGAGTTTCAATAGGCAAAAGATTAGCACTTCCACACCACATGAACACCCAATCAGTGCAGAATTCAACTGCTGTATAGAAAAAATGCTGTAAAGATCCAATCACGAATCTTCCTGAATCTTGTCTACTTTAACCCTGAGACTATAGGCACATTCTCCCTACGCTTTGTGGTTAATGATGGCTAATGATGTGGGCTGGACATTTTCCCAGAAAATTTTAACAAAAATTATGCCCCGTGTATATAATAACTGCAGTGTGTTTATCTATAGTTGTCAAGGTTGTTGGGTTGCAAACCAAGCACGTTCGATGGACTAAATGTGGGATGTTTAGCCCAGACAAATCCTAGCACTCATACATGGTGCATCTCCCTCCTTTTCTAATATTATTGAACTATTTAATTTTGACCTGGAATATTTTCCTGATGTGAATTTTCCTGGAAAACCCAGATCACTGGTGATGGCTCATTTGTACAAGCAATGGATCATTCTATGAAAAGGTAAAGGAAAACGGTAGTCCCCTGTACAAGCACCAGTCATTTCCGACTCTGGGGTGATAGCGCATGACGTTTTCACGGCAGACTTTTTAGGAGGTGGCTTGCCATTGCCTTCATCTACACTTCCCCCCCCCCCCCAGCAAACTCATTTAAAGGATGGAAGGCTGAGTCAACCTTGAGCCAGCTACCTGAACCCAGCTTCCGCCGGGATCGAACTGAGGTCGTGAGCAGAGAGCTCAGACTGCAGTACTGCAGCTTTACCACTCTGCGCCGCGGGGCTCTTTCATTCTATGAACCAGTTATCAATTGATGAGCATGCATACGTCAGCCAGTCTTCTTTGTACTAACTTTAGGATGTTTGGAGGAGGGTGGAATTCAGCAACTATGATGACTATGACAGAGAGCGAATGCCGATGCCACATTTTTCAGGCAGAGGAGGTGACCTGTGACCACTGCTCCTGCTCCCCAGGGCCAGCTCTGCCATTAGGCAAACTAGGTGATTGCCTAGGGTGCCAAATTGGGCGCTCCTCATGTGACTTGGTGCCATTATTTGGGGGGGGGGGGCACCAGAAATTAGCCTTGCCTAGGGTGCCAGATAGTCTAGGACTGGCCCTGCAGCTCCCCAATCATAGAACCTTTCTGCCCTGGATGTGATCTCTGGAGCACCAAAAGGATACTACAGTGGGTGTTTTGTGTATGTGGTTCAAACTGAACCATGGACAAACCATCAGTGGTGGGCTCTCTCCTGTGACTCAGCAACACGGCTCCACCAACCCTAGTTCTGAAACTTTACAAAAAAAAATTGAATAAAGGAAGGACAAAAACAAACACACCCAAAAGGCTGCTTTTTACAAAGTGTTTCTTAAAAGGCAGAAAGCTTGCCTGAAGCATGAGAGTCAAGGCTGAGGACTGACAGCCCTCCTGGGTACAGACACAACTTGCTAAACAAGCATTCAAACTATCACCAATCATGTCAGCAATGCCAGTTGTGAAATCCTGTTCACTTTACAGCTGATCCACCAGGAACAGGCCTCGATGCCCAGCCTTAAGACTACCTTGGCACAGAATTTCACAGGGCTCAAAGCAGAGTTTAACAAGAGCTAGACATTTTCAGTATATTTCCCCCTTCATCTGTTATTGTTAAGGTTGTTGCTGCTGCAGCAAATTAAGCAATTCCTGGACTGGAGGATCTTTGCCAGCTGTTTTTTAGAAGATAAAACTCAAAGCATTTAAGTAATCTAATTGGCTTGGAAGTGTAAAATCAAATACAGATGCCCTTTGACAAAAAAACAAAAAAGCTGAGCTGCGGTTTTTGTTGGGTTGTTTTTAAAATGGCCTATCACCTTTCCTGCACATTTCAATAACCACAAAAATACAGGGCTGCAAGTCTTGGCAGCAACTCACAAGCACAGAGGCTTTCGACTGAGATTCCTTTTAGGTGGGCTTCATGAAAACGCAAACCTTCAATTGCTAGAGTAGAAAAGGACCTGCTTCTCTGCCAACTGAAATCAGGTGAGGCCAAACTACACTCTACAATGCAGCGAGGTCTTAACTATAAGCTCAGGGGCTGCAGAGCACCTTAAGGAGGAGGAAATCAGCAACAGAGAAGGGACGAATGGCCCTACAGGTTTGCCCCAAACGTCCCTCTCTCCTACTAGCTTTGCTTCCTGCAGTTGTCAGGTAGATTCAAGTCCAGCAGCACCTGAATGCCCAACAAGATTTCCATGGTATAAACTTTTAAGCAGGGTTGGCCAAACTTGCTTAATGTAAGAGCCACATAGGATAAACACCAGATGTTTGAGAGCCATAGGACATGAACATCAGATGTATGGGAAGGAAGGAAGGTGGGGGAGGGAGAGCTGGAAAGAAAGCAACTTTAATTTTAAATGCATTCTCCAAACTGCCAGCCGGCTTGGCCTTGGAAAAGCTATTTGAAGAGAGAAATGCCTTCTCCAAGCCAGCTGCTGGGGCTGCAGGAGCTTCAAGAGCCACACAATATGTGTAAAAGAGCCACATGTGGCTCCTGAACCACAATTTGGCCATCCCTGCCTTTAGGAGTCAGAGCTTCCCGTCGTCAGGGGGTGAAAGCACCAGGAACCCAATACAGACAACCGCCAGGTGTGTTCTCTGAATGCACAGGGACAGAGAGGGGGAATGTGCAGGCACCACGCAGTGGCTCCACACAATTGCTTTGTTGTTAGCACATGGGAAAGGGAGGTTTTCCAGTCTGGGAGATTTTATTAATGTCTGGAAGCCTCAAAGAATGGAACCCCTCACTTGCAGCATAAAGTAGTGCACACCGTCCAGTTTCCCACCTCAGCATTCTGCCACCTCATTACCATGTGGTTCTGTTGCACATCTAGAGCAGGTCTCAGGGTCGCCACTTTCCCTTTCAGCCTCACTGCCCCCTCCCCAATTTGGGTTCACAAGCCATGCATGGATGTTTATGGAGTCAGCCATTGGATTCTGGAAGGCAAGAGTCCCCAACCAAAAACTGGGGAGAAAAGATCGTGGTGAAACAAAGAGAGGGAGAAGAGTGGCAACAAAGAGAGGGGGTGCACCAGCATAAGGCAGTGGTTTGACTACTGAATGAGGATCTGGGGAACCCAAATTTGAATCCTCATTCTAACATGGAAGCTTGCTGGGAGACCTTTGGCCAGTCACACACTTTCAGTGTAACCCACCTTATAAAGTGGTGGTTGTGAGCAGGGGTGGAATTCTAGCAGGAGCTCCTTTGCATATTAGGCCACACACCCCCTGATGTAGCCAATCCTCCAAGAGCTTACAAGGCTCTTTTTTTGTAAACTCTTGGAGGATTGGCTACATCAGGGGACGTGGCCTAATATGCAAAGAAGCTCCTGCTAGAATTCCACCCCTGATTGGTTTTAACTCACATTGGGGAGAAAAGTGAGGTGTAAATAAAGTTATCAGAAAGTGGCTGTGAAGATGCTGATGGTAGGGGACAGACAGACTGCAGCTGGGAAGATTCAGATTTTGTAGATCTTTAGGGACACGGCTTTGCGGCATAGCAGAGTTAGCTCTGAGACCCCTTGGGTTTGCTTTTGTTACAAAAGCAAAACACTTAGCATTCTTAGACCTAGCAACAGGATTAAGTTTACTTTCCAATACAGTTGCTTTTCTAATCATCAGGATTACTTTGGGTATAATCCTATCATGATTAATTACCGGATAGCAGGTGGATTAGGACAGTTTATTACACAGAAAAGCTTTACATATCCACATTTCTGGCTGACAGTGTCAGAAATATATCACCGTGCTGAGCATTTAGATATCCCTGCCCCCACCCCCCCATGTAAATCCATTCTATAATTATGCATTCAATAGTTTTGGAATCTTTTTTCCCAGGACTTTTATCAACGAGCCCAGTTTGTTTTGGCTTATACAGTGGAGGCAGCTGTTATTGGCTGCAGAGCTTAAAGAAAGCTGAAAATCACCTGTAACATCTCCATCACGTCTTGATCTGACAGAGAGTTCACAAAAGATAGGTTCAAGATAGATAGGAATTGTGTAGCTCTGTGTTTCTGGGGAAAGAAGCACTGTAATTTCAAATGGAACAAGTCTAGAAAGTCAAATTTAAAGACTGGATTTACACTCAACTGGGTTCAGGTAGCCAGCTCAAGGTTGACTCAGCCTTCCATCCTTCCGAGTTCGGTATGAGTACCCAGCTTGCTGGGGGGGGGGCGGGGGAGTGCAGATGACTGGAGAAAGCAATGGCAAACCACCCCATAAAAAGTCTGCCATGAAAACGTCATGATGCGACGTCACCCCAGAGTCGGAAACGATGGGTGCTTGCACAGGGGACTACCTTTAACTTTATACACAGAACCCAGCACATAACTTCATTGAGCTCCACTAACGCCCCCTTCCCCTCAGATTCAACAAATATCAAGAACACATCTGGGAGATCACATCCTCCCAATGCTCAGCAGCTGCCAGCTGTTATTGGCTACAGCATTTAAAGCTGCCAGCTGTTATTGGCTACAGCATTTAAAGCTGAAAATCACCAGTAATGTCCCTATCACGTCTTGATTTGACTGAGAGTTCACAAAAGACAGGTTCAAGATAGATAAGAATTGTGTGGCTCTGTGTTTCTGGAAAGAGAAGCACTGTAATTTCATATGGAACAGGTCTAGAAAGTCAAGGACTGGATATACACTCGAGTATACACAGTACCCAACACAATAAGTTCCTTGAGCTCTATTAACACCCCCGTCCCCTTAGACCCAACAAACGGTCAAGAGCACATCTGGGATACCACATCCTCCCAATGCTCTGCAACTGCCAGCAACGCTTCTCTAATTCGTCAGGAGTAGTGTCAAGTGGCACCTGTTGTGGCAGCCAGTCAAGAGTGCTCCCTTTGAATAGTTTCTGTCTCCCTTTGAATAGTTTCTATGGAGCACAAGGAAGTGGTGGATCAACACCACCCCAATGTCTTGGATTTGCAAGATATTAAGGCTATTTCAGGGCCAGCCACACTTATGGACCATATGAGCACCTCTTCCAGTCCAGTATCATGAAGATCAGTTGTTAGGGATTGAACTGAGCTTGAAATGCAGAAAGTAGAAGGTGACTGCAGTGTGACAGCTGGACTTGGGCTGGGAGGACCCAGGTTGAAACTAGGAGTGATCAGGTGATGAAGTTGACTGGGTGGGCTTGGGCCAGTTCCGTTCTCTCTCAGCCCAGCCTAACCCCTCCTAGTGTTGAAGAGAGACAAACCATTAATACACCACCCTGTGCTGCCTGAAGGAAAATGATGGGATTAAATATGTGTTTGTATAAGAGAGAAGCCCAGGATTTAGGAAACTCAAGTTCAAATCTTGCACTGCCATAGAAAGATGACGTTGGGCCATCTCAGCCTAACCCAGGGGTAGCCAAACTTGCTTAATGTAAGAGCCACATAGAATAAACATCAGTTGCCTGAGAGCTGCAAGAACATCAGATGTTTGAGAGTCACAAGTCAGGAAGGGAGGGATGGAAGGAGGAGGGAAGAGAGGAAAGCAAATAAGTGTGAGGGAGGGGTGGAAAGAAAGCGACTTCAGTTTTAAATGCATTCTCCAAGCTGCCAGCTAGCTTGGCTGTGAGAAGTGATTTAAAGAGACAAATGCCTTCTCCAATATGTGTGAAAGAGCTACATGTGGCTCCTGAGCCACAGTTTGGCCACCCCTGGCCTAACCTGACTCACAGGGATGCTGGGGGGATACAATGAGGGGAGAATGAAGTACACTGCTTTGGATCCCCAGTATCACATTGCCAGATAATCAGAAGGACAGAAGTGCTCATTCTTGTCCTATCCTGTGCCAGAGGAAGGCTTGAAAGAGTCTACAAGGTCCAGATAAGGAATCAGGCTGTATCCCAGCTATAGACCACAAGTCTTCCTGTTCAAACCCCAGACACCCTGTCAACAATCCGCCAAACAAATCTCCCAAAAGAAAGGAAGAACAACTGTTGGTTGAATCCCCTTTTCTTGCTAGCATTCCACTGGGTCTGAACACAAAACCCAGATTAGAGTCACTCACAATAGTTTGTTTGCCTTAGTTATATCCGCAAAGCACCCAGAGTGACTAACAAGTCTAAAATGCCAAAAACAAACAGGTCATAAAACATTCAGCAGCAGCATCAAGTTATAAAACTTCAACACACACACCCCCCCCCCCAACATAATTCAAAACCACCAATACAGCAATATGGCAGTGCAAGATTTGGGGAGGGACGGTGGCTCAGTGGTAGAGCATCTGCTTGGTAAGCAGAAGGTCCCAGGTTCAATCCCTGGCATCTCCAACTAAAAAGGGTCCAGGCAAATAGGTGTGAAAAACCTCAGCTTGAGACCCTGGAGAGCCACTGCCAGTCTGAGTAGACAATACTGACTTTGATGGACCAAGGGTCTGATTCAGTATAAGGCAGCTTCAGATGTTCATATGCTCAATAAAACCTTTAAACGTCAACACCCTTAAAGCTGCGAAAGCTGAAGCAACAAGAGCAAAACTTAAAGCCTGGTACCAAAGTTACCAAAACTGGACTCGATCTCCCACTCTGGCTCTCTGGGGAAAACTCTTCACCGCCTCCATTGCAAGAAAACAAGACACAGAAACCACCCAAGTATCCTGGCCTCAAGTTTCAAGATTCCTACACTCTTATTCAAAAGATTTAGCACCCACAATACCAGCCTCTAGGGCGTCAACAGCAGAGAAACTGCCACACTCCCCATCTGGACAGAAATCCATTTTTTTGACAAATGCAAAGCATCGAGATAAAGATATACGGCCCATGTGGAGGAAGGTGTATTTCAGGCCTGAAAGGCAGCTCTGCTGGTTTGAAGGATGACTCTGCCCTGTGCTTTACGGACTCATTCCAGGTGCCACCTGAACATGCCAAATTGTATCTAGAGATGTGCAACAACAAGCTGCATGGCATTGTGAGAGGGCTGAAAGGCTTGACAAGCTTAGATCCTGCTGCGAGGGCAACGGGAATTCTACATCCTCTATTTAAAAATTGCTGTGAAGCCGTCTCCGAATGCAGCTGAAATAACTGGCTGCACAATGCCCAAGAAAGTACAGCCCAAACCATACAGCCAAAGTCCACAAATAGAAAGATACGACATTTCCAAGGAGAACGATGGAAAACTTATTCCAAGTACCCCAAAGTGCTTCATGTGTATTATCTTAGAGATCCCTGCTATAACCCTATCCATTTGGTATCATTCATTCTATAATCAGGGCTTTTTTTGAGCAGGAATACACAGGAACCCAGTTTCTGCGGGCTCGGTGTCAGGGAGTGTGGCCTAATATGCAAATGAGTTCCTGCTGGGCTTTTTCTGCATAAACCCCTGTGAATAATCATTATTAATGACCAATTAAGTAAATTATTTATTGGTTTCCCCAGGTCCTTCTCATCAATTAAAGCAATGCTTAAGCTCATGTAAAGGTACTTGTGAATTTCCATCCCATCTTACCCTTGACTTCTCTTTCCCTCTTTGCTATCTCATTATTATTACTCTGTAAAACACTCTCAGTACACAGTCAGGGCTACACAAAGCAGGATAATGGGTTGGATCCTGTGAACTGCCAATGCAGAAGAAGAACTTCCTTGCCTTCCTCACCAGCCTCCGTGAAGCCTCCAAAGCGTTGATGCTGAAAGTTAAGAACCCCAATTACAAAATGCACGGTGGGCACAGGGGTTGTGGGGGGGGAGGGAGTCAGGCAAAAATAATCCTTTTGCAGTTGTGGGAAGCTTTAATCACCAAGATTCTTTAGTCAGCACAAGTGGGATTGGCATTGTTTTGGCCAATTTCACTACAGCCCCACCCCATACACTGCATGGAAGTGTGACCTTCCACAGGGGGTTCTTAGAATCATAGAGCTGACAGGGATCTCCAGGGTCATCTAGAGCAACCCCCTGCACAATGCAGGAAATTCTCAAATACCTCTCCCCACACACCCCCAGTGACACCTGCTCCATGTCCAAAAGATGGCGATCCCCTCCCCACCTTCCAGGATCCTTGACAAACCGACCTGGAGAAAAATTGCTGCCTGACCCCAAAGTGGCGAAGAGCATTTACTTGGGTGTGTAAGAAAGGGCCATGAGAACTAAGTTCTGGTCGAGAGAAAGAGATTGAGTTTCTTGATGCTCTCAATGACTGTGCTATGGAGCAGATGGTCTCAGAACCTACCAGAGGTGGGGCGATCCTGGATCTGGTCCTAAGTAATGCCCAAGACTTAGTGAGAGACGTAAAAGTGATTGCGCCGCTTGGGAACAGTGACCATAATGTTATTGATTTCACCGTTTGTATAAATAGGGAGTTGCCCAAAAAGACCGCCACAACCACATTTAACTTTAAAAGGGGTAAATTCTCTGAGATGAGGAGGCATGTGAGGAGGAAACTGAAAGGAAAGGTAAATACGGTCAAAACCCTTGGGGAAGCTTGGAGACTATTTAAAACTATAATCCTAGAAGCTCAGATAAAATACATACCACAAGTTAGGAAAGGCACAAACAGGTATAAGAAGAGGCCAGCATGGTTAACAAACAAAGTAATGGAAGCTGTAAAAGGTAAGAAGGACTCCTTTAAGCGGTGGAAAACCAGTCCAAGTGAGATTAATAAAAGGGAACACAGGCAGTGGCAAATCAAATGCAAGACTGTGATCAGGCAGGCAAAAAGGGACTATGAGGAGCATATTGCAAAAAACATAAAGACCAACAATAAAAATTTCTTCAAATATATTAGAAGTAGGAAACCAGCCAGGGAAGCAGTGGGGCCCTTGGATGACCATGGGGTAAAAGGATTACTGAAGGAGGATGGGGAAATGGCTGAGAAGCTGAATGCATTTTTTGCCTCCGTCTTCACCGTGGAAGATGAGAAGTGTTTGCCCGCCCCAGAACCACTAATATTGGAAGGGGTGTTGAAAGACCTGAGTCAGATTGAGGTGACAAAAGAGGAGGTCCTACAACTGATAGACAAATTAAAAACTAATAAGTCACCGGGTCCGGATGGCATACATCCGAGAGTTCTGAAAGAACTCAAAGTTGAACTTGTGGATCTTCTAACAAAAATCTGTAATCTTTCATTGAAATATGCCTCTGTTCCTGAGGACTGGAAGGTAGCAAATGTCACCCCCATCTTTAAAAAGGGTTCCAGAGGAGATCCAGGAAATTACAGGCCAGTCAGTCTGACTTCAATACCGGGAAAGTTGGTAGAAACCATTATCAAGGACAGAATGAGTAGGCACATTGATGAACACAGGTTATTGAGGAAGACTCAGCATGGGTTCTGTAAGGGAAGATCTTGCCTCACTAACCTGTTACATTTCTTTGAGGGGGTAAACAAACTTGTGGACAAAGGAGACCCGATAGATGTTGTTTACCTTGACTTCCAGAAAGCTTTTGATAAAGTTCCTCATCAAAGGCTCCTTAGAAAGCTTGAGAGTCATGGAGTAAAAGGACAGGTCCTCTTGTGGATCAAAAACTGGCTGAGTAATAGGAAGCAGAGAGTGAGTATAAATGGGCAGTCTTCGCAGTGGAGGACGGTAAGCAGTGGGGTGCCGCAGGGCTCGGTACTGGGTCCCATGCTCTTTAACTTGTTCATAAATGATTTAGAGTTGGGAGTGAGCAGTGAAGTGGCCAAATTTGCGGATGACACTAAATTGTTCAGGGTGGTGAGAACCAGAGAGGATTGTGAGGAACTCCAAAGGGATCTGTTGAGGCTGGGTGAGTGGGCGTCAACGTGGCAGATGCGGTTCAATGTGGCCAAGTGCAAAGTAATGCACATTGGGGCCAAGAATCCCAGCTACAAATACAAGTTGATGGGGTGTGAACTGGCAGAGACTGACCAAGAGAGAGATCTTGGGGTCGTGGTAGATAATTCACTGAAAATGTCAAGGCAGTGTGCGTTTGCAATAAAAAAGGCCAACGCCATGCTGGGAATTATTAGGAAGGGAATTGAAAACAAATCAGCCAGTATCATAATGCCCCTGTATAAATCGATAGTGCGGTCTCATTTGGAGTACTGTGTGCAGTTCTGGTCGCCGCACCTCAAAAAGGATATTATAGCATTGGAGAAAGTTCAGAAAAGGGCAACTAGAATGATTAAAGGGCTGGAACACCTTCCCTATGAAGAAAGGTTGAAACGCTTAGGGCTCTTTAGCTTGGAGAAACGTCGACTGAAGGGTGACATGATAGAGGTTTACAAGATAATGCATGGGATGGAGAAAGTAGAGAAAGAAGTACTTTTCTCCCTTTCTCACAATACGAGAACTCGTGGGCATTCGATGAAATTGCTGAGCAGACAGGTTAAAACGGATAAAAGGAAGTACTTCTTCACCCAAAGGGTGATTAACATGTGGAATTCACTGCCACAGGAGGTGGTGGCGGCCACAAGCATGGCCACCTTCATGAGGGGGTTAGATAGAAATATGGAGCAGAGGTCCATCAGTGGCTATTAGCCACAGTGTGTATGTGTGTGTATATATATATATATTTGGCCGCTGTGTGACACAGAATGTTGGACTGGATGGGCCATTGGCCTGATCTAACATGGCTTCTCTTATGTTCTTATGTTCTTAAGCACTGATGCAGCCTTCCTGCCCTCCTTCTCACGATCTGTCTACGTTCACAGAATCAACATTGCTGTCAGATGGCCATCTAGCCTATGCTTAAAAACCACCAAAGTAGAACCCACCACCTCCCAAGGAAGCCTGTTCCACAGAGTGGGAGTTCCACCCTGCAACACCCTTGCACTGTCAGTTGATAAGATCCAACCAGATAGATAAAAAGGGTGTGGGAAAATAAAAACAAGCTTGAGGAAGGCGCTCAAGGAAGGAACATAAAAGGCTATTAAATAGATGCACACCAAGGGTATTATGCCTATGATATGGGTCATGTGAACAGTTGTTTAATTCCCAGAGAAATGTGACCTAATGTGCACATTTTCCCCAGTAGGGGAGGGGGGAAAATCCTTCTTTACTTGAGCAACTGTTGACTAATCTTTAATAATGCCAAGAAAACTGATGGCTGAAGCAGCTTTATATGAACTATAAGCTCATTTTATTTTGTAATTTTCTGCAAGACTCGCAGCTGCTCTGGCAACAGACATTAATAAACATTTCTAAAACAAATCTGTGGCATTATACATGCCAGCCAACACAAACTTTCACACTCGCAGGAAGAGAAGCTGATTTACAGCTGGGAAAAGAAACCCCCAGCAAATTTGAAGGCACACAGGCTCGGTTGCATATGTGCAGAAGGCACGATCCTGACTGCACACAAGGACACAGGGCAAAGGGCATGACACCAACCGAGATGCCTCTTAAACTTCCATGCACTCTGGGTCGTGTGACAAACAGGCCATGTGACAGACAGCTCTCTGTACCAAGGTCATGCATTCTGGCCGTCTGGGGACTACAACCTGATGGTGTATGAATGATCAATTATCAGTGAGCAGTCTAAAGCAAGCAGTAGGATTGCTGGGGCTATGCTCCAAATCCAGGAGCATCCCAGCTCCTATGTTTGGCTCTACATACAGCTCCCATGTGGACATGGGAGAGGGGAAAGCATGTTATAGTACAGGGGTCCAGAGACAGAGTGGCATCCCCGGCAGCAGAACTTCCAGCTAGAAAAGCAGCCTGCACGCTCTTTTAATTTTTTTTTTTTAATGTGCATGTGTGCCTGTTGGTGTGTGAGTGTGTGCGCGCACCTGGAAGTCATGGTAACCTCTGGCAACTGACCCCTACTGGGAGCCTGGAGGGCATTCAGGGAGGTGGTTGAATAAAGCCTGCCAATGCCTCCCACCTCCTGGTATTCCTTGGAGGTCTCCCATCCAAGTACTTGCCAGAGTTGACCCTGCATAGCTTTGAAGATCTGACAAGATCGGACTTGCTGGGACTATCCAGGTCAGGCTGCACTCTCGCGAAGCTGGAGAAACAGAGCTACATGGGTGCATGTCGCTCAGAAGTGGGCTCCCCACAGCTATTCTGGGCTGTTCCCCTTGGGTTTGTCTTTGTATGGAGCATTACCTAATGTTCTGCTTCACTGTTTTATCACCAGAAGCCAGCTCCAAACAAGGTTTACTGATGGATGGGCTGTATCCAATGTAAATAATAATAATGCTAACTTACGGATCTTTTTCTCCCTGACACGTGTGAGCACTGGGGGTTCAACTTGTATCACGATAACGCGCCACAATGATAGAACCCAAACATTCAATGGGCAGTCCAGTCTGTGCTTCAAATATGTCCTCTGCAGAAATACCACCATTGCGCATGTGCAGAAATGCATTCTGGCTTTCGGCACTCAGCCACCCGTCACCAATTATTGAGAGAAGCTGCTGTTAACATCACACTGTTGGGGAAAAGTCATACATGCTGATTTGTGTGCCCTGATAAACTTGTACATTAATGGCTACTGAAGTGAACTAATTGGTTTGCTGCTCAGGCACCTTCCTCGTAAAGAGGGTCACAGCCAAATGCTGGATCTTGCAGTAAAGACAGATGCCACCAATTGAGCTACCGCCAAAGAGAAGACAATGTCAGGTCATGCTTCCTACTATGCACAGGTACACAGAAGGGGGCAAACTGGGTGATCTTTGCACTTTCATGACCTAATCTGATAATGACCTGGAGAACGAGATTGATTTCCTCTAATGCACAGGCACAAAACATGAAGAATCGTTATCCAATAACATCCTTACAGAACTGTAAAGCTTCCCAGTTCCCAGTTCAAAGCAGGCAGGCGATCATGTTCACAGCAAAAATCTCAGCGCACTGAGTTTCAACTTCTCTTCAACAATCATGTGCCTAACCAAAGTGGACAACTAGACTTTTAATAGTCAGCCAGCCAAAATTTCTCCTACTCACACGGGACTGCTGGTTCTATGATAAAGTGAAGACGACCATAGATTTATACCCTGCTCTTCTCTCTGAATCTCCTTTATCTTCTTCCCCCACAACAGACACTCTGTGAGGAAGGTGGGGCTGAGAGAGCTCTCCCAGAAGCTGCTCTTTCAGGGACAACTTCTAATGAGAGCTATGGCTGACCCAAGGCCATTCCAGCAGCTGCAAGTGGAGGAGTGGGGAAGCAAACCCTGTTCTCCCAGATAAGAGCATGCACTACACCAAACTGGCTCCCACACCAAACTAGAACAAGCGTTCTAGAAGACTGTAGAGGTGGGTTCTTGAGTGCAGGATGATTGCCAACCCAATTTTTTCCTTCATCTTGGGCTTCACTTTGTCCCACAGGAACTGAGAGTGAAAACTGGAAAGCATTTAACATTCTTCTGTGGCTGCACACTGCGGGGAGAAGACTGGTAAGGGGCAAGCAGTGAACTGTGGCTGCTATGACTGATCTTCTCACCAGGGAGCCTCCGGGTTCTCAGGACGTGTATGAATAGCCCTGTTTTATGCTAAAGTATCTTGGAATGAATTCATTTTAAATGCAACTTATTACTTTTTAAACTTTAATTTCCGCTCTAATGTGATGCTCGGTGCAGAGTTATGAATTATGTCAAAGGGAAAAAAGCAATCTCTAATGAGAGAATTCCCAGTTGTTAATTGAACCACATTCTGTTGCCCTTGAAAATGTCTCCCCAAAATGGTATCAAAGACCATGGCCGGCACACAAATATTCACTGAAAATCAGAAACTCAAGTTGTTTTGTTGTTGTTTTTGCAAAGTTACTGAGCTGGTTAGTCTAAGATAGGATGCCAGCCTTCAGGTGGGACCTGAGGATTCCCCAAAATTACAGCTCATCTCCAGACTACAAAGATCAGTTCCTTAAGGTTAAAAAGGTCCAAAAAAAAAAACCAAATGGAAAAATTGAAAGCCATTGCATTAACAAAACAATCCTTTTCCTTCCCAGTATTTTAAGATTGCAAGATTTCTGAAAAGGATCACAGCAACTATAATGATGGGTAGCAGACCGAGTTAGTCTCTCTGTAGCAGTAGAAAAGAGCAAGAGACCAGTAGCATCTTAAAGAATAACAAAATTTGTGGCAGGATAGGAGCTGTTGTGAGTCATGGCTCACTTCTACTGGGCTCTTTTCTACAGAAAATATAACAATTTCCAATAGCTTAAAAACAACCCCCGCCAGTGTTTGCAATAATCTAAACTGGCAAAGTACTCACCAAGATGATGGAAACGTACATGGAAATATGACCTTAAAGGCCAACTTTTCCCCCTTGGTCCCTGTTCTTTCCTGTTCAGTCTTGAGATCCCTTCTTTTGATTCCTTGTTTGCAGCCTTACCTCAGGGCATAGAATCACAGAGTTGGAAGGGCCATCTAGTCCAACCCCTTGTTCAATGCATGATCAGCCAACTATTGGGTCCTACTAGTGACTCTTTCCTTCCACCCTCCCCTTCATCCCTGTTCAGTTATAGGTCATCACTTTGGCCTTCAAACAATGCCTCTTGTGACATGAGCTGCCATTGTACCAATCCCCACCCTTGTCTCTGCCACACTCCTTAGGTATGTTTGGTTGCTAGGTAGTGTTGCCAATCCCCAGGTGGGGGCAGGGGATCTCCTGGTTTGGATGCCCTCCCCCCGCTTCAGGATCATTAGAAAGCAGGGGGTGGGGGGAACTGTCTGCTGGGCACTCTATTATTCCCTATGAAGACCAGTATAATGGAAAATTGATCTGCAAGTATCTGGGGCTCTGGAGGGGGCTGTTTTTTGATGTAGAAACACCAAATTTGCAGCATTGCATCCAGTGTCTCTCCTTAAAAGACCCCCCCCCAAGTGTCAAAAAAGATTGGACTAGGGGGTCCAATTCTATGAGTCCCAAAAGAAGGTGCCCCTATTCTTCATTATTTCCAATGGAAGGAAGGCATTTAAATGGTGTGTGGTCACTTTAAATGTGATGGCCAGAACTCCCTTTGGAGTTCAATTATGCTTGTCACACCCTTGCTCCTGGCTCCACCCCCAAAATCTCCTGGCTCCACCCCCAAAGTCCCCAGATATTTCTTGAATTTGGACTTGGCAATCCTGTTGCTAGGTATATTGATGCAATGGCTGTCGAGGTCATGAAGGCACTGTTTTTCACTCCCTAAAACAGAGAGAAATAGCCCTGCACGGGTCCTAAAAAGAAGGGCAGCTTTGGGACAGAGGAAAATAAAATCTGCTGTTCCCTGCACTCTCAGCTTTCAGAGAGAAGGGGGATTCGAATGTCACTAGTACTTTTCTGCCACAAAACAGAAGAATCAAGACGCACTTATAGACACACACAAAAATATTCCAGCATAAACTTTGCAGCAGAATACATATGTAGCCTTCTGCTACACATGTTGATCTGATAAAGTGCCTTCAGTCTACTACCATAAATCCCCTGTTTTCCTAAGGTGCTAAAGGAATACTTGTTATTTTTTCCTAGTATTTACATGACCTTCTGTGGAACCTTTTGCCGAGAAACAGTAGCACGCTTATTTGGCGTGGAAGCAACAATTTAACAGAAGCATAATCTTTTAATCTGGCCTAGCTTATAACAGCACAATTTTTAAAATGCCACAGGAAAAACACAATATCTTTAAACAACGCTGCCTGATTCTTTTTACAAGCTCAGAGTTTGATTGGGTACGTTCTGGACGAGATGCCTTTAGGAAATTTGGCAGCACCGGAGACTACAGTATCCTGGGAAGAACTTAATTTGCCCCTAAACCTATCAACCCGATGCCAAATTTCCTTCAGGGCATTGGATTGCTTTGCAAAAGGTAAAGATCAGGGAACCATTTGTTGGTGCGTGGGAGGTAATCCTCAGAAGACCATCTGAAACATGAACTCAACTTAACTGTACATTGTTTTTTTTTAGAAGAAGTGCTTCAAAGGATGGATAATTTTTTCTCTCTTCCAGATCCAGAGGTTGGAGGGGTAGATTTTAATCTGCATTAGTGAACTAATCCAGATTTTTTTTTTTTTACAAGACACAGGTCGGAGGGGGGAAGTGGGAAGGAAACATGTGTGTAAGTGTTACTATAAATATGCTTCAGATGTTGGACAAAAGTGTACTCTTCTATTAGGCTTGATCAAGGATGGTTAAGCAGATCAAGAAGAAATATAACTGCATTAGAACAACCATCTCAGCAGATGTATCAGGTTGTGCTGGGCTTTTTTTGTAGCAGGAGCTCCTTTGCATATTAGGCCATTCACCCGTGATGCAGCCAATCCTCCAAGAGCTTAAGGGCTCTCAGTACAGGGCCTACTGTAAGCTCCATTGGGATTGGCTACATCAGGAGCGTATGGCCTAATAGGCAAAGGAATTCCTGCTACAAAAAAAGCCCTGCTCAGGCGTAACCCAGAAATCTGCTTGTCACTGTCAGCTGGATCACTGAGATACAGCCAGCTTTTGCACATGTTTGCATCAATGAGCCTATGAAGAAGTGGCAACCCAGGTCCTTTCCCCCCCTTTTGGTGCTCACCCATGTAAACAAACTCTTTCTGTGTAGTAAAATCATACATTGGAGAGAAAGTTATTACATAGGGTGAGCTTTTTACAAAAGGGAACATCCCCAGAGCTGGGATCAATGCAGTCTGATATGGTATGAGCCAAAAAATCTACCTCAGCATGTCACCTCTTTCTACATATCATGTGCAGATCAGTTCACAAAGAAGAACATGCTTCTTGGAATTTATCTCTTTGAGTCATTAAATGTAATCTAAGAATCTTCCTAGTCTTTTGCTGAATGAAAAAAAAAAATCCCAAGATTTAACTCTTACTGGGTACCTTCTAGATTTCAATGGATGCAGTTCTCATAACAATTTTGGGCTGGAGCTCACAAGAGCAGAGCTCTGGAACCTCTAAATTGTTTCTTTCTTACACCTCCCCCCCCCAAAAAACCCCCCCTTGCTTCTGGGCTCCATTGTTTAACCCCCCCCCTCCCCGAGATAATTTTGCTAAACTCTAAGATTTGACAAACTTTCCTACAACAAATGGGAAAATAACCAAAACATATAAAGCAGACAGATGGAAATCTTCATCATGCCACTGTGGCCACATAAGAGAAAGTAATTTTAAAAGTATGATGGGAGTAAGGTTTTATTATGACAATTCTAATTCAAGAAGCATTTTAAGGTAGACGCTGAGCTGATCTAATTTAGTACACCTTCTGGTGACATCAGGGGTGTGTGGCATATGCAAATGAGTTGTGCTAATGATCTCTAGAACCTCCAAATGACCTCTGCTCATAACTATACTTCTTAATGCCCAGACCATGCTGCCATGATAGCACCTATGCCCAGTGCATGAAAAGGCTTAAAACTGTCTAGTCTCAAAGTGCCCTGACCCGGATGGCCCAGGCTAGCCTGATCTTTTCAGAGCTCAGATGCTAAGCAGGGCTGGCCCTGGTTAACACTTGGACAGAAGACCACCAAGGAAGTCCAGGGTTGCTACACAGAGGCGGGCAACGGCAACTCACCTCTTTTGTCATGAAAACCCCATGAGGGGGTCTCTTGAAGTCAGCTGCTGTGACTTGATGGGATCTTCCATCACAGTCTCTTAGCAAAGTCTGGAGAAACCTCCAAACAAGACTTCTCCCTAACATACTCCAGCCAAGACTTCTCCCCCTTTTGCAGCAGGACTTCTGAAAGGGACAGTGGGGTTCTCCAAATTCTGCTTTCAAGTGAAGCCTTTCTATTATGGTTGCCAGCTTCCAGGTGGAGCCTGGAGATCTCCCGCTTTCACAACTGATCTCCAGCTGGCAGAGACCAGCTCCCCTGGAGAAAATGGCCGCTTTGAAGGGTGGACTCTATGGCATTGTACCATGCTGAAGCTCCTCCCCTCCCCAAACCTTGCCCTCTTCTGGATCCACTCCCAAAGTCTCAAGTATTTTCCAACCCAGACCTGGCAATGCTACTTTCTATATAGCAACTGAGCACATGCCCAGACCCAGGGCTTTTTTTGTAGCAGGAACTCATTTGCATATTAGGCCACACCCCCTGATGCAGCCAATCCTCCTGGAGCTTACAGTAGGCCCTGTACTAAGAGCCCTGTAAGCTCTTGGAGGATTGGCTACATCAGGGGTGTGTGGCCTAATATGCAAAGGAGTTCTCCTACAAAAAAGCCCTGTCTAGTCCCATGCTGAAATGCACATCAGCTAACCTCAATAAGAGAGGAAGGGATGGGAGGGACAGCATACCTGCCTCTTCTTCCCCATCGATTGTGTGAGGATTCAATATTCCCTTTGAATGTGGATTAGTGCGCCAATCCCAGAAAAACTAGAATGATGAGGCTACATGCTCCGAACTGATCCACTGGAGAAATCCCTGACTAAATAGCTTCCCTTTTATGTTACAATTTGGAAGAAAGACAGAACGAATGAAAGAATGAAAGAAAACCTCTTAAAATTAATTCAAGCTGTGCCTTGCCTTGAGAGAGTTCTGTTGAAAAGAATGAAACTAAAAAATGACGTGATCAAAGCTGCCAGGACTAAGAAATTCAATAGATATAATCACGAAGTGCAAATTACGTATCCCAAGGGATTTCGAGTGAAGACAGATGTAATACAAAAGAAAGCTCGCAATGTATTTCACAAGTGTGGGGTGAGCTCAGCTTCATCCAAATTCACAAGTGAAATGACAGGTGTGTATGAATGAAACACTGGTTCGGATTGTCTCCCCTGCTCACCCCCACCAAATTTCAGGCAGGTTGAAGTATCTCTTAGAAAAGTGCAGCCCTAGGTAAGGAGCAGAATGATACATCTCAGTAACGTCATAGTTGCTAGCCAATAAATGTTAGGTACCACCGGTTTATTGCAGCATACTTCAAAGTGGAGGTTTCTTCTGCTCAACATTAATATTTTAATATTTTAGTGTCAATATTTTATATTTGTTATTTGTTTTTATGTTGTTTTTACCTTCTTGGTTTTATTGTTGTAAGTTGCCATGAGACCCTTTGGGTGAGAGGGGACTAAAAACTAATAAATAAACATTTAATAGAAAGGATTACGGTAGCCCCATGGCACAGAGTGGTAAAGCTGCAGTACTGCAGTCCGAGCTCTCTGCTCACGACCTGAGTTCGATCCCGGCGAAAGCTGGGTTCAAGTAGCAGGCTCAAGGTTGACTCAGCCTTCCATCCTTCTGAGGCTGGTAAAATGGGGACCCAGCTTGCTGGGGGGAAAGTGTAGATGACTGGGGAAGGCAATGGCAAACCACCCCATAAAAAGTCTGCCATGAAAACGACGTGATGCGATGTCACCCCAAAGTTGGAAATGACTGGTGCTTGCACAGGGGGACTACCTTTACCTTTTTAGAAAGGATCATATAATTTAACTATGGCAAGATTATGGCCCAGCCTCACCAATCTATTATATACATCCATACTATATTTTTATCCTGCTCTTCTACCAAAGCTCTCAGGCAGAGGACATGTCCCTCGTGACTCTCAACAACCCTGTGGGCTAGGTTCTGATGAGAAATGGTGATATGGATCACCGGGAGGCCGGGCAGGAATTAGAAACAGAATCTTTCTGGTCCAAATGCAATCATACCACCCTACCAGCTCTCATATTATAAATGCTGAATCCTGTCTTATCCTTTCCACAACTCCTTATACCCCAGTAAAGAACTCTGTTTGCCGTCCCTGCACCTAGGATGGCAGAAATCTGGACACAAGAAAACAATACTCCTAAATAGATAATCCATCTCTGCGTTGTCTCACTGTGCAAGGAAAGACAGTGGGTGGGTCTAATGTGATTCTGCATGGTGTGAATGATCAGAGGCAGGGAAGAGCAGTGCACTTCCTCCCTGTACATGTTTATGCCCCTCCCTAGGGTCAGCAATTTCAGAAAGCAGCAGGAGGGGGTGTGTGCTTACGAAGCACTTCCTCCATGCATTTTTTCCATACAGACAACGTGGTGATTGTGCAGAGGCTGGGGATGGGACCCCCCCGATCTGGATAGCTCAGGCTAGCCTGACCTTGTCAGATCTCAGAAGCTAAGCAGGGTCGGATGGGAGACTATCAAGTAAGCCCAGGATAACTACAAGGAGGCAGGCAATAGCAAACTGCCTCTGAACATCCCTTGCCTTGAAAACCCTACAGCAGGGGTGGCCAAACTTGTTTAATATAAGAGCCATATAGAATAAATGTCAGATATTTGATAGCAGGAAGGAAGGAAGGAAGGGAGGGAGGGAGGGAGGGAGGGAGGGAGGAAGGAAGGAAGGAAGGAAGGAAGGAAGGAAGGAAGGAAGGAAGGAAGGAAGGAAGGAAGGAAGGAAGGAAGGAAGGAAGGAAGGAAGGGAGGGAGGGAGGGAGGGAGGGAGGGAGGGAGGGAGGGAGGGAGGGAGGGTGGAAAAGCAGGCAGGTAGGAAGGAAGGAAGGAGGAGAGGTGGAAAGAAAACAATTTTAAGTGCATTCTCCAAGCTGCTGGCTGGCTTGGCTTGGAGGAGTGATTTAAAGAGACAAAGGCCTTCTCCAAGCTGGCTGAGAGCCACAGAATATGTGTGGAAGAGCCACACGTGGATCCCGAGCCACAGTTTGGCCACCTCTGCCCTACAGGGTCATCATAAGTCTGCTGTGACTTGATGGCAACAACAACAACAAAGGAAGCAAGCTCATGCCTGCTCTCCCCTCCCCACTGAGTGAGATGATGCATGGATGGGTTGGGTCATCTCCACAGGACTTGTCACAATCCAGGGAGAGGAGAAATCAATCCATGATCAGAAGTTAACCCAATCAGAATAGGCATAGGGTAAACCTAAAAGGAGATATACAAATAAAGTAGAAGCAACATCAACAGAGCTTTTGCTGAGACATTCCTAAACGGAATGGGGTAGGTCAGCATCATTATGACTTCAGATGGTAAGAGAACTTGTTCTCTTGGGGAGGGGGGAGTCTAGATGGGAACCTATAAGCAGCAGTCTATTTCACATCTTTTCGGTTTGATAATACCATTACTTCCAGGCTCAATGATATAAAGGTGCTGTTAATACACCACAGAAGTCAGTGTTAGGTCTGGATGTGGGTAACCCTGGTTTTAACCTCTGCTTAAGCATGAAGCTCACCAGGTAGCGATAGACTAACTACTGTCTCAGTTTAGAGGACTAGGCATGAGACACACTTCCTATTCCCCACATGCATGCAGCTTTCCCTTTCCATGTATTAGTTTTTAGTGTGGCAAAGTATGGTTAGCAGCACTATCAAAAAAACTTGCCCCTTCAAGGTCGGAAATAGCAGTCATGATCCAAATAGGTCTTCCAAACCTGTAATCACCACACTTTGCTTATTTGACCAGCAGGGCCCAAACAGAAGCTGGAAGTAAAGTCACATGATACACAAGGACAAAGCTGGTGGCTAGTTCACTGGGCTTTTTTTTGGTTTTTTTAAAAAAAGTCCAGCAGGAGCTCAGTTGGGGCTCCAGGAGGCTGCTGCCACAGAGAGGAAGTCACACTGCTACTTTCTCAGCTCTGTCTTCCTTTTTTTTTTTTTTTTTGATCTGGAGCAGCATTTTGGTGCGCTTTGGCTAAAAAAAAAAAGCCCTACGAGTTCATATCTTCTAAAACATAATTTAGAGGATTAATAGAACCAAGCTCTGCACTGTTGGCTTAATATACTCCAATGAACAGTGTGTGCTAAAACATTACTCTTCAGCTTTCAGGGAGGAGGAGGAGGAGGAACAAATCAATTATATGCTTCCACAACATGGTGAATCAAAGAAGCTGCTAATTTTTTAAATGCCTGGCATTGCTTTATTGCTGAACGAACGCCGGGGCCAAGTCAAAGTGGATCTTTTTTTTTTTCCACAAAAAGGTATCTATAGTGAACAGGATCACAGAGTTAAGATGAAATTGTTTATGAGGCATCCCCACCAACATTTTGAGGAATACTAGGTTTTAAGAGTTATCCTGGATTGCCCATCAAAGAGGAGTTTCAAATAATATGGAAGTGTAACATCCTACATTAGAGATGGCTGACTGTCAACCCACACAAAACAACTAGATATGATAAACACAACTGTCTTATTAGTATCCTTGATGTTTCTGATCATCATATATCTACCTAGTTGTGAGCTGCCCTGAGCCTGCTTTGGAGGGAAGGGAAGGATATAAATCCAATAAACTTATAAACCTACCTCCCGGTTAAAACCTACCAAATTTTGACCATCAGTTCAAACAACGTATCTATATTCTTGCTACGTTTGGACTGAATCCAGAACTGACTCTTGTTTCTGAGTGAGAGGGGAACCCTATGAGCAGAGTTTCAGGGGCATCTGGAGGGAGGCCAATTGCGCCCCATGGGTGGAAATCCATGCACCCACAGAAGGATCTCTTCTGGATCCAAGCTCTTTTTCATCCCAAATCTTTCCTCCCCTTGTTGTTTTTCATCCCAAATCTTTCCTCACTTTTGGAGGGCTGCAGACTGTTTGGGTGACAAAGCTCTTGTTTCTAACAAAACTCTAAAGCACTCTGTAAGATCAATAAAGCACTGTGTAGATCAATAACTTGTATTCCATTGTCTGACACTTTTTAAAAAGCAGTATTTTGCCCTGTCCTTGCAGCACACAACCTATGAATATTATTTTTAACTATGATGCTACAACAAGCAAAGTTCTTTCATCCTTTAATCAGTTCTGCTTATCACATCTCGCCCTGCACCTTCCTTGATTAAGTTGGATTTTATGTTTATCCTACTCTGCCCACCTATCTATGGTTGGGAGTAATCATCTACTCTGGAGAGAGTGAATTCTCTTAGGTTATTGTTTCAAAAGTCCTCTCTTTGTAAGATCTTCCCAGTTCCACCTTTCAATTGGTTATAACTCTGAGTATAAATATATCTCCTGTGCATGAAGAAGAGTTGGTTTTTATACCCTGTTTTTCTCTAGCTGAAGGTGTCTCAAAGTGGTTCACAATTGCCTTCCCTTCCTCTCTCAACAACAGGCACCTTGTGAGGTAGATGGAGCAGAGAAAGTTCTGAGAGAACTGTGACTGGCCCAAGGTCACCAAGCTGGCTTCATGTGGAGGAGTGGAGAATTAGACCCACTTTGTTCTCTTCTCCATTTTATCCTCATAACCCCTGTGAGATGTTAGGCTGAGGAAATTTGACTTGTCCAAGGTCACGCTGCAAGATTCCATGGCAGAGTGGAGATTCTAACTTAGGTCTCTCAGAGCCTAGGCCGCCGGGAGAGGGGGGGGGCAAACTTGCTTAACGTAAGAGCCACATAGAATAAATGTCAGCTGTTTGAGAGCTACAAGACATGAATGTCTGATGTTTGAGGGAGGGAGGGAAGGAAGGAAGGCAAATAGATGGGGAAGGGGAGAGAGAGGTAGAAAGAAAACAACTTTAACTTTAATTACATTCTCCAAGTCACTGGCTTGGAAAACTAATGTAAAGAGACAAATGCTTTCTCCAAGCTAGCAGATAGGGTGGTGAGGGCTTTGAGAGCTGCACAATATGTGTGAAAGAGCCACATGTGGCTCACAAGCCACAGTTTGGCCACCCCCGGCCTAGGCCAACACTAACCACAAAGCAGATTCTGACAACAAAAGCGTATGCTGAAATAACTTTTCTGTACTAACACTGGACTTCTGCTTGATTTCGCTGCAACAGACTAGCGCACCTTTCTTCTCTAGAATTGCTTTCATCCTTCGATAGCTTAAACACGGCATTATCCCCGGACCAAGAGAGGGAAATTAAAACTTCTGTAAGCCCTATAGTTTACATGAAACTTAAGTAGCGTTCCCAAGGTAACTGGCAAGCCTAGTTGAATGCCTTTTATGGCATTTTCCAAACTGCCTTCAAAACTTCAAGGAAGGTTTTAGGAGGCTGCTAACCTGTTGACATAGTTGGAAAGACTCTGTGTCTCTCTGTTTCATTTCTCCCTGAAGCTAAGCTCAGGCAGCATCATTGGATGCCATACACCGCCTGGCTGACAAAACTGTCTCTCGGCTGGATTTGTTGTTGTTCACTTCTGAGAAGATTGCTAAAGCTTGGCATGTCTTTGGCCAGATATGTAGTTGCCAGGTGCAACAAATCCCCTTAGATGGATTTCAGGCTTTTAAAGCTCCCTGCGAAGGAAAGAGAGTGAAAGCGCAGTGGTCTGCATTTTGGAGAGATCTGATGCAGATCTTTGACTCTAGTTCCAGACTGCCTGTCAAACACAAAACTTACACAAGACATAGCCAGCTCCTTACTTTAGTAGACACAGGCAGGAAGGAAAGGGGGGGGGGGGAGAAGAAAGATAAATCACACCAAGTTGATAGTTAACTTTTCCTGGCCATCTGCTTTGCTCATATCTAGTCTCTTTCCAGCTATATATACATTTTTAGGCAATAACAGAGAAGCAGAAACAGGGCTGGTTGATATCGTATGGAATATAAGTCATTCTTTGTATGGGGGAGAAAGTCAGCTGTCTCCAACTTGGAAAGAGCAAACATCATTTAAAAACTTAGACTAGTAGTAGGGTAAGGGCCCTACTGGTGGACCTCCTGATGGCACCTGTTTTTTTGGCCACTGTGTGACCCAGAGCGTTGGACTGGATGAGCCATTGGTCTGATCTAACATGGCTTCTCTTATGTTCTTAAGGGAGGGTGCCTGGATACCAGGTGAAGTGGGGCAGGCTTGGAAGAACATGCCCCCAAATGGAAACAGTGGAAATGGGAAACATCGCCATCTTACAAAATCAGTGGCGCTGCTACGTTTGAAATACTTTATATACTTTTGGTGGCCTTCACAAAGCTGGGAAAGGTGCAGAAAGGGAAACCAAAGAGATCGAAGCAAAGCTAGGACCGATTGGGGCCTTTATAGCTTAGGGGGGAAAGATGATGAAGTTGGAGGGAGGGCATGATACAGGTTTGCACACCTGTAGCCAAAGCTGTTTCTCTTTTGCACTGGAATTTGAACTTTCCCAAGGAAATGAATGAGCAGAAGGCTCAGGTGGCACAACTGACCTGGTGTGATGCTTTCTAGCTTATATAGTTGTGTGAATAGTTTATTTATTTACTTCATTTACAACCCAGCTTACATCATTCTTCCCTTCCTCCATTTCACACCAACTCTGTTAATAGGTCATGCCAGCAGGCTTCCATGGCTGAGCAGGGATTTGAACCTGGATCTTCCAGATCCGAGTCTGAAACTCTAACCCAGGGGTGTCAAACCTGCAGCCTGGGGGCCAAATCAGCCCCCCGGAGGGCTCCTATCAGGCCCCGAAGCAACTGGCTCATGTCTGCTTTCTTCTCCCTCTCTCTTGCTTCCTTCTGCATCTCAGCTTGTTTTGCAAGGCTTGCTCAGTTGCACAGCAGCTACAGAGCAAAACCTCAATTTTCTCCATTGGTTGAAGTTCCTTCCCCTCCTGGTCCCCTGCGGAGGGAGGGAAAGTGCCAGAACTTCCTTTGCCCAGTTCCCTGGATCCCATAGGAGAAATACAAAGAAAGTACCTTTAAGACCAACGAGTGTTAATATTTTAAGCATGTTTTAAGGTTTTTAAAAAATCTTTAGTCGTGTTTGTCTGTGTCCTTTAAAACATTTATATGTCTTCTGCTTTTGTTGCAAGAAACAGATGTAACCAAAGGAGAAGGAGGAAGAAGAGGAAAAGGAAGAGGAAGAAAAAGAAGAGGAGAAGGAGATTGGATTTATACCCTACCCTTCACTCAACATCTGAGTGGCTTACACACTCCTTCCCTTCCTCTCCCCACAAAAGACACCCGGTGAGGTGGGTGGGGCTGAAGTTACGGAATAAATAAATAAATAAAGCTCTGAGAGAACTGCTCTTGAGAGAACACCTCTGAAAGAACTGTGACTGACCCAAGGTCACCCAGCTGGCTTCATGTGGAGGAATGGGGAATCAAACCTGGTTCTCCCATATTAGAGTCTGCACTCTTAACTATTACACCAAACTGGCTCTCTACATCAAGCTGTACCAAACAGCTACACAGGAGCAATCTTAGTATGAACAAGCCCTATTAGGCTTTTGCCTTTCCACTCACTCGTTCGTTTTATTAACCTGATGGGAAACAAGCAGTTTTAATGCCCACTGCAGTCTGTTATTATGACAAAGTTGTTGCGCCCACAATTCTACACCGATCATGGGTTCAACCGAAGATGCAGCCTGTACCTAGCCAAGAATTTCCGCTACATTTGCTCAAACTAAAGTTGAGCTGCGTAGAGGAGATACAAATGCCATTTAAGAAGAAAGAGGGGTTTTTTTTCCCTCTTCCACAGACTAAGAGTTTTAGCCCTTTGATTTTTTCCAGGGCTTGGCGTTTCTGCAAAAACACAGTGCTAAGTGAAACACCCACATAAAAACCCAACACTGCTGTGAACGCAGAAAGGCAAGCTTCTGCAGCACAGACTTAAGAAGCTTTAAGGTCTTCAGAAACAGCTCCAGCTGGTAACACCACAGACATATTTTTCCAGAGAGGAGGAGGGCATCCCTTCAATTTCCTATTAATTATATCCTTCCTCCAGCTTTTCCTCCAACAACCCACACGGAGCGGTTCTGTACATCAGAGAACCTACTGTACACATTAGGAGGTGGGGATGAGTTCTATCTTTTTATTTTCCTTCTCGCATACATAAATGGCTTTGTTGCCGAAAGCTCTCATTATGGCAATTCATTAACAGCGCAAGATGAATCAAATATATCAAGTTTGCAAGGTCCTTTGATGCCTTTAAGAACCTGAGAGGCAGTGAATGGTGTACTCCTTTGCCACCCAGATACCTTCGGAGGACTTTGTCATTGAAAAGGAGAGGAAGAAAAAAAGAAGCAGAAAAAGGACGAGGCAATTCAGCATCAGGAGAGTTAAGGCACATCCGGAAAAATAAGATTATGGTGGGAGATGCTCAGAAAACAGATGAGTTTAATTCCAGCAATAACCTCTTCCTTAAATCTTATTAAAGCTGTTGCTTTCTGAAATCAAAATTTCTTTAAAATGATGTCTAAATGTTGTTGAGAGCCAATTTGGTGTAGTGGTTAAGTGTGTGGACTCTTATCTGGGAGAACTGGGTTTGATTCCCTACTCCTCCATTTGCGCCTGCTGGAATGGCCTTGGGTCACCCGTAGCTCTGGCAGAGGTTGTCCTTGAAAGGGCAGCTGCTATGAGAGCCCTCTCAGCCCCACCCACCTCACAGGGTGTTTGTTGTGGGGGTGGAAGATAAAGGAGATTGTGAGCCGCTCTGAGATTCGGAGTGGAGGGCAGAATATAAATCCAATGTTGTCGTCTTCTTCTTCCTCTTCTTCTAACACGGTAGTTGGCCATTACAGATTCAATTCAGAATGTGAGATACTGATTTAGTTAAGCTTTGTTTAGTGTGATTGTCTGAATGCAAATCAAACTATGGTTACTATAGCTAAGGTCCATCAAACTAGAATCTGAAGTTGGTTTACTAACGTCTTAATTATGATTTCTTGGGCTGCCAAGCCCCCGATGGGGGCAGAACACCCCCATGTCTCACTGCTGGCCTCCACTCCAAACAACAGGGGGGAAGAATTGACAAAGGAATTGTCAGAAATTTTGTTTGTTCCATAGAGCTTCCAATTGCTAGAGCTACCCTCTGTTACCTTGAATCAAGTTCTGGTAAGGACACAAGGCTGTATTTACTGCAACACCCTTCTTCCCCTCCCCTGGCACTTTCTCAACACTGGTTGGCAACCCTATGAGGTCTGAATGTAGACATCCCAGCTAAATCCAGTTTTACTCTTTTCCTGTTCTCAGGAGACGCCTTCTCAAGCAACAGGAAATTAAGCCAGCATTTGTGGGGACTAGGGTTGCCAGCAAACAGCAGGAGACTTACTGAGCTTGGGGAGGAAGCAGGGCTGGAAAGCAGAAATGTTGTTGTGCAATGCAACTTCTAGCTGAAAAACTAGAAGTGATGATGCTCTATGAATCCATCTGATCTCTATTGTTTTACTATAGAGATTTAGTGGATCCCTAGAATGTCGCTACATCATTTCTAGTTTTTCAGCTGGAAGTGACGTTGTATGCATCTCACGATGCCATTGTGAAAGAAAAGATCAGCAGGAACCCTTTCCTTGGAAGTAGGTCTTTGGCACCCCTAGGTAGGTAAGATATGAATGATTGTGAGAATGAATCCTGGTTTTGCAAACTATATTTGATGCCATGTATGTCTTAACCAAACCTCTTTCTTAAAGCTTACTTTTTATGTGTTAAAGACAGTTTTGGGAGGGCTATATGATGATGACTACGCTCTCAAATACCATGGAGGTCTACTTTCCATGAAATGGAAGAAACATTACTCTGTCGAGTAGCTCCCACCAGCCCTAATTCCTGGTAAATTCTAGGAACTGGGGTGACAGACCCCGTACAGAGTTAAGCATGCTTAAACTCAGTAACTTAATGGATTTAAATCCACATCTATGATGGATTTAGCACGGGCTCCTGGCAAATCTACTTGGACCACAGGCATAAATGATCTTGTTTAGAGTCCTGAAACCCCTCAGAACCTTTAATGTGCGTAGAGAGCAACCAAATAGAAACCCTTCATTTCACAACTGCTTCCCCACAACAGACATAAATTTTATAGTTCAAAAGTCTTCGAAAGTTAAAGCTCAAAAGATTATGTTGCTGGGCAACATAAAGACTCCTTTTCATTTCAAAGACATTAATTTTAATTACTATAGCAACCGATTAGTATTCATTTTTGTTTGGGAAATCTAGGAAACTTAGAAGCTTCATTCAAGTCTGTGATTTACAAAATCAGCTCTTTTTTTTTTTTTTAATAACCAGTAGAAGAAAAATCTGCAACCGGCATCTGAACTGTTTCCTGCCAAAAAACCCTCTTTGCCAATGTTAATTTTGGAGTAACAGTGGCCAGAATGATATCTATCTGCATGTCTATTTTTAAAAGTCCTGTCAGCAGCCTCTTACGAGGGAGACTGTATCATCTACTGTGGTTGGTCTCCTTCCAACATTTTTCTAAGCTCTCTGTAGGCTCCACAAGATGGGGAAAGGCAAAAAAACACACAGTGGGATGAACAAGGGCCAGAACCACTTTTTGTTAGAAATTGTCAACCGAAGGCCTGTTCCAGAGCATAAAATAAAACTTAAGAGTAGCGTGCTGATCCACTGCATGAGGTCTGGCTCTGCAGGCCTTGAGAAAATAAACCAGCGTGTAATCTACCGCAAAACACAAACACAAAATACCCACAAAACACAGACATTAAAAAAGAACCAAAGCATTAAGTGGATATCATAATCTGCAAATCCAAAGAAAACACAACAGGCAATCAGGGAAAAAAAGCGTGACATCAGCACATGGAAAAAACTGCCCCGTCATCAATGCACTACTGCTTCTGCCTATACTTTTCACCCCAAACCTACAAAGGAGTAAGCCTGGGCTTAAAGCTACTGAGAGCTCACTTTGTAGCAGGAGCTCCTTTGCATATTAGGCCACACACCTCTGATGTAGCCAATCCCCCAAGAGCTTACAGGGCTCTTAGTACGGGGCCTACTGTAAACTCCAGGAGGATTGGCTACATCAGGGAGGTGTGGCCTAATATGCAAAGGAGCTCCTGCTACAAACTGAGCCCTAAAGCTATTTGCCCGCTTTCCCTCTCCATCTGTTCAGCACTCCCATTTTTACAGCATCTCGGAACTCTGGAGGCAGACAAATGGCTATGATCTAAGACTGTCAATTCAGACGCCACTCTAAACTATATTTAGCACAGATCATGATCTGGAAATCCATTTCAAAGCAAGAATCTGAATGCTTTTATATAAATCTATGGCACATCTGGCCAAGCTGGTGTGATTCAGTGATCAGAAGGGCTGCTTAGGACCAGGACTCAAATCCCATATTACTTGAGCTGATTGTTCCTCTCCAGCCCACCCTATCTACCTGACAAAGGTGTAAGGGGGAAAGAAGTATGTTCACCACCTGAACTCCTTGGAGGGGGGATGGGATTAAAATGTATAGATAGTTTTGGAATACAGTGAAGATTTTGCTCACCTTGTCTTGAAAAAGGCATCACAAACTCAGAAAAATGTATCAAAAAAGGCCAAGTAAAATTAATAGGAAGTTGGGAAACCTTCCACAGCTGAAAAGGTTAAAATAGGAAGGGAAGGAATAATTAAAGAACTCGTGAAAGTTATGATCAGCAACATTTTACAATTAAAGCACCAAACTACATCAAAATTCAGAACAAGAGCTCAAAGAGCCAATATAAAAGAGACTACGTGGAAAATCTGCAACTAAACATTATTAATAACTGACACATTGATTAATTTCTGCAGCCTGAAACTGGGTTTTTGTAAGGCCTTCATTAGGAAGTGGCACGCGAAGCATCATAATAAGCCCCAAATATACACAGGGGCAACCCAGCTTTAATGCACTGGGATAAAAAAGCATGTAGTTTGCACTTGCATTACTAAAATCTGTTCACTTTACTTGAGGTGGAAAGGGCCATCCAACTGTATGTGTCTTATGGCTATCCTGTAGGGTTTTCACGGTAAGAAATGAACAGAGATGGTGTACCATTGCCTGCCTCTGCATAGTAACCCTAGACTTCCTTGGTGGTTTTCCATTCTAGCACTAACCAGGGCAGATCCTGCTTGGCTTCTGAGATCTGACACAATCAGGCTACCTGGATCAACCAGGTCAGGGCAGCCATTTACTTAGATGGCTTTAAACACACACACAGACGAATTCATAATAAAAAGGCCTACCACTAGATACTAACTGTGACAACTACATAGATCCTCTGTGTTTGATGTTGGGCAGGGCTTTTTTTTGTAACAGGAACTCCTTTGCATATTAGGCCACACCCCTCTTATGTAGCCATTCTCCAAGACCTTACAGAGCTCTTCTTACAGGGCCTACTGTAAGCTCTTAGAGGACTGGCTACATCATGGATGTGTGGCCTAATATGCAAAGGAGCTCTTGCTACAACCCCGCCTCCCCCCCCCCGATGTTGAGGTTGACACACTGGAAAGTTGATGCTCTTCTAGCCTGCTTGGTGACCAATCACAGTTCTCTCAGAACTCTCTCAGCCCCACCTGCCATGGGGAGAGGAACAGAAGTCAATTGTAAGACACTTTGAGACTCATTAGGGCAGAGAAAATGGGGTATAAAAACCAACTATTCTTCCTCTTGTGAATTTCCCCAGCGTTAGCCTGGCCACTGCTAGAAACAGGATCCTGCATTAGATTACAGTCTCCACTTGATCTCCAACTTCTGATTACTAAGAATTCTCCTGTAGGTTCCCAGTGCTGCCAAAAAAAGAAAGAAAGAAAAAAGACCCACTTTCCAGAAGTTTACAGATTAGCCACGCTCTGTGATTAAAAGCTTTTAAGCCTTGAGAGCGACACTACAAAGCCTCCTCATATGAATTCTACACAATGTTATCATAATGTGAATTTTAATTTTTAATTCTTGAAGTATCAATATGCTTTTCATTATTGATTTGTTATCCCTAGTGGCTCAATGCTCGGCTTCTAGTCACCATTGGCCAAAAAAAAAAAAAAAAGTTTCCTGGCTGAAATCTGATTGATTCTGACAGCGTTACTTAATAAAATGGCAATTTTTCATGAAAGCGTTTTGATCAAAATGAACACACTGAGTCATCCATCATTTAAAGAGTCGGTATTGTGTAGTGGATAGAGCGCCAGGCTTGGACTGGAGAGAACTGGGTTGAAATCCCCACAGATTTCATTCACCGAACATCTGCTTGCGAGCATAAACCTGGATGCTTCAGAGAAGGGCTAGAATACAAATGTGAAATAAAATCCCACTCACTTTGGAGAAAGTATTAAACAGATACGAGCCCTGCTTCTCCCTTGCAACTGGTCTCCTTATGCTTTTTTCCTTTACAGCTGAAAATGGGAACTTGTTACAGCAATGAAATCAAGTAGGTGAATATATCGGATTTCTCCCTTAAACCTCAAAGCAGTGAAGTTGCTTGTTAATTCATACTCTGAGAAGCTGAAGGATTCACAGCTGCGCTCCCACCCAGAAACATTCCAGGGCAAAGGAGCTGCTTTTTAGGAAATGGAAAATAAGGAATCTGGGTAAACCAGGAACACTCAGGGTTCAACGGGGTCTTTAGGATAAGACTAAACGTTTTCTAAAGGTCAGGGAATCAATCAGTCGTAGATTGCCACCTATTATAGGTTTATGGTCAAATAGTGTGAAATAGTCCACAGAGCTCAGAATGCCACTGTAAAAGTCACAACTAAGGATGAACACGGAATGCAAAAATGGTGGTTCATTTCATTTCATGGTTCATTGGGTTGCCCGATTTGTTGGTTCACGTTGATTCACGGTTTTTTTATTTCCCGACTCATTTTGTGGTTTCTTAGTTCATCTGGTTTGGGAAGATAGCCCCCCCCCTCAATGGGTTAGGGATGCCAAACTTGTGGCAAACTCTTCAGCAGATTCTCCTCTACCTGCTCTCCAAATTTCATGAAAACTGGATTTGGGAGCTGCAGCCCCCCCCCCCCAAAGCAGGTGCCCCCAGTAAATTGCTCTCCTAGGAGTATGTCAAGCTGGTGAAAGAAAGGGAAGCCACACTGCAGCTTCTGCTGGGTTTCACTTCCCTCCCAGTTTTCTGAGAGCGAAACTGACTAGAAGTGGCAGCCCAACATTCTCCAGCCCCATTCCACCTCTGGTCAGTTTCATCCCCCTCCCAGCTTCCTGGGAGTGAAACTGAATAGAAGTGGCAAGCGGCTGGGGGGATCATGCCAGGATGTCTGGAAAAATAAACCAAACAACACGCCAAGAAAAAAGTTGGCTTGCTTTCATGTTCGGGCACAATGCAATCAAATGAAACAGTTTGGAACAAACCACAAATTGGCCCATTTTGAGTATAAATCGCGATTCGTGGTTCAGTTCATGACCATGCCTAGTCACAGTTTATGTTTTTATTTCACTGTAACCACAGATGTACTGTATATAGATTGGCTAGAATGTTCAAGAAGATGAAGATGTTGTAAACTACAGAGGGAGGGAAGCAGAGAGAAGAAGCAGATGATGATGATATTCGATTTATATCCCACCATATATTCTGAATCTCAGACTGTCAGAGAGGTCACAATCTCCTTTACCTTCCCCACACAACAGACACCCTGTGAGGTAGGTGGGGCTGAGAGAGCTCGCCGAGAAGCTGCCCTTTCAAGGACAACTCCTACAAGAGCTATGGCTGACCCAAGGCCGTTCCAGCAGCTGCAAGTGGAGGAGTGGGAAATCAAACTCGATTCTCTCAGATAACAGCCCGTGCACTTTGGTCCACTACACCAAACTGGGTCTCTAAAGGGAAAATTAAAAAGCTCTGCTATCTGGCATTTATGTTCTGGACATTCAATCTTCTTGCTCCCTATCCAGAGAAATCCATAGCAATCAATCATGCCATTAGGAACACTGGCAACAGCCCCAATTTCTGGCATGATCCTATCCTTCAAGCCTCAGACTCCCCCTACACCTCCTGACCAACCCTGGCCCTAAGGACATCCAGCTCACCTCAACCAGGGCCAGGACCTTCTCAGCCCTGATCCCTGCCTGGTGGAATCAGCTCCCTGTGGAGATCCGTGCCCTACCTGAACTACTGCCATTTCGTAGGGCCTGCAAGACAGAGCTGTTCCGCCAGGCTTATGGTTGAAGCAACGGGAGTCCTATTATTCCATCATCTGGCCTCCCTTGTGGTGACATTGTGCCCTACTGCAGCGCTATCTTATTGCTACTACCATCATTAATGTGGGCCTAGAACTGGTTACTTGACGTGCTGTGCCCTTTCCGCCCGTGGTGCATTTTATTTATTGTTTTATTGTTTTTACTGTTTAATTTTAATGTGGTGTTTTAGCTTTGATCTGTAGGTTTTTATTGTTATTATTATATGTTGTGATCTGCATTGAGCCCATTTATGGGAAAGGGCGGAATATAAGCCTACTAAATAAATAAATAAAATAGATAGACCAGTGAGCAACTATTTTGGAACCCTCCAGCTAAGCTGCCTCCCAATAACTTGTGGTAAGACTGGCGGGGGAGGGGGGAGAGAGAAGGCACCCAAGGATGACATCACCTGGCAGTGCCAGCAGTCAAAAGCTCAACAACAGCTGAAGGCATCAAGCTGATTGGTTGGAGGAAATGGGACACACAAGCATGCCCCAACGATGTAGGAGTCTAGGAGCTGAGAAGCTTGCCCTCTGGGCACTGCTGGTTAGCTGAGCATTCTGGATAATCAAGTATCAGATCATAAACCTTGTAGTGCATTTTGTAACTGTAGATTGATCCTGTCTTGATTTCAAGAAAAAACTCAAAGAGAAAAAATGTTCAATTAATCACTCACGTTTTTGAAAACAGTACTTAACGTCAAAGTGATAATTCATGTTTTAAATGATGAGCTTCATTGTTCCACAGTAATGTGATTTTGCAATAAGCCTCCTAAACCAGCTGATTAAAAGAAACTTTGCTGTTGTCTTAATAAAGTAATGCTTTGAAAATATTTCATCGATATTTTACTGTTCCATTCACCAATTATTGATAGACTTCAAATCTCCAACCATATCAAATACAGATCAGTTCAGAACAACTAACCCTGAAGTCTCCTTTATTATAACTATCTTCACCGGAGCGGAACTCTGGAGAACAAATTATGAGCGCAGTGGCACCTTTAAGACCAACAAATTTAGTTCATTTTATGATCTTTTGTATGTATGCACACCTCCTCAGAAGCCACAGAAGAGCTCATAAAGTGAATAAAACTTTGTTGATCTAGACTATGGATGCCAACCTCCAGATGGGACCTGGGGATCCCCCAGAATTACAGAGCATCTCAAGACAACAGAGATCAGTTCCCCTGGAGAAAATGGCTGCTCTGGAGGGTGAACTCTATGGCCTTGCACCCCACTGAGGTCTCTGTCCTCCCCAGGCTCCACCCCCAAATCTCCAGGAGTTTACCAACCTGGATCTGGGAATCCTACATCTCAATCTCCTGTCAGTTGTCAGGGGGTACCTGGCAACCCTATATGACAAGCCGATACTTTGTTCTAATTCTTCAGACCAACATGGCTATCCACCTGAATTCTGGAGTGACACTGAAGTCTTACCTTCTCACCTGATGAGTTCTAACAGTAATAATCATAGTAGCTAGAGGTAGAAACATAAAGCAAACCTCTAAACAAAGAGATATGGCTCCAGGTCAGGCTTAGAGTGGTTCTCTGCTACCAGCTGAACTCCCATCATAAGAATGGTGCACCAGGCACAGGGCTTTTTTTGTAGAAAAAGCCCAGCAGGAACTCATTTGCATATTGGGCCACACCCCCTGACATCTCCAGAAGTGATGTCACCTATTCAGTAGGTTACTTTCTTCATACTGACACAAAACAGTACAGTGCCATCAGCTGCATTTCATGGATGTGTGTTCTCACACAGCCCAATGAGACACCTTGTCCCCCTTCCCTTCACACGAGAGAGAGGGCTGCATGCGGTGGAGTGGGCAGCAGTAGGCCCAGCTTCTAGTTTCTCCCTGGAGGGGGCACGTGGGCAGCTCCAGGTCTTGTGTTCTCTTTGCAAGCCTGTTGGAAGCTGGAGGAGGCAGAGAGGACGGAGAGCGTGGTCTGCGAGCACATGGCTGCCTAGTGCCTTCCCTCGGCTGCCTTCCCTCTTTTTTTGAGCTGGAACCCTAGCCAAGCCGGCTGGAACTGCATTCCTGTGCATTCCTGCTAAAAAAAAAGGCCCCTGATTAAACAACATGATTGGAAGAGGGGGGAGAGATATGCATGCGGCATTTAGAACTGCCTTATGAGAGAAAAACGAAAACTGGTGCCTGATTGTATGGACAGGTGAAACAATTCTCAAGTGTTACAGCAGATTAGGAGTAGGTGGCACCGATTCACAGCTATTGAACAGAAGGCAAACTTCCAGAAGTTCCAAGATGAGACACGAATATCACAGGCTAGTATCTTCCTAATCTCAAGAACCAGGTGATTCTGTAGAGCCAATCCCATGCCTCTGCCTGCTCAAAAGTCCAAAAAAATCTACTACAACCCACAAATCTGTTTGCCATTGAGAGAAGTCACTACGTTATCATCACCTTTCTGGTAGCTTACCCATCTGCCCCTCAGCTCTAAGGCCTCACTGCCTCCCAAAGCATAAACCCTTGCTAACTCTCAGACCAGATTGCTCATGAGGGAGGGCTAAACTGAGGAAACACACAGGGCAAGCAAGTTGTTGTGTATATAAGCTAATGTCATGACTTTGGAATGTGGTTCCTGCCTGGCTCATTGGAGCCTTTAGGCCTGAGCTTGGGAACTCAGGAACAATGGGGAGTAGGATCCAAATTCCTGCTGCCCTGCTTCAATCACGGGCCCCTGCTGGTTTACATGATCCAATGGCGTGTTTGCGTGGGAACCTGGATGTGTATCTAGTTGGCCCTTGGACCCAGTTCTTCAGCCTTACTAGTGCAGCCCCATCCTATGCTATATCTAATAAAGAGCTATGATCACTACCAGCTCGCCCCTTCATTGCATCGAACCCACGATATTATAAAAGTGCCAGCAATGTTGCCTTCAATTCAGAACACCCTCTGAGCTTCTGAGTTAATGTGTTCATTAGCACCTCTGATAAGATACAATTTTCCAATAAGGGGAATTTTATTTGATGCTAAATGCCTCTTGTGACTCATCACTGCGATGTAGGACAAATTCGCCCATTCAGTGGGAGTGATAAGCATCACAATGATCAGCAATAGCCGTAACATGGTGGGAGATAAACCTGGCTCAGCTCTATTGTTGAGTAATAACTTAGGGCCCTGATAAGATAAACATCACTCATCACCACAACCAACAAACATTCAGGTTATCAAGTTCCGTCCTTCAGTTAACAATGTGATTCTTTTTGTTTCCCATGAACCATGATGACAGAGTCCTGAGTCATATGCCAAAAGTATGCTTTGGCCCCCCAAGACTCAGGTTTGGGGGCTCATTCCCTAGATGACAAATTGCAACTGTAGGGCAGGGGAGCGTAACTGCCCCCTGACGGGGTTTTTTTCTTCAACACATTCGTGCTTGTCGTGCACATTCAGGTTGGTGACAAGCAGTAATCTGGCAGTAAGCAATTACATTGAAGCTTACCTCATAATTAATTTCTATGTAAACTTTATTTTTTAATGACAGCCCACATGGCAAAGCAGTTAGCGTGTCAGACTAGCATCTGAGAGAGCCAGTTTCGAATCCCCACTCTGCCATGGAAGCATATTGGGTGATCTTGGGCCAGTCACACTCTCTCAGCGTCATCTACCTCAGGGTGCTGCTGTGAGGATAATATGGGCAAGGGGAGAATTATGTAAGCCCCCTTTGGTCCCCACTGGGGAGAAATGTGGGATATAGATGAGTAAATGAATAAATTGTGTGTGTGGTATAGTCTCTTTAAAGCCACAAGATTGTAAATACAAACATTCAAATATACCATGTGGTATAGTGCCATGACCTGAATAGCTCAGGCTAGTCTGATCTCCAGATCTCAGAAACTAAGCAGGGTTGGTTCAGGCTAGTAAGTGGGTAGGAACCTACCTACCTTCCTTTCTTCCTCCCTCCCACTTTGAATGGTTCTTGCGAATAGCCCAAATATATTAAAATCAACAAAAACTTTTCTACTACCAGGATAGTTTTAACTTCCATTCCAGCCAATAATTTACCAATCCTTTGCAAAGAAGGTAATACTGCCGTATCATGTATAAAAGGTGAAATCCCGCACTGTCTCATTGAAATGAAGAGAGTACGTTCAAATAAACCATTTCCTAAGGCACATTCAAATAAACAATGTTCCAGAGTTCTAGTCTTGTTGCACAGTCACAAAAAGTAAAGAGTCCAGTAGCACCTTTAAGACCAACACATTTTATTGTAGCATAAGCTTTCGAGCAACACAGCTCTCTTCATCAGATGCATAGAGGGTAAAGAGTCCAGTGTCTGAACCTTCAAAAAGGTGAGAATTGATAAGTAGAGGTTTTTTTGTAGCAGGAACTCCTTTGCAATTAGGCCACACATCCCTGATGTAGCCAATCCTCCTGGAGCTTACAGTAGGTCCCATACTAAGAGCCTTGTAAACTCTTGAAGGACTGGCTACATCAGGGATGTGTGGCCTAATATGCAAAGAAAAAGCCCTGAGTATAGTGGTCAACTGAGAAGTCATTGGTTTAAATACCATTCCAAAGGAGGAGGAGGAGAGTTGGTTTTATAACATGCCGTTCACTACCCAAAGAAGTCTCAGAGGCTTACAACCACTTTCCTTTCCTCTCCTCACAAGAGACACCCTGTGAGGCAGGTGAGCTCTGAGAACCTTGACTGGCCCAAGGTCACCCAGCTGGCTTCATATGGAGGAATGGGGAATCAAACCCAGTACTCTAGATTAGAGTCCACCACTCTTAACCACTACACCAAACTGGAACTCACTAGGTATCCTTGAGACAAGCCACTAAGGCCTAATCATCCATTTACATAAGAACATAAGAGAAGCCATGTTGGATCAGGCCAATGGCCCATCCAGTCCAACACTCTGTGTCACACAGTGGCCAAAATTTTTACACACACACACACATATATATACACACTGTGGCTAATAACCACTGATGGACCTCTGCTCCATATTTTTATCTAACCCCCTCTTGAAGCTGTCTATGCTTGTAGCCGCCACCTCCTGTGGCAGTGAATTCCACATGTTAATCACCCTTTGGGTGAAGTACTTACTTTTATCCATTTTAACCTGACTGCTCAGCAATTTCATCGAATGCCCACGAGTTCTTGTATTGTGAGAAAGGAAGAAAAGTACTTCTTTCTCTACTTTCTCCATCCCATGCATTATCTTGTAAACCTCTATCATGTCACCCCGCAGTCGACGTTTCTGCAAACTAAAGATCCCCAAGCGTTTTAACCTTTCTTCATAGGGAAAGTGTTCCAAACCTTTAATCATTCTAGCTGCCCTTTTCTGCACTTTTTCCAATGCTGTAATATCCTTTTTGAGGTGCAGTGACCAGAATTGCACACAGTATTCCGCACCATCAATTTATACAGGGGCATTATGATACTGGCTGATTTGTTTTCAATTCCCTTCCTAATAATTCCCAGCATGGCATTGGCCTTTTTTATTGCAATCACATACTGTCTTGACATTTTCAGTGAGTTATCTACCACGAGCCCAAGATCTCTCTCTTGGTCAGTCTCTGCCAGTTCACACCCCATCAATTTGTATTTGTAGCTGGATTTCTTGGCCCCTATGTGCATTACTTTGCACTTGGCCACACTGAACCTCATCTGCCACATTGATGCCTACTCACCCAGCCTCAACAGATCCCTTTGGAGTGCCTCACAATCCTCTCTGGTTCTCACCACCCTGAACAATTTAGTGTCACACAGATTTAGAAAACAGCACCATCCTATCCACAGGGCTATCCCCAGATTACCAAGGCAATATAGGCACAATCCTTTGAATGCTTTAAATGCATTATTAATACAGACTACTGATCTTCAGTCCTACTGGCTTTTCTGTCTCTCTCTCCCCACCTCCCGAGAATACTGCAAATACCAATATATTATCTATTATAAAGCACAGCATTTGAGCTGCCCACACACATGGATTTATTAATCTTCAGCTCTTTCTGAACTATACAAGGCATAGCACAATGAGTCTGGTGAGCAGGGCTGTGTGCCGTCTATTGTTTTTAAAACAGCACATTCTTTGGAATATAAGCTAATCATATGATATCTTTCCAAACAGGTACTTGAAAAACTAGATTCTACTAATACCTGTGGTGGCATCTGTATCAAAGAACTTGCTTTCGCTTCAGAGTATCCTCTAAGCTAGGATTTAAAACAGAAACCAGTCTCATAAAGTCATAACATATTCTTTTGTCCTAGGGGTCTGGGATTATGCTGCTGTACTTCCAGCACAACTGCTAATAAAATGGCACCTTTATCACTAGCCTTGCATTCCTTCCCACACTGCAGAAGAGAGAGAGAGAGAGAGAGAGAAATAAATCACAACATCCTTGCAATGTAGCCAGACTCTACCAGTGTGTGTGAAACAAGAATTGTTCCAGTTTTCATTTTTATTTCTTAAGGAGATGGCTTTGCAGTCATTCTGGCGGTGAAAGAAGCAGTGGACAGTTATTGTTCATCACTCCTCAGAAGAATTCAATATCCTAGTACATAGGAACCTTTATGGGATTGAACTAATAAAGAAATAGGTTTTAGGCACATTTCACAGATGATGAAAGGCAGGTATAGGCTCCTATTCCAGTCAAAAGGTAATGCACAAGTAGATATAGAACCAAAACAGGAATGTTCAAGAAAGAAATCAAAAGTCACAAGAAAAATATTTCATGTGAGTCTTTAAGGATCTAGCCTTGTGTCAAATAAAGATGCACACAAGTTGAATAATATGCCTTCCAATTCTGGTCCAAAAAGTCTAGGTGGGGAACACCTTATAGAAGCCAATGTGCTTTCAGAATCAAGAGGTGCCATTTGACTGGAATAGCCTATTTGTACCTTCCATTGTTTGACCTCTGAAGAAGGCCCAATTGGGTTGAAATGCATTAGGTCACTACTGTTTTCTCTTGGACACGTTACTTTTAACTGTATTATGAGGCTTATGTTGGGCCTGATATGCTTTTAAATGTAATAAATACAACCGTTCAGATAGCCCTAGTTTTTGGCCCACAGGATTATTAGCATCTGTGCCCAACCCAGTTATTGGGAACAAGTATAGGATGTTTTGTGTTGCCATCCTGGTATTTTAATTAATTTTATCTGATGTTTTAACTTATAATGTTGTACTGATTGCAATTTTGTATGTTGTTATCCACCCTGAGCCCAATTGGGGGGAGGACAGGTTATAAATAGAAAATAATAAATTAAATATATTTTCATGTCCAATTAATTCATATTTTGTCTTAGCTTTTTGCCCTGCTTGTGCTTGCTAATTTACTTTTCAGGCTCTTGAATAAATTTTGTCAGGTTAACTCCCCCCCTTTATTTCTACCTGCATTTTTATTCCACCCTTCCTCCAAGGAGCTCAGCGCTGTACATGTAGTTCTCCCTCCCCCCAACTCATTCTCACAGTAGCTCTGCAAAGGCTGTTAGAGCACGACCACCCAATGATCTTCATGGCAGGATTTGAACACAGGCCTTCCCAGATCCTAGCCAAAGCCTGGCCCCAACCGCTATACCACACAGGCTCTTATTTTGTAAGCCAGTGCTAGGCTCTTCATAAGGTTTATTAGTCCTGAAGCATCTTACGTCAATTCTCTTCTCTTTCCCGTTATGCTCACAATAACCTCGTGAGGTAGGTTAAGCTGAAAATATGTGACTTGCGCCCAAAGCAGCCCCATAGCTAGAGGCTGCAGGGGGGCCATGGGCAGAGGGGGCCACGGGGGCAACAGCAGAAAGATGGAGAGGCTGCCTACACTTTCCTACGTGATTTGAATTGCACGGGAGCTTCAATTCCCCTTTTCCTCCCTCAGCCTGCAGCGATCAGCTTCCAAGATTCCAAAAGAAAGCCAATCTCTCTCTCTCTCTCAGTGCTTCCCCCCCCCCGCCCCATTTCTTTGCTCTCATGTCCTTCCCCTGCCTATTGGTCTGCAGTCCCTTTCGCTGCATGCAGTCGCAGTGGAATTGGCCATTCTAATTGGCTTGCAGAGGGAGAGCATGACAGAAAGTTTTTTTTCCCCCAGGGGTGGCGATTAAAGCCCTCTGAAGCCTGCACGAGAGGGAAGGAGTGGAATTGGATGCCTCTGTGGCATGCAAGGCCTGGCAAAGCACAGGGTGGATCGGTGCTGAGGAGAGAGGGAAGGCGCCAACTCCATAGTCTTTCACTCCCCTGTTCAATTTAAAGGGCCCGCTTTCTCTGATCAGCTGATTGGCATGCCTTTTAAACGTCAGGAGACAGGAAGTGGCTGCTCCTCGGTGCCTCCTCTCATTTACATTGTGCAGGAGGAGAGGGAATGGGGAGGCCCTGAGATGGAAGGTGAAGGCCTCCAAAAGACTGTCAAGGGGCCAGGCCCTGTTGGCCCCTGGTTAGCTACAGGCCTGGCCCAAAGTCATCCAGAGAATTTTATGACAGACCAGGAATTCAAACACAGGTCCTCCCAGATCCTAGTCTAACCATTATTAAACAGATCTAAAGATGAGTCAGTGAATGTTTTCACCACACATTTGAAAGTCTACAACATTACAGAGAAATCAGCCGACGCTGAGCCGAGAGGCATTTGAGACACGAGCGTTAGTAGGCAAGCATCTGTGCTGTTCTCTGCTGTTCTGAAATAATTTAAGACACTGGCCTCACGGGCAGCAAGCCCCTTTCAGATTTATTTAAGTAGGATCACTTAAACACACAGGCGGTAAACCCAGCAATTGCAACCATCCGAGTAGCAAATGCCCATCCCCGTAGGGCTGGACCATCAATCCCAAATTACCACTTCCTTTTCAGAAGGGACTAGCGGATGCTGCACTAAATCAGGCTGCCCGATGACAACACGGAGCCCAAGTGCAGGGCAGATCAAGGAAAATATGCACAGGCCACAAACCTTAAAGGGCAAAGTGAAGATGGCTTGGGGTGGAGGGGTGGGGGACAACATTAGTCAAGCCGCTGCAGCCAAATGTGGAGAATGCTGTCGAGCGACAGCTGCTGCGTATGGTTTTGAGAGCATCTTCCTCAGCACTTGCCGTGCCTGGGTGCATTAGTGGGATTACTTCGACTAGAAGGCACTCCCATCCTGTCCACTGCATTTCACATCCAGCTAATATCACAGGGGGAGACAGGAAAAAGATGCCTTTAAAGAGATCTTCCCTATTTAACTAAAAAAAAAAATCACCTGCTGACTTTGGACAGGATGGCATGGGTGGGTGGAGGAAATAACTAAGCCTATGGGTGTGTGGGTGGGCGTAAGGGGGAGAGAAAGGCTGCTTTCCAGTGGGTTTAACATTAAACACATTTCAGCCAAAGGTTTTGAATTCTCTTTGCCTTCTTTGTACGTAACAAAATCCGACGTGCCTTGAAAATAAGGGCACCACGGCTGCTAACCCTATCCAGTCCAGCTTCCTGTTGTACACAGTGAAGAAATAGCGTGGTATAGCGCAGGGGTAGCTAAACTCATTTAACATAAGAGCTGCATGGAATAAACATCAGCAGCCAGAGAGCTGCAAGACAAGAACATCAGATGTTTGAGAGCTACAAGACAAGGAAGGAAGGAAGGAAGGAAGGAAGGAAGGAAGGAAGGAAGGAAGGAAGGAAGGAAGGAAGGAAGGAAGGAAGGAAGGAAGGAAGGAAGGAAGGAAAATAGAATGGGGTGGGAGGAGGCAGGTGGAGGTGGAAAGAAAGCAACTTTAACTTTAAATGCATTCACAATGCCACCAGCCAACAGGCAGTGGGGGCTTCAAGAGCCACACAACATGTGTGAAAGAGCCACAGCTTGGGCAACTCTGGTGTAGTAGCTAAAGTGTCGACCTAGAATGCGGGAAATCCAAGTTGGAATCCCCACTTGGGGCACGGAAGCTTGCTGGGTGGTCTTGGGCCAGTCGCATGCTCTCAGCCTAACCTATCTCGTCAGGAGAATGATAAAAGCTGCTTTGGGTTCCCATTAGGAAGAAAGGAGTACAAATAAAGTAAGTAAATCACTAAATACATACAAATGGATGCTCCCAGGTGGCCTATCGGCAGGGCAAAGCCTCCCCGGTTTTTACTTTCACCCCAGCAAAGGAAGCTACTGCCTCTGGACATGGCGAGCTCCGGAAACTTCAATGAGAATTGAATCTACAGCCAAGACTTTCAAAGCCATCATGGCACTCAGGCTCCGAAGGGGCATTTTAAGCATGTGCAAGAGCTCAGGCGCTGTTTTGCAGAATCCTTGACTCTTGAACAGCCCATGCAGTGTCACAGCTGGCTTCTGAAAGACCCTCAGTTGTGACGTACTATGAGGAGATGCTCTCTGAGAAATGCAAGCTTAAGCTGCGGCCCTGGTTGTCAGGAATTAGCTAATTGGATCCCAGCCAAAGTTTGGCTCCTGCAGCTTCAAAGCTGTTTTCTCCAGAAGCCTGAATTAATTAGATGCCATCCACTGATGAAGTCCATGGCAGAAATGGCATCAGTTTGAACAGGTGTGCTCTGCAACTTGGCTAAGCGGCACCAGAACGCAACTATATTTTTAGTAGGAAATAATAAAGTGCTTTGTGGACAGTTTGTTTATGTAGTATATTTTTATCCAGCCTTTCTCCAACAACTCAAAGCCATATACCTACTTTTCCTCACCTCCCTTTTATTCTCCCAGCTTCATGAGGTGGGTTAGGTTGACAGAGACTGTCTAGCCCGAGGTCACCTAGTGAAGCTCAGGTCACAGCGGGGATTTGAACCCAGGCCTGACTGGTCTTAATCCAACATATTAACAAGCATGCCACACTGGCTCTTCCAAACAGATGCTCTGAAAACCATCATGTAGATTCCACAGGATCACTTTCCACCTTACTTTTTCCCATTCTCCCCTACCAAAATGCATTTCAGAAAGCAATGGAAGATGTGTGAGAACATTAATTACAAATTCTACAACGCAAGCCTGTTTAACACAGATGCGACAAACCGGTCAATTTTCACTTGTACAAGGCAACTTCCTGGGAGATGTATTGTCTTTAAGAACAACTTTATTTCCAGTGTAGCTTAGTGGTTGTCAGACTAGTATATGGGATACCCAAGTCTGAATCCCCATGTGCCTTAGAAGCTCACTGGGTTAACTTGGGCCAGTCATACTCTTTCTGCCTGATCTATCCCGTAGGGTTGTTGTGAGGATACAGTGGAGGAGAGGAAAATGAAGTAAGCCAGCTGAAATCCCCATTGGAGAGAAAGGTGAGGTATAAAAGGAAGGTAGGTAGGGAGGGAGGGAAAGGGAAAGGATGTCCTTACATTCACCTACAAATTACAGGCATATATATATATATATAATCTAAAAAATCATACATGTGTAACAGTCAATATTTATCCACATCTTTTGAAGGGAAATACAGTACATCTAAAAATACAGGTTCAGATGAAGTAATAAAGTTTAAGTTTTGAACCAAATTCAACTAGCTAATTTGATTTGGGGTTCATTATCCTAAAGGACAATGCTAGGGCCAAGCCAAAATCACAGATTATTTTCAGCCAACATGCCAGAAAAATAATACAACATCTATCTGTGGTGATACTACTATGGTGGGGAACAGAAGTGTAGCAGTGGTGAGCAGGAGAGAGGAGAGCTATACTTGACCAGGTGCACGAGGGGCAAGCAGAGCCCCATCACCACTGCCAACTCCCCATCACCTGTAGGCCTCCCAACACTGCCTTAGCAAAGGCTGGGAATTTGGGGAACATTGATGAAGAAGATATTGGATTTATATCCCACCCTCCACTTTGAATCTCAGAGTGGCTCACAATCTCCTTTACCTTCCTCCCCCACAACAGACACCCTATGAGGCAGGATGAGGCTGAGAGGGCTCTCACAGCAGCTGCCCTTTCAAGGACAACCTCTGCCAGAGCTATGGCTAACCCAAGGCCATTCCAGCAGGTGCAAGTGGAGGAGTGGGGAATCAAACCCGGTTCTCCCAGATAAGAATCCGCACACATAACCACTACACCAAACTGGCTCTCTTGCCTAGGGAGGGTTGAGTATGAGGAGGATGTGATGTCACTTTCAGATGATGCTCTAGGCTGCTGCTTCCCCTCATCTTCATGGTATATATGGTGATGGTAGGAAACTTCTGGAGGACCACTACAAGGAGGCCATTTTTTCTTCGCACTCCTCAATACCTCAGGTGCAGCAAATTGGGGCAGCACAGGTAAATTCCAGTCTCAGATTGTTAAGTGGGACACCTACACACCTGGAGCCCAGCTTGCGGCTGCTGTGTCTAGAAGACAACAGTGAGCATACATCATGTCTATTAACCCTTCCCACATGGCTAGCCCATTAAAGGAGCTCATGGTGGTTGCCTGGACTAAGAAATGGTTTCATGTACTAAGCAAAATGGCATGTGTGGCACACATGCTGAAGGCGAACTGCCTATCCCTACCACAAATGGCTTTGCACCAGACCCAAATCACAAAGAAGCTTTTGCTCTGCTGAACAGAAGGCCACACCTTTAGTGTACATGAGCCCTGGCCAATCTAAAGGCCTCATATAGCTTGCCAATTCCAGGGTCTTGAATGCCACTACTCCTTCTCTGCGTTAAAAAGGCCCTGTGATCCAAGCACCTGCCCCCCTGAGGAGCAGAAAGGGTTTCCTTGATTTCAGTCATGTAGAGAACTGAACTTTCCGGAAGATCTACTTCTGTCTACAGCAGTGTTTCCCATTTGCAGGGTCGTGACCCGGTACTGGGCCAAAAGAAAAGCCAAAGCTAACGCCGCCCCCAGCAAAGCATGACCTCTGCTCTGCTTCCTTCCTTCCCCCATCTCTCTGTTGTGCAGAGAAAAGCCAGCCTTGAAGACTGACACAGGCTGTAAAGTCTGAGCTCTGTTTGGCTTCCTTCCTTCCCCCATCTCTGTGTTATGCAGAGAGGAGCTGGGCTGCCTCTCCTTCCTTCTCTCCCTCTCCCAGTGTTTGAGAGAAAAGCTGGCGTCCACTAGCACTTTAGACCCATGAAGTGTTCTTCAAGGTATGAGCTTTCCTGTGTCTTGCAGTATGTTCTTTTGGGGAGATTTCCTGGGAGACCTGGACAGCAAAGAAGGGTGTGTGTGTTTTTATTTCAGCCGGGAGGGGCGGGGAGTGGGCGTTCCAGTAGCTATTTTTTTTTTTTTTACAAAACGACCCCTGGGCAGACTTGTTGCTGGCTGAGGTCATCTGATGGTGAGGAAGGCTTTTTTTTCCTTTGCCCTCCCTTCTTTCTTTCTTTCCCTGCAAGTGATGCTCTGTCTGTATTCTTGGTGCTGGGAGGGGGGGAAGCAACAGTGGGAGGGCTTCTAGTGCCCTGGCCCCACTGGTGGACATTCTGGAAGTGACATCACAGGAAAAGGTGGAGTTTTGGTTCAGTGTGCCCCAGAAGTGACATCCCTTGGCCCTTGACACCACAGGAAATGACATAATTCCTGTCTCCCAGCTCCACCCCCAAAGTCTCCTGGCTCCACTCTTAAATTTTAGTGGGTTACAAAGGAGAAGTGTAAAAATAACCGGGCCATGGGAAAGAAAAGTTTGGGAAACCCTGGTCTACAGCATGACTCTGTAATGTGTTGTACTATACAGAATCAGTCACAATGCATTCTCAACATTTGGGGAGTGGGGGGAAAAACCGTTCATTTGATTTTGTCTGTGACATTCTTATTTTAAATTTCACTGAATGAGATTACAGCAGAGCTCCTGCAAGTATGCACATTTGGGTTATTCGCATGTGTGTGTGTTAGATGCCACAAATATTTTGGCCTAGTTATTTGCAGTACCTGCTTTTCTTGTACGGCTTAGTTTCCCAACAAGTTTGGGATCCTTCAGCAGTTTTAAAAGGGGCAGGTTATTTAAGGCCACTGCAGCAGCCTGTGCAGACAGAGTCTGCTCGACAATGAAGGATCAGCATGAATTCCCCCCCCCCCTCGCTAAATTAAGTCAGGTATTCCTAAAGGAATGATCTTCCACCTGTATCAGCATTCGAAGGTTTTGCCTTTGGAGCTGTCAGGTAGAAACCAGTACCTTAAACAAGAAACTTTCAACCATTAGATGCAGCATAATCATAGGGTTGACTTCCGGGAGGCAGCCATTGCCAAACAGTTTTGGAGCGCATTGGTTTTAAGGGGTTTTTTTTAATCATATTAATGACTCTTTTCGCTTTTATAAAGTAGTTATAAAGTTGGCAGTTTCAAATAACTGTTTTTTGTTTTTGTTAGCAAACTTTTTCTGTCAGATTTTAAGTCCAAACCATTGTGTTTTCCTTCAGGAGTCCTTATTTTACTCACACTTTATCTCAGCACCTCCCACTCTCTCCAGCTTTGTTTTCAATAGCTAGCTAATTAAGACAGCAACTCTTTTTTGGAGCAAAAGATTCTTTTTTTATCTCTACCTCCCCTGAGAACTGTAACTGTGAACTGCTATTCCAGAGAATTAAGTACACAATCATAGAGAGCTGTGAGTAGGGATGACAGGTGTGAGTTGGGAAACACCTGGAAATTTGGGGGAGGTACAGCCTGGTGAGGATGGGGTTTGGGGAGGGGAGTGACCTCAGCAGGATATAATGCCATAGACTTCCCCATCTAAAGAAGCCATTTTCTCCAGGGGAACTAATCTCTATTGTTTGGAGACCAGTAGTAATTCTGGGATATCTCCAGTCAGTGCCTGGAGGTTGGCAACCCTAGCCATGACCCTGAAGCTCAATCTTCCTGGATTATACAAAAATATGATCTACTGGACTCAGGCAAAGACTTGGGTTCAAACCTTTGCTCAGCAATGAATCCTGCTGAGTGACACCGGACAAATCACATATCTCAGAACAATGTGACAGGGCTGTTTTAAGGACATTTTTAGGGGGTAGGAATACTATGCAGGGCCAGCCCTAGATTGTCTGGCACCCTAGGCAAGGCTGACTTCTGGTGCCCCCCCTGCACTGATAACGTCACCGAGTCACATGGTGGGGTGTCCAAATCAGTGCCCCCAGAAGGCTGGCACCCTAGGCAATCACCTAGTTTGCCTAGGGGCAGGGCCAGCGCCAGCCCTGATACCATATATACCACCCAGGACTCTGCAGGGGAAATATAGGCTTTGAAATATAATAAATAATAGAAATTTACTTGGAAATAAATGAACAACTTCCTCCATGCTTTAAATCTCCAAAAGACTCATCCATGACATAACCACACAAAGTCTACATTTTTGAGATACTACCTAGATTGATATTTATAAACAATTGTCCAGCACTGTAAAAAATATATATTGTATGTTGTATTTCTTGTCCCCTTTCTGGATGGGACACGCTGATCACAATTACTGTCACAAGACTTGGAATGGTCAAGTATGTCCCAGGCCTCAGTGGCCACATTTCTTAGAAAACATCTGGACATCATCTCTTTTTTTACTTTAACTCCTAGAACCTCCCTGCATTATTCTGGTCTCTGGGAAAGTAGAGAGGCTCTCTCCAACCGGCGCAAATGAGGAGGAAACAGATAAATACTTCATAAGTCTCCTTTGTTCTCCAACTGAGCCTGCTAAGCTCAGGAAGTTAACTCCTATGAAAGTTAGCAGAAATATCATCAGAGGCAACTGAACAGGAAAATAAGGAAAGTACCATTGTTGGGAGCTGCATCTTCAGCACTTGGAACAAATTCTGAGCCCAGCGACACCTTTAAGACCAACAAAGTTTCATTCAAGGTATAAGCTTTTGTGTGCAAGCAAGCAGATTGGTCTTAAAGGTGCCACTGGACTCGAACTTTGTTCTGCTGCTTCACCCCAACATGGCTACCAGCCTGAATTCATCACTCAGAGAAATTCTGCCACACACTGTAAACAGAGAAAGAATTTTACTTTATACAGAAATTTTCTCATGACCAAAATGAAGCAAAAATGAAACAGTTAAACTAAACAAATCTCTACCATCGTTGCAGATTATATAGGGTAACCTGTATGCCATTCATACTACTGAATACTGCTCAAACAACTGAAAATGCTGTGGGTTTTCCCCCTAACATCTAGATAAGGGGAGACAGAATATCCACCCCACTCTGAAGGATAAATAAGTAAACACAGCATATCAACAATCATAAGCCCTCACCCTGTCCTAGATAGCCCAGGCAAGCCTGATCTCATCAGATCTCAGAATCTAAGCAGGGTCAACTCTCACAATTACTTGGATGGGAGACCTCCTTGGAATACCAGAAGTTGGGAGGGCAGGGGAAAGTTTTATTCAGCCACCTCTTTTTAATCAGGGGCAGGATTTATTCAGCCCCCAGTAGGGGTCAGTCACCAGAGGTCGCCATGACCTCCAGGTGTCTGCTCATGCGCACACACACACAGAATATAAAAAGACTAAACAAACAAATAATCACCAGCCCTCCACCGGAAAAGAAAAGCCCACATACAACTATATAACAACATGAAGCCAGTGTAGTGCAGTGGCAAAAGCGTTGATTTAAATTGGGGACACCCCTCCTAAGGCTATGAAGCTCATGAGGAGACCTGCCTTGTTATTCTCTCAGCCTAACCTACCTCACATGGCTGCTGTGAGAAAAAAATGGTATAACCTGATTCATGTTAGTCACCTTGAGCTCCTTGGAAGATGGGAGATGAATATAAATTTAGTTTCAGAGGTAGCCAGGTTAGTCTGCAGCAGGACAGTTAAAGTCTAATAGCACCTGAGACACAAGCAAGATTGTAAGCATGTAAGCTTTCAAGAGTCAAAGCTCCCTTCAGTTTGGTATAGTGGTTAAGAGTGTGGACTCTAATCTGGGAGAACCAGGTTTGATTCCCCACTCCTTCACATGCATCAGCTGGATCAGTCACAAGTTACCTCAGAGCTGTTCTCTCAAGAGCAGGTCTCAAAGAGCTCTCTCAGTCCCACCTACCTCACAAGGGTGTCTGTCACAGGGAAAGGAAGGGAAAAGCGATTGTAAGCTGACTCCGAGTCTGCGGTATAACTCCAATCTCTTCTATATCATAATCAGACATGAATAGGAATGGAAATCTCTTTATTTCACAGAAGGTGAGAAGGGTGTTGTAAAGAACACTTGTAAAGGATGCAAAGGTACAGTGCATATTATATCAGCTTGATTAATATAAATTTGTTATCTCTCCCTCCTCCCATTGACTTATCCTTCCCAGGCAGTGGCTGGCCCAAGGTCAATCAGAAACTTCTTGGCTGAGTTGGGACCTGAATTCCTGTCATCTAGATCCAAAACAAACTATTTGTGCAACCATCTAGGAATACTTGAGAGAAGTGAAACATTATGCTCCCCAGGTTGCTGTTTCCAGATGCTCCCTGTATTTTCTTCTCCTAAGACAGCTCCTTTTGGTCTTGAACCTTTTGGTTTTTCTTCTGAACTGTTGTGTGTATGTCATGTGCCCTCGAGTCATTTTTGACTCATGACGACCCAATGAATTAATGGCCTCCAAAACACCCTATCATTAACAGCCTTGCTCAAGTTCTGCAAGCTGAAGGCGGTGGCGTCCTTTATTGAGTCAATCTGTCTGGCATTGGGTCTTCTTTTCCTACGGCCTTCAACTTTCCCTAACATTATTTTCTTTCCTGATGTTGTTTTATGTGACATACGCACAGGGCTTTTTTTGAGCAGGAACACAGTTCCAGCAGGCTTGGCATCAGGGTGTGGTCTAATATGCAAATGAGTTCCTGCTGGGCTTTTTCTACTAAAAAGCCTGTGTAAAACTATGGTGACATCAAGGGTGTGGTCATATGCGAATGAGTTCCTGCTGGGCTTTTTCTGCAAAAAAGCCCTGCATACACATACAAAAAACAGACTTCAAACAACTTGTTCAAGGCCAGCTGCTTTGTTGGTGATACACAGACAGCGAAGAGAAAAGCCGTATCCTAAGCAGCACTTATTAGGAAATGAGGATAGATCAAGGGTTCAGATCCAAATAAGTCACCAGGTGAGAAGTTGGAGGAAAGGTCACCGAACAGATCTCTCGTGGAGGAAAAGGGAGATTATCACCCCATGCTTTCAATGAAATCAGTTCTGACATTCAAGTGCAATATATCACGGCCTGCTTTGTGTATGCACTGGTTTCTCTGCACTTGCTGACTGGCAGCCAATTTCATTCAACAGCATTGCATTTGAAGTGATGCAAGGGAATATGAAGTTCCATGATCCATCCCATTATGTCTGAGATGGGACACGCCTACAAAGCAGGAGGCATTTGGTTTTTGCAATCAGTTAGTGACGAAGGTTCATGGATGAATAAGGACTCAAGTACAAGAGATCAAGTACTGAACACATATGCATGAAGAAGGCCCCACCCATCAGAAAACACAGCCAGAACTTTTCATAATTGCCTGTGGTGCAACGCTTTTCTTCTAGGGGGGTCAGTTCACACATTCATCTGACCATCCATCCCATTACTAATGCTTGATAATAAGGCAAATGATATGTGAACGGGTCTCCCAACCACTATATGAGGGCTTTTAAATGAGCCCTAAAAGAAGGTGCCCTTATTCTCCATTATTTCCAATGAAGGGAAGGTATTTAAAAGGAGCACAGTACCTTTGAATGTGATGGCCAGAACTCCCTTTGGTGTTCAATCGTGCTCAACACAACCTTGTTCCTGGCTCCACCCCCAGTCTCCTGGCTCCACCCCAAACTCCTGAGATATTTTTTGAGTTGGACCCTACTGGGTACAGAAGTAAGATTACTAACCAAAACTTTTTTAAAACTCTGTTAACTTCCATAGTTAGTTAGAAGTTGTCCATTCCAGCCTGTAGTTAAGCAGATTAAGAAAAAAATGAAATCTATGGAGTCCAGATTGTATATACACCTGCAACATGAATAAATATTCCAAGTTTAATCATTCACTTCCTTGAAATAATTGAGCATTTCCAGTCAGTGACTCAAACGTGCCTGACTGACAGAGCAATAAATATTTTATCAGGTATTTAATCTTTTATCCCAACATGATGATTTATTTGAAGTTACATGTGGGCAGGATATAATTTATCAGTTTTAGATAGTCTTGGAAATGCACACCATCATCTCATTCCTTCGAACTATGCATCTTGGCATACATAGGTTCACACAGCTTACCACAGGTGCAATCCATGGGAAAGTCCCGCTTATACAGACACTGTTTTGGAATGAACGAGAGATGAACTTGAGATGGCCAACAACATCTCAAGAGGCAAGAGAGACAGCAGGCTGCACCCCTAACTAGTAAGCCTTCTCCACTAAAGAAAAACTACCTATTTTGTGAAGACACTCTCTTTATAAATGTGCCTTACATATTATAACCTTTCCTGCTACTGTCCATCACGTCTCACATATTTTGGGCCAGACTGCATTACCATGATGATTAACACATCTCTTTTGCCAACCTGTATCTTCTCCATGACCCCCTACTAATCTTCTTATAAGTATAGCCACCTTCAAGAGGGGTTTAGATAAAAATATGGAGCACAGGTCCATCATTGACTATTAGCCACAGTGTGTATATATAAATTTTTTTGCCACTGTGTGACACAGAGTGTTGGACTGGATGGGCCGTTGGCCTGATCCAACATGGCTTCTCTTATGTTCTTATGTTCTTTAATCAACAGATACATGATGGAAAATAAAGATGTCCCTTTCCAAAGAAGTGTGACAGTATGGGGCAGAAAAGCCAGAAACGCCACCAAAGCAAAAGGCATGTTTCGCACATCTCTGCAGCAGTGGGATATAAATCTGAAAGAATTATTAATATTTTTTTACTAAACTGTGGAATTCACTGCCTGAGGATGTAGTGATGGCTATAGGGATAAACAGCTTTAAATAGGTTTATCAGTGGCTACTGGTTATGATGACTGAGGGAACGTCCACATTCAGAGGAACTAAACCGCTGAATCCAAAAGGCAACATCAGGGGAATGCTGTTGAATGCCCAGTTGTTGGCCTTGCAGAGGAACTGGTTGGCCATTGTGTGAGCGACAAGATACTGGACCAATGGGCCAATGGTCTGAACCAGCAAGGCTCTTACGTTCTTATAGTAAGTACTATAATAGTGATTTGCTCCCTGAATAATTTCTGATTGGAACAGAAGGATTTTACAGAAGTCCAAGAACATACGAGGAAGCTCTCTGCTTTCGACTGTATCTATTTCACTAGACAGAAGTTGCCAATTATAAAATTGCCTGCCTCTTCCATTTCTTCATGCAGAAGCAGTATTAGTTGTTTGATCCTGAGGCTGTATCACCCTACAGACCTCAGACGGGACACCATTTTCCATAGATATAAAACTATTGCGACATTCAGTAAAGAAAGTCTCCAGCAATATTTCTCAACTAAGCGGATGCTTGCCATTTACGCCTTGGGCATTTGCTTGCTTTGATATTGTACCTTCCCCTGAAAAAGCTGAGATGTTGCAACTGATAACAGTTCTTTAACTTTAATCTCCACATTGCCTTTGCATTGGAAGGTCTTCACTTATTTACATACATTCTATAACAGAAGTGGCCAAACTTGCTTAAAGTAAGAGCCACACAGAATAAATGTCAGGTGTTTGAGAGCTGCAAGACATCAATGTCAGACGTTTGAGAGCCGGAAGGAAGGAAGGAAGGAAGGAAGGAAGGAAGGAAGGAAGGAAGGAAGGAAGGAAGGAAGGAGGCTATAGGCTGGCTTGGAGAAGTGATTTAAAGGGAGAAATGCTGTCTCTAAGCTGGCTAATGGGGTGGTGACTGGTGAGGGCTTCAAGAGTCATGTAATATGGCCACTCCTGTTTTAGTACAGGGACTACTGTAAGCTCCAGGAGGATTGGCTACACCAGGGGTGTGTAGCCTGATATGCAAAGGAGTTCTTGTTTGTAAAAGAAAGTAACCTCTGAGCATTGCTACTGGAAGCCCAATAAAGAAATATCAGTGTTTTCTCACAGCCCTTTGAAAGCCACATTGAACTTCTAATAGTGCTCTGGGGACACTTAACATTCCATAGATATTGGGTGCTGCTTTAAAAGAATACTGATCAGAAGCGGCTGTCATTCTGCTGAATCATAGAACAATAGAATTGGAAGGGACCTCCAGGATCATCTAGTCCACCCCCCCCTGCACAATGCAGGAATACCCCCCACATCTCCGGTGACACCTGCTCAATGCCCAGAAGATAGCAGCCTCCCCTCTCCCAACTTAGCACTGATGCAACGCTTCCTGTCCTCCCTCGCACGATCTGCCTAAGTTCACAAAATCAGCATTGCTGTCAGATGGCCATCTAGACTCTGTTTGAAAACCTCCAACGGAGAACCCATCACCTCCTGAGGAAGCCTGTTTAATTGTAACCTGTTGGTTCTGGTCTGACTTTCCAGGGCAACAGAAAACAACTCTGCCATCATCCTCTATATGACAACCCTTCAAGTACTTCAGTCATCTCCTCTCCAGGCTAAACATACCCAGCTCCTTAGCCTTTCCTTGTAGTACTTGGTTTCCAGAACCCTCACCATCTTCGTTGCCCTCCTCTGGACACGTCACAGCTTGTTTATATCCTTCTTAAACTGTGGTGCCCAAAACTGAACACAATACTTTAGGTGAGCTCTAAGCAGAGCAGAGCAAAGTGGCGTTGCAAGATTTGGACACAATACTTCTGTTGATACAGCCCCAAATCACATTTGCCTTTTTAGCTACCACATCACGCTACCGACTCCCCCATCCTATAAGTATGCATTTGATTTTTCCTACTTCAGTGCAGAACTTTACAATTAACCCCATTAAAATTCATTTTATTTGTTTTAGCCCAGCTTGCCAGTCTGCATACTTGCTGACAAACTTCTCCAATGTTCTGCCATGCAGCAGCACCAAGTAGACTCTGGACAGCACCATCTCAGTTCTTGGTAAGAAGGTAATGCTGAACAGATCTCTCTGGCCACCCTATGCAAATTGAGCACTGGCCCTGGAATTCTCCCTAGAATCCCTTGCAGCATGCTAAGTCCTATGGTAGATATGACTCAGCAAACGAGCCATCAGGAAGACTGAAAGCCACTGATACGGCGGGCCTGTTTTGCAAAGGAAGAGTGCAGCTCTCACCTAATGCAACTTTTTGGAAACCAGGTCAAAGTGAGAGAGAATGGCATTCATGCTGAAAAAACTTCCATAACTTCAGATTGGTATGACATCATCCAGGGCTGGATTAACGAACAGGCCAAGTAGGCACCGGCCTATCGGCCCCCATATCTTTAGGGGCTCTGGTCCAGCTTCCCCCCCTCCCGGTTTTCCCCAGCTGTTAATGTTTGCTTTGTGTAATAAAATTGATTTATTAAAATTGTTGGTTGATAAAATTAAAAAGATAATCTGCGAGGAGGCCCCCCAAGATTTCAACTGCCTAGGGCAGGGGTGGCCGGTAGCTCTTCAGATGTTTTTTTACCTACAACTCCCATCAGCCTCAGCCATTGGCCATGCTGGCTGGGGCTGATGGGAGCTGTAGGCAAAAAAAAACATCTGGAGAGCTACTGTTGGCCACCCCTGGCCTAGGAGCCTCCAGGGTTTAATCCAGAACTCACTGGAAGAACCATCAAGGCCATGAACCTTCTATTCCTGGGTACATAAAAGAAAGTTTCACATTCAAAGCTCAAAAATAGTGCCATGACGAGAGGCCCCTCATTGCCAAGGCGACCCTACTTCTAAGTGACAAAGCAGATGAGGTCAATTTCCCAGCACATTTTTTTATTTGCAAATGTACTGGTTAGGGAAAGCTCCAAATCACATATGAGAAGAGCCCTGCTGGAGCAGACCAATGGTCCCTTTAAGTTAGCATCTCTTTACATACAATGCCCAGACAGATGCCCTGAACATGCAACAAAAACAGGATCCCAAAGGAAAAGCCCCCCTTTTGCATTGCTGTCCCCTAGCACCAACATTCAGGGGTAGACTGCTTGAACATGGAGCTTCCCTTTTAGTCATCAAGGCAACAAGCCACTGATAGACCTATCTTTCATTAACCTGTCCAGTCCTGTTTTTAAAGCTGTCTATGCTTTTGGCCAACACTACATTTATTTATGGAAAATTTCATGATTTCAATTGCTCATTGCGCAGGGGGTTGGACTAGATGACCCTGAAGATCCCTTCCAACTCTATGATTCTATGATTCACAGAATGAAGGAATACTGCTTTTTTGTCCATCCTGAATTTATTGCCTATTCGCTTCACTGGGTGCCTCGTGCATGTTATAAACCTTTATCATTTCCCCTGCTGTTAGCAGCCTTTTCGTTTCCTAAACTGAAAAATCCCAGACTCTCCAGCCTTTCCTTATAGGAAAGGTACTCTAACCACTTAATCACTTTGACTGCTCTCTTCTGTACTTTTCTCAGCTCTGCAGTATCTTTTTTTTCCCTAAACAGAGCAAATAGAGTTGTACATGGTATTCCAAAGGAGTCTGCACTACAACAGAGGTGTGCGCGCATGTGTGTGAGTGTGTGGGGGATTTCTTTAACTCTTCCCCCCTGTTCTGTTTCCCAAACAAGTGATCTTAGTAGACCCACCAGGGAAAAATCACACAAGGGACCTCTACAGGCAGCCTGGATGTGTCCCTTGCAGTAGGCCAGTTCCAGGAGACCAGAAGAAAATGGGACTGGGGAGCAACAGTAAAAATTAATCTTCCTTGCCGTATCACAGTCCTAATCCAAATCAAAGTTACAAAAAACCACCATATTCTTTGTGAGCCAGTTCTGGGAGCCAATCACCAGATCTAAGATTTGCCTTATGCTAAGATATCTACATATGCTAGTTTAACACAAAACCCCAAATGGTTATATATTCTTTTCCTTCGGTTTTCAGCAAGTTGATGGTACAAAACTGCACATAGTCATGGGACAACAGACCTACCCAAATGGCTGTGTGTTAACACCTTAACCCTAGCTCAGCACTGACTCAAGCAATTAACAGTACTTTGCATATGACTCAGGTTTATTGCAGTATAAACAAACCCCTGTTTCCCTAGGGTTTTATCTGAGAGATTAAATGGTCTTTTTTCCTTTTACAGACCTGAAAGGACAAGCGCTCTGCAGTCACACAAACCCTGGACACAATTGCAGCCCAACGGCCACACTTTCATTTGGGCAGCTATAAAGCCACTGAGTCACTTGGGCAAAGCCGAAAAGAAAGATTAGTTGGCAGCCTTCCTCCTCTCTCTATCCCCGAATGACTGTCCAGAGCATTATTCAGCATCTTACAAGCATGGCTGCAGCGTTCAGGACAAAACAACCACAGCCGCTGTGAAAGGAAGGCCAAAACTGGCAACACCTGTAATTTGGCCATCGTGAAACCAGAGGAGGTGTGAACAAAAGACCTGCCAAGCCTGAAATATCTGGGTTTAGTTCCCATGCTCAGCTGTATAGTATCTGCCCAAGGAAAACACCACTCTGGATGGGAACATGAGTCCCAGCAAAGACAGAGAGGCAGATGTTAAAGTTCTCTGTATCTAATCCAGACTCTCACTCATCAAATAAACCCCATCTAGCGCAGACAACTGTTCAACCACCAGGGAATTGAAAGTAGAAGCCTTTGGTTAAAACAAGCTTCTTCATATCCTTAGGAAAACAGATCCTTATTCCTGAAGGCTGCCTGCACTGTAACAAAGGCCAATGCCAGCCACTTCATGGAAGAAAATTGTGCACAAATTACGTGTGCATATCTATCTTCATGCAAGAGATTAGGAAGGAAAGGCCATGAGGGTGCTGGGGTTAGAGAGCTGACTCCAAGTCCCAGCTCAGCTGTCAAATCACACTGGATTGGCCTTGGGGAAACTTCTGCTCATCCTACCATACCTGGAGTCGCTGTGAGGATTTAAATGGGGTAATCCCCCCCCCCCCCCGTTTGCTCCCCAGAGCTCTGCAGAGAAGGGATCCTTGCAAGTGATTAATGAGGGTTGATGCTTCCCCACCATCTCCCTGCTCTTTGCACAGTGCTTCCATAAATCCTCCCTGCATAAGATCCATGGTGCATGACATACTGCCCCCCAACCTGTTTCTTAATGCAGTCGGCAATCCATCAATCCATCCCAGTCTTCACGCACATACCTTTGGACCATTTCACTTCTACAATCCATGAAGCACCCACTCTACCAGCGGAAGCAAGACATCTCCAGGGGCTTTCTTCACATGAAGGACATCAAGTGAAGACTTGCAGATGTGAACCAGCCCATGTATGGATGGTCTCTAGAGTGCCACAGATGGCCTTTCCACACCACCTCTAATGCAACGCTTAGCAAAGATCCAGCCCTCAATGACCGGTCCTTGAACACATAAAGCAGACCTGTGCGAACCGCTCCTCCTAAGCAATTCTACTGACCGAACCTCCCCCTTCCCCTCACATTTTCAGGCATCAGCTAACGCGCTGGGCTGCCAGTTGACAATCAACGCACGTGTGCATTCAGTGCAGGCTAGGCAGGGAAAACCAGCAAGCTACACGTGAACGTGTGAACCAGCGCCAGACACGGGCAAGCGCCCCCCCCCCCTCCCACGGCTTAAATCACGCCAGAAGGAAAAGTGCCTTACTTTCTCCTTCTTGGTGCCTGAGCCGCCGGTGCCTTCCGCCGGCTCCGCGCACTTGTTGAGCTTCTTCTGGCCGGCTCCGGCGCCGCTGGGCGGGCTCCAGGTGATTGGGGCGCCGCCGCCCCCCGCCGCCTTGCCGGCTTCGTTGCTCTCGATCTTGATCAGCCGGTGCTTGGGGGAGATGTACTTGACGGCCCCGTTGTCGGGCGGGGTGGCGGCTCGCCGCTCGCTCTGGCTGCGGAAGAGCTGAGGCGAAGCCGAGGCGGCGGTGGCGGCGGCCGTGGCTGCGTTGCCGCTCCCGCCGCAACAGGACGCCGAAGAGAAGGGCTTGGGGCCGGCCGGCTCGCCCAGCAGCTCCTCGGGCGCGCAGTACTCGGCGCGGCAGAGAGCCCGCAGCTTGCGCAGCGACGAGCCCGGTCCGCTGTAAGGGTCCTCGAAGTCGCGCTCCTTCTGCGCCCGGTAGGCGCGGAGCAGGTCGCTGGTGTCGTGGCGCGGGAAGCAAGGCGACGTGTGGTGATGGTGGTTGTGGTTGTGCCCGCCGCCGCCGCCGCCGCCTCCACCTCCGCCCGCCACCGCCGTCCCGTTGCGCTTGTCCCGATAGTCCGGCCGGGGCGGCTGCGGGGGGCTCTTGGTCTTGTTGTTGCCCAGGCTGAAGTACTTATTCAGCCATTTGGCCATGACGGGAGCCGGGCGCCCGCCCGCCCGCCCGCCCGCCCGCCTAAGGAGCACCGGCAGCGGCGCCCATGAAGAGCCGAGGAACCGCGCGTCGCTGCCGCTACCAGTGCCGCCGCCGCTCAGGGCTGCTGCTGCCGCTGTGGCGCGCTCTGCCTCGCTGCCGGCTCGGGCTGCAGCAGCGGCTGCCGTCCCTCCATGGGACCCCCGGCTCCTCCGCTCGCCCGCCCTCCCTCCCTCGCGCCCGGCCACCAACTTTTCCTCAGGAGGCGCTTCGGGGAGCGCAGAGCCCAAGCTGCCTGCCGCCCTCTCCGCGCCTGTCGCCTCAAAGGCGCCGCTTCCCCTGCCTCCCCTGAACTTTGCCGAGTTGCCAGCAGGACCTGACGCACGCAGGCTGGGGCCGCGGCGGCTCCGCCTCCTCCTGGCCTCGGCTCCTCCCCGGCGCCCTGCCCTTTCTCTTCCCCTTCCCGGCCGTGCCTGGGCGTCCCCAGTCAGCGCCACAGCCTGCTGCTCCGCCTGGCGCGGCCTCTCTCTTTCTCACGCGCGACGCCTGCTGCAGGCAGCCGGCCTTGCGCTCAGCACGCCCCGGCGGGGAGGCGCTTCGGCACCGAGCGGTTCCCCCGCCTCTCGCCGCCGGTGAGGCTGGAGCAGAGAGCGGACCAATGAAGGGCTCTGTCGCGGCTGGGCATCGCCGTGGCAAAAGGAGGTCCGAGGTGGGCGAGTGTAAAGGAATGCGTATCGGGAGCCAAAAAGCCCAACTATAAATACGCGTTGATGGGAGGTCCCAGCTGGTCCGGAGAGAGGTCCTGGAGCCCTGCTAGATAACTCAGCGAAAATGTCGATTCTGTGTGCGGCTGCAATAAAAAAAGAAGGCAAATGCTGTGCTGGGGATTTATTGGGAAGGGAACTGAACACAAATCAGCCAGTATCATAGTGCCCCTGTATCAATCTGTGGGGTGGCCTCATTTGGAATATTGTATACGGTTCTGGTTATGGCACCTCAGGGCCTTTTTTGTAGAAAAATCCCAGCAGGAACTCATTTACATATAAGGCACACCCCCTGATATCACCATTGTTTGGCTTAGGGCTTTTTTGTAGAAAAAGCCCAGTAGCTCATTTGCATATTAGGCCACACCCCCTGATGCCAAGCCAGCCAGAACTGGGTTTCTGTGTGTTCCTGCTAAAAAAAAAAAAAGCCCTGCTGCACCTCAAAAAAGACATAGTATTGGAAAAGGTGCAAAAAAGGGCGATTTAAATTATTACGGGGCGGAGGGGGGGGGGACGCTTGCTTTATGAAGAAAGGTTAAAGAGGTAAAGGCCACAAGGTACAGATGGAGCACATGTGCATTCTTCCTCTGCCCACTTGCAGGCTTTTCCACCACCTGCGGTCACAGCTGCCCACTGTCTGATAGTGGCACATCTAGGTGGTTTGCTGTGTTGGTCTGAATCAATAGAACAAAGTTGGAGTCCAAAGGCACCTTTAAGACCAACCGAGTTTTATCCAGAATGTAAGCTTTTGTATGCATGCATACTTCATCAGACGACGGAGTGGTGTACATCTGCATGCCGTGCAAGGCACATCTAGGGATGCCACTGCTATGGCCACCAGAAACGCTGATGCATCAGCCGCATGTCCGTCTCCATATTGGAAGTACATGGTGTGATAGCCCTGTGCCTCAAACCTCCGGAAGCAATATGACTACGGAGTAGGCAGGGCAGTCCTGCACACACTAAACTCCTTCCTGTTTATTCTGGCCATATGAATATATTAAGCTGCCTTATACTGAATCAGACCCTCAGTCCATCAAAGTCAGTATTGTCTACTCAGACTGGCAGCGGCTGTCCAGGGTCTCAAGCTGAGGTTTTTCACACCTATTTGCCTGGACTTTTTAAAGTTGGAGATGCCGGGTGTATTGTCACAGTCTTCCTTTGAGATGTAGATGAGCACTCCTAGGGAAAAGCAACTTCCTTTCAGTTTGGTGTAGTGGTTAAGTGTGTGGATTTTTTTTTTTGGAGAACCGGGTTTGATTCCCCACTCCTTCACTGGCACCTGCTGGAAAGGCCTTGGGTTAGCCATAGCTCTGGCAGAGGTTGTCCTTGAAAGGGCAGCTGCTGTGAGAACCCTCTCAGTTCCACCAGCCTCCCAGGGTGTCTGTTATGGGGGAGAAGATATGGGAGATTGTAAGCCACTCTGAGTCTCTGATTCAGAGAGAAGGGCGGAGTATAAATCTGCAATTCTCCTTCCTTCTCTCCCTCTCTCTCTCCCCCCCCCAACCACATAAGATAGATACTTCTCTCTGCATCCACCCCCATCTGCCAGGGAGATAGCACAGGATCTTTATCTCTTATCCTACACTATCAGACATGTATCTCTAGAATAGCAGTGGCCAAACTTGCTTAACATAAGAGCCACATAGAATAAATGTCAGATGTTTGAGAGCCACAAGACATGAGTGTCAGATGCTTGAGGGAAAGAAGGAAGGCAAATAGATGAGGGAGGTGGGGGTGGAAAGAAAACAATTTTAACTTTAAATGCATTTTCGAAGCCGCCAGAGAGAAGTGGTTTAAAGAGAGCAATGCCTTCTCCAAGCCATCTGATGGGGTGGGGTGGGGACTTCAAGGCCCACACAATATGTGTGAAAGAGCCACATGTGGCTCCTGAGCCACAGTTTGGCCATCCCTGCAATAAAGTAGATATTAATTTGTTTCAACTAGAAACTGTGGCTCTTTGTAACTTTGCAACCATATGGTCTGTTCAGATTCAACTCAACTTTTGCTGCATTAAAGTTTTGCACACTCTGCTAACTAAAAGAAGGTTCTGGACCTACCCGAACAAGTACCTTTCCCGGCACTCCAGCAGCACATGCAGCTGGGAGCTCTGATGACAAAGCACTCACAAGCAGGAAGTGGAGTCATCAGAGGAGATGCAGCAGTAGGGAATTCAGCCACAGGTCCTGCCAGTTGCCCCACTTCAAGTTATGCTGACACCGGCCCTGATCTGCAAACAGACCAACTTTCCCACTTTCCTTCTTCTTAATCACCTGCCTGGTTCCTTTCTCCTTCACAAAGGCAGGGTTGTTTTTGTATGTGTGTCTGCACCTGAAAGTCATGGCGAGCTCTGCTGACTGGCCCCTATCGGGGGCCCGGAGTTGGCTGAATAAAGCCTGCCTCTTCCTCCTGGCTCTGGTATTCCAAGGAGGTCTCCTGCTAAGTACCAACCAGAGTTGACCCTGTTGGAGCAAGAATCTACATAAACCCAGTCTGACAGCTACAGTATGACAGCTGGTGATCTAGCTGCCAGGCTAGGTCACAGTGACCTGATCAGCAGACCGGCTTGAGCCGGCAGAAGCCAAGTGATGCAATCTGCTGAGTCAGCACGGCCAGGATTGGCTGCTTGGACTATATATGATCTGTGTGTGCATCACACAGGTCTCTCCCTGTGAGATGGTGGTTAGGCGAAGCACTTTGTCCGTGGAGGTGATATTGTATAGACTGCACAAGAGAGCACTTGTCGTGTATATATGTTAATACACCTTTTGGCACTAGTTGCACGTGTCTGCCTGATTTTCTTTCCTGAAGCCCTGTGTCGGGCAAGTCATCTCCCTCACTCTGCTACTCCCGCTCCGACAGGGTTATGGGCCCAGGGCGGTTCCGCTGCGCGGAGGAGAGAGTTGAGAGTTGAGCTGACTGTGAGTTTGGAAAGAGCCGGAGGCGAGGAACGCCGGTGAAGGACACAGAAGCACCACCGTTCTCTGTTTGAGAGCCAGAGGGACGTCGGCAGCCAGCTGTGAGGAGGAGTCGGCACGATGGCTCAGCAACAGCTTGGAGTAGCCGTTGAGAAGCTCACCTCAGCCAACTACGCGGTGTGGAGCCTGAGAATGCAACACTACCTCAAGCGTGAAGGGCAATGGCTGTTCGTGAGTAACCCCCCTGCTGACTTATCTCCTGCCGAGACTGTGTTATCGGATAAGGCACTGGCCAACATAGTGCTGTCTATAGGAGATGACCAGCTGGTTTATGTGCGAGGGAAGGACACTCCCAAGGCTGCCTGGGACGCGTTGAGTGCGGTGCATGTTAGCACCACTGCTGGTTCCCTCATGGCCTTGACAAGGAGGATGTTCCGCACCGTTATGCCGGCTGGAGGGTGTGTGAAAGATCACATCAAACGGCTAACGGACTGTTTCGTTGAGCTGGAGGCAAGAGGCAAGACTGTAGCTCCAGACGACAGAGTGTACATTTTGCTGTCGTCGTTGCCACCTGAGTACACTCCCCTGATAACTTCTCTGGAGACGGTGGACGTAGCGACCCTGACCATGGAATACGTCTGTGCCCACCTGCTTGACTTCCAAGAGAGAATTGCGGCCGTGAGCTGTCCGGGGGTGTCGGCCAGGCAGCGTGCTGTTATCGGTGTGTCCGGGAAGACAGCCAAGAACGAGCCAGCTTTTGCTGCTGGCAGGCGTCCGAAGGTGGAGGAAGTGGAGCCGACTGCGTTTGCAGTCCGTCGCTGCTATGGATGCGGGTCGTCGCAGCACCTGCTCCGAGCTTGCCCTGAGAGGGAGAAGAGGCGGGGGCGTGTGCGGCGAGAGCGGAGGACCGCCAGCCCGTGTGAGGAAGCAACCCGGCTGGTCACGTCTGCAGTAGAGAGCACAGGGTCTGCTTGGATTTTAGACTCCGGGGCAACGAGCCATCTCTGCTGCGAGAAGGAGTTGTTGAAAAACATTGACAGTCCTGAGCATAAGTATGTGAGATTGGCTGATGGGACCACTGCCAATTCTGTTTGCTCAGGCAATGTGGAATTTCCTGCACTGAAATGTATGTTGCAAAATGTGTTGTATGTACCCTCACTGCAGTCTAACCTGTTGAGTGTTAGCACACTGTTTGACCAGGGATACCAGGTGAGATTTGAGAAAACCTGCTGCAAAATCCTGGGAGGTGGGGGAAAGTTGCTTGTGACAGGAAAGAGGGAAGGTAAACTGTATGTGGTCCAGAGTGATTGTGCCCAGGTGGCTCAGGTGTCGAATGAGCCTGTGCACAATAATTGTATACATTTGCTCCATAGGAGACTTGGGCACTGCGGATTTAGGGCGTTAAAGAAAACCCTGGAGCTTGTGCCTAGTTTGAAAGTAAATCCTTGCAAATGTTACTTGGATTGCCAGGTCTGCAAGAAGACCAAAAGCAAGGCGTGTGCTGTTGCTAAAGAAAGCTCAAGGGAAAGCACACGAGCCCTGGAACTAGTCCATTTAGACGTTATTGGCCCATTGCCAAAGAGTCTGTCGGGGAGGAGATACTGCTTGGTGGCCACCGACGACCACACGAGGTACGCGTGGGTTTTCACCATGGTGCATAAGTCTGAGGTGTATAAGACATTCACCAAGTGGGTCAAAGCAGTGGAGAGACAATTAGGGGTTAATCTCCTGGCTGTACAAACCGACAGAGGGGGGGAATTCTTATCTAACCAGATGAAACGTTGGCTGGAGAACAAGGGCATCGCCCACCGTCTGACGAACCCGGCAACGCCCCGAGAAAATGGGCATGGGGCTGTATTGCAGAATGTGATGTATTGCATGTTAGAGGATGCACAACTGCCAATGACCTATTGGGCAGAAACCATACATGCAGCTGTTTTTTTGCAAAATAGGGTTTGGTGTAATACTGTGAAAAATGTGCCTTACAGGTTACTGTTGAACAAGACCCCAGATTTGAGTTCTTTAAAAGTCTTTGGGTCACGGGCTCGGGTTGGCATCCACTCCACGAGTAGCGGGGAGGGGGATGTCCGGGCAGAGAGCCTAATTTTTCTGGGCTACAAGCCAAGGGCCAGGTGTTATCGTTTCTGCAATAGCAAAAGCAAGATAACACTTAGTAAGAGTGCCCAGTTCAATGAAGAAAGCAGCTGGCCAAGGTTGCACTCCTTGCAGAAACAATTTGTCCTGCTGCCAAGTAGCGATAACGATGTTGGAGCGCAGCCCAGAACTCCAGCCCAGGAGGTGGCACCCAGTGGGGCTGGAGAAGGTGAGCCGAATGCTGGCACAGAGCCTGACGAGCAGAGTCAGGAGGCAGAGCCTCAAATGCAGGAACTGGAGGTAAAGTGTGAGAGTCAGGAGGTTCAACACCCAATTACAGGGGCAGAGCAACCAGCCCAGGAGGTGGGAACAGAGCAACCTGAAGAAGACAAAGCTGGTCCAAGCACAGGGCCACGGGTGTCCGCCAGGTCCACCAAAGGCCAACGTCCCGCTAGGTACAAGTGTCCCTATGTCACTCTGACTGTCAATCCAGACCCACCCGGATTTGAGGAAATGTTAAAAGAAAAGGCTAAGAAATGGAAAGCCTGGGTGGCAGAGTGCGAGGCAAGGGAGAAGGAGGCTGAAGCCAAGCGTCTGAAAGAGCTGGCTGAACAGGAACACGATGATGTGTTTTACAATCATGATGAGTTCCTGAACGAATTCCGGAAAGGGTTCCGAGCTACGTAAATATGAACTGTAATGTTGCTGGTGGACATGTATGTAAACTGTGTAAAGTGTTTTGGTGCACTGGGTTCAAATAGATTAGGAGGTGTGTTGGAGCAAGAATCTACATAAACCCAGTCTGACAGCTACAGTATGACAGCTGGTGATCTAGCTGCCAGGCTAGGTCACAGTGACCTGATCAGCAGACCGGCTTGAGCCGGCAGAAGCCAAGTGATGCAATCTGCTGAGTCAGCACGGCCAGGATTGGCTGCTTGGACTATATATGATCTGTGTGTGCATCACACAGGTCTCTCCCTGTGAGATGGTGGTTAGGCGAAGCACTTTGTCCGTGGAGGTGATATTGTATAGACTGCACAAGAGAGCACTTGTCGTGTATATATGTTAATACACCTTTTGGCACTAGTTGCACGTGTCTGCCTGATTTTCTTTCCTGAAGCCCTGTGTCGGGCAAGTCATCTCCCTCACTCTGCTACTCCCGCTCCGACAGACCCTGCTTAGTTTCTGAGATCTGACAAGATCAGACTTGCGTGGGCTATCCAGGTCAGGGCTGCTTAGTTTTAACTGAGGCATGGATTTTGTTGATTTTGACAAAGCATTCCTCTCCACACTGCCAGTTAGACCAGAGAGTGGAAATGAAGGTGATGGAGGTTCAGAAATGAAGGTGAAGGTTCACCAACCACACTATGATGGAATTGCATCCCCCATTCTGTCCCAGAACAGAGAGGATCAGCAGCGCATCTGGAGAGTGCAAGGTGGGTGTCTTCTCCCACTCTGGCGCGAGAGGATGTGGTGATTTTCAGAGAGGCCAACTTGCAAATAGCGGTAACACCTGGTGGTTTGAGCTCTGGTGAGTACAGGAAGGGCGATTTCAAATGCTGCGGAATTAGCAAGTACAGTTAATGCATTAAAAGCCATCTGCATATCTTGTGTGAGAGAGACACACACACATTGACACCACATGTGTTCTGGTATAACTTCAGCAGCATTGGATGTGTTGCAGTACTGTTCTAGCCCATACCAGCAGGGTCATAGGAGAAGCTGCGGAAATAGTGGGAGAAGTCACAGCATGAGCTCCTCCAACCTGGGCGGTCCTTGAGCATGGGAAGGAATTTGCTACTGTGGATCTGATGGTACCACAAGAAGGAGGAGGAGGAGATTGGATCTATATCCTGCCCTTCACCACCCAAAGGAGTCTCAGGGTGGTTTACAATCTCCTTTCCCCTTCCCTTCCCCACAATATGCATCCTGTGAGGTAGGAGGGGCTGAGAGAGCTCTTTTGAGAACTGCTCTTGAGAGAACACCTCTGAGAGAACTTGTGACTGACCTAAGATCACATCAGTAGGTGCATGTGGAGGAGTGGGGAATCAAACCCGGTTTTCCCAAATCAGAGTCCGCACACTTAACCACTACACCAAACTGTCTCTCCAGTTAGGTTCAAGAGCTGAACCTAAAGCAAGGTGATCGCAGGCTGCAGCTTGGACAGTGGTACAGACATAAAATATATAACAATATGACAGCTATCAAAATACCATTATTGGATAATGCTTACTTTTATTATGCTTATAGGCAGGGCTTTTTTTGTAACAGGAACTTCTTTGCATATTAGGCCACTCGGCCTGGAGCTTACTGTAGCTCCTGTACTAAGAGCCGTGTAAGCTCTTGGAGGATTGGCTATATTGGGATGTGTGGCACAGCACATGCACACCAGTAACGTCATTATGATGTCACTCCCTCCTGCCTTTGCGAAGGCTGCTTGAGCCTTCCGCAGCCTCCGCAAAGCACTCCTCCCTGCCCGCCTTTGCAAAGGTGGGGGGAGGTGGGATCGGAGGAGCAGCCACTGATCCTGCTGGGAGGGAGGCGCCCCTGTGGGAGCCGGCGCCCTAGGCTGTCGCCTAGTTCTCTGACTCCCACGCGCCGGCCCTGGTGTGACCTAATATGCAAAGGAGTTCCTGCTACAAAAAAAGCCCTGGCTATAACGGAGAATGGTAAAGCTGCAGTCTGAACTCTCTGCTCATGACCTGAGTTCGATCCTAGTGGAAGCTGGGCTCAGGTAGCCGGCTTGGGGTTGACTCAGCCTTCCATCCTTCCGAGGTCGGTAAAATGAGTACCCAGCTTGCTGGGGGGGGGGGGGAAGTGTAGGTGACTGGGGAAGGCAATGGCAAACCACCCTGTAAAAAAAAAGTCTGCCGTGAAAACGTCATGATGCAACGTCACCCCAGAGTTGGAAACGACTGGTGCTTGCATAGGGGACTACCTTTACCTTTATAAACAACACTACTAATCAGGATATTTTTGCAGAATTTCTGAGCAGCAGTTGTCTAGGTATACCGCCTCTAAGCTGAGTTCCTGTGAGCTAGCTCACAGTTTTTTAGCCTCTGGCTAACACATTTTTGCCTTAGCCAGGGGTGGAATTCTAGCAGGAGCTCCTTTGCATATTAGGCCACATCCCCATGATGTAGCCAATCCTCCAAGAGCTTACAAGGCTCTTTTTTATAAGCTCTTGGAGGACTGGCTACATGGCCTAATATGCAAAGGAGCTCCTGCTAGAATTCCACCCCTGGTTTTAGTGCAGGAAAAATGGCCCCAGAGGAAATTAATTTATGCAGTAGCTCGTAAAAGTAGAATTATTGCTTACAAGACCTCTCCCCCAAAACTCAGTAACCTTGAATTAGTCTGGCTGGAGTCATGCATCCTGCGCATACGTTCATGTTTACCATGATAAAGTGAAGGATCAAGCCAGGAGGTGTCCGATCGTGAAGTGTTGGACTATAAGGAGTGCTCTGCTTTGTGTCTACTCTATGTCCTGATGTCCTTAAAGATGTTCATTTCCTCTTGAAACTTCATGTTCATCAGGAGACATTGATATAAATCTGGCAGATGGCGTGGATCAGCTGTTAGAGCGATCCTCCTCAACGAATGACAGGAAATCAAATTCTCCTGGAAAGTGATGAGATACATCTGCAGTGACCATTGAACATGGGAAGGGAACTGAGGGGAGGGGTTGTGGCTCAGTGGTAGAGCATCTGCTTAGGATGCAGAAGGTCCCAGGTTCAATCCCAGCTCGCCCACTTAAAAGAATCAGGTAGTAGATGCTAGGAAAGACTTCAACCTGATACCCCATAGAGTTGCTTCCATTCTGGTACACAATACTGAGCTTGAAAACCAAGGATCTGATTCAGTAGCAGGCAGCTTCATGTCACTGGGGCTCCAACGTAGCTGTGGGCCTGTTCATATGTCATGTGAATGTCAAAAGGTGTGAAATGGGGTATCTGGAATGCCCTATGGCAGCGGTCTTCAACCTTTTTGGAACCAGGGACCGGTTTTGAGGAAGACAATTTTTCCACGGACGGGGGACGGGGGGGGGGGTGGCAAGATGGTTTTGGGATGATACAATTGTACACTTTATTTCTATTAGTTGAATGTGGTGGTTAAACATGCAGACTCTTATCTAGGAGAACCGGGTTTGATTTCCCATTCCTCCACTTGCAGCTGCTGGAATGGCTTTGGCAGAGTTGTCCTTGAAAGGGCAGTTTCTGGGAGAGAGCCTCACCCACCTCACAGAGTGTCTGTTGTGGGAGAAGAAGGTAAAGGAGATTGTGAGCTGCTCTGAGACTTTGAAATTCGGAGTGGAGAGCAGGATATAAATCCAATGTCTTATTATTATTATTATTACTACATTGTAACATATAATGAAATAATTATACAGCTCACAACCTGGCCATGGACCCCTATCCTACGGCATAATGGAGGGAATTAGGAAGGACAGTAGGGCTCAATAAATCTAGGGAATAGCAAAATCAAAGAACAAGAAAACAACATAAGTGCTCCGTAGATAGAAAGGAAACAGAGGAGGAAAGCAGGCTGAAAGTTTACAGCAGAATGGTGGTAAAAATACTACCGCTGAGCAACAATGTGCAGAGAAGAATGACAGTCAAATGACATTCTATTCCTCTGTGAACAATGAGTTGTGTGTCTGTGAGTTCTGACACTGAAAAGCTTCTGCTGGAATAAATTCTGTCAATGTTTATGGTGCCTCCAGACGCCTGTTTTATCTTGCTGAACAAATTCATCCGGCTATTCCTCTGGAATGACCATCCTCTGTTCCATGTTTCTGACTTTTCTTCTCGTTACTTCCATATCCCATTTATTTATGCTTGGGTTTCTTTTCTTTTTTTTTTAATCCCAGTTTAGCCTGGTTGGTTTGGACCGCTTTCTTTCAGCATCCTTGCAGGTGACCTTTTCTTCCGTTGCTTCTGTGGCGCTGCTCTGCCTTTAAAAGCTGATGCAGTTTCATTAGCGGCAATCTCATCTCTGCTTACTTCTAATGGTTGCTTGCTTCTTGGCTGATGGGTTTAGCAGATGCACTTTCAAACTGTTACTCTCTCGCACACAATACTCCACACCTTCACAAACAATATTGTTTACCTTTTAGAGCTAATATCCTCCTCCCCTCCCACCTGTTCCACCATGATACCTTTCATTCCCGTCATTCTTGGTAGTTTCGCTGGCATTGAAAATGAAATTACCAATATCTGTGTTTGATGGGAAGAGGGATAATGCTGCTGAGAATGGATTCTTTAATTGCGTTCTAAGGCAGTGTTAGACTTCGTGAAACGCAAATAACAATGTAAGAGGCGTGCTTTTTAAGAACCAAAATTAAAACCAAGCAAGCACAAAAAATAGCAAGAGACAACCCTGAATGCAAAGCAAGGAGGTTTCCAGAGTGGTATAGATGTGATCTGCATTAGACTGTTTCATTTCAGATAACACAAACATTCCAAACTTCTTGTGAACTCAAGACAAAGAAGGAGATAGGAGAAAATGCCAGACAAGGTCTGGAATGAGAGTCTCCAACATCTCCTCTGACACCCACCAAGTGTTTTCAGAAGGGTGGGGCTTTTGCCAGCAAGTCATCTGATTGGTCATGGACTAGGCTTTTTTTGTAGCAGGAACTTCTTTGCATATCAGGCCACACATCCCTGATGTAGCCAATCCTCCAGGAGCTTACAGGGCTCTTAGTACAGGGCCTACTGTAAGGTCCAGGAGGATTGGCTACATCAAGGGTGTGTGGCCTAATAAGCAAAGGAATTGGAGATTTCATTGGCTCTGCAGATTTTTAAAAACCTTGCTTTGGCAGCAACTGCCAGTGCCACCCAAGGATCTTCACTGTGTGACTGAAGATAAGCTGCAGTCAGATTCTTCACTAATCAGAACAACATGATCTGGATGCTTTTATATGTCATGAATATCACATGATTGACTCTGACCCTTTGGTGCAAAAAAGCTCCTTTGGTTTCAGGTGATTTATTTCTCTCCCCTTCCTTCACTTAGCCAGATCTGGGCAGTGGCCCATGGGCTAAATCCCTGTCTGTCATCCTGATACCCCAGTTCAAAACCTGGAATGAGCTTTGTTACTGATCCTTGCAGCGTTTATATTGTTGCAGCAATCTTGATTTTCAGAAGGACCTGTGGCTCAGTGGCAGAGCATCTTCTTGGCATGTAGAAAGTCCCAGGTCCAGTCTCTGACATTTCCAGTTGAAAGGATCAAGAAGGAGGCGATGTGGAGTATACAGTAGTGAGATAACCAGGACTTTTGTAGCAGAAACTCCTTTGCATATTAGGCCACACACCCCTGATGTAGCCAATCCTCCAAGAGCTTACAGCAGGCCCTATATAAGAGCTCTGTAAGCTCTTTGAGGATTGGCTATATCAGGGGTATGTGGCCTAATATGCAAAGGAGTTCCTGCTACAAAAAAGGCTCTGACTGACTCTGATAGGCCAAGGGTCTCATTCAGTATAAGGTAGCTTCTCAAGTATTCACAAAGTGCAATCCCTTGCACCTCTAGTTCAAAGGATCAGACAGTAGGTGAAGCAGAAAATCTCTGCCAATCAGAGTAGACAACCTGACCTTGAAAGACCTCACTCTGTAGCCCTGTTCACCCATTACAGCAAACATACACACATACATCCTGCATGTATGCACTGGTACATCTGTTTGTAACAAAGATCCAAAAGCATTCAGTTCACAAATGAAACTTGGGACAAATACCTGCATAAATATGGGGTTTAAATCACATGCTCAGCTGTATGTGTGTTGAATGTAGCAGGAGAATTATTTGATGCCTGTATACATAAAAATTAAGTGTGCACTGTACATGGATTGTATGTACATCTACTTGACTTGTGAACAGGGCTGAATTGTACGCTGTTCGTGGACTGTAAGTACATTCACTGTAACATGAACAGGGCAGGTACAGGGTAGTTTCATGCATTCTATGAACAGTTACAAGTAGTAGTTCTCCTTTCTGCAGTTCTCATAGTGATCGCTAGGAGGAGGTTGAAAACTCATCTATATTCAGCACATATTGGCCTGCTGGGTCATTGTGTATTCTTTGAAACGCTAAATGGAAGCTTTTTTCTTTTGTATCCTTTTCTTTAAAAGAGAGAGGACGTCTTCATTTCTTCATTTTTTTAGGGTATTTTATTTTGCGAGCTGCCATTCTGATACAGCAAAGAGAGCAACCAGTATACAAGGCAATTTTTTAAAAAAATCTAAAAATGACCTCTGATAATCTAGTAAAAGACAAAACTCCCATTCAAATACACTAAAAAGAAAAGTACCAGCACTGATAAGCAGGAGATACTGTTGAAATTTTTTTTTAAAAAAACAAACCTTCATCAATAGTTGGTCACAAGCAAGGAGATATCCTGGTAGATCATTGTAGGGGGTGGCAGAGAGTTCCAAGGGATAGGGGCTGCTCCAGGAAAGACCCTGCTTGGAGTCTCAGCAGATAACACTTCAGAAGAAGGGGGAAACACACAGTGTTGCTTCCCCTTGTGATTATAAGATATGTGGAAGAAAGTCCTGGAGGAGCTGTTCCTTTATGGATGCTGGACTCACAGAAGGGATTTTTAAGTTCAGCCTAATAATAATAAATACCTCCACCAATGGGGTTTGGAAGCAACTTGGAAGTCAGTTACTAGGGTGAAATATTCTCTGCAATGGTGCAGCCTCTCCTTGTTGGCAAAGCCACAACAATTGCACTAGCAGAAACATCCAGGTTGTCTTCCTAGGCATCCTCAGGTAGAATCATAGAATCAGTTGGAAGAGACCTTTAGGGTCATCTAATCCAACCCCCTGCACAATGCAGGAAATTCACAAATACCTACCCCTAAATTCACAGGATCTGCATTGCTGTCAGATGGCCATCTAGCCTCTGTTTAAAAACCTCCAAGGAAGGTGAGCCCACCACCTCCTGAGGAACCCTGTTCCATTGAGAAACTGCTCTGTCAGGAAGTTCTTCCTAAAGTTGAGTCAGAAACTCTTCTGATTTAATTCTTCCTACTGTTGAGCTGAAAACTCTTCTGATTTGGGTACTCACTGTAGTAATTGACAGTGCAATCTTAAGAAAACTTTCCTGGGAGTAAGCCCCATTGGATAGACCTGAATGGGGTTCTGAGTTGATCTGCTTCATGATTGCTCTCCTAATTTGTTGTCTGTCATAGTTCTGTCTGTATCTCCAGATGTCAACTTTAGAATATGGTGGGGGGGAAAAACACTATCACATCTGCAGGTCAAAGTAAGCTATACTTCACTTGACTACCCAGGAAAGTCTACTGATGTAAAGGCTAGATGGAGAGTAATGTAAAATTTCATTCCTTCAAGGAAGTCATGATTGTCTGTTGCAGCAGAAGCAAAAGAAGAGCAGCATGGCATCTTAAAAACTGACAACTTTCTATTTATTAGCCTGTCAGGTGCTGCAGGACTCTTGTTTTTGTTAACTACATTTGCACTTTTGATTATCTAGGAGTGTTTTTTTATTACTGTTACCTTTGTTTCCTCTATGATTAGAGGGCAGTGTAATCTATTTCAATCTCTTGCATGCTTGGACAGACATTGCACAACTAATTTTAGCTGGATCAGGGCCAGAATACGTTAGTAACCTTCATTTATTTGTTTATTACTTGGCTACATGGCTAGCAGATTGATAAAACTTGTCTGCTACCGATACCAGAGGGTTTCTTTAAAAAAAAATTAAGCTCCAATCTATACCTTTGTTTCCAGGTCTATTTTCATATAGCATTTGTAGAGTCTAGGTTAACTTGTCTGCAACTTTTTTGGGGTTAAACTTATAGATTTTCTGCAGTTATTATAGGTGTGGTATAGGCTCTCTCATCCTTTCATGCTTTGACAAATGCTTCCTATGTAGCAAGGCTATGATTTGCTGTGCAATTAGGGTTGCCAAGTCCAATTTAAGAAATATCTGGGGACTTTGGGGGTGGAGCCAGGAGACTTTGGGGGTGGAGCCAGGAAAAATTAGGGGTGGAACCAAGATCAAGGCTGTGACAAGCATAATTGAACTCCAAAGGGAGTTCTGGCCATCACATTTAAAGGGACGGCACACCTTTTCAATGCCTTCCTTCCATAGGAAATAATGAAGGATAGGGGCATCTTCTTTTGGGGCTCATAGAATTGGACCCCCTGGTCCAATTCTTATGAAACTTGGGGGATATTTTGGGGAGAGGCACTAGATACTGTACAGAAAATTTGGTGCCTCTACCTCAAAAAACAGCCCCCCCCCCGAGCCCCAGATACCCGTGGATCAATTCTCTATTATTTTCTATGGGAATAAATCTCCATAGGGAATAACAGAGTTCCCAGCAGACATTCCCCTCCCCTCCCCCCGCTTTCTGAAGACCCTGAAGCGGGGGGAGGGCCTCCAAACCGGGGGATCCCCTGCCCCCACCTGGGGATTGGCAACCCCATGTGCAATCCTGAATCAAGTTACATCCTTCTTAGCCCATTGATTTCAATGGGCTTCGAAAGGTATATATCTGCTTAGGATGGCACTGTACGTTCTTTTTTTTTTTTAAAAAAAACTAATGTTTTACCTGATGTCTTTATCACTTGCATGTTATTAATTCACTTGGCGTGACTCCTGAGGAACAGCTGCATATAGCTTGAAATTGACTGATTTTGCCAAATATGTTTTTGTAACACATTCACCATTCTATTCAGTGACTGGAGTTATTCCCCAACTATGTTGTGCAGTATGTTACTGTGCCAGTAAGATAGCTGAATAATTAAAAGCTCCTGTAAGCCTGGTGTACCTTTCTAAAAAGGAGGATTCCTACTGTGTCTCTTCATGATCTGCTGCTATGATCTTCCAGAATGCCTCCACTGGGGCTATGCAGCTTTGCGAAATCTTCATGTTGAGTGTGATTGTATAAGTGTGGTGAAAAGGCACACCAGTGCCAGTGGCCTTTAGAAGAGGCTGCATGTTGACTCTGGATGAGTCACTGTTCTGGGCTTGCTTCTTCTGAATGAACAGGCACTCTCAGAATAGTGAAAAGGTGTGGGCTTCATGGAAAAGGGTTCTTACTCTTATAATCTAGGCTGTAAAACTTCAGACTGCAAGCTGTGGTTATCTTGATTGAATAGCCTATCTATTTCCCCCCCAAAAAGTCCTTGATTGTAGAGACTAGTTAAAGGAGAAGGTTAAGGAAGAGCTCTCTTCATGAAGATACTAGTTTTCTATCAGAAGGGACTTTGGCCTGTTTGCTTTTTGGCATGAAACAGCATTTAGTCACGTTTCCCCTTATTTCTATTTTAAGTGATATGGTGCAGTCACATGTCTGCCATGTCACCAAAAGCCTAGGTATAAGAATAAGTCTTCTTAGATGTAAAACTGACCTATTTATCCAGTTTTAATGTAGATAAAAGTGCATCTTGGCTACCAGAAATGTTGGAAATATGTTAATAACTTGTGTTGCACATGGTGGTTTCAAAGTGGAACCACCCTTGGCAGACTTTACTGCAGTTCATTTAGGAATGAATTTTTAGAGGCAGAATCCCCTTTACCAGATCTACAGCAGAAGGATCTATGATTGAAAGGGAGGGATGGTGGCTCAATGGTAGAGCATCGGCTTGGTAAGCAGAAGGTCTCAGGCTCAATCCGCAGCATCTCCAACTAAAAAAGGGTCTAGGCAAATAGGCATGGAAAACCTCAGCTTGAGACCCTGGAGAGCTGCTACCAGTCTGAGTAGACAATACTGACTTTGATGGACTGAGGGTCTGATTCAGTATAAGGCAGCTTCATGTGTTCATATGATTATACAGAACTAATAGCTCTTCATCAGAGGTAGGCACCTTCTCCCACATGTATGTATTGCTGTGACGAGATTGGGAAAGGCAACCCACACGAATCCCCTCATCCTCAGAGGTGAGGCTGGCATCCACAGGAATAGGTCTTCCCAGTGGTGGCTTCTGTCAAGTTCATCCCAAAGGAGAGAAGCTAGGTCTGTTCCACTGTACTTGTAGGAGAGCAGTAAATTCCTTTTCTGGGTATCAAATCTTTAAGGGTCCAATAGAATCTTTTACAGCCAGTGTGATGTAGTGGTGACTAGTTATTAGATCACTGGACTGGGATCTGGGAGATCCAGGTTCAGATTCCCATTCTGCCATGAAAACGTGCTGGGCAACCTTGGGTTAGTCACATACCCTCCGCCGAACTTACAGTCTAGTAAGGGTAAAATGGTGGTGAGGAGAATGATGTTAAGCTAGGTGGGGTCCCCATTGGGACGAAAGGTGGAGTACAGATAGGGTTGCCAGCTCTGGGTTGGGAAATACTTGGAGAACTGGGGAGTGAAGCCTGAGGGGGGTGGAGCTTGGAGAGAGGAGGGACCTCAGCATGGTACAATGCCATACAGGCCACCCCATAAAGCAGCCATTTTCTCCAGGGGAACTGATCTCTATCACCCGATCAGTTGTAATCACAGGAGGTCTCCAGCCACTACCTGAAGACTGGCAACTCTAGGTACAAATGAAGTTAAAATAAATATTGGTTTAGGACAAGGCAGTCCTGGATTCGAATCTCTATAGCTGGTGAACTTGTATAGAACGTAATTTATTAGGGTTGCCAAGGCTCTTGCTGTGGGATTGGGTGGGAAGGAGCTTTCTGGGAATGGGGAAGGTGGGGTGAGATCGGCATGCACAATGTCCTTGGTGTGATGATGTCACACAGAAATGATGTCATCATGCTGGGGACATTGATGCTCTGCTATTTTGGGCAAAACTCTATGGTTAATTGATCAGATAAAAAACTATCATTGCCTTCTTTTAAATCTTTTGATAGGGGTTTTTTTTTAGTACTGAATTTTGTTTTAGAGATTTTGCTAGCCACTTTGTGGACATGTAGGTCAAAAATGGGGGTCCGAATTGGTAAGCAAAGAGAGATAATCTGACAAGGCCAGGCCCAGAATGTGGTAGCTACACAGAGAGAGACACACTGATATACAGTGGACACACACTGTTTTCAGTTGGGTTTGATATACAATGGATTTGATATGCAATGGACAAAAACGTTTGATATACAATGCAGTTGTGCCACAGTAAATGTGTTAGTGTTTTAAGGTGCCTTGAGACTGCAGGGGAGGGAGGAGGCTTTCCTTTTGAAAGTGAGGCTATGAAATCCTCAAGAAGGAATCTCCTTTGTCCTACTCCCTACTTCCAGCTGGGGTGTTAAACAGGAATTCAACACTTAATCTAAAATTCACCACCGAACTCAAGTGTGAACAGCCAAACAATTGCTACATCTCCGAGGGAGCCAATCCCTCTTATTTTGTTGGGAAGAGCAGCCTCACCCATAAGCTCTATTCAACAGGAGCTGTATTTTCAATTAAGATTTTAGGGCTATCCCTGAAGGGTGTTACTGAAGAACAATGGAGACTTTGGCTCCTGGTGAAACTTCTAGTAGCTATTGTAATAGAAACAGAACAGTTCACTAGTTACAAAGGGAAGATCTAGCCAAAGATAAGCACTTTTTACTCCTAATGGCTATTTTGGGGAGAGCTTCAAGAATGCCCTTAACTCTCCCGCTGACATCAAACGGGACTCAAAAGTGGTTCATTTTGCCTAGTTCACAGCCTAAGAATCCAAGGCTTAATCTCTTTTACTCTTGAAAGAATCAATAGAGGAATTCTACTTGATTGCTGGAAAAGGGGTTTGTATCCAACCAATGATGAGCCAGTTTCCTTTGGGGCTTTTCTTGTTTTGCCATCTTAGCACTTAAAAATCTGTAGCACAGACAGCCTCAGGTGGGTAGCTGTGTTGCTCTGAAACAATGGATACCTGAAAAAGTGTGTATGCACATGAAAGCTTATGCCCAGAATAAAATTCTGTTGGTCTTAAAAGTGCCACTGGACTCCAACTTTGTTCTGTAGCACTGACGGAGCAAGTTCCAAGGACTTATTTATTTACATAACCTCTGGATCTTACAACAAGGTTAGGTCAATAAACACTCATAAAAGCTCATATTGAAGTAAGTTTTTGAAATTGCCACTGGACTTTTGCCTTGTCTTAGGGTTGCCAACCTCCAGCTAGTAGCTGAAGATCTCTTGAGATTACAGCCTATCTCCAGGCAACAAAGATCAGCTCTCCTTGAGAAAATAGCTGCAGCCCAAGCTCTGCTCATGACCCGAGTTTGGGTTCAGGTAGCTGGCTCAAGGTTGACTCAGCCTTCCATCCTTCTGAGTACCCAGCTTGCTGGGGGGGGGGGGAGTGTAGATGACTGGGGAAGGCAATGGCAAACCACCCCGTAAACAGAATGCTGTGAAAACGTCATGATGTGACGTCACCCCATGGGTTGGTAATGACTCTGTGCTTGCACAGGGGACTACCTTTACCTTTTTACTTTTTGGGGGGAAGATGGACTCTATGGCAGTGGTCCCCAACCTTTTTGGCACCTGGGACCAGTTTTGTGGAAGATGATTTTTCCATGAACCGGGGGGTGGGGGGAGCAATGATTTTAGGATGATACAATTGTACATTTTATTTCTAGGAAAATCATAAATATTCCCCCGCATACACACCCTTTTTTACTTTAAATACAAACATACGTAAAACATTCTTGCAATACTTTGTTGCTGATGCCCCAGTGCTGCCTGAAGTGGGGGAGTCTACAAAACTAAACTGAAAAGTTTGTCTACAAAACTATAGTCTTCCCCAGAAAAATAGCTACAACTCCTAAGACGCAGTACAATAATAGAGAGACAGCCAGGTATAGTGGCCAGTCTGAGGCTACTATTTGGAAAAATTCAAAATACCCAGTCTATAAAACAAAATGTGCTGGGTGAACTTGGTTTGGAGACTGGACAAACTTAAATCTCACAAACTTAAGTCTCACACAAACAGAGAGAGAGAGAGAGAAAAGCAATGCACTGGGTTTCAACATACCTTGCAAAAGGAGCATGCTACACAAACATTGTAGCACTTCCCTCCCCCAACTCCACTCAGGCTTCCTGCGACTTGGGAAAACTGAGTGGGGCTGGCACTTGCATAGCGTTCTCCTTCCCCTACCCCGCTCTGGCAGCTCCAACTTTCCTTTGCAAACAAAGGGGGTGGGGAGGAAAATCGCTCTTGTGCGCCTGGCTGCCAACAGAGTTGGTACCAGTCCACGGACTGGGGGTTGGGTACACCTGCCCTATGGGACTCTTCCCCAAAACCCACCCTTCCCAGAATTCACCCCCTCAAATCTCCAGGAATTTCCAAGCCCAGAGCAGGTAACTCTATTTTTCATCCAATAAAGCCATCTCTACATTGCAGAGAGGAGGATGAAGCCATTGCAGAATTCCTCCACATGCCAGTGAGGATTCTATGTTGGGTTTTCATTGCACGTGTGTGAATGCAAAGGTCTTAGCCATGGAGCATCCACACTTTCCACCATCAGTTGCCATTTCCCCCATAATACTGTAGCCATTTCCATTTGTTAAATTAAGCCCCATGGTGGTACTGTGAGAAAAGCAGTGGCTGCAAGGGAACTGACAACAACCTGAAAATGTGGATCAAATCATTTAGTGGGCAAAAAAAGGTCCTCCTTTCCCTGCAGTTGCCAAGATAACAGTGTTTTTGGACTGAGATCTTTTCAAGATGATTGGCCCTTTCCAGGTTTAGAACATAGCATATAATGAATGGGGATGGGACTCAAGTATGGTATAATGTGGATGCTTCTTAAAAAATGGAAGTGCCCCAGTTTGGAAGCCAAAGCACAAAGAAACATTCCAGTCAGATACTGCTGTGCCCCAGATAACTAGAAACCTTCATGCGTGAGGCAAGCTCTGAATTAGGGACCTTCCAAGTTCAGCTACTGTAGCTAATATATACGTGCCAGGCAAATCTGAGTGCTTTCGGAAGCAGGTAGACTTAAATCAAGGCCTTCTCTGCATTGGCACCTCAACTCCTCCAATGTCTTCCCCATGCCTCAGCATTTGAACATATGAACATATGAAGCTGCCTTATACTGAATCAGACCCTTGGTCCATCAAAGTCAGTATTGTCTTCTCAGACTGGCAGCGGCTCTCCAGGGTCTCAAGCTGAGGTTTTTCACACCTATTTGCCTGGACCCTTTTTTGGAGATGCCAGGGATTGAACCTGGGACCTTCTGCTTCCCAAGCAGATGCTCTACCATTGAGCTACCGTCCCTCCCCAACCTTTTAACCTTTGGTTGCCTAGGTGCCAGAATTTAAAACTTCTTGTTCATCCAGGTTTTAGATTGATTCTATTATTTTCCCTCTTTTATCTGTTGAATGGTTATTTTTAGATGTTGAGTTACAGGGTTGCCAAGTTCCTCGGATTATAACTGATCTCTCACCTGGAGAAAATGGTGCTTGGGAAGGTAGACTCTGTGGCATTTTACCCCATGGAAGTCCCTCCATTCCCCTACCCCTCCCTTTCAAGCTCCACCCCCAAAATCTCCAGGTATTTCCCAACCTGGAGTCGGCAACCCTAGTTATTATGCTATGAATGTCTTGCTAGATTGCTGCATCTTTTGGGTTCCAGTTAGGAATATTTATTCTTGTTTATTATAAAAAGGTGTACTTTATGAGCTGCCCTGGAAACCTTCAGGCTAAGAGACAGGCTATAAATCCCGTCCATCAAACCCATCAAACCAATAAACACAATCAGCTGAAATTGCTCAATGCGGCTTGACAGGCGCAACAGAGGAGGCCTTCATGATTTGAGACATACCAGCACAAGCCCATTTTCCTTGTATTGTCTCCTGACAGTTGCCTGACAATGCCCTGCCCAACCCAGTTTCCTGCAATTTCAGAAACAGCAAAAACCAGAGGTTCATTTTTAAAATTTTGTGTGCGTGTGTGTGTGTGTGCATACCTGGAAGTCATAGCTGACTTTTGGTGACCCCTACTGGGACATGAAAGATGTTCAGAGAGGTGCTGAATAAAGCCTGCCCATGCCTCCCTGCTCCTGGTATTCCTTGGAGGTCTCCCATCCAAGAAGACCCTGTTTCGCTTCCAAGATCTGATGAGATTGGGCTTGCCTGGGCTATCCAGATTGAGGCCAAAACCAGAAATTCATTGAAGTGACCCTAGTAGGCCGCTGTACATTGCCGACCAGTGACAAAACAGGAAATACACTGAAACTATCCCAGTACAACAAAAGATAGTTTTGGAACAACATTTAATGCATAAAAAGGCTAATTACAGATGAGTGGGTTGTTTTACACTGGGCTCTTTTTAATGGATAAATTAGGTATCACCTCTAGCCACACCTTGCCTGGAAGAACGTGATGGGTATGAAAGGATTCTTTGTTTCTCAATCATGTAGCTTGTACAAACGGAGCATCATTTGGCTTACAAGAAGTATTGTCTGTCCCTTGTCCCACAGGGCTCAGTTTTAACCTCTGCCAACTCCATCTTCCTGACACTTTTCTTCATCACCTACCCATAAGGTTTATAGCCTCCAGGTGGAGGCTGGATATCTCCTGGGATTACAACTGCTCTCCAGGCAATAGAGATCAGTTCACCTGGAGAAAACAGCTGCTTTAGAAGTTGGAGTTCATGGCATTATACCCCACTTTAGTCCCTCCCCTCCCCTCCTCAGGCTCCACCTCCAGAATATCCAGGTATTTCCCAAGTTGGAACAGCCAACCCTACCTACCCAGAATGTGGGCATTTGGGGACTATAGCCTGTTCCAGGGATGGAATTCTAGCAGGAGCTCCTTTGTATATTAGGCCACATACCCCTGATGTAGCCAATCCTCCAAGAGCTTACAAGGCTCGGTTGGAGGATAGGTTACATCAGGGGTGTGTGGCCTAATATGCAAAGGAGCTCCTGTTAGAATTCCACCCCTGGCCTGTTCACAAGTTTCACTGAACACATGTACCATCTGTGTCCAGTGTACACTTAATTCTCCCCCTCCTTTACACATGCATTAGGTCATTCTCATGTTACACTCAACAAATTCACAGCTGAACCTGTATGAAACTCACATTTTCCCACGCTTTCATCCTTGATTTCATTTAAAGAGAACATGCATTAGCTCTTCCTTACAAACTGATGTACGTACATACCTGCAGGATGTATGTGAGTTCACTGGCTCATGAGCAGGGCTTATTAGAATCATTTGTAGGACAATGATGCACACTTGAAAAACAACTAACCAAAATACGAATTCAGCATAGTTTGTTGTTAACAAATGGAGGAATGAGTCCATCTTAAGTTACCTCTGACTTTTGGGACCTGGAACTCAGAGTTTATTTTTAATTTTTTATTTACTTTACATTTCACCCTTCTCCCCAGTGGTGACCAAAAGCAGCTTCCACCCTTCTCCTCCTCCATTTTAGTTTCACAACAACTCTGCGAGGTATGATAGACTGAGACTGTGCAGCTGGCCCAAGAAGATCATGGCAGAGCAGGGGATTCAAGTCGTGATTTCCCAGATCCTAGTCTGACACTTTAACCACTACACCGCACTGCCCTCAGCAAACATTACTATGGTGTCACCCAGCAGCTACATGTTTCAGCAGCACATGATATGTGATCCCTTAACGTGCACTGAGCAACTGGATTTTGTATGCACGTACAGCCGCCATTCAGATGAACTAGAACCAGGGCTTGAATTCAGCAGGAGCTCCCAGGAGCACAGCTCCTGAACCTCCAGCCAGGGTTTGCATGCAGTGGGGAGTTCCTGGGGCATCCTGGGACATATACAAATGAGGTATGCTATTGAGCTCCAAAATCCGAAGGTTAGTTGTTTTTCAAGTGTGCATGTGGGTGCTGGTCAGGAGTCATTGTGTAGGGAAAAAAAGTGCAGACCCCTGACCAGAACCCATGTGCAAAATTCATGCATTCACACCAGTCTGGTGTAGTGGTTAAGTGTCCGGACTCTTATCTGGGAGAAACAGGTTTGATTCCCCACTCCTCCACCTCTAGCTGCTGGAATGGCCTTGGGTTAGCCATAGCTCTCACAGAGCTGTCTTTGAAAGAGCAGCTTTTGTGAGAACTCTCTCAGCCCCACCTACCTCACAGGGTGTCTGTTGTGGGAGAGGAAGGTAAAGGAGATTGTAAGCCACTCTGAGACTCTAAAATTCAGAGTGGAGGGCGGGGCATAAATCCAATTATTTCTTCTTCTTCATCATCATCACCACCACCACCATCGTCATCATGATGATGGTATTGCACATAGCAAGTGCATTTCAGGGACCAGGGTGCCTATGATTGAAACACCACTGTAACACTTGGAGAGGGCTATATGGAACCAATATAAACTTTCTTTCCATGATGTTGTCATGGTGCTGAGTTTTGCCAGATCCTTCTGGGATTTCCCCCAAATCCCCTTCCCCAGTTTAAAGTAACCTAGATAATTTCACATCATCAGCAAAAATATGTTGGCTCACTATTCATTCTGTCGAACAGGTTATTATAGTAGGGGAGCATTGGCCGTCCTCAAGTTGATCCCAATGGCAGCTTAGCTCATTACAAGTCTCTTTCCATTCTAAAGCTGGGTCATTTCTTCCCAACCTTTACTTCCAATCTTTTCACCAGCCCCTAATCCCTCAGAGGACTTTTCAACGCCCACAGCAGAATTGCTTCATTTCCTTAATGGCCTTCTGTGAGGAACTTTATCAAAAGCCTAAATAAATTACATCCACAGGTCCCGTGTTTCCCACTGCACTTAACTCTTTCCGGGGAACAGATAACGCGTTGGGAAGACGAAGGCATTTATTGCCTTGGTACAATGAGAATAGACAGTGTGTTGATCAAAGCAGGAGTCAAGTCACACCTTTAAGACCAACAAAGTTTTATTTAGAATGTAAGCTTTTGTGTGCTCTCTAAGCACACTTCATCAGACCAGGGGATCAGGTATTGTGGGCTGAAATGCAAGCAGTTTGTTGATTAAGTAAGCAGACTGATCAGATGGTAAGCCAGTGTGGCTTGGCCATTTGGTCCGGATAGCCATAAAAGGTAATAAAGTCCTCTGCCAATTGGTGTTTCTGTAAATCCTAGTTGTAGTTCACCTAGACAGTGTGGTGAGACTTGAGGCTACAGGTACCAGACCACCAGCTCGGCTGCTCCCCTATAAAAATTGCCCTTTGCTTACAAAATGGAGACTTCCTCTGATGGCTCTGCCTTCTGTTGTTCAGCTTGGTGGTGGGACAAAACTGGCAGGGCAAAATGGGGGGCAACTGATGATATGCTAATGCAGTATTTCCAGTGCAACCTGGAAGTGACATCACCAACGCTCAAGCATTCTCCCTGTGACTAAACCATAGAGTTTTTGGTGACTGCTCAAGCATCACCCTGGCATCATGGTGTCACTTCTGGGTCATGCCATAAGTGATGTCATGGTGTCACTGTGATGCCAAAAAGTAACTCTCTGCCCACTCAATCTCCCATTGGTTGCCAAATCCTAATGTATAATATGGAAACATGCAACAATGCAGGGCTATACCTGCAATTAGAGAGTCTCTTTACATGCCACACACTTTCTTGTTTGTTGAACAACAATACAGGTAGGGCCTTTTTTGAGCAGGAATGCACAGGGACGCAGTTCTGACTGGCTTGTCACCAGGGGGTGCGGCCTAATATGCAAATGAGTTCCTACTGGACTTTTTCTACAAATAATCCCTGAATATAAGGACATTGAAGCAGATATTTTGTGTCATTCAGACCTATGCTTGCCATTCCCCTCAGTGAGGCAGGGGATGCCCCATCCCCAACTTCTGTTGCCTGCTGCCAGACCAGGTGGCAGTGGGAGCATGCTCTGTGCTGCTACATCACTTCCAGGGAAAAGCTGGAAATGGTAGGGTAGCTCTAGGAATTGCTGGAAACATCTATGGTAAAACTGTAGAGTTTCTGGCAATTCCTAGAGTTACCCTACAATACTTCTGTGTTTTACTGGAAGTAAGATAGCACCACTGCCTGGCAACCCTATCCAGACCAATGTGTGCTTTTTCGTCCTTGCAGCTGAGGTGTGCAGGCAGAACCACTCCACACTGTCTCCTACTCCTTCTTGCTGTGGACTCTCTTGCCAAACTTAACTTGCAGACAACCTGTGCGATTTCACCAATGAAAATCTGAAACATGCCTCCACAGCTGTCTGTGCCTTTTCTCTTCCCTGTATTCCAACATTAATTCAGTTCTTTGATTGTATCTGTTTGTGTCCTCCTCCCTCTTCACACCCCTCCATCTTCCAATTTCTCCATCTCACTCAGAGAGCAACATTTCAGATGAACTCTGGGGCGGGGGGAGGGGAAGAGGAGGACGTCAGCATGTCCTGGGAAGTGTTCCAGGTGCCTCTTCATGATGAAAGTCTCCAAAGTCACTGACGTGGATGTTCATCACAAATGGGCATCTTCTTTTCCCACGCCTTTGGAGACTGCCTCTGCAGAGAACCCCAGTGAAGAAGTGCAGACAGCAACGTCTTGTCTGCACTAAGATGCTATGTTCTCTTGGCTGTAGTACTTTAAGGGAAATCTGTTCTATTTCAGAACAGGACTTGAATTCAGCAGGAGCTCACAGGAGTACAGCTCCTGAACCTCCAGCCAGGATCTGGAGAACTCCCCACTGCACACAGATCCTGGGGCATATGCAAAGGAGATATGTTACTGAGCTCCTGCACCTTTTTTCCTACAAAATGACCCATTTCAGAACAAATGAAAACAGTGTTACATCTTTTCACTGCATGCCATGGAGCAGGTTAAACAATTCAATTCCCACTCCGAAGAGTGCAGGCTTTTCCAGGCAGGTTATTCTCCATCAAGCATACGAGGGTGTGTTTGTGTCTCTACCGGCAACGCACTCACAGATAGCATGTCCTTGAAAAGCAGCCATGGAACAGGGTTTTTTTGGTAGTACAGGATTATTCAGAAGGCCATTTTTATAACGGTAATAGGGGTATATTATAACAAAATGGTTCAGGAGGGCACAAATATAAAAGGAATGGGACTGTGAAAAATACCTCTGTCTGAACATAGATGCTCTGTTTGCTGTACATTTTATCTTACTGTCATTGCTTTTTATATCTATGTGATACCATTTTTCATTGTTTAATGTCTTAAGAGAAGTGATTTAAAGAGACAAATGCCTTCTCTGAGCCGGCTGATGGGGTGGTGATGGCTTTGAACAACGAGAGAGGGAGATGTGGAAAGAAAGCAACTTTAACTTTAAATGCATTCTCCAAGCCACTAGCTGGCTTGGCTTGGAGAAGTGATTTAAAGAGACAAATGCCTTCTCCGAGCCAGCTAATGGGGTGGTGATGGCTTTGAGAGCCACATAGTATGTGTGAAATAGCCACATGTGGTTTCTGAACTGCAGTTTGGCCACCCCTGGGTTAACATATGTCTTTATGCTTTATTTGCTATAATCTTAGCACCCCCCCCCGTCAAGTCACAGCTGAATTCATGGCAACCCCATGGGGTTTTTAAGAAGTACTTTTCTCCCTTTCTCACAATACAAGAACTCGTGGGCATTCAATGAAATTGCTGGGCAGTCGGGTTAGAACGGATAAAAGGGTGATTAACATGTGGAATTCACTGCCACAGGAGGTGGTGGCGGCTACAAGCATAGCCAGCTTCAAGAGGGGGTTAGATAAAAATATGGAGCAGAGGTCCATCAGTGGCTATTAGCCACAGTGTGTGTGTGTGTGTATATAAAAATAAATAAATTTTTGGCCACTGTGTGATACAGTGTTGGACTGGATGGGACATCAGCCTGATCCAACATGGCTTCTCTTATGTTGTTAAGGAAAGAGACATTCAGAGGTGGTTTGCTACTGCCTGCTCTGCATAGCCATCTTGGTTTTCCTTGGTGGTCTCCCATCTAAATACTAACCAGGGCTGACCCTGCTTAGTTTCTGATATCTGACAAGATCAGGCTAGCCTGGGCTATCCAGGCAAGGGTAATCTAGTCTTATTACATTGCTTATCAGATATCTTATCCTATTGACTGCATTGATTTACGCTGCATAATTCACCTTGAGTCTCTATGAAAAAGGTAACTAAATAATGTTTACAAAATGAACAAATGGAGGCAGCTATCTGAACAGGGACACAATGGTGTAAACATTTGTGCAGTATCCTGGCAATTACTAAAACTCTGTTCAACATGACACACACACACGTGTTTTTAAGAATCTTCTGGGTTTTAAACCGCTGTTTTTTAAAATGTTGACTGATTTTTAAATTCCTTGTAGGTTCTGGGAAAGCCCTGGCCTGGATGGTCCAGGCTAAGTTGATCTTATCAGATCTCAGAAGCTACACAGGGTTGGCTCTGGTTAGTACTTGGATGGGAGACTGACAAGGGCATCCAGATCACTACGGAGAGGCAGGCAATGGCAAGCCACACCTGAGTGTCTCTTGCCTTGGAAATCCTATGAGGTCACCATAGGTCAGGTGCAACTTGATGGCACTTCCCACCATGAGGTTCTGGGAAAATGTCTTCAGCAAAATCCCCCGATTGCTGCTGCCGCCACTGCTCTCCTCCATGTGTATGTGACTTTTGGGGGCCCCTAGTGGGGCTTGGACATTTCAGAGAGGTGGCTTGCTATTGCTTGCCTCTGTGCCCCAGCCCTAATATTCCAAGGAGATCTCCCATCCAAGTACTTGCCAGGGTCGGCTTTGCTTAGCTTCCGAGATCTGACAATATTAGACTTGCCTGGGCTACCAAAGTCAGGACCAAAATCCCCCAGTTCTGAATTTTGGCTGTATCACTACCAGATGGTAGGTTTTTCAGAGCCTTAGTAAAGTAACTAGATAGGGCAGAATCCCCAAATGATTGGCCAAATGTCTGGCCAAGCTTGTTATGACGAAGCACATATGGCAACTGAATGCTGTTAGTGGAAGAGGAGAGGAGTGATGTCTTAGTGGTAAAAATGTCTGTTTTGCATGCAGGAGGTCCTCAGTTCAATCCCCAGTTAAAAGATAATGGTAATAGGTGATGGGTTACTCAACCTGAGACCCTGGAGAACCACTGTCAATCAGAGTAGACAATGCTGACCTGGACAGATCAATTTGTTACCAGCTGAAGGTAGTTTCTACCTTTAGGGTTCAGGGGCAGATCATCAACATTGCATGCAGAAGGTCCCAGGTTCATTCTCCGCCATCTTCAGGCAAAAGTATCAGACTGAAGGCGAAGTCTGATACTACCTGAGACCCTGGAAAACCTCTACCTGAGACCCTGGAAAACTGCTGCCAGTCCGGGCGGACAATACTAGCTGTGATAGACGAATGGTCTGGCTCAGTAGAAGGCAAGTTCATGTCAGAAAGTCTGAGACCCATGAAATCGAAAGTCAGTGAAATGTATAAGATCCACTAGTCTGTATGAGCAATGAGAACTTGGGAATATCAACAGCTATGCTCTTAAACACCCACAACCACTTATAACTTGTCCTCGTGCTGTTTCCTGGTGGGGAGTGTAACTGAGAACATGTTATATGAGTACACCCAACCATGACACAACCCGGGGAGAGTAGTGTAGTGCAAACGGTAACATCTGGGGGAGATTGTAGTCGTAGCTCTGTGTGATGCAAAGAGAAAGTGGCGTTCTGTGGTGAGCGCCACAATAATAACACAATTTATCATCACTCTCCTGGCATAAAATGCACTTGGTGACAAGGCTTACTAATGGAAATAGATTGTTTTGTTGCTCTGCCGTTTGTATTCATTACTGCGCTTACTCAGCCTCTGCTTTGGGGGAGAGTTTTTTTTAAAAGTATATAATTTAATTGTCACATCAGGCTAAGTTTTTGCACATCGATTGTCTGATCTCATTGACATGCTAGAGGTTCTGGGTCATAGTGATGACGATACTCAAAGTAGAACATACTCAGAAAGTTCACACAAACTTCTCCTTGAGCAGGCTCAGGCTGTGAAAAGCTGAGAGGAACATGGTTGTCAGGTGTAATATCTGAGCTATGCGTTGGTTTGTTCTTCCTGAGTTCAGGTATACCATTTGAGAATTTGGAAAGGTGACCTCCAAGGAACACCAGGAGTGTGACACAGAGGCAGGCAATGGCAAACCACCTCTGAAACAACTCTTGCCTTAAAAACAAGTCTAGCTCACTACTTAGCAGCGCATAACACTAAAAAAGCTAGAACTTCTGGCTGTCAGACAGTCTTAGGATCTCCTGGTTATTCTACACACAATGCCATACGATAATTGTTTTATTACTATTATCTGCAGAGGGCTACTGTCTGGGACCAATATGGCTGCTGGCATCCACACGGCAGCAGCAGGGAACTGCCAAAAGGGATAAAAGGCACAGCAGTCTATCCTCACACAGATATTGTAGCAGGCTGAAATTAAGGTGAGGAAGCTAGCTGGTTCATTCAACAGGACTGTGCGGGGGGACCTAGTGAATGAGACAGATTAGAAACTTGGATTCTTAGTCCATAGGCAGTAGAGATCTGTAGAGTATCGGACTCAGCGCAAGCGCCGCGCGACCTGAGGGCGCACTCAGGTCGCCGTGCGCTGCGCGGGAAAGCCCCGCCAATCCAGACCAAGGGCGGGAAGTTTAACTGGCCAGGATTGGGCTGGCCAGCGAAGGGGATGTTCCGGGATGCATGTATAAATTAGCGGACCCGGCCGCGTCTGCACAGTTCTGTAATGTACCAGCGAATAAAGAATAAGCTTCCACCACGACTCGTCTCCCAGTACATTACACTGGCGACGAGGATGGGATCTAGCTAGGTCCGGCCGCCCGAGGGGAACCAGACCTGGCCGGAGACGAGGAAGGCGGGGACCGCAGGACCGCACAGCCCGCCGCCACCATGGCGAACCCGAGTGTAACGACGGGCCATCTTGCGGAATTCAACCCGGAGCACCCCGAGAGATGGGAGACCTATACGGAACGAGTCGCGTGCTACCTGCGGGCGAACCTGATCGACGACGACGACCGAAAGAGAGACGTCCTGCTGAGCGTCTGTGGAGAAGAAACTTTCGAGATCGCACGCGGTCTCTCCGCTCCGGCGAAGCTGACCGAGAGGACCTACGGAGAGGTCGTGAGGCTCCTCACGGGCCACTTTTCGCCCCAACCGTCCATCGTCGCCCGCCGGTTCCTCTTCCACAAGAGGGACCAGAAGGCGGGGGAGACAGCGGCGGTCTACCTGGCGGCCCTTCGGCAGATCGCCGGAAACTGCAGTTTCGACAAGAGGGACGAAGCCCTGAGGGACCGATTTGTCTGGGGCCTCCGGGACGAGCGACTGCAGCAGAAGCTCTTCGCAAAAGAGGAGCTCACCCTACAACAAGCCTTCAACGAGGCGACGGCGTTCGAAAGGGCCACCAAGGCGTACGGCCAGCCACGTGGGGAGGCAGTCCACCAGGGAGAAACGGAGCCGGAGGACCGAGTAGAGGAAGAAGCGTTCCAGCTCCGGCGGCCTCAAAGAGCGGACACACGGGCCCCCGCGAGACAACGAGCGACGGAGAGGGCCACCGCCACCACCGGTTCCCGGTGCGCCAGCTGCGGCGACCCCCACGAGCGGAGGGACTGCCCGTACCGAAACCTGGACTGCCGCAGCTGCGGAAAGACAGGCCACATCGCCCGGGCTTGCCGGGCCAAGAACAGCCGCCGCCAACCGTCAGCGCATCACGACTCCATGGACACACACACGACGGCATCCACCAGTCTGCAGGTATTGAGCTTGCCCCTCTCGGCCCCAGACAAGGTCAAAATGTCAGTCCTAATCGAGGGCGCCCCCTGCATCATGGAAATAGACTCGGGGTCCTCCATCTCTATCATTTCGGAGGAAACCCTCAAGAGACTATGTCCCAGCCGCCGCCTCCAAACGAGGCCAGTGGACTTCGTACTGAGGGATTTTCAGAAGAACCCAGTACACATCGTGGGGTGGGCCCGGGTGCATGTAGAAAGAGGGGGTTTTAAGGGGCCCCTAGACATCCTAGTGGTCAAGCGCCAACTGACCACACTCCTCGGGTTGGCTTGGTTCAAACCACTGGGGATCCAGCTGGTGGGAGTGGACCACGTGCAGACCAGCCATTTCGACGGGGTCTGCCGGGAGTTCCCAGAGGTTTTCGACGGGTCCTTGGGGAGCTACAAGGGCCCGCCCATCACCCTACCGATCGACCCTATGGTCAGGCCCATAAGGCTCAAAGCGAGGCGCGTTCCGTTCGCCCTCAAACAAAAAATAGAGGCAGAGCTGGACCGCCTCACAGCCCAGGGCGTCCTAGAGCCGGTAACGTATGCAGAATGGGAGACCCCCATAGTAACGCCGGTCAAGCCCAACGGGGAAGTAAGGATCTGCGCTGACTACAAGTGCACGATAAATAAGGCACTGCAAGACAACCCCTATCCAGTCCCGGTAGTCAGCCATGTCCTGGCAGCACTAGCCGGGGCGAGGGTTTTTGGGAAGCTGGACTTAGCACAAGCATACCAGCAACTGCCGGTCGACGCTAAGACAGCGGAGGCACAGACGATAGTGACCCACAGGGGTGCGTTCAGGGTTAAACGGCTGCAGTTCGGGGTTAGCGTAGCTCCGGGGATATTCCAGAGCATAATGGACTCTCTTCTCAAAGGGATCCCCGGAGTTCAACCCTTCTTTGACGACGTTTTAATCGCCGCCCCCACCGATGGAGAGTTCGGCTGCCGCCTGCGAGAGGTCCTCAGACGGTTCCAAGCGGCGGGGCTGAAAGTCAAAAAGGAGAAATGTTTGTTGGGAGTTCCGCGGGTGGAGTTCCTGGGGTTCGCCGTGGACGCGGCTGGAATTCACCCAACGGCAGACAAGACCAGGGCCATAGTTCAAGCCCCTGCCCCCAAATGCAAAGCAGAACTACAGAGTTTTTTAGGTTTATTGAACTTTTACCACACATTCTTGCCCCACAAGGCCGCCGTGGCGGAGCCGTTACACCGTTTGTTAGATAAACAAGCCCCGTGGGTCTGGGGTAAACACCAAGCAGCGGCGTTCCAGGCGGTGAAAGACCTCCTGGTCTCTAACGCGGTACTTCATCACTACGATGAAAACTTACCCCTGATCCTGGCTTGCGACGCCTCTCCCTACGGTGTGGGAGCGGTCTTAGGGCACCAACTCCCGGGCGGGGGGGAGGTGCCAATCGCTTACTACTCCAGGACTCTGTCCCCGGCAGAGAGGAACTACGCCCAGATCGATAAGGAGGCCCTGGCGATCGTGGCGGGGGTGCATAAGTTCAACGACTACCTCTACGGTAGGCGCTTCACCATCGCTACTGACCACAAGCCGCTCCTCGGCCTCCTAGCCCCCGATCGTCAGACCCCCCAAATTCTGTCTCAAAGGGTTTTAAGGTGGAACCTGGTCCTGAATTCTTACACGTATACGCTGATACACCGCCCCGGTAAAGCGATGGGTCACGCTGACGCCCTCAGCCGCCTTCCGCTACCCGCGACGGACCCAGATCCCGCCCCGGCACACGGAGTGATGCTCATAGAGTCGCTCCCCGAGCGCCCCCTGCACGCGAGCGAGGTGGCTCGGGCGACCGGGAGAGACCGCGTCCTCGCACGGGTCAGGGACTGGGTGGGAAGGGGGTGGCCCTCGGGCAAAGCGGAAGAAGCCTTCCGGCCGTTCGCGGCCAGGAAGGACGAGCTATCGACACACAAGGGGTGCATACTCTGGGGTAGCAGGGTGGTGGTCCCCCCCCCTTGCGCAGGCAGGTATTAGAGGATCTCCACGAGACCCACCCGGGCATCGTGAGAATGAAAGCCCTGGCACGGAGCTACGTGTGGTGGCCAGGCATGGATGAGGAAATAGAAGGGTGGGTAAGAAGGTGCCAACCATGCCAGGAGTCCAGACCCAACCCGCCGTCTGCCCCGACCCACAGGTGGGAATCGAACGGGCGGCCATGGTCCCGCCTCCATGTGGATTTCGCGGGGCCGCATCAGGGCCAGATCTTCTTTATACTGGTGGACGCATACACGAAATGGTTGGAGGTAATCCCGGTGGCCTCGACCTCCACCGCAGCAGCAGTCCGGGCGCTCAGAAGGGTCCTCTGCACACACGGGATCCCCGACACACTAGTAACGGACAATGGCACGGCATTCACCTCCTGGGAATTCTGGGAGTTCACCGACAGATACCTTATAAGGCACATAAGGTCCGCCCCATTCCATCCAGCCACCAACGGCCAGGCGGAGAGGATGGTGCGGACCACCAAGGAAGCCCTGGGACGTATAGTACAAGGGGAATGGGACTACCGCCTCTCAGCCTTCCTGTTCCACAACAGGATCACCCCAAACCCGATAACCGGTTTCAGCCCCGCAGAACTGCTCATGGGGAGGAAACTGACCACTCGTTTAGATAGGCTACACCCGGACAGGGCGCCAGAGGTCCGCGGGACCCCCGAGGTCAGGGAGGCAGTGAGAGGGTTCTTCCCGGGCGATCCAGTGTATGCGAAAAACTTTTCAAGCGGCCCCGAGTGGTTAGCGGGAAGGGTTTTGAGGGTGACAGGCTCCCGGTCCTACGAGGTAACCACCGCCGGAGGCCAGGTGCTGAGACGGCACATCGACCAGCTGCGCCGCCGCACCCCACCCGAGGAGTCAGCAGAGGGAGAAAGCAGGGAACCGCCGGTCACGGTACCGCCAGAAGAGGCGCCGCCAATACAGGAGCTACCAACGTATGATGCCCCCGGAGCCGCGGAACCAGAACCGGAGCCAGTACCCGACGCGGGCGGGCAACAGCCAGAAACGGCGCCTCCCACATCGGGATCGGGCCCCCCACCGACGGCAACCCCGAGGAGATCAACACGGGAGCGCCGAACACCAGGGTACCTAAAGGACTATGTCGTTTAAACTAGGAGGGGAGGAGTGTAGAGTATCGGACTCAGCGCAAGCGCCGCGCGACCTGAGGGCGCACTCAGGTCGCCGTGCGCTGCGCGGGAAAGCCCCGCCAATCCAGACCAAGGGCGGGAAGTTTAACTGGCCAGGATTGGGCTGGCCAGCGAAGGGGATGTTCCGGGATGCATGTATAAATTAGCGGACCCGGCCGCATCTGCACAGTTCTGTAATGTACCAGCGAATAAAGAATAAGCTTCCACCACGACTCGTCTCCCAGTACATTACAAGATCCTCAGCCAGTAAGTCCCATGAAATTAAGCATGAAGGCTTCTATGAGTCCAAAACCGTCCATCAACAAAGAAGCTGCCCAATTAACTCTGTATGATTCTGTTATGATCCTGGGCCTAGTGAGGCTTGCAGGCTCCAGAGAAGCCTGCCTAGGAGTTACAAAAGAACCTACATTTCCCAGAATCCCTCTGATTGGGTGGCAAGGTTTTAGAGGGAAACTGACCTATAAAGGGCTGGGCCTGGGAAGAGAACATAAAAGGTCCAACCCCAGACAGGGTGTGTTCTTTTCCTGGAAGTCTGAGCTGGAGGCAGGCTGTAGCCTAGAGAGCTTGTAGCAGGGGAAAGATCTCTTATCCAAATGTTGGTTATTAGAATAGGGACTGTATAGATAAATGCGTCAGGGCTTTTGTTTATTTGCACCAGCCTTTACTGTATATATATTTCACTGTTTTACCCATTTATTATTTGAGCACTGTAAATAAACTGTTGTTATATTCCTTGGGTCCTCGCGTCTCCTTGGTCACAGTTAGAGGTATTTCTTTATAAGGAAGACAAGGGTGGTTGGGTTTTCTGGGCCCTCCATACTGACCCTTATTAGAGTGCTGGCAGCCAGTAGATGGCCCTGCTAGGCCCCTGCTGTGTGACAGATTCACTTCTTTGACCTTGTCTCTTTCTTATTGGGCTCCATTGGGCATGGATCAATTGGGTCTCAATTTCTGCCTCACTGATGACTGGAGCTTTCAGTCACTCCTAACCCTGCCCTGAGGGGTAACAGAATTACCATCCCTCTGGAGAGGCTTTCCATTGCATCCCTGCATGAGCCCCTGTTCTGCAGTTGCCTCCTGGAGGCACACTCAGAACAGGGTCTCACAAGGAGTGGCTCCTCCAACCACACATTGTAGCCTTTTATATTCTAAAAGTAAACTTTTTCAGGTATAAACACACCTTGAGTTTTAATTCAGAGAGCACGGTGTGCTTCAGTTATGAAAAGTTTGGGAAAAGCTGTCCTAATTCCAGTTACCCCAATTTGTGAAGCTGTCAGTGAGAATAAATGGCCCCCCGATTTAGAGGAGTAATTAAATCCATCCTCTCATTCCATCTATAATCACCCCAGGACATTTAGGATTCCAGAGAGCAGTCTTTCATGTTTGATCCCATTCAATATTAACCTCATGTTTATATATGAAAATGATTATTAGTGTGTGCTGTTCAGATGTTTCAATGCTTTAGGGGTTCCTGTCTGTAAACTATCTTGCTGTTGGGGGAAGAGTCTTTGTTTAAGATGGCATTAGCCCTTTCCAGTGGTTACATTTATGGCAATCCTACCACTTGTGCCGGGAGAGCACACTACAGGTAATTGTTTCTCTACACGAAACTGCAATTTTGTGGGAATAGTGCCACATGTATATTTATATGTTTATTAAGTAGATCCCTGCAGGATCAGGCCAGTGGCCCATCTAGTCCTGACTTTCACACAGTGGCCAACCACTTTCTCTAAAGGACCAACAACATGGGATAGAGACCAAGACCTTTACTTGATGTTGCCTCCTGGCACTGGAATTCGGAGGTTGACAGCTTCTGAATGTGGAGGTTTATTCTTTTAAAAAGGCATGTTTTCATTATAAATACCAGCCTTTTCCATGGTATATCTGAGGGGGAGGGGTGGCTTGTGAACAGTAATTAACCAATCAGCATCGCTTCCAGGAGAGAGTTGCTGAATCATCTTCTTCATGGGGCAACCATGAAGAAGATGATTCAGCAGGCTCTCCTGTACCTATTCTCCATGTTTGGTGCAAATTGGGTTTCAGGGAGCCAAGCTGTAGACCCCCAAAGCAGGCACCCTCAGTAAATTGCTCTCCTAGGAGTATGTCAAGCTGGGGAATGAAAGGGAAGCTGCTCTGCAGCTTCAGGTCAGTTTAACCCCCCCACAAACTTGGAAACTGACTAAGAGTGTCAGCTCCACTCTCCTCAGCCCCCTGTGCTTCTGTTCAGTTTCCAGTGAAACTGATCAGAAGCACAGGGGGGCGGGGAAGAGCATCCCTGCTGCTTTTAGTCAGTTTTACTGAAACTGACCAGGAGCAAAGAGGCTGGGGAATCATGCTGTCAGGCACCAGGCTGTCTGGAAAAATGATGCAAACACAAACCAAATAATATGCCAAGTAAAAAGGCTGTTTTGGGTGTGGTAAGATCAGATGAACCAGTCCAGAATGAATCAAGAATCAGCCATTTTTAGCTCAAATCACGATTCATGGTTTGGTTCATGCCCATCCTTACTCCTGGCCCAAAATCTAGTCCAGAACCTAACTGCTAGATTTACATTAGGAAAAACAAAAACCCCTAGAATGTTACCTTGACATTCATTTTCTAAGATGAATACTATTTCACAAAAGAAGATGGAAATTTGGGAGGGGGGGAAATTGAAGATCACGGGTTATTGTAACTTGTTTAATTGCATCCGGATGGGAGGAAAATCTGCTCTAATGAGAAATAATTTGCGACTGCTAGGGAGAGGAAAAGGTGATTTCAAGAATTGCATTAGCAGGCAAGATGAGCTTCAGCAAATGGAACTGGGATGAAAGGAAACTGCCAGAACTTTTAATGAATGAGATGTGCCTGATGAGATGAAATTCATTACTCCAAAGAACAAAAGGTTGAATGCTACCTTTTAAAACAGGAAAGGCACTGGGGAAATCTACGCCACAGTCTTTGACTCAGTTAATACCCATTTCTTCTCCTCAGTGTGTTATGAGAACTGAGGATGAAGAAGGAAGCAGAGGATCTCCCAGAGTTGTCAGTGCCCTCACTAAACTACAATTCCCAGGATTCTTTGGGGGGGGGGCAGCTATGACAGTTCCTGGTATAACGAGCTCATGTAGGGTTTTCAGCCTCCCAAACTGAAGCTGATCTCCTGGGATTATAACTGATCTCCAAGCAGATCTCCACCTTCTTCAGGCTCCACCTCCAAAATCTCCAGGTATCTCTCAACCTAGAGCTGGTAACCTTCAGCTCATGACAGCTGATGGAGAAGGAGCAGCTTAAAGTAATTCACAGGGCAATCCTGTGCAGAACAACTCTGATCTATGCCCTTTGAAATCAGGGCTTTTCTTGTAGCAGGAACTCCTTTGCATATTAGGCCACATCCCTTGATGTAGCCAATCCTCCAGAAGCTTACAGGAGGATTGGCTACATCAGGGTTGTGTGGCCTAATACGCAAAGGATTTCCTGCTACAAAAAAAGCCCCGATTGAAATCAATGGGATTAGACATGAGTAACTGTACAGGATCTCGTACTAGTCCCCCAGAGCTAGGACATCCGCAGTTTGCTGTGGTCTGTTGGTTAGACAGTCAGACTAGGGTCACAGAGACCAGGGTTCAAGTCTCCACTCTGTTATGAATCTTGCTGGAAGATTCTTAGCCTTGCCTCCCTTCATGAAGCTGTCGTGAGGTTCAAACTGTAGGAAGGGAAGCTGCCTATGCCACCCTAAGTTCCTTGGAGTCTGCTCTGACTGACATCAGGTAGAGGTCTTTCATCACCTATTACTTGATTTGTTTAAAAGTGAAGATGGCAGGAATTGAACCTGGGACCTCCTGCTTGCAAAACAGGTACTTTACCATTCAGCCACAGCCCCTGCATACAAAGGTATTCTATCCTCAACAGCATGAGTCTTGCAAGAGAACTCTGGATACTTCACGGGAAGTCTTCAACATGTGCCATTATGAATTCCTGAACAGCTGAGATTCTGACCCAGGAAGCTCTGTGAGCCTTGCTTTCCAACTGGAGTAGGGCAGGGAAAAGGGCTTTATCAGTTAGATAAGCCCTCATTTGAAAGGGAAGACTAAATTAATGTCTGAACTCAAAGCCAAACCAGACTTCGCAAGAGCTGAGCTTGTGCTGCCGTTTGTCATCGCCTGGAAATTAACCTGTCAAATATGATTAACCGTGTCCAGGAAGGAGACTACTGAACTCACCCTCCAAGCAGTTGGTTCAGCTAGAAGGCAATAATCCGTACCGCTTTCTTATCCTCTTTCAAGGAATTATGTGTGGGTGATGTTCCGGCTTCTTCCCTTCCTCTGATGCCTGTCTTCTGGAGGACACAAAACCAAACCGGGATCACAGTGTAAAGGATGAAAACAAACAATGCTGTGAATGATGACTGCTGTCTAAGTATAACGCACACTTATAGAATTCCTCAACAACTTATTCAGTAACAAAGATCTCACCCCAACAGACATGAATCTGTAGCGAAACTAAGAAAAGTCTCAGCCCTGCAATATAGCAAAACAGCTTCTGCAAGGAATCCAGCCTGGTGATGAGCATCCAGATAAAAGACCATTTCATGGTGAAGCTTCCTAAGAATTATTCTTAGTTGGTCCTCCTCTGGAGTAATATCCTCTTGTTTTTAATTTGGATTCATAAAAGGCAGAAGGTGATCATTTAAAATTATGTTGATGTGATGCAAAGCCTACTGATTCTAACAACAAAAACTTGAATGGCTATTGATTTATTTATTTAGTTATAAAATTAATACCTTATTCCACACCAAAGCACACTAGTGTGTCATGAAAGAGGCTGCAGTGTGCCTTGAAAAATGTGCTGTGGTGTCTGCCAATATGTTTTCTGGTGCCCACTTGCTTCTTGTTCAAAGTGCCTCTTCTGTAAAGTGAAGAACCAGTCTTGACTTTCCTCAGTCTCACTGGAGTGGAAGATACTCCAGAAGACCACAGGGGACATCACCTTTGGATCTGCAGGGAGTTTGGAAATAGATGCTCCCCCACCCCATCATAGGAGGATGCTTGGCATGGAACTGTTTTGTGACTGGTCCCACTTCCCATGGCAGCCATTTTGTTGTAGTGTCTAGTTCACAAAGAAGAACAGTCTCAACAAGTATGAGAAATCCCAGAAAGCTAGTCCCTGGTCCCTGACTGGGCAAAAGGAAAAGCAGGAAGAAATTTTAAACTAAGCTGTCCTCATGCTTACTATTCCCCCATTCCAAGCAGTGGTGGCAGTCTTGCCTGCTTCATTATGGGTAGCTCTAGGAATTACCAGAAACCGTCGAGTTCTAGCAATTCCTAAAGATACCCACTGTCACTTCTGGCTTTTTCATGGAAGTGACATCATGATGCCCATGATGCCACCTCCCCACAATGTTTGCCAGCCCCAACCCCCCCGCCAGTAGCCCTAGCTGTCTTGTACTTGCCTTTTCATTGTACTGAAAGATGTTTGAGGAAATATTATTGGAGTGTCAATATAAATTGTGCATCCAATTTTAATCCAGGAAAAAAAAATACTGTCTTGTAGCTATCAAATATTTGTGAGAGACTTCCAGTCTTTAGGTAGCACATCTGAAACGTTCAAGCAGGGTACTCATTTGTCAGGCTCCAAAACATCAATAGCCTCACCGAGAATGGGCCTTGCTCATGTAAGTTACTTGGAACCACGCTTATATGGGCCTCTGAGTACCTTTGGGTGTTCAACAAAAGGGAATATGGTTGTTCAAAATCAGACCCTTTCACTGGCAGGCAGTATGAAGCGATGGGATTGGCTAGGTCTGATACAGTTTTTAGTGCGTTGGGTCTGTTGTGTTCTTTTGAGAACCCAAACAAATTTCTTTCCTCAAGTCAGGTGGTATTTTAAAGGAAATGGCATGAAAGAGGATGAGAAGGAAAGGGCTGCTTTCCTCACATTAGCAGGGAAAATAATTTGCGCCTTGCTGAGGGATTTAGTTTCCCCACAAAAGCCTGGGCAAATTAAGTACAAGGGCATTCTTAAAATATTGAAGAACCATTAGGTACCCATGGTGATTTTCCAGTCGAATGAGGTGCATTCTGTCCACTTAAGAGACCAAATGGAAGGAGAAAGTGGTTCAGAATTTCATGCAAGCTTGAAGCAACTGTCAGCCACATCTTGTTTGGGGGATTTTTTTGATGGAAAGAAACAGCCAAGAAACAGAGCGGCTTTTAGGCACAGTGCAAAAGAAGGAGCTGTCACATGAAGCAGGGTCAGATTAACAAATAGGCAGAGTGGGCACCAACCTATGGGCCCCCACTAGGGTTGCCAATCCCCAGGTGGGGGCAGGAGATCCCCCGGTTTGGTGCCCCTTCCCCCGCTTCAGGGTCATCAGAAAGTGGGGTGGGGGGGGGAAGGGAAATGTCTGCTGGGCACTCCATTATTCCCTATGAAGATCGATTCCCATAGGATATAATGGAGAATTGATCCGTGGGCATCTGGGGCTTTGGGGGGGGGGGCTGTTTTTTGGAGATAGAAGCACCAAATTTTCAGCATGGCATCCAGTGCCTCTCCCCAAAACATCCTCTAAGTTTCCAAGGTCCAATTCTATGAGCCTCCAAAGAAGGTGCCCCTATTCTTCATTATTTCCAATGGAAGGAAGGCATTTAAAAGGTGTGCTGTCCCTTTAAATGTGATGGCCAGAACTCCCTTTGGAGTTCAATTATGCTTGTCGCAACCTTGCTCCTGGCTCCACTCCCTGAACCAGGGAGCCCTGAAACAGTTTGCTTCTCTCTGCTTTGTCAAAGGGGCTTTTGAGAAGGTGTCTGCAGGAGATATTAGGAGATAATTTGTGAGAGAAGCCCCGAGATTTTGACTGCCTAAGGGCCTCCTCAGGGTTTAAGCTGACACTGACATGAAGGGCCAGTGGAGAACGCCTTGATGTTTGAAGTCACCAGAGAGAATTCTCTGAAGTTTCAGAACGAGCTGCTGCCAACCATGTTTGGCAGACAAAGGAGACTGTGAAGTCTTGTGACAATGTGGGTGGGTGCTTTCTCCAACACCAGTGCTCAAATCATTATCCCCATACAAAAAGGGAAACATGATCTCATCATTTAAAGGCATGACTACACCAACTTGAAAAATACATCTTCATTAATTTCCAGTGCAATAGTTGGGTCCAAAACAATTCTATTTCTAGTGCCATATGATGTGGTAGGGTCATGATCTTTGCACATAGAAAGTCCCAGATTCAATATGTGGTACTTCTATGTTAAAGGATTAGGTAGGTGATGGGAAAGACTTCAGGCTTGCAAATGAGGAGCTACTGTTGGTTGGGTGACAATTATTGTTTGAATTCCATATTGTAATTTAAGAAAGGGAAGTTTAATTGCTTTTAAAGATTTCTCATAAATGTTTTTTATTTCATATATTTAATTCAATTATACCCAATTTATCTCCACCAAGGTGGCTGATGTCATTCTTCTCTCCTCCATTTTATCCTCATAACAACGCTGTTAGGTGGGTTAGTCTGAGGGAGTGTGACAGGCCCGAAGTCACCCAGCATGATTGTATCTTGAAGACTCATGGGGCTCCATTTCTGTTTTCACAAACATCAGATTGCATGTCTGCTCATTATTTTCCATGCACGGAAAATGGCAGATTTTTCTTACTGGAGAACCTCCCCCCCCTCCCCAAATCAAACGGTACCAAAATACCAGGGGACCTCATCCATCCTTTCTTCTAAAGCTTTCCCAAGTTTCAAGTGAATTGGGCCAATTCAGGGTTGGCAAGTCTCCTGTTACATGATTTTACCATAGAGTTTTTTCCTGTAAATCCTAGAGTGTCCACTCACTGGGGACCAGAAGTGACATCAGTTTATCAGGATGACACTCATATGCCTGTCCCCACCCCTAATTAATTCCAGGGTTACTGCTGGTGGCCTGGCAACCCTATGAGATCCAGGACTTGTTCCAAGAGGGCTTTGAATGCCTCAGATATAGCTTATCCAATATGATGCCTGTTGTCAGATGGCTTTTAGGGTTGGCACTGGGTTGTTACCAACCCATGGGGTGACGTCACATCAGGATGTTTTCTTGGCAGACTTTTATGGGGTGGTTTGCCATTGCCTTCCCCAGTCATCTTTACTTTACCCCCAGCAAGCTGGGTACTCATTTTACTGACCTTGAAGGATGGAAGGCTGAGAGCCTTGAGCCTGCTACCTGAACTCAGCTTCCGCTGGGATCAAAATGAGGTCGCGAGCAGAGCTTGGACTGCACTGCAGTACTGTAGCTTACCACTTTGCCCTGCGGAGCTACGTGCCTCTATTTGACAATACTGGCCTTGATAGACCAGTGGTCTGACTCTGTAGAAAGCAACTTAATTTGTGCATGTTCTATTTTATCATGAGATTCTCAAGAACCCCCCACCACTGCCTTTTGGGCAGCTACAAAGGAACCAGATTCAGGGCACCAGTCATTGCTATGTCAAAGAGTCAGATGCAGTGCATTTCTTCTTTGTATTATATCCAGTTGAGTGACCACAGCCCAGATGAAACCTATTTTGTTTCAGTGAAGGTAGAGGATACAGTGATTTGGACAGAAATAGGTCCTGGACCAGCAACATCTGTGATTTTTAAGACAGAGAATAATATATTTCCATGATGTACCACCATGGGAACAGATGTGCTTTGGATAAATTACAGTTAAGCATCGACAAAAGTGCTAGGAGACTGGGAAAGGTGCCTGTCGTGGTGACATATGCTATTATAAATCTACCACACTAAGGCTAATTGTAATGGAAGTGAGTGTTCCCTCTTTGCTGGGGGAGAAGTTAGCTGCACAAATCCACACTGGACTGGAATACTGTGTAGTAATGTTGTAAAGTAGCAGCATAAACTGTTTTGGCTGCAAGCAAGCTTTGTGTGGGTGAGCAGGCAATTCCTAAATTCTATTAAACAACCCCCGTATCATATATACTATGCAAGCGAATACTTAGGCATTTAGAAGACCTGTGGTGGTGGTGGGGGGAAGAATAATTTCCATTGTGGAGAGCACTGACTGGGTACCAATTGTTGTATCCCAAAACAGATGGAGGGCTGAGAGGGGGCTTTTTTTTGTAGCAGGAACTCCTTTGATGTAGCCAAATCCTCCTGGACCTTACAGTAGGCCTTGTACTAAGAGCCCTATAAGCTCTTGGAAGATTAGCTACATCAAGGTGTGAGGCCTAATCAGCAAAAGAGTTCCTGCCACAAAAAAAGCCCTGGCTGAGAGTGTGGTCATTGGAGGTTTACCAATATCCGATATCCAAAATACAGAACATAATTACAGGGAGTGTTACAAAAGGAGCCTGGTTTATAGAATTAGATCTTTTCCAACAAGTACCATTAGATCAAGATTATTTTTTTTTTACAATGAACAGTCATAAAAGGCTAGTTCAGCAGGAGAAATAACATGGCAGATATAGGTATTTTAGCCTTTGAGGAGAAATGCACTTTTTTGGGCTGGGGGGGAGTTTGAGGGGGAGGAGTTTGAAATGAGCAAAACCTTCTCAGTTATAAAAGTTTTTTTTCTCTCTGGGCAGAGAACAGGCAGGAAGGGGGAAAGTTAGTCCAGTGGCTTTCCAGACTTACCTCAGTGAACCTTCATACAAATGCTAGTAGGTCTAGTCGCAGGGGTGTCGAACTCATTTGTTACAAGAGTCAGATCTGACATAAATGTCACTTTGTTGCTGGGCCACTTGTGCCATAAAATGTAATGCCAGGTTCAGGAGATACAAACTTTATAAAAGACACAGGCAAACCCAACAACAATATTATTTTTTACTCAAAATACAACATGTTTAAAACACTGAAACTCTTACAGCATTTCCTTAAAGTAACTCCCTGGTGCCCATCCTCCCACCACCCATTACTCATTCGCACAGTATACAGGAACATAATGCACAGCCTCTGTTTTCTGGTAATAAAGGCAATAACCATTCATTCATGGGCTAGATAAGATGGATAGGCCAGTTCTGGCCCGTGGGCCTTATGTTTGATACCACTGATCTAGACAATGGGATGGTCAAGCTCCCATCCCCCTTCAAGCAGAGAACAGAGACTTGAAGGTGTTAAATACTAGAGAGACTTCAGGAAGGAATTCCTGAAAGATCTCCAGGAAAAGCTTTTCTGACCCAGTCTGACCAGGTAAATGGGGTGGAGAAAAGAGAGATGATAAAATTCTTGGGAGCAAGGAATAAGGTCTCTTGGGGTGCTGAATCCATCAGAGCAGACAGAACTCTTAACTGAGGTCTGGAGGCAGTGACCATTATCATGTGTTGGCCTAGATAGCTGGAAGAAGCTGCAAGGTAAAGGTAACTCTATAGAGATCTATAACATTCTAAGCTAAGAAGCCTGTCCTATAGTCTAACATCTGATAGGGCATGTATAGAGAGAGGGACAGAGGAATTGCACTTTACCCATTTCTTTTGAATCTCTTGCTCAATCCAGTGCTGTGTTAAAAGTGTGCTTGTGAATATTTTCTCTTTAATAAATACTTTATAACTTTTTATACTGGTAGTGGTTCTCTGTATCACATAGACTGCCACTGTCTTGGACACACTATTTTAAAAGGAACAGCAGGGGGAAGGCAGTCAGTTGGCAAGTGGCTATTCCTCCAGAGGCCCATAAGGCAATAAATGGTCCTCATGGTGACCAGGCACCTGGCAGTGGGAGACACAGAGGCAAGCCCTCAGAAATTGGAAAGGAACCTAGGAATCCTGACCTTCCCAGCCAGAAATTACTTGCAAGGGTCAAGTGGTGGCAGTGATTACCGAAGAGGTAGAGAGAGAAGTCTTTTCAGGTATTGGGAAAACTTTGGAGAACTGGGTGGAACAGGACCTACAAGCCTGAGCAGGCCAGTTCCAGCACCTCCTTAATTGGTAGAATAATATTCTGATAGTAGGGGAAATACAGAGGCTCCTGTATGAAATCTTGAAAATGGGAAGCTGCTAGTCAAAGAATATCAATCTCAGCAAAGTCTGTGAGTTCATTTGGTTCTTGGCTACATTCTACCTCTTTGGACTCTAAATCAGATATACACTAGTGTTTGAGATGCAGGCTTAGTTGCTAAGAGACTATTTTTGAGGACTTGGGAAATTAAACTCTTCACCTAAAATTGATGATTAAATAACCAGACTCTTAGAACTGGCAACTGGGTAGCATCTAATATTTATACAAAGCTATACCTTATATGCATTTAATGGCCCATGGGATGCCTCTCTGGAGTGCTTGCTTTAATGAAAACTATATTGCCCACAATTGCCATTGTAACCTAATACTTCTTGCTGCTTTTCTAGTTGCCAGAACTTTCCCCTTTATTTCCCCCTTCATTCTCCCTCTTCCTGTTTTCTTTTTATATAACTGAATGAAGACTGGACTTTGAATTCACACAATAGCAAGGATATGATTTAATTTTAGGAAGTTATTTTCTTCAAAAATTGCTCCCTACTACCTAGCTAATCAGTTTGCCTTTAGGAATTTCCAGGGTTTAACTTATCTTTTGGGGTTATTTTTTAGATAATGGAAAATTTCAACAAATTACTGAAATGATGGAGGATAAGCTGAAGTGGTCTGAAGCAAGTCCTGTATCAAACACATTCACAGGAAAGGCTACAGAAGTGGTTAGGAACGTGTACCTGTGGTAGGGATGCCAGCCTTTGGATGGGACCTGTTGATCCCCCAGAATTACAGTTCATTTCCAGACAACAGAGATCAGTTCCACTGGAGAAAATGGCTGCTCTGGAAGACAGAGTCTATGACCCTGTCCTCTCCAGGCTCTTCCCCCAAATCTCCAGGAATTTCCCATCCTGGATCTGGTCACCCTATCCCCCCCCACCCCCAATCCCCTGCCAGTGGCAACTGTAACCTGCAGCTATTATTTCAGATTATGAAACACAATTCATTTCTGAAAAATTTTAAGCCCATCATAAAATACTGCCACCTACCACTCAGTTTCCAACTGGCTGGTTTAACATCGTGTCCAGAGCCTGAAAAAGACTGAAACTGTAATATCCTCTGTGTGTAGGACCGAGCTTACCTATCCAGATAGCCCACAGAAGACTGGCTGCTTCAACAATGTGTGTCTTTATTACATCACACACACTTGGAACTACAACCTCCACACACAGAACTAGAATTAAGTGAGACCCTTGCATACAGGCCTTGAGAGGGGAAGTTTATGAGGGCTCACTTAAAGGTATACACATATACACCTCACAGAAATAATTTTGCCATATTGCCTTGAACACACTCACACACAAATCAGAAAATGCTTTAAAAGCTTTCTTTCAAATGACAATGAACACTTGATTGCACTGGTTTAGACCAGGTTTGGCATCTGTTTCTAAAGAGAAGGCCATGTTTCCCCTCATGTGGAAAAGCACAAAGAACAGTGCCAGGGCAGGGAAGGGTGAGAATCATGGACAAAAGACTGCAAAAAGTAGAGTAAAAAGACTAATATCATTGGTAGATGAAAATGGGGTAGAAATAAAAGGCCTTTTCAGACATTATGTTTAGGGGCTCTTCCAGAAGCATACTACCCATGATGCCCCTGATATGTACAGTCACTGTTTTGCTTTAATACGGAAGCACGTTTTCAGGCTCTGCCAACCCATATCCAGAAAAAACGTAGTTTCCATTAGCCTGTACCAAAGCTTGGAAATAAATGCAATTTCTATATTTAGACAAAATGGCAGCCACACAAACCAGGAGCACTGCAAATATGGTACATTCCTGGTATACCCCCAAAGTCTCTAGCAACCCTACTTTGGGGGCCTGATAGGGTTGCCAAGTCCAATTCAAGAAATATCTGGGGACTTTGGGGGTGGAGCCAGGAGACATTGGGGGTGGAGCCAGGAGCATGGGTGTGACAAGCGTAACTGAACTCCAAAGGGAGTTCTGGTCAGTCATCACATTTAAAGGGACTGCACGTTTAAAAACCTTCCATCAATTGGAAACAATGGATAGGGATGCCTTCTTTGCGGGCTCCTAGAATTGGACCCCCTGGTTCAATCTTTTTGAAACTTGGAAGATGCTTTGAGGAGAGGCACTGGATGCTATGCTGCAAATTTGGTGTCTCTACCTCAAACAACAGCCCCTCCCAGAGCCCCAGATACCCGTGGATTAATTTTCCATTATACTCTATGGGAATTGGTCGCCATAGAGAATAATGGAGTGCCCAGCAGATATTTCCCACCCCTCCCCCGCTCTCTGATGACCCTGAAGCGGGGGGAGGGCCTCCAAACTGAGGGATCCCCTGCCCCCACCTGGGGATTTATGCAAAAAGCAAAATACATGTCTGTGATACGAATAGGCTACCAAACTTTTAAAATAATTTTTAAATATGTTTGCATGTTTTTTAAATATAAAACTGCTTCAGACTCAATGTATTTGACACAAAAGTTCACATTGACAACCATAGAATGCAGCTGAATCCTTATAAACAGAGCCCGTAGTGATTAACTGATACAGCTAGTTAATAGTTAATAATATAATAGACGCCGCGTTCCGTGTTCCCACTTCGTCAGTATTACGGTATCTTCCACTTAAACTGTATATTACAAGGGAGCAAGCCAGTTCCTTTTACTAGAAGCATAGCAAAGTTTTCCGCTCCATTGCTGGCTGCGTGCGATACGCTTCAAGCAAATTGGATGAAACAAGCACTGAGGCTTCATGAAGGAACGACCTTGAAAATATAAATAAAAAAACTCTAATACAGGTTGTTTATGAATGAATATGATTTATTTCAAGGACCCACCTGGAGACTGGCAACCATAGTGTGGTGGGAGGGAAATGTCTGCTGGGCACTCCATTATTCCCTATGGAGACCAATTTCAATAGGGTACAATGGAGAATTGATCTGTGATAGGGTTGCCAAGTCCAATTTAAAAAATATCTGGGGACTTTGGGGGTGGAGCCAGGAGTCTTTGGGGGTGGAGCCAGGAGACATTAGGGATGAAGCCAAGTTCAAGGCTGTGACAATCATAATTGAACTCCAAAGGGAGTTCTGGCCATCACATTGAAAAGGACGGCACACCTTTTCAATGCCTTCCTTCCATAGGAAATAATGGAGAGGGGCACCTTTTTTTGGGGCTCATAGAATTGGACCCCCTGGCCCAATCGTTTTGAAACTTGGGGGATATTTTAGGGAGAGGCACTAGATGCTATACTGAAAATTCAGTGCCTCTACCTCAAAAAAACAGGCCCCCCAGAGCCCTAGATACCCGCGTATCAATTCTCCATTATTTTCTATGGGAATAAATCTCCATAGGGAATAATAGAGTTCCCAGTAGACATTTCCCTCCCCTCCCCCCGCTTTCTGATGACCCTTAAACGGGGGGTGGGGAGAGGCTCCAAACCGGGGGATCCCCTGCCCCCACCTGGGGATTGGCAACCCTAGGGCCTGATTCTGCTGGGGACCATGGTACAGCAAGGTAGAGGGGCTCCTGCATTCCCCCCCCCCCAAGCCAAAATAGTGCCTGGGGGAATATTATTTGCCTTAGCAGTGAGCTGAATTTTGACTTTCTCCCTTTTAGACCAAACTGAGGTAAAAACTAGAGGAAGTCATGTTGTTAATCCATGCCTTGTCCCATCCCATACTACTCGCCGCAGTCCAGGAGACCCAAGTTATCCTTCATGACAGTACTGAGGGGAAACAGAAAAGGCCTGAACCCTCCTGACAAAGCCACAGCAGCACAGCAATGGCATGAATAGGCTATTCAGGGGTGTCCAACGGTAGCTCTCCAGATGTTTTTTGCCTACAACTCCCATCAGCCCCAGCCAGCATGGCCAATGGCTGGGGCTGATGGGAGTTGTAGGCAAAAAAAATCTGGAGATCTACTCTTGCCACCCCGGGCTATATATTTAATGAAGTCGGTAGAGTGTGAGTCAAATGAACAGGTGGGACAGGAAGATGTTGACATTCCACTTTCCAGAGGCACATTAGTTTTCAAATTAGACCATTAATCTTTGTAAAAGAAACAACTGATAAATATAAAATGGAGATTCTCAGTAATTTATAGACAATATTCATTACAGAATACTATTGTGTCAAGGGTAAGCTGTTATCCTCTTTAGCCTTTGTGAAGTTTAATACCTCAGGATGCTTCCCCCCCTTTTTTTCTTTTTGATAGCTGTTGCTACTAGCTATTGATACCCCCCCTCACACACACATATATCTGCTTGAGAATGCCCACTGGAATACCCACTGTGAAAGAGAAAGAAATGGGAGTTCTTCCTGCTGATTGACAAGAAGGAAATGGAAGAGTGGGGGGAGGTTGGATTAAGATCTAGGAGACACTGTTTCAAACCCCCCCAGTGTACCAGGAAGCCCTCTGGGTGCTTTTGGACCAGTCATTCTAAACCTGACCTTCCTCACAGGATTATTGTGAAAAACAGAAAAGTGGACAATAATGTTGTTTGGGGGAGAAAAGCAAGGAATATGCACTCCTGACTAGACCTCACCCAGGCCTGCTAATCGGTCTTGAAGAACTGGTCTTGTCTTACAGATTAGCACCAAGGAGATTCTTTCCTGTTCTTCATTATGAACATGTACTGTATATTTAGGCAACGTGCAATCCCTTGTAAGCTTCTGGGGTGCTGTCCTCACAAGGAAGTGAGAGCCAGCATGGTGTAGTAGTGAAAGTGTCAGACCAGGAGCTGGGAGACACCGAGTTCAAATCCCCACCTTTGCCATGGAAGCTTCCTCTGGGTGACCTTGGGCCAGTCACACACTCTCAGCCTAACCTACCTCACAGGGTTGTTGTGTGGATGAAATGGAGGAGAGGAGAACAACATAAGGTGCTTTAGGTCCACATTAGGCAGAATATAAATAAAGTAAAATAAAATAAAATAAAGGAAGTTGAGCCCATAAAAAGGTTGCTCCCCTATCCATACATTTTCCTATACACTCCCCTATCTCATATACTTCACATGTGTGAGGAACACACATCATTTTTTTTTATTATTTTGTAGATTTTTGTGTGTGTGTTTGCACCTGGAAGTCATGTCAGTTTCTGGTGACTGACCCCTACTGAGGACCTGGAGGATATTCAGAGAAGTGGCTGAATAGAGCCTGCCCCTGCCTCTCAACTGGGTATTTCAAAGAAGTCTCCCACCTAAATATTAATCACAGTCACCTCTGCTTAGCTTCTGAGAGCTGACAATTTTGATTTGTTGCAAACCTTGATTGTGTTTTTGCTAGGCCTCCTAAGGTGCATAATCAAAGGTTTGGTTGTCAAGGGGGAAAAAAGACTAGGGACCAATCCAGCTTCTGTTAATTTGGATATAGATCACTGTTATCTTTTTCTTTGAAAGCAGTAAAGATGCAGTGCTTTCATTTTCCTCCTCTATGAGATTGTTTAAGAGGATTGTTTCTGGGAGGCATTAATATATTTCACATCTACAAACAGAAGAGGCCCAATAAATTAAACAGCGAAGACTTGGGAGTTTGAAGCGACAGATAGAACTCCAGCACGCCATCAATAAAGTCTCTTGGCTATTATATACATGCACCTTCTTTTGAAACAACAATTTGATTTTCTTTGCAGCTTGCCTTCTGATTTAGCCCACGGAAACATAAAAGCCCATATATGAATAGAAAGATAAAGTGTGGAGTTAGTCATGCAGAAAGGCAAGGTACTGAATGAACTATTTTCAAATTAAGCTCTTTCTTCCCAAGAAGGAACAAACCAGCAGCCCACAGCTCATTGAGAAAACTGTTTGCATACAATTTTAACTTGTTTTTAGATCAAATTCACACAAGTGGAGGAACATGGCAGGATGTTATTCTCTGCCTGAAAATAATGAATATTTGCAGGAACAATCAGCAATGAAAAGCTAATTCCCTGTATAGAACACTATGATTTAACTGTAGACCAGTTTATATCCTCTGCAGGATCAGCCAACAAAGCTTCTCCTAAAATGTAGAAGAGAATAAGAGATTGGATTTATGCTCTGCCCTTCACTCAGTCTCAGAGCAGCTTACAGTCCCCTTCCCTTCCCTTCCTCTCCACAACAAACACCTTGTGAGGTAGGTGGGGCTGAGAGAACTCTGAGACCGATTTCCCACTCCTCTTACCCCATTTCAAGCCCCTCTTCACAGCGGGGCTTCCCTCCAATTTCACACTATCTGCCCCGGAGCTTCAGCCAGCGTGGGCTTTTTCGCATGGCAAAGAGAAACTGGTTTTTAGAGGTTTCTCTTTGCCGTGTGAAAAAGCTGAAGCTCCAGGGCAGATAGTGTGAAATTGGAGGGAAACCCCGCTGAGAAGAGGAGCTTGACAATGACGTAAAGTGAGTGGGAAATCGGTCTGAGAGAACTGCTCTTGAGAGAAAAGCTCTGAGAGAACGGTGACTGGCTCAATGTCACTCCGGCAGCTGCATGTGGAAGAGTGGGTAATCAGCCCGGTTCTCCCAGATTAGTCTGCACACTTAATCACTACACCAAACTGTACCACATCAGGTGGCAAGTTAAGAACAGGGGTGCTAACTACAGCTCTAGAAATTCCTGGCTATGAGGGTGGTGTCTAGGAATGCAAGTGTACGCTCCTGGTATACACAATTGGATCTCCCCCTCAAAAATACCTGTGTTGCTCATGATATGCACACCCACCATTTTGCTTGAATAGGAAAACACTCATTTTCAGGCTTTACCAACTCATACCTTGAAAAATAAGGTTGCCAACTCTGGATTGGGAAATACCTGGATATTTTGGGGTAGGTAGGGTTTGGGAAGGGGAGGGACCTCAGTGGGATATAATGCCATACAGTCCATCCTTCAAAGCAGCCACCACTAATGCTGTGAGCCAAGGAGCCCATGGAGAAACGCCAAGCAGCTGGGCATTGTGAGCTTCCGCTTGCCCCCGAGTCACTATAGAAGGGGACTAGGAAGACTAGTTGAACTAACACCCTTCCCACAAGAGGTGGCAGCCCAGGTATGAGGCCACATGCATGGTGGGATCCAGACCAAGCAAAGCCCAATAAGCCACTGGCCCATCACCACCAGTATTACCTACTCAGAATGGCGGTGGCTGTCTAGGATCTCAGGAAGAGGTCTTTCGTTTCACTTCCCTCCTGACCCTTTTAACTGGAGATGCCAGGAATTGAACCTGGATTTCTGTGTGTCAAGCAGATGCTCAGCCACTGAACTAGGGCCCCTCGCTCTAGCAAAAGGGAGGCTACAAAGCCTATGCTACTTCTCTTCAGCAGCAGAATTCGTCATTTTGCCTTTCTGTAGCCTCCACTCAGGCCAGTCTAGACTGTCTGGCACCCTAGGCAAGGCTGACTTCTGGTGCCCCCCTCCCTGAACTGATAATGTCACCAAGTCACATGGGGGACCCAATTTGGTGCCCGCAGAAGGCCAGAGCCCCAGGCATTTGCCTAGTTTGCCTAGTGGCAGGTCTGGACCAGCCTCCACCCCAAGCTAGACCTCACAGAGCCTAACACATGTTGTTCTGAAGACTCCCCACCAGCTTGACTTCCCTGACTTGTTCTGTATGAAGCCAGCCATTTTGTTGTTTCACGACTGCTCACCAAAGATGCTGGAATAAGAACATGGAGACTCTACATCTAGAACATTCTTTCCCATTCTCTTCTGCTGATTCTGTTGGGGTTTAGATATATGATTAGCAGAGTAATGTGGAGAGAACCACGAATAACAGCCAGGCTCACGGTTTAGCTTAAGAAACAAAGTAGTTTACTTTGCTAATGAGGAAAAGGTATGACTGGGATTTCTAGAAAACAAAGAAGGACTCAATATCCTATCTAGCTTCTAGGCTACATCTTGACACTCTCGAGTCTTAACTTCAACTGCATGGAGATCTAAGGGCTTTACACAAAGGACAATAAAACTGACCAAATGGTTTCCCTCAGACCACCACCCAAATATATGGATTAGCCTATTAGGACTCTCCCTCAATGGTCACTATGCATATTGACACCTAGCCTTGGCAGGAAGTACGTGCAAACATTCTCATTGGCTCTACCTACTCACTGGCTAAACATCAGCATGCATATACAAACACTTAATTAACTCATGACAACAGGAAGTGAAATTGCATCAGAAACCCAACAGATTCTCTCTAGCGCCTTTTCATCTTCCTCTCAAACTCCTCCCCCCCCAGATCGCAGAAGTCTTCCTTCCTTCACATTCTTTTCTTCAGTTCTTTTTTCCTACCTCCAACTGAATCTACTAATTCTCATACCTCAGGGCTTTTTTTTTTCTTCTGGAAAAAGAGGTGCCAGAACTCTTAAGAGGGCAAGGAAGAAGAAACACATGGGTGCCCCTCATGAACATTTAAACATTTTTTTGAGACTTTTGTTACCACAAAGAGATTCCAGAACTCCATTCCGCCACATTCCTCCAGGGAAAAAGCCCTACTCATACTGATCAACTGGAGGCTGCTCTGGTATTCTCTCCCGCCAAACTCCTTAACCAATTACATTCAATTATGTCTCAGGTTCTCCTCTCGATGGTTATAAAAGAGAGGGCAATTACAGCGGTTAAATCATTCACTAAGTGACCAATCATAAACTTGATGAAGCAGAAGTGATGCATTTTGAATCCTTCTGTCCCATATCAATCTGACAAAGATTCACTGAGACCCTCCGGGAGAAAACCAATCCATTTGTAACAGTAACCAGGCATCAGCTGCAGAGCTCAGCTGGCTGATAGGAGAACTACATACCTATTAGCTTTACTTCCCTCACACAAGTAAAATCACTTCACATTTACTCACAACTACAATTACTTAACATTAAACATTTTTTAAAAATTCAAAACTATTGCTGTTACTTATACTTAGGCAGGGAGACCAGTTCTAATTCCAGGAGATGTCTGTGCCCCAACTAAAGGTAGGCATCCCTAAGTGCAGGGGTGGAATTCTAGCAAGATCTCCTTTGCATATTAGGCCACATACCCCTGATGTAGCCAATCCTCCAAGAGCTTACAAAAAGAGACTTGTGAACTCTTGGAGGATTGGCTACATCAAAGGTATGTGGCCTAATATGCAAAGGAGATCTTGCTAGAATTCCACCCCTGCACTTAGGGATGCCTACCTTTAGTTGGGGCACAGACATCTCCTGGAATTAGAACTGGTCTCCAGGTGATAGAGCTCAGTTTCCTTGGAGAAAATGGCTGCTTTGGAGGGTGGGCTCTGTGGAATTATACCTTCCTGAGGTCCTGCCCCTTTCTAAACTTGTCTTTTCCAGGCTCCACCCACGAAATCTCAAGGTATTTCCCAACGCAGAGTGGGCAGCCCTATTTGTTTATTTATTTAATAAATCTGACTTGTAGACCTCACTCCCCTGTGAGCAGGACTCAAGGCGGTGAACAATATTTTAGTAAACACACTTACGAGACAAGTTAAAAACAATTAAAACAGTCAAACAATTCAATGCAACTTCAATTTCAGATGGTGCTAAGAAACCAATTTCTTACACTCTTTTACCTTCCTCTCTCAGCTTAAGGAAATTAGCTTAGTTTTCAAATTCTAACAAGGCTGGGTTACACCATATCATTCTGCATACATTGTTTGCCATAGGTCCCTACAATCTGGGAGAAACGCAGTCTTATTATTGTTTTAAATAAATAAATAGCAATCACTATTGAAATCAAATGCCAGAACTGATCATTTCCTTATACTCAAAGCAGGTTTTGAAGGTTTGTAGTTACTACTCACATAGATGCCTGTCAGTGTTCTCAGTGCTAGATATCCATCAGGTTTGCCTTCACCCCTCCTCTGTGAGGTGCACCAGGATGGCTAATGGAAGGTCCTTTAGCCTAGCTGAGTGAGCTGCAGTACTGAAAGAAGAGGCTCAGTATCCTCCCTTGGCCAATCGGTGCAGGCCTGGTAACCAGGGGCTGTGGCCAGCTAAGCACTGTTGTCCTCTGACAGGTTTGCAGGCCTGCTGAGCATGGGGGAACTGCTGCATCCCCTTCCTGTCCTGGGCTTTAGAAGTAAGCGGATTAACTAGTCTCCCACCAGGTTCTTGGCAGCTGCAGAAGCAGCAATGAAGTCATGGGGTCCCTTGGTTCACCTGTGATAACACTTCACACCTTTTCTCAGGTGCCTCCCCACCCCTGGTTAGGCTATCCCGTTGGAAGGAGGGATGGAATTCAAAAGGTGGTGCAGGGTTACCCCTTAGTTTCATATTTCTTGCAGGAGCTGTATTTACTAACCTTGGTGTCAAGGCAAAGAGAGATACATAAAGATGCAAACAGTGGTCAGTGATTTATATATGGTACATGTGTGTTTCCTTCTCCAGCTGGTGCCAAAAATAATTCTGCAACCTCTCCCTATGCTGGGCTTATGGGGACTGTTATTCCCAGTTTTTTTTTTCAAAGTCTCTTTCTAGCATGGTCATGTTGTAAAGTATATACATATGTATTTTATCTTTCTGTGCAAATAAGGTATTAAGAGTTTTAGTAAAAATGTGTGTGTGATATTTGTTCATGTCTTGCAGCTCTCAAACATCTGACATTTTTTCTATGTGGCTCTAAAACCAGTTTGGCCACCCTTGTCCTAGGAATATGCATGGTGACTAAAGAGAACCTCCAGATCCAGGGGCAGCAGAGCTCTGAAGTCTAGTGCTTAGAAGACCGCATCAGAGGGAGGCCTTGGCTTCTATGCCCTCTTTACTGGCTATTTTGTGAAACAGGATGCTGGAATAGATGGACCACTGTTTTGGCACTGCTTGTTCTTATTGTATACATGTCCCATACCTCTTGTATTAATACCTGTATTAATTTATATAATGCCTAGCTGTATATAAATTATCATGCCTGTGTCCTCTTTCTCAAATAAAAGCTTATGCAATTTGTGGTTTCAGCTTTTCTTCTTGAAACTACCATCATGAACAGAGCTGTAGAAGGTCTCTGGTTTAGCCATACAGATACAGCATGTAATAATTCCAGATGGTTTATATGCCAAGAAATTATCAGCCAGGTATTAAATTAAGATATAGCTGTACCATTAGAGTAATTGCTAGCTAGAATTTTACATTTATTCACTGCCCTGCGTCTCAGGATTAGCACAGTTTACAATAGTTTTAAACAGATTATGAGGAGATAAAAATAAATATGCTAAAATATATGAGGATGGTACAGCACAGTTAAGTACTTGCAAGTCTAGTGTTTTCAGGGAAAGAAATGCTTCCTTCCTAGTGAAATCAATGGGGTTTAAGAGGATTTACATTTTGGACATAATCTAACCCCGGGGTCCCCAACCTTTAGAGCTTGTGGACACCTTTGGAATTCTGACACAGTGTGGTGGGCATGGTAAAAAAAATGGCTACCGCAGGAGGCAGAACCTGCTACAGCTTAGCTTCAGCCACACTGAAGATCCCTGTGGTGGCAGCAGCAGCAGCCAATGCAACATTTTAAAAAAACCCTACAGTAACCAATCAGAAACAAACAAAAGCCCCATCTGGCCCCTCCCGCTTTCTAAAACACTTGGTAGGCACCAAAAAAGGCGTCAGTGGGTGTCACAGTGCCCACAAACCCCACCATTAAGGACCCCTGATTTAACCATTAAAAAAGAAGCCTAATTTTACTGTCACCTGCTGAAGGTCTGCCAGGACAAAGATGTTCCTAAGTTGCCTTGGCAACATGCTTGAGTTTGGCCTTCTGAGGCAGAAGGTTCTAGAATTAGAGAGCAATCTCAAAGAATTCAGATACCTATGGAACACTGGCCATCCACAGTGGAGGCAGGGACAGAGCCATATGTGGCTCCCGAGCTGCAGTTGGGCCACCCTTGTCTCAGAGTTACCAACTTCAGGTTGGAAAATTCCTGGAGATTTGGGGGGCTAGAGCTCAGGGAAAGCAGGATTTGGGGAGAAGAGAGACCTCTGTGGGGTACAGAGTCCACCTTCCAAAGAAGCCATTTTCTCTAGGGGAACTGATCTCTAAAACCTGGACACCAGCTGTTATTTGAGGAGATCTCCAGCCACCATTGGCAGCTCTATGTGCTTATAGCTATTTCTATTTCCTTGGCAGTGAATTCTACAATTTAATTACTTGTTGAGTGAAGAAATATTTCCTTCTGTCTATCCTGAATTTCTCTGTTCTTCAATAGGTGCCCCCTGAGTCTTAGTATTATGGGAGAGGGATGATAGGACTTTGAATGACCCAGGTGAAAATCATGTGGCTACATTGCAAAACACAAACCAGAAAATGGATGAGAAAACCCTGAGGCAAGGCCTGCCTGGGTGGAGTGATCCCATTTTGCTATCTCAAAGGAACCAACAGCAGCCCATAATTAGTGCTGACCACATGCAAAGCAGGACAGGCCTCCTATCAGTAGTTGTGCAAAAGAGGGAATTTTGACCCACAGCGGCTTCTCACGCCTCTCTGATCTGGTTGTCAGGCTGTGCCTGGCGAGTGGTGGGAGTCTACAGGAAATGAGGCATGGGAGGGGGTGGCTGCCAGCAACAGTGTGATGTCACTTCTACGGGGGAAACTGACATCAGTCCTCTCTAGGAATCTATGAAATCTATAGTTTTGGCACAGAGTTTCAGCAATAAATACTGCATGGCAGTGTTCTCACACTTCCAAGTCCATGGCATGCACAACCCATCAGCTAGCCTTCAGGTGGGACCTGGAGATCCCCTGGAATCACAGCTCATCTCCAGACTACAGATACCAGATCCCCTGCAGAAAACTGATGTTTTGGAGGGTGGACTATGGCACTGTATTCCACTGAGGTCCTGTCTTCCGCAGGCTCCACCCCCAAATCTCCAGGAATTTACTAACCTGAATCTGGCCACCCATCCCCTTTCAGTGGCCAAGGGGGAGGGCTGCCCCTAGACTGTCTGGCACCCTAGGCAAGACTAACTTCTGGTGCCCACGCCCCACACTGATAACCAATTTTCAAAAGCAGATGAATTGTGAGGAAAATGAAAAGCCCGATTTGACACCCCCAGAAGGCTGGCGCCCTAGGCAGTCTCTTAGTTTGCCTAGTGGCAGGGCCAAGGGGGACCTGGCAACCCAAGGTCCCGCCCACTGTTCCATGCCTTTTTGGGGCAACTGTTGCTAGGAGCACGGCTGGCCCAGCCCAGCAGATCAGAGATCAAAGGATCTTCCAACGTACAGGGCATATGTTACTTCTGTCTCTGTCTCTGTGCTTGTTTCCACACTCTGCCTCCAAGCCCTGCTCCAAACCCCAAAAACTTTGAAGGTAGCCAAGTCAATAGGCGTGCACACCACTTCATTCCAAAGTACCGTGGTTGCAATCTGAAGATCCAGTCCCTTGAGAGGAAGCCCCATTGAATAAAATGGGGACTAACTTCTGAGAAGTCCTGCTTAGGATTGCTTTCTGCATGTCCCATTTGGGCTAGAACAGAGGTGTCGAACTCATTTGTTATGAGGGCCGGATCTTACATAAATGAGACCTTGAGGGGCAGAGCCAGGTTATGTGGCAGGCCTCTAGCCAGGAAATTTTAGGCTGGGGGGGGGGGGGGGGCCCAGAGGAGAAAATTTTAGGTGGGGGGCAGTAGGGCCCAAAATGATGTCTGACTTTGAGGGCTTCGAGCAGGACTTTGCTGTGCTCACTACTGAGATCACGAATTGCATCGGGAAGGTGCCGAAGTTGCAGGGGGAGATAACTTACAAAAGAAATGGTGGAGCTCATCTCCCTCTTGAGCATTGCTGCACTTGTTCAGAGCAGCAGTAAATGGCAGTGAGCAAAGGGGGCAGACTGGCTGCCCTCCAATGGAGGGGCCATACAGATGGCGGGAGGGGGTTGAATTGAGTGGCCTGGCCCCCCTGGGCCCCACTGTAGCTACGGGCCTGTTCTGTGGTGACCTACCAACTTCAGCAGCTATGCAACGTCCATGATCAGGGAAAACCAAGGTACTCCAGAGTGGATTGGGACACTATGTATGCCAGATGAATCATGTCACTTCCCCAGCTTTCTTTCTTGCAGCCTTGGGGGGGACCAGATCCTGGTTCTCTTCTTGGACAAGGTGGGATGACTTTCCCCACCTCTGATTCAGCCCAAAACTTGACTGCGAAACGTTTGCGGAGTGGCCTGTTAGTGACAGAGTTCTTGTTTCCTTCCTTGCTGCGGGTGTCATTGCCACATTCCAGAGCTCCAAGACCAAACACGCTATGACCTTGGAGCCCGAAAGCTATAATTTGCAGAGCATTAAAATTAAATCCTCCAAGCTGCCGTCAACAATAAAGGAAGTCAGAAGAAATCATCCCTTGTTCTCACTAGATCTTCCTTGGCTTTCTTTTCTTTTCTGTTTTAATGGAGTGAGGAGCTTAGATAATGGGGTGACACCCCTCTTTTAATAGGTATCGCAGCAGGGAGTGGCGTCCCAGAACCTCCCAAATTTATGGGAGAACGTGAAACACATTTATAATTAACTGGTGGCAGGATCAGGGCTTACAGGAAGTGGTTGCCTTTTCTATTGTCTGGAGAAGGGCATGATCCCTCCAGTGATCTCCTGGAACAGTCTGCTGGATCAGGATAAAAGGCTGTTGCAGAAAGCTCTGTGACCCAGCATTGCCAGTCTTGCAGCAGGCAGGTGTAGCTGTGCTTGGGAGACAAACACGAATGCACAAAGCTGCCATACTGAGTCAGTCCTTTTGGTCTATTGCTAGGGTCATCAGCTGGATGGTAGCTGGAAATCTCCCACTATTACTAACACAGGGCTGTAACTTACAATAGGCCCTGTACTAAGAGCCCTGTAAGCTCTTGGAGGATTGGCTACATCAGGGGTGTGTGGACTAATATGCAAAGGAGTTCCTGCTACAAAAAAAGCCCTGCGATCTCCAGGTGGGCTTGCCAGTCCCCAGGTCTGGGTGTGCGACCCCCTGGTTTTGCAGTCTCCTTCCTGTTACTAGCCAGCTGGATGGTAGGGGGAAACACCACCCCAAAAGAAGAAGAAGAAGAAGAAGAAATTGGATTTATATCCCGCCCTCCTTTTCTTTCTCCACAAAAGACACTCTGAATCTCAGAGTCTCAGAGCGGCTCACAATCTCCTTTATCTTCCTCCCCCAGAACAAACAGATGCCCTGTGATGTAGGTGGGCTGAGATAGCTCTCCCAGAAGCTGCCCTTTCAAGGACAGCTCTGCAAGAGCTGTGAGCTGACCCAAGGCCATGCTAGCAGGTGTAAGTGGAGTAGTGAGGAATCCCGGTTCTCCCAGATAAGAGTCTGCACACTTGACCGCTACACCAAACTAGCCACATGTGCCTTTAGATCTCAGGCAGGGTTAGTAGCTTGCAAACTCCTTGTATTTGGAAGGGGTGTGTGTGTGCCTTTAAATTTCAGTGAGACTGAAGCTGTATGAGGGCGGGGCAAGCAGCAGATCCATGTGTGTGTGTGTGTGTGTGTGTGAAAGAGGAAGACAGAAAGCCCAGTCCTCCTGTTCATTTTGCATTCATTTCCAGGGTTGCCAGGACTGTGTGTGAATAGACTTGGAGACTTTGGGGGTGGAGCCAGGAGAGGGTGGGGTTTGGGGAGGGGCCTCAGCATGGCAGAGGAAGGAACCACACATATCTTGATCCATCAGAAGTCTGGAGGTGTCCCGACAATTGATTCTTTTCCCTTTGAGGAGAATTTTCAGATGCAGGGATATTGCTCTGGAATTAATGCTTGCTGAAGACTAAGGTTACTCAAAACTGGAAGTTATCAGTCACTAGTTCAGCTCAACCTGTGGTATACTGTTGAAGTCTGGAATGGCAGGAGAAGAGTGCTGAAACCTAGCCACACATTGGACTATTTTGGACTTTTTTTTACAGAGCAATTTGATGTATGACTGCATTTTTGTAAATTTTGTATACAGAAGCAAGCTTGTTGTTGTTGGGTTGTGAATGTTATTGTGAATGTGAATTGTGAATTTTGATATATTACATGATGGTATTGGACATGATGTAATATTGTGCTAATCTTATTGCAATAACACATTGATATATTTAATGTATATAGTCTCCCTGGAGCAATTCTTCCTGGTTGACTGTTTTTGTGTACTCAAGATCTCCATTGTATTATTTAAATTTTCTCCAGGGGAGCTGATCTCTGTCAGTTGGGGATCAGTTGTAAAGGCGGGAGATCTCCAGGCCCCTCCTGGAGTTTGGCAACCCTATCAGAAGCTATTTGTATAGCGAAAGAAATAGTAAAGAAATAGTAATGCCTAAGAGCAATAGACTCTGATTTGAAGAACTAGGTTTGATTCCCCACTCCTTTTCCACATGCAGCCAGCTGGGTGACCTTGGGCTAGTCACAGCTGTCTCAAAACTCTGTCAGCCCCATATACCCCCCAGGCAATGTTCCCTCTAAGCTGCAGAGTCTTGTGAGCAAAAATTCTACTTTGTGAGCTACTGGCATTAAAGTTGGGAGCTACTGGCATTAAAGTTTTGACTTGCTGCATAAATTATTGTGCTTTGGAGTCATCCTTCCTGAGCAAAGACGAAAATGTGTGAGCTGGAGGCTAAAAATCTGTGAGCTAGCTCACACAAACTCAGCTTTAAAAGAACACTGCTCCCAGGGTGTCTTTTGTGGAGAAAAGAAAGGAAAGCGATTGTCAGCCACTTGGAGACTCCACCTTGGGTGGAGAAAAGCAGGGCATAAAAACCAGCTCTTCTATTACTGTGACCATGCATAGATTCAAAAAACACTGAGCATGTGAACAGGAACGCTGTTCAAGAATAAGAGGCAATTGTTCTCTGGAATTCAGACAACATATGAATAATTCTCAGACACGCTCGAGGGTGAGGAAGAGAGAAAGAAGATTGCAGCAAGCTCTTCCTCCTGGTTTTGAAACTTGCATTCCAAGTATTTCTCCACCCAGAGCTGGCAACCCTACCCATAGTCCAGTACTCTAACCACTACACCCCACTGTCTCTTGACCAAGCATGAACACTTTTGCCAAATAACATGGACAGAGGGAGGAAACTTCTCTTTTTCAAGTTGCCAGCTCTGGGTTGGGAAATTCCTGGAGATTTTGGAGATGGATCCTGAGGAGGACATAATGCCATACAGTCCCCCCTCCAAAGCAGCCATTTTCTCTAGGGAAACTGATCACGATCATCTGGAGATCAATCGAAATAGCGGGAGATCTCCAGGTGCCATCTGGAGGTTAGCAACCCTAGTTCCAAGAGGAGTCATGCCTTGTCTCCTGGAGATAGGTTTGAGGTGCTTATAAGCAGGGCTTTTTTGTAGCAGGAACTCCTTTGCATATTGGGCCACACACCCCTCATGTAACCAATCCTTTTGGAGCTTACAATAGGCTCTGGCAATAAGAGCCCTGTAAGCTCAAGGAGAATTGGTTACATCAGGGGGTGTGGCCTAATATGCAAAGGAGTTTCTGCTACAAAAAAGCCCTGCTTATAATGGAGTCTTGGAGGATGCAGTGGAGGTTAAGCATGTCTCTCTTGTTCTCCCATCCAGTCTTCCCCTGGAATCTTCCCCTCTCTCCCATACATTCCTGTTAGCTCAGCAGACGAGGAATTGGGCCCGTACATTTGCCAGGATTATCTCTCGTTTGATCCTGGATCAGACTCGCGAAGTTCCACATCTTTGTTACCTCTAGATAACAAAACCATCAATGGGAAATCAGCCTTTCCATCAGCGTTATTAGACGTCCTACCTGGTTCCACTGTGTCTGGACCCAGTACAGGGCTTAAGTGACATCACCAAAGCTATCATCGAACAGAAATGTCTTCAAGTCCAAACCACAGCCTACACAACGCTCTGGGCCCATATAGAAATACTTTGATGAGCCTTTGTGCCCACAGATTAGACCAAGCAAGGCTCTGGGGGTTATTAAAGCAGGGACAGGCCAAAGAGGTCTGGTCCAAGGCCTTGTGTGCAGAGCAATTTGGATTACCAGTATGGATTACCAACTAGCAGATCACATCCAGTAGGCTTTGTCAGGGTATTTTTTGTAGCAGGAACTCCTTTGCATATTAGGACAAACACCCCTGAGGTAGCCAATCCTCCAGGAGCTAACAGAGCTCTTATTCCAGGGCCTACTGTAAGCTCTTGGAGCATTGGCTACATCAGGGGCATGTGGCCTAATATGCAAAGGAGTTCCTGCAACAAAAAATGGCCTGGGCTTTGTGCTGAAGATTTTAAAAAGAAACACAAACACACAAATCAAACGGTTGGATTGATGGTGGTTGCCAAATTATTTGGAGCACACTGCACTGCCCTGGTTTGCACAGAAGCCCACAGATAAGCTCATGTTACTAAAAAATGCCTGCCACCGATAATAAAGGCAGGGTCACACAACAATAAAACAGGGAGTAATTAAAAACACAAATTTAATTCCTATCAAATAGGAGAGCAGCCTTGTGAAAAGACCATTCAAGTCTTAGCAAACAGAAGGATTATCATCAGGGAAGTGAGATCATGTTCATTCAGACCAATGGTCCTTCTGGCCCCAGCATCCTGTTTCCAACAGTGGCTAGCCCAATATGAGAGGGAAGCCTCCAAGCAAACCTGAAGGCATTTGGCTGTTACCTACCTGCTTCCCAGCATCTGACAAGCGGAGGCATTCTTCCTCTGACACCTCAGGTGGGGTTGCCAGAGATCTGAGGGTAGAACCTGGGGGAGGGCAGGGTCTAGGGAGGGGGGGACCTCAGCAGGGATTTGATGCCCTAGAGTCCGGTCTCCGAAGCTGCCATTTCCTCTGGGGGAAAGAGAACAATACAATGCCGTGATTACTAAAGCAATATACTTCAAATGTATAAATGGTATTATATTTTTTAAAAACCCATTCCTATATACAAAATTACCCCTCATAATCTCAAGGGAGAACTCATTAAAGCAGGGCTTTTCCCCCTGGGGGAACACGGGAATGGAGTTCTGGAATCTCTTTGTGGAAACAAAACTCTCAAAAAATGTTTAAAAGTTCATGAGGGGCACCCGTGGGTTTCTCCTTCATTCCCCTCTTGAGAGCTCTGGCACCTCTTTTTCCAGAAAAAAGCCCTGCATTAAAGTAACCATGAATATAGTATCCAGCAGTGATACAATTTCATATTCATTCAACAATTAGAATTCATATCACTCCCACAGATTCGCAATGCACAACTTTGCAGAGCTTTCCCTTCATTGAGATGTAAACCAAGATCAAATTTCCAGATGAAGTTGATCATTTTGAGTGTTCCAACATTCCTACTGTTCCTCCAGAGGATCTGATCTCTGTAGAACTGGAGATCAATTCTAATTCCAGAAGATATATAAATCGAATAAATAAATAAATAAGATCTGCACGTTCCACCAGGATGCTGACAGCCATATTCTTGTCCCAATCATTTCTCATCTTCCTAGAATATTTCTATCCTGCCCTTCTTCTAAGGAAGTCACAGCTTCTTAGATGGCCCTCCCTTCTCTGTTTTCACCTCATAGCAGCCCTTTGTAGCAGCTTAAGCTGGGAGAATATGGCTCGTCTAAGGACACTCACTGATAGGCTTGCCTTTTGCCAATTTCTGTCCCTCTCTTGTGTACAATAATTTGTGGGGTGAGAGAAAAATGGGGGCAGTGGCATCCTGGTTATGATCTACCTATTTATTTTAGTTTCTATGGTATCTATCATGGAGATTAAGGAGAAATCCTAGAGCATCATTTGGAAGCAACTTCGCATCCTCCTGAAACTTTACCGTTTCGAGGCACTGGTCCCAGATCTTTCAGCATTTGCTGGCCCGTGGCTGAAAACCCTACCCATCAAGCCTCATGGCAATATAGAAATCTGAATTTCCCGGATGGTTCCACTACCCCAGTGCCACCAATAGACCTGTCCTCCATCGACTTATGCAACACCCCTTCCTTTTAGAGCCATTGAAGTCAGTGGCCACCCCCACATCTTCTGGCAGTGGGTTCCACAAGATGACTATCCATTGTGTCAAGTAGTACAGTCAGTCATAAGCATCTCAGATCAATGTGGAATACTAACAGTATGCTGGCGAGAAGAAGCCATTCCACAGAAGAGACTCCGGTGTCCAAAAGGTTCCATTTTTGGCCACGGCAAACTACATACTGAAGGGAAACCAAGGTTTTGGAGAGAACCTCCCTAGCTAATTTAAGAGGCAAAGAGGGTCACACAGAAGAAGGAGAAGACGACGACAAAGAAGAAGATGATGATATTGGATTTATATCCTGCCCTATACACTGAATCTCAGAGCGGTCACAATCTCCTTTACCTCCCCCCACAACAGACACCCTGTGAGGTGGGTGGGGCTGAGAGAATTCTCACAGAAGCTGCCCTTTCAAGGACAGCTCTGCCAGAGCTATAGGCTGACCCAAGGCCATTCCAGCAGCTGCAAGTAGAGGAGTGGGGAATCAAATCCAGTTCTCCCAGATAAGAGTTCGGTCACTTAACCACTACACCAAACTGGGTCTCTGAGGGAGGGGAGGAATATTAGAGGGCAAGTGCCAGTGGTAGTCCTTGCTGGGCTTTAGAAGTAGGTGGGTTAACTAGTCTCCCACTACACCAAACTTCAGTTGTTTCACAGTATCTCTTCACCATGTACTTGAAAAGCACTGGAAAACAAAAGTTTTTAAAATGTCCCTGGAGTTACATATGGGAAACATGATACAATAGAGCAGACCTCAGACTGTGAGTGAAGGATACCATTTTTGAATGCTCCTTGACATACCAAACTCCATGCAATTAGAAACCTAGCATTTAAGAGAGAAAGGACCTAGCCCAGTCTTTTCCTTGTAGTGCTAACTTTCTACTTGTAGAAAGGTTGTTTTTTTTTTTCAGAAGAGCACTCAAAATTGTGAAGTGGTATGATCCATTTTACCACCCCAGGAAACTTCAAAATTGTTCTGCACATGTTGATAACTGCCTGCATTTCTATCTTAGATCCAGCTCTGCTGTAACATAAAGTTATTTTATTTACTATCTTTGGTTCATATAATATGTGCCCAACTGAGCCGCCATTTATGATTCGTTTGATGTGATCTGTCAAACTATATTGTCCACATCGCTCTGGTTTTAACTGTTGTTTTTATACTGTTTGTAGAATGTTGTTATCTGCCCTGAGCCCATCTGTGGGAAAGAGTAGACTATAAATGGCCTAAATAAATAAAAAAATAGTTACATAATTGCCAAAAAAACAAAAACACCAACATTGATTTGTTCAGAGCATGAACAGTGACGTTATCTATTTGTGCCCAGGGCAGATGTCTGTGGATGTTTCTGCTGTTCCCATTTCCCTGTTTAATCCATGGTGGTAGGTCTTTCCTTCCGGCACTCAGCAGGCCATTAATACTTTGTGCCAGAACTCAGAGGGAAGGATGCAACTCCATTTGACAAATCTATCAAAGCAGAGTTTGACCATTGATGGTTATTCATGGGGCAGATCTTCTTTGTAAGTGACTCAGGTAGTTAACGCATCATAAAAATCCACCCAAGCGACTTGGCAAGTGTCCTCTTGGATGCCTCTGCCAATTACGGCATCCGTCATTTAGGCCGACAGCATGAAAAGAGCGATGCTAAAGCATTCACCGTACCTTTTCCATTTTTCATGGGGAGTCTGGGCAGCCTTTTAAAATATCCATCTTCCGTGCACGGATCTTTGCTTTTATCCTTCGCCGTTAATAAATTTACCACTCAGTGCTCTGATTGTCAGAGGGAAGTTCCAGCTACCTTACCAAGCTAGATGTTGGTTTAAATTTATATGGATCGCTTTATGAGGAAGTGTTCAACAGTGAAAACTGTTCTTGCTTTTCCCCACATAAAAAGAGAAAGGAAGGAAGCAGGAAGGAAGGAAAGAAGGAGGGAGGGAGGGAAGAAGGGAAGGGAAGGAAAGGAAAGGACTGAAAAAGGTACAGAATCAGGCAAACCAAATGACCGAGGGGTTGGAGATACTTCTGTAAAATGAAAGACTAAATTATTAGAATTCAGGGGAGGAAAAGCTTGATGATTAAGGAAAGAGAAGATTTGCTCTAGGTTTATATTATTATGAATCATGTGGGAGAGAGAGGTTTTTTTTTTTTTTTAAAAAAATCTTATAACCCTAGAACCAGAAGTAACTCAATGTAATTGACTGGTTGCTGTATTGGGACAGAATCCCTTCCCCAGACTTCTTCATTCAAAATCTAATTAATTTCTGGAATTCACTGGCACAAGATCTGGAGTGGCCTACTATTAGGGTTTGGAGTTGAGTTTAGGGTTAGATTAGGGTTAGGGTTGGAGTTAGGGTTTGAGAGGATTAGGGTTCAGTTTAAGCTGGAGGCCTTGGAGAGTGCACTTGTAGTTAAAGCTGCTTTCTTTCCACATCTTCTTCCCTTACCCATCTCTTTGTCTTCCTTCCTTCCTTTCTGACATTTATTCTATGTAGCGCTTATGTTAAACAAGTATGGCCACCCCCAGCATATACCATTAAACTCCCTCCCCTCCCCAAACCCCGCCCTTCTCAGGCTCCCAACCCGGAGCTGGCAACCCTAGGGAAGGTAGACCAGCAAAGGAAGAGATGTTTGCTCAGAAGAGGGGAATTTCTTAAGTCTCTGCAGTTATCACACTGGCATGAAAAATTATATCTGTCAAAATTCCCTCTTTAGGCCATCTTAGAGATGTCCAGTTTTCATTGATGATAACTGGCCTTCCTGTGGTTTTAAATATGTTTTTTGAATTATCTCTTAAGACTCCATAGGCACCGGGATCCCCCTATATTTACTTCTCCCCCTTTAATGCTCAATAACACTTTTGGCCTCATGATTTGCTACATTATGTCATCTAATCTCTGTGTCATTGGCTGCAGTTGAAGACACAATGGGGTGATTTATGACATGCCCAACACAACGGTGACAGTGCTGTTACACATTTACAGACAGGAAACTCCACATGAGAGTGCCATTTCCAGAGCATCTCTGGACCTCCCACAATATCAAATGGCTAGTCAGTGTCTGTACTCATTCATTGAACGCATGAAGTGGCCTTATGCTGAGTCAAGTCACTGGTTTGTTAAGGTCAGTCTTGTCTACTTCTACCCGGGTCGCCAGCTTGGGGTTTGGAAATACCTGGGGATTTTGGGGGTGAAGCCTGGGGAGGGACGAGTATGATGAGGGGTGGGATCTCAGCAGGGTATAATGCCATAGAGTCCACCCTCCAAAGCAGCCATTTTTCTCCAGGAGTCCAGGGGAACTAGTTTCTTTCACCTGGGTATCAGGTCTAATTCCAAGAAATCTCCAGGCCCTACTTGGAGGCTGGCAATCCTAACTTCAACCAGCGGTAGTTCTATGGGATTTCAGACAGTGATATTTTATATTATCTACTACCTCAGGGGTCCACGACCTTTTCGAGACCTTTGAAATTCTGATACACAGTGTGTGGGGGGTGACCACAAAATGGCTGCCATGAGAGGCCAAACCATACACACACACAGAGGAAGCCCAAGCGCAGGGGAGAAGTAGCGTAATTTCAAAAAACACACCTGAAAAAACGAAGGAGAGAACAAAACCAAAACTGTGGTGGCAACTGCCACTGAAATGTTTCTAAAAGTATGCACTGTCAATTGACTACCAGTGGCTAATTAGATGCTTAAGGCCCCATCTGCCCCACCCACTTTCTAAAAACATTTGATGGGCACTAGTCCAGGAAAAGTGTTCATCAGCATCAATACTCCCTCTAAGCTGTGGAGTTTTGTGAGCAAAAATTCTACTTTGTGAGCTACTGGCTTTAAAGTTGTGAGCTACTGCATAAATTATTGTGCTCTGGGATGAACACAGTGATGCAGGTAAGTTTCTAGCTCTTTCATCCCCAGATGACTTCATTCGTCTCAGCAGCCCATCTTTCCTACAGAGGTTCCACTGGTAATTCTCCTTCCTTTTTTTGAGGGCAAATTGAGGCTATTGTTTGATGGAGCATTAGAGCAATGTTTACTGTTTGTGTTACAAGACAGATGACCGCAAAATTCAACACCAATTCTGCCCCCCCCCCCTGGAAATAACCTGCTAGGACATTGTAGTTGAGAAATCAAATCCACTTTTGCTGGAAGTATGGAAACAACTTATCATCCCCCCCTCCAGTTCCAACAGCAACCGTGTGAGCTGTTCAATTAAATTCAAATCAGCCATGCAAAGATGGTGACAATTGTAATTAAAATGTGCTACTAGGAACTAACAACTCAGAAGCTGTGGAAGCCATGGGAATGTCCTTGTAAATCAAACACAAAAGCTACCTCCCATTCCAGAATTCTGCTCTCCGATGTGTTTCTTTTTAACTCCCTTTCAAATGCTTTAACTTGGGTGGCTGCCTGATTAAAACAGCTCTGTCCATTTGCCTTGACACACAGTGTCAATTAACCAGTGAAAGATGTGTAAGGCAATGCACGTCTTAAACTAAGCGCAATTGCAGAGGAGCCTTAAACACTAGCAACATTTTTTTCCATATGAGCATTTCTATTTATTTCGATATGGGCTTTTAATTTGCTGCGACAGACCCAGGCCCTTTCTACACTAGCTGTTTGATCCTTTCTTTGTGCGCATTCCAAAGCGATCTTCTTCATTACCTGTCGCCTTCAGTTCTGTCTTGCCTCACAGTTTCTTTTAGCTTTTACATTGGCAACCCTACTCCCTATATTCACACACACATGCATCTTCTCCTTATGGTGTTGACTGGCAGGCCAATTTCTGAGGGGGAAAAGGACTCATCCTGGTTCCACCCCCCCTGCTACCACTCTCACACTCATTCACACACACATCTTCTCCTGACATCCCTTGCTTGCTGGCTGGCTACTCACTTAGGGGGGGAAAGGACTCTCGTGGGCTTCTCCCCCTCGCAATCCCAGAAGCTCATTAAACAACATAAATATAGAACTGAAAATCCACAGATAAAACTGTTCCCTGTGGGAAGGTGTGAAGCAATATTTCAAACGCAGAATCAGTTTAGGTGATGTGGATCTGTAGCAAATGGATCGAGCGTTCACGAAATCTGGAGCAGAACTTAATGTAGAAAGGCCCCCACACAGCTGCCCCACAGCAATTAAACCAAACAGCTCCTGCTTGTTAGGAAATGGTAAAGATGCCTTCCCTTCATTTTCATTCCTCAGTACAGTTACACACATACAGTTGTCAGCTCTGGCCTGAAGATATTTGGTGTGGAGCCCACGGACAGCAGGATTTGGGGAGGGACCTCTGTGGGGCACGAAGCCATAGTGTCCACCTTCCAAAGCAGCTGTTTTCTCTAGGGGAACTGATCTCCTCTGTCTGGAGATCAGTTGTAATAGTGGGAGATCTCCAGGTCTCCTGACCTCAAGGTTAGCAACTCTAGCTACACAGTGGGAACTAAAAATGGATGTGCCGTTATCTGGGAACCCACCCCACTGAAAATCCAATCCATCAAATCAAACGGAATTATATAACAGCAAAATCTAATATTGATTTTCTAGCAAGCTAGTGAATTAGGTCAGTTTTATGCTCATACAGCAGTGTTATCCTGACAGATACCATGATGGCCCCAGTGAGTCTCTGCCTGAGGGGAGAATGGAATGGATTCCTGCTGCTTAATCAACTTGCAGGTACCCCATCAGCAGATATGGAAACCCCTTACCCACAACAGGGCAAATCCTGCATTCAGGGACTGTTTTAGGTCAGGGAAACGGCACAGGGGAAGGCATGGGCCTTGGGCTGCCAGCCTCCAGGTGGGGCCTGAAGATCTCCCACTATTGCAGCTGATCTCCAGATGACAACTAGGAGAAAATGACTGCTTTAGCGGGTGGACTTAGGGTTGCCAGGTCTCATTGTTGCACCAGTCATGTAGGCTTGACAATCCCCAGTTGGGGACAGGAGATCTCCTGGTTTGGAGGCCCTCCCCCTGCTTCAAGGTTAGCAGAAAGCACGGGAGGGGGAGATGTCTGTTGGGCACTCCATTATTCTCTATGTGACCAGTCCCCATAGGTGTAATGGAGAATCAATCTGTGGGTATCTGGGGCTTGGGGGGGGCTGTTTTTTGAGGCAGAGGTACCAAATCTTCAGCATAGTGTCTGGGGCCTATCCTCAAACTCCCTTCAAGTTTCAAAAGGATTCAACCAGGGGGTCCAATTCTATGAGCCCTCAAAGATGGTGTCCCTACCCTCCATTATTTCTAATGCAGGGAAAGCATTTAAAAGGAGCACGGTCCCTTTAAATGTGGTGCCCTGAACTTCCTTCAGAGTTCCATTGTACTTGTCACAACTTTGCTCCTGGCTCCACCCCCAAAGTCCCCAGATATTTCCTGAGTCGGACCTGGCAACCCTGCTTCAGAGGGAGGTTTGGGGGCGGGGGTGTTCCGGGAGTGAGTGGGGATGTCGCATGATGTTCGTGCGTCACCACGAAGTGACATTGAAGGACTGCTGACATCGGGATGGCACTCTGGTTTGGGGGCAAAACTTTATGATAAAATCGCCCTCAAACAATAGAGTTTTGCCCGAAAACCAGAGCATTGTCCCTTCCCAGTTTCACCAGTGCACCTGCATCACTTTTGGGTGACAATAACGTGTCATGCACAGTGTCGCTATGGGGTGGGGGCGGGGGAATCCCCTGCCCCTCCTCTGGCATGGCAACCCTTCGGAAGTCTCTCCCTCCCTAAACCCTGCCATTCCACCAGCTCCGTCTCACAAATCTCCAGGAATTTTCCAAACTGGAGTTGGCATTGCAACCCTACATAGTTGGCAAGCCCATCTCCATAATCTGAATCAGGATCCTGCATGCCTGGAAACTGAGTTCCATATGGAGATCTTGCAGTTCACACCTGATTGAACATCCTTGGGATGGACCTGGAACAGGCCGAGGACTTTGCAATGGGTCACAATGGAGATTTCAATGGATAGCTCTGCCTGTTAAACTGATTTCATGCTGCAATCCTAGTTTTAACAATCTCCAGATATTTTTATTTCTCAGAAGCAGGGGTGGAATTCTAACAGGAGCTCCTTTGCATATTAGGCCACACACTCCTGATGTAGCCAGTCCTCCACAAGGCTCTTTTTTGTAAGCTCTTGGAGGATTGGCTACATCAGGGGTTGTGTGGCCTAATATGCAAGGAGCTCCTGCTAGATTCCACCCCTGACCAGTAAGAGTCCTGTAAGCTCTTGGAGGATTGGCTACATCAGGGTGTGTGTGGCCTAATATGCAAAGGAGCTCCTGCTAGAATTCCACCCCTACTCAGAAAGACTACATTTTGTGGACATCGTGGTTAGGGGAGACAACTGTTTGCTTAGAATCTCTTCCTTATACAACAAGACAGAAGAAGACGACCACAGATTTATACCCCATCCTTCTCCCTGAATCAGAGTCTCACAGTGGCTTATGATCTCTTTTATCTTCTTTCCCCACAACAGACACCCTGTGAGGTTGGTGGGGCTGAGAGAGCTCTTACGCAGGCAGCTGCCCTTTCAAGGACAACTTCTATAAGAGCTATGGCTGACCCAAGGCCATTCCAGCAGGTGCGAATGAAGGAGCTGAGAATCAAACCCGGTTCTCCCAGATAAGAGTCCGCACACTTAACCACTACACCAAACTGGCTCTCTCAGAAACCATTCCCTGATCAAAACCAGGTGGGAGATTTGGTATGATGCAGGCTGGAGTGCTTAGGAAAAGTGACAGCAAAGAATATTCCCCTGCACTATTAAAAAATCACGCTGAACATTGCATAACGAAAGGAAAATAGACACGCCCATTCACCAGGATATCCTCAATTGCTGGGCAAATTGGTAGCATCTCCAGTGTCCTGCAGGGCTTCCAGCTCCAGGTTGGGAAATACCTGGAGATTTTGGTGGTGGAGCCTGAGGAGGGCGGAGTTTGAGAAGGGGAGGGACTTCACTGGGCTATAATGCTATAGGGCTATAATGTCCCTTCCAAAGCAGCTATTTTCACAAGGTGAACTCACCTCTGTCACCTGGAGATTAGTTGAAACAGCAGGGAATCTCCAGCCCCCACCTGGAGGCTTGAAACCCTCGCATCCTGCCAAATGTTCAGCAGAATTTTGCTACAATTCTGCAGCTGCTCAGACAATCAGGAATGGAGAGAAATGGTAAGATTCTTACCCAACTTGCTGGGGGTGGGGGGAAAGTGTAGATGACTGGGGAAGGCAATGGCAAACCACCCTGTAAAAAGTCTGCTCTGAGACGTTGTGAAAGCAATGTCACCTCAGAGTCGAAAAGGAATGATGCTTGCACAAGGGACTACCTTTACCTTTTTAAAAAGATGCTACAGATTCCTAACTTACAATTTGGTTACAAGTCCACTGTGGTATCTGGGGTACCAAGAGTTGGGTGATAACTTCCCAAGAATTGTTCAGATAGGTGGGTTGAGGGAATAACCTACATTTGTGCCTCTGGAAACATTACCCCTGGGGTAGTGTTGTTGCTCCCCCTGCTGACCACACATAAAATTTTTGTTGTTGTTCAGTCGCACAGTCAAGTCCGACTCTTTGCAACCCCATGGACAGAGCCACGCCAGGCCCTCCTGTCTTCCGCCATCCTCCAAAGTTACATAATTAATGCTGTCCAGCCAGCTCATCTTTTGTCGTCCCCTTCTTCTTCTGCCTGTCCAAATATTTACTCTTTTAACTCCAACTGATGTAACTTTGCAAAGCATGGCAGAGTACGTGTGGAATTCTAAAAAATTCAAACAAGGGAGGGGGGGGGGACTGCAGGTATGTTCCCCATACTGGGCAAATAGTGGTTTCCCCAAGGCCATTTCCAGACAGGCAACCGGCATGAAGGGAAGCTTAAGCCCCCTTTCTCCATTCTCCGTGGTCCCAATCCAAATAGGCCCCATGCACCTACTTAAACGTCAATCCTCACTTGTTCCCTCCTCTCTCCTGGTAAGTCTTAACCTGCCAGTTTGCCAGCCTTACCTGGCAACCCTGATCATAGGTGACATGAAAGACCTCCACTCAGGGCTTTTTTTTGTAGCCAGAACTCATTTGCATATTAGGCCACATACCCCTGATGTAGCCAATCCCGCAAGAGCTTACAGGGCTCTTAGTACAGGGCCTACTGTAAGCTCCAGGAGGATTGGCTACATCAGATGGGTGTGGCCTAATATGCAAAGGAATTCCTGCTACAAAAAAAGCCCTGCCTCGACCTGAGACTTTGCAAAACTGCTGATGGTCAGAGAAGGCAGTACCAACCTTGATAGACCAATGGTCCAGCTCAGCTCTAAGCAGTGCTTTTATTGAAAACAAAAAGGTGCCACTCTTCATACATAAGGTTGCACTGATTTCCATCAGCTCCCCCCTCAAGACTTGGGAGAGCCCCCCAAAAGGTGGCTGGTATTCAGTACCTCTGAGCTCTCTCTCTCGGCTTGACTTCGCGAGCGAAGATTTAAGAAAGGTGCAGTAGTCCACGTCTGCTGCAGGCTCGCTGGTGGCTGACAAGACCAATGCGGGACAGGCAGGTCTGGCCACAGTGACTGCAGGGAAAAGTCTGATTTGAGATTGGTGCTGTAGCAGTACGATTTTTCCTCAATCTCCTTTTATCCTCAAGACCAGCTATGCGTGCGTTCTCAAAGGAAGAGACAGCCTGGTGGATGGTGTGCCTCCATGCTTTGCGATCTGAGGCTAGGACAGACCACTAGTGATGGTTAATGCAACAGGTACCAAGGGATTTCTTCAAGGAGTCCTTGTACCTCTTCTTTGATGCCCCTCTATTGTGATGGCCAGTGGAGAGTTCGCCATACAGGGCAATTTTGGGAAGGCGGTGGTTTTCCATCCTGGAGATATGCCCTGCCCAGCGCAGCTGCGTCTTCAACAGCAGTGCCTCGATGCTTGTAACCTCCGCCCGCTTGAGGACTTCAGTGTTGGTCACAAAGTCACTCCAGTGGATGTTGAGGATGGTGCGAAGGCAGCGCTGATGAAAGCGCTCAAGGAGCCGCAGGTGATGACGGTATAAAACCCACGATTTGGAGCCGTAGATGAGGGTCATCACAACCTCTGAGCACCGTCACAGGAAAAAGCCCTTGTTATAAAGCAGCTTCATATAAACAGACCTGGGTTGAGAGTTGTGTGCTTCTGTTATTCAAGAACACTTTAGTAGCTCAATGAGTCAATTCCAGCCAGTGTGTTGTGTTCCTAGGCCAAATTGTCTCATCTCATTAACAAACTGAGCCAGCAAGTGGAATGGAACTGTGATGACATGAAGCTACTGAAAACTATGACTTTTGCAGCCACTTTTGGGGAGGGTATTTTTTTTGTTATTATTACAATTAAAACTAATCAGATTAGGAAAACATGGCAGCTGTTTCTTGTTTGGCCTGGACATGTGCTTTATCGCGAACACTGAAATCTGTTCCCCGACCCCATGATTATTTAATCGGTAACTCAATTGCAAATATAACTTTATTCATGGACTGTTAATCTCCAAATCTTTTTGTACTACTCTCCGGGGAGTAGGCGATTTCGCTTTTGAACATTAGCAGTTATCGCTCCCAAGGTCACCGGCTGCAAGACAGCTGACGAGGGAGGGGTTTTGTCCAACTTCCAGGTGCTGGGATGGTTTCCTTATTGCAAAATGTCACATAAATATGAATGCAACTTGTATCCTGCCTCCTTGGCTTAAGTGTAAATCCTCAGGAGTCCTTTCCAACGCAATGAAAACTGTACTTACATAATCTATAAAGACAAAAAGTAACCAGGGAAGTGAGCCTGGAGGCCTCTCACTGTTACGGTTGATCTCCAAGCAGCAGAGATTAGTTCCCCTGGAGAAAATGGCTGCTTTGGAGGATGGACTGTATGGCAATCCTTCCCATCCATCCCCAAACCCCACCCTCCCCAGTTTCCAACCCCTCCTACAAATTTCCAGGTATTTCCTCACCCAGAGCTGGCAATCTAAAATTCTTGTGTGCCCCCAAGCCATGTTCCTTCTAAGCTGCAGAGTCTTGTGAGCAAAAATTCTACTTTGTGAGCTACTGATATAAAAGTTGTGAGCCGCTGGCATTAAAGTTGTGAGCGACTGCATAAATTATTGTGCTCTGGGGTACCCTTCCTGAGCTAAGACAAAAATGTGTGAGCTGGAGGCTAAAAATCTGTGAGCGAGCTCATGCTAACTCAGCTTAGAGGGAACACTGCCCCCAAGTATCTGGCCAGAATGACATGGACTGTGAGTTCTGTGCTTGGAAAACATGCAGTCAAGTTCAAGCTCAATTTGGACTGGGACTATGGCATGCAGAAAAAGCGGTCTTCCCCTCATGCCCTTTTCCTAATTTGTTCTTTACCCTATTGGGGGAAACATGTAGCCATTGGTATGGTATATGTAAGCTTCCCCATTGATACAAATAGCCTTTTCTTGCAGCTCTTTCAGATGGGGAAAATGGCACACATGTGTCCTAGGGTTGCCAACCTCCAGGTAGTAGCCAGAGATCCCTTGATATTACCACTGATCTCCAGGCAACAGAGATCAGTTCACCTGGAGAAGACGATCGCTTTGGAAAGTGGACTCTATGGTATTAAACCCCATTGAAGTCCCTCCCCTCTCCAAACCCCACCTTCCTCATGCTCCACCCCCCAAACCTTCAGATATTTCCCAACCTGGATCTGGCAGCCCTAGTGTGCCCAGTCCCAATCTGAACTGGGCCCCATGGGAATTAAGCTCTGCACGTGGACCTCTCAGCACAGATGTGATCTCTAGGTCCTGTGGCAGAAATGCAGGGCTTTGCAATATCGGCCATGAATAGTCTTATCAGGCCCTCTAGCTGCCAGCCCCAGAGGCACAGGTGATGTGCAGATGACCATGGAGTGTGGCAATGGTATCAGGCTAGGGTTGCCAGCACTGGGTTGGGACCTCAGCAGGACAGGGCTTTTTTGAGCAGGAACACACAGGAACACAGTTCCAGCTGGCTTGGCATCAGGGGGTGTGGTCTAATATGCAAATTACTTCTGGCTGGGCTTTTCCTACAAAGAAGCCATGTGCAAACCAATGGTGACATCAGGGAGTATTTGCCTAATATGCAAATAAGTTCCTGCTGGGTTTTTTTCTACCAAAAAAGCCCTGCAGCAGGGTATAATGCCATAGACTCCACCCTCCAAAGCAGCCATTTTCTCCAACAGAACTGATCTCTGTTGTCTGGTGACCAGTTGTCATTCCCAGAGATCTCCAAGTCCCACCTGGAGATTTGGGACCCCATTCGCAGTCCTAATTTTGTGTGTCCTCACAACCTTGCATGGCGTATCCTCATTCCATTGAGATCCTTCTGCTAATGTTCCATAAAGAAGATGCATGGCTGGGTAAACTCTTGGCTCAACTGAGAAAGGCTTTTGCAGGTATGCAAAGCACCATCAAGTTGCAGACAGCTTGTGGAGACCCCCTAAGAGTGTTCAAGGCAAGAGCCTAACAGAGGTGGTTGGCTTTTTACTCTACAACGAAAACAAATTTAAATGAATTGGAATAGTATGAGACCTGATTTATTCATGGAACAGAATCAGTTCACTGGTCCATCCAGCTCAGTATTCCGACAGACAACATCTCCTCAGGGCCTCGAACACCTGAGATTATAGGCAGACCTCCAACCCACTGCTTTTCCAGGGCTGCATTCAGAGTTTGGCTGAAAGCACACCATTTTCTCATTTTAAGATCTATGTTTTAGAAGATAGATACTCAAATTGAAGTGGAATAGCTCTCTGGGAGGTTCCAGGATGCCTGCTGGAACAAATGTTGCTCCTTGTCTTCCTCTGCCTTTCTCCGAGTCACCTCACCCCCCCCCCCCAAGGGAATACATTCTACTAACCTCTTTCATTCCCGATGGGACTGTCATTATAATGGATCACTCCCATTGCCTGTTATGTGCTTCCAGAAAAACAACATTCATGAGGCAATTTTGTTTAAATGCAACCCGCAATTGTCTTAGCAAGTGGTACACTGAACTCTTTTCCCTCTGGCTCCTCATCCAAAACCTACATTCCCCATGAAGCCTTTCGCTTCATTCCTTTGGTTGCACCTCCCTTCTGAAGTTAAACCTGACTACATTTGATTAATGATTTATTCATTTCCTTTATTCACACCTCACCTTTCCCCCCCTCCACGGGAAACCAAAGTGGCTTCCGTCATTCTCAACACTTCCATTTTATCCTCACAACAACCCAGTTAGATAGGTTAGACTGAAGATGACTTTTCAGTTCTTGAAAATGGCAGGGGGAGGGGGAAAGGATCAGCCCCCTGCGGCATTTTAAAAAGTTTTTTAAAAGTCTCTAAAAGGGTGCTGCATACCCATGGTGGCAGGATCAGTCCTAGGCTGTCTGCACCCTAGGCAAGGCTAACTTCTGCCCCCCCCCCCGCCCGCACTGATAACGTCACCAATCACATGGGCAGGTGCCCAATTCGGTGCCCCCAGAAGGCCAGCGCCCTAGGCGATCACCTGGTTTGCCTAGTGGCAGGGCTGTCCCTACATGGTGGACTTCAGCCTTGTCAACCTTTATTTGTTGACTTAGGGTTACTGGCATCCAGGTGACATTGATCTCCAGACAACCAAGATCAATTTCCCTGGCAAAAATGGCTGCTTTGGAGGGTGGACTGTATGGCGTTATAGTTCCATCTCCTCATGAAATCCTGCCCTCTCTAGGCTTCAGCCCCAAATTTCCAGGAATTGACCAACCCAGAGTAGCCAGCTAGAGTTGCCAACCTCCAGGTGGCACCTGAAGATCTCTCATCCTTACAGTTCATCTGCAGACAACCAAGATGAGTTCCCCATGAAGAAAATGGCTGCTTTGGAGGGTGGACTCTATGGCATTATAGCCCGTTGAGGTCCCTCCCCTCTGCAAACCCTGCCCACAAAATCTGCAGGTACTTGCCAACCTAGAGCTGGCAATCCTGCCTGTAGTCTAATTCTCTCATTACTACACCACAGTGGCTCTCAAGCAAGCTGGAGAACTTTTTCCAAACAACATTTTCAGTGGAGGGAGGGTAACTTCTCTGTTCCGAGGGACTCATGTCACGCCTCTCCAAAGCACTTTGCTTTGCCAAAGTCTGCCAAAAGATTTGAAGATTCTTCATCTGATTGCCAGCCAGCGCAGCAGTTGAAAAGGCAAGGGCGAGAAAGCGCCGTTTCCTTCCCGCTCCCCCATAAGTCAGGTTGGCAGCCCTACAGCAGATATCACAGCTCATCTGCTTTTTAACTCATTCCACATTTTTTTTTTAAAAAAAGGAAAAGCCTTTTTTCTTTTGTGCTGTGCAAACAGCCAGCCAAAAATTGAAGAAGGCAGGAGATTACTGTTACGGCCCCCTGGTTTGATTGTTAATGTTATAATTGCATTTGAAGTGGGGTGCGTGTTCCAACTTGGAGGGCAGGAGTTTTTTTCCTTCGGCTTTGTCTGGAGCGCGATTGGCAAAGCTCCACTCAATGCCGGCCAGCGTGGCCGTGAGCCTAGTTTCGACAAAGTAGCGATATCCAATATTTATTTAAAGCACATTTTGGCTCGACATAAATCCAGCTCTGTCCAAGCAGATGTGAATCACAATGAAAAGCTCCTTCTCGCACTCTGGCAAGGCCTGCAGCTGCTTTGGTTAACCAACAAGCTCTCCAGATTATGATGAACCATTGGCAGGCCAACAAAACAACGACTCTTCTGAACATGAACTCATTAGCCTAAACTGTTCCGCCACAGTAACAAAGAAGGCTGGATTCAAAAAGTGGTGGGACTAGGCCAGAAACCTTAAGGATATGATCCCAAGTGGTTGTGTGTGTTCTCTGTGCATGTTTGCTTTCTGGTACTTCCTGCTGTACTTAGCCCAGCCTTTGGGGCATTAACGTCTGCTCTCCACAAAAGGCAGTGGTGCACCTAGGGTTGCCAGGCTCCAGGTGGGGCCTGGAGATCTGCTTTTATAGCAGATCTCCAGATTACAGAGATGAGTTCAGTTCCTGTTAGGATGGCCGACCTCCAAGTGGTGGCTGGAGAGCTCCTGGGATTGCAATTGATCTCCAGGCAACTGAGATCAGTTCTATTATAAAGTGAGTTCAGCCAGCTCTGAATCAACCAAGAACACTTGGTTGCAAGAAGGAACAGTCACAAACAGCACACGCACTTCACTAATTATATATACTATGGCCATGGTTAACAATGCCCTCCCTAGCAGGCAACAGTTGTTCCTTTTGGCTCACTCCAGAATCCTTCATTTGCATCTCTTTGTTACAACTTGTTACATGCCTAGCATCCTGATTGGCCAGTTTTTCCAGGCTTCAGGATCCTGGTTTGCAAGGAGTGCTTGTCTCAAGCTCAAGCAATAATAACCCAGTGAGATGCAATACATAACACAGCAAATACATAACAAGTTCACCTGGAGAAAATGGCCTCTTTGGGACTCCGTGGCATTATAGCCTACTGAAGTCCCTCTCCTCCCCAAGCCCCACCCTCCTCACACTCCACTCTCCAAATCTCCAGGTATTTCCCAACCCAGAGATGGCAGCCCTAAGTTATGTTAGAGATGTTTATCCAGTGGTCTTCAAGCTTTCTAACCTAGACGTGCTGTTCATTGAAAAAGAATTGCCAAAGTATTTTCAGAGAACCCTTTCCTTAATGACTTCTTCTGTTGCGGAACCCGTGCAAACCCGCCACAGAACTCCTGCAAACTGCAGAGGATTCTGGATATATTTATTAAGATACTTATTCCCTGGCCACCAGCAGGAAGAGGGATAGGGTTGCGAGATCCAGGCTGGGGAGCTCCTGGAGATTTGGAGATGGAGCTTGGGGAGTGCAGGGACCTCAATGGGGTACTATTCCACCCTCCAAAGCATCCATTTTCTCCAGGGGAACTGATCTCTGTAGTCCGGAGATGAGCTATGATCCCAGGGAGTCCCCAGCCTGGAGGCTGGCATCCCTACATGTTAGTGATGTGCACCTGTGTAATTCCAGCCTGAAATATACCCCCCCACACACACATACACCATGAGCATCGCTGGTTCATAATTCACAAACCAGAGGTTTGTGCCCAACCGTATCCATGACCTTTTCACAACCCTGCACATGGTTTCAGAGGTTCATTGTGGTGGGAAGTCGGTGGGGAGGGATTGATGAAGTGGCTTGCATCCATTTCAGCCTAACAGTGGGGCTGGTGTGCCTGTCAGCTGTTGGGTTGAAATAGATGCAAGGCATTTCAGCGATCTCTTTTGCTTTCCCCCACTTCCAGGTGATCCCTTTCAATGGCTTATGCAAGCCACACATGAATGAAGTCCAAGAAATGGTGAGCTCGCCACTTGGACTTCACTCGTGTAGTGTATCAAGAAATGTCATGCGACCAGACGGGGGGGGGCAACTGGGCAGTCCCAGGAGCCCCAGCGCCGGGAGCCAGTTCCCCGCCTATCTCCAGCTGTGGCGGGAAGTTCAACGGGGCAGGATTGGCCCGACCAACCCAGTAGGCTGTACCCGGGATTGTATATAAGCGGGACCCGGCCCGCGTGTTCGCCCTCTAGCTACGTGCTCCCAATAAACCATGTTGCCCTACTCTCGTCTCCGTTTCGAGTACGTTACACTGGCGACGAGGATGGGATACTAGCCTCAGCGGCTACGACGGAGATCTGGGCAACAAGCGACCGCCGCCGCCATCATGGCCAACCAAGGAGGAATCACCGGCTACCTCGAGCCCTTCGACCCTACAAATCCAGAGGGATGGGAGTCCTACGCGGAGCGGGTCGAGTTCTACCTCCGGGCCAACAAGATCACTGACGCCGGAGCAAAGAGGGACGTTCTCATGAGCGTCTGCGGGCCTGCCACGTTCGAGATCGCCAAGGGTCTCTCGGCACCCGCCCGTCTGGCGGAGAAATCCTATGACGAGATCATCCGACTCCTCACGGGACACTTCTCACCACAGCCCTCGCGGGTGGCTCGCAGGTTCCTGTTCCACAAACGGGACCAGATCGCGGGCGAGTCCGCCGCGGACTACCTGGCGGCCCTCCGCAAACTCGCCGGGAACTGCAACCTCCCCCAACTGGAGGAAGCCCTGGCGGACAGATTCACGTGGGGCCTCCGCGACGAAAGGCTCCAGCAAAAGCTCTTCGCCAAAGAAGAGCTTACCCTCCAGGCCGCCTTCAGCGAGGCGGTGGCGTGGGAACGAACCGCCCGAACGTTTCCCCGGGCCAAGATGGAAGCCGCCCACCACGAAGAGCTGGACCACGACGGCCCTGAGGAGGAGGAAGCCCATCAGCTACGCCGCCCAGCCGGGCCACCCAACAGAGCGACCCAACGCCCCCGAGCGACCGACCGACCACCAGCGTCGGAGAGAGCCCCGGCCACCAAGTGCGCCAGCTGCGGCGGCCCCCACGAGAGGAGAGACTGCCAGTACCGGACCTGGGACTGCAGGAGCTGCGGGAAGACCGGCCACATCGCCAGGGCTTGCCGAGCCAAGCCCAACCGCAGGAAGCCGACCACGTACCACGAGTCCGCGGAGTCCCACGCGATAGACTCTACGTCCCTACAGGTACTGAACTTGCCCCACGATTCCCCCGATAAAATCAAAGTGACGGTCCTTATCGAGGGGAACCCCTGCCAAATGGAGGTGGACTCAGGGTCCTCCATTTCCCTCATAGCGGAGGAAACCCTAAGAGAACTGTGTCCCCGCCAGCGGCTGCAACTTCGGCCGGCAGACTTCATACTCCGGGACTTCCAGAAGAACCCGGTGCAAATTGCAGGGTGGGCGCGGGTACAAGTCGAGCGGGGGTCCTTCCATGGCCCGCTGGACATCCTGGTGGTAAAGCGCCAGCTGGCTACCCTGCTAGGTCTGGCCTGGTTCAAACCCATGGGAATCCGCGTGGAGGGGGTGGGGCAGACCTTAACGCCCCGTGGGTTCGGGGAGATTTGCAAGGAATTCCCCGAGGTATTCGATGGGTCCCTAGGAAGCTACCGGGGGCCGGCCATCTCCCTGCCCCTAGACCCCACAGTCAGGCCGATTCGGCTCAAGGCCAGGAGGGTCCCGTTCGCCTTGAAACCTAAGATTGAGGCAGAGCTAGACCGCCTCACGGCACAAGGCGTCCTTGAGCCGGTGGACTACGCCACGTGGGAAACCCCCATCGTTACCCCCATCAAACCAACCGGGGAGGTGCGGATATGTGCCGATTATAAATGCACCATAAATAAGGCTCTACAGGACAACCCCTATCCGGTGCCGGTAGTGAGCCACGTCCTAGCCGCCCTAGCGGGGGCTAGGATATTCGGGAAGCTAGACCTAGCCCAAGCCTACCAGCAGCTCCCAGTAGACAGCAAGACGGCAGAGGCCCAAACGATCGTGACACACAGAGGGGCCTTCCGCGTAAAGAGGCTGCAGTTTGGGGTGAGCGTCGCTCCGGGGATTTTCCAGAGCATAATGGACTCTCTCCTTAAAGGAATTCCCGGAGTCCAGCCGTTCTTCGATGACGTTTTAGTCGCCGCCCCGGACCCCGAAGAATTTGGCAACTGCCTCCGAGAGGTGCTCCGCCGGTTCCAGACCGCGGGGCTCAAGGTCAAGAGGGAGAAATGTTTGCTGGGGGTTCCACGGGTGGAGTTCCTAGGGTTCGCCGTAGACGCAACTGGAATCCACCCCACGGAATAAAAGACCCGAGCCATCGTACAAGCCCCGGCCCCCACGAGCAAAGCGGAGCTACAAAGCTTCTTGGGGGTGCTCAACTTTTACCATTCCTTCCTCCCCCACAAGGCTGCCCTCGCGGAGCCCCTTCACCGGCTGCTGGACAAGAAAGCCCCTTGGGTTTGGGGCAAACGACAGGCCGCCGCGTTTCAGGCGGTCAAGGACGTCCTGGTGTCCAATGCGGTGCTCCACCATTTTGACGAGGCCCTCCCCGTCATCCTGGCATGCGATGCGTCGCCGTATGGGGTGGGGGCAGTCCTGGGGCATCAGCTGCCAGATGGGAGGGAGGTACCGGTCGCATACTACTCCCGCACGCTCACCCCAGCCGAGCGCAACTACGCGCAGATCGACAAAGAGGCCTTGGCAATCGTGGCGGGGGTCCGCAAGTTCCATGAGTACCTATATGGGAGACGGTTCACAATTGCCACGGACCACAAGCCCCTTTTAGGTCTACTAGCCCCAGACAGACAGACCCCCCAAATACTCTCACAGCGCGTGTTGAGGTGGAACCAATTCCTCAACTCATACACGTACACACTGGTTCATAGGGCCGGCAAGGCTATGGGTCACGCGGATGCGCTCAGCCGCTTGCCGCTCCCGGAGACGGGTCCGGACCCCGCACCCGCACACCAGGTCATGATGATAGAGAGCCTCCCGGAGCCGCCACTCCACGCCGCGGAGGTGGCCAAGGCCACTCAGAAACACAAGACACTGGCACGGGTGCTCGACTGGGTGGTGAGGGGGTGGCCAGAGGGAAACATGGGTGAGGAATTCAGGCCTTACAAGGCGAGGAGGGAGGAATTAGCCGCACACAAGGGCTGCATACTATGGGGCAGTAGGGTAGTGATTCCGCCCCCGCTCCAAAGGCGTGTTTTAGAATCCCTACACGAGACTCACCCCGGCATAGTGCGAATGAAGGCTCTGGCCAGGAGCTACGTCTGGTGGCCGGGAATGGACGGGGAGATCGAGGGCTGGGTCCGCAGATGCCAGACCTGCCAGGAATCGCGGCCCGAGCCGCCCAGCGCCCCCGTCACTAGGTGGGAGTCCACCCGGAAACCATGGTCGAGACTCCACATCGACTTTGCGGGCCCTTTCCAGGGGCAAACCTTCATCATAATAGTGGACTCCTACACCAAATGGCTGGAGGTCATCCCCGTAGGGTCCCCCTCGTCCACAGCCGCGGTCAGAGCTCTGCGCAGGGTCCTATGCACACACGGCATCCCGGACACCATAGTCTCTGATAACGGGGCCGCCTTCACCTCAGCCGACTTCCAGGCGTTCCTGCAAAGATATCTGATCAGGCACATAAGGTCGGCTCCCTTCCACCCGGCCACCAACGGCCAGGCAGAGCGGATGGTCCGCACAACAAAGGAGGCCCTCGGCCGAATTGTACAGGGGGACTGGGACCACAGGCTGGCCGCGTTCCTCTTCGATAATCGGATCACACCCAACCCGGTCACAGGAGTCAGCCCAGCTGAGCTCCTCATGGGACGCAAACTCATAACCAGGCTGGACCGGCTGCATCCCGACCGAGCTTCAGACACCCGCGGGAGTCCCGAAGTCCGAGACACCGTCCGGGGCTTCTTCGCGGGCGACCCAGTCTACGCCCGAAACTATGCAAGGGGCCCCGATTGGGTGGCGGGGCGGGTACTGAGGGTAACCGGGTCCCGCCACTACGACATATCGACTGAGGGGGGCCAGGTGCTACGGCGGCACATTGACCAGTTGAGGCGCCGCACTCTCCCGGAGGCACCCGCAGACACAGACGAGGCTATATCCCGCGAGGAGCCAAACGGAGACCGCCTAGAAGATGCGATCCCAACATCCGGGATGCGGGCGCCAGAGGTACCGGGGCCGACCGAGCCCGAGGGATCCGCAGAACCGAACGGGCCGCCCCCGTCCACTCCAGGACCCCCCGAAGCACCATCCCCGGCGGCCGCGCCGCCTCCACCCGAAACCCCCAGACGGTCCACCCGGGAGCGCCGGCCCCCCGCATATTTACAGGACTTTGTACATTAACCAGGGGGGGAGGGGTGTAGTGTATCAAGAAATGTCATGCGACCAGACGGGGGGGCAACTGGGCAGTCCCAGGAGCCCCAGCGCCGGGAGCCAGTTCCCCGCCTATCTCCAGCTGTGGCGGGAAGTTCAACGGGGCAGGATTGGCCCGACCAACCCAGTAGGCTGTACCCGGGATTGTATATAAGCGGGACCCGGCCCGCGTGTTCGCCCTCTAGCTACGTGCTCCCAATAAACCATGTTGCCCTACTCTCGTCTCCGTTTCGAGTACGTTACAACTCGGTTGGGGCATCCGCTTGCAAAAGCAATATAAAGGGAACATTCTCTTTAAACGGCTTTTGCAAGCTGTCATGGTTCAGCCGGAGCCAGCCAATCCTGATGAGACACATCGTGCTGACAATGACCCAGGAACAGAGGAAGCAGGCCCTCGCGCACATTCAGAGGTGGATAGCACACCATTAGACCTCATGAGCATCAGTTCTGCCAAAGAGTCACCCCAGAAGGCAGCACCTTGACGATCTGGATCTAGATGAGACATCATGGGTGGTATTGCTGCCCTGATCCCCAGAGCCACTTGAGCGCTAGCATTGGAGGACACAGTTGGAACCCCTTGAAAGGAGGTGGATGGCACCTGGGTCTGATAACTTTAGAGGGTCACCCGAAACTAATGAGCCAGCAGGAAGGAGCCTCATAAACTGAACCAAGTTTATGAGCCAAGCCTCATCAACAGAACTGGTTCAGTAAATTGGGAGGTTTGTGAAGGTTCGTGTGATCTCATGAACCACAAACCAGGACAAACCTCCATTTTGGTGCCAGTTTGGTGTAGTGGTTAAGTGCACGGACTTATCTGGAAGAACCAGGTTTGATTCCCCGCTCCTCCACATGCACCTGCTAATGTGAGCTTGAGTTAGTCACAAGTTCTCGCAGAGCTGTTCCTCTCAAGAGCAGTTCCTGTCAGAGCTCTGTCAGCTCCACTTACCTCATAGGGTGTCTGTTGTGGGAAGGGGAAGGGAAAGGAGGTTGTAAGTGAGACTCCTTCGGGTAGTAAAGAGTGGGGTATAAATCCAATCTCCTCCTCCTCTTCTTTTTCCTTGTTCATGCCCATCGCAAGTTACCATTCCAAAAGTGAGGAGAGAGACATTCCAGTCCTTTCCATTGCAACCAGTTGCTGCTGGGCTCCCTCCTCTCAGTCTGTCAATGGCCATTTCACCTGATCACCATCACTAACCCCTCAATCTACACATTTTCTATTGCCTTCCCTTGCTGCTGATTCCTTCTGCGCCTTGTCAATCAAAGTGTAAGGCATTCTGAATTCTTCATTCAGCCGGTTTCAAGCACTTCATTATGCATATTGTGAAAGGAAACTGGAGAAAACTTAAGTGGTTAGATACTGTCTTCCAATATACAATATACACGATCTCTTGCTCTGCTGCCATCTTTGGAGCTGCCCACTCCTTCCTTTACAAAGGCAGCCAGGAAGAAATTGGAGAGCTGTGTCAGATCAGCCCTGAAGAGCTAATGAGTGCTTGCATGTTTGCCGGTGCCTGGGGCAAGTGTCACTGTGATGCTCACGGGACACTGTATATCGGCAGGCAACTCGCAGTGTGTAACACATCTGGTACTCGCATATGGTACGGTCTCCACCTTCCAGCATCTGGCTGGCTTTTTAATTAATGCTACTTTACGTGTCATAGAAATGTGCCCAGCAGCAGCTGCAATGGTTCAAAGTTGCCTCTCCAGTGTCCAAGGCAGCAAAAGTCACTCCCAATTAGCAGATGCCATCTACAGGGATCAGGAACTGCTTTTTCAGCTGGCCAGGTTGGCTCTTGGTTGCATTTTATTTCTGCCTTTCCCTGAAACATGTGGTATGCCTTAGTACTGGAGATTTCTGAAGAACTTATTTACACACCATAAATAAGGCTTGGTAGGGATTGGGTATAGAATAATAGAATCATAGAGTTGGAAGGGACCTCCAGGGTAATCTAGTCCAACCCCCTGCACAATGCAGGAAACTCACAAACACCTCCCCCTAAATTCACAGGATCTTCATTGCTGTCAGATGGCCATCTAGCCTCTGTTTAAAAACCTCCAAGGAAGGAGAGCCCACCACCTCCCGAGGAAGCCTGTTCCACTGAGGAACCGCTCTAATGGACAGGAAGTTCTTCCTAATGTTGAGCCGTAAACTCTTTCGATTCAATTTCAATCCATTGGTTCTGGTCCTACCTTCTGGGGCCACAGAAAACAATTCCGCACCATTCTATATATGACAGCCCTTCAAGTACTTGAAGATGGTGATCATATCACCTCTCAGCCGCTTCCTCTCCAGGCTAAACAAGCCCAACTCCTTCAACCTTTCTTCATAGGACTTGGTCCCCAGACCCCTCACCATCTTCATCGCCCTCCTCTGGACCTGTTCCAGCTTGTCTATATCCTTTTTAAAATGTGGTGCCTAAAACTGAACACAATACTCCAGGTGAGGTCTTACCAGAGCAGAGTAAAGTGATATCATCACTTCACATGATCTGGACACTATACTTCTGTTGATACAGACCAAAATTGCATTTGCCTTTTTAGCCACCGCATCACACTGTTGACTCATGTTCAGCATATGGTCCACTAAGACCCCTAGATCCTTTTCGCACATACTACTGCTAAGATAAGTCTCCCCCACCATATAACCATGCATTGGATTTTTCCTACCTAAATGCAGAACTTTACATTTATCCCTGTTAAAATCCATTTTATTGGTTTTAGCCCAGTTTTCCAGCCTGTCAAGGTCATCCTGTATCCTGTTTCTTTTTTCTTGAAACCCCTCCCAATTTAGTATCATCTGCAAATTTAATAAGCATTCCCTCTATTCCTTCATCCAAATCATTTATAAAGATGTTGAACAAAACAGGTCCCAGGACAGATCCTTGAGGCACTCCACTTGTCACTCTTCTCCAAGAGGATGAGGAACCATTCACAAGCACTCTTTGGGTGCAATCTATCAACCAGTTACAGATCCACCTAATGGTAACAGGATCCAAACCACATTTTGCCAACTTGTCAACAAGGATAGTATGTGGAACCTTATCAAAAGCCTTAGTGAAATCAAGATAAACAATGTCTACAGCATTCCCCTGATCCAGCAAGGTAGTCAAAAAAGGAAATCAGGTTAGTCAAAAAAAAGGAAATCAGGTTAGTCTCAAAAAAGGAAATCAGGTTAGTCTGACATGACTTGTTCTTGAGAAACCCATGCTGGCTCTTAGTAATCACAACCATCCTTTCTAAATGTTCCAGGATCGACTGTTTGATGATTTGTTCTAAAACTTTTCCAGGTATAGACGTCAGGCTGACGGGTTGGTAGTTACCCGGATCCTCCATTTTCCCCTTCTTGAAGATGGGGACAACATTTGACTACCTCCAATCTTCCGGTACCTCTCCTGTTCTCCAAGAATTCTCAAAAATAATAGCCAGAGGTTCAGAAATTACATCCGCAAGTTCTTTTAGAACCCTTAGATGCAGTTCATCTTGCCCTGAGGACTTAGTTTCATTTAAAGAAACTAGGTGGCTACATACAGAGGTGGCTACAAGTAGAGTGCAAATTTGGGCAAGACCAGGGCTTATTTTGATCAGGGATGGACAGGAATGCAGTTCTGGCTGGCTTGGTGTCAGGGTGTGTGGCCTAATATGCAAATGAGTTCATGCTGGGCTTTTTCTACAAAAAAGCCCTGTGCAAAACAATGGTGCCATCAGGGGGTGTGGCCTAATATGCAAAACAGGCCCTAGGCAAGACCCACCCTGTGGTTGAAAAAGACATGGTCAGATGCAGTGTGGGGCAAAGAACTGAATGTTGACTGGAAAGATCAGGAATCTGATTCCTGACTTTGGGCAACTCATGATCTCAGCCTGATCTGCAGAGCTGTGTTCTGAGAAGATAAATTGAACAACCAAAGTCTAGGGTTGCCTGGGCCTACCTGGCAGCTGGTGAGGGGAACCCTTGGTCCTGTCTTGTGTGCAGCACGATGACGTCACCTAGAAGTGACATCACCATGTTGCCAGCGTTAGGGGTGGCGACACTCTAGTTTTTGGGAACACTCTGGGTTGTAGCCAATTTTATCATAGAGTTTTGTCCAAGCATTAGAGTGCTGCCGCATTATGTTGGCAACATGATGATGTCACTTCATGGTGACATCATCACATCACCTTCCAGACCAGTTGGGGTGGGATTTCCCATTACTGACCACCTGGCAGTTTGTGGGAAAGCACCCTGGAAAAGCAGGCATTCCTCTGACTCTGGCAGGGGTCTGGGAACCCTACCAAACCCCTACACTTTCACAGAGTCTGATATGACATTTCTCTGAGGCTGTGCAGAATATTATGTAAATAGAGAATCCCGGCTGACAAAGAGTTGAAATCATGTTCAGAAGAGCAGTCCCATTCCATGTATCTCTCTTTTGTGGCGAACTTACCATGGATTTCCCAGTGCATCTTCTCTCATGTTATCTTCTAGATTTTTAATAATTTTGCTGGGGTGATTTGTAAGGAAGAGCAAGCTATGTGAATCCAACTGAAGAGACAGTCACAGAAGTCTAGGGAGGTGGTCATTATATTGTTGCTGCCGGCGTCCCGCACTTACTGGGCCATGGCAGATGACCCCCAGGTGAAAGGGTGGAGCCAGTACCGCGCACACTGGGCTTCACCTAAAAAATTCCTCTGCGCAGGCCTGAAGGGCATATCCACATACACAACCCACAACGCATCAAGTCCTGCAGCGATGGGCAAGGGGCGAAACGGCAGGTGGAAGGTGCCACTGGAAGCCGCAGTCCCGATCCTGCATGTAGGCGGTTCAGGGTATTGGTCGCCTGATGCTAACCCGGAGACGAAAGCATTTTTCGGCAGCACCCTGAATGACCAAGCAGCCTTATCTAGGGACAGCACTGCTTGCTCCACACGGAGAGGGGCCTAGAAAAGGTGGCCTAAACAAAGCTCGTCTCCTCCACCCCAGTTGGCTAGCCGCGGTCAACGGGCATCCTTACTTGCGGTCAAAAAATAACAACAAAGAAAAGGCATGCACCTGCCTCACAAAGTGTGCAAAGACTAAAGCTTGCGTGTTGGAACATCAGAACCATGCTTGACAAAGTAGACAGTGGTCGCCCTGAACGACGCTCTGCTCTAGTTGCCCACGAACTTCTCAGTTTGAATATCGACATAGCAGCTCTCAGTGAGGTCCGTTTCCCTGAGGAAGGTAGTCTTCAAGAACACGGTGCTGGCTATACCCTCTACTGGTCAGGTAAGTCAAAGGCTGAGAGCCGCCTTTCTGGCGTTGGCTTCATGGTCAGGAACTCCATTGTCTCCAAACTCGAAAACCTGCCAACAGGTCACTCAGATCGCATCATGTCCATGCGCCTCCCACTTCAAAACAAGCAGCATGCAACACTCTTCAGTGTGTATGCCCCAACACTTCAAGCAGATCCTGCAGAAAAGAACAAGTTCTATGCTGATCTACACAACCTTGTACGGAAGACCCCTACAGAGGACAAGGTGATCATCCTTGGCGACTTCAATGCCAGAGTAGGTAAAGACTCGGAAGCCTGGAAAGGAGTACTTGGCAAACACGGCATTGGCAACTGCAATGACAACGGGCGCCTCCTGCTAGAATTCTGCATGGAGCACCAGCTCACCATCACCAACACTATCTTCCAGCAGAAGAACAGTCTGAAGACAACCTGGATGCACCCACGGTCCAAGCACTGGCACCTTATCGGCTACATTCTGGTGCGCCAGAGAGACCTTCGAGATGTCTTACACACCCGAGTAATGCCCAGTGCAGAATGTCATACGGATCATCGTCTTGTACGCTGCAATCTCCGTCTTCACTTTAAACCCACACCCAGGAGAGGAGGTATCCCTCGGAGGAAGTTTCAAGTTGGCAGTCTCCAGTCAGCCGAAGTTAAAGCTGCCTTCCAGGCAAAACTCCAGTCAAGAATTGAGGACCCCAGTTGCCCCACAGACCCTTCTCCAGAAGCACTCTGGGAACACCTAAAAACTACCGTCCTGCAGATCTCTGAAGAAGTCCTCGGGTTCTCCACAAGGAAGAACAAGGACTGGTTTGATGAGAACAATCAAGAGATCCAAGATTTACTGGCGAAAAAGAGATCTGCCTACCAAGCACATCTTGCTCAGCCCTCCTGTCCTGGGAAAAAAGCAACCTTTCGCGCTGTATGTAGCAACCTCCAGCGCAAGCTTCGAGACATTCAGAACGAGTGGTGGACCAAGCTTGCTGAGAGAACCCAGCTGTGTGCAGACACTGGTGATTTAAGAGGGTTCTACGAAGCCCTGAAGGCAGTATATGGTCCATCATATCAGGCTCAGAGTCCCTTGCATAGTGCAGACGGCCAAGTGCTCCTCACAGACAAGGCATCCATACTGAACCGGTGGTCAGAGTATTTTCAGGTTCTCTTCAGTGCCAACCGCGTAGTTCAAGATTCAGCAATCCACCTCACCCCACTTCAACCAGTGAAAACAGAGTTGGATGAGATCCCCACTCTAGAAGAGACTGTTAAAGCCATCAAGCAACTGAAAAGTGGCAAGGCAGCAGGAGTTGATGGAATTCCACCAGAGATCTGAAAGCATGGGGGCACAGTACTACATAGCTCACTTCACAAAGTACTTGTCACCTGCTGGGAACAAGGCAAATTACCACAGGACTTTCGCGATGCAATCATCATCACCCTATACAAGAACAAAGGGGAAAAGTCAGACTGCTCCAACTACCGGGGGATAACCCTACTCTCCATCGCAGGCAAAATCCTTGCCAGAATACTCCTGAACAGAAGAACTCCTCCCAGAGAGCCAGTGCGGCTTCAGAGCTAACAGGAGCACCACCGACATGGTATTTGTTCTCAGGCAGCTCCAAAAGAAATGCAGAGAACAAAACAAGGCTCTGTATGTGACTTTTATCGACCTTACCAAAGCTTTCGATACCATTAGCAGGAAAGGCCTGTGGCAAATCTTGGAATGTTTAGGATGTCCCCCAAGGTTCCTCAGCATGATCATCCAGCTACACGAAGACCAATGAGGCCAAGTCAGACACTGCAACGACCTCTCAGAGACCTTCCCAATAGGCACAGGTGTAAAGCAAGGCTGCGTTCTCGCGCCAACTCTCTTTACGATCTTCTTTAGCATGATGCTTCAAAGAGCCGCAGTAGATCTAGATGATGACGATGGTGTCTACATCCGCTATCGCACCGATGGCAGCCTGTTCAACCTAAAGGCCAACTCCAAGACAATGGAAAAACTCATCCGAGAGCTACTGTTTGCTGATGATGCTGCACTCGTCTCCCACTCGGTATCGGCTCTGCAGCATATGACGTCCTGCTTTGCAGAGGCTGCCAAGCTATTCGGCCTAGAAGTTAGTCTGAAGAAGACAGAAGTTCTCCACCAGCCTGCACCCCAGGAAGATTATCACCCTCCCTGCATCACTGTGGGTGAATCAGTTCTGAAGACAGTCCAGCAGTTCGGCTACCTGGGGTGCATCATCTCCTCAGATGCTAAGATCGACAAGGAGATCGACAACAGGCTGGCAAAGGCAAACCGTGCCTTTGGCCGACTGCACAAAAGAGTGTGGAGCAACAAGCATCTGAAAAAAGGCACAAAGATCAATGTTTACAAAGCGGTTGTGATGACAACCCTCATCTACGGCTCCGAATCGTGGGTTTTATACCGTCATCACCTGCGACTCCTTGAGCGCTTTCATCAGCGCTGCCTTCGCACCATCCTCAACATCCACTGGAGTGACTTTGTGACCAACACTGAAGTTCTCAAGTGGGCGGAGGTTACCAGCATCGAGGCACTGCTGTTGAGGATGCAGCTGCGCTGGGCAGGGCATATTTCTAGGATGGAAAACCACCGCCTTCCCAAGATTGCCCTGTATGGCGAACTCTCCACCGGCCATCGAAATAGAGGGGCACCAAAGAAGAGGTACAAGGACTCCTTGAAGAAATCCCTTGGCACCTGTCGCATCAACCATCACCAGTGGTCTGACCTAGCCTCAGATCGCAAAGCATGGAGGCACACCATCCACCAGGCTGTCTCTTCTTTTGAGAACGCATGCATAGCTGGTCTTGAGGACAAAAGGAGATTGAGGAAGAATCGCACTGCTACAGCACCAACCCTAAATCAGACTTTTCCCTGCAGCCACTGTGGCCGGACCTGCCTGTCCCGCATTGGTCTTGTCAGCCACCAGCGAGCCTGCAGCAGACGTGGACTATTGCACCCTTCTTAAATCTTCGTTCGCGAAGCCAAGCCGAGAGAGAGAGAGAGTGTACACACACTGTGTAGTTGATATTATATGTTATATGCTAGGGGTCCTCAACCCCCGGGGCCATGGACCCGTACTGGACACGGCCTGTTAGTAACTGGGCTTCCAAGCCTCGCTGCTCCTGCAGTGCCACGCAGCTTCGCCCCCCCGCCCATGGCATCTCCTCCTCCTCCCTCCATTTTCACAATGTTAAGACTGGGGAAGGGGCCATTAAGCGCCTTCTGGGCTCTGTAAAGGCCGACCCCCCAGTCACCTGATTGGTGGGGAAACAAGGTGAAACCACGGCGGTGGCAGCCAGAGGTCCACTGAAAAAACCATTCTGCCCTTGCCCCCTTCCCACTTCCTTCCCCTGCCCAGGAAGGAAGTGGGAAGGAGGCAAGGGAAATGCGGCTTTTTCAGCAGGCCGCTGGCTGCTACTGCCGCGGTTTTGTCGTGGTTTCCCTGTCGATCAGCTGATTGGTGGGAGTGGGGTCAGCCTTTACATGGTCCCTTCCCCAGCCTTAACATTGTGAAAATGGAGGGAGGAGGAGGAGGTGCCACGGGAGGGGCGGGGTTGAGGCTGCACAGTGCCATGGGAGGGGGAGGAGGGCAAGGCTGAATTTAGTGCTCCCACCCTGCCACACTGGGGCTGCAATGGGCCGGCCGGCCCTGGGGCCAATCCCTGGTGCCAAAAAGGTTGGGGACCACTGTTGTATGCAATGTTCTCTCTAAGCTGCAGAGTCTTGTGAGCAAAAACTTTGTGAGCCACTGGTATTAAAGCTGTGAGCTACTGGCATTAAAGTTGTGAGCTACTGCATAAATTATTGTGTTCTGGGGTCATTCTTCCTGAGCTAAGACAAAAATGTGTGAGCTGGAGACTAAAAATCTGTGAGCTAGCTCACGCTAACTCAGCTTAGAGGGAACACTGGTTGTATGTATACTGTATCCATATATTAATATATTTATTTTTCAGTGCAAGTTTTTTTTTGACATTTTCCAGTTATACACTGGAGCCTGTTTCATTTGTATCTCACCTGGAGATGGCTGGTTTGGCGGGTGGAGTCTATGGCATTGTATCTGCCTGAGGTCTCATCCCTCCTTAAACCCAACTGTCTCCAGGCTCCACCCCTCAAATCTCAAGGAATTTTCCAATCTGGAGTTGGCAACCCTATCTCCTTCCCAGCAGCAGTAGCAGGCAGCCAGACCTATGGTAGCCAGCCTCCAGGTGGAGCCTGAAGATTTCCTGGTATCACAACAGAACTCCAGACAACAGACCTCTCTCCCCTTGGAGAAAATAACTGCTTTGGAGGGTGGACTCTATAGCATTATATTCAACTGAGGCTCTCTGTCTGCAAACCCTTCCCACCAACCTGGAACTGGCAACCCTAGTCAGGATAGGGCCCAATGAGTTCTCCCTCAAAGGCAAAAAAAAAAGTAGTCCCCTGTGCAAGTACCAGTCGTTTCCGACTCTGGGGTGACATCACATCACGGCATTTTCACAGCAGGCTTTTTACGGGGTGGTTTGCCATTGCCTTCCCCAGTCATCTACACTTTCTCCCAGCAAGCTGGGTACTCATTTTACCAACTTCGGAAGAATAGAAGGCTGAGTCAACATTGAGCTTACAACCTGAACCCAACTTCCACCAGGGATCGAACTCAGTTCATGAGCAGAGAGCTCAGACTGCAGTACTGCAGCTTTATCACTCTGTGCCACTGGGCTCCTTCAAAGGCCAAAAGAGGCCTAGAAAGGGCCTCCCCTCTGCCTTTTAGTGAGAGAACCAAGATTGGTTGCCTTTTACTGACAGAAGTAAACTTGGTTGCCTAGCAACAGCTACTGCCTAGCAGTTTTCCCAGTGGCCAAATCCCCATCTGTTCTGGGGCCGACAGTGGGTGGGGGAGAGGAGCAGACCCAGCCAATGGCACACAAGTTGTCTTGACTGGCAGTTCATGGGCTAATGGCTGATGTTTGCCATTGTATGCACCACAGCCAATGAGTGAGCTGGATAATGCCAGGGCATTAGGCTTTTATACACACACACACATATGATATCATACTACCCACATACCCACATTATATCATACTACCCAGTTGGAAAATCCCATCAAATATTGATGATTCATATGTTACTGTAGCATAATTTAATGCACTTACTTCCAATCTGGAAATGAATGGCACAATTTTTTTGGAAGTTCACAAATGTATCTGGCCTTATGTCAGCAGCATTTACATATACAGCAAACAGTAACATAGCAAATACATAACTGGAAATACATAAAACAAACATAAAAATAAATATCACACTGCAACAGTTAATGAAATGTAATAAATTTAAAAACACATGAAAAATTAAGTATAATAAATAAATACCTTCCTGTTTAGGTCCTAGGAGTAAAATCCCCTTATCAGGGCCAGTGTAACATCAGTGTGTATCAGTACAGATGGATAGATATCATGAGCTTCTATAATGTGCTAGGGAATGATACTATACTGGTGCAATGTCAGAGGTCAAGGAGGAAAAAAAGTTTAGGGCATGACAATGCAAAAAGAACTTAAAAATATAGTACCCATATAATGCAATGCAATGCTGGTGTAACAAAGAACTCAAAGATAATACTTATATGATGTAATAGTGGTGCAGTGTAATGCAAATAAGACTTTAAAAACATAGTACCCATATACTGCAATGCCCATATAACAACGGCAATGCAAAATAACTGCAAGTAGTAATGACCATATGATGAAATACTGGTGTTGTTAAAGGTTACAAAAAGGGTGGGGGATGACAACGCAAAATAAATTAAAAGGAGAGTAAAAAGTAAAGGTAGTCCCCTGTGCAAACACCGAATTGGATGGAAAGCTGAGTCAACCTTGAGCAGGCTACCTGACTCCAGTTTCCACCAGGATCAAACTCAGGTCATGAGCAGAGGTAAAGAAATAACCCCAACAAATATCTCACAATGCCATAAAAACAGATGATTAGACAAAGTGATAGAATCATAGAGTTGGAAGGGATCTCCAGGGTCATCTAGTTCAACCCCCTGATCTCTCTCTCTCTTGGCTTGGCTTTGCGAACGAAGATTTAAGAAGGGTGCAATAGTCCACGTTTGCTGCAGGCTCGCTGGTGGCTGACAAGACCAATGCGGGACAGGCAGGTCCAGCCACAGTGGCTGCAGGGAAAAGTCTGATTTAGGATTGGTGCTGTAGCAGTGCGATTCTTCCTCAATCTCCTTTTGTCCTCAAGACCAGCTATGCATGCGTTCTCAAAGGAAGAGACAGCCTGGTGGATGGTGTGTCTCCATGCTTTGCGATCTGAGGCTAGGTCAGACCACTGGTGATGGTTGATGCGACAGGTGCCAAGGGATTTCTTCAAGGAGTCCTTGTACCTCTTCTTTGGTGCCCCTCTATTTCGATGGCCGGTGGCGAGTTCGCCATACAGGGCAATCTTAGGAAGGCGGTGGTTTTCCATCCTAGAAATATGCCCTGCCCAGCGCAGCTGCGTCTTCAGCAGCAGTGCCTCGATACTGGTAACCTCCGCCTGCTTGAGGACTTCAGTGTTGGTCACAAAGTCACTCCAGTGGATGTTGAGGATGGTGCGAAGGCAGCGCTGATGAAAGCGCTCGAGGAGTCGCAGGTGATGACGATATAAAACCCACGATTCGGAGCCATAGATGAGGGTTGTTATCACAACCGCTTTGTAAACATTGATCTTTGTGCCTTTTTTCAGATGCTTGTTGCTCCACACTCTTTTGTGCAGTCGGCCAAATGCACGGTTTGCCTTTGCCAGCCTGTTGTCAATCTCCTTATCGATCTTGGCATCTGAGGAGATGATGCACCCCAGGTAGCTGAACTGCTGGACTGTTTTCAGAACTGATTCACCCACAGTGATGCAGGGAGGGTGATAATCTTCCTGGGGTGCAGGCTGGTGGAGAACTTCTGTCTTCTTCAGACTAACTTCTAGGCCGAATAGCTTGGCAGCCTCTGCAAAGCAGGACGTCATATGCTGCAGAGCTGATACCGAGTGGGAGACGAGTGCAGCATCATCAGCAAACAGTAGCTCTCGGATGAGTTTTTCCATCGTTTTGGAGTGGGCCTTTAGTCGCCTCAGGTTGAACAGGCTGCCATCAGTGCGATAGCGGATGTAGACACCATCGTCATCATCTAGATCTACTGCGGCTCTTTGAAGCATCATGCTAAAGAAGATCATAAGGAGAGTTGGCGCGAGAACGCAGCCTTGCTTTACACCAGTGCCTATTGGGAAGGGCTCCGAGAGGTCGTTGCAGTGTCTGACTTGGCCTCGCTTGTCTTCGTGTAGCTGGATGATCATGCTGAGGAACCTTGGGGGACATCCTAAACGTTCCAAGATTTGCCACAGGCCTTTCCTGCTAACGGTATCGAAGGCTTTGGTAAGGTCGACAAAAGTCACATACAGAGCCTTGTTCTGTTCCCTGCATTTCTCTTGGAGCTGCCTGAGAACAAATACCATGTCGGTGGTGCTCCTGTTAGCTCTGAAGCCGCACTGGCTCTCTGGGAGGAGTTCTTCTGCAATGGTGGGCACCAGTCTGTTCAGGAGTATTCTGGCAAGGATTTTGCCTGCGATGGAGAGCAGGGTTATCCCCCGGTAGTTGGAGCAGTCTGACTTTTCCCCTTTGTTCTTGTATAGGGTGATGATGATTGCATCGCGAAAGTCCTGTGGTAATTTGCCTTGTTCCCAGCAGGTGACAAGTACTTTGTGAAGTGAGCTATGTAGTACTGTGCCCCCATGCTTCCAGATCTCTGGTGGAATTCCATCAACTCCTGCTGCCTTGCCACTTTTCAGTTGCTTGATGGCTTTAACAGTCTCTTTTAGGGTGGGGATCTAATCCAACTCTGTTTTCACTGGTTGAAGTGGGGTGAGGTGGATTGCTGAATCTTGAACTACGCGGTTGGCACTGAAGAGAACCTGAAAATACTCTGACCACCGGTTCAGTATGGATGCCTTGTTTGTGAGGAGCACTTGGCCGTCTGCACTATGCAAGGGACTCTGAGCCTGATATGATGGACCATATACTGCCTTCAGGGCTTCGTAGAACCCTCTTAAATCACCAGTGTCTGCACACAGCTGGGTTCTCTCTGCAAGCTTGGTCCACCAATCGTTCTGAATGTCTCGAAGCTTGCGCTGGAGGTTGCTACATACAGCGCGAAAGGTTGCTTTTTTCCCAGGACAGGAGGGCTGAGCAAGATGTGCTTGGTAGGCAGATCTCTTTTTCGCCAGTAAATCTTGGATCTCTTGATTGTTCTCATCAAACCAGTCCTTGTTCTTCCTTGTGGAGAACCCGAGGACTTCTTCAGAGATCTGCAGGACGGTAGTTTTTAGGTGTCCCCAGAGTGCTTCTGGAGAAGGGTCTGTGGGGCAACTTCTGGAGTTTTGCCTGGAAGGCAGCTTTAACTTCGGCTGACTGGAGACTGCCAACCTGAAACTTCCTCTGAGGGATACCTCCTCTCCTGGGTGTGGGTTTAAAGTGAAGACGGAGATTGCAGCGTACAAGACGATGATCCGTATGACATTCCGCACTGGGCATTACTCGGGTGTGTAAGACATCTCGAAGGTCTCTCTGGCGCACCAGAATGTAGTCGATAAGGTGCCAGTGCTTGGACTGTGGGTGCATCCAGGTTGTCTTCAGACTGTTCTTCTGCTGGAAGATAGTGTTGGTGATGGTGAGCTGGTGCTCCATGCAGAATTCTAGCAGGAGGCGCCCGTTGTCATTGCAGTTGCCAATGCCGTGTTTGCCAAGTACTCCTTTCCAGGCTTCCAAGTCTTTACCTACTCTGGCATTGAAGTCGCCAAGGATGATCACCTTGTCCTCTGTAGGGGTCTTCCGTACGAGGTTGTGTAGATCAGCATAGAACTTGTTCTTTTCTGCAGGATCTGCTTGAAGTGTTGGGGCATACACACTGAAGAGTGTTGTATGCTGCTTGTTTTGAAGTGGGAGGCGCATGGACATGATGCGATCTGAGTGACCTGTTGGCAGGTTTTCGAGTTTGGAGGCAATGGAGTTCCTGACCATGAAGCCAACGCCAGAAAGGCGGCTCTCAGCCTTTGACTTACCCGACCAGTAGAGGGTATAGCCAGCACCGTGTTCTTAAAGACTACCTTCCTCAGGGAAACGGACCTCACTGAGAGCTGCTATGTCGATATTCAACCTGAGAAGTTCGTGGGCAACTAGAGCAGAGCGTCGTTCAGGGCGACCACTGTCTACTGTGTCAAGCATGGTTCTGATGTTCCAACACGCAAGCTTTAGTCTTTGCACACTTTGTGAGGCAGGTGCATGCCTTTTCTTTGTTGTTATTTTTTGACCGCAAGTAAGGATGCCCGTTGACCGCGGCTAGCCAACTGGGGTGGAGGAGACGAGCTTTGTTTAGGCCACCTTTTCTAGGCCCCTCTCCGTGTGGAGCAAGCAGTGCTGTCCCTAGATAAGGCTGCTTGGTCGTTCAGGGTGCTGCCGAAAAATGCTTTCGTCTCCGGGTTAGCATCAGGCGACCAATACCCTGAACCGCCTACATGCAGGATTGGGACTGCGTCTTCCAGTGGCACCTTCCACCTGCCGTTTCGCCCCTTGCCCATCGCTGCAGGACTTGATGCGTTGTGGGTTGTGTATGTGGATATGCCCTTCAGGCCTGCGCAGAGGAATTTTTTAGGTGAAGCGCAGTGTGCGCGGTACTGGCTCCACCCTTTCACCTGGGGGTCATCTGCCATGGCCCAGTAAGCCGGGACGCCGGCAGCGAGTCCTCCAGGTGGTAGGTGTTACATTAACGAGCTCTATCTGCCCGGGTTTGATGTTAGAGTTTTCCTTCTCTTAGGCTGGCGAGGTTGGTGGGCCCAGCCTGCCCATCCGGTTATACCGCCGGACAATTCGGTCGCACCATGACGTAGCAAACTCTGTGAAAAACGGGGGGGACCAGCGAGAAGATGTTGCTACGGATGCAGTAATGCAGGAGAGGCCATTGCAGTGACCATCTGCCAGGCATAGCCAGACAGTGACCACGCGGCGTTCACTACACCGGGAGAGGAGAGGCTATGTATTGCGCATACACTTTCCCTGGGGGGGGTGTAGGATACCCAGAGGGAGCCCCCCCCGCCGCCCCCCCTGCACAATGCAGGAAACTCACAAACACCTCCCTGTAAATTCACAGGATCATCATTGCTGTCAGATGGCCATCTAGCCTCTGTTTAAAACCTCCAAGGAAGAAGAACCCACCACCTCCCGAGGAAGCCTGTTCCACTGAGGAACCGCTCTTATGGTCAGGAAGTTCTTCCTAATGTTGAGTCGGAAACAGAACAAATGTTATGCAGTACCCATTCAGAAAGATAGCCAATCAATTTCTTGGTTTAGACCATATGATGTAAAACTACTCAAAGTATAGATCCAAAAAGTTCCTCTGGCCTTGAAACGCGGTGCCAACCAAGCAAAAACCTCCAAAGGAAGTTCAGAATACTAGTAAGCAATACTAATATCCTAAACTTCCTTTGGAGGCTGTACTTGAAGAGACAGGACTTTGCCAATAGGAGCTCGAATTGTAGGGCAAAGGGTCATCAGGTAACAGTTTAGCCCTGGCACTAATGGGGGCATTGAATGCACCCATTTACAGAATATATTTTTAAAAGTTACAGAATGCATTTACAGAATGCATCCATCCCAGAGTAGAATAGGGCTGTTATTAGGGATATCAGCAGAGCAAAGGCAAAACTTGTGTTCTGCCACAAACACTGGGTATCTCCCATCTCACTGTCTAAGAGCTTGCAAACATTAGACACCAAGGCCCAGGGATTTTTTTCTGGAAACGGGCCAAAACTCTCAAGAGGGAAATGAAGGAGAAACACACGGGATTCTTTGAACAATATTATTTTTATGTGCTACAGCCTTACCTCTACTTTAAAACAGTTTCCAAACATTAGACATGTCAAGAAATTCCTCAGTTCTCGCTTTTGTTGCCTAACGCTGAATGATGACCTTGAAGCAGCTGTGTTTTAACGTACTTTGTTGTCTGTCATGCGTGATTGTCATGCGTGAACTTTTATGCATGACTTTTTAGACATTTTAAAAGCATTTTGCTTCCACAAAGAGGTTCCAAAACTCTATTCCAGCGCTTTGCCTCAGAAAAAGAAGCCCTGCTGAGGCCATATTTTGTCCAGTGTTTCAGGTTTCCCACGCTCCTTAAATGCTCATTTTTCACCAAGCAGCTAAAATACTGAGTCAGAATAAGCAATCTGGAATGATGGGGAGCAATTAACTTAATCTTGCTATTTAAACTCCTGTGCTTTTTTTACCCAGTCTCATAATGCAAGATATCCATCAGCTCTTCAGTGGCGCCCCAAGGTGCTCTGTGAGGCACAGGATACAGTTAAAAGGTCTGAGGCCTGATTGAACAAGATAGTGGGGTATAAAATATACCTGTATTCCACTTGGTTGGCATCACATTGCCACTCAGTGTTCCATCTAATTTTTTTTCCCTCTACTGAGCACAGCAGTTCACATCCTGAGCAGAACAGAGCTAGCGTCATCTTAAAATGACAACAAAATAAGTGCGACTTTAGCACAAGCGACAATAAAGAACATTGAACAAAACATACCTAATGATCTTTGTATCAAACAATATAAATTCAATAAATCATGAGTGAAAATCATGCCATGCCGACTCTATTTTATAAATACTGAAAGTTATGTTAGCAATTCGACAATATAGCAAAATTTATAAGTATCACAATCATATTCTGCATAAGAAGTCTCTGAAGACACAATCCTGGGCTACCCTGCACCAAAAATCTCTGAAGATAATAGAAAACAGATCTGCTCCCAATCATGGTCCCAAATGAATGGTAAGGATGAAAATGTAACGATCAATTGACGAGGCACAAGGTGTATGGATGCTGTTTCACCCATTTTGTGTCAATTTCTTCCTCAGGATGTTCAAGATGTAAAGATCATAAAGAAAAAATGGGGTGACCCCCCCTCCCCAAAGAGCATCAACTCTGTAAAGATACATTCAAGAATATTGCTACCAATCCAATGTTTATACCCCACACGGCTCCACATTGCTGCTGATCAGGGCCTCCTGTGTTAATGAGCGGCCACTCATGCACATAGAGGGAACAATTAGCACTTGTTGGTATTAAAGGTACTTTCTTTGTATCTCTCCCATGGGATCCAGGGAACTGGGCAAAGGAAGCTCTGGGTATTTCCTTCCTCCCTTCCCCAGGGGACCAGGAGGGGGAAGGAAAAGAGGCTTGGCTCCATAGCTCTGCTGTGTGATTGAGAGAGCCTGGAAAAACAAGCTCTGCCTTCCCCCCTTCCTCCCTAAGGGAGGAGCCTCAGCCAATGGAGAAAATGAAGGTTTTGCTCTGTAGCTCCTGTACAACTGAGCAAGCCTGCCAAAGCAAGCTGTGATGCAGAAGGAAGCAAGAGAGGGAGAAGGAAGCAGACAACAGCCAGTTGCTCGGGGGCCTGATAGGAGTACTCCGGGGGTCTGATTTGGCCCTCAGGTCGCATGTTTGACCCCCCCCCCCGCCTTAGACAAGAGCCAGGGTGGCCGAGTGGATAGAACATCTGCATTTGAATCCCCTTTCCACTAAAGAAGCTCACTGGGTGACATTGGTCCAGTAACATTTGCTCAACCTAACTTACCATACAGGACTGTTGATGTGAGAAAATGGAGGCGGGAAGGGAGATGTTCTAAGCAGCTTTGGGTTCCCAGTGGGGAGAAAATGTGAATGTGTGCAATGCCTCATTATATCACTCATCCAATATCTATGTAGGATATTTTGGTGCTGCCGCTTCAGAGCGCCTTGCTCAAGGCAGCTGACAATTAAAACAAAATGCCCATTTTTGGCACAGCAGCCCAGCCAAAATGAAGCTTATTTGTGTTCTCCATTGTATTGAATTAGCAATTTGCCAACCTCAGAAGCCCATTTTTGCCTTATTATGGCACCTCATTGAGATCCTCTAGTAATTTCCCAGCCTTGTTTCTTCTCTTGCTCTAACAACTCAGTGCAGCTGCTCGAACCTACCTGCCGCCCGGGAGACACTGTTGCCTATCACCTTCCCAAATATGCAATTCAAACAAAAGCATCCCCCTGATGCCACCCGTTTTGAATGTTCCACTTCATCCTTGGCTTTGTTATTGGAGGCAGCTCAGCCACAGCCATCTGCTCCCTGGATTTGCATCACCCCAGAGCGGCTGGCTCTGTATGCAGATGAAGGAGCAGGTGATTTGACATTCAAATAATGCAAGGAGACCTGATTTCAACTCCAGGAAAAAAAAAACACCATCAACCCGTGAGCTCTGAACGCCAGCACCTTGCAGGCTCAAATGCCTGTTCTTAAACCACTGACACCAAGAAACAGCAGGCAGAACATAAGAGAGCTGTCCAGTCTTTGCTCATTGGATGTCCTGAACCAATGAGCTGCAGGGGTCAACAAGTGCCATCCCACGCAGAGTTCTAGCCTTCTAAGCCCATTGGCTTCAACAGAATTAAAAGGACGTCCCTCTGCTTAGGACTGGCTTGTAAGTTGTGGCCTTTCACCCGTTTCATGAAGCCCCCCCGGACACTGGACAGCTTGCCAACTCATTAACTCCACCGTGCCAGGCATCCTCATAAGAACATAAGACGAACTGGATCAATAGTCTAAAGTCCAGCATCCTGTCTCACACAGTGGCCAACCATTTCCTCTGGAGAGCCAACAACAGGGCATAGAGGTCAAGGCCTTCCCCTGATATTGCTTCTGGGTCCTGGGATTAGGGTTGCCAAGTCCAATTCAAGAAATATCTGGGGACTCTGGGGGTGGAGCCAGAAGCAAGGGTATGACAAGCACAACTGCACTCCAAAGGGAGTTCTGGCCATCACATTTAAAGGGATCGCATACCTTCTAATTGCCTTCCCTCCTTTAGAAATAATGAAGGATAGGGGGACCTTCTTTGGGGGCTCATAGAATTGGATTCCCTGGTCCAATCCCTTTGAAACTTGAAAGGTGTTTTGAGGAGAGGCACTGGATGCAATGCTACAACTTTGGTGCCTCTACCTCAAAAAGCAGTTCCCACAGAGCCCCAGATACCCACAGATCAATTCTCCATTCTACCCTGTGGGAATCGGTCTCCATAGGAAACAACGGGAGTGCCCAGCAGACATTTCCCTCCCCCTTGCCTGCTTTCTGATGACCCTGAAGTGGGGGGAGGGCCTCCAAACCGGGGAGGATGTCGTACTTTGATGGAAGACAACCAGGAAAGGTCAGGGTTGTTACACCTTGAAAACATTATGACTGACTGCTATCATTTTTACCCTGTCCTGGATGGCCCAGGCTAGCTAGATCTTGGTTGGCCCTGGTTAGTAATTGGATGGGAGACCATCAAGGGAAGCCAAGGTTGCTATGTAGAGGCAGGCAATGGCCAAACCACCTCTGAACGCCTTGAAAACCTCATGAAGGGTTGCCATAAGCTGGCTGTGACTTCACGGCACTTTCCACCACTAAGCATAATTTGCATATTATATAAAATATCCAGCATATGGAGAACATGGTAAATGTTATTATTGTGGTTATTCATTGAGTCATTACAAAAAAGGCACATAGCCTATGGAATGCAGATAGGCCTTTGGCAAACAGGCTTATGGTCCTGGTCTGATCTAGACAAGATTTTTGTTTCCAGCCTGCAATAATTCTCTTCTTCACTGAATAAATGCAAAGTGCAATGCTGCACTTGCTTAGGAGACAGAAGAGGAATCCTTTGTCTCTTCCCTCCCACCTGTCTTCCCTGAAGTGGTTGTCAAATGACGATCCTTATCTTTCCAGCGGGTGCGCAGAGGTTTCCTGAACATGGTATTTTCATTTACAGGATCTGATTCTCGGCTGTGTCCTTGGAAGACTCTTTAATCTTCTGATTCAAATTGTCGTCTTCTGCAAATTCGTATCACACCCTGGTCCCCCACCCCCGGTATGATCACCAGTGGGTTTGCATCCATCTTCCCTGTTACTCTCATCTTCCTCCTCAGAGAATAATAGCTCTGCTTCTGATTATAAATATCTAACTTGCTTGATCTTACTGGTACAGATTTAGGAAGACAAAATCTCCTTTTGGGAGAAACAGAGCTGGGAGCGGGACTGAGCCTACAAAATTCGTTGCTTGTCGTAATTTGTACAGCAGCTTGAGTCTTGACTCTTTCGCCTTATCAGCCTCCTCCAGAGTTTCATTAGTATTTATGAATTTTTAAAAAGATTGCAGTTCTATTGTATATAATAGACAGAACAGCGAAAGGGGAAATCAATCCAAAAGGGAAAAAACTCCTTGCTACACTTGCCTCTTAATGTGAAGCAACTAATCAGTGTTGCTGGATAATATGAACTAGGATTACATTTGGGGGTGGGTGGGTGGTGTTGCATGTTTCTGAGAGAAAAAGGTAAAGGCATCATTGCCAACACGAGCGATGCCTAACCTGTAAGGCAAACGATGAGCCTGCAACAAATGAATCGTTATTATAAAGATCAGCGCAGACTATTAGAATCAACACACTCCCAACTGTAATTTTCATCGATCGAAATAGTTTCCTGAATGTGTCAGCCTACCTCCAAAGTTAATAGTATCACTGCGAGAGACTGGACATTCCTGCTGAGAAAGACAGATCCCTTTGGCTGCCTGCGAAGTTGGCATGGTTACCTGGAGAAGGTGTGCTGGATTATGATGTCATGGATTATGATGTCATAAACCTATGGCAGTGGGGGCATGGAGGTTTGTTCTGACCAGTCTGAGGGAGTGGTTTGGGTTAGACCAGGATCTGGGAGAGCCAGGTGTGATTCCCCACACTGCCTTGGGAACTTGCTGGGTAACCTTGAGACAATCACCTTCAGTCTAACCAACCTCCCAGGGTTGTTGTGAGGATAAAGTGAAAAAGGAGATAATGATGTCAGCTGCTTTAAAAGGTGAGAGGCCCATGAAAAGAAATAAAATATTTAATATACAATGTGGGGGAGAGCTGCTCCCTTCATCAGGCCTGATATTTACATAGAAGCCACAGAGCTCTGCTAGAACTTGTGCCAGAGCATGAGAAGCCAGCCAGTCAACGCCATCTTGGACTTGGGGAACATCATTTCAGGAAAGACTGGCTATGGAAAGAGAGACAGACAGACAGACAGACCTCAACCTGACCTGAAACAGACATGTGGTATTTTTAAATTCTTCTGCCCTGCTCCTTGACTACCATTTTAATGTATAGTGTCTTTTTACTCCCTTATTTTACCATTTGACATTTTAAACTTAACTTTTTGTTACACATTTTATCATTTAGGCCAGCCAAAGTTCTCTCATAGCTGTTCTCTCAAGAGCAGTTTCCTCAGAGCTCTCTCAGCCCCACCTACCTCACAGGGTGTCTGTTGTGGGAACAGGAAGGAAATGAGATTCCCTTCCACTCTGAGACTTTGAGTGAAGGGAAGAGTACAAATCTAATATCTTCTTTCTCTGACCATATAATTTGCATGCATGCATTTATACAGTATGAGTAACGTGACTTTGTGCTGAACCATCATTCTCAGAACCAGAAGGAGAGAAGGAAACCTCTTCAGCAGCCCAGCAACAAGTTCGGCTTGTGCACATATTTTTTCGAAAGCAGGTAGATGTGACATCTGAATGTGTCTAGAGACATTAAGCTCCTGTTGCCGACTGGCATTTGTGATTATTGCGGTTTTTTCAAGTTGCAGAGGAGCAGGATTGGAAAGAGAGAGCATTCGGTGTGATCGCTTTTCGGGGCTTATTCGGTTGAAGTAGGCATTTATTAGAAGCGTGCTGAGAGGAGGGAATAATGAACTTCGCTCCCGGGTGGCAATTAAGAGCCTCAGTCAAGCATGAGGATGAAGGAAAGAACAATCATTTCCACTGGGACACGAGCTTATAGGAAGAACGTAGTTTAGAGAAATCATACTTTACAAAACAAGGCTACATAAGCAAAATTATCCTCTGTCTCCCCCCATGCATGGCATTTATCCTGAGTCTACTTCTAAGGTCTAGGCAAGTTAACCCTTCCCCTGAAGGCCTGTTAGTGTTGATTCTTCTGTAACACGCCACCCGTATGCAGAAGCAAGCCTAATATTCCCTCACCGCCAGTTCAGAATAAGGGAAGACCTGGGTTAAGAATTGAAAATGGAAAGCAGCAAAAGGTACAATGAAGTCTTCTGGTGGCAAGATCAGGGCTAGCCCAACGGCCTTCAGTGCCCAAGGCCAGCTACTAGCTAGCTACCTACCCCCACCAGAGCCTGAGCACATGCAGAGCTGCTGTGCCCACTGTCAAGCTGCTGTGTCCACTTTTGTTGCCAACTCTTGGGAGGTTTTTGAAGATGTGAAGGCAGAGCTTGGGATAGGGTTGCCGGATCCCAGATCCAAGCAGGGAATCCCTTGCTTGTTGGGGCTTCTCCCCACTGCTGGCCAGTAACATCCCCGACATGATGATGTCACATGGAAGTGACATCATCATGCTGGGGATGCTGTAGAGGGATGGTCTGGTTTGAGGACAAAACTCTATGGTTTGAGGGCAATTTTACACTTAGACCAGAGCATCCCTGCACTACATCCCCAATGTGATGATGTCACTCACACAGCAACATTGCTGTTTGGGGGTGGAGCCCTTCCCCCTTCCAGAAGCCTCCCTCCCTTTCCCCCCACTCGTGAGAGGTAAGGACCTGGCAATCCTAGCCTGGGAATGGCAGAGTTTGGGGAGGGAGCTCAGCAACAGATATGTGATATGTGCCATAAAGCTGCCATTTTCTTCACAAAAAATAGGGTTGCCAGTTTCCCAGTGATACTGAGAGTACTCTTACGCCTTGCTGCTGTTGCCCATCATTGCTCAGCTCAGCAGAGGGAAGAAACTCCCTCAGGCGGAAACTTGATCAGCATCCCTGGTGCAATGACATCACTTCCAGCATGACCCAGAAGTGATGTCATTGCACCAAATGAAGCTCTGATATTTACCCCAATCACTGGAGTTAAACCATAGAGTTTTGGATGAATGCTAGATCACCCTTATGGCATGATAACGCCACTTCCAGGTTGTTTCAGAAATGACGTCCTTATGTTGGTGACTCTGATCGTCCCTCCAGCAGCAGTAAGTCCCTGCCTCCCGCATCACCCAGTGTTTTTCTGGAGATTGCATGTTGCTATTAGGTGCATTCATTTTTTTGATTGGCTCTTTCCTGCTGGTGTACACTGGAGGCTCCATTCCCCTGAGTGAGAGGTGGGGACCACAGACCAAACCTGCCTGTGAACAGTTTTACAGTCATATGTAATTTGTGTTGTGTCCTCTGTTCCCCTGTGTCCTATTCCTTCTTTGGATCAAAACTGCAGTGAGTCTGAAGGAGATACAGCCATCTTCACCTCCATGCTGTTGTGCCCCCAAAGAAGATGTCTGTTTGACTCATTGCAGAAGACAAAGGGAAAATTAATCCTAATTTATCCCATGCACATTTTCTTATACCTCCAGTAAGATGAGCTTCTAATGACAGCATCCTGGAATTGCAATGGCTCCTGCTATAATTCACTGATTGCCTAACCGTAGTCCAAGCTGGTACTTTTGTACCCTTTCTCCAGTGAGGTAAGGGCTTTGCTCAATGCCTGCTGTTCCAAATACCACATGAAAATGGGACTATAACACTATTACTTTGGCCCCTCAAGGTGGAAAGACTGACTTCATCCTTCCCTTTGGATAGGTCAAGCCCCTGTCTCTTGAATCCCACCCCCAAATCCAACTCCATTCTGGGGTTACATCAGCTTCCAAACACCAACTCTCTAAAACAAGGCATTGCTGACCCCCCCATTCTTTCACAAATTTATGCAACTGAGGTCTGAAACCAGGGCTTTTTTTTGTAGCAGGAACGCCTTTGCATATTAGGCCACACCTCCCTGATGTAGCCAATCCTCCTGGAGCTTACAGTAGGCCCCGTACTAAGTGCCCTGTAAGCTCTTGGGGGATTGGCTACATCAGGGGTGTGTGGGCCAATATGCAAAGGAGTTCCTGCTACAAATAAAGCCCTGCTTGAAACTATTGGAAGAGTGAACATTCAAGAAAGGAGCTGGGAAATGGCTTGTCCACAGCGACAAGAAGCGTGCAGGAATCTGCCTCTGGGAAGAACCGCATAGAATTCTTCCTTTCTCTGAGACAAGCTAGTATCTGGTTGTATTTCAGAGGAAGGAAACAGTGAACCAGAGGTGGTGGCAGTGAGTGTGACCACTGCAGCAAGGCTCCTGTCTGAGTAAATGCCCATCTGTTACACTTCTGTTTGCATAAATGTGTTAAGAAGAGCCAATATACAACTTCCTCCAATCCCACTAGACCTACTAGACCCAGTGTTGACTGTCATTCGCTTGCCACGTCACTTAAAAGGGACAATTATCCCAACGGTACTGACTTTGCAAAGGGCTATGCCTTGCAACTTTACAGCTTTGTCCTTGAAGAAGCCATTTCTGAAAGCACATCGCTAAGAGGCATGGCTTTCTTCCTCTCTCTTTTCAAGCTGAATGGAAAACACGTCCCCCTTTCCATCTCCATATCAAGGCACTGATATCCTGAATGCAGGTAATTATCAAGCTGACACGTTTCTCTGCTCAGTGAGTGGGACATGAAAAACACTTTGCCTTTTCATCACGGAAATAAAAAGGGATTTGAAATTCGCAATCTCATTAAGCAGGGATTGATGCGCAACCCAGCTTCCGGAGCATCTTCACAGCTCCGGTGTACGAGCGAGGGACTTTTGCTATAACCCAGCCAAGGTATTTCACCAGTTGAAAGTCACTTGAAACGTAGTCCTTCCCCACACGAAGAAAACCTGAAACCATAATTGTCTCTTATCGCGCGTCTCTTTCTCAGAGATGGGTAATAGAAGCACCCACAGAAATGGTCTGTAGTGTATCAACCGAAATCTCATATGAAGAGTTGGGGGGGAGGGATGTTGGCCTGTGAATCCTATCAGATATACAGACGACGGACTATCATTTCCAGAGGGAAAAGATACCATCTTCTTTTCATGGGCATACTGTCTCAGGGGAGAACCTTTTATCATTAAAGAGCCAAGTGACATCAAAATTCAGAGTGAGCGATCAACAAAGAGGTAGTCTAAGAAAGCACATTTGCACAACTGAAAATAGACAGACTGATTACTGATGTGTCAATGAATAGCCCATAAAGTTTCCACCACCCAAACACTGCCTGTTACATGTCCTTTATTAGGAAGTAGTACATATGAGGTCTCACAACAAGCAATGAATATACAAAGAGCTAACGCTGCACTTGGTGTCAATCTGCACTTCACTCACACCTGGATTCCTACTCACTGCTATCAATTCCCTTTCTGGAAGGTATCTTTCAGAAGCTTTAGAACAGGAGTGTCAAACTCGTGAGAGCCAGATCTGACGTAAGTGAGACCTTGTCGGGCTGGGCCATGTCAGGGCCAGCCTGTGTGTGTTCCTATTTAAGATTAGGTAGCAGAGATATAAGCTTTACTAAGGACACAAACACGACTAAAGATTTTTTTAAAAACACCTTAAAATAAAACATGCTTAAAACAGTAGCACTCAGTCTTAAAGGTTCTTTCTCTGTATTTCTCCCATGGGATCCAGGGAACTAGGCAAAGGAAGCTCTGGCTCTTTCCTTCCTTCCCCAGGGGACCAGGAGGGGAAGGAGCCCCAGTCAATAGAAGGAAGAGAGGCTTGGCTCAATAGCTCTGCTGTGTGATTGATAGGGTCTGGCAAAGCAAGCTGTGATGAAGAAGGAAGCAAAAGAGAGGGAGAAGGAAGCTTATTACAGCCAATTGCTCAGGGACCTGATAGGAGTCATCCGAGGGGCTGATTCATCCCCGAGGTCACATGTTTGATACCCCTGCTTTATAAGCTTACCATATTAAGGCCATCATAAAGCTTACTAACATTCTTAAAGCAGTCAGTAAAACTATTGATCCCATGATATATGAGGTCTCACAACAAGCAGTGAATATACAAGTGCTAACCCTGTACTTGGTGTCAATCTGCACTTCACTCGCAGTTGAATTCCTGCTCGCTGCTATCAATTCCCTTTCTGGAAAGATCCCAAACTGAGAGCCAGTTTGGTGTAGTGGGTAAGTGTGTGAACTCGATAATGGAAGAACTGGGTTTGATTCTCACTCCTCCACTTGCAGCTGCTGGAATGGCCTTGGGTCAGCCATAGTTCTGGCAGAGGTTGTCCTTGAAAGGGCAGCTGCTGTGAGAGCCCTCTCCAGCCCCACCCACCTCACAGGGTGTCTGTTGTGGGGGGAGAGGATATAGGAGATTGTAAACCGCTCTGAGTCTCTGATTCAGAGAGAAGGGTGGGGTATAAATCTGCAGTCTTCTTCTTCTTCCTCCTCCGTAGAAAATCATGAACAGTTGTTATAACTTTTTTAAAAGGGTCTGTGGGTGTTAACTGGTGTCAAGTCCCTTCCAACTTATTTGATTTGAATTCTAGCCCTCCCTCCCCTGCACAGCAAGCTCAGGGCGGGTTGCAGCAGTCTAATGAAACAATACAATACTATAATTAAAATTAGGTCTCATCTTCTCCCTGACAGGAGGATTTGGGGGTTGTTCCAGAGGGAACGAGGTCATTCCTGACACAATGACATCATATGGTGATATCATTGCATTGGGGATGCAGTGCTACACGTGCACTCCCCCCCCCCTTTTCCCCAACCATGTGAAGGGAACCTTCCCTTTAAATGGTTTGAGAGAAAGTTGGTGCTGGGGGTGCCTGCCATGCAAGCCATGAATTCGCTGTTCAAAGGGCAGGCGCACATGCCCCCCCCACTTGAAAAGTGTGGGTGTCCTGTACAATTGGCCCTGCAAACCACAAATTCACCAGTTGCGGAGCAAAAGTGGGCAGCCCCTGCCTGAAAAGAGCAAGAGCAAGCCCTGTAAGCCATGAATTCGTGGCTTGTAGGGCAGGCACACACGGCCCCTGCTGTTTTCAAGAGGGCCACAAATGTGGGATTCCTCACCCCCACCTGGGGACTGGCATCCCTAGTTAAAATATAAATATAAACAATAATTAAACCCCAAATATTAGTAATAACACTGGCATAGTGATCAATGGCGCCAACTGATACCTCTACTCCTGGATAAACTCCACATATGTGCATAGTAGATAGTAACTAAATACTAAGGGAATGGGCAAACGAGAAGATCAACTTCCTTCCTTCCTTCCTTCCTTCCTTCCTTCCTTCCTTCCTTCCTTCCTTCCTTCCTTCCTTCCTTCCTTCCTTCCTTCCTTCCTTCCTTCCTTCCTTCCTTGTGGCTCTCAAGCAGCTGACATTTATTCTGTATGGCTCTTACATTAAGCAACCTTGGCCACCTCTGGGCTATACTGAGAGCCAAACATGTGAAGCTAGGGAGAAGATGAACTCACATTGGCCCTTGGATATTGGAACTAACTTTGGTTTAATTAGAAACCTTTCTGATAGTTCCAGAAAGGCCTGGTTTGAGTTAACTTCCTTCAAAGTAAGAGCCTAACGTGATATCTATTTTTGCACTACATCCTCCATTTTATGCAAAAGTTCTCCTCAAGAGCACTTTTTCACTAACTGGAAACTTACTTCTAAAGAAGTTAACTCAAACCATGCTCTGTTTGGGACTAGCAGAAAAATCTCTAATTAAACCAAAGTTAGTTCCAGGGCTTTTTTTGTAGCAGGAACTCCTTTGCATATTAGGCCACACACCCCTGATGTAGCCAATCCTCCAAGAGCTTACACGACTTAGTACAGGGCCTACTGTAAGCTCCAGGAGGATTGGTTACATCAGGGAGGTGTGGCCTAATATGCAAAGGAGTTCCTGCTGCAAAAAAGCCCTGGTTAGTTCCAGTATTTTAGGGCCATAAGACGCTTACTTGATCAATTGAAAAATGTTCCTTAAAAAAATTCAAACTCAAATGGCAAATGCTCTTTCCTCATTTATAGGTTCACCAGTTCTGAGTTGGGAAATAGCTAGAGATTTGGGGGGGGGGGGGGGTGGAAGGGCAGGGTTTGGGGAAGGGAGGGACCGCAGCATGGTACACCATTGAGTCCACTTTCCAGAGCAGCCATTTTCTCCAGGGGCTCTCAGCCATCTGGAGATCAATTGTAATAGCAGGAGATTTCCAGGTATCACCTGACCACTGGCAACCCTACCCGTTCATCTTTGTTACATGGTGAATTAACAATTTTTTAAAAAAAGTGTTTCAATCCAACTGGGTTGGGGAGGGAGTAAACTGCGCTGTTTGTCTCAAGTCACTGGAAAGCCAACAGACTCTGCAAGTATGGAAAGTTTTGCAAATATCAAATCATCCTGTAAGACAGCACTGCAAACTTCCCGAGCAAGGAGACAGAAAGAAAAGAAGGCAGACTGAATCTGCTGCTTAGACTGGCAGATGTTATTAGATCCAGGTGGGTAGCTGGGTTGGTGTGAAGTAGCAGAACAAAGTTTGAGTCCAGTGGCACTTTTAAGACGAACCAAGTTTTATTCAAGGTATAAGCTTTTGTGTGCATGCATACAAAGTCGGTCTTAAAGGTGCCACTGGACTCAAACTTTGTTCAGTTGCTATCAAAGGTTATGCTTGGGCCATAAAAGAAAACATCTGGATTGGAGGGAAAGAACAATTCCGCTCATTCCCAAAGCAGGCAGCTCAGACTCTTAGGGAAAGAAACACTTTCCTCTTAGTCCGTTACCCGTTCTATTCCTGCTCTTTTAATGAAGCTGTCATTCAGCTGAGATCTTTTTTCTTCGCCAGACCAGTAGCTGAGGTCACTTCTTCATTTAACAGGCTCTGCAATGATCAGGAGCTTGAAGCAAAGGTTGAATAAATTGGCTCTTCTCTTGTGGAACGAGAAATCCCCCCCCCTTCCTCCAATCTGCATATTGGCCTTTGCACTTTCCCAATGCAGGTGTAATTTGTTAATTGTGTAACACATTCATGTTTCAGGGCTAAGTTTGCAATGGTTCACACAAGACTTCTGCTAGCATGGCAGCCCTGAATGCCACTGGTGGGACATGTGAAGCATAAAATGTGAACCAGGCAGGGGTGGTAACAAGTCAGTGCAAAGATCAGACGTTTGTGGATGAACCCAAGAGGAAAGTCGCCTGGTGTGGGTGTGCCTTGCCTGTTATACCCCAGTGCACTTTTGCAAAGGAGACGGATTTGACTTGATGACTCTAGAAATGAGGTGCCGTGAAGACAATGGGTTTCCTGCTCATCCTTTCATTGCTCAGAACCTTATCTTCACTGGAACAGAGGTCGGTAGCTGGAAGGCTATACTAGGAACAGATCCACTCAGAAACTAAACACAAAGCTGGGAAGAGGCCTTTGGAGAAGGTTCACCCAGAGCACCTGGCTGACCTGGGGAAGAGGTTCTCAGTTTTATTTTGGAGGTAAAAGGTAAAGCTAGTCCCCTGTGCAAGCACCAGTTGTTTTTGACTCTGGGGTGACGCTTTCACAACATTTTCACGGCAGACTTTTTAAGGGGTGGTTTGCCATTGCCTTCCCCAGTCATCTACACTTCCCCACCAGCAAGCTGGATACTCATTTTACCAACCTCAGAAGGATGGAAGGCTGAATCAACCTCGAGCTGGCTACCTGAACCAGCTTCTGCTGGGATCGAACTGATGCTCCGACTGCAGTACTGCAACTTTAGCACTCTGAGGTAGCAGTTGCCATTAGTGGCGGGGGAGAATGCCACCAAATCTCAGCTGACCTACGACAAGTTGGCAATCCCATTGGATTCTCAAGGCAAGAGGCATTCAGAGGTGGTTTGCCACTCTGCATAGCCACCTTGGGCTTCAGAGCCGGATTAACAATTAGGCCAAGTAGGCACTGGCCTATGGGCCCCCACACTTTTAGGGGCCCCAGGTCAGCTTTCCCCCCCAGTTTTCCCCCTGCATGCAGCCCTCCCAGCCTGCACACGCAGTCAGCAACTGAGCTGCTCTTGGCCCGATTTTCCTGGTGCAGCTTGGCGTTGTTGCCAAGTTTGCCTCTCTCTGCCTCTCCCTCATAGCTTTGTCAAAGGGGCTTTTGAGAAGGTGCCTGCAGGCGGCAGCGGGGGCCATGGGCAGTGCGGTGGGTGCTCAGACTCTGAGATAATTTGCAAGGGAGCCCCCAAGATTTTGACCGCCTATGGGCCTCCACAGGGTTTAATCCGGCACTGCTGGGCTTCCTTCGCGGTCTCCGAGGAGAGGGCAGAACACTGGCTAGGAGACACACACTCCAGTATCATTGCAGGGCTTTCAACTGAGCCTTCTGCCATCTCTGCTGGGAACCTGGTGGAGGAAAGTGCCATGAAGTTGCAGCCAACTTATGGCAGCCCTATAGAGTTTTCAAGGCAAGAGACAAGCAGAGGTGCCATTGCCTGCCCCTGTGTAGCAATCCTGGACTTCCTTGGTGGTCTCCCATTCAAGTGCTAACCAGGTCTGACCACGCTTAGCTTCTGAGAGCTGATGAGATCAGGCTAGCCTGGACCATCCCGGACAGTGAATATTTGTAGAGTTAATAGGCTATACAAAATAGAGGATGAACAGAATCCCTGAAATTCCACATCCCTCCTTCATTCAGACCAAATGTGATGCAAGTAAAAGAGTCTGAATACTGAGTCATCCACATTTGCTTTCAAATGGGCTGATACTCCAAGCAGGAGTAAGAGATGGAGTTAGGGTAGATCCATTGGGTCATGGATGGAGCCAGGATGAAAGCGGTCAGGGAGGTGGGAAGACGGCACCCACTCTCCTTCCCCCTGCAACACAGGGAGGTGGGAAGATGATATCCACTCTCCCCCTCATGGGCCATGGGGAGAAGCTGATGCCTTCCAGTTTGGTGTGGTGGTTAAGAGTGATTCTAATCTGGAGAATCAGAACTCCTCCACACGCAGCCAGGTGACTTTGGGTCAAGTCAAAAGTGCTCTCAGGGCTGTTCTCTCAGGAGCAGTTCTCTCAGATACAGTCCCATGTATCTCACAGGGCAATAATAAACCACTCTTAGACTTCTTTGGGTAGTGAAGGGCAGGGTATAAATCCAATCTTCTCTTCTTCCTCCTCCTCCTCCTCCTCCTCCTCTCTTTTTGTCCCTTGGTGGTGCCCATCCTCTTTACTCTGTATAGCAGAATACCGCTGCCAACTACCTTGACCCCTCATGGTCTGGTGAGGTGAGGTGCAGTGAATGAAGGTGAAAGAGGGCTGCCCCCCTCTCCACTCCCTTGGCAGAGGAAAGGAAGAGCAGGGTCCCCACTGGCCACCCATTGGAGCGGAAGTGCCTCCCAAGGCAGACCCTGATGTGGGGTGGTGGGGGTGGGGTTGGCCTTCCTGTTTGTTGCCTGTCTGCTTCTGGCACTCTATGACTGCCTAGTGGACAGGTCACCCTTGCCTATGTGTGCAGCCCCCCTCCCCCACACACACATGCAGCACCACACTGGGAGAGAGTCTTCTTCTTCCAGAGCAAGTCTCCACTTCAAAAACAGAACAACACAAATAAAATAAATAAAGCTGGAATAATCCGATAAGCAAACGCCCATAGTGAAATGTAAAATGTAAGCAGATTTACTAAAGACCCTGTCTGCTGTTGGCAGACTATAAAGGATATGATAGTCCAGAAAGAAATCAATACACATCAGTCTTTTTTTTTTTTTAAAGGAGGGGGAAGATTTGGCAAAGCTTGAAACTGTTTAATTATTTTGATGGAAAAGAGAGAGGTTTTTTGGAGTGTTTTTTTTTTTTTGCTGGTACCTGCTGCATCAGCACAATTCTCTTTTTTGAGTGTGACAGGCGCTGTCATGTTGGGCTTCCAGCAGGCAGAATATTTTACAACAGTATGTGGGAATGGTGGGAAAATGCAAAGCAGATTCAGTTCTACCCACAAGGTAGAACTGGGTCTGCATTCCAGGGTCTTTCTAGCATGCTCTTAGCTCTGTTCTAAATAACACATTTGCAACATGTTTCCACCACCTGTCCATGATCTATCGGCAGGGTTGTGGCTTTCAATCTACAACCCGAGTATCCACGACATGGCAATGAATCCATGACTCGTCATTATGAACTTTTAAGAACCAAACTATATGAAACACCATAATTAGGTGTCCTATCTCCTGAAACTTATGTAACAGTCCTCCCATCCCCATATGCTCTCTGAATTTGGATTGAAATGGAGACGTTAAAATTTTACAGACACCCTGTGCCCGATATAAACCTGTACCCTGTACCTTTCTCAGAAGGACCAGGGCTTTTTTTGAACAGGAACACAAGTCCTGGCTGGCATGGCATAAGAGGGTGTAGCCTAATATGCAAATGAGTTCCTGCTGGGGTTTTTTTGTAGAAAACAATGGTGACATCGGAACATGCAAATTAGTTCTTGCTGGGCTTTTTCTATAAAAAAAGCCCTGAGAAGGACTATTTGTTCTGTTGGGAGACTATTCATTGCTTTTCTATCAGGGCAAAGAGCACTTTTGGGGGTAGATTAATATTAGAAATAAGCAGGGGGAGGGTTTAACCCATCCTTATCTAGGGCACTGATTCAAATTGTTCCTCTAAGCAGCTACTTGTTTGCATGTATATTAAGAATGTAGCACCATTAATTTATACTGTAATTTAAATTTTAAATGTTAATCTAATCGCTGGTTTAAGAAATATATTTTAATGGTTATGTTGTATTTATTGTTACATCATGGTGTGACCCACCATGTCCTGTAAGCCGCCCTGAGCCTGCTTCGGTGGGGAGAGCGGGGTATAAATAAAAAATTATTATTATTATTATTGATTCTCTGTGACCCAGCTGGGGATCCCAACACACAGCTGAAACACTGTGGCTCTCAAGCAGGGGCTTTTGAAGGGTGCATTCCACATCATCTTGAGCCTCCTTAGAAGATGATCACAGTTTCTTCGAAAATATCAACCATGGTAAACAAGTTTCTCTGAAAGAGGGCTTGCCCACAAATGATTCCCTTGCAATGTGTAGTCATGGAAGTGCCTTCAAGGTACATTCTCTGTTCACACAGAGAGGCCCAACAGGATTGGTCAGCCCTCCATGTAAACTAAGCATAGAACACACCCCCACCCCCAGAATCCTTTGCAGTGTCATATGTGCAGGGATTCCTTGGAAGGAAGCAGACTACATTTAATCTATCCCATCCAATGAACAGTCAACCTGAAGCATTCTTTTTACCTGATAGGCTGCTTCCAGGTTGGGATAGACACACTGATCCACTGAAGTTTCTTAATCAATGGTCTTACAGCATTTACCTCTCACTACCTCTCTATCAGGTGAAACGAATGCTTCAGGTCAATGGTTTGTCAGCCAGAATGGATTAAATATAGTCTGCTTCCTTGACCTTTTGGAATATAAGCAGGTTTGCTAATGTGAAAGCAGCGATCCTGAAATTCTTTAAATAATTTCCATTGTGAAAGAGACTATTTATTCATTATATTGACATTCTTTGGATTTATTTCTGGTTGAAAGAGACTGCGACCTGGATTGTTATGTTGCTGAATTTATGAAGACTGAGACTTTGTTGGTTAGATTTAAAAAAAACACACAGGACTTTAATGAATTAATTTATTGTATTGTATAGGCAGGCTTGTGTTGCCAGAAATTTATTGATTATAATTCTAAGTATTTATTACAATGCATTTGGAAAGCTTGAATAACCATTAAGTGCGTTGTCAGTAATCACAATTGTGACAGCCTTTAGCTCTGTGGTATTTAACCACCTGGAGGCTGGCAACCCTAGATAATACCATAGCATTCACTTTCCAAAGCAGCCATCTTCTCTAGGCAAACTGATCTGATCTCTGTCAACCTGGAGATTAGATGCAAGAGCAGGATATCTCCAGCTACCTCCTGGAGGCTGGCAACCCTAACTTGACATGACAGGAAGGGAAGGGAAGCCATGCTTGAAGCCCATCCCCCCGACTGATAAAGCTAAAGTGGATGCAATTGATACCATCATCTGCAGAATTGGAGTTGGTTTTTAAAATGTTATGTTGTCTTATTATATGAATTGCTTTTAACTCTGTATGGATTGATTGTTGTTACCCGCTCAGAGCCCATTTGAGGAAGGGCGGGTTATAAATCAAAAAGAAAGAGTGAATGGATGGATGGATAGATGGATGGATAAATAAATATCAGGAAGAATTATTCTAGCCTATTTCTTTCTTCCTGTGCTAATTTCTGCTCATGAGACATTTTTTTCCTGTGGATGGTATTAGGGCTTTTTTTTTTTAGCAGGAACTCTTTTGCATATTAGGCCACACACCCCTGATGCAGCCAATCCTCCAAGAGCTTACAGTAGGCCCTGTAAGAAGAGCCCTGTAAGCTCTTGGAGGACTGGCTACATCAGGGGTGTGCGGTATAATATGCAAAGGAGTTCCTGCTACAAAAAAAGCCCTGGACAGCCTTAAAAACAAGAACAATGTGGACTGCATATGTGATCCCCACTCCATCTGTAGTAGGAAATGGCAGAGTCCGCTTTACCATCCCAGAACTCAACCAGCTCTGTCTGCTGCCCATGTGGACCAGGCCCCCCTTCCAACCTGGAAAGCAGCCAGATTCGCTTGCAAAGAGTTGGACTTTCATCCTTCATCAGTGAGCTCCTGATGGAGCCGGTAATTGCTATCCCTCTCGGGCCTTATATCCAGGGGATTTGCCTCCCCAGCAGGCTGTTCAGTTGAGGAATTTGTCCTGGCAAATTGGAGCGATTTCTCAGTGTATTTAGAATGCCTGGAGAGGCTGAGAGGCTTTAGCGAGCTGGTTGAGGGGGGAAGAGCTCCTTCGACCGGGTTTAATTCTTTGTCTACGAATTGGCTGCAAATCTAATTAAAAGACTTCAGGTTGTTTGGGGTGGCTCGTTTAACTGATCACATCGGCCAGAGGCTTCTTTGTAGAAGATCTCCCAGCTCTTTGATTAGGGCCAGGAGACCAAATGACCCCCAGTTTATCTCCCTTTTTGAAGAAGACGCTCTCTCATCTACCTGGGGTTAGCAGCGAGAGTGGGATGGAGCCAGCCATTCCCAGAAGCAAAGCTTTGACTGCCTGGTTCCCATCAAGGGCTAAGCCTGCCTCCTGCATGGATTGTAACTCTGCGAACAGAAACTGCAGCACGCGCTTTGTCCTAAGCTCCCAGTGATGGAACCCCTGGACCAGAACTAAGACTCTGTCATGGGCTTGTGGGATGCCATCTCTAGGGAGAGGTGAAGCTTTGGGGAGGGATGGGTACGTGAGGAGACTTGAGTTGAGCTATGTTGAATGGGGAGGTTGAAACGGTTCAGACATCCAAATTCTCTCTTCTTTGGGGAGTATCTTCTAGAGGTGTGCTTCCTCACTCTTCAGCATAAACGGTCCTTGAGGCCAAAAGAAGCTGCCATGACAGTAAAGCGCAGACAGTGCCTAGCAGCTGGCAGGCAACAGTTGAACAGTATCTGATATGTAGCTGTCATTGCATGGACATTTTAAACAAGTATAATTTCTGTATCAGCTGTCATAGTTTAACAGTCGTTGATGACTGACATACAGCTCTGTCAGTGTGCCAGTTTGGTGTAGTGGTTAAGTGTGCGGACTCTTATCTGGGAGAACCGGGCTTGATTCCCCACTCTTCCACATACACCTGCTGATGTGACCTTGGGTCAGCCACAAGTTCTCTCAAGGCTGTTCTGCTCAAGAGCAGTTCTGGGAGAACTCTCTCAGCCCCACCTACCTCACAGGGTGTCTGTTGTGAGGAAGAGAAGGGAAAGGAGATTTGTAAGCCACTCTAAGATGCCTTTGACAAGCGAAGGGTGGGGTATAAATCCAACATCCTCCTCTCTCCTTCTCCTCCTCCTCCTCCTCCTCCTTCTTCTTTCTGTTTCTGATGTTCAGAAGAGCCAGGGTTGTCAGGTTTCCTCTGGCCACCAGTGATGGATGACAGGGTAGGGTTGTCAGATTCAGGCGGGAGATTTGGGGATGGAGTCCAGGGAGGACAGGGACCGCAGTGGGAGGTAACACCATAAACGCCACTCTCTGAGATATCCATTTTCTTCAGAGGAACAGACCTCTGTAGTCTGGTGATGAGCTATAATTCCAGGGGATCCCCAGATCCCACCTGGAGGTTGGCATCCTCAAGAAGAACACACCTTTTTGCAGCTAGCTGCAGCAGCAGTCCTGATTGGACAGTCTCTGAGGAGTAGATCTGCAACAGAATTTTTTTTAGTACATTTTCTATCCATTGATCATGTTGAGTTATTATTCTGAGGTTTGTTTTCTCTCTTTTTGGGGTATTTTTTGTACTCTGTGTGTGTGTGTTTGTGCATGCCTGGAAGTCATGGCAACTTCTGGCAACCCCTACTGAGGGGGAGGTGTGTGTGGACATTCAGAGAGATGGTTTCTATTTTCTGCCTCTACCTCCTGCTCCTGGTATTCCAAGGAGGTCTCGCATCCAAGTACTTGACCCTACAGCCTGGGATAGTGGCTAGTATCAAAATAGGGTCAAAAAGCCCTGGGTTCAAATCTCCACTGTGCCATAGGAATTCATTGGGTGACCTTGGGACATTTACCTCTTTCTCAGCCTAACCTACCTCACAGGTGAGGATAAAAAGGGAGGAGAGAATGATGTTGTAGGCTGCTTTAGGTCCCTATGATTTATTTATTTAAATCTTTATCTCCCCTCTTTCCCTCTGGCTCAAGGAAGCTTACAAACACAAATTTAAAATCTACAGTGAAACTCAGCAATATCCACACCACCACCACCCATGCCTGCAGCCAGCTCTGGCCAACAGCATTACAGCACCCCCTAAATGTTAAGCAAAAAAGCCCAGGGAAGAAAGATCTCAATAAATAAAATTTGTTTGAACAGAACATTTGTCCATTTTAGGCTCTAATAATAAATCAGGAGCCGCAGTGGAAAAGCTCATGTCTGGAGGGCTGCCAGCCCCCAGGGGGGCCTGGTGATCTCCCACTTCTACAATTGATCTCCAGCTGGCAGAGATCAGCTCCCCTGGGGAAAATGGCTGCTTTGAAGGGTGAACTCTATGGCATTGTACCATGCTGAGGCCCCTCCTCTCCCCAAACCCCGCTCTCTTCTGGCTCCACCCTCAACGTCTCCAGGAATTTTCCCACACAGACCCTCCACCCTATTGGAGGAGCTGATTTTGCAGACTCCAGGGAACTGATGAGGCCTGTTGGACCAATACTTGTCAACTCTGGCTTGAGAAACTCCTGGAGATTGGGAAATGGAGCCTTGGGAAGGGTGCAGATTGGGGAGGAGAGGAACCACAGCAAGACACAGAGTCTACCCTATAACCATTTTGCCCATCCTATAATCATAGAATCATAGAGTTGGAAGGGATCCCTAGGGTCATCTAGTCCAACCCCCTGCACAATGCAGGAAACTCACAAACACCTCCCCCTAAATTCACAGGATCTTCACTGCTGTCAGATGGCCATCTAGCCTCTGTTTAAAAACCTCCAAAGAAGGAGAGCCCACCAACTCCCGAGAAAGCCTGTTCCACTGAGGAATCGCTCTAATGGTCAGGAAGTTCTTCCTAATGTTGAGCTGGAAACTCTTCTGATTTAATTTCAACCCACTGGTTCTGGTCCTACCTTCCAGGGCCACGGAAAACAATTCCACACCATCCTCTATATGACAGCTCTTCAAGTACTTGAAGATGGTGATCATATCACCTCTCAGCCGCCTCCTCTCCAGGCTGAACATCCCCAGCTCCTTCAACCTTTCCTCATAGGACTTGGTCTCCAGACCCCTCACCATCTTCGTCACCCTCCTCTGGACCTGTTCTAGCTTGTCTATATCCTTCTTAAAATGTGGTGCCCAAAACTGAACACAATACTCCAGATGAGGTCTTACCAGAGCAGAGTAAAGCAATAACATCCCATGATCTGGACACTATACTTCTGTTGATACAGACCAAAATTGCATTTGCCTTTTTAGTCACTGCATCACGCTGTTGACTCATATTCAGTGTATGAACCACTAAGACCCCTAGATCCTTTTCGCACCCCCATCACCCCCCATCACCCCCATCCTATAACCATGCATTGGATTTTCCCTACCTAAATGCAGAACTTTACATTTATCTCTGTTAAAATTCATTTTATTGGTTTTAGCCAGTTTTCCAGCCTGTCAAGGTCATCCTGTACCCTGTTTCTGTCTTCTTCTGTGTTTGCAACCCCTCCCAATTTAGTATCATCTGCAAATTTAATAAGCATTCTCTCTATTCCTTCATCCAAATAATTTATAAAGATGTTGAACAAAACAAGTCCCAGGACAGATCCTTGAGGCACTGTCCAAGGGAACTGATCTCTGTAATTTGGAGCTCAGTTGTAATTCCAAAGTTGTAATTGCCATCTTAGTTAAAACATCAGAAGAGCCCAGTGGTACATCTAGACCAGCATCCTGACTCACACAGTGGCCAACCAGTTCCTCTGGACAGCCAGCAACAGGGCACAGAGGCCGAGGACTTCCCCTGCTGTTGCCTCCTGGCTCTGGGATTCAGAGGCTTAGTGCCTCTGAAGGTGGAGGTGTCGCTCAGTCACCATGGCTAGTTGGCACTGATAGACTTATCCTCCATGAATCTTACCAATCCCCTTTGAAAACTGTTTATTCCTTTGGCCCTCTCTCCATCCTCTGGCAGCAAATACCACATGTTAATAACTCTCTGTAAAGCTGTGTTTGCTTTTGAAACCCACCTTCCCATTTATCTGCCTGATCAGAAAGTCCCTTGGATCTCAGTGGGATCCAGGGCTTTTTTGGTAGAAAAGGCCCAGCAGGAACTCATTTGGATGTTAAGCCATGCCCCCCCCCTGATGTCACCATTGTTTCACACAGGGCTTTTTTAAAAGAAAAAGCCCAGCAGAAACTCATTTGCATATTAGGCCACACCCCCTGGTGCCAAGCCAGCCAGGACTGCGTTCCTGCTAAAAAAAAGCCCTGTTGGGATCTACCTCTAAATATGATCAGCATCCTCCTGCCCCGGAAGGAATCTGTCCTACAGCTTTGGCTGGCTCCAGCTCCGGCTCTGTCCCTGTGCCCACTTTGGAGGACAAATTGGCCATCCCAAATTTGCAATTGTCAGCCGGCCCTGACAATTTGTGAAGGACAGATTTGCCTTGCCGACAAGATCTCACACCAGGCAGATTGCTGTTTGCCTCTTCATAAATTAGCTTTTATCAAGAGTGTCAGGATTTAAGTGAATTACGGTGCCCCTTTCAGCAGAATTACAAGACGTCCCTCCTTATCTCGAATTGCTCTTGATAATAGCATCAGCTGGACTGTTTCTCTTTGTCCAAATTGATACGGGAGCCTCTGTCTCCAAGCACCCCTAGACGTTCAATTAAATGCTGAGCAATAGATTGCATTGTGGAAAGGTTAGACGGGTCCCTGTTTGCCAAAGAGAAGACATGAACCCTGCTCACCTTTGAATAGAAGAGGTCAATGTACGCTGTTCCTTCCCTGCTGAAAGCCGCTCTCAGCTCAGCGCCAGTCTTTGCTGTCTAAAGGCTTCTTGGAGACAAAAAGAGTCACTGACCTTTGCCAGAAAGTTTTCCCAGCTCTTTTTGAAAAAGTTACATCTGATTTGCGTCGAACCAGCAACTGACAGTGGGCTTAAACCAACAGAGCTGATTCAAAACAGGAGGTCACTTAGCTGAGGTTGGGTGGCACAGTGTCTTTGTGTTCTCTTAGCTCCTTTTTAGATTTTTGGGTCTTTTGCAGCTGGCGGCATCATGAATCTGGCAGATCGATGTAGTTCCTTCTGCCCAGATAGTTGGGCTTCTGAAGGCATCTGGGAAACCTGTTCCTGCCTCCATCATAAAGGATTTCGTGGCAACACTGAAGCCTTGAGTTAGTTGAGCAGGGATGATACCATAGTGACTGAGTGGCCATGATGTCATAGAGCAGGAATCCCCTAAGGTTTTTTTTGAGCCTGTAAATGCTTTTGGGACTGTGAAAACAGAGACCAGACACCCCTACAAGATGGCTACCAAGCAACCAATCAGAAGATGTCAGGAGGTTCCAAGCCAAGCATGCTCTGATGGGGTATTTCCTGATAGGATGCTCCCTGCTGACAAAACCAGGGTTGCCAACTCCACATTTGGATATTCCTGGAGATTTTAGGGATGGAGCCTTGGGAGGGCTGGGTTTGCAGAGGGGAGGGACCTCAGCAGGGCATAATGCCAGGGGAATGAATCTCTGTAGTTAGTTCAAATTCTGAGAGATCTCCTGGTGCTACCAGAAGATACCAAGGGAAACTTCTTTGTTGACAATTTGGTTCGGTTGTGAACTCCTGGAATTGCCTTTTGTTGACTCAGACCTTTGGTCTTTCAAGGTCAGCAATGTCTACTTCTGGTGGTGGTTCTCCAGGTGATGGTTCTCCAGGATCCTTTCACATCACCTATATTCTGACCTTTTAGCTCAAAATGCCAAGGGCTTTCTGGGCACTCTACCACTGAGGTAAGGACCACCCATAATTATATATGATTGAATACATGAAGATATCTTCTACTGAATCAGACCTTTGGTCTATCAAGGTCAGTGTTGTCTATTAACTAGAGAAGCCAGGGATTGAACCTGGGACCTTCTGACTGTAAAGCAGATGCTTTGACTGGCAGTTGGCTACTCCAGGGTCTCAGGCAGAGGTTTTCACTTTTTTTCCCCTTTAATCTGATTTAAGCTCCTTAGCTTAAAGTCTTCAGTAGTGCAAAACTCATCTGTTAAGTAGCATCATCTGGACACAAGACTATACCAGTGAAAATTTTTTGCAACAGCAAGGATACAGTTAGGGAATCCGTCAGATAAAAGGAATAAAACTAGCTTGTGATGAGACAAAGATGGAAAATTATCTAGGTACTGTGTTAAAAACCCATTTCTAAGGCTAACATACAGAGGACACTCCAATAAAATATGTATTAAAGTGGCAATTTCCCCCTGAGAACAATCACAAAGGCGGTCTGCCTAAGGAATCTTTCTTAATCTTCCCTTCATAGCAAGAGTGGACTATGCATTCCATCAAGATAGTAAAACAATTTGGGATACTTAGATAAAAAGCATAGGAAGGCAGGAATTTTGGTGAAGGTATATAAAAAAACACGGAAGAGCAAATCCTGCAGGCACAAGACCATGTGCTTGAGTAATCCCTTTTTTGGATATTTTTCTTGATTTAGGACTTAAGAACTGTGGGTTCGAGGCCCTGAATAATGTCAGGGTTCAGTCCAGTAAGAACATAAGAGAAACCATGTTGGATCAGGCCAATGGCCCATCCAGTCCAACACTGTGTCGCACAGTGGCCAAAACAAAAAACAAGTGCCATCAGGAGGTTCACCAGTGGGGCCAGGACACTAGAAGCCCTCCCACTGTGCCTCCAAGCACCCAGAATACAGAGCATCTCTGCCCCAGACAGAGAGTTCCAATGATAAACTGTGGCTAATAGCCGCTGATGGATCTCTGCTCCATATGCTCATCCAATCCCCTCTTGAAGCTGTCTATGCTTGTAGCCGCCACCACCTCCTGTTGCAGTGAATTCCATGTGTTAATCACCCTTATAAGAGAGAGTTTTGAGTCTAGAGTCTTGGACTAAGAAGATTTATGGGAATCTGCTTTTAATAAATATAGGTTTCCAGACTTACTATAGAGCAAGGTACAAACTGAAGGCAAGTAGCCAAACTTTAGCCTCCAAGAGTGGTTGACACTGCAGCTACCTGAGCTATGCATTTTGATGTGTTGGTCAACTTATGAAGGAAGAGAAGCAGAGGAAGGCCTACAGGTTCTTTGATTGGATCCAGATGGCTACTCCAAAAAGCAGAATAGGGACAATTTTCGTGTTGAAAACTTGAATTGCCCCAGTTATATATTGTTCTCTGCAGTACCTTAAAAAGTTTAGGATTTCAGGATAGGGTCCTGCTTTCTTCAGCATGGCTTTTTGATGAGAGGGCCAACTCAAATTATATGTGAAAACTATTCCCAGATATGTAAATCCCTTCACTTGTTGGATTCTAACTTTCTCAATGGACCACAGTATAAGGGTGGGTTCAGGCCTCAGATTCAGTGGGAGCTCACAGGAGCACAGCTCCTGAACCTTTCTGAGAGTTCCACCTCCTCCATCTGAGAGTTCCACCTCCTTGTCCATTGAATAATATGTGCAGCTGCATAAGAATCCCTGGATGAGCTCCACCACCAATTTTCTACAAAATGAGCCCTGGGTGGGTTCCTTTTCTTCTGGAAGAGGAATACTTTGCATTTACCATCACTTATTTCTAGATCTTCAAAATGGCAGTAAATGGCAAATTTGTTCAATAGTCTCTAGAAGAAGACTGCAGATTTACACCCCACCCTTCTCTCTGAAGCAGAGACTCAGAGCGGCTTACAATCTCCTATATCTTCTCCCCCCCACCACCACAACAGACACCCTGTGAGGTGAGTGGGGCTGAAAGGGTTCACAGCAGCTGCCCTTTCAAGGACAACTCTTATGGCTGACCCAAGACCATTCCAGAAGCTGTAAGTGGAGGAGTGTGGAATCAGACCTGGTTCTCCCAGATAAGAGTCTACACACTTAACCACTACACCAAACTGGAGTCCAATACAAGATTGGGGCAGCAGAACTCCATCATCAGCATATAATAAGAGTGAATTCTCTAGGCCATCTAGACAGGGAGGGTGACAGTTTTTATCAAGAGAGCCAGATAAATCATCATTTCCCCTTTCCTTCATCTTCTTTTGAGTTGCACCAAGAGGGAAGTCTTTCATGTTGCCTACAACCTGACCTTTAGCTGGAGATGGACCTGGGACTTAAGGCATACAAAGCAGCTGCTTTGCCACTGAGTCACAGTCCTCCCCCATTCTAAGCAGATATGTATATAAAGAGCCATCAAATCTTGGCCAACTTATGGTGACTTCATTGGGTTTTCAAGGCCAGTGAGAAGCAGAGGTGGTTGGCCAATGCCTTCTTCTGCAGAGTCTTCCTTGGTGGTCTGGTCTCCCATCCAAGTACTGAACCTGCTTAGCTTTTGAGATCAGACAAGAACAGGCTATACTATACCATTCCAGATCCCTTGTCTTACCCTGAGTCTGATCCAGAGCTTTTTTGGTAGCAACATCCTCAGTGTGATGATGTCACTTCTGCATGATATCATCAGTCACAGAACCTTTATTGGCATAACAACAACAGTATCAAATCAAGGAAGCCGGGGGAAAAGGTGGTTAATTAAACATTCTAAACAGACTTCTCCTCTTATAAGCACAGTAAAGGAAGTTTGCTACCACTTCGATGGTTTCAGCCTTATTTGAGGCTAGTAAGCTCACTATCTTGCTTTCATCAGATTTACTCTCCGGGGATTGCAATATAGGATCCAGATAAGATGCACGTAAATCACAGTAGAATCTACAGGATAAAAGTACATGGTCTGTTCCTTCAGTTTCCTTCAGCCCACAGGGGCATTTCAGTATGACATCATCAGATTGGGGATGTTGCTGTTTGAGAGAGGGGTTTCTTCCACCAACCAGCTGGCCGGTGGCAGGGAGAAGCCCCCCAAAGTGGGGGATCTCCCACTTGGACCTGGGTACCAGCAAAATACAAAATAGAAATTTTAAAATGAAATAAATATGCCATCCTGGAATGGAAAGAGCAAAGTTCTAATGTTTGTGATATTGCATGACCAAGGGTAGTGTGTGTTTGTGTGTGCATGGGAGAATTCTAAGGATAAAAAGGGGAAGGGGAATATTCATGTTTCTTTGCAACATGTGAAATTCACCTTTTGGTTTGGTTCGGAGCTGAGCTCCCTTGCCTCCCTCCAAAGGTCCTGATGGGTGACCCATCTTTGCCGGAGCAGAAGATTAATTTCTTCCCTGCACTCCATCTGTCTTCCTGTTGATGAATTGTTCCCAAATGGAATCTGATTGTCTTGAATTTATTCCAGCCTGAAAAAAAAAAACACTTAAATATCCTGTGAATAATTCTGGGCGCCTGGCATGGCGAAAAGTTTGCAGAGAGATTTCGGATCCGATTTGATAGCCCATTTAATGGCTACAGGATATTACTGCCTCTTGGTTGGTTGACTGGGCCTCCTGCGTTTGGCAAACGGAGGGCCGAGACTTATCATTTGGAAACTAGTTGCTTATTTTTGCCAGTCAAAGTGTGACACCTGTCCCCTTTCTTTAAAAAAGAACGTGTGAATTATTCATGTGCTGAAAGCTTGGTTTGGTTCCTCCACTGTAAACACTTCTGTATTTCATTCAGCAATTTGCTGCGGGTTCACCAGTGTTTCATGTAGACCAGAGGGGGAAAGTATTCCTCCTCTATGCATTCATCCAGGCACAAACTGTATGGGAAAAGTGGCTATCAACAATTGTCTAGGCATTTTGTGTCTTGGAGAAGGGTTGAAGTCCATGTAGCCAGCATGGTGTAGCACCATAGTGAAAGTCAAGGAGCATAGTGAGAGCCAGTTTGGCGTAGTGGTTAAGTGTGCAGACTCTTATCAGAGACAACCGGGTTTGATTCCCCACTCCTCCACTTGCACCTGCTGGCATGGCCTTGGGTCAGCCATAGCTCTGGCAGAGGTTGTCCTTGAAAGGGCAGCTGCTGTGAGAGTCCTCTCAGCCCCACCCACCTCACAGGGTGTCTGTTGTGGGGGAGGGAGATAAAGGAGATTGTGAGCTGCCCTGAGACTCTTGAGTGGAGGGCGGAATATAAATCCAATGTCTTCTTCTTCTTCTTCAAATCTAAGTAGGCCTCCTCAGAGGTCAGTAAGTAAATATGGGAGGGGACTCTTTGGTACCCAAAATTTTCTTAGCTTTAACACAAGGATGGTTCCCTTGGGGAGATGGTGTGGCTCAGTGGTAGAGCTTCCACTTTGCATACAGAAGGTCCCAGGTTCATCTCCGTTAAAAGCAGGACTTTTTTTGAGTGAGAACGCACAGGAAAACAATTCCGTCTGGCTTGGCATCAGGGGTGTGTGGCCAAATATACAAATGAGTTCCTGCTGGACTTTTTTATTTAAGCCCTGGTTAACAAGATCAGGCAGATCAAAACACACAGCTGTGTTAAGTTTGTCTGTAGCAGCAAAAAAGAAAAACAGTTCAGTAGCACCTTAAGGACTAAAAACATTTGTGGCAGGAGATTTCATGAGTCACTGCTCACTTCTTCAGATACAGCTAGCATGTGAGTCTGTCTGTCCTTTATATTAAAAAGTGAAGCGATCTCAGATGCCAAATGACATTAGCAGGCAAATGACAATAGCAGATGTGATTGGATTAGGTGTGATATGCAGAGAGGTAGTAGGCATGGAGAAAACAACATTAGTAATGAGACAAGAAACCTAGGTCTTGATTCAGTCCAGGTGGATCTTGAGCATTATCAGTTGCAATTCAGCAGTCTCGCTAATCTCCCTTTGAACAGGCAGAAAGTGATGTGAAAGACTTTCACCTGAGATCCTGGAGGGCCTCTGCTAATCTGAGTAAATACTGATCTGGAGGGACCAATGACTGATTCAGTATAAGGCTGCTTCTTTTATATGTACATAAAAACATCCCATGTCATTGGGTGGGGCTTATGCCCTGGAAAACATTGTTGGGATTGCAGCCTTGGATCAGATAGAGATAGATGGGAGTTCAAGTCTCTGCTCAGCCCTGACCTTGTGCTAGCCTCCAGCTCCTCATCACCATCATCGTCTAAATTTCTATCCTGCCCTCCTGCCAAAGTGGTCTCAGGGCGGGTTACAACATAAGGATCTATACAATAAACCAGGTCTAAAAAAATCTAAAATACATCAATTAAAACCATAGTAAACAACACTGAGATGGCATTCTAAAAACCATGTTACCCTGAGTCTATTTCAGATTTTAATATAGTATGATCTGATCAATGGGTTCGTAAGTCGTCAGAGCCAAACAAAGAATTAGTTCACCCCAGCCTACTTCACAGCCTACTTCATTGTTGTGAATACAAGAAATGTGTTTGCTGCTTTGGAGGAAGAGGGGTTCAAAGTGTAGTAGACAAATGATACAAAAAAGGGTGGATACCAGATTTTGTTTGTTTGGTTTTCTTGCATGTGCAGCGGACGAATTCCAAACTGGACTCAATGTTCAATTTTATTCAAAAGCAAGATCTGAGAAACAAGAATTTTTTTCCAAGCTCATCTCAAATATGTCATGTTTCTTCCTGTCTTTCATTTTACTCCAGCTGTTTCAACTAATTACTGTGGATTCCTTTGAGTCGTTTTCAGCATCGCTGGCTACAAAGTGGGCCTAAAATGTGACAACTGTAGCCCCAAACTCTTAAACTGGTGGGGTGCAAAAAACCTGAGTTTTTTTTAGCACTCAAAATGCATGCTGATGACCAACAACAAAAAAGTCCTTCAGGAGATTTCACAGAGGATATTTAGTTAAGCCGTCAGTGGTCTATTACCTACCTAATTCCACTGACAGGAAGCAGTTCTCCCCCTCCCCATATCCTCCAACTAAGGGGCAGAAGTCATTTTCTGAGCACATTTTCCCTGACAGCCTCAGTGGAAGAAGAATGAATGACTGGCCTATGAAGTGGCCATTGCTATTCCCGCAATCTCCCCCCTCCTGGTGTGTCCATTGTACATTTTCTCTGCCGTGCTTGCAAAATCTGCGTGCGTCGCCAACAACGTGCTGTGAGATTTGTAGACGCTCCTGCACACGATGCTGAATAAATAAACCGATGCCGTCCAGCACTGTGACTCAGACTTTATCGAGAATTCAAGGAAATGAAGCAGATTCTGGGATATGATTAACTCGATGCAGCAAAATCTCTTGTTTGCCCTTGCCTGTAACCTCCAGGCAGAAAGTCCATGTAACTTGCATGAGGGCGGAAGCTGGAACAGGAACAATATTTTGCAGGGCAATCCACTGGTAATCTCCTGTGTTTACTCCTTTCTTGGTTTCTATGTAATGCACTTGGCTGACACATGGGAAGATAGCTTGGGTTGCCAACCTCCCGGTGGTGGCTGGAGGTCTCTTGGGATTACACCTCATGAAAAGTAGTAGGTCAGACACTATAGAGATTCCAGCATAGCTCTTTTATTAGCAAAAACCCAATTGAAAACACACACGGCATGCTTCTATATGCACAGAAACTCCAACCAAAACACACCTCCAGAAATAAACAACGCAATAGAAAAACAGGCACTCAGGACCCTCATTTGCATGGGCTTCATTCAAATGGATATGACCTAATTGGCTGGCTCAGCAAGGGCAGCCACTCTGAGTGCAGCGGCAAAGAGCCTCTCAAACAATGGGCTTCATTCAAATGGATATTACCTGATTGGCTGGCTCAGCAAGGGCGGCCAATCTGAATGCAGCTGTAAGGAGCCTCTCCAACAAAGGGTCTTTGTTTGAAGCTCCCAGTACACTACACCTGATCTCCAGGTGACAGAAATCAGTTCCCCTGGAAGAAATGGGTGCTTTGGAAGCTGGACTCTGTGGCATTATACCCCACTGAAGTCCCTCCCATCCCCAACCCCCCCTCCTCAGGCTCCACCCCCAAAATCTTCAGGTATTTCCCAACCCACAGGTGGTAACCCTAGCAGATATCCCAGACCCTCTTTCTTCTCCCTCCCATAGCCTCTAAAGTATTGAAAAAAATATTGGCTAAATGAGGAAGCTGGTCAGTATGAAAGACCCGTTCTTCCAAAATCAGTTAAAACTTTCACCACCAGGATAAAGCTGAGCTAAATACATCTATATTATTTTTAAAAACCCAAGAACAACAATAAAAAACCTTTCCAGGTAGGCAAATATCATCACATTGATTGGGTTGGAGCATAATAACACTTGGGGTAGGGATGCCAGCTTCCAGGTAGGACCTGGGGATCTCCCAGAATTACAGCTCATCTCCAGACTACAGAGATCAAGCCCCCTGGAGAAAATGGATGCCAGCCTCCAGGTGGGACCTGGGGATCCCCCAGAATTATAGCTCATCTCCAGACTACAGAGATCAAGCCCCCTGGAGAAAATGGATGCCAGCCTCCAGGTGGGACCTGGGGTCCCCCAGAATTATAGCTCATCTTCAGACTACAGAGATCAAGCCCCCTGGAGAAAATGGATGCCAGCCTCCAGGTGGGACCTAATAATAATAATAATTTTTTATTTGTATCCCGCCCTCCCCGCCGAGGCAGGCTCAGGGCGACCTGGGGATCCCCCAGAATTATAGCTTATCTCCAGACTACAGAGATTGGCCCCCTTGGAGAAAATAGATCCCAGCCTCCAGGTGGGACCTGGGGATCCCCCAGAATTATAGCTCATCTCCAGACTACAGAGATTGACCCCCTTGGAGAAAATAGATGCCAGCCTCTAGGTGGGACCTGGGGATCCCCCAGAATTACAGCTCATTTCCAGACTATAGAGATTGACCCCCTTGGAGAAAATGGATGGTTTGGAGGGTGAGCTCCATGGCATTGTACCCTGATGATTTTCCTGTTGCCCCCCCACCCCCGGCTTCATTCCCAAATCTTCAGGTGTTTTTCATTCTGGACCTGGCAACCCTGCCACCCATTCTTCACTGAGCTATGGCTCATTTCCTTTGCCAGCAGAAAGTCCCAGAGCCAGTCCCTAGTGCCTCCAGTTAAAAAAATCAGGTAGTAGGTGGTGGGAAAGACCTCTGCCTGAAACCCTGGAAAGCTGTTGACAGTCCCAGTAAACAATTCTGGCCTTGAGAAATCATTGACCTGACTCTATTCCTTCTTATTGAGAGACATGATTCAGTGGAAGAGCATCTGCTTTGCATGCAGAAGGTTCCAAGTTCAATCCCTGCCCTTTCTAGTCAGATAGTGATGGTGGTGGAAAGTGCCCTCAAGTCACAGCAAGTTACAGCAACCTCAGTGGGTTTTCAAGGCAAGAGAGGGGGCTCACCATTGCCTGCCTCTGTACAGTGACCCTGGACTTCATTGGTGTGTAAAGAAAGCTGCCACTCCAGAAACCCCTCAGATAGGGATCTTCAACCTGGCTGTGGGCTGTTTGCTGCACAAGGAAGGAAACTCCTTGTTCAAGTAGCACACAGTCCTTCTTTATTTGGTAGTTCCAAGAACCAAATAAGGGGGAGGGGGGGAGGCAAGAAGTCAAAATAACCATTCTTAGTCCATGTAAACTTTACGGTAGTTACTACAATAACAGTTCCAAGCCTTCAAGCTCACTCCAGCTTCTGGGGAGAGTGTTTTCCAACAGTTAAGATAAATTCCAGATATCTCGCAGCCACCAGCTGCAACTAAAAATGTTGTCTCCTCTTCCCCAAATTCGACTCTGACTCTGAGGGCTTGTTTCTTCAGCTCAAAACCTGCCTATTAAGCTATCCCAGGCTTAATTCACTACAGCTCTATCCTGCAAGGGTAAAGATTCAAATCAATTTAACCCTCTGCAGGCCCAAAGATGACTCTTAGAAGGCTTGCATCTGCTGTCACAACATTCTTCATCCTTTACATGGTGGTCTCCCCTCCAAATGCTAACCCGAGCTGATTCTGCTTAGCTTCTGAGATCTGATGAGATCAGGGTAGCCTGGGCCATAAGTGATGGGGAAGAATTCTACCTCCGGCCTTGGAGAGCTGCCACCAGTCATGGTAGACAATCCTAGCTTTTAAACACCACTAGCTTGACATGATGGACCTTCATATCCCCTTGCCTTTCTGATTCTGGTTGTGATTCAGTGGCAGACCATTTGCTTTGTGTTCTGTTAAAAAGATCAGGCAGTAGGTGATGTGAAAGACCTTATGTTGAGAGCCACTGTGGTGTAGTGGTTAAGAGTGGCAGATTCTAATCTGAAGAACTGGGTTGGATTTTCATTCTCCACTCCTCCACTTGAAACCTGCTGTCAGTGACCTTGGGTCAGCCCCAGTTCCCTCAGGGCTGTTCTCTCAAGGGCAGTTCTCTCAGAGCTTTCTCAGCCCCACCTACCTCACAGGGTGTCTGTTGTGGGGAGAGGAAGGGAAGATGATTGTAAGCTGCTTGGAGACTCCTTCAGGCAGTAAAGGGTGGGGTATAAAACCAGTGCTTTTTTGTAGCAGGAACTTTTCTGCATAGTAGGCCACACACCCCTGATGTAGCCAATCCTCCAAGAGCTTACAGGGCTCTTAGTACAGGGCCTACTGTAAGATCCAGGAAGATTGGCTGCATCAGGGGTGTGTGGCATAATATGCAAAGGAGTTCCTGCTACAAAAAAAGCCCTATAATAAAATCAACTCTTTTTCTCTGAAACCTGAAACACTGAAGAGCCAGTATCAATCAGAACAAACAATATAGACCTTCAAGAATCTGACTCAGTCACTTCATGTGCTTTCCCTACGTGCAAGACTATCCAGAGAGCTGATTTCAGACGCTTCCTGGGTCCCAGCTCCTTCCGTTAATCGTTATGCTCTGCTAACATAGAGACTGACCACTGAGAATATGTTAGCATTTAATGTGACAATTCCATGTGAAATGTGATGACTCTCAGGTTAGCATTTGCATACGCATAGATGCTCAGGGATTTTTTTTTTTTTTTATTCTTAACAAGAAGCAACAATGTTTGCGAAAGAGCTGTCCCTGTGGTGGAGCTGCTCACGTTGGCAATTACTGCTTATTTCCATGGGATTTTGGAAGACTCCAGGATCATCTAAATTGGTTTTAACACCAGACTACCACAAGGGACGTGTGAACCCTTCCACAGAATGGGCACCTCCTTGGGTGGTTTCCTTGTTAAATCTGAAGGAGGCCCTGATGCACAGGTATCTTCGTCCTCCCCCCCGGCTGGGAAATGTGACAGCATGCATGAACTGAATGGTGCCTTTTCTACATGCTAAAAGGTGAGTTGTGGACACCTTCGCCTGAAAATTGCTCAGGAAGAACTGATTTGCCTAGTCTAGCTGACCGCATTCATTGTCTCATCTGTCATTTACAAATGTGGGGAAGAATAACAACCCTGGTTTCAGTGTCAATAAGAAAAATTGCAAATTGCCTTCCAAATCATAGGCTTATTTGCAGAAATCTATCCACAAAAATGAGCTTTAGCGGAGCGGATGGAGGACATACTGCATCAGACTCAAAGTCCATCTAGTCCAGTATTCTTTTCCCCCCGATAGCTGTTGACCAAACTTTTCTGGGAATCGCACAAACAGCGTGTGAAACTGATAGCCCTCTCTTTCCCCCCCAGTATCCAGATTTCAGAGGTACATTGCCTTTGAACATGGAAGCCCCATTCGCTTTCATGGCAAACAGCCACTGATAGATCTATCTTCGCTGAATTGGTCTAATCCTTTATTTAAAAGGTAGCTTGAGGGGAATCGAATTCAAAAAGCCAGTGATGCGTGCAAAGTGCATCCTTTTGCCCGCCTGGGACTCACTGGCAATCTATTTCATTGGGTGACCCACAGAACTGTGGTACTGCAAGGATGGAAACTATTCTCTCTTTCCATACTTTTCACTATTGTATAGTCCTGTATTATGTTCACTGCTTTTTTCTCCTACAATTCCCCCAGTTTTATGATTAAACTGGTTCCAGGCAGGGCTGGATTAACAATTAGGCCAAGTAGGCACTGGCCTAAGGGCCCCCAAGCCTTGAGGGGCCCTGGACTGACTTTACCCCCCGTTCCCCCCCTGCTTTCAGCCCTCCCAGACTGCACATGCAGCCAGCAATTGAGCTGCTCTTTGCCTGACTTGCCTAGTGTGGCTGTTACTAGCATCATCCTTCTTTCCTTCCTTGAGTCCATTTCTTGTTACATATTCTAGATATACAAATCTGAATAGAAGAGGATTCTGACAAATCTGGGGCAAAATTTAATATGGCAAAATTTTGGAAAGCATACTATACCTGATGTGGACCACACTATTTAACACCAGGCCTGGGAATGCATCACTCCGGAGTTGGGTGTGACCCCCGTCACTGGCTGCCTCTGTTGGCGACACCGGCTTTCTTATCCATCTTGCGCAGCTCCCCTGACACCCACTCAGTGTTCCCTTTTCAAAGATATTTGTGTCAGCCACAGTCGTTTGCTTGAATAAGTATCTGCTCAAACATGCCCCAAACTGATTGATCTTTCTGACTTGCTTCTCTCTAAGGCTTTTGTGAGTGGAGGCTGCCAGGGGTTGGTTGGTACAAGATTTGCCTGGGAAATAATAGAAAGGGGGGCAGCTCAGTGGAAGGGGGGGACCCATTTACATCTCTTCTGCTCGCATCTACTTTTTGGCACGTCAGGCTTTTAGTTCCCCAACAGGTGGTGGAGCTCTCAGTACTCCACCAGCTGCATGCTTGATTACCTTTCCCGCAGATCCGCAAGTTGTACAAATGACTAAAATGTCAGCCTTTTCTATTTTACCTCTCAAAGAAATGGAAGAAATGGGATTTATATTTGCAAGGTTATTTGTTTCAATAAATGTGTGAAAAACCAGTTATCTTGTTGAACCATTTGGAGTCAGTCATTCCCTAGAACATGAAAGGTTGCCAATTATCTAGTACTTTCCAGTCAGATCAGTAAAAGTTTTACTGTAAAACCATCTTGGCCAGTTTGGGGTTCAGGACCAGGTTCTGCCTGGGTTCCATCTACAACCCAATTCTCACTGAGGAAGCCAACCTGCCACTAAACCAGTTCAAACTGGTAGCAGTGACCCACCTGCTTGAATTTTCATCTATTCTTTTAAATAAGAAGTATTCTAGCTTAGCAGTTTCTTTGACTGTCTCATGTTCTATGCTAGGATATTTTCTAACGAGGCAGAAGAGTATGTAGCCCTAACTTGCATTCTACTAGGATGATAAAGCTGTGTCTGTGTTATACCACTTCACCTTTACCATCTCAGTGAAAACTAGCAATGTTTCTTATCTGTCAGGTTCTGAGCAATGTTCCCTCTAAGCTGTGGAGTCTAGTGAGCAAAAATTCTACTTTATGAGCTACTGGCACTAAAGTTATGAACTACCGCATAAATTAGTTTGCTCTGGGATCCTCCTTCCTGAACTAAGACAAAAATGTGTGAGCAGAGGCTAAAAAACTGTGAGCTAGCTCACACTAACTCAGCTTAGAGGGAACACTGGTTCTGAGGCAGTTCTACCAATAGCCTGTAGACTTTTCTAGGCTTCACTTCTAAACTCGGAGTTAGCATTGGTTCCACCACTGGCCTATAGAGGCTTCTAGACTTCCTGTTAGGTCTAGCTCCACTACTGGTCTGGAGAGTCTTCTAGAAGAGTCTTCTTCTTACCCCCAAGACTCCAGGTAAGGTCTATCTTGACTACTGGTCCGTAGAATCTTCTAGACTCTCCACTCCAAGACTCCAAGTTAGACTTGGCTTGCCCAGTGACCTGTAGAGTCTTCTAAACTAAACTCCAAGACTCCAGGTACCAAGTTAGCTACACCACTGCCTTGTAGACTCTTCTAGGCTCCCCCTCCCAAGACTTCAGGTTCTGAGTTGGTTCCACTACTCTCCTGTTAAGTCTTCCAGGGTCGCCATCCCAAGACTGGAGCATACCTTGGTGTTCCTCATATCAAGATTTTCCTGTATAGTTTCTTCCCTCATGGACTTAACATTTCCTGGAATGCACAAAACTGCTCACCCTGCTTGTATTTACCAGAGACGATTCATTTTCTCATATCTGTCTCCAGTAAGTTACTGACCCTATCATGCATTGGAGGTGGGGGGGTATCAACAGGCTGTAAAGAATGCACATGAACACTCTCTTCCATTCCATCCCTGTCCCCAATTCAAATATTGATGAATATGTCTATGTTTCAGCTGTTGAAGTATAACCACCAGCACCCTGACCTGGGTAGCCCAGGCAAGCCTAATCTCATTAGATCAGGGGTGTTGAACTCATTTGTTATGAGGGCCGAAACTGACATAAATAAGGCATTGTTGGGCTGAATCACGTCAAGTTGGGCCAAGCCATGATGAGCCAGGCCATGTGTGTAGCTATTAAAGATTAGGTAGCAGAGATATAAATTTTATAAAGACAAACAAATATATATTTTTTTAAAAAATTAAAACATGCTTAAAATGTTAACATTCATTGGTTTTAAAGATGCTTTCTTTGCATTTCCCCTATGGGATCCAGGGAACTGGGCAAAGGAAGCTCTGTCTCTTTCCTTCCTTCTCCAGAGGACCAGGAGGGGAAGGAGCCTCTGCCAATAGAGAAAATAGAGGTTTTGTTTTTGTAGCTCCTGTGCAATTGAGCAAGCCTTGCAAAGCAAGCTGTTATACAGAAGGGAGCAAAAGAGAGAGAAAAGGAAGCAGATGACAGCCAGTTGCTCAGGGGCTGATAGGAGCCCTCCGGGGGCCTGCTTCAGCCACCGAACTGCATGTTTGACACCCCTGCATTAGATCTTGGAAGCTAAGCAGGGTCGACTGTGTTTAGTACTTGGATGGGAGACTGTCCTTGAAATACACAGTTGGGAGGACAGGGGCCGGATCTGTTTAGCCACCTTTCTGAATATCCTCCAGGTTCCCTGTAAGATCAGTCAACATGACTTCCAGGTGCAAACACACACAAATGTATATGTATATATAAAAGGAACAACCACCAGCCAGATCTGTCAGATGAACCATTCTTTAGTATTAGAAAAATTTCACCTAATAGAGCCAATAGAGGCTTTAAAAAAAACCCCAGTGAAATAAAAATAAATATTTTAATGCAAAAATAATATGCATAAAAAGAAAGCTTACTAACATCAGCTTCAGAAACCATGTAGAACAGATGACTGCATAAGATATATGGCAGGCAAGCAGGAATTTTCATTCCTCTGGTGGCAATACGGTATTCATGTTAAGGTGAAAATTAGGGGTGATTTTAAGGTTGCCAGTCACCAGATAGGGCCTAGAGATCTTCTGGAATCATAACAGTCCAGATCTGTAGCCTCCAGAGATCAGTTCCCCTGGAGGAAATGGTTATTTTGGAGGGGGTAGTCTGTGGCATTATATCCCACTGAGGCCCCTCCCCTTTCCAAACTCCTCCCCCCTAGGCTCCACCCCCAAATCTCCAGGAATTTCCCAACTCAGAGTTGGCACCCCTAGGTGATTGTCCTATATAGAAAGATCCCTGGTTTCACCTCTGGAATGGGGAACAATATGTCCCTGCTTCCCTCCAGTTTAGAGTTTTGCTTCCAAAACTCAGTTGTAGTTTCATCTTCCTGCTATTCTTAGTTCATCTTTAAAAAAAAACAACAACTTTATATTGATTAAGAAAACAATACTCTTTACAAAACTAATAAAAAGTAGGCAGATAAAGCCTTCAAAAACAATACAAAAAGAAAAAGAAGTACCATCAGTAAACAACGCTTCCAATAAACGAGTTTGTAAAAAGCGAGGCCTTATAATGACCCAGATGCTTATGAGAGGATCAATGGCCCAAGACAATCTATCATCTCATAAGATTAGCGATTTTACTCTCAGAAAGTGTCTCGAAAATACACTTAGCCACTCTTATGGGATTTCTTTGTTACAGCAACCCACCCCTTCAAAAGAAAACACCAAGCGCAGTAATGGCCTCAAGGTCCCAAGGGAACCAATGAAGAACCTTATATAATATGGATTAGTATTAAACTCATTTATTGCAAACTTCTGACTATTCCTGTCACATGCCAAATCTGAAGAAAATGTGTTTCTTTGGCTGAACTGGAGGACTGGTATTGATTAATTTTATTTATCAGATAGCACCTCATAGCGACATATTGGGTTAGAAACCAACTACAATTATACAGAGTTTGGGGAGGAAAAAATGCTGCTTAGGGATGTGATATCAAATCTACCATCCAAAGTTGCCTTTTTCTCCAGGAAAATTGATCTGTGTAGTCTAGACCCCAGTTATAATTCCAGAAGATCTTTTGGCCCCACCAGGAGATTGGTAACCATAGAAATAATTTGTGAGCTTTTGAGTTCTCCATCAAGCCAAATATTGGGGCTCTTTTTTCATAGAAGGAACTCCTTTGAATATTAGGCTACATCCCCCTGATGTAGCCAATCTTCTTGGAGCTTACAGTAGGCCCTGTAAGAAGAGTCCTGTAAGCTCTTGGAGGATTGGCTACATCAGGGGTGTGTGGTATAATATGCAAAGGAGTTCCTGCTACAAAAAAAAGCCCTGGACAGCATTACAAACAAGAACAATGTGGACTGCATTTGTGATCCCCCCCCTTCATCTGTAGTAGGAAACTGATGTTCTAAAACATTTAATTTAGTTGGTTGTATGTTTCTTTCCATGTTATAAGATGAAATGTATTTATAATATAATATTAATACTAATAAAGAAATACTGAAGTTAAACTCTTAGAGGATTGGCTACATCGGGGGTGGTGGTGGTGTAGCCTAATATTTAAAGGAGTTCCTGCTACAAAAAAAAAGCCCTGCCAGATATTAACAACAACCACCAAAGGGTGGGGGGCATATGCTGCAGGCCCAGTGTCTTTAACACTGTCCTGTAATGCAAGGGAGAATAGACAAAGCACTTATGAGTCTTAGCTGCAGCTAAGAAGGACAAGCAAAATGGTTGTGCAAACAGCTGCCATCTTGGTCTGGCAAGCGAAGCAGCAAAGTGTTTGCCCCCTTTTCCCTTGCATCAAATGGTAGTCTAGCCACACAGATGGAGGCAGATGTTTCCAAATGGATGCTCTCTGCAGATACAAAGGTATCCTCTCGGATTCTTCCATGGCACTTCTTGCTTCAGTTAGGTGAAGGAAAGCCAGAAATGGGCTCTTTGCTTTGAGGTGGAAAGAAGTGGCTGTCATTAATAGGTTTCCTTGATTGGAAACCACTGAGTTCCCAGCGATCTCTACAATTACCCATTGTGGAAGTGGAACTGACATACTGGTGCAAGGGTCAGCAGTTATTTCCCCCCCCCCCCTTATGTTTTCTCCTTTCCACTGCTTGGAGCAATGGCAGGCAACAGAGATAATAGTAGAAGGCTGGAGTGAGTGGCCTAGCATCCCTAGCCATTAAAACATCAGTGGGTGCTATAGTGCCCCAGGATACCATGTTGGGAGTTCCTATACTCTGCCAAGTATTTTATTTATGTATTTATTTAATTTATTTATATCCCGCTCTTCTCCCCAATGAAAATCCAAAGCAGCTTACATCCTTCTCCTCTACTCCATTTTATTCTCACAACAGTCCTGTAAGGTAGGTTAGGGTGAGAGAGTGTGATTGGCCGAAGCTCACCCAGCAAATTTCCATGGCACCAGTGGGATTCCAATCTGAGACTCCCAGATCCTAGGCCAATTTTCTCAACCAGGGCTTTTTTTAGCAGGAACACACACGAATTCAGTTCCAGCTGGCTTGACATCAGGGTGTGTGGTCTAATATGCGAATGAGTTTCTACTAGGCTTTTCCTGCAAAAAAGTCCTGCACAAAACATTGTCAGGGTGTGGCCTAATACGTAAATAAGTTCCTGCTGGGCTTTTCCTACAAAAAGCCTTGTGTGAAACAATGATAACATCAGGGGTGTGGCTAATATGCAAATGAGTTCCTGCTGGGATATTCCTACAAAAAACTCTGTGGAAATCAATGGTGACATCAGGGCCTGTGACCTAGTAAGCAAATGAGTTCCTACTGGGCTTTTAAAAAAATTAAAGCACTATTCTTAACCATTACCCCACACTGGCTCTCGATCTGCTTCAGAGAAATGACAAGTGACAAATTGTAAAATGAAGATATTTGTAAATATTGGCAGAATGGTCAGCTTAACATAAGCTATTTTGCCATAGCAAGGCAAATGGTACTTTATCAGGGTTTGTTAAACTTTCTTTGCAGTGTTAAGCAGAGATCCATAACTGTTATAGAGGAATTCAAAATGGCTTAGGGGGATGTCTACCAAACACAATGGCTGCAAAGTCCATAGAGAGGCAAGCGCTCATTGCAAACCTCTCTGTGTCTCAATCAGAGTTGATGGCATTCAATATTTTTGCGTTGGGAATGATTTATTTTGAAGGTTGGAGACTGCGTGGTATTGATTAAGTTCGAACACAACTGCTGGTAATGATCTTCCAGGGTGAGATAAATGGAGAAACATATCTCTGGCATGAGGTCCAGTCTCGTGATGCCTGTCTGGGGCCAAAGCAAATGGTTCTACTCTTAAGAAAATATATAGATTCAGTGACTAGGGATGGGCATGAACCATGAAAATGCAGTTCGGTTTGTGGTTCATAGCAAGCCTGGTTCACAAACCATGATCCGTCACAAGCTTTTAGCAGCAAAACAAACTGGTTCTGTCTGCGACCCAGTAGAACAAATTCCATGAAAGCTAGAGACACTAAACTCACAAGGGATCTCCACCTGACTCTCCTCTACCAGCCCTCCAAGTCTATTGAGGATTGGATTTATGGGGTCTGGCTGGGTCTCCCCGCCCCCCCCCCCCCCCGCCAAGAAGGTGCCTCCAGGAAAGTGCTTTCTGGGGAAATAACTGCCTGCCATGTCAACAGAAAGCACTTTCCTGGGGGCACCTTTTTTGAAGGGCCACATAAATCCAAACCTCACCAAACTTGGAAGCAGGTAGAGGAGAATCAGCCAGAAATCCCCTGCAAGTTTGGTCTCTAGCTTACCCAGGATCCATTCTATTTATTTTTTCTTATTTATTTATTTTATTATATTTATATCCCTCCCTCCCCTATCGAGCTCAGGGCGGCTAACAACAGTCAACAATTTGATAACGGATTTAAATTATTATAATAGAACATTATTAAAATATTAAAACAATTTTAAATACAATTTCAAATACAATTTCAGGTGGCATTCTGTCTTGTTCAGAATCATGTTAATACGGTGGGATGGTGGATACTACGCACCCCCGTAGAAGTTAAGAGCACCTCCAGTTAGTTGTTAAAAGCCTGCCTGAACAGGTATGTCTTACAGACCCTGCGGAATTGTGACAAATCCCGAAGGGCCCTGTATTCCTCAGGGAGGGCATTCCAGAGGGCTGGCACAGCCACTCCTGAACCTCCTGAACCTGCTCCTGTCAAAATAACTGCCTGTCATTTTGACTGGTGCAGGATGGGGGTGTTCAGGAGAGTATAGAATGGATCCTGTGGAAACTAAAGACATCAGAGTCTCAGGGGACTTTGCCCGGATGCTCCTCCAAGTTGTTTCTTTGAAGTCATGTAAACATTTAGATGGAGGAGAGGCAGTATGATTGAAAATGTATGTTCACAAACTGGCATGAACCACCACAAGCATCTTGAAAAATCGTGGAAAGTTCATGCTGGTTGACCTACCATGAACTTCAGTTCATAAACGGGCCGAAATTCATCTGGTTCATGCCCATCCCTATCAGTGACGCAGCATGATTCTTGTACCCTCTTACAAATTCTTAAAGAAGAAGAAGAAGAAGATATTGGATTTATATCCCACCCTCCACTCCGAAGAGTCTCAGAGCGGCTCACAATCTCCTTTACCTTCCTCCCCCACAACAGACACCCTGTGAGGTGGGTGGGGCTGGAGAGGGCTCTCACAGCAGCTGCCCTTTCAAGGACAACCTCTGCCAGAGCTATGGCTGACCCAAGGCCATGCTAGCAGGTGCAAGTGGAGGAGTGGGGAATCAAACCCGGTTCTCCCAGATAAGAGTCCGCACACTTAACCACTACACCAAACTGGCTCTCCTTAAAGAAGATTACGCTCACTCTTCAACCTCATCAAACGGCTTGTCAATACCTAAAGACAGGAGTGCAATGGGAGCTGGGATCATTTCACTGGAAATGTTATGTTCACAGCACCTTTAACCTAGTTGTCCATCAGAGAGGGACTCACTCTGATTTTTAGGTGCCTACTGACCTACACATACATTGAAGTTTCCAATGGCATACATTTTAACACCATGGTTTGCTAAAAGCCCTGAGTCTAATCCAACTAAGGCCTTTTGTTCTGTGAATAGGGAGGAAAGTGATTTTAGACACACCCAGATGGTGGCTATTACACCTTTCCTTGAATCCCGTCTCAAGTGATAGTCAGACGAGGAGCCAGCTTGCCATCCAAAAACTTGATAAAATTCCAAAACTGTCAATGTCTGTTATTTCTGTAGCCTTTTCTTTGTCTCTTGAAGCTCCTTTAGCTGTGATTCTGTTCAGCATTTGACTGTGTTGTGGATCAACGGAGAAGACTGGGACCTTTGCCAGAGATTCCATGTATACGTATCTGATCTGTCAGTTCAGATCCAGACAGCTGCTCAGCAAAAGTTTTGTTAATATCATCTGGTTGGCTGGCTGACACCTCATTTCACTGAAGTTGCAAATATTGCTTTGACTAGGGGTCCCCCACCCTTTTTGAGCCTGTGGGCACATTTGTAATTCTGACACAGCATGGTGGGGGCAGCTACAAAATGGCTGCTGAGGGAGGTGGAGCCAGCCACAAAACGATTGCCATAGCTTGCAGAAAAAAAGTGTTGATCTTTGTGCTGTGGTGGCAGCTGCTGCCAAAGCAACACTTAAAAAAAATCTACAGAGCCAATCAAATCTCTAATAGTCAATCAGAAGCCAAATGCTTGGTTGGTCCCAGAAAAGAAAAAGAGATTGGATTTATACCCTGCCCCTCACTCCGAGTCTCAGAACAGCTTACAATCTCCTTTCCCCACAATAGACACCCTCTGAGGCAGGTGGGGCTGAGGGAGCTCTGAGATAGCTGTGACTGATCCAAGGTCACCCAGCAGTTGCCTATAGAAGAGGGGGGAATCAAATCTGCTTCTCCAGATTAGAGTTTGCTGCTCTTAACCACTACACCAAACTGGTGTTAGCAGGTGCCAAGGTGCCCAAGGATACCATTTTGGGGACCTCCCAGTTTACATGGCTTGCACACATGCGAAGGAAGAATTTCAGGCCAATCAGCCAAAGGATTTGTCCCTCCCCCCCCCCGGAGTTGTATAATACAGCCTATCACCCTTGGGTTGTTTGCAGTGGTCTGATTTCTCCCAGGAATGGACTGGAAAGGTTAGATAGCTCAGGAACAAGGCAAGCTTTGTGGCTTCTATTGGGTTGTGGCCATCAGGGCCCTGCTGCCAATATGCAACCATTGCTGACAATAGAAGTTCTTGAGGAGGCCAATGGTAACTTCAACTGGATCATTACTACTGCTGAAAGACCTGAGTCAAGAGATTCTTGCAGCCACTGGGGCCTGGCTCTGCTTCTGCCTGACTGCCAGCCACCCTTGAGGCAAACTAGGTGACTGCCTAGGGTGCCAGCCTTCTAGGGTCACAAAATTGGGTGCTCCCACGTGACTCGGTGACGTTATCAGTGCGGGGGGCACCAGAAGTTAGCCTTGCCTTGGGTGCCAGACAGTCTAGGGCTGGGCTGACTGTGAGGGCAGTTGCCCACTAGGAACTTTCATTTTCACCTACTGGGGAGTTGCAAAAATGCTGCAAAAAGGTAGTCCTCGTAAGCAGAACCTCCTCCTCCCCTTCCCCTGCACGCGCACTTGGAAACTGGGCTTTAGGCAGAATTCACCAATGATTGTACTTGTAATGGAACATTACTATTTGACAAGTCTCTCAGGGATGGGAGGAAGATTCCCGATTAACACGCCTTGCCCGTCCCTCTGGGCAAGATTGTTTTCCTCAGCAAGTCTTAACTCAGTTTGATCATTGTCATCGAGAGCTGCCCAAAGGGATGGATCTGAAGCCAAGCGACTTCTTCTGCCAAAACCCTTCCTGTGAACCGAATTGCCAAGTGCCAAAACTGGGGGCCAGGTCTCTTGTACACCTGTCCCCTCCCAACTAATGATCCCTCCAGATGAAAGAGCTTGGCAGATCAACTGCCATTTATTAATAGCCAGGATCATCTTGGAGTTTCTTAGATGGGAAAGAGATTATTCTTCTGCCAAGGGTTTTGATATTTTTGTGAGACCTGTCAAGCATGTTTGGTTGATTAGACATTTGTACATTGAAATAGATCGGCACAACACCCAAGTACGGTACCAGGATTATTAAATTTATTTAACACAGTTTTAGCCCATCTGTCAAGCTCAGCTTTGTGTACAGTATTCTCTCTTCTACCACTTTATCCTCAGTTCAGTGTGGCATTGTGGTTAGAGTGTTGGAATAGGATCTGGGAGATTTCCAGTCTGAATCCCACACTCTGCCATGAAGAAGAGTCACACCAATTCTGCGGTAGCAGTTGCTCCACCCTTGGGCTTCCATGTTCCCCAGCTCAACTGATCAATTCCCCACCAGTTGCTGCATGGCCACATTTTGACACACATATATCTCCAATTTCCTCCTCATCTTCTTGATCTCTAAAAAACAAGATCAGGAAAACACAGAAAAAATTGGAGGGAGATGTGGGTCAAAATGCAGCCACATAGCAACTGGTGGGGAATCGATCGGTTTTTATACCCTGCCTTTCACTACCTGAAGGAGTCTCAAGGTGGTTTACAATCTCCTTCCCTTTCTCACCCCACAACTGTGAGGTAGGTGGGGCTGAGGCTGCTCTTGAGACAACAGCTCCCAGAGAACTGTGAGTGGCCCAAGATCACCCAACAGGCTTCATGTGGAGGAGGAATGGGGCATCAAATCTGGTTCTCTAGATTGGAATCCACCACTCTTAACCACTACACCACGCTGGATCTCAGGGAAGTTTGCTTAGTGTCCTGCTAGTCACACAGTCTCAGACTAATCTACCTCACAGTCATGTTGTGAGGATAAATTGGAGTTGAGGAAAAGGACATAAGCAACTTTGGGTTCCCAAAGTAAATAAATAATCGTAAACAAATAACAGCTTTCTGAGGTAAATTCAGCTGAGAGAGAGAGAGAGTGACTGGCCCAGGGTCACCCAGTAAGCTTCCATGGCAGAGTGGGGATTCAAAACTGGGTCTCCCACTTCCTAGTCCAGCGTTGACTAGTACACCACACTGGGCCATTTTGAAATAGTGAAGAAAATGTAAGGCAATCCGGATTTTAATAAAAATGCTTGGATCTGTATGCTCCTACCTTCAGGGGGACACCTTTACTTAGTTTCAATTGACTGTGTTATAGCTTTCTTGGAGGAACAGAATTCTTTATTTTTAAAAATGTGCTAAGAGTATCTCTAAGTGCAACACTACTTCATTACACATCCCAGTTGATGCTGGGCCTGTCCAAGACGTTTCCTCACTTAGGCATTTGCCTGCTGAGAAAGGAAATGCTTCTTTACTCAGCAAGTGATTACAGTGTGGGATTGACTGCCATAGGATGTAGGGCTGGCCGAGGACATAGATTACTTTTAAAATCTCTACACACTAGTGTTACAAAGGAACATGAGGGCAAAGTCTTGGTGACTTTTTTGCCCTGTTTATTGGCCCTTCAGGGCAACTGGTTAGCCACTGTGTGAAACAGCATGCAGGCCTAGATGGACCACTGCTCTGATCCAGCGGGACTCTTCTTATGAGATGGAAAACCATAATAGTGCCCATTTATTGGCCCTTCAAGGCAACTAGATAGTCATTGTGTGAAACAGCATGCAGGCCTAGATGGACCACTGCTCTGATCTAGTGGGGTTCTTTTTATGTCCTTATGAAATGGAAAACCAGAATTGCACCCACTAGTGATGAAGGAGTCACGTACACTTTACTTTCATTTCAGTGGGCCTTTCCTGGGAAAACTTCCTGGGGAACTATTCCCCACGGAATTTCACCACCCAAAGTCCACCACCAAAAGAGTCCAGGCAGATAGGTGTGAAAAACCTCAGCTGGAGACCCTGGAGAGCCGCTGCCAGTCTGAGTAGACAATACTGACTTTGATGGACCGAGGGTCTGATTCAGCATAAAGCAGCTTCATATGTTCAACCTGAAATGCAGCAGCCATCTCTGGTAGAAGAAATGCTCCAAATGTGGGAAACAAAGAGAAGCTCAAATGACTGTGCAAAACCAACGCAAAAGTGTGAAGTAAGGGAACAAATTCTTAAAGGGGTGGATTCAGGCTGTAGACACAAACCACTTTTATTGTCGTGACATCATCTAGGAATGCAGGAAAGGGCAATTCTTCGACAAGGCTAAGCTCTTTTTGTGCAGAAATGCTGACTTTCAGAACCTGGTTTTTGAAGGATGCTGTGACAATTTAAATCTCCGCCCTGAAGCTGTGGTCCTTAAAAGCTGGTGTGGGTTTTTAGGGGAGCAGGAATATGCAGGAGGAAGGGCAGCATAGTCCTGATATGCTCCTAATAAAGAATGTGCTCTTAATAAAGCCAAGACTTGATAGAGGAATGATTTCAGCTTGTTCTGTGTACATTCGTTGTACAATGGGCTATTGTTGGGCAGCTCTTCATTAAATGAAAGCAGCAATGAAGAATGTCAGACTTAATTAAATTCACAGCACACAGGTTATTCAGTAAAATAATACATTGTGCTGCCGCCTTTATGAAAACTTGTAAACACCATGTCTATTCTGAAAGCAGATATGAGATTTCATTCTGGTTGCTGCTGCAAAGCCTCCCTCCACCCATGGGAATCAAGTCTATGGCAACAGAACTCCTGGGCCTTTCCCTTCCTCCTGAGGCCCAGTTCATTCTCTGTTGGAGTCTTGCCAACTGTTGGGAGAAGGAGCTCTTGGATCCATCCTTACAACAAGAGTTTGCAGAAGGTTAGAGATGCAGGGGATGGTCTGATCTGGGCAAGACCTGGGGATAAAGGTTACGCCAGCCCAAACCTCTGCATGGATACCCTGTATGGCAAGATGCTGGAATAACCTTCACTGGCACTTATGCCTACTCAGGGATTGAGAAGTTAAGGGACTTCCTCCACAGATTCTCTCTAAAAACTTGCTCAAGAGAACTGCAAGGCTAGATATGGTTTATGGTACAGTGCATTCCCAGCTTGGTGCTGGCTATAGGGAAATGGTGTCCTTTGCATCGTTTACTGCTAGTTGGCTCCCTTCTGAATTACCACTATGTTGCATAGAGATTTTGACTCCCACTTTTTGCATGACAATTCTGTCCTTCCACTCTTATGGTGTTGTTTCTTGCTTTAGAAGCACATCATCTCAGTTTCCAGAGGTGGACAGCAGGAAAGTAACAATTCATCCCAGCAACAAGACCACTTCTCTGTTTCTATCTAGTTCTAGGCTGCTGGGACCCATCAAAGGGATTAAGAATGAACTTGCCCAACAGATGACTGGGAGGTAACAACACCTACCTGAAGACCAGGGAGATGCTCTCCAAAAGTCAGGCACAGAAGGCAAGTCAAGAGGCAATAGATGCACCTTCCGAATGAAGGTCTGCAGGACCAAGGAGAGCTCCCAGCGTAGCAAACACTTTGCTCTGAATCCAGACAGCCCTCATATCCCCTTTGAGCCTTGTGATCTTCTTCTCTTGGAAGACAGGCTCCACAACTGTGAAAATGCAGAGGGTGAGAGGGAGGGCACACATGCAGAAGGGCTGCACCCAAACCAATTCCAATGCTTGTGAATTGAGTGCAAGAAAATCAGGAGTAAAATTGAGTGTTAAGGAAAGCCCTCAGCAATTTAACTTCTAGATTCTTGGCAAGGGTGTTGAACCTGGAGGAGGAGGAAGAAGAAGAAGACGGTGACAACAACTGCAAATTTATACCCCGCCCTTCTCTTTGAATCAGAGACTTAGAGTGGCTTACTATTTCCTATATTTTCTCCCCCCACAACAGACACCCTATGAGGTGGGTGGGGCTGAGAGGGCTCTCACAGCAGCTGCCCTTTCAAGGACAACTCCTGTGATACCTATGGCTAACCCAAGGTCATTCCAGCAGCTGTAAGTGGAGGAGTGGAGAATCAAACCTGGTTCTCCCAGATAAGAGTCTGCACACTTAACCAAACTGAATTGTTACTTTCCTGCTGTCCAAACTAGACAACACCAGCATGATTTTTAAAAAAGATATCCTTAAAATGCAGGAATAAGGACAGTGATTTAAGGAGGATAGGTAACAAAAAAAAAAAAATAACAGGGAAAGTTGGAGCATAAGGAATCAATACTCTTACAGTGCAACCCTAAACAGAGTTACAGCCTTCTAAAATCCACTGAGTTCAATGCACTTAGGAGGATGTTCTTCTGTTTAGAATTGCACTGTTATTTTCCTTTGTATGAATTAATAATCTCAGAGCTGCACTCTGTGAATGAGCCACGTGTTGCTCCTGAGAAATAGTTTGGCCATCCCTGCTCCAGGGCCAATTTTGACTGCCACAAAGGATGGGGGAGAGCAGTGTTCCCTCTAAGTTGAGTTAGTGTGAGCTAGCTCACAATTTTTTAGCTTCCAGCTCACACGTTTTTGTCTCAGCTCAGGAAAAATGGCCCTGGAGCAAGCTAATTCATGCAGTAGCTCACAACCTTTATTTCAGTAGCTCACAATTGTAATGCCAGTAGCTCACAAAGTAGAATTTTTGCTCACAAGACTCTGCAGCTTAGAGGGAAAATTGGTGGGAAGGAGAGAGAGAGAAGGAGGAGGAGGATGAGAAGAATTGTATTTATGTTCCATCCTTCACTCCAAATCTCAGAGCGGCTTACAATCTCTTTTCCCTTCCTCTCCCTGCAACAGACACCTTGTGGGGTAGGTGGGTCTGAGACAGCTCTGAAAGAACTGCTCTCAAAAAAGCGGCTCTGAGAGAACTCTGACTGGCCCACCCAGCTGTGGCTCTCAAAGCCCTCAATGCCCTGTTGGCTGGATTGGAAAAGGCATTTCTCTCTTTAAATCACTTATCCAGTTTGGTGAGAGCCAGTTTGGTGTAGAGCCAGTTTGGTGTAGTGGATAAGTGCGCGGACGCTTATCTGGGAGAACTGGGTTTGATTTCCCACTCCTTCACTTGCACCTGCTGAGATGGCCTTGGGTCACCCATAGCTTTCATAGAAGCTGTCCTTGAAAGGGCAGCTGCTATAAAAGCACTCTTAGCCCCACCTACCTCACAGGATGTTTGTTGGGGTGGGGGGAAGGTAGAGGAGATTGTGACCTCTCTGAGACTCTGAGATTCAGAGTATAGGGCGGGATATAAATCCAAAATCATCTTCTTCTCCTCCAAGTCTGGTGGCTTGGAGAAAGCATTTAAAGTTGCTTTATTTCCATCCCTCTCTCCTTCCCTCTCTCCCTCCCTCAAACCTATGACATTCATGTCTTGTGGCTCTCAAACATATGACATTTATTCTATCTGGCTCTCACATTAAGCAAGTTTGGCCACTGCTGCCCTGGAGTAAACACCCCACTTTGTCTTATGGTTGGGCTGCTTTGGCACGGAGAACTCAGTACTTAAATGTTTTGATGCAAGCCCTCTATAGGTGGCTGAAGCAAAATGGGGTTAACACGATAACTGAGTGAAGCACAGTCGGACATCCCCACCAGATGGGACAGGAGCCCCTTCTTAAGAAAAAAGCTCTTCCAGGCATCCGAACGCCAACCGGGGAGAAATCTGACAAGCTCACCGAGAACATCAAAAAGGATCCCCTCCAGCTCTTTGTATTTGGTCCCACACCATGACCTATTTCAAAACTTTGCTAGTAGGGAAGGAAGAGAGAAACGGCCTGCTTATCGCAACGGCCCTGGGGAAGGTTCCCTTTGAAGGCGCAGAGCGATGATTTATTTCAATTTGCAGGCGACATCGCACCAAAGCCCCAGGGCAGAGACGGATAGGTCAAAAATAAATAAATATGTAATATCCAATTAAAATCAGATTAAAAGAGCTTTAACACAACAGATGCTTTCTGCCCCCCCTCCCCTCCCTGCCAGTGATACCACCTTCTTATTGGCTTAATCCTGGACATCGAAAAAGCCACAAAATGTAAAATAGGATTTTGCGGAGCTTCCAAAAGGTGTAGAGACACCGGTGAGTAAAGTAAATCCCTGGCAGGGTGCTAGTAAGTAAGTCTTGAATAGGAGCTAGAGATGTAAAGGACCAGAGAAAAAGTAATGTATTTCTAGAATAAGAGAGTCTAAAAACAAGCAAACAAAACAGAACTCCACCCACTCCAGATAATAGAAAAAAGGATTCCCAAGTGATTACACCAGCAGCAAATAAGGCAGGGGTGGCCAAACTGCGGCTCAGGAGCCACATGTGACTCACACATATTGTGTGGCTCTTGAAGCCCCTGCTACCCTCTTAGCCAGCTTGGAGGAGGCATTTGTCTTGTTAAGTCACTTCTCCAAGCCAAGCCGGGAGACAGCTTGGTGAATGCATTTGAAGTTAAAGTTGCTTTCTTTCCACCTCTCTCTCCCTCCTCCCTCCCCAGCTATTTTCCTTCCTTCCTTCCTTCCTTCCTTCCTTCCTTCCTTCCTTCCTTCCTTCCTTCCTTCCTTCCTTCCTTCCTTCCTTCCTTCCTTGTCTTTATTTTATCAGATTTATATTCCGCCCTCCCCTGATGGGCTTAGGGCTCTTGTGGCTCTCAAACATCTGATGTTTATTCTATGTGGCTCTTATGTTAAGCAAGTTTGGCCACACCTGATCTAAGACGCCTGAAGCACAACAGTTTGAAACATGTCCTGGGAAACCATCGCTGAGAAGGTCAGCAGGAGGGAGTCCCACCATCCTGGCATTGCTCTGAAGGCCATATCCCTTGTATGCTGCATCATGAAGGAGGATCTCTGGAGTGACCAGAGTGCTCATGGAGGTTCATGTGAGAGAAGGTGATCTTTGAGATAGATCAGTCCCAGACCATTCAGGGGCTGAAACATCAAAACCAAGATGTGAGCTGAGTTCACAATTATTTATTTACGTCATTGATCATTTGCCTTCCTCCCAGGGACTGAAGGTAGATTGCACAGAGTGAGCCAATACAATCGACATAATGCAACTTTTGCTAACCAATGCATCTGAATTTTAGAAGTCTGGAACCACCCAAAAGAAGTGAAGCATACCAACAGCATTCACATGACCAGGGCTTTTTTTTGTATCAGGAACTCATTTGCATATTAGGCACCTTGATGCAGCCAATCCTCCAAGAGCTTACAGGGCCTACTGTAAGCTCCGGAATGATTGGCAGCATCAGGGGTGTGTGGCCTAATATGCAAAGGAGTTCCTGCTACAAAAAAATAAAAAGCCCTGCATATGACACATTAAGTGGTGCAGAAATTGCATCAATGGGAACCTACTGATAATAAAGCAAAACAGCGGTGTAGACCACAGTCCTCAATCATTTATCCAAATAAGTTTGTAAAACTGTTTAAGGCAGTGCAATCTTATGTTTTGCATGGAAAAGCCTCCTCAAATAGTTTGGTTTCACACTGTTATCTCGGAAGCCAGGAGAGTGGGAACTTTAGTGACCTCCTTGGGCAAACCGTTCCACATGGAAGGAACCTCAGCAGAGAAGACTTGTGGACAGGCAGCTGTTGGTTTTCCCCATATGCAGGTTGGCACCTGCAGAAGCCCCTGCTGACTTGAGCAAAGTTGTTGTGGCAGACTATATAGAGAGGCGGTCCCACAAATAAGAATTACAGTGAGCCCTGCCCTGGATAGGCCAGGCAAGCCTGATCTCATCAGATCTTGGAAGCTAAGCAGGGTCGACTCTGGCAAGTACTTGGATGGGAGACCTCCTTGGAATACCAGCAGTCGGGAGTCAAGGGCAGGCTTTATTCAGCCACCTCTCTGAATATCCTCCGGGTTCCAAGTAGGAGTCCGTCATCAGAATTCACCATGACTTTCAGGTGCCCACATATATTCACATGTGCATGCATACATACACACACGTGCATAAAAATACAAAAATACAAAAAAAATGAAGCCATAGATGGTACAGAATTGGACTAAAGTGTATTTTTCCAGAGAGGCATTACTTCCCTTGATGAAAACACCTCTTTCTGTCATCCACCCACATACCTTGAATTAAAAAAATATTGCATGTTTTGGAAACAATGCAAAAATCTTGCCTTGGTGGTTTCCTGGAAGCAAAAGTGGGATAAGTGGACACTCCACGAGTTGTGATCCCTCTTTAAACCCGCTTTCAACTCTCAGGGAGAGAAGGAGGGAAAGCTCTCATCTGCCTCCCACTTTATCCTTCGTTGAGGATGAAGGCTGGAAATGCTAAGCAGAGAGTTTTAGAGCAAAGGGGTTCTTTTTTCCAAGTTGACAGGGATTTGAAAGGAGAGTCAGCGGTGCAGGCCAGTTTGAGGCAGGGGGAGTTCCGTCTAGAAGGGCCGGCTAAGTGGAATCGACGGAGTTGTTTAAAAGCACAGGAGACCTGTAGGCAGCAGACTTAGAAAGACCAAGGTCACATGCAGGGGCATATAGGGAGATAAGGGCAGAAAGACAGCAGAGGGCAAAGCCTGTACAGAGCTTTGAAGGCAAGGGCCTGAAAAGCCAAGGCACTGTGCTGACACGTATAGCGTCCTCAGATCTGGGTTGAGGAACCAGCTAGGTCTGATCTCTGCAACTTTCTTGCTCACAGATGCCTTTGCAGGGCTGGTGCAAGATGATGGAGCAAGAGTTAAAGCTGCTTTATATATACCTCGCTTTGTAATTCTAAACATTTGAATGTTTTTGCTCCTGGCTGGAGAAGCAGCCAGCACTCTGGGAAAGTGCTGTAGTTCTCTAGTATTTTGGCACTTCTTGATTTCTGAGGCTCAGGTTCATTGACAACACTTCAGGCTGATGTCTCACTTCTTTGTTTAAAAGGATCACAGGCCTTTTTTTTTTTTTTTAAAGCTATCGCTGGGAGAAAAAAAATATAAAGATTTCAAACTCGAGCACAGTCAGCGTCCCAAGGTAGAAAACCTCCTGGTTTTCTGGCATATGCCGCCCACCTTCCCTTATCCAAACTGACAGACATCAAAAACGTTGAGATTACAAGGGATTTCAATTAACAAGAATGTTTGTTATGTAGGGCAGCCCAGCCAGCATAACCATAAAAGCCACTCATTTATTTATAGTTTATTTATATTATTCTGTGATTTCTATCCTGCCAGGCATGACTCCATAAAATCCCCAGAGTAGCTAATAATATAGTATTATAGAGATGATTGCGAAATCCTTTTGGATTGGATTTCACAATCAAATGTGAATCTCCTTTCCTCTACTGATTATATTCAACCCAACGGATGGGGTTTTTAACTGTTTTAGGGGTGTTGTTCTTGAGGAGGGGGGCCACTTTCCCACAATTCAGTAACCTTGAAAAGCATATCCAAGCTTTCGGTAAGATTCTCTACTCTATGGTGATTCTCTAGTGTGATGTTTTATACTATTGTTTCTGAATAGCACACAAGCCAAACCTTAAGGTCATAGTAGTTTAAAAATAGAACGTTTAAAAATGAATAGGGCATGGCTTCCAGTCCTGCAAAACACAAAATGCCCTACAGCTTATAACAGAACTACATATAAGAGTAGAATTTCAATAGCCAATCCATATACAAAAGAACCCCCTCAGGTAAGCTCCTCCATTAGTATGTCACAGCCCAGGAAGCTCCCACAAGATAATGACTCAGCCTGAGTAGTCCATTTGCCTGAGTAGATATAAATTCTACTTCTTCCTACCTACTTCTTCTCAATTTGACCCAGAGAGAACTACAGTTTTCTGGGTTACACCTCTGAGCATGCCAGTCACAGTTGCTGGTGAAACGTCAGGTCTCACAGTGCCAAGACCACAGCCACACAGCCCAGAAATCTACAACAACCAATATATTTTTATTGTTTTACATATTCTGTTATTACTACAGAAGGGAGGGGAGAAAAAAAGAGCAACAATACAGCAAAATAATGCTTTTAACTCCTTGGATGTGCATTTTGTAATAGCAGATCTGACAAGATCAGGCTAGCTTTGGCCATTTAAAGGATCTCTGTGAGTGTGGGGGGACTCTTTAGCTTGGAGAAACATCAACTGTGGGATGACATAATAGAGGTTTACAAGGTTATGCATGGGATAGAGAAAGAAGTACTTTTCTCCCTTTCTCACAACACAAGAACTCACGGGCATTCGATGAAATTGCTGAGCAGTTGGGTTAAAACGGATAAAAGGAAGTACTTCTTCACCCAAAGGGTGATTAACATGTGAAATTCACTGCCACGGGAGGTGGTGGCAGCTACAAGCATAACCAGCTTCAAGAGGGGGTTAGATAAAAATATGGAGCAGAAGTCCATCAGTGGCTATTAGCCACAGTGTGTGTGTGTGTGTATTGGCCACTGTGTGACACAGAGTGTTGGACTGGATGGGTCATTGGCCTGATCCAACATGGCTTCTCTTATGTTCTTGTGTATGTGTGTGTGTGTGTGAGAGAGAGAACTTTTAAAACTAATATCAATATAAAAGCTGAGCTGGGTTGAGGAAGCTTAATGTAGTCCATCATTACACATAAATTTCCCCAGTGGTGGTCAGGAGACATGTATAATATAAATATTTAAAATACAAAAACAGCTTCTTAGTAACATGGCATGTAAGGGCAGGGAAAGATTAAGCCCTTTTCCCCACTGGCCATGATACCAAACCAAACTGGGCCCCCCACACCTGGGGATTCAGTTTCAAGCACAGAACTCACAGCCCACCTCTGTCCCTAAAAAAGACCTGTGGGGGTGGAGGGCCTGCTGGACTTTGTGCAGGATATAAATTCAATATCTTCTTCTAATTGGACCCCCACCCCGAATGTTTCTATCCCTGTTGTGTCTGAACCTGCAATCAGAATATCTCCCCGATCTAAGCAAGATATGGGAGCCGAATTACAGCAGAGGTGAGGATTATGCATCAGGATACATTCTGTGTGCCACAGCACTTGTTGATTTCCTTGCTCAATTAGACATACCATGAAATTGCAGTGCCTAAAGGATCGTATATTCAAAGAGCAGTCAGTCAGCTCAAAAGCTTTGCTGCCTTCCTCGGAACCTAAGTAGACATTTGCCAAGAATAAATACATCTCAGCTGCCAAATGACTAATAGCCTTTCGGGTGGCAAAACATTTTTTCTTTTTGCAGCAGAATGCGTTTTGTTCTATTTGGGCTGCTCCCTCACTTTCCATTCCCCGATGTGTCAGGAAAAGTGCTTCACAGCATCTAAAACCCACCAATCTTGTTTCTCCCTGTCTTTTGCCCCCACATCCCACTCTTGTTAACATCTGTCTGCCGCATTTTTCACTCGCAGGAGAAAGGATCTCCAAAACTTGGAAATCAGGCACACAGCTAAAAATTGGTTCATCCTGCCCTCTTTCCAAAAGGTCTGGCCAGAGTGGCAATGGTTGCACAGTGTCAGACTAAGAGCTGGGAGACCCCGGTTCAATTCCCCTCTTGGCTATGGTAGCTGACTGAGTGATCCCCCAGGCCTGATATTATCAGCCGTAGCTACCTCACAGGGTTGTGGTTGTGAGGATACAACAGAAGAGGGGAGAATGGTGTTGTAAGCCAACACTGGAGAGAAAAGTGGGATATGAATCTCTAAATAAATAAGTGGCTGGGTGAGTTCCATTTGGTTCATTTCTGTTGCCTGAAGTGCCATTAAAAGCACAGGAGCACAAGCTGCAAGAAAGGTGGCAACATAAGACATCGGGGCGCCTTATTGTGCCACAAACCCAGCATGGATCCACAAGTCCACATGTGCCAGATCAGTGTAGAGAGGCTCCATGCAACGTGGCAGGCTGCTGAATCCCAGCTCCTTGGGGGCTAGGTCAATCTTCCTGGCTAGTTGTGCAACGCTGTCCAAAGGGAGAAATGCCTTTCGTCCAAACTGTCACCTCTGCAGAAATCAGCGTTCTTATCATTCCTGCTACCTGAAAAAAGCTGCATTGACTTGCCTTTAGAATCTCCAGCCCTGCTTTCAAAGCCATGCAGAGGAGTTTGGCTCAGTTGCCCACCCACTGCATTGAGTTGCCTACCTCCAGGGAGAGGGCTGGAGATCTCCCAGAACGACAACTGATCCTCCAGATGACAGAGATCAGTTTCCCTGGAGGAAATGGCTGCTTTGGAGGGTGGACTCTATGCCGTCACACCCATTCTGAGGTCCCTCCTCAGACTGCAGCCCCAAACTCCAAGAATGTCCCAAATCACTCAGGTAGGGCTACCAACCTCCAGGTGGGGCCTGGAAATCTTCCAGAATTACAATTGGTTTCCAGACTACAGAGATCAGTTGTAATTTCAGGAGATCCCCAAGCCTCACCTGAAAGTTGGCCACCCTAGGTTTAGCAGTCAACTGGTGGAGTCCTTTTCTGAAATAAAAGTTGTCCTGTGGATATACAGCTGCAGCAGAGCAGTCAGGGTCAACAGAAACCACAAGCAGCTTGCCTCTGACTGAGAAACCATGAAGCAGAATTTGTAAAAAAAACCGAGGCTGGGATTTCAGCTCAGATAAGGACCCTGCCTGAACACAACAACCGAGTTTTGCAACCACGGATGATTCACGTTTTTCAGCCTCCTCATATTTATCCTTCAACAAGCCATACCAGGCGCCAGTCAGAACAAGATGAGAGGCCAGACTTTCCAAGGACAGCTGGGATTGTTTATTCTCCCATCCACTTGAGAAGGCCACCTGGACTCAAGGCTGTGTACAGAGTGGGAAAGGCCTAAGTTGCTTCCATCTAAGGAACCTTTTCAGGATCCAAAGGTCATCCAAATGCCTCAAAGAAAGTCACAAGCAGAACACGAAGGCCTCAGGCATCTAGGGTTGCCAAGTCCAATTCAAGAAATATCCTTCTTAAAATGTGGTGCCCAAAACTGAACGCAATACTCCAGGTGAGGTCATACCATACTGAATACTAAAAGTCAATATGTGAAGAAATACTTTTGTCTGTTTTCTCACCTCAGTTTGGGCCATACCTAGCACCATGAATGGGAGGATGTCTCTTTATCCAAGTGCTACTCAGTTTTATAAATTTATAAATATTGTTGTGGGTTTTTTTTTAATTTTTATATTTGTGAGTGTGTTTGCACCTGGAAGTCATGGCGACCTCTGGTAACTGACCCCTGCTGGGGGCATGGAGGATATTCAGAGAGGTGGCTGAATAAAGCCTGCCTCTGCCTCCCAGCTCTGGTGTTCCAAGGAGATCTCCCATCCAAGTACTTGCCAGGGTCAGCCCTGCTTAGCTTCCAAGACCTGACAAGATTGGGATTGCCTGGGCTATCCAGGTCAGGGCATAAAATTATAAATCTTGGTTAAGTTCCCTTCCCTCTTAATCAGCTTCCCCCCCCCCCCAAAGTGAAACATTCCAGCTGGATCTGCCTTCTTTTCAGCAGTAGTTTGGGATATTAAAACAGCCATACCCCCATTTTCATCATTGCTGCAGCCCAGATCTTAGCTGAGCAGTCTCTGCAGAGCTACAGTATCACAGGATCCCCTTGTCTCCATTTCTTCCTGGTCACCAGTAGCCCTCTTGGGCACAGTCCCCCTGGGACTTACCTAATAAGTTGAAGGACTAGTCCATTCCTGTAAAAAACCCATAATCATTTTGCCCTTCTCTGTATCTGTTTTTTTCTTTATTACATCCCTTAGGAGATGAGACAACCAACTGATATTTCAGACAAAGAACATTCTACTTCCTGGTTTCCTGAAAGTACTCCTACCACTGGGTTGATATGATGAATGGCAGAAAGCCTTCTGAGAAGCAGGTGGCACTAGGGATTCATAACTTATTAACATTTTTGTGGCATTTTGTATATTTGTGCATGTTTGCACCTGAAAGGCATGTCAACCCCTGGTGACTGACCCCTACTGGGGGTCTAGAGGTGGCTGAATAGAACCTGCCCCTGCCTCCTGGCTGGGTGTTTCAAGGAAGTCTCCCATCCACAGTCAACCCTGCTTAGCTTCCAAGCTCTGACAAGATCAGGCTTGGCCAGGGTATCAGGTCAGGGCATAACTCACTAAATGTTTTTTAACTAGTAGAAAACCTTATTGCTTGTCTCAAGGGCTGAGAATCAAGATTAGCTAAAATGGATGGTACCCAAGAGGAAAGTATTCTTAAAAGTTCCCCAAAGACACCCCAAAATGGCAGCCATTGTCTGAAGGTCTTCCATCAGAAACAGCATCTGGCTCTTGAGCCTTTCATTTTTTTAAAAAAAAACATTCCCACTGCCTAATTTCACATCCTGCTGCTAGCCATTCCTTGCCTTCCATTGATGGCTCTGAAGTACATCTGCTTTGCTGGCCAGATTTGCATAAGAAAAGGAAGCCTGAGCAGTTAAAACTCCAGGACTTTGGTGGGGGTTGTTGTCTAGTTTTCAAATGCAAATGGACCACTGTTGGGGGAAATTCCTGGAGAATTTTGCTCCTTCTAAGACTATAATCTCTCCCAACCACTAATCTTTGATCCATTTTTATTGAAGTCAGTAGCACTGCTCTCCTGAAAGTAACTGGAAAGGGACCAAGGCTCAGTAGCTTGACATACATCAGAAGGCCCCAGCAAAGGGATCTCAGAAAGCAATGCTGAGAATGACCCCCCCAGGGATCACAACCAGTCACAGTAAGCAATATTGCATTGGACAGGATGAGCTAGTGATCTGATTCAGGGGCAGGCAGTTTCAAAGGCTCCCAAAACTGACTTCATTTTAAGGCAACGCGGCCATATGTGCTCGTTATTATAACAGCCATTTATTTACTGTGTATTTCCAAAGGCCATTACCCTCAATCACAAAGCACGTGAAATGTAAATCATAAATAACACCCATAAAAGAGCCAGATCTGAAAGTGCTTATCGTGTTAGAAACATTTCACCCTTCAGATACGACTTTCACCCCTGTTTCCTTGGCTGCCAAGGCAAACGACAACACACCATGTGAAATGAACAAGTCAGTATCCAAGAGAAGGAAAACCAGCTTCTCTGCTTCCAAGGAAGACAATAAGCCTTTTGAGAAGAAGAGGAGGAGGAAGAGATTAGATTTATACCCCACCCTTCACCCTTCAAAGGTGTCCCAGAGCAGCACACAAATCTCCTTTCCCTTCCCCTCCCCACAACAGACAGGTAGGTGAGGCTGAGAGAGCTCTCCCAGAACTGCTCTTGAGCAGTACAGCTTTGAGAAAACTTGTGGCTGACCCAAGGTCACATCAGCAGGTGTAGGTGGAGGAGTGGGGAATTAAACCCGGTTCTCCCAGATAAGAGTCCGCACACTTAACCACTACACCAAACTGGCTCTGGTTTTGGTGGTGGTGGTGGAAATTGCTGTCAAGTCACAGCCGATTTATGGTGCCCCTTGTAGAGTTTTCCAGTTAAGAGATGAGCAGAGGTTGCCTCTGTGTAGCAGTCCAAGATTTCCTTGGTGGTTATCCAAGTACTAATCAGGGCCAACCCTGCTTAGATTCAGAGTTCCAGCAAGATGGGCTAGCCTGGTTTTGGGCTCTGGGCAAAGAGGGCAAGGACAGAATATCATGGGACAAACCCTCTGGAACTGGAGCTCTGCAAGCACATAGGAAAGGAAAGGTCCCCTGTGCAAGCACCAGTCGTTTCCAACTCTGGGGTGATGTTGCTTTCACAACGTTTTCACGGCAGACTTTTTACAGGGTGGTTTGCCATTGCCTTCCCCAGTTTTTTACACTCCCCCCCACCCCCACAGTAAGCTGGGTACTCATTTTACCAACCTCGGAAGAATGGAAGGCTGAGTCAACCTTGGGCCGGCTACCTGAATCCAGCTTCCGCCGGAATCGAACTCAGGTCATGAGCAGAGAGTTCAGAACACAGTACTGCAGTACTGCTGCTTTACCACTCTGTGCCACGGATGCAAGCACATAAGCACAATGCAAATGGATTGGGAGAGCAGCGATCATTAATCTTCTGCCACAGTACATTTAAAGTGCCACAAAATTCTTTGTTATTGTTAACAGAAAGCTAGTGGCATCTTCCAGCATCTGAAGAAGTGGGCGGTAGTGAATGAAAGCTTCTTCTGGGATACATTTTGTTAGGCTTTAAGGTGCCACTCTACTCTGTTTAATTTTGCTGCAACAGATCAACACAGCAACTCCTCTGGATTTGTTCAAATTATTGTTGCTTTATTGCTATCCTAAATTCCTCTGAAGATTATCCCAGGGTTCCTCAGGCTCATCAGTTCTGAGATCTTCCCTTAAACATCTCTGTTTGCATGTGTGAAGATAGTTGAGGCTGCTGGACCAGAACAGTGGTCCATCTAGTCCAGCACCCAGTCTCACACAGTGGCCAGCCTCTTTGCAGGGCTGGCCCATCCATTAGGCAGCCCTAGACAGTTGTCTAGGGTGCAGCCGGGGTGGGGGAGCTCCAGTTCTGGAAGCACAGACTTGGGAGGCTGAGCGATGGTGGTCAGGTAGTATGCGTGTGTGAGGTGCAGGAGTCCCTTGCCAGGGGCAAGGGCTGGGGGAAGGAAGAATGCAGGTGGTGGGGCAGGGGTGTGTGGCCTCACCTTGGGCACCAGATGCCCTGAAGCCAGCCCTGCCTCTTTGAAAGAATAAGTAACAGGAAGAGGGTGTGTGGATTGAGGCCAGTGGGAAAGGAAAGACATGAGTGTGGAACAGTGGAACAGTGAGATCACGGAGGGCATCTTCCTCATGGATTCCCCCCCCCCAAAAAAAATGGAGCAGTACTGCACTGGTCCATAGTAGACATGAGAAAGGGCAGCAGCCATGTTTGCTGTTTATATCCCTGCTTTGTTCGTGTCGAGAGTGAATCTGGGTGGGAGAATAGTACCTAAATGAATAGCCATGGGGAGGTAATGTAGGGGAAGAGGAGAGTCTGGTTTTCTGTAAACTCATTTTTCTCATTAAATTTAGGAACAACACCCCACCCAACCCCCATTTTTAACATAAAGATGGCAGACATGAATAGCAAATACGGCTAACCCTGTCATATCCTACATTGTTTTCAGGGAGGCACCTGAACAGATTTGTTCTGTTATTTCTCCTCTTCTAGAAATATCTGCTAGTAGCAGTTGTGGAAGAGAGAGGTCCTTCAGCTTGTGGTAAGGAAAGGAGAGGACAGGTGCCACTCTGCCAATAAATATAAATTGTATATAGTACATTGTATACGGTATTTAACAGAAGGATGCTTGGATAAATATGTCAAGTGGAATTATATTACCGTCTACAGTAATGTTAAGAATTACTTCCAGGGTGTTTCAGCTCATACCTCAAGCCTTCATCAGCTGAGGTAAAATGAGTTGAAATGTTCTGGAAGTAATTGCTTGCAGCGCTGAAGAGATAAGAGTGTAACTTCACCTGACAGGCTTAATCTCAGCGGACGCCTCCATTTGCCAGCCTTTAATCTTTCCTCAGATGAAAAGAGAGAAGACATCCATGGTCTCAGGCAAGAGTGAAGCTGATAGAGAAGCTCCTTGCACTCGTAGAACATCCTGAGGGGAAGTCTGGCCCAGATTTTGGATGTCTTTGTCAGTTTTGTCAAAAAATAATTTTTAGCAGGCATTGTGTTTGATAACTGTTTTATTTTCAGAAGGGTTCTGTCATGCTTCATGAACATGTTGAAAAGTATAGACTGGGAGAAGGGGATAGCCAGATTTTGCATGGAGTATGTGACCTTATCATCAGATGTGGGGCCCCGCCTCAGTGGTAGAGAGGTGGGGCTTAATGACAGAGCATCAGTTTTCCATACAGAAGGTTCTGGGTGCCATCTTTGGCCTCTTTGGTTAATAGGATCAGTTAATAGGAGAGACCCAAGACCCTGTTTCTAGTCTGAATAGACAATAGTGATCTTGATGGACCTATGGCCTGTTCCAGTAGTGGAGCATCTACTTTTTATACAGAAGGCTTCAGGTTCAATCCTTGGCATCTCCAGCAAAAATGATGAGGTACTACAGAAGGTTCCCAACCTCCAGCTAGGGCCTGGAGTTCTCCTGAAATCACCACTCACCTCCAGAATATAGAGATCAGTTCTACTAGAGGAAATGGAAGCTCTGGAGGACTGATTGTGTGGCATCCCATCTCTGCTCAGTTTCCTGTCATCCCTTAACTATGTCCTGCCCAGGGCTGTTTTTGTAGCAGGAACTCCTTTGCTTATTAGGCCACACACCCTGATGCAGCCAATCCTCCAAGAGCTTACAGGGCTCTTACAGGGTGTGTGTGGTCTAATATGCAAAGGAGTTCCTGCTACAAAAAAAGCCCTGGTCCTGCCCAAGCACTAACCCCACATCTCCAGGAATTTCCAAGACATGTTGGCAACCTTAGTAGTAAGTGATGTGAGAGGCCTGCCCCCCAAACTCTGGAGAGCCACTATCAGTCAGAGCAGGAAATATTGCCTTTGATATATCAAGGGTCCTACACAGTAGAAGCCAGCTTCATGTGCTGTTCCTCTGTGTGTTCCCCACACTTTGTGGCAGGTTCTTTCTATAACCAGCATCGCCCAAGAGAGATTCACTTTGTCCCGATGGGTTAGGCCTCAGTTCAGTAAGCTTCAGGAGGTCCCCAAAGCACAGTCCTTGGGGGCTATCGTAAAGACTGCAGAGTTCCTTCTTTTAAAGCTCAGCAGTTCCCCAAGGCAGATTTTGAATCTTCTTAAAACCAGGAAACTGCCTTTTATGAAACAGCCATTTTTTTTTTTTGCATTGGCTTTCTTTTTGGCTTATGAAATATTCTTCCTCATAATTAGAACCCACAGAAAAATTGGCTCAACCCACAAACCCAAAAATGGTCTTGCTGACCTCAGTTGCCGTGCAACTGCTTGACCAGCATTAAGCACAAAGTGTGGATTAAGAGCCAAGTGAGATACGGTTTTAGGTTACCTTGGCAATTGTTCTTTTTTGCCTTTCCAGGGGCTGTAAGGACAGCCCAGGAGAAAATTCAGCGAAACAGGCTCTTGCAAGACAAATGGGTAAGTAGATTTTTGAAGGCAGGGCCTGGAGCTTGCTGTCCAGGTTAACTATAACAAGTGCAACAGGCACCTGTTGGCTAGAGCACCTTTCTTATGAGGAAAGGTTGGAGAGCCTGGGATTTTTCAATCTAGAACAGGGGTGGCCAAATTTACTTAATGTAAGAGCCACAGAGAAGAAACATCAGATGTTTGAGAGCCACAAAACATGAATGTCAGATGTTTGAGAGCTACAAGGAAAGGAGGGAGGGAGGAAAATAGATCCATTTATTTATTGTTAATTTATTTATTTATTTTAGTTGACTTGTATTCCACCCTTTTCCACATGCAGGCTCAGGGTAGAACACCATAAATTAGGCCACAATTAAAACTTACAAATGAAAAAAAAGATAGGGGAGAGGTGGAAAGAAAGCAACTTTAACTTTAAATACATTCTCCAAGCCACCAGCTGACTTGTCTCGGAGAAGTGATTTAAAGAAAGAAGTGCCTTCTCCAAGCCAGCCAATGGGGCAGTGCAGGCTTTGAGAGCCACCCAATATGTGTGAAAGAGCCACATGTGGTTTCCGAGCCACTCTTTGGCCACCTCAATCTAGAAAAAAGATGGCCAAGGAAAGACATTGTGTGTGTGTGAAGTGCCATCAAATTGCAGCTGATTTATGGCAATCCCATAGGATTTTCAAGGCATGAGAGTAGTAGAGGTGGTTTGCCAATGCCTGCCTCTGCATAGCAACTCTGGACTTCCCTTGGCAGTCTCCTAGTAGGGTTGCCAACTCTGAGTTGGGAAATAACTGGAGATGGGTAGAGCTTGGGGAAGGTGGGGTATGGGGAGAGGAGGGACCTCAGCAGGGTTTAATGCTGCCGAGTCCAAAGCAGCTGTTTTCTCCAAGTGATCTTGATCAATAGTAACAGGAGATCTCCAGGTCCCACCTGGAGTTTGGCAACCCTAAATACTAGCCAACTGAGTAATTCAACCATGGAATTTACCGCCAGTGGATGTAATAATGGCCTTGAGCATGGATGGCTTTAGAAAGGAGTTAAACAGATTCCTGGAGGAGTGGTCCATCAGCAGCTACCAGCCATGATGGTTAAATGGAGCCTCAGCACTTTTTATGTAGCAGGAACTCCTTTGCATATTAGGCCACGCACCCCTGATGTAGCCAATCCTCCAAGAGTTTACAGGGCTCTTATTACAGGGGTCTACTGTAGGCTACAGGAGGATTGGCTACAGCAGGAGTGTGGCCTAATAGACAAAGGAGTTTCTGCTACAAAAATAAAAAAAGCCCTGGGGAGCCTCCATATCCAGAGGCAATAAATTTCTGAATACCAGTGATGAGAGGCAGCAGCTGGGGAAGGCTGCAACCTCTGTGCCCTGTCTGCACTCCCAGGCAACTGGTTGGCTGCTGCATGAAGCAGAATGCTGGACTAGATGGGCTGCGGATCTGAGCAGGCAGGCTCTACTTTTGTTCTAGAGTTGTCATCCTCCAAACTAGAAAGCTCTCAGAATTACAACTGACCTCAACATGGCAGAGTTCAATTCTCCTGGAAGGAATCACCCTGCTGAGCTCCTTCCCCAGACTCCACCCTCTATAGGTACTCCCTCTCCCCAAACCTCCAGGAATTTTCCCTGGCCAGAGTTGGCAACTAATTATATTCTTATGCCTTCTGACATGTTCTCTCATGTGAGGAAGATGCATCTCTTGGAGAGTGTCTCCTTTGGAGCTGTTGCCTTCTCAGCTGCAGGGATAAGGTCAAATGGCAGCCAACATCCCTACTGTCTCCTGGTTCTAGGCACTCATGGGTGGATTATGACCAGGGCTGCTTTTGTAGCAGGAACTCCTTTGTATATTGGACCACACACCACTGATGGAGCCAATTCTCCAAGAGCTTAAAGGTATAAAGGTAGTCCCCTGTGCAAGCATCAGTCGTTTCCAACTCTGGGGTGACATCGCATCACAATGTTTTCATGGCAGACTTTTTACAGGGTGGGTTTGTCATTGGTTTCCCCAGTCATCTACTTCCCCCCCAGCAAGCTGGGCTTTGGGATTCCACTGGTATATTGTAAAGTCTGCCCTCTGAAGCTGCCATTTTCTCTTTTGGGACTGCTCTCTGTGAGTCAGGAGATAGTTGTAATTCCAAGAGATCTCCAGCCCTCACTTTGTTGGTTGCCAACTCTAGCTTGGGAAATCCCTGAGATAAGCTGGGGTTGGTAGAGTGGGGGGGACTCCGTTCCATCCTTCAGAGCTACCATTTTCTCCAAGGGAACTTATCTCTGTAGCCTGGAGCTCAGTTGTGATTCTGAGAGACCTCCATGCCTCACCTTGCAGGGTGGCAATCTTATCCCACATAGACAAACAACCATAGGAACAACTGAGCTAAACTCTCCCGTCCCCTCCAGCCATTTGAGTAGGAGAGTATTAACATGGACTGTATTCTCTATCATTTCATTTTTGTTCATTTTGCAATAGACTGCTCGGTTCATAAACACCCACGCATCATACGTACAACCAGCTGATCACCATATGGGTCATTGGCATGTCTGATTTTGTGTGAAAGCAAAACTAATGATCAAATACAATGACTGTTAAAAATATATATTTTTTTACAAAACTGACACAGCCGTCGAAAATCTGAAACAAACTTTCCCTCCGGATGTTATCTCTGCTACAGTCTACAAATAAACAAGGAAGATTTTTTTTTCTTTAAAAAACCTAGGTAATCTTGATGGGAATGTAAGTAACAGTATTCTCTCCCCACTTACAGCTTGGTATCCAGAAATGTCTCATTTCCAAAAGCTTTTTGTACAGAGGGTCATGAAACCCTGGCCAACTTCTATAAGAACACAAAATCTGCCACATTACGTTCTAATTTTTTAAAGCTTGGAAGTCTGGCTGTTTTATTGTCTTTTATTATACCAAGGGGGTCTGGGGCACATATTTAGATGGACATGGAGTAGTAGAATTAGTGTTGCCAAACTCCAGGTGATAGCTGGAGAGCTTCTGGGTTTACAACCAATGTTTCCTCAAAGCTGCAGAGTCTTGTGAGCAAAAATTCTATTTTGTGAGCTACTGGTATTAAAGTTGTGAACTACTGGCATTAAAGTTGTGAGCTACTGCATAAACAATTGTGCTCTGGGGCCATTTTTCCTGAGCTAAGACAAAAATCTGTGAGCTGGAGGCTAAAAATCTGTGAGCTAGCTCACACTAACTCAACTTAGAGGGAACACTGTTTACAACTGATCTCTAGGCAACAAAAATCAGTTCACCTGGAGAAAATGGCCACTTTCGAACTCTATGACATTATACCCCTTTGAAGTTCTTCCCCAAACACCACTCTTCTCAGGCTCCATCCCCAAAATCTCCAGGCTTTTTTCCAATCCAGAGCCGGCAACCTGAAGTAGAATGTCCAGGCATGGCCTGGTAACCAAAAGGGATGGGTGTGGGAACTTCCAGATCATGAGGGGCAGTGATTGATAACCTCAGTGCAATGCAATCACTTCTGGTGAGACCCGAAAGTGACTACATCACTCATGGGATGATGTTCTAACATTCACCCCAAACTTTATGATTTAGCCATACAGTTTTGGGGAAATGATAGAGGGTCACTCAGCATGATGGCATCACTTGCAGGTCACACTGGAAGAAATGCAACCAAACCAGGAGTGCTGATTACAAATAAAACCTTACCCCCATTTTGCTTGGGCATTTAACCCTGCTACCCAACTGAGAGGTAGCAGGCAACAGGAGCTGGGGTAGAACTCTGTTAGGGTTGCCATCCTCCAGGTGGGATCTGGAGATCTCCTGGAATTACAGATGCTCTCTAGATGACAGAGATCATCTCCGCTGAAGAAAATGGTTGTTTTGGAGGGTGGACTCTATGGCAGTGTACACTGCTGAGGTCCCTCCTCAAATCCTTCCCTACACAGGCTCCACCCCCAAATCTCCAGGAATTTCCCAACCCAGAGCTGGCAACCCTAGCTGGTCCCCAGTGGGAAACTCCCAAGCCTAATGTGGGGTCATTGCAGGCTGTCAGAATGAATTTGGTACGAAACTCATTCTCCTGGAGAACCACTTTCACAGTAATTTGTGGGAAGGGAGCATCACTTCAATCTAGGGTTGCCAACCTTGGGTGAGGTATGGAGTTCTCCTGGAATTATAATTTATCTCCAGACTACAGAAACCAGTTCTGCTGGAGAAAAATGGCTGCTTTGGAGGATGGAGTCTATGCCCTATACCCTATGGAGGTCTTTCCCCTACCTAAACTCAATCCAGGGCCGGACCTAGAGTGTTTGGCACCCTAGGCAAGGCTAACTATGTGTGCCCCATCCCTTGCACTGATAACCATTTTATCCTATGGTTCCATAGGATAGAATGGAGAGATTGGGCCACCACTGCAGCCCGACCCCAGAGAAAGCGTTGCCCCGCCAACCTGTGCCTCTCAAAGACTCCAAGAGACATGGGATGGTGGGGCAATCCCACAGTGGCCCAATCTCTCCATTCTATCCTATGGGCCCATAGGATAGAATGGACTCCATTGTATCCTATGGTTCCATAGGACAGAATGGAGAGATCGGGCTGCTGCGGTGCGACCCTAGAGAAAGGGTTTAAAGTTTAAAACCCCTCATATAGCGTTGTGCTGCAACAGCGGCTGATCTCTCTATTGTATCCTATGGGCTCATAGGATCGAATGGGCTCTATTCTATTCTATGACACACATGTCCATCACTGGGCTCCCCAAGTGTATATGGATAAATTCTTCGAGTTTCTGAGGAAGGAGAGAGAAAAGATTTGTGAATATAAACCAGATACAGGCCAGCCAAGACCCAGTTAACCAAACAAAGAGAGAGAGGCAGAAGCAAGTAGTTGAGTTCATAAAACTGCTCCAGTTGCTGGAGGAAAAAGAGAAACTTCTCCTGGCCCAAGTGGAAGTGGTAGGGAGGGAATCTTCCAGCAGAAGGGATGAGCACCTGTCCAAACGCTCGTATCTTGTAGGTCCCATCCGGCACTGGCCAGCATCCAGTGACTGATCTTCTGTGATTTCTGAGGCTTGGGTGTGGCCAGAGACACAAGCCTTTGGCATGAGCCACAGGACAAGAGGCAAAGGGCACTTGGTTCATAGCCTATAAGTTGTAGCTTGTGGTTTCGGATGAGGCAGTCACTGAATTCCAGGACCAGTCCTAAACGTAGTTGTTGGTTGGTTGGTTGGTTGGTTGGTTGGTTGGTTGGTTGGTTGGTTGGTTTATTGATATTTTTGCTTTGTAGAAAGTTGCTTTGGTTTCCATTGGAGAAAAAGGCAGAATATAGACATAAAAACAAATAAACAATCATTAATTTCCAGTCCAGTGGAAACACCATTTACAAGAGCCAGTTTGGTGTAGTGGTTAAGAGTGGCAGACTTTAATCTGGAGGAACCAGGTTTGATTTCCCCACTCCCCCACATGCAGACAGCTCAGTGACCTTGGGTCAGTCACAGTTCTCTCAGAGCTGTTCTCTCAGAGCTCTCCCAGCCCACATACCTCAGAGGGTGTCTGTTGTGAGGAGAGGAAAGGAAGGTGATTGTAATTTGCTCTGAGACTCTTGAGTGAAGGGCTGAGTATAAATACAACTCCTCCTCTTCTTCTCCTTCCCCCCCCCTCCTCCTCCTTCTCCTCCTCTTTCTCAATTGACTTTTGTTTGTCTAGGAGCTAGTGTCACCAGTTGGCTAGAGTAACAACAATAATTAACAACAACAATAATGTCATAGAACAATATGACTGCCCTTCATAGTAATGTAATGAACTGGACGCTACATATGAAAACGGGACCATTGAAATAATCTGAAACAGAGGCAAGCAAGGAGGAAATGAATTAAGAAACCACGCTTACCATGCATTAAAAGAAATGCATTCCGGGGCCCCTATCCTGAGCTATTAAAATGCTAACTAGCCGAGGCTTTCTGAAGGTGAGGGACAGGGCATTTTACAATCCTGGCAGTGCCCAATCTCTGTTAAGATTAAGGACTGCATTAAAATGAAATATGAAAAGTGCACGTCAGGTTAATGAAATTATCCGGCAGCTACTCTCCATAATGAAACACCCTACCTGGCTCTCATCAATCAAAGGTGCACCCTTGTGCACCTCCGTGCCAGAGAAGCAGCTGCCTCTCTCTATAACTACCAAGGATGACAGAGCAGGGCCGGGGACCGCGGTGAGAAAATACACTCAGATGAACGCTCGGGCCAGGCAAACAAAAGCTGCCAGCAGTCAAGAATGCAGGTACAGGATGACAAATAAATAGGGACTTTCAGTGGGCAATCTTGTAGATTAAAGAAAAAGAAGAGGACATCCTGCAATTATTCATAAAGGCGACTGATAATTATACTGATTTTTTTTCTGGTGGGTTGGTTTAACTCAGCCGTGGCTATGTAGCTTGAGCTCTTTCCTGAATTATAAAACAGGACTTGCTGTCATTCTGTCCATCTGCTGAGAGGCAAGTACAACAGACATCGATTTGGGATAATTCATGCATCCAGTGCTGCCTGAATGAATCAGCATAGGGAAGCAGGATTGGGTCAGCAGCTCTTGCTCCACGTATATGCAATTGTACTAGGATAGCAACAGGACTAGGGGGTTGTATGGAAAAACCATAGAGTCTGTGGAAATTGCTAAAGCATCTTGGCAACATGTGATGTCACTTCCAGTTATACAACTGAAAGTCCATGAAAACTGAATACAGTGCTTGCGCTGCAGTGTTAGATTCTTTCTTTTGCTGAGATCACACACACACACACTAAATAATGCACTTCTGAGTTACTTTCAATGCACTTTTCAGCTGTGTGAACTAGCAAAATCCAGTTGGAAAGTGCATCAAAGGTGGATTGAAAGCACATTATTTAGTGTGTGTGATTGCAGCCCTTCCTTCCATCCTCTCCTCCCTCCCTCCCTCCCTCCCTCCCTCCCTCCCTTCCTTCCTTCCTTCCTTCCTTCCTTCCTTCCTTCCTTCCTTCCTTCCTTCCTTCCTTCCTTCCTTCCTTCCTTCCTTCCTTCTATGAAGACCCTCTGGAAGCTGAATTTTGTTCTGGGGCTACCTTTTCTGCAGCTCTGTGAAATCCTCAGCTCTGGAGAATTTAAGTAATAAAGGATTTTACAGAGTTTGTACACTGGCATATTTCTTGGAAATTGAACAACTTCATCCCCACCCTCACAGTCTTGCTGACCCCTTGCATCCCAGCCCAAGATCCCTGAGTCATCAAAATGCCTTCCCTGCCCACTGCTCTTTCTGCCCAGAGCCAGGAGATCCTTGTGTCCCATGGCCTTCTGTTTGATTTCTCCTTCCACCCCATTGTCCTTTCCCCTTACCTTCATGCCTCTCCCAGATCTCTGCTCCTTGTTCTTGAATCGTCACCATCACCTCTAATCTAGAATTTCATCTTGGGAAATTCCGAGAGATTTGGGCGTATTGCCTCAGGAGAGCAAGGTTTGGGGAGGGGAGTGACTTCAGCAGTGCCATAGAATCTATCCTCCAAAGCAGCCATTTCCTCCAGGGGAACGGATCTCTCTTGTCTGGAGATCAGTTGTAGTTCTGGAAGATTTCAAAGCCCCGCCTGCAGTTCGATGACTGTATTTTCAGCTTTTCTTGTCTTTGAAAGGCAATCTATATTTGCTGGAATTTTCCTCATCGATGCTTATTTATTTATTTAGATATTTAGGCCCCGCTGTGATCCACAGTAGGGACCCCAAACGACTCTGAACATTGCTTCCTCTTTCTGCATTTTATCCTCATATTCACTACCCTCTGTGACTGAGGAGAAGGTGGCTCTCCCAAAGTCACCCAGCAAGTTTCTGTGGCAGAGTGAGAATTTGAACCTGGGTCTCCTTCCATTTAGAGCCCCATGGCGCAGAGTGTTAAAGCTGCAGTACTGCAGTACTAAGCTCTGCTCACGACCTGAGTTCGATCCCTGGAGGAAGCTTGGTTTTCAGGTAGCCAGCTCGAGGTTGACTCAGCCTTCCATCCTTCCAAGGTCGGTAAAATGAGTACCCAGTTTGCTGGGGGGAAAGTGTAGATGACTGGGGAAGGCAATGGCAAACTACCCCATAAAAAGTCTGTCATGAAAACGTTGTGAAAGCAATGTCACCCCAGAGTCAGAAATGACTGGTGCTTGCCCAGGGGACCTTTCCTTTCCTTTTTTCCTCCTTCCATTTATTTATTTGTATCCTGCCATTCACCCCAATGCAGACCCAAAGCTGCTTACATCATTTTCCTGTCTTCCATTTTATCCTCACAACAACTCTGTGAAGTAGGCAGTGCCAGGGTTTCTGGTGCCCTTGGCAGCAAGGGAGGGCCGGCTCAGAGTGCCTCCAAATGCACAAGCCACCCTGCCGCCCCCACTCATCCTTCTGGGGTCCAGGATGCTTGGATCTGCCCTCCCTTGGTGCATCACATCCACTGCCCCCCCCCCCTTCAGCGCCTTCCCTGCTGCCTTCCTGGGCGGTGGAAAGGGTGAGTGCAATGGCAGTGGGGAACGCAGCAAGGGAGGGCTGCCCCACTTCTGCTAAGCCTTTTCAGGTCTACAGACCCAGGAAGGCTGAGCAGGGGTGGGGTGGTGCATGTGCTCAGAGGTGCTGAGAGCCCACCCTCCCTTGCTTTGGCACACCCACCACTGCGCTGACCATCTGCTCCTGGTCAGTCCCTTCCCTGCCACTACCTGCCCACCCAGCCACATGGCTGGACAGCAAGGCAGAGGAGTGTGGTGGAGACGCAGATAGCAGCAAGTGTGAGTGTGGCGGTGGCGAGGAAGGGGCAGCAGAGGCAGTGGGGTGCCTGCTGTCTGCCCCTGAGAGCATGTGGCACCCTAGGCGGCCACCTATCTGGCCTACTGGGTTGCACTGGCCCTAGAAGTAGGTTAGGGTGAGAGTGTGTGACTGGCCAAAGGTCGCTCAGCAAGCTCCCATGGCATGTGTCAGGATTCAAACTTCAATCTCCCAGATCCCAATCCAACACTTTCACCACTACACCATGCTGGTTCTCAGGTTCAGGCACTGTCTGCAGCATTATGGGTCTTCCTCTTTTCCTGAAGCCTTCAACTTTTCCTATTGTCTTTCCCAGTGACTCGTCTTCTCAGAATATGACTAAAGTATGATCGCCTCAGTTTAGTCATTTCAGCCTCTACGGAGACTTCAGGCTTTATCTAAAGCCCACTGATTTGTCTTTCTTGCGGTCCACAGTATCTGTAAAAACTCTTCTCCAACACCACATTTCAAATGAATCAATGTTCTTCCTGTCGGTTTTTATTATCGGCCAACTTTTCACACTCATAAATTGTAACAGGGAATACCACAGTACCCCGCACATTTTCTTCCACACTTGACTAATGGCACTTGTTTCATAATGTGGGAAAGGGAACTCACAGAAGAAAGATGGCCTAATGTCACAGCATATATGACATGCACAGCTTTCGTATAAAAGCTCACAATTAGACTGAAAGTTACACAACGAGCCCCACTGGCTATGGAAGACATTGAAGGTGGAGTTGATTTGCAGCTTCTGGAGCTAAGCTCCAAGTCAAAGGGTGAAGACAGATATGTTTAAAATTTGTTTTACTTCATTTAAACTCCATTTTTCTCCCTAACAGAGATCCAAAGTGGCTTACATCTGTTCCCTTGCCTCCATGTTATCCTCGTATCAACCTAATAAGGCAGGCCAAGTTGAGAATATATGTGACTGGCCCAAGGTCAGGCAGCAACCATCCATGGCAGAGTGAGGATTTGAACCTGGGCCCATGATGGATTCTTCACTTGCACTGTGAGCCTGGCTTTGCAACATACATTTACAGATATAAATACCAAACCACAACCAGTAAGTTTTTTCTTGTGCCTTTGTGTATCAGGTTCTCTGACCATCTTTAAAAAAAAAAATAAGGAGCATGATATATTTATTGATTCATACACCTAGCTTTCTTTACCCTCAAACACTCACAAACGACAAAAAATAGTTTAACAATTCTAGAGATTAGAAGAGAAGTTAATGACATCACGAGTGCTAGCCAATAGTTGCCCTCAACAGCTGCTTTTCTCCAGTTTCACTAACCATACCAGAAATTTGCAGAACTGTTGGTTGTTGTTTTTTCCTTCCAGTGCTTTCCACATCAGAGGGGGGGAGAACATTCTGTTGAAGTGTTCCCACTGTTCTGAAAGGGCACATCTGCTTTCATAAGCAGTCTCCATGTTTTTGTTCCCATAAAATCCAATTCCGTAGCAGTGGATTTGAAGAGGCCGGTGGCAAAGAACGCTTCACGCTTTGGAAACTCTGACTTTGAATTCACAAAGTCAAACAAGAAGACAAGACTAGGATTTTCTTTCAGTTTTTTTTACTGTGGGCGTGTGACTGTCTGCCCACCATACATGGCCACATATAATACGATTACATGGCTGCCGGATTAGCCACATAATTGTCCTTTTTGATTTCGCCGCATTATAATTGTGTTCTTTAACCATCGGAGCTTAGGAAAAAGGGATTAATCCGTCTACTTTTGCGGCTAAGAAGGTAACCTTCAATGTCTGATCTAAAAGTAAATGGATTCTAGAAAGGCTTGTTTGAATTTGCCGAGAAATGAATACGAAAACCTCAGGTCCTTTGTTTTCAAAAAAATTCGAGATGGAAAGACTCTAATGTGTTTGAAAGTGAAGCTCTTTCCCCTGGAACCCATTACCAAGACCTGAGGGTGGTTGCAGAGAGAGAAAGGTGTTTCTAGACATGCTCAGGCGTTCCTTTCTTTATTATTAATTTACTTCTCATGTATCAGGGCTAAACCCGGGGTTGCTGACCTCCAAGTAGGGTTAGAATTCTGCTGGAATGACAATTGATCTCCATACTACAGCAGCCCCGTAGCCAGGATTTGAAAAATTGGGGGGCCCTGATTTTTTTCAGGGGGCACATAGTGGCCCCAACCTCCATGGCCTTCTCTCCTACCACCGCTGAGGAGGAAAGCTGCCAGCTCGCTGCCATACAGCCTTCCCCCTCCCCACAGCTGCCCCAAGGTGATCCCTTTCCACCCCTCTTCCAGCAGCTCTGGTGGGGAGACACTCAGAGGTTTATATACGTGCCGCACGGTCTCCTGCCCTTACCTGTAGCATGATCCAGCAAGGCAAGTCCAGCGGGACAAGGGGCGGAGGGTGGAAGGCGCCACCAAGTTGCAACTGACTTCTGGGGCTACAAGACCTCCAATTCGGATTTCTTCCAGTTGGAGGGTGAGCCGAGGTTGCCCAAGCGCAGCTCCCACCCTCGCTCAGGTGGCCAGCGAGACCAGGCCAGAAAAACCCTGCAGGCGAACATCACCTCTCCACTGATCCCCAGCCCTGGACTGCAGCCGGACCTCCACTTCTGTGCGCCAGCCTACCCTACCCTGCCCTGTCTGCAATGGAGCCATCCGCCCCCTATCCCCACCACCCCACTTGAGGGTCAGAACGGCCTCTTCTTGCAGGCGCCCTATAGCCCAACGTCAGCCCAATGTGGAGCTTAACTTTCAGTCCCGTTGTTTCTGCTTGCTGGGAGGTCAGAGATTTCTTCCAGCCCCTAAGCAAGCAGAAGCAACATGGAGCTTAACTTTCAGTCCTGTTGTTTCTGCTTGCTGGGGGGTCAGAGATTTCTTTCAGCCCCTAAGCAAGCAGAAGCGACATGGAGCTTAACTTTCAGTCCTGTTGTTTCTGATTGCTGAGGGGTCAGAGATTTCTTCCAGCCCCTAAGCAAGCAGAAGCAACATGGAGCTTAACTTTCAGTCCTGTTGTTTCTGATTGCTGAGGGGTCAGAGATTTCTTCCAGCCCCTAAGCAAGCAGAAGCAACATGGAGCTTAACTTTCAGTCCTGTTGTTTCTGCTTGCTGGGGGGTCAGAGATTTCTTCCAGCCCCTAAGCAAGCAGAAGCAACGTGGAGCTTAACTTTCAGTCCTGTTGTTGCTGCTTGCTGAGGGGTCAGAGATTTCTTCCAGCCCCTAAGCAAGCAGAAGCAACACCAGCAACTTTCAGTTCTGGGGGCTGAAAATGCCCCGTTGTTTCTGCTTGCTAAGGGGTCAGAGATTTCTTCCAGCCCCTAAGCAAGCAGAAGCAACAGGGAGCTTAACTTTCAGTCCTGGGCTCGGAAAGTGCCCCATTGTTTCTGCTTGCTGAGGGGTCAGAGATTTCTTCCAGCCCCTAAGCAAGCAGAAGCAACTGTGTATGATCACGTTCCTTAAGCAAGCAGAAGCAAGGTGTATGATGACGGCAGAATGGAGAAGGATGCAGCCGAGGCACTGGAGGCTGGTTAGGGGCCCCAAGTCAGGGGGCTGTGCCCCCACAGATCCCCTCGTAGCTACGGGCCTGTACTACAGAGATCAGTTTCCCTGCACAAAATGGCAGCATTGAAGAGCAGACTCCATGATATGCTATAGATCAGGGGTGTCAAACTCATTTCTTATGAGGGCTGGATCTTCACCTTGTCAGGCCAGGCCATGTGTGTCATAAAATGTAATGCCAGGTAGGGGAGATATAAACTTTATTTAAAAAAAAAAAAAACAGACAAACACACACACTCAGCCTAATCCACCTCACTGGCTTGTTGAGCCTCAGCCAACAGAAGGAAGAGAGGCTTGGCTCAGTAGCTCTGCTGTGCAACAGAGAGCCTGGCAAAGCTAGCTCTCCTTCCCCCTACTTCCTCCCCAAGGGAGGAGCTTTGCTCTGTAGCTCCTGTGCAATTCAGCAAGCCTGGAAAAGCAAGTTGTGGCGCAGAAGGAAGCAAGAAGGGGAGAAGGAAGCAGACAATAGTGAGTTGCTCGCGGGCCTGATAGGAGCCCTCCGGGGGCCTGATTTGACCCCCAGGCTGCATGATTGCCACCCCTGCTGAAATCTCTCTCTAGATTTTCCCCTCTGCAGGCTCCGCCTCCACATCTCCATAAATTTCCCAGTCCAGAGTTGGCAGCCCTGGTTAAACCATAGCACTGAAAATAGGTTCTGGAGATTTATTTTACCGACCTCAGAAGGATGGACAGGACTGGCTCTAGACTAGCGTCCCCTCCACCTGCACGGATAATGTCATTGAGTCACATGGGGGCGCCCAATTCGGCACACCCAGAAGCCGGTGCCCTAGGCACTCACCTAGTTTGCCAAGTGGCAGGGCTGATCCTGAGGATGGAAGATTGAGTCAATGTTGAGCCGGCTACCTGAACCCAGCTTCTGCTGGGATTGAATCATGTCATGAGCAGAGCTTGGACTGCAGTACTGCAGCTTACCACTCTGTGCCACGGGGCTCCTATGCAGCCATAGTAGTCTCTTTCAAAGAGATTCACAGTAGCTTTGAACAACCGCTTTCCTTCCTTGAGAATGCTTAGTGAATTGTCTTTCTCTCTGTTTCCACTGCGATTTGTTCCTGAGACTAGCTGTTTTTGGTCTGCAATAGAAAAACTAGATTCGAGTCCAGTAGTACCTTAAAGACAGATAAGATTTTCGGGGTACGAGCATTTCAAGAGCAAAAGCTTCCCAAGTGGGGCTTTAACTCTTGAAAGATCATATCCCCCCAAATCTCATTGCTCTCTAAGGTGTGACTGAACTCGAATCCATCTTGATTTGTTTTGTTCTTTTATTTGCTATTAGGCGAGATTTCAGAAACAGTTCTACAAAGGCCTCAAATATTGCAGGTCTGGTCTGCTTTCAGACTAGGGTTTACAGCTTTGAAAGCATATCTGCGCTAAACATAAATCAACCTGTTGTGGAGGTCATGGTCAAACAATGCTTCTTGTAGCTTGATCTTTGACTCTCCAAGTACAGTCATTCAGTGGTCTGTGAAACAATGCTACGAGAGGCTCGTGGTCACTTTCATCCTGACTTGTCTGGCCATAGATGCATAGATGAAAGCATTCGAAACAAAACAAGAATCCCAACCACTTGCGTATCTTCTTTGGCCATCAAATGTTGATTTAGACACACATGCCACTGCTTGACCACAGTTATCATGTTTCTATAGAATTACTGCTCCTGATCTAGATTGTGATGCATCAGCTGGATTTTTATGGGACCATGACATAAAACCTTAATACTTGCTCCTGTGATAAATTGTTCTTTTACAGGAATCCACAATTTCATCCTGCTGCCTGTCCCAATGCCATTCATTTTTATGTACAAGGAATTGCTGCATCCAAGATGCTGCTTTTGTGGGTCATCTAGCTAGATGTTAATTTCCCCAGGTCATTTTCCTTTCCAGAAACATATTTGTTTTTATCTGGGACTGTTGTGTAGCTTCGTTTCACTAGACTCGTCTTCATTGCACGAGTATAACTTAATTCCACTAGTTCCTCTTGTTGGATTTAACCCTTCCACTAAACAGATTTCCCACAAACATCAGCTCATTGTCTCTAGATGAGGGGTGGCCAAACTGTAGCTCTGGAGCCACATGTGGCTCTTTCGTTCATATTGTGTGGCTCTCGAAGCTCCCACTGCCCCATCAGCCAGCTTGGAGAAGGCATTTCTTTCTTTAAATCACTTCTACAAGCCAAGCCAACCAGCAGCTTGGAGAATGCCTGTCTTTCATTTCACCTCTCCCTCCCTCCCTCCCCCTTCCCCATCTATATGACTTCCTTCCTTCCTTCCTTCCTTCCTTCTCTGCAAAGTCTCCTAGGGCTGCCAACTTCAGCTTGGGAAATTCCTCTAAATTTAGGGGTGGCTTCAGTGGAACTTCCTATCAAGATAATGTATACTGGAGCCAGTTTGGTGTAGCGGTTAAGTGCTCAGATTCTTATCTGGGAGAATCGGGTTTGATTCCCCACTTCTCCACACATACTTGCTGATGTGACCTTGAATTAGTCACAAGTTCTTGCAGAGCTGTTCCTCTCAAGAGCAGTTTCTGTCAGAGCTCTCTCAGCTCCACCTACCTCACAAGGTGTCTGTTGTGGGGAGGGGGAGGGAAAGGAGATTGTAAGCCATTCTGAGCCTCCTTTGGGTAGTGAAGAGTGGATTATAAATTCAATCCCTTCATCTTCTCCTCCTCCTCCTCCTCCTCAGGGCTGACCCTGCCTCTAGGCAAACTAGGCAATTGTCTATGGTGCTGGCCTTCTGGGGGCACCAAACTGGGCACCCCCATTTGACTCAGTGATGTTATCAGTGTGTGGGGTGCGGGGCACCAGAAGTTAGCCTTGCCTATGGTGCCAGTCAGTCTAGGGCCAGCCCTTCTTCTTCTTCTTCTTCTTCTTCTTCTTCTTCTTCTTCTTCTTCTTCTTCTTCTTTCCTTCTATCTGTATCTTCCTTCTTCCATATGAGAATATTTCTCAATTTTAACTACGATCGCAACAGTGCTCTTATCTACATTGGCTCTTGAAACCTTCCAGAAGTGGTTTGCCAGGCTCTGAGAAAAAGCCCTTGTCATGTGGAACCCATTCTCATTCCCATATAAACAATTTAATTCCTTCTTCGGAAAGGGAGCATGATTCATTGCCGAGACTAAAAGGAGCCGCACATGTAGAAGATGTATAAGGTCACCTACAGTAATGGATGATTCTGGATGTGCGGGGAGCAATAGGAATCCGTCTTCTTGTGTAAACCCTTCCTCTAAGTGGTCATATATCTTTTGTTATGTTAGGGAGGATGTATTGCTGCTGTTGAGGAAGGAGGCTGGTGGGGAATAATGGCATCTTGAGAAGATTGAAAGTTGAGGAGGCCCCTCGGACACGGCAACCTCAGTTAGGACACTGGAGACAGCACATTGGAAATGCAATCGGTATGCAATCAGAGGAGTGAGACGAAGGCCAGAATCTCATTTGCTTTATTAAATTTTCTAAAATGGCAGACAGATCTCATGCATTAGTTCGCTGAAGAGTGGATGAAAGACTGTGCCATGTTTGTATCTCCACGCAATGCCACTGTTGTGGCAGGAATCTAGAAGTAAGCAATCACCACAAGAAGGGCAGTTGTCACAAAACTAATCTTATAAGGAGGCCACCCTCAGAGATTTTGGGTTGGTCTAGTTCAGGGGTGGCCAAACTTGCTTAACATAAGAAGAGCCACACAGAGTAAACATCAGATGTTTGAGAGATGGATGGAAGGGAGGGAGGGAGGGAGGAAGGAGAGATGGCGAGAAGCCAAATTTTAACTTTAAATGCATTCTCCAAGCCACCAGAAAACTTAGCTTGGAGAAGTGATTTAAAGAGAGAAATTCATTTCCAGGTCAGCCATTGGGATAGTGAAGGCTTCAAGAGCCACATGATATTTGTGAAAGAGCCACATGCGGCTCCCAAGCCACAGTTTGGCCACCCCTGGTCTAGTTTGATGGAAAGTGGAGCCGGAAGTGTCATGGGAATCCTGAGGACTGACCCTACAACTCAGAGAAGAACTCCAAGCACCATACTCCCTGCAGAAGGGGTGACCTGATTCCAGTGGTGCTGTAGCGCCACCACTGCAGGTGTCCAGGAATCATATAACAGTTTCCGACCTAGTGGGAATCAGGGGATGCTTCCTTCCTTTTTTGATGGGACAGGTAAGAAAAGCCCTGATCTTTCTTTCAAGTAAACAGGGCATTTTCTTAGTTACAGTCTGCTCATCACCTGGTTCAATGTGCACAATGTGGATATGAGATTTTGTAGATTTGAATAAAGTCACACAAAGACCTAAACATTAATTAATGCAAGTCATGTAAGACATGGATACGTGCCCCTCCGCCTCTGAGAAGTGCCAGTCCAATAGAGGAGAGAATCTTGGAGAATTCCTTTCTGGTACAAGGTTGCTATTTTAGGCAAAAATGGCAACTCCTGCAATAGAGTCACCATGTAGTGCTGTTGATGAAAAGGCACCACGGCAACACAAGCAAGAGAAAAACTGATAGTGTTTTTTGAGGAGGTGAACAAACATGTGGACAAGGGGAACCAATAGATGATGTTTACCTTGACTTCCAGAAAGCTTTTGATAAAGTGCCTCATCAAAGGCTCCTAAATAAGCTCAATAGTCATGGGGTAAAAGAATAAATCCTCATGGATCAAAAACTGGCTTGTTATGCCCGAACCCCCCCTCCCTCAAAAGACTAGTCTGGTACCTTGGACAAGGTAATGCAGGCAACCTTTCTTAACATCTCACAGGGTCACTCCTCTAGACTTTTACCTGGTCCGTAAATCAGATCAAAATAGGTCCTACAATCACATGGAATGTGTGTCATCAAATACTGGCCAGAGGCTTGTCTGGGAAAAGTTATCCTAAAGGTGCAAAGGTCTGGCTTTTGGCAGTTCTCTTCCCTTTTTTAAATCCATCAATGCCAAAGATTAATTTCCAGAAAAGGCAGTGCAACTAACCCATTTCTCCCACCTTGCCTGACTTTTCCTTACCTGGTTCATCCTATGTGAGTCTATAGTCAAAACCATTTTAATCTCATAGCACCCCTTTGTAATAATTCTCTTGTCCTGACTATTAGAGGTCACCAAGCATAACAGACATTTTCACATGAACGTTACATTGCATTCCCACAACTCATGGGAAAGCGATGTAGCTTTGCTGGTTCAACTACATTGTTTCATTTACACCATCACAGCTTCGTTCTAGGGGCGATCATGTTATTGCTCAAAGTTATATCAACCACCCTCTGTCCAAGAGTGTGTGTGGGTGTGCTTGGATGTCCACTGACTTATACCCCCAGCCACAAGGTTGAGTGGAATGCTGGTTCATTTTGCTCATCCTTCAACTTGAATCTGTGTTCTCTGGACAGGTAACATAGTCCCATAAAATAAGTTCCTTTTTGTCTCTGTAAGCTGCTGTATTTTCTGAACTTGTATGTGTGTTTAGAGTGCGCTTCAACTGATAAGTTGTTACTTTTATTTCTTTAACTTTTATTAATAAAAATCATTTCATTAATTAAGGCCTGGTTCATTTGAGAATTCTACTGAGGGAAAAAATCCCCATAAATATAGGTGGAGATCCTGCTTGTTACCAGTGTTCCCTCTAAGCTGAGTTAATGTGAGCTAGCTCACAGATTTTTAGCCTCCAGCTCACACATTTTTCTTAGTTCAGGAAGGATGACCCCCAGACCACACTAATTTATGCAGTAACTCACAACTTTAATGCCAGTAGCTCACAAAGTAGAATTTTTGCTCACAAGACTCTGCAGCTTAGAGGGAACACCCCCTCTCACTTGTCTGGGTCTCCTATCCAATTCCCCCAACAAACTCTGGAGATCCTCACAACCCCTTAGGGTAACAGCTAAGTTAGTATAAATGGGCAATTTTCACAGAGGAGGGTGGTAAGCAGCTGGGTACCACAGGGCTCTGTTCTGGCTCCGATGCTTTTAAACTTGTTCAGTAATGATTTGGAGTTGGGAGTAAGCAGTGAAGTGGCTAAGTCTGAGGATGACACTAAATGGTTCAGGGTGGTAAGAACCAGGGAGGATTGTGAAGCACTGCAAAGGGATCTGTCAAGGATGGACGAGTGGGCGTCAACATAGCAAATGAGGTTTGATGTGGCCAAGTGCAAAGTAATGCACATTGAGCCCAAAAATCCCAGCTACAAATACAAGTTGATGGGGTGTGAACTGGCGGAGACTGACCAAGAGAGAGATTTTGGAGTCGTGGTAGATCTCACTGAAAATGTCGAGACAGTTGCAATAAAAAGGCCAATGCTATGCTGGAGATTATTAGGAAGGGAACTGAAAACAAATCGGCCAGTATCATAATGTCCTTGTATAAATTGATGGTGTGGCCTCATTTGGAATACTGTGTAGAATTCTGGTCACCACACCTCAAAAAAGATACTATAGCACTGGAAAAAGTGCAGAAAAGGGCAACTAGAATGATCAAAGGGCTGGAACACTTTCCCTATGAAGAAAGGTTCCTTTCCTTTTATTTGTTAGTTTCTTTGACCAATGGTCTTAAGCTCAAGATAAAACAAGACAGTAAATACAAAACAAATTACAAATAATTTAAAACCAAAATAGACTAATAACAAGGAGGAAAACCAATAACCATGATCAAAAACATAATTATCTGAAAGGCTACCTAATATTAATATAAATTCCATAAAACTCTTTAACATTATAAAATTAGAGTTAAAATCTTAGGTTAATCTTAGGTTAATGTGCTTGGGGCTCTTTAGCTTGGAGAAACGACGACTGAGGGGTGACATGATGGCGGTTGACAAGATTATGCATGGGATAGAGAAAGTAGAGAAAGAAGTACTTTTCGTCCTTTCTCACAATACAAGAACTCATGGGCACAATGAAATTGCTGAGGAGTTGGGTTAGAACAGATAAAAGGAAGTACTTCTTCATCCAAAGAGTGATTAACACATGGAATTCACTGCCACAGGAGGTGGTGGCAGCTACTAGCATAGTCAGCTTTAAGAGGGGATTGGATAAACATATGGAGCAGAGGTCTATCAGTGGCGATTAGCCACAAGGTACAGATGGAACTCTCTGTCTGGGACAAGTGATGCTTTGTATTGTTGGTACTTTGCGGGGTGGGGGGCAACAGTGGGTGAACAGTTCCCTTGGAGAACTAGTGTCCAGCATGGAGTTGGCCACCCCACTACATTTGTTTCTGATATTGTAAGCTGCCTTCAGTTTCTCGAGAGAGAGAAAAGCAGCTAATACATATTTTAAATGAAATAAATCAATACTACTAAATCAGTCTGAGTGAGGACCAGGTCATACCGACATGGTGGCAAACTTGCCTTCTACCTTAACAGGATGGTTCAAAATGAGGTGCTAAATTATTTCAATTGGAAAATGAACTTTCTTCCTCTGCATTTGCTGAGACCCCAAAGCACTTAAGAAGAATGGTTTTGATCGGGACTTTTTTGTAGCAGAAACTTCTTTGCATATTAGGCCACACACCCCTGATGTAGCCAATCCTCCAAGAGCTTACAGGGCTCTTAGTACAGGGCCTACTGTAAGCTCCAAGAGGTTCGGCTACATCAGGGGGTGTGGCCTAATATGCAAAGGAGTTTCTGCTACAAAAAAGCCCTGGCTGTTAGTTCTTATCGCCTGTCTGTCCTGTTCCTGTGGCATGGGAAACACATGTCTGTGTCACAGGATATGATACTGTGAGCCGCCCTGAGTCCGCTTGCGGAGAGGGCGGGATATAAGTCAAATGTAATAAATAAATAAATGTCCAGGATCCTGGAGGCAGGGAGAATAGCAGCTGCCACTTTGGAGAGAGGTTGTGGTTTTTTAAAAAAGCTGTGGACAGGAGAAAGGTTAAGCATTCGCTTCATGCCTGCCACATTTCTAGTGCAAATGTAATGTGTGGTTCACTGTGTTGAAGTGTAGTAGCCACCCAGGTTCCTGGACCCTGACCTGTCAATTAACATCTAGTTCCGCCAATGACGCAGTTTCAGCAGTGCTGAATTGCTTCTCGACTGGTTGCAAAGCTCTTGGAGCACAAAGAGATAAAGCAAGGATTTATTGTTTACACAGTTAAAAGGACACAGAAATTAATTGCCTCTGCCGACAGGAAGCCAGCCGCCTGTGCAGTGGTGGAGAACAAGCTAGTAAACAAAAAAAAATTGGACCGTGGATATATCTTTTAAGGTTTACAGCAGAAATTAAAAGGTCACAGCCTATAGCTGCAATCCAGTAACATTTCTGATTACAGCTAAAATATACCACGCGGAGCCCTATACCAGCAAAAAAATTCAACTGCTGTGGAAATTAAGCAGGCTAGGTTCAAAAATAACCTGATTTGTGGCCTGAGGTGGGAATTAGGGTTGCCAGCCTCCAGGTGGGGCCTGGCTATCTCCCAGAATTACAACTTATATTGACTGCAAAGAAAAGTTCTCCTGGAGCAGGGTTTCCCAAACTATTCTTTCCCGTGGCCCGGTTATTTTTACACTTCTCCTTCATGGCCTGCTAAAATTTGGGGGTGGAGTTGAGATACAGAAATTATGTCATTTCCTGTGGTGTCAAGGGCCAAGTGATGTCAGTTCCGGGACACACTGAACCAAAACTCCACCTTTTCCTGTGATGTCACTTCCAGGGCACTCCTCCAAACCTGCCTCTTCTTCTGAAGTAAATTAATTTTCAGAAAAATCTCTCTGAAACTCATGCTGAGCCAAAATGGGGGTGGAAAATCGGTGGTCCTCTTTTTCCACCTTCACACCTGCATGCACCTATCTGTTTGTGTGTTCTTCTCCAGCTTGCAAGCACTCCTAATGCCCATGTTCAATTGCCTGCACCACCTACACATCCCTTCCTCAACAGCATTGGCCAGTGTATGAAGTTGGGAGTGCTGTTGCCATTGCCATCAGGAATGCCAGCACTGTGTACCACCCACACTGGGCCCTGGCAGCTGCTTTACCTCAAAATATGCTGACACATTTAGTAGGCCCTTCCTTCAGCTGCTACTACTGGAACCCTGCCTCAAGCTACAACCAAGCTTGCTTGGGTTCAAGAAAATCTTTTGAAGGCTATTTTTCATACTTTTCTTTGGTTGAAACACTGGGAAATTGTTGTGAAAGGTAGCAGAGAATTGTACTGCAAATAATGAATTAATTTCAAGTTATATGAAGTTCATACAAGCTTTTCTGCAGTTATCCCAAGAAGGATATTTATGAGGGGCTTGCAACTTTTTACTGGCTGTGTTTCCCATGCCTTTAAAAGCAACCTGTTGTGCAGATACTTAGCAAGTGAACTTCTTTCATCCTTTTTAATATCTACAGGAGGAGTTTAATTTTGGTGTCAAACAGCTGTTAAAAGCAGGACCAGTAAAATGGTGCCTAGTTCATAGTACCATCACTTCCAGTGCTATTGAGATATACCACAGTAATCTCCAATAATCTCTTTCTGCCCCACACCTCTCACTGTCACTCACTCACACAGAAATCTCATAGAAGGCCAGCTGGCTGCAACTGGGGGTGCCAACTTTTCATTGGCAGAGCTCCTATGTCTGCAACAACAGTATGATGAACAGAAAAGTTTCATCCAGTAAAAATGGAAGGAAAGACAGAAAGAGAAAGGGAAAGAATGAAATAGAAGAAAAGGAAAGGAAAAGAAAGACATGGAAAGAAAGAACATAAACATAAGAGGAGCCATGTTGGATCAGGCCAGTGGACTATCCAGTCCAAAATTCCCTCATACAATGCCCAAAAAGCACTAGAATGTCCACCAGAGGGGCCAGGGCACTAGAAGCCCTCCCACTGTTGCTTCCCCCCCTTCCCAGCACCAAGAACACAGTCAGAGCAGGCCTCCCAGGGAATGAAAAAGAAACACACACCCTTCTTTGCCGCCCAGGCAAATCTCCCCAAAAGAACGTACTGCAAGGCACATGAAAGCTCATACCTTGAAGAACACTTCATGGGTCTAAAGTGCCAGTGGATGCCAGCTTTTCTCTCAAACACTGGGAGCCGGGGAGATGGAAGGAGAGGCAGCCCAGCTCCTCTCCGTACAACACAGAGACGGGGCGAGGCTAGCTTTGCTAGGGGTGAGGCTAGCTTTGGCTTTTCTTGTGACCTGCCTAATATGCAAATGAGTTCCTGCTGGACTTTTTCTACAAAAAAAGTCCTGGGCGACATAAAGCTGAGTATTGTCAGCATGTTGGTGACAGCCAACTCTCAACTGCAAATGACTTTTCCTAATGGCTTTAATTAGAGATTGAAAAACATGAAGGATAAGATTGCATCCTACTGGAACTCCACATGATAGGCCCCATACTGATGATAACTGGTCTTTAATGGGAACCCTTAGAGTCAGATCCATGAGGAATGATTTGAACCAGTACTCCTGTGAATACCTACTTCTGCCTCCCAATGTTTCAGCAAAACAGGATAGTCCACTATATCAAACACTGGGCGTTTTCGCACTTACCTTTTACTGGCGCGAACACCCTCCTCACGCCGGCGGATCTGCAGGGATTTCCCACCAGAAGCGCCGGCGCAGCCAAAAGAGCCGGCAGCTTCCGTCGCGGAGCCAGCTCAAACGTTTTCCTGCTTCTTGGCGGTTTCCGTTTGAGCTGGCTCCGCGACGGAAGTTGCTGGCTCTTTTGGCTGCGCCGGCGCTTCTGGTGGGAAATCCCTGCAGATCCGCCGGCGTGAGGAGGGTGTTCGCGCCAGTAAAAGGTAAGTGCGAAAACGCCCACTGTAAATAACTCCAAGTGGGCAGTCGTGTTGGTCTGGATCAGTTGAACAAAGCAGGAGTCAAGTTGCACCTTTAAGACCAACCAAGTTTTATTTAGAATGTAAGCTTTCATGTGCTCTCTTACGCACACTTCATCAGACGAGGGGATCAGGTATAGTGGGCTGAAATACAAGCTGTTTGTTGATTAAGTATGCAGCCTGGTCACACAGTGTAGCTTGGCCATTTGGTCCGGATAGCCATACCATAAAAGGTAATAAAGTCCTCTGCCAATTGGTGTTTCTGTAAATCTAGATGAATCACAAAAGGACATGCATTTCCTAGTTGTGGTCCACCTAATTAACTCCAGTACTTTCAACAAAGAGGCATGGCCTTTCTTTACATTCAGATGGAGGTCATCAGCAAAAGATACCAGAACCTGGCTGAAGCTAGACTGAAAAGGTCCAGAGCAGATTATCTAAGAAGTTGGTCTGTTAGTACTCAATTCATCACTTTGTCTAGAAAGGCAAAGCCCCATGACATTGTCAGATTGCACTCATGAAATCATCATGCCCTGCCCAATAAATCGCAAGGTTTGGGATGATGGGGACAGGAGCCTGGGCAAGGGCATGGGGGGCATTATGGCAGCCAATCAGTTATTGAAAGAAGAGGAGGAGGAGACTGAATTTGCACCCTGCCCTTCACTTGGAGTCTCAGAGTGGCTTACGATCACTTTCCATTCCTCTCCCCACAACAGACACCCTGTGAGGTAGCTGGGGCTGAGAGAGCGCTGAGAAAGCTATGACTGGCTCAAGGTCACCCAACTGGCTGCATGTGGAGGAGCAGTAGGGAATTAAACCTGGCTCTCCATATTAGAGTCCACCTAGGGTTGCCAATCCCCAGTTGGGGGCAGGGGATCCCCCAGTTTGGAGGCCGTGCCCCTGCTTCAGGCTCATCAGAAAGCAAGGGGAGGGGGGAGGGAGGGAAATGTTTGCTGGGTACTCCATTATCCCCTATGGAGACCAGTATAATGGAGAATCAATCCGTGGGTATCAGAGGCTCTGAGGGGCTGTTTTTTTTAGGTAGATGCACCAAATTTTCAGCATAGCATTTGGTGCCTCTCCTCAAAAACATTTTTTAAAAGATTGGATCGGCAGGCAAATTCTATGAGCCCCAAAAGAACCTATCCTTTATTATTTCCAAATTCCTGTATATTCTGTGATACACAACATGATAAAACATTTAATTTTTTAAAAACCCAAAGCTTTAAATCAATAGCAATCAACAGAAAGAAGCTCGATTGACCAGAGCGTTCTCAGTAATAGCCCCCACTTTGTGGAATGCCTTCCCCAAAAACATCAGGGCCCTGCAGGACCTGCCACAGTTCTGTAAGGCCTGCAAGACCAAACTATTTAAGCTCGCCTTTAATGGTTAGAGGGAGGTGGCTATTAGCTTCAGCATTGACAATCTCACTGAACTAATATAATGGAAATCAGAAGCTCGCCATCTTGGATTTTTAATATATATGGAAATGTTTTTATGTACTTAATATTAATATGTTTGTAAATTGCTAATGTTTTTAAACTGTTGTTAGCCGCCCTGAGCCTGTCGGGGTAGGGCGGGATATAAATCTGATAGATAGATAGATAAACAAACAAACAAACAAACAAACAACTGGCGAAAACAACAGACTGCTCAATTCTTAATTCCGGACTATGGGTCAGCCATAGCTCTCGCAAGAGTTGCCCTTGAAAGGGTAGCTTCTGTCAGAGCTCTCTCAGCCCCACCTACCTCACAGGGTGTCTGTTGTGGAAGAAGACAAAGGAGATTGTAAGCCGCTCTGAGTCTCTGATTCAGAGAGAAGGGCAGAGGGGTATAAATCTGCAGTCCTTTTCTTCTTGCTGATTGAACGAACCTATATTCTTCTTTCAAGAGATGTTGTGGGGCATGAGACTGTAAGGTAGAACTGAAAACTCTGTTGGGAAAGATGTGGTGTGGGGGGTGGGGAGAGGAAGCTTGCTATTCATCAGTGCTTTGCTTGCATAGGAAGTTCCTGACAAACCATGTAGATAAATTTGTGAGGTTAGTGTCTAGCAAAGGTAAAGCCCTTTTTGCATATCAGCTTTGCTGCCTCAGCATTCAAAGAATTGATTCTTCTCAGCACTGATTTATTTTGCTCCTCCCAGAGGCCTTGTGTTTCTGCAGGAAGAGGTAACAGGGCTTAAGACTGGCTGGGCCTTCTCAGCTCTTTGGCATCCTGAGGTAAAAGACTTCTTTCTGTGTTCTGGAGTTTAAAATTGCACAAGCATTCTGGTTCTTTAGCCCTAATCTGAAATTTGGTGTGTTGGGGGGTGGCTGCAGAGGTTGAATGCAGCAGCTTGACAGAGAAGAAGAGGAGGAGGAGGAAATTGGATCTATACCCTACCCTTCTCAGAGTCTCAGAGCATCTTACAATCTCCTTTCCCTTCTACTCCCCAGAACAGATACCCTGTGAGGTAGGTGGGGCTGAGAGAGCTCTGGCAGAAACTGCTCTTGAGAGAACAGCTCTGGTACAGAGTTATGACCGACCCAAGGTCACTCCAGCAGTTGCATGTGAGGGAGTGGGGAATCGAACCTGGTTCTCCTAGATAAGAGTCTGCATACATAACCACTACACCAAACTCTCAGTGGCTCTCAGTGGCTATTCACTGAGGAGTAAAAGGTATTCTGTGCATGCTCAGAGGAAGATATTGCTTTACATAGGCAAAATACAGCAACATGGTTTGCATGCAATGATTAAAACCAGATACCAGGCTGAACAAACCCAAGCATTAGGTTTTTTGGTCTTGTAGTGTTGCCAGGTTCCCCCATCGCTCTGGCAGGGGTATTTGGGGGGTGTTCAAGGATGTTCCCAATGCAATGACATCACCAGAGGTGACATCATTACATCAGGGATGTTATGTGGCGATGCTCTGGCTTTTGGGCAAGACTCTATGGTAAAACCGGTTCCAAACCATAGAGTTTTGCTCTCAAACCAACCACACAGTGTCCCTGGTGTCACTTCCAGGTGATGTCATCATGTTGGGGACAATGTGCAGTGGCATCATAGTTTGGAGGATGGGGTTTCCCCCACCAACCAGCTGGCTAGTGGCGGGGAGAAGTCCCAAAAACTGGAAGAACCCCTGTCAGTACCTGGGGCCTGGCAACCTTAGCTCTTGCCCACTCCCACCCTCAGGGCCCAACCTACTCCTGAGACAAACTTCTTACTGTAGAAAAGACAAGGTTATAAATCTACCTTCAGTTTTCTATCCTGTGTTCTCACTTCACTGTGGGCATTAGAAGAGGACAGTTTCCATTGTACAGTGCAGCAAAAAAAATTCAACTGTTTTTACCTCAAGGGTAGATAGATCCAAGTGGGCAGCCATGTTAGTATGAAGCAGTGGAACAGAGTAGGAGTCAAGTAGCACCTTTAAGACCAACAAAGTTTTATTCAGAATGTAAGCTTTATGCATGCATACTTAAAGGTGCTACTTGACTCCTACTGTTTTACCTCAAGGGGTCACTTTTAACACGATAGAGTCAATGCCGTAGAATCCACCCTTCAAAACATTCGTTTTCTCCAAGGGAACTGATCTTTGTAGTCTGGAGATCAGTTGTAATTCCCATGCCCCATCTGGAAACTGGCAACCCTAAAACTGAGTGAGGACACTTCCCTCAATAGAGATTTACTGCAGGATCCACCCCTGCAGGGCATGCAAAATGGAGATGTCCGTCCAGGCCTATGGTTGAGGAGGCAGAGATCCATTAGTGTTGGCCTCCACATGCATTGGCCCCCCTGCTAGGCTCCATCTTGCATTGCTCCTTTTCATCCAGCCACCACCTGCATTATCAGCTATCATTTACCTGTGCACATATGGGGAGTTGATCCAGGAGCAGGTGTTTTGATCGACACCACTGATTGGTACCTGATTCATTGTTGTTAGTTGAGGTTAGATTTTGATTTGTGAATTGCTGATGTTATTTTAATAGCTGTTATATCTTTCTAACATTGTTGTAACTTGCCCTGAGCTTTGCTGTGCAGGGGAGGGTGGGAAAGAAATCAGATAGATAGATACAGAATAAGTGTCAGATGTCTGAGAGAAGGAAGGAAGGAAGGAAGGAAGGAAGGAAGGAAGGAAGGAAGGAAGGAAGGAAGGAAGGAAGGAAGGAAGGAAGGAAGGAAGGAAGGAAGGAAGGAAGGAAGGAAGGAAATGATAGATAGATAGATAGATAGATAGATAGATAGATAGATAGATAGATAGATAGATAGATAGATAGATAGATAGATAGATAGATAGATAGATAGATAGATGATGGACGGACGGACGGACGGACAGACAGACAGACAGACCATAGCTGAATAAGAAAGCCATTTGGGGAGGAATAATTTTAAAAGGAAAAACAACTTGTGGGTAAATGTAGCTGCAGACTGCTGTTAAGCTGAATGAACAAGTGTTAGACTCTGCATATGCTTAACCTTTTCAATAAACAGAAAAAGTCAGGAAACTGATTGTGGAACTCTTCTGTTGTATCCCTTTGATTTTTGCTGAGATGACAAACCAACATCTGGATCCCCTACAGTTTAGAATGGTAATGCCAAGGGCTACTTTCACACTAAGAATTTCTCATGTTTCAGTCAGCTAACTGGTGCATATTTTTCCATGTTTCCACATAACATCATCCTATATTTGTGCACAGGCCATTAGCAGCCCATTCTTTCCACACACAAAAATATACTTCCTACTTCCTGGCAGGACACTATTGGCTGAAGCAGTTTCTTGTACATTTCCATGAAGAGCTAAGTCAATTGCTTGCCAATTACTCTTTTCATTTGTTGACTGCGAGGGGCCAGTATATGGCAACAACTAGCAAAACAGAAGAATCAAGTCGGCAGCTGTGTTGGTCTGAAGTAGTAGAACAAAATAGGAGTCGATTGCACCTTTAAGACCAACTTCGTTTTATTCAGAACGTAAGCTTTCGTGTTCTCTCTAAGCACAGACGAGGAATCTGGCACAGTGAGCAGAGCCATACATAGCTGGTAGGCAGTGGCCCAGAATGCAAAATGGTACAGATTTAAGAACCAATGACAGTGAAGTAAAATTATCTGGTAGGCAGTGATTTAGAATGTAAAGGTACAAATATGAGATTCAATGGCAGAATAGTAAAATTAACAAATTGAGCAAACCTTTGATCTGAATAGCATGAGCATGCGAAAGCAAAAAACAGTAGTATGTCAGAATGTGAGTGTCTGTCAATGACTCTATTGCTATGAACCTGGGCCAAAAGGAAGGAATTATTATGTTTTCCCATCCAACTAACCCACCTTTAAACATGCAACATACATATAGTTTGTCATTAGGAGAAAAATACATTAAAATTTAGTGGAAGATGGGTTCAATATATGTAATGGGATAAGCAACCAATATCCCTGTTTGAGTCTATCAATACAGCCAAAAGAGAAATACATTTGGATAGTGTTCTAGTCCACCTAATTGACTTTTTCCATGTAAACATCATTATAGTTTGCCATTAAAAAAATACTAAAATATAGTGAAAATGGGTAAAGTATATGTAATGAGATAAACAGTCAATATCCCTATTTAGAGTATGTCAATACAAAAAAATTATTCTGATACACAATTCTAAAAGAGAAACATATTAGAAACTATGGATGTATAATTATACTCAGTGAGAGACAGAAGAAGACAGAGGGAAGGGAATTGTCAAAGGCTCTGCAAATGCAAGGAGTTAAAAAAAGGACTGTTAAAGGTATTACATTATTCCTATCCAACATTACTTATGCTCTTTAAAAAAGAATCACCCATAGCCCAGCCTTCTTTTCAGGAGGGGAGAGGGGATCATCAGAAGTATCTGCAAATAAGTGGAGTTTTTTTTTAAAGAGTATTGCATTATTTCTTTGCAGTATTGTATTACCCATTCTCTTCAAAATAAAAAAATAAAAAAATGGGGTGGTGGAGGGGAGAGAATTCTGTTGTCACATTGAGAACATGGGAAGGGGGTTCAATACACAGTGTGGAAATGGAGAGAGAAAAACAGAGTAAATGGATTACTTTGGGCTATGTGGAATCTCCATCACAAGGAGGGTATCACACAGAACTGCATCAGCAACTGGACTATGATGGGAAATCACCCTAATATGGAAAGCAGCCCAGTAAGTGGTTTTCCACCTCATCTTCTGACTGTGAACCCAAATTTCTTCCTTGTAAAACTGGGGCTAACTGGTGTGATGCACACGAAAGCTTACATTCTGAATAAAACCTTGCTGGTCTTGAAATTGCTACTGGACTCCAACTTTGGTGTGTTTTGAGATACACTTTCAGACAGCAGCCAAGTTCCTCAGATAGATCTCAAGGACTCCAGAAGTACTGGATACATACGAACTTGGTTGTACAAATAATTGGGTCCTAGCATGCAACTAGTCTTTCCCACCTCAGCTTCCCAACAGCATGGAGCTTTCACTACATCTCTGGCAAGGAGAGCAATAAAAAGCTTTTATTAGTTTGTAGTACTAATTTATTTCAGATTGATTGTTCCATTAAAACATCAGTTTCAATATTCTCACTAGGAAAGCCTCATAAAAACACACATGCACCCGCCCGCACACACTGGTCATGCTGACGGCTTCACCTCTGTCTGCTTCTGGGAGAAATGCCTGACACAGATGCCAAATTGTGCATACAGATCAGGGTACGATTGCACATAAAGTCTTAATATTTACACAACTCCATTTGCGGATGTGACAGCCCAAAGAGCATAGAAATTATAGCTGTTGCTACATCATCCACTAGTAAGACCTCACCCGCAGCAGGGAAAGAGGGTGGTGATGGGAAAGGAATGACCTGATGGGAGAAAAGGATGTGAGCTCCAGGTCAGGCAGAAGTTAGGGCGGCAAGGTTCTGGTTGGGAAATTCCTGGAGATTTCAGTGTCGAAGCCAGGGAAGGGCAGGGTTTGGGATGGGGAGGGACTTCAGTGGGGTATAATGCCATAGAATCCGCCTTCCAATGCAGCCATTTTTTTTCCCCAGGGGAACTGATCTCTGTTGCCTGGAGATCAGTTGTAATTCTGGGTGATCTCCAGTCATCACCTGGTAGTTGGCAACCCAAAAGAAAATTGCATGCCATCATGGTTCCCAATTATGCCTGGATATATCCCGGAATTACAGCTGATCTCCAGATGACAAAGATCAGTTCCCCTGGAAGTAATGGCAGATTCTGAGGATAGCCTTGGAGAAACAAATCTGGGATTTGTGTCTGAAAGAAAACGGTTTATTAAAATTATTTTCCTATTGCACATTTTTTGGGCTTCACTTTGGTCTTATTGCCCACTGATTATGAACCAGCATGGCCTTTTTGGATGCCTTTTGACATGGGATCCAGCCAGACCCAAGAAAATATGCACTACCTCCAACTTGACCAGGCCCTGTACCAAGTATGGGTGTGATTAAGAGGTGTGATAACATAAAGTACTCTAGAATGTTCTATTATCCTTGACTCTTCCTGCTAGTTAAGAAGGTCAACCAAAGCTCCCCCTCCCCCAAAAAAGCTGGAGATATTCCTGTGATATTAGGATGGGTAGACCATCAGCCTGTGGTGAAAAGAATCTGGCAGGTATGGTTTGATGCTACTGAGTTTGGGAACTGGCCAGTCACAAAGTTACCAAGAAGAGCCTTCATTTGGTCTCCCAATGGAAATGTCTTGGAAAATATAGTGGTTAAAGTGTTGAATTGGGGATCCAGGACACTCATGTCTAAATATGACTCAACAATGATTGTTCACAGGGTGATATTAGGCTAGTATTTCTTTCTTAGCCTCACCTACCTCACAGGGAGGTTGTGAGGATAAAATGGAGGAACCTCGTAAGCCATTTGGGGTCTTTATTGGGGAGAAAAGCAGAATATAATATCTAAATAAATAATAACAGTAAGTAAAACCAGTCACCATTATTAGAGTGTATTAAGTAAAAGGTAGAAATGAGAGTTGAAACAAGGTTTCCAAGGTTCATTATCTGTCCAAATTACAAGTCCTTCCAATCAACATTTGAACTAGACATTTTACCTCAGATTTTAAAATATGAGTGCTTTGAATTTGTTGGCATTGTTGGGTTTGTTTTTTATTTTGATGGTTGTCAAGTTGGAAGCTGTCGTCGCTCAACGGAACTGTATGTTTCCTGTCAAATATTGAAGAATGAAATAATACATAACTGAATGTGAGAGACACATATATAATGTGTTCAGCGCACTATATAAAATACTGAGGAAATATCTGTTCATATCCACCATCAGAAAGGAGACTCCTGGGGAGAATGTTTGATAGCAGATCCATTTAAATTCTAATTGAAAACAAAGTGGCAGAACTGCCCTTTCCTATCTGGAGCTGTTTATTCTGCAGGTACCATCTTATGGTAGTTTTGTTTCTGTTGATGGCAAATTGTGGTCTTAAGTGTGTGGATGCAACCGCATTGAATCATTTCCTATATATCAATCTACTTTATTTATTTTATTGGAAAAAATTATTCCCCACCTTTCACCCATAAAAAAGTTATAAAAAAATTATTCCCCAAGGTGGCTAACAGATCAAAAACATACAGAATAAAAACATACCTTGTACTAGCATAGCATGGGGTAGTGGTTGAGAGCAGTTGACTCTAATCTGGAGAACCGGGTTGGATTCCCTATTCATTCTCCACATGAAGCCAGCTGGCTGATCTGGGACCAATGTTCCCTCTAAGCTGAGTTAGTGTGAGCTAGCTCACAGTTTTTTAGCCTCCGGCTTACACATTTTTGTCTTTGCTAAGGAAAAATGGCCTCAGAGCAAACTAATTTATGCAGTAGCTCACAACTTTAATGCCGGTAGCTCACGAAGCAGAATTTTTTGCTCACAAGACTCCACAGCTTAGAGGGAGTATTGCCTGGGACCAGTCACAGTTTTCTCAGAACTCTCTCAGTCCCACTTACCCCACAGGGTGTCTGTTGTGGGGAGAGGAAAGGTAGGTGATTGTGAGCCACTTTGAGACTCCTTAGGGTAGAGAAAAGTGGGGTTTTAAAAACGTCTATCTTCTATCTTAAAGGCCATTAAAACCATACAAAAACACACCATTTAAAACAATTCAAACTGAACTAAAACACACATTAAAAATTTCAAAAAACATTAAAACATAGGGTAGGAAGGAGGGATCACTGAGGAACAGCAGATGAAACAAAAAAAAGTTTGCACCTTGCTGGCAGAAGACTACAACAGAAGAGATTAGTGAACCTCTGAGGAGAGTTCCAGTTTCAGTGCCATGACAGAAGAAGCCTTCTCTTGGGCTGCCATATTATATACCCATTATGAGCAATGAGATCTTGGTGACAATATTCTCCAAATTTTAGATAGGTGGGACATACTTTTTCTGAGTTATTTTTAGCAAACTTTAAAAAATGGAAACAGATTTCATTGTATCTAATAAGTAGCGTGATTACCTGTTCTACTGGAGCCTACTCCAGTATTTTGGCAGAAATCACTATTCTGGATATGTGTCCTGATTGGAAGGGGGTGAACTTAGAATGGTGACTCACTCAGATGAATTCTATGCTTATTCAAAAGGAAGATGGCTCTGAATGTAAGATGACACCCATAAAAAAGCTATACACAAAAAAATTAATAAATTATTGACCAAAATTGTAACTTGTGTGCAATTTTAAGACATCTCCTTCCTCTTTCTTTTTTAATGACATACTGGGGTGGGGGGTAGGGCTGCGAAGCTCCTGGGCCAGGTCGGGATTCTCCCACCCTGGAGGTTCCCAACCCACCAGCCCACATTGGGTCAGTGGGGGGAATCTCCCCCGACGTCATCGGCATGATGATGTCATCCGGAAATGATGTCATTGCACCGGCGACATCACTCACTGGCCGCTCTAGGCATTTCTGGGGAAACTCTATGGGATGCTCTAGTGATTTGGGAGGGAAAACTATTGTACAATAGGTACCATAGAGTTCCCCCCCCCCCCAATTTGCTAGAGCGTCTGGGAAAACCATACAGTTTTCCCAGAAACACCTAGATCAGCAGGCAAGTAACGTCGCCGACGCAAAGACATCACTTCCGGGTGACATCATCACGCCGTGCACGCAATGCGCATGAAATAAGTCCCCCGCCAGAGTCCACAGGGGACTTGGCAACCCTAGCGGGGTGGAGGTGGGGAGAACTATTCCAGCATTTGATGACGAAGAGTGACTCTGCATTAGGAGTGGTTCAAAGCTCTAGTCACACCCAGGCCTTTTTTTGTAGCAGAAACTCCTTTGCATATCCTATACTAAGAGCCCTGTAAGCTGCAGGATGATTGGCTACATCAGGGGTGTGTGGCCTAATATGCAAAGGAGCTCCTGCTACAAAAAAAGCCCTGGTTACACCTGATGTAGAGAGACATCAGAATTACTAGTTCTATATGTATGCAAGTTCCATCAGGGCACAATCAACTTATAGTGACCCCACAGAAAGAAGCAGGAGGCTGAAACGTCTGCTTGTATGATTGTCCTGGGGGTATCACACTTCAGAGCAGCTGGCACAAGAACCGTGCTTTAGACCTGGAAACAGCATAGATCCTTTTGAAGGAGAGAGTCTTCTAAGCATGGGAGTATATGACATGTGGTTATATTGGCCACTGTGTGACGCAGAGGCCATTGGTCTGATCCAATATGGCTTCTCTTATGTTCTTACATTCTTATGTGGTGGTTCAAATTGTATTTTGGGGTGCAGAGGGCAAGCAGTCAAACCAGTTCCTTATTCAAATCTCCTTTGAAATACAGACCTCTTGGTGGTACTCCAAATAGAAGCTTGTGGCGCCAGAGCCACAAAAAAGCCCAACAGGAACTCATTTGCATATTAGGCCACATCCCCTGATATCACCACTGTTTCACACAGAGCTTTTTTAAAAAGCCAGTTTGGTGTAGTGTGTGGACTCATCTGGGAAAACTGGGTTTGATTCCCCATTCCTCCACTTACAGCTGTTGAAATGGCCTTGGGTTAGCTATAGCTATTGCAGGAGTTGTCCTTGAAAGGGCAGCTGCTGTAAGAGCCCTCTCAGCCGCACCCACCTCACAGGTGTCTGTTGTGGGGGGAGAAGATATAGGAAATTGTGAGCCACTCTGAGACTCTGATTCAGAGAGAAGGGCGGGGTAAACAATCTGCAGTCTTTTTCTTCCCATGTTGTGCAAATGAGCTCTTATTTCATAGCACAGGGTGACCAAACTGTGGCTTGAGAGCCACATGTGGCTTTCACATATATTGTATGGCTCTTGAAGCCCCCACCACCCCATCAGCAGGCTTGGAGAAGGCAAGCCACCTTCTTTCCACCTACCTCTCCCTCCTTCTTCCCATTTATTTGCCTTCCTTCCTTCCTTCCTTCCTTCCTTCCTTCCTTCCTTCCTTCCTTCCTTCCTTCCTTCCTTCCTTCCTTCCTTCCTTCCTTCCTTCCTTCCTTCCTTCCTCCTTACAGCTCTCAAACATCTGACGTTTATTCTAAACGGCTCTTATGTTAAGCAAGTTTGGCCACCCCTATCACAGCAATTTGCTTTACAATCTAGATCTACAACTGATTACCCTTTAGATCAGATCTTGCTCTCCAGGGACCTCTCTGTGTTACATTACCCCCTCCTGTTGTACATATAAATATCCTTGATGGATTTATACTCCCATGCATCTGATGAAGTGAGTTTTGACTCATGCAACTTATACTGGGATACTTTTTAAAAAAAGTCTTAAAGGTGCCAGTGGACTCCTCTTTTGTTCAGCTCCCATACACAGCCCACCTTTTGGTGAATTAGGGTGCAGACGTGACCCAGCCTTTAAAATGGCCGGGTCACGTCTGCACCCCTTAATAAATAAGCAATGGTCTAATGTCCACAAATCTCTCTGGTTGTTTCCTGCTTTATTGTGCCAATACCGGGTGGAAATGATGCCACCCTCTTCCTATTGCTGTTCTTCCACAATCCCCACCTGGTCACTATCGTTTATGTTTTATGCCATCAAATTTCATTTGGTATTCTGTTGCTCAAAAGATCAGAGAATAAAGAGAGGCTCCTCTGCGCACCGTTGATTGTTGCGCTCCAATAAGATAAAGGGGAATTCGGCAACGCAGAAGGTCAATTGCAACAGCTGTTTACCAAACAAAGGGCAAGAGATGCCACATGGACCGGAATGCCGAATGAATTGGCGAGGCTTGTATCTGTGCTGAAACACCTGGTCTGCACTCCCACTGGAGGGGCCTGCGCTTTCGCAGGGCAGACGTCTTTTTAGCATCCAAGTTTGGATTCAACTCTCTGTTTAAGAAGGAGAGCAATCAGAAAGCCACCGAGGCCATGCTCTAATGCCCCCTTCGCATGCAGGAATATACATTTTTGCAAATATTTCTTAACAAAGGACTCTGAACTCCTTGATGAGGCATCGCCAATGAGCTCGACATTAATGAAATATTAATTGATTGTGGCAATTACGGCGGTTTAAGAACTGTGAGGCACGATCCCCCGGTGACTCCCAACTTACAAAAGCATTAGCCAGTCTAATTAATAATGGATGTGCTTGGAAAGGCCTAATTAAACAAAGGTGCAATTATCAATATCGAAGGAGCGAGGAGGAAAGCAAAGTGCGCATTTAATACCGTTGCCATTTTTTTTAGTTCAGCCCCTTAAATCATGGATGATGGCCTTTTTAAAGCAGCGATTAATTAATATTTCATACTGTATGTTATAAAACGGAACCCGTGGAGCTGAGCAAACCACCGGCAAGGGAAATTGTGGATTGTACTTCAGGAGATTCTCCTCCCAAGGAACAAGATTTGTCCATGTTCTCGTTGTTTCCGCTCTTGTCAGAGTCAGTAATATGCTTGCTGCATACATAAGCATGGCTCAAAATGGTCAGCATCGTTCTGTCTGGAGTTTGATTATCAGTGCTAGATTGGGGCTTGGTATGGCAATGGCACAGAAGTAGCAAGGCTGATATCTGCCTCTGCCACAACCAGCCATTATCCCTGCAAATGCATGGGACACTTTTGGGGTTAGGTCTCAACCAGTGGCTACTAGCCATGATGACTGAGGGTTGGATTACATGTGACATTTAAGTTATGGCCACTGCAGGGACCGGCAATCACCCTGCAGCAGCATGTATCCTTTAGCAACTCCAGTTTGAAAGCACTGCATTGGATCAAATCATCACGGGGTAGAAGAGATTTCAGCTTCTCTCCTGCACTATTTTCCAGACCCCAAATTAGGGTGGTCAGGTGGAAAACCTCCTACTGGAAGCCCCTGACTCCTGTCATCGCTTGTAGGGCAATGGAGCTCTCTGTCTGGGGCAAGGGAGATGCTTAGGAGGGACAACAGGGTGAGAGCTTCTGGTGTCCTGGACCTACTGATGGACCTCCTGATGGCACTTGGGTTTTTTGGCCACTGTGTGACACAGACTGGATGGGCCATTGGCCTGATCCAACAAGGCTTCTCTTATGTTCTAATGGAGGAAAAAATGGCAAAGAAATCACTGCTGTAGCAATGCTGTAATGTCAATTCTGCAGCAAACCTGGAACTGATATCATTATGGCAGGAAGGGCTGTATCAGTGTTTAGTTCTTGTGGCCCTTTCTTACACGCCCAGGGAAATGCTGATTGCCACTTGGGGGTCAGGTAGAAATTTTTCTCCAGGCCAGATTGACCAGAGATCCTGGAGGTTTTTTACCATCTTCTGGGCATGGAACAGGATTCACTGGGGTGGGGGGAGAGGTATTCGTAAACTTCAGGCCTTGGATTCAGCAGGAGCTCACAGGAGTGTAGCTCCTAAACCTTTCTGATGGTTCTCCCTCCTCCTTCCCACCTTGTCCATTGACTAGTATGTGCAGCTGCATAACAATCCCTGGATGAGCTCCACCACCTATTTTTCTACAAAACGACCCCTGGTGAACTTCCTGCACTGTGCAGGGGGTTGAACTAGAGGCCCCCAGAGGACCATGTACCTTTCCACCTCCGGAGGCTTCAGTCTCCGATTGGAAAGGCTTCCTCTTGGGATGGTGTGTCTGTGTTACTTTGAAGAAGTTGGCAGCAACTTGTGAGTAGAGAGGCCAATCCCTCGCTTCAGAGTCACCAGAAACGGGGGGGGGGGGGGGAAACGTCTGCTGAGCACTTTATTATTCCCTATGTGGAGATCGATTCTCATAGGATATAATGGGGAATTGATCTGGAGGTTTCAGGGGCTCTGGGGAAGCTATTTTTTTTTTTAGATAAAAGGACCAAGTTTTCAGTATAGTATCTAGTGCCTCTCCCCAAAGTACCCCCCAAGTTTCAAAACGACTGGACCAGGGGGTCCAATTCTGTGAGCCCCAAAAGAATGTGCCCCTATCCTTCATTATTTCCTATGGAAGGAAGACATTTTAAAAAGTGTGCTGTCCCTTTAAATGTGATGGCCAGAACTCCCTTGGAATTCAATGATGCTTGTCACACCCTTGTTCCTGGCTCCACCCCTGATGTCTCCTGGCTCCATGCCCAAAGTCTCCTGGCTCCACCCCCAAAGTTCCCAGATATTTCTTGAATTGGACTTGGCAACCCTATGGCAGTCACATGTTAAATATTATGGGCCTAAAGGGAACTTCTACATTCAGATGCAGTAAATCTCTGAATATCGATGCTTGAGGCAACATCTGGGGAAGGCCTATTTGTTGCCCCCCCCAGCAGCTGCTTGGCCACTGTATGATGCAGCATGCTGGACTATCTGGACCAGTGGTCAGACCCAGCAAAGCTCTTCTTTCATCTGTATTCCAGTTTACCAGTGGCAGACTCTATTTCCTGGTCCCTACTCCTGGTAAATCACTGCCCCTGTTTAGTCCTTGTTTTGGTTTTAGGGGAGATGTTCAGTTTCTAGCAATCAAAGAGTTGATTTGGAGGTAGATTTTTACTCTAGTGCACATGCATGAAAATGCATGCTCATTGATTCCAGCAGGGCTTCATTACTGTAAAATCCAGGAGGACTGGCTACATCAGGGGTGTGTGGCCTAAAATACAAAAGAGTTCCTGCTGCAAAAAAGCCCTAAAAAGGAACTAAAAGGAACTTCTACATTCAGATGCAGTAAATCTCTGAATATCGATGCTTGAGGCAACATCTGGGGAAGGCCTATTTGTTGCCCCCCCCCCAGCAGCTGCTTGGCCACTGTATGATGCAGCATGCTGGACTATCTGGACCAGTGGTCAGACCCAGCAAAGCTCTTCTTTCATCTGTATTCCAGTTTACCAGCGGCAGACTCTATTTCCTGGTCCCTACTCCTGGTAAATCACTGCCCCTGTTTAGTCCTTGTTTTGGTTTTAGGGGAGATGTTCAGTTTCTAGCAATCAAAGAGTTGATTTGGAGGTAGATTTTTACTCTAGTGCACATGCATGAAAATGCATGCTCATTGATTCCAGCAGGGCTTTTTTTGCAGCAGGAACTCTTTTGTATTTTAGGCCACACACCCCTGATGTAGCCAGTCCTCCTGGATTTTACAGTAGGCCCTGTACTAGTAAACTCTTGGAGGATTGGCTACATCAGGGGTTTGTGGCCTAATATGCAAAGGAGTTCCTACTGCGAAAAAAAGTCCTGGATACCAGTATATGGCTTCTTTTCTACCCTCTTCCTAGAGATGCTGTGAACTTCACATTGAATATGGTCAGCAGGTGAACATACCATATTCCGTAGCTGAGTGAAAGAATTAAATGATGGGGGAGGAATGGCTCCCACAAGGCTGTGCAACACAAAATAACCTCAAGAATAACACAGACTTAAGTGAACCTCAAGTGGTAAAAAAAATACAGAGTTTATTTATAATCAGTGGTTGATTATAAATTTAATCACTGGCTGATTTACTTATAATCACTGGCTGATTGACTCTGTTTAAATGATTGCCTGCTAACCAATGTGCAGAAACATTACTTTGAGGAGGGGGCTAAGACTCCTATCAGGATACATGAAAACAAGCATGCATTAAATCAGGGGTGTTGGACTCATGAGGACTGGATCTGACATAAATGAGACCTTGTCAGGCCAGGCCATGTATGCTATAAAATGTAATTCCAGGCAGAAGAGATATAAGCTTTATAAAGGACAAAGACTAGCACAATTCTGAAAACAATGTCTGTGCTCATGTCTAGCAATCTTGAGCATGCTGTTCAGGTGTGTATCTGTATGTTGCAAACCTTGATTTACTGATATCCATTACAGAAATCTCATGGCAGATGCTTGGAGCCTAAGACCCAGGGGAAAACATGAATTGTCTGGGCATTGTGAGCTTTTGTACATAGTTGTACAAGTTGCTTCATGTGGTGGTAAAGAACATGTGAAGGTACCGTGGCACAAATGGAGGGCTATGTGTTTGTCTACAAAACCATATTTTTCCCCAGAGAAATAACTACAACTCCTATGAGGCTGTGCAGAAATAGAGAGACAGCCATGTATAACGGTCAGTAGCAGCCTGCTATCTGGGAAGTCTAAGTTCAAAATCCCCAATCAATCAAAGGAAATTAAAAGAAATGTGAAATGTGAAAGAAAAATAAAACGATATGTACTGGGTGAACTTGGTCGATACATATTCTCAGCCTAATCCACTTCACTGGCTTGTTGTTATTTCTCATTTAAATAGTTCACATTGCTTTCCTACTGAGCAAGACTGGATCATGAAGGCATGAATACAGTGAAAAAGAGGAGGGGAACCCAGCTGCACTCAGGAGAACCCTGGCTTAATGAGACAAAACTCTGTGTGTGTGTGTGTGTGTGTGTGTGTGTGTGTAGCAAGGCAAAAACTCATACCTTGAATAAAATTTTGTTGGTCTTAGAGGTGCTTTCTTTGTCTCTCTCCAGTGTGATTGAGGGGATTGGGCAGTGTAAGCTCTTCCTCTTTTCCTCCCTCCCCCTCTCTTCATCCTCAGGGGATAAGGAGGATAGGAGCCTCAACCTTTGCTGTGTAATTGAGAGAGCCGGACAAAGCAAGCTCACACTCTTTTTCTCCCCCCCCCCTCCTCCCAATGGAGTGAAGACAGGCTTTGCTCTGTAGCTGCTGTGCAACTGAGAGAGCCTGGCAAAGCAAGCTGTGACACAAAAGAAAGCAAGAGAGAGGAAGAAGGAAGCAGACAACAGCCTGTTGTTTGTGGGCCGCATACAAGCCCTGTGGGGGCCAGATCCGTCCCACTGGCCACATGCTTGACACCCCTGCATTAAATTCTTCCAGTTGCACTGTCCTGAAATTCTGTTTCATTGTATCTAAAGAAGAATACTTGCAAATTAAAGCCTTATACCATGAATAAAATGTTGCTGTTCTTAAAGGTGACTCAGACTTTGTTCTACTGTACTGTTTAACTGTGAGATAATTAGCCCACCAAATAGCCTTGAGATACTCACACAGACTAACTTCACACACAAAAAAGGGAGGCTTCTTGCTCATGATCAGCAAGCAGAAAATGAGCTAGACTGGCAGGTTTAAAGCTTCCTAATTGCCTGTACAGGTAATAAAAGTTGTTCAGTGTGATTGGATTTGCAGCTGTCCCTTCACTCTGAATCTCAGAGCCTTACAATCTCTTTACCTTCTTCCCCACAACAGACACCCTGAAGTCCTTTCAAGGACAACTCCTGCAAGAGCTATGGCTGACCCAAGGCCATTCCAGCAACTGCAAGTGGAGGAGTGGGGAATCAAGCCCGGTTCTCCCAGATAAGAGTCCATGTACTTAACCACTACACCCAACTGGCTCTCAGAGACTAGCGATGTCTCATTGGAGAGCTTTCATAAACCTGGAGCAGCTGTGCTCCGGTCCAGGAGTCAGGAAAGTAGTCTGAAGGGGGTGAGAACAGATAAACTCAATCCCCTCCTCTCTGAACTGAAGCATTGGGGCTGGAGGATGGAAGAGAGGAATGGCACCCAAATCTGGTCTAAAGGGTCACAAAAACACATGCAATAGAAACAGAAAACAGCTACCAATTTAAAAATTGATCTTTTAAAGTGAACGCTATACTGAACAGACACCATTTCTAAAGCTTTGGAATGTGCAGACAAAAGGAATTGATCAGAATATTTATGATGCTGCAAATGAAGAGAGGCTAGGATCAACCATGATTGTTGGGAAATTAATGTTGCACGGAATGTGTTGTCAAGCGCAAGCTATATAAATTAAATATGGATAGATAGGCACAGATATTCACAGGCACACGTTTTGAAAGGAAGTCCTAAATCACAATCAAATCCTTGAGTTTTATGTCACATTTTTTATCACTTTTCACAGAATGCACTACGAGAGTTGACTAAGATCACAGACTGCCATATATACACTCTGGTAGGAGGTAAATTGGAATCAGATTGGATTGGGAAGAAGGAGTTTAACCCTTCAACCTATGTATGATTTTGTTCATTGAAACCCTCTCGTGCTGTTCTCAGCATTTTGAAGTGATGGGTTTAAAAAAAAAATGTTTCTGTTTTATTTTAAAAAAAATAATAACGGTAAGAACAGTGCAGGGATACCTGGTTTCAGTTTGCAAATCCAGCTTGCAAGAGGAAGACCACTCCCACCCATGTGGCCCAAATACAAATTGGGGTTGTATGCTATTTGTATTTCTTTATGTAAAACACTTTTATTTTAGCAACATATTATATTCAAATTCAATAAAAAATTAATAAACTCATTATCTATCTCATATGTTGCTATTTTCCACCCTTACTTCCCCCCTATATCTTGACTCCCACCGGTGTCATTTGGTTAAAATACTTATAAAAAGAAGGTAACCTTATCTCTTAAGAATCTTATAACATAAAAATAGAAAAGAAAGATATTGTTCTAATATTACTAATACATAACCCTATCTTCATTGTTATAGTACACCTTCATTCTTCATTTTAATATTTTTAACTCTTAATTGTTATCAAAAATTGCCCAACGTCCTTTTATTTTCCATTCTTTTTCTATATACTGTATTTTCCCCAGTCCATTTTAAAGCTATCCAAATCATAGTCTTTTAAGATTCTTGTAAGTTTATCCATTTCACTCCATGACATAACTTTAACAACCCAGTCCCATTTTTTTGGTATTTTATCTTGCTTCCATAACTGCACATACAATGTCCTTGCAGCTGAAAGTAAATACCAAATTAAAGTTCTATCTTCCTTTGGAAACTTTTCCATTTGTAATCCCAATAAAAAAGTCTCTGGAAGTCATATCCTAATATTTTTATAATCTCTTGTTGAATCATCTGCCAAAATTGTTTTGCTTTTTCACAAGTCCACCACATATGGTAGAAAGAACCCTCATGCTTTTTACATTTCCAACACCTATCTGACATCTTGTTATTCATTTTCGCCATTTTTTTGGAGTCATATACCATCTGTATAACATTTTAAAGCAATTTTCTTTAATATCGTAACAAGTCAAAATCTTCATAGAGTTCTTCCATAAGTATTCCCAAGATTCCATCTGTATTTCTTTATTTACATTAATTGCCCACTTTATCATTTGAGATTTTACTACTTCATCTTCAGTAAAACATTTCAATAATAACATATACTTTTGAAATCAGTTTATCATTATCTTCCAGCAGAACTTTTTCCAACTCAGTTTGATCTTTTCTTATTCCTTCCTTTTGAACATCATTTTCCACTAAGCTCTTAATTTGTTGCATTTGAAACCAGTCAAACTTATTATTTAGCTCTTTGGACGTTTTTAATTCTATCTTACTACCTTGTATTTTTAACAACTGGCTATATGGTAGCCACTTTCTTCACCCGTCTCCGCAGACATTTTTATTACTTCTGTTGGCACAATCCATAACGGCTTCCTCTCATTTCCATATTATTTGTATTTCATCCACGTATTTAACAGATTTCTTCTTATATAGTGATGAGAGAAAAAGCCATCCATTTTATTTTTTCTATAGTACATATATGCTTGCCAACGCTGTTTGTATTTCTTTGTGTCCAGGATATTTCCCCCCACATGTACTTTCCCTTGAGAATTTAAATGTTGGCAAAGTTCCAATATATGTGAATTTGGATGCAGATCTCTCCCTTTTGATTGGATGGATTATGATGGGTTCAGGGATGTGCCGTAAATAGTGGGAGAGTCTCATGGCCAGGGATGCTGATTAGGGATGAACACGAACCGAACCACGAATTGTGATTTGTGCACCAATTGGGCCAATTCATGATTCATTCCAAACCGACCTTAGTGCTTCATTGGGTTCGTTTTTGCAGTTCATTTTTCCAGACAGCCTGGATCCAATACAATCAATTCCTAGGCAATGCTAGGGGTGGACTTCTGGGAACCCTAGAAACTCCCATAGAAGTTTTCCATAGCTTGTCTGGCAGCTCCAGGAGCCATTCTGCAGAGCTCTGTGATTGAAGAGTTGTCATGAGAGCTGAAGCTGAGCTTTCCTGGGGGTACCTGCTTTGAGGTGGGGGAGGGGCTATAACTTGGACATTCCAAATCCAATCTTTGCCAAACTTGGAGGATGGGTAGAGGAGAGCCTGCTGAAGACTTCAGGTGAGTTTTACACCTCCTGACCCAAACAGACCAATAAAATGTGAACCGAGTCAGAAATCAAATGAATCATGAAACAAAATGAACCACATTTTCCCCAGTTAGTGCCCATCCCTACTGCTGATTCAGCTCAAAATACAAGTATACAAACATGCCCCCCATCTTCCATTAATGTAAATGGCTGCAACCCATACCATTCCGTGTGATTATTGGGAGGCACCATGTGCATAGATTGGCTCCTTTTTTGTCAATGACTGGAGAGAAATGTGGGCTTTCTCCTCACACGCATGACCTAAGAAATGCAATGCTATCTATGAAGAGAATCATCTGGATAATGTCGCCACTGAATTTTAAAACAAAAACAAAACAGGAGCAGTATTTGTTTTGCCCTGACGTGCATCATCCAGCTGAAGAACTGAGACAGTACACATCAATCACCTTCAGAAATAAAAACAAAACAGAATGAGCATGAGTGCATGAGATCACCATTGGCATGTGATAGAAAAACAGCTGCAACTGTTATGGAGTTTTCACTGGCTGTCCCAAATTCACACCATTTCTAGGTAGGTCCAGCCTTCCCATGATGCAACACAGATTCCCAAGGGGCAGCCATTCCCCTGCCTCCAACATCCACCTCCAAAACTGCCATTGACTGGCCCCTCCCAGACCAGTCTGTAATGCTTCTTGGCTCATTGGTCTTCCTCTTCCCATGATGAGGCAATGCAAGAGCTCTTTGCTCTAGCAAGCAGAGTAGAAGGGAAGAATGGGCGAGGGATCTGGGTTAGGAGCAGGGTAGGTGTCAGGAGTGATCATGGCTGCATTCTCCTTTGATCTGCTGAGGGGATGTAAGAACCAGGGAAGAAGAAGAAGCTGATGATGATATTGGATTTATACCCCACCTTGACTCCAAATCTCAGAGTCTCAGAGCAGCTCCAAATCTCAGAGTCTCAGAGCAGCTCCAAATCTCAGAGTCTCAGAGTGGCTCACAATCTCCTCCCCCACAACAATCATCCTGTGAGGTGGGTGGGGCTGAGAGAGCTCTCACAGAAGCTGCCCTTTCAAGGACAACTTCTGGACAACTTCTGCCAGAGCTATGGCTTACCCAAGGCCATTCCTGCAGCAAGTGGAGAAGTGGGGAACCAAACCCAGTTCTCCCAGATAAGAGTACGCACACTTAACCACTACACCAAACTGGCTCCCAGGGAAGACTGCCAAGGTCATGTACTACTTGTGAGTTTCCAGAGGCATCTTACTGTGCAATTGAATTTGATGGGCCTTTGGTCACATGCAGTGAGGCAATCCCCTAAGACCTTACAGCCCACGCTTCCAGGTACCCTTATGCAGGGGGGGGGGATTCTAGCAGGAGCTCCTTTGCATATGAGACCACACACCCCTGATGTAGTCAGTCCTCCAAGAGCTTATAAAAAAGAGCCTTGAAAGCTCTTGGAGGATTAGCTACATCAGGGGTGTGTGGCCTAATATGCAAAGAAGCTCCTGCTAGAATTCCACCCCTGCCCTTATGAATGAAACAGTAACGGTACCATTAGGAAAAGACTGGTCTTCTGTGGGAATCGTTAGTCTTCTCATGTCTAGTCCTAAACAGAGCTATATTCTATATAGGAGAACTTCTCCATTATAACGTGTAGAAAATAGCAAGAGTCCAGTAACATCCTAAAGACTAACAAAATTTGGGGCAGGGTATGAGCTTTCATGAGTCACTGCTTCAGATCTGATGAAAACTCATCCCCTGCAACAAATTTTGTTCATCTTAACTGTTATTGGACTCTTGCTCTTTTCTGCAGCTACAGACAGATGAACACGGCTACCCATCTTGACAAATCAGGGGTGTTTGTTACTGATCTCTTCCTTTGTTGCCTGAGACACCTGCCTGAGCTAAAAATGGATCCAGTTGTTTACGCTGGCGACCTTCTTCCCTGGAGATCCCTGCGCGTGCTACATCATTTAGGAACGTTTTGCTTGAAATCCACCGAGGACCAATGTTCAGATCTGTTCTGGAACGTTTTGTCCCCTTTTCCTCTGCTTCTCTTAGCCTGACTCTTTGTTTTAATAATTCTCCGAATCCCTGCCTCTTCCCTTGTGTATACACAAGCATTTTCTTTCTGGTATATTCCTTTCATCATCCAAAGGTCATACAGTCATCTACACACCCTATGAATTATTGAGGAGAACCAGCAGTACCTGCTGTGATTTCCTGTCACCCTTGCCTCAGCGTGTCCCAGTCAAAGCCCCAGGATGCTAGTTGTATCGGCAGGACGGCGTGTTCCCCTGCCTCCGTTCAACATTTCAGAGAGGGAGACGTTCTAGAGATGCGACATCTCTGGCAACAGAAGCTGGCAAGAGCTGTTGATAAATTATTGACATAAGGCTCCAATTTTCTCCGTGGTCGCTGGTTATCCTTAGTGCCGTTCATTCTCAAGCTCATCGGGGGGGCACCGAACTCCCAGGCACAATCTAGATTTCGCCCTTTCCTGCCTTTGAGCTTGCCAAAGCACTGTGGGCTCTCGCTGCTACTGCTCTTCCATGACTTGATACCCTTTTTAAAAATTCCAGCTCCCATGAAGATGAAACAAGCCAGCACAGAAACCTTGAGGCTATTTGATTTTCTTTTACAAGATAGCCCTTGAAGTGGATTTTAAATATATATCTTCCTGTAATGGAGCAGCGCAATGGAGAAAATCTTTAAGAGATAGAATGGGGCAAGGGGGGGGGGGAGAAGGGAGAACCAGGACTTTGCTGGATTTGCAAAATAGGTACTTGGGTTTCGCTTTCTTACTCTTTTTTAATGATGGAGTTCCTTCAGAGCTTTAGCAAGAAAGTTCCAAACATAGTCACTGGAAAACTGGGTCAAACTGTTGATGTTGTTGCTAGCTTGGTATTTTAGGGCATGAGACCTAGACACAGGGGGGGTTGTAGAAGGAGCTGCTCTGCATATTAGGCCACACCCCTCATGTAGCCAATCCTCCAAGAGCTTACAGGGCTCTTAGCACAGCGCCTACTGTAAGTTCCAGGAGGACTGGCTACTAGGGTTGCCAAGTCCAATTCAAGAAATATCTGGGGACTTTGGGGGTGGAGCCAGGAGATTTTGGGGGTGGAGCCAGGAGACATTAGGGGTGGTGCCAAGATCAAGGCTGTGACAAGCATAATTGAACTCCAAAGGGAGTTTGGGCCATCACATTTAAAGGAATGGCACACCTTTTCAATTCCTTCCTTCCATAGGAAATAATGAAGGATAAGGGCACCTTCTTTTGGGGCTCATAGAACTGGACCCCCTGGTCCAACCTTTTTAAAACTTGGGGGAGGGGGTATTTTGGGGAGAGGCACTAGATGCTATAATGAAAATTTGGTGCCTCTACAGCCCCCACAGAGCCCCCGATACCCGCAGATCAATTCACCATGATTTTCTATGGGAATAAATCTCCATAGGTAATAATAGAGTTCCCAGCAGACATTTCCCTCCCCTCCTTCGGCTTTCTGACAACCCTGAAGCGGGGGGATCCAATCCAGGGGATCCCCTGCCCCCACCTGGGGATTGGCAACCCTACTGGCTACATCAGGGGTATGTGACCTAATATGCAAAGGAATTTTTGCTACTAAAAAGTCCTGCCTAGACATAATAAAGGATATAGGTTGTATTTGCATTCCACTGCAGGAAAAGCTTTCTTATGGGCATTGGGGCATTGCCAGTTAATCAAGTGTGCCAGATTCTCAAACTTATTGCCCTGTTCCTACCCCATCCTCTTGGGAATGCTGTGACAGCAGCACCCATGCCTGATAGGACCCTTCCCCAGAGTCACAGAGCCATGGGTCCTGTATTCCTCAGCAATAAACTTTCCAGGAATTGGGAAGGAGCATTTGGGGAAGGGAAACATGGGAAAGTTCCCTAGCTGCCAGCATCTTGCACAGATAGATTGCCGGATCCAAGCTTTTATTTCCCCAGAAATTTCATAGCAGAGGCATCTGACAGCAATACAGCAATACAGATCCTATGAATTTAGGGGGAGGTGTACTCTATTATTCTATGATTCGATGTCCTCCTAGAGCAGTTGCATCCTGCCTGGGCAGTTGACTAATTTGCCCAGGTGGCTAGCTCTCCCTGCCCTGAAATCACTGCATGGCAAACTTCATGCTTAGTGTGCACCGTGCAGTTTATGAAACATATGTCGGCATCTCCGAGCGGCGAGCGTTTGTCATATTGATGGACAGGACCGAATCTTGGTCTGTCAGCACGTGTTCATGTGCCACTTTGCATCCGAGCGCCAAGTGATGGATTTTCTCCCGGGCCCCTTTCCTCCCGTGGATCTCACTTGTCCGTGGAAAATGAAAGGTTACTGCCTGATCGAGCCACTGTCTTGTCACCTGTCCGAAGTAGTCGTCCAAAACTGCTCTTGAAAAATGTCACTCTGTCGCTTGGATAGTTGGGGATGATTCTTCAAGACGCTCACCGGGCGAGCACAGGCTTCTCGCTCAACACAACTCATTATGCCACGTCATTTTTCTCATTATCAAATACTTTGTTCTCCAGATTAGGCAACCAAAAGGGTGCATTCAATTGATAAACTCTCTTGACAAGCAGCCTGCAAAGATGAGGTTTGAACAAGAGAGAATAATATCCATTGACACACAGAGAAATATGTGGAAAGGTCAGGATCCCTGCTGGGTTTTCCTGCTGGGGTTTAAAATAACAACAGCACGCTATGGAACTGGAGAGGCAGTGTCTTGTGTGAGGCTTTTCAGAAGCTGCGCAACTGGAATCCTACTCTTGTTTTCTCAAAAGGCAAACCCCCATGATCTCAGTAGGAATTACTCCCAACTCAGGGTATGTGGAATTGTACCATTAACCAACGGCGGGGGTACCAATGTGGAGCCTGGGGATGCCCTGGCAACTGTTGACCCCTTTCCTGGTGCCTGTTGAGTGTTTTTATAAAGTGGGAGGGGCCAGGGGACTTTTGCTCAGCAAGGCTTCAGATTGGCCACTGAATAATTTGCTGTGCAGATTGTTAAAAACATCACTGTAGCAGCAGCTGCCACCACAGCACAAAGATGAAGGTATGTTGCAGCAGCCATTTTGTTGCTGGCTAAGCTTTTAGCAGCAGCCATTTTGAGTCTGCACACTCCATGCTGTATCAGAATTCCAAAGGCACCCCCAGACTCAACAAAATTGGGGACCCCAGCCTACGAATTGTTATTGAAATTATGACTTAGTGATTCATACCTCTGGCATTTTGTGGTATTTTGTTAATGCTCCCCTTTGTCCATTTTATACAAGTTTCCCCTCTCTTCTCTATCCTTGTGTATATTACACCTTGCCAGTTTGGGGTACCATCTGACAAGTGAGGTCTACAAAACCTTATTACACGATCTGTTACTTAAAATGGCTGTACATACTCATTGCCCCTTTAGAACAAACAAGACATCTTGCCCTGACTAATTTGTTCTCATTAGAGCTTGGAAACGAAGCAGGACAGCCACGGTTAGTACTCAGGTGGGAAACCACCCAAGAAAACAGAGGTTGTTATATGGAGGAAGGCAAAGGCAAACCAGTTGTATTCCTCCCTTGCCTTGAAAATGCCATGGCCCTGGGGTTGCCATGAATGACCTGTGACTTGATAGCACATAATAAAAATTACTATTAGAAGTGACATGCATGGCGGCAGGGGCGGTTTGGGGGGTTTTTTTGCAGGAATGCACAGGAACACAGTTCCAGCTGGCTTGGCATCAGGTGGTGTGACCTAATATGCAAATGACTTCCTGCTGGGCTTTTCCTACAAAAAAAGCCCCGTGTGAAACAATGGTGATATTAGGCGGGGGGGTGGCCTAATATGCAAATGACTTCCTGCTGGGCTTTTCCTTCAAAAAAAGCCCCATGTGAAACAATGGTGCTATCAGGGGGTGTGGCCTAATATGCAAATGACTTCCTGCAGGGCTTTTCCTACAAAAAAGCCCTATGTGAAACAATGGTGATATTAGGGGGTGTGACCTAATATGCAAATGACTTCCTGCTGGGCTTTTGCTACAAAAAAAGCCCAGTGTGAAACAATGGTGATATTAGGGGATGTGGCCTAATATGCAAATGACTTCCTGCTGGGCTTTTTCTACAAAAAAAGCCCCGTGTGAAACAATGGTGCTATCAGGGTGTGTGGCCTAATATGCAAATGACTTTCTGCTGGGCTTTTTCTACAAAAAGTCCTGAACATACGACTGAACATGTCTGTGTCTGATCAGTCAGCTGAGCTGCTTTTTTTCTGAGGAAATTCTAATCACCCTTCAGATCTCAGGCAACCACACTATTTTAATACACACACCACACCACACTTAATGCTCCTACAGTAAAAGGAGTCTTTTGCTGGTTTTTTTTAAAACTGGCAAGTTCACAGTCCTTGGATTGTACTGTCTAGTCCAAAAGTGGCCAAACTTGCTTAACAGAAGAGCCACATAGAATAAACATCAGATGTTTGAGAGCCACAAGACATGAACATCAGATGTTTGAGAGCCACAAGACGGAAGGAAGGAAGGAAACCAAATAGATGGGAGGAAGGAGAGGTGGAAAGAAAGCAACTTTAACTTAAAATGTATTATCTAAGCCGCCAGCTGGCTTGGCTTGGAGAAGTGATATAAAGAGACAAATGTCTTCTCCAAGCTGGTTGACGGGGTGGTGGGGACTTCAAGAGCCTCTCAATATGTGTGAAAGAGCTGCATGTGGCTCCCGAGCTACAGTTTGGCCACCCCAGTCTCCTCCTTATAGATATCTTCTGTGTTCTTCCTGCTTTTCTTGCCCTCTGAATGACACTTGTTGATTTGCTGTGATGTCACAGTAGGCAAAGTTTGGGAGAAAGAAGTCAAAACCATTCTAGGTATTTTTTGTTTATTTGCACAGATTTCAGAGGAGCAGCAGTCACCCTAGGTCAGAAAGCTAAAAGTTAGCAGCTTAGGGGTATCTGGGAAAGCGGAATTCTACATTCAGTGAGCAATTCCCTTGTTTGCTTTAAAATACTTCCACAGCACTTTGCTTCATGAACTCAAGGCAGTTTGCCATGAAACAGACTAGCCACAAGAAAATGACAATACAGCCCCCAATCAAAAGAATTCGATCAATCAAATAATATGAAAGCAGCCATAAGTTGCTCAGGGCTGGTGAGCATAGTTAGGCCTTAGGCGCTTGCTTCCCAAGTAAAAGAACAATTCATTTCTCCTCAGATCCAAACAAACTGTATTCTTTAATAGATAACACCAACATGACAGCAACAATAGAAAGATATGCAGAATTGGGTACTGAAGTAGCTTTGTTGTTTTTTTATATTATTCAAATATACAGCCTTCTGCGTAGAGATGTCAGTCCCTGGGGGGGGACCCCTGATTTTGAGGGCTTCCCCTGATGCCAGCCAGTTGGCAGGTGGGAAAACCCCAACAATCCTCCGGGGCTCCAGGGGTACTGTGTATGCAACCACTTCCCTCCAACCATGCTCTTAGGAGGTCTTGCTTGCAGGGGTGGAATTCTAGCAGGAGCCCCTTTGGAGTTGGTTGTCCAACAGCTTGCAAAAAAGAGCTGTTGGAGGATTGGCTACATCAGGGGTACGTGGACTAATATGCAAAGGAGCTCCTGCTAGAATTCTACCCCTGCCTTGTATATATTAATTTGCCCTGCCTGTTTTCCCAGCACTTAAAGTAAAAGAAATGGCCTCATTCAAAATAGAATCACCAACTCCTTTTCTGGTTATGGGACTACTATTTGTCACTGTCCGTTGCCTATCTTATCCCCACAGACCAGCCCTGCAAAAGGTAGCCACCATTGTCAACCTGAGAAATTGTTGGGTATGTGAACACCTTTTGAAAGAGCCAGCAATGCCAGCTCTAATAGTAGTTCCCATGTCTCTAGAATACTGGATTAAGGAAGCATCAATAGATTATGAACCTGTAGAGGTGACAAATAATAAGTGGGTGTATGACTCAAATAATGTCTCTGGAAAGGATGTGTACAAAGAATATTATAAAGGTCACACAAGGGGATGCTATCGTTATTGAGAAAGAAATTTCTATTCTCTGGGCATTCCTGAATATTAGCTAATACATGGAAATGTGATTCACCCACTGTGTTTTTCCTCTTCAGAAACAGCTGGTCCATTCCTAGGTACAGTACCAGATAAGAATTGTGTCCATATTGTTGAATTTAATATCTTAAATGGTCTAAAGTTAGAACTGATAAAAGAAAGTACTTCCTCACCCAAAGGGTGATTAACAGGTGAAATGCACTGCCACAGGACAGCTTCAAGAGGGGATTGGATAAGCATATGGAGCAGAGGTCCATCAGTAGCTACTAGCCACAGCGTATTGTTGGAAATCTCTGTCTGGGGCAGTGATGCTCTGTATTCTTGGTGTTTGGGGGGCACAGTGGGAGGGCTTCTAGCCCCACTGGTGGACCTCCTGATGGCACTTGATTTTTTTGGCCACTGTGTGATACAGAGTGTTGGACTGGATGGGCCATTGGCCTTATCCAACATGGCTTCTCTTATGTTCTTATGGAAAGTTCTAACTCCCCAGATGAACCTTATAGGGCAAGAACCCCCTAATTTTTTTGTGTAAAAACATTATGTGTAGGTTTGGACCTGACACCACTTTCTCTTACCCAAATTTTTCTTCTCCTGAAATGAGTCTCAGATACTATGTTCACAAGCTGGCAAGGGATTTTACTTCACTTTAGAGAAAGTAATTACAATTGATGAAGCTGTACAAGAGAAGTCTGTGAATACAAAGTCTTGGGTGTACAATAACCCCTTGCAGCAGAACCATAGTTCTGTCGACTGTGGTTGTTACAAACGAGAAGATTTAGAGATTTTGAATGCAGTGTGGAAGGCTGTTAGTAAAACAAAAACTTGTCAGCTTCTTTTCCAAGTAAGTGACATAGACCCTGAAGCCACACAAAATCAACCCCATAATTCAGAATCTCCTGACTGTAACACTGAGGGATCCAGGGGGATATTTTTATGTGGTTCTCTTGCTTATAAGGCATTACTACCCAGATGGCAAGGACTACATTGGATATGTGGTCCCAAATATTATGATAGCATCACATCTTCCTTCTGAATATATACCAAACCTAGGTAGTTTTGCACATGTTGTCCAAAAGAGAGAAATATCTTTAAACCCTTTAACTGAAAGGTCAATCGGTTTCCATGTATTTACTAGGAGCCTCCGCCCTTGGCTGGGAGATTCAGAAGTGGAAATGGCAATTAAGAACATATCTGCTGAATTAGAATTCAGCTTTAATTCTACTACTGCAGACCTCACTGACCTACAAGAAGAAGCAGGGCCGGCACGTGGGAGTAAGCAGACTAGGCAGCGACCTTGGCGGCCCTCTCTACACTCCCATGCCAATCCTGTCTTCGCCTACAATCCCTGAGAATTGGAAAGCCTGGGCGAAGGGGGTGATGCACGAGTTGCCGCCGCATTCTATCTTCGCCCAGGCTCAGGAAGCCTGGGCGAAGGGGGTGGGATCCAGTGACAGGACGGAAGACAGGCGGATCAAAAAAGCGCATTCACACAAGCACATATGCCTGCTGTCCCTGTCTCAATCGCAGCCCACCTGGGGCCAGATCGAAGCCACCTCAGAAAGGCTTCCCCAGTGGTCCTATCCTTGTCTGCCCTAGGGGTGGAATGTGGGGTTGCTCTCCATGGAGTCTGAGTGACATGTGGTTCAGCCAGTGGGAGAGTAGGTGAGCCATCACCAAGTTACCAAGTCATTTTATTTTCTTTCTGAGCTATGTCATACTCAAAGGGGGGGGGGGAGTTAGAGAAATTTAGTTCATTATTAAAATGCTGAGTGAGGATCCAGTGTTCTCACATAGTTTTGATTACTGCGCATGAGACTGATTGATTACATTCTAAGATAGTTTTCTATATTTTATGATATTTCTGTGCTTTCCATCACCCTTGCACAAGACAGATTTGTTAAACAACCCCCTCCAATCTTTAGGCAACCATTTCATGGTCAAGATGTGGTTATGCCTTTATCTTTTATGCAAGTTGTAAAGGGATAGTTTTTCCTTTATGTCCTCCCTAGGAATTTGAAGTGTTCCGTAAACAGGGGGTGGAATGAATTATTTCTGAGAAAGGGGTTAAGGCTGTTCTTTAAATTACTGGAGCCTGACCTCCTTGCTTTGAATTTTCCTATAAAGGATGGACTCGGTTATCTGCCCAAGATGGTAGCCTGTTGGTGAACTCACAAGAATGAATTTGTTCCTAAATAAATCTACCTACTTTGCTAGAGGAAAAGCCTTGAAGTGAGTTTTTTCTCTCTCCCAGACAGACCTCGGTAAAAGCAGGGCTGTTCATTAGGTTTCAAGGGAAAACGTCCTTACAGTCACACTCCATTTTGTGAGCAGTTAAAGAAAACTTTTGTGTGTGTGTCCTTCTAAATACTGTGCAGAACCCATTTCTGGATTCAGCTCACTGTTGCTCTCTGGGAGAAATTCTTTTTTTATTTAAACCAAACTGATATTTAAAATGCTGAATGCAAACTCTGAAACCCCTCAAGGAGACCTTCTATGATTAAAAATGCAAAATATTTTACTATAGGAAAACAGGCTCTTGATTCAAGATGGGTTCCACAGAGAGCCATGGCAACCATGCAAAATACATGACAACTTACTCATGAATAAGCAATCAGCGTCTTTAAAGATGTTTTCCCTCCTAAAATTGTCTTCTCCATGTTTGTTACACAAACGTGAAACGTTCACAAAGGGTATTTGTGGGTTGATATTTTAGGTTGTGATATCACCACCGTTACCATCCCTAGATACTTAACATTTCAGATAGTTTTATAAAAATGGATACCTGGGAAAGAAAATAAAAAAGGAGAAAGTTTTAATTTTCATTTCAAAAATTAAAAATAAACTTTCAAAGATCAGGGAAAGTAATAAAAGTTATCAAAGATTTCAGGTTTTCATGGCTGGTAACATCATTAGGGTTTAGGGTTGCCAAGTCCAATTCAAGAAATATCTGGGGACTTTGGGGGTGGAGCCAGGAGACTTTGGGGGTGGAGCCAGGAGACACCTGGGGCGGAGCCAGGAGCAAGGGTGTGAAAAGCATAATTGAACTCCAAGGGAGTTCTGGCCATCACATTTAAAGGGACAGCACACCTTTTAGAATGCCTTCCTTCTATAGAAAATAATGAAGGATAGGGGCACCTTCTTTTGGGGCTCATAGAATGGGACCCCCTGGTCCAATCCTTTTGAAACTTGGGAGGTATTTTGGGGAGAGGCACTAGATGCTATATGGAAAATTTGGCACCTCTACCTCAAAAAACAGCCCCCTCAGAGCCCCTGACACCCGCGGATCAATTCCTCATCATTCCCTATGGGAATCGTTCCTGGAGGTGCATAATGGCTGTGGGGGTGGAGCTTCCCCCGCCGGCCAGCTGGCTGGGGGAGGGGGGAAGCCTGTAAAACCAGGGGATCCCCCGCTGGGACCTGGGGATTGGGAAGCCTATTAGGGTTTGTAGAATCTTTCGGGATCAAGTGCCGTGTTCTACTGGAGAAAGTTTTCCTTCCAGACGTTTCGTTCTCAGCTGCGGAGAACATCCTCAGTGGCGTTGCAGCCGGAGCAGGCGCTCAGACCTTCTTGGCTGCTGTGCATTGAGTGGGGCCAGGGCTGCTGGAGAGCTGCTATTTGTAGGCTGGAGGGGGTGTGATGAAAGGGCAATTGGTTTGTGGATGATAAGGAAGATGGTTGTTGACTGTGCTGATTGTTCTCAGCACAGTCAACAACCATCTTCCTTATCTTCAAACCCCTTCCAACCTTCCCAGCAATTAACACAGAACAATGGTCACATTCAACAGCCAGTTTCCTTATCACTACCCTTCCAGGAAGCCCCACCAAACAATGGGCACATCCACAAACCAATTGCCCTTTCATCACACCCCCTCCAGCCTACAAATAGCAGCTCTCCAGCAGCCCTGGCCCCACTCAATGCACAGCAGCCAAGAAGGTCTGAGCGCCTGCTCCGGCTGCAACGCCACTGAGGATGTTCTCCGCAGCTGAGAACGAAACGTCTGGAAGGAAAACTTTCTCCAGTAGAACACGGCATTTGATCCCGAAAGATTCTACAAACCCTAATAATAAAAGTTAGTTTGAAAGAAATGATAAAATATGTACAAATAGTGGAGAAAAAAGTTTGAAGGATGATTTGGGGGGTGCAATTATGTTTCAGCTGGTTCAACATAAACCCACATCTAGGCTGTCAACAATCAAAATGTGTGTGTGTGTGAGTATAAAGTGCCACCAAATCACAGCCAACTTATGGCAACCCCAGCAAGGGACTTTCAAGGCCAATGAGAAGCAGAGGTGGTTGGCCATTGCCTTCCTCTACAGCAGGGGTGGCCAAACTTGCTTAATGTAAGAGCCACATAGAATAAATGCCAGATGTTTGAGAGAAGGAAGGAAGGAAGGAAAATAGATGGAGGGAGAAGTGGAAGGAAAGCAACTTTAACTTTAAATGCATTCTTCAAGTTGCTGACTGGCTTGGCTTGGAGAAGTGATTCTCCAAGTTGACTGATGGGGCAGTGGCGGGGGTGGTTTGAGAGCCACACAATATGTGTGAAAGAGCCACATGCGGCTCCCGAGCCACAGTTTGGCCCACCCTGCTCTACAGAGTCTTCTTTGGTGCCCTCCCTTCCAAATACCAACCCTGCTTAACTTCCAAGATCTGACACGATCGGTGTCCAGGCTGCCCCACAACAATCGGGCTATACCATGCCATTCCCAGCAATCAAAATACCTACACTTAAACATCTTCACCCAAAGGGTGATTAACATGTGGAATTCACTGCCACAGGAGATGGTGGCGGCCACAAGCAAAGCCACCTTCAAGTGGGGGTTAGATAAAAATATGGAGCAGAGGTCCATCAGTGGCTATTAGCCACAGTGTGTATATGTGTATGTGTGTGTGTGTATGTATATATATATATATATATATATAATTTTTTGGGCCACTGTGTGACACAGAGTGTTGGACTGGATGGGCCATTGGCCTGATCCAACATGGCTTCTCTTCTGTTCTTATGTGACACAGAGTGTTGGACTGGATGGGCCATTGGCCTGATCCAACATGGCTTCTCTTCTGTTCTTATGTGACACAGAGTGTTGGACTGGATGGGCCATTGGCCTGATCTAACATGGCTTCTCTTATGTTCTTATGTTCTTATCTTAAATGAAGGTTAAAATCAAAAGCCTCTTAAATCAAAATACCTAGGCTTAAACAGGATTTTAAAAATGCTTATTAAAAAAAAAATCATCAGGTTGTGATGAATGTCGATGAGGCAAGATATAATTGAAAGATGCGGTTGTGCTGTGATCAGGGTTTGGGATTACAAGATGGGAAGGGGTCTCTTGTTGAAAGGCCTTCACTGATCATTGCTTGTGGGCAGGTTTCTTTAAGGACTGATGTGCTTACAATAAAGAAAACATTCAGATACTCCCAGCTGTTTTCCCGGCCAGCTTTGTTTACATCTTGGGGCATTGCTGGAAGGAAGCAATTTTGGGGGGGAGGAAGCGGTAATTAACAGGCAATTTACAAATACATCTGATTAAAGTGTGCTGTATTACAACAGATGCCTGCAGTGCCACCAAGAGTCGCCACACACCCTGCAAAAGATCCCCAACCCCACCCTTTTAAAGGAGGCTCAAATGCACACAGATAAAGATATGTCCCGCTGTGCAGAGTGTTAAAGCTGCAGTACTGCAGTCCTAAACTCTGCTCACGACCTGAGTTCGATCCCTGGTGGAAGCTGGGTTTTCAGGTAGCCAGCTCGAGGTTGACTCAGCCTTCCATCCTTCCGAGGTCGGTAAAATGAGTACCCAGCTTGCTGTGGGGAAAGTGAAGATGACTGAGGAAGGCAATGGCAAACCACCCCATAAAAATCTGCTGTGAAAACATGAAAGCAACGTCACCCCAGAGTCAGAAATGGCTGGTTCTTCCACAGGGGACCTTTCATTTCCAAAGAAGTACGGCCCCGACTACCCCAGTCTCATCAGATCTCAGAAGCTGAGCAGGGTCAGCTGTGGCCAGTATTTGGACAGGAGACCTCAAAGGAAGTCCAGGGTCATGACACAGAGACGGGCAATGGCAAACCACTTCTGAACGTCTCTTGCCTTGAAAACCCGATGAGGTGTTGCCATAAATCAGCTGTGACTTGACCACACTTTCCACCAGCACCACCAAAGAAAGGAGGCAGATAGGAAACTCACCACAGCAGTCAGGGGAGAAAGAAGCCTCTCTGATGACCCAAGAGCTTTTGCTTTAACCCTTTGCTGAACTGGACAACATAATTAGGGCCTTCTTGCTGGAGGGGAGGGCTTAGCAATGACTGAAAATCAAACACAGGCCTCAGATAAGTAATTATAGATTCCTAGAGAGGCTTCAAGCTGATGCTGATGTCTCAAGATAACAGGCATCATGCTGTTTCCTCAACCTTGCCTGAGAGCAACATGAAGCAACCCTGGATTCTCAGTCGTCAAGACTATCCCAGCCCCAGAGAACTTGGAAGCTCAAGTCGCCTCTCTTGGTGGCCCTGACTCCATGTACATTATGATGTCACAGCAGGCAGTCAATGACAGACCCAACAACAGAATGCTTAGAAGCAACACAGCTAATAAATTTCTTTTAGCAAGTGGTGCTGCTTTTGGAGCAGAGGTGATGGCAAGGAAAAGGGAGACCATGGAGGAGGGGCTTAACTCTTTCCAAACTGCACCCTTTCCCCACTCCAAATTACACTCTCCCCCAACAGCTTACTTCCCTGCAGGATTGCTCCCAAACACACACAAAAGAAGAACATGCTAGTGCTTCACAATGGCTCATAGCTACCTCTTCCATGGGATGTTCCAGGGCAAGAGACAAGCGGAGGTCCTTTGCCATTGCCTTCTTCTGCATAACAAAACTCATCTTCCCTAACCAGAGCTGGTCCTGCTTACCTTCTGGCTGACCCTTCTTAGCATTCAAGGTTTGACAAACCTTAGGTTTAGCTGGGTTATTCAAATACGCATGTTCATGCCAGTAACATAACAGGGGCAGAACAATGTGCAACCCTCTCCCGGGTGCATCTTGGGCACAAAATGAGCATCAGAGGTCATTTAATATATTAGTAATTATTGTAATGATGCCCAGCGCATAATATTTTCTTTTCCATCTTGGAATAATGGTACATACTTTCAGGACCATTGATAATAATCTGGATGCCTGTCTGATACTATCTATACAGGCCTATCTCTTCTTGGTCATGCTGGAGTATGACCTAATGTGGGGAAGTGGCTTTTAGCTTTGGTAGTGGTAGAAAGTGCCATAAAGTCACAGCTGATTTACAGAGATCCAGTCAAGTTTTTAAAGCAAGAGATGTTTAGAGGTGGTTTGCCCTCTCTGCAGCAAGTCAGCAACCCTGGACTTCCGTGGTGGTCTCCCATCCAAATACTAACCAGGGTTGACCCCAACAGTATGGTGAAGTGGTTATGAGCGGTGGGCTCTAATTTGGAGAACTGGGTTTGATTTCCCATTCCTCCATGTGAAGCCAGCTGGATGACTTTGGGTCAGTCACAGCTAGTGTTGCCAAGTCCCCTACGGCTTAGAGTTTTCCCTCCTAAATTGCTAGAGTGTCCAAGAAAACTATAGAGTTTTCCTGGAAACGCCTAGAGCAGTGGGCATGTGGCTGTGCGATGATGTCACTTCCAGGTGATGTCATTGTGCCGGTGATGTCAGGGGTGGTTCCCCCCACTGGCCCAATGTGGGCTGGCAGGTTGGGAACCTCCAGGGTGAGGAAACCCCCGCCCGGCCAGGGGATTTGGCAGCACTAGTCACAGCTCTCTCAGAACTCCTTCAGAGCTACCTCACAGGGTGCCTGTTGTGGGGAGAGGAAGGGAAGGCGATTGTAAGCCACCCTTGAGACTCCTTCAGGTAGTGAAAGGTGGGGTACAAAAACTCCTTCTCCTTCTCCAAGACCTGATGAGATTAGGCTAGCCTGAACCATCCAGGTCAGAGTGAGCTTTTAGCTTTAACTAGGGCTTTTTTTGAGGAGGAATGCAGTTTTGGCTGGCTTGGTGTCAGGGAATGTGGCTTAATATGCAAATGAGTACCTGCTAGGCTTTTTTCTACACAAAAGCCCTATGTGAAACAATGGTGATGTCAGGAGGTGTGACCTGATATGCAAATGAGTTCATGCTGGGCTTTTTCTACCAAAAAAAGCCCTGGCTTTAACTGTGCCAGACTACAGTTCTCAGCTTGCCCTCTACTAGCTGTTCTCCCGCCTAAGAAAGCCAAGCCACCTTGTACCAAGGAGAAAAGAAGGTATAAATATTTTACATAATAAATGAAGAACAACAACTTGCTTTTTCTCCAAGGATTTCAGGACATGAATATGTATTGGAATTGGTACATCCTAGCGCAAAACGAATCACAGAGAGTTTGACTGCATTAGACAAGGACTTTCTTGTAGCCACAGGACATGGCGTGAGAACAATTCAGCCCTACGTAACCTGACCCTTGTATCTATCTTGTGCATGAGTCTGATCTTTCACACTTTGCCCAGGGCATCTCTACTGGCTGGCAAAAGATCTCACCCAGCACAGATTCAGGGCTGCTCAATGAGGCGGCGATGCATTCGCAACCAACAAACCACATCTTCTCCCGGCTGAGCAGTCACATCAGCTGAACCCAGTTAAATGAGAATGTTGAGTGTAGGAGGAGGAGTTTTTTCCTAGAAAAAGAGGTGCTGGAACTCTCAAGAGGGCGAGGAAGGAGAAAGACATGGGTGCCCCTCATGAATTTTAAACATTTTTGAGAATTTTGTTTCTGCAAAGAGGTTTTGGAACTCCATTCTGCTGTGTTCCCCCAGAAAAAAAGTTCTGAGAAAGAGCAACGGAGGAAAACAATGCAAACATCTGCAAGGTTGAAAGAAGGCATCTTTAGGCGTAACCCTGTTGTGCCTGAGTGGCAGATGCAGGGGAAGGCCCATCCCTTTTATACGCTAATCTTTTCACGAGTGCCCAGAGGCATGTGGCTGGTTGCTGCAGGGGGCAAAAGGGTTGGCATTGATCTCAATTATCAAAACCAGGAGTTTTTGTAGCAGGAACGCCTTTGCATACTAGGCCACACACCCCTGATGTAGCCAGTCCTCCAAGAGCTTACAGGGCTCTTAGTGCAGGGCCTACTGTAAGCTCCAGGAAGATTGGCTACATCAAGGGTGTGTGGCCTAATGTGCAAAGGAGTTCCTGCTACAAAAAAGTCCTGATCAAAACCATTCTTCTTAAGTGCTTTGGGGTCTCTCAGCAAATGCAGGGAGATTTTCTCCACCCCCCCTTTGGGTATTTGTGTGTGTGCTCTGTACATGCCTGGAAGTCATGGCAACTTCTGACGACTCCTACTGGGACATGGAGGATGTTCAGAGAAGTGGCGCAATGCAGCCTGCCCCTGCCTCCCGACTGCTGGTATTCCTTGGAGGTCTCCCATCCAAATTGTAGAGTATTGGAATCAGCACAGCGCCGCGCAACCCGAGCCGCCCGCGGGTCGCCTTGCGCAGCGCGGGAAAGCCACCCCAATCAGCTCCAAGGGCGGGAAGTTCGACTGGCCAGGATTGGGCTGGCCAGCAAAGGGGATGTTCCGGGATGCTTGTATATATTGGCGGACCCGACCGCGTGTTAACCAGTTCGGTAGTGTGCTAGCTATTAAATACTTATGCCTTCACCACGACTCGTCTCTCAGTACACTACACTGGCGACGAGGATGGGATCTAGCTAGGCCAGGCCACCCCGCGGGGAACCAGCCCTGGCCGGAGACGAGGAAGGCGAGAGACCGACGACCGAGCAGCCCGCCGCCACCATGGCGAACTCTAGCGTAACGACGGGCCACCTTGCTGAATTCAACCCAGAGCACCCCGAGAGATGGGAGACCTACACCGAACGGGTCGAGTGCTACCTGAGGGCGAACTTGATCACTGATGATGACCGGAAGAGAGACGTCCTGCTGAGCGTCTGTGGGGAAGAGACTTTCGAAATCGCACGAAACCTCTCCGCTCCAGAAAGGCTGACCGAGAGATCCTACGGGGAGATCGTGAGACTCCTCACGGGCCACTTTGCGCCCCAACCCTCCATCGTCGCCCGCCGATTCCTCTTCCACAAGAGGGACCAGAAGTCGGGGGAGACAGCGGCGGTCTACCTGGCGGCACTTCGGCAAATCGCCGGGAACTGCAGTTTTGATAAGAGGGACGAAGCCCTGAGGGACCGTTTCGTCTGGGGCCTCCGAGACGAACGGCTGCAACAAAGCTCTTCGCAAAAGAAGAGCTCACCCTACAACAAGCCTTCAACGAGGCGACGGCGTTTGAGAGGGCCACCAAGGCGTACGGCCAGCAACGCGGGGAGGCAGTACACCAGGGTGAAGCAGAGCCAGAGGTCCGAGCAGAGGGAGATGCGTTCCAGCTCCGACGACCGCAAAGAACCGACACACGGGCCCCCGCGAGGCCACGAGCAACGGAGAGGCCCACCGCCACCACCGGTTCCAGGTGCGCCAGCTGCGGCGACCCCCACGAGCGAAGGGACTGCCCGTACCGCCACCTGGACTGCCGCAGCTGTGGGAAGACGGGCCACATCGCCCGGGCTTGCCGGGCCAAAAACAGCCGCCGCCAACCGTCAGCGCATCACGACTCCTTGGATGCCTACACGACGGCTTCCACCAGTCTACAGGTACTGAACCTGCCCCTTGCAGCCCCCGACAAGGTCAAAATGTCGGTCCTGATCGAGGGCGCCCCATGCCTCATGGAAGTAGACTCGGGTTCCTCCATCTCGATCATTTCGGAGGAAACCCTCAAGAGACTATGCCCCCGCCGCCGCCTCCATACGAGGCCAGCGGACTTCGTATTAAGGGACTTTCAAAAAAACCCGGTACACATCGTGGGGTGGGCCCGGGTGAATGTGGAACGAGGGAGTTTTAGAGGACCCCTAGACATCCTGGTGGTCAAGCGCCAACTGACCACACTCCTAGGGCTGGCTTGGTTCCAGCCTCTGGGAATCCAGCTAGTGGGGGTAGACCACTTGCGGACCAGCAATTTCGACGGGGTCTGCCGGGAGTTCCCAGAGGTCTTCGACGGGTCCCTGGGGAGCTACAAGGGGCCGCCCATCACCCTACCGATCGACCCAACGGTCCGGCCCATAAGGCTCAAGGCGAGACGCGTCCCGTTCGCCCTAAAACCGAAAATAGAGGCGGAACTGGACCGCCTCACGGCCCAAGGCGTCCTAGAGCCAGTCACATACGCCGACTGGGAGACCCCTATAGTGACACCCGTAAAACCCAACGGGGAGGTGAGGATCTGCGCTGATTACAAGTGCACGATCAACAAGGCTCTACAGGACAATCCCTACCCAGTCCCGGTGGTCAGCCATGTCCTCGCAGCACTAGCCGGGGCGAAGGTTTTTGGGAAGCTGGACTTAGCTCAGGCATACCAGCAACTGCCGGTCGACGCTAAGACAGCAGAGGCACAGACAATCGTGACCCACAGGGGGGCGTTCAGGGTTAAACGGCTGCAGTTCGGGGTGAGCGTGGCTCCGGGGATTTTCCAAAGCATAATGGACTCTCTCCTTAAAGGGATCCCCGGAGTCCAGCCCTTCTTCGACGACGTTTTGATCGCCGCCCCCACCGAAGGAGAGTTCAGCCGCCGCCTGCGAGAGGTCCTCAGACGGTTCCAGGCGGCGGGGCTGAAGGTGAAAAAAGAAAAATGCTTGTTGGGTGTTCCGCGAGTGGAGTTCCTGGGCTTCGCAGTGGACGCAGCGGGAATCCACCCAACCGCGGACAAGACCAAGGCCATTGTCCAGGCCCCTGCCCCCAAATGCAAAGCAGAACTACAGAGTTTTCTCGGATTGTTGAATTTTTACCACTCATTCCTGCCGCACAAAGCCGCGGTGGCGGAACCATTACACCGTTTGCTCGATAAACAAGCCCCATGGGTCTGGGGAAAGCGCCAAGCCGCGGCGTTCCAGGCGGTCAAAGACCTCTTAGTCTCAAACGCGGTTCTTCATCACTACGATGAAAACCTTCCCCTGATCCTGGCTTGCGACGCCTCTCCCTACGGGGTGGGAGCGGTCCTGGGGCACCAACTCCCGGACGGGAGGGAAGTGCCGGTCGCCTATTACTCCAGGACTCTGTCCCCAGCCGAGAGGAACTACGCCCAGATCGATAAAGAGGCCCTGGCGATCGTGGCGGGAGTCCACAAGTTCAACGACTACCTCTACGGTAGGCGCTTCACCATTGCCACGGACCACAAGCCACTCCTCGGCCTCCTAGCCCCCGACCGGCAAACCCCCCAAATCCTTTCACAGAGGGTTTTACGGTGGAACCAGTTCCTGAACTCGTACACCTACACGTTGGTCCACCGCCCAGGGAAAGCAATGGGGCACGCCGATGCCCTCAGCCGCCTGCCGCTGCCCGCCACAGATCCAGATCCCGCCCCGGCCCACGGGGTGATGCTTATAGAGTCCCTCCCCGAGCGCCCACTACACGCCGAAGAGGTGGCTCGAGCTACGGGCAGAGACCGCATCCTAGCGCGGGTCAGGGACTGGGTGGGAAGGGGGTGGCCAGCGGGCAAGGTGGAAGATGCATTCAGGCCATTCACGTCCAGGAAGGACGAGCTATCGACCCACAAGGGGTGCATACTCTGGGGGAGCCGGGTGGTGGTTCCCCCCCCCTTGCGCAGACAGGTGTTGGAAGATCTCCACGAGACCCACCCGGGCATCGTGAGGATGAAAGCCCTGGCCCGGAGTTACGTGTGGTGGCCAGGCATGGACGAGGAAATAGAGGGGTGGGTTAGGAGGTGCCAACCCTGCCAGGAGTCCAGGCCCAATCCGCCGTCCGCCCCGGTCCACAGGTGGGAGTCAAACGGGCGGCCGTGGTCCCGCCTCCATTTAGACTTCGCGGGGCCGCATCAGGGGCAACTCTTCTTTATACTGGTAGATGCTCACACAAAATGGTTGGAGGTGATCCCGGTCACCTCGACCTCCACCGCAGCAGCCGTCCGGGCGCTCAGAAGGGTTCTCTGCACACACGGGATCCCTGACACCCTAGTGACGGACAACGGCACGGCCTTCACCTCCCGGGAATTCCGAGAGTTCACCGAGAGGTACCTGATAAGGCACATAAGGTCCGCTCCCTTCCATCCAGCCACCAACGGCCAGGCGGAGCGGATGGTGCGGACCACCAAGGAAGCCCTAGGGCGCATTGTCCAGGGGGATTGGGACCACCGCCTCTCCGCGTTCCTGTTCCACAACAGGATCACCCCAAACCCCACAACTGGTTTCAGCCCCGCCGAGCTGCTCATGGGGAGGAAACTGACCACCCGGTTAGATAGGCTCCACCCGGACAGGGCGCCGGAGGTCCGCGGGTCCCCCGAGGTTCGCGAGGCAGTAAGGGGATTCTTTCCGGGCGACCCGGTGTACGCGAAAAACTTCGCAAGCGGCCCGGAGTGGGTAGCCGGGAGGGTCCTGAGAGTAACCGGCTCCCGATCCTACGAAGTGACCACAGCAGGGGGCCAAGTACTGCGGCGACACATCGATCAGCTGCGCCGCCGCACCCTGCCCGAAGAGCCGGAGGCAGCCGGGACCAGGGAACTGCCGGAAACGGAGTCCCCAGAAGGGGCCCCGCCGACTCAAGAACAGCCCATATACGAGGTCCCCGGGGCCGCGGAACCCGTACCAGAGCCGCTACCCGAACCGGACCATCCACCGCCAGAAACGGAGCCACCCGCAGCGGGGTCGGGCTCCACACCAATAGCAACCCCGAGGAGATCAACCCGGGAACGCAGGGCACCAACGTACCTACAGGATTATGTAGTTTAAACTAGGAGGGGAGGAGTGTAGAGTATTGGAATCAGCACAGCGCCGCGCAACCCGAGCCGCCCGCGGGTCGCCTTGCGCAGCGCGGGAAAGCCACCCCAATCAGCTCCAAGGGCGGGAAGTTCGACTGGCCAGGATTGGGCTGGCCAGCAAAGGGGATGTTCCGGGATGCTTGTATATATTGGCGGACCCGACCGCGTGTTAACCAGTTCGGTAGTGTGCTAGCTATTAAATACTTATGCCTTCACCACGACTCGTCTCTCAGTACACTACACAAATAGTTGCCAGGGTTGGCCCTGCCTGGCTTTTAAGATCTGATGAGATCAGGCTTGCCTGGACCATCCAGGTCAGGGCAGCAAATGCAGGGAGATTTTGAGGTGGTGCCTGAGGGTGCTGGAGTTTGAGGAGGATGTGAGAGCACTTCTGTGTACCCTGTAGGAAAGGCAATATAGCAAAGCCTGTGATGAAACATGGAGGATGCTGGTAGGTTGGTCTATCCAGGGCTTTTTTTTTTGAGCAGGAATGCACAGGAACGCAGTTCTGGCTGGCTTGGTATCAGGGGGTGTGGCCTAATATTTCTACAAAAAAGCCCTGTGCTAAACAATAATAATGTTAGGGAAGTGGCCTAATATGGAAATGAGTCCCTGCTGGGCTTTTTTCTACAAAAAAGCCCCCTATTGCCTAGTTCAGATCTACCCTCTGCAATGAAAGCTTGCTGAGTGACCTTGGAATAGTCATTCTCTCAGCCTAACCTACCTCACGTGGCATTGTGAGCAACGTTCCCTCTAAGCCATGGGGTCTTGTGAGCAAAAATTCTACTTTGTGAGCTATCGGCATTAAAGCTGTGAGCTACTGGTATTAAAATTGTGAGCTACTACATAAGTTAGGTTGCTCTGGGGTTATTTTTCCTGAGCTACAACAAAAATGTGTGAGCCAGAGGTCAAAAATCTGTGAGCTAGTTCACACTAACTCAGCTTAGAGAGAACACTGGTTGTGAGGATACAACTAAAGAGAATGATGTAAGCTGCTTTGGGTCTCTACTGGAGAGAAAAGGGGGACTATAATGGGGTGGGAAGTTCTGTCAAGCTGCAGCAGATGTACTGAGACCCCATTGTGGGATTTTCAAGGCAAGAGTTTGCCTGCCTCTGCAGTACGACCCCAGACTTCCTTGCTGGTCTCTCATCCAAGTACTAATCAGGGCTGACCCCGCTGAGGAGACAGGTTAACCTGGGTGTTTAAGGAGAGGAGAGGAGAGGAGAGGAGAGGAGAGGAGAGGAGAGGAGAGGAGAGGAGAGGAAAGGAAAGGAAAGGAAAGGAAAGGAAAGGAAAGGAAAGGAAAGGAAAGGAAAGGAAAGGAAAGGAAAGGAAAGGAAAGGAAAGGAAGGGAGAGGAGAGGAGAGGAGAGGAGAGGAGAGGAGAGGAGAGGAGAGGAGAGGAGAGGAAGAAAGGAAAGGAAAGGAAAGGGAAAGGAAAGGAAAGGAAAGGAAAGGAAAGGAAAGGAAAGTGAAAGGAAAGGAAAGGAAAGGAAAGGAAAAGGAAAGGAAAGGAAAGGAAAGGAAAGGTCCCCTCCGGTGCAAGCACCAGTCATTTCTGACTCTGGGGTGACGTTGCTTTCACAACGTTTTCACGGCAGACTTTTTACGGGGTGGTTTGCTGGGTACTCATTTTACCGAGCTCAGAAGGATGGAAGGCTCAGTCAACCGGCTGCCTGAAAACCCAGTTTCGCTCCGGAGATCGAACTCAGGTCGTGAGCAGAGCTTAGGACTGCAGTACTGCAGCTTTAACACTCTTTCATGTTTAAAAGGCCTGTATAAATAAAACATAGTGCCTTGGATCGGCAAAACACTCGGTTGTTGACAACTCTGGTTAGATTTATTGTTGCAGTTAACTGTATTTGGAGGAATAGGACGTCACATCTTCAGAATATGTACACAAATGTTAGCCGTGACTTGATTCATATCAACAGTTCAAAATCAGGACTTTCAGCAAGGATCCCAGGTGCCTAGCTGCATAAACAAATCCTGGGTCATGGGCAGTGCTGTAGGTTCACAAGGGTGGTGCATTTTCAGACCACTGGATTCCTGCCATACCCCTCTCACAAACTCAGGACCCCCTGCGAAGAACCTGATATATTCTTTCCCTGCTGTCTTCCTGAACTGTCTCTAAATGTACACAGCCCTGCAGCCAACACAGCTAAAACAAGCTTTTGTTGTTAACCAACACAGAAAGAAAGTTCAGCTGGAGGCCATGCGAAGGACACCGCAGAGAGACTCTCCATGCAGTGCCCTGGCACTGTTGGCATGGCAAGGTTTTGGGAGATCCAAGGCCAAGAAGTCACAGCATCCAGGGGATTCGGTCACTCTACAGTGGCCCCAGAAGCTTTGTGCTTTGCCAGCGCATTGGAAGCCATGCTGAAAATGCCTGTATTTTACTCCAAATCCTCGCTGCCCTGCTCCAATCACGGGCCCCCTGCTGGTTTGAATGATCCAATGGCATGCTTCTGCAGGAACCTAAATGTATATATAGTTGGCCCCATTGGCTCACTCCTCAGTCTTTCAGTGCAGCCCTATCCTATGCTGTACCTAATAAAAGAGCTATTATCACTACCAATTTGCCTTATCATTGCACTGAACCCACTATGTTATAGATTGAGACCACAGCATGCAGGGAAGGAGGGCTCAAATTTGGGACTCTCATACCGACAGGACTACCTCTCCTGTTACAACCAACCCACATGCTCCCTTCAGTCATCTTCTGGAGGCCTCTTGCAGGTCCTCTTGCCCCTAGGAGGACTCAGGTAGGAGAAGAACCTTCTCAGTTGTGGCCCCACGCTGTGGAATGCACTCTCTGATGGCACCCAAGTCCTGCTGGACTTGCTTAGTTTCCACAGGGCATGCAAGACTGAATGGTTTAGATTGGCCTTCAGTGTTGGGGCTGTTTTTATTAGTGGTAGGGGTGCTAGCCACATATTTTGACTGTTTAACATTTTAATGTTAATGTTTTATATTTACATTTGTTTTGTTATTTTTAGCTTATTGGTTTTAGTGGTGCAAGTTTGCTGTAGTGCTCACCCCCCCCCTAATAAATACATAAAATAAAGTTTTCCCTCATTAGGATTGTCAGACCAATCCTGGCAACTCACAAGAGAGCTGGGGTCTGGGACATAGGGGTGGGCAAAAGACATGATTTTGCTGACACCTGCATATCACTTCAGGTACAACCTGGAAATGACAAAGAGTAGCTCTAGGAAACACAGGAAACTCTGTGGGTTTACCATAGAGTCCTTCACAATTCCTAGAGCTACCCTTTGTCACTTTCAGGTTGTACCCAGAAGTGATGTAGTGACATTGGAGATGTTGCTAATTTACTGAGGTTTTTTGCAATGTTTATCCCACCACTACTGGAGCTTGCAAGAGGGAAGCCTGTCAAGCCTACCTGAAATGGCCTCAAGAACAACTATTTGGTCCATTGGGGAAATTTACATGTAGACCATCAAAGGACATAAGTTTCTCCAACAAGAAAAATAGTGGATCGCCAGAATAATTTCAGACTAGGAAAATTGTGCAGGGGGAAGCTTATGTCATGGGTCAGCCAGGGCTCAATGATAGTGAGGACTCCTCAGGAGAAGAGGAGCCTCATGTAGACAGCCTTAACAGAAGCTGACCAGCAGGAGAATGAGCTGCAGGCTTGCCAGGATTCACAGCCAACAGCTGGTGCAGAGTCATCAATACCCTCCAGCCATGATTCAGGTGAATCTCAGTTAGCCATTCCCCATCCACCCAGCACTGCAGACAAAGGCTGAGAACAGAGCTATAGACAAGACAGCAAACCAGAAAGAACAGATATCAGATAGAAAAGAGAACTTAGTTCTTCACGGAGCACAACAGAACACCACCGCACAGCCAGCCAAAGACCAGAAGAGCCCCAAGATAGCAAAGTGCATGCCTCCTGGCCCAACCCCAGCTGCTTGCTGATAACAAAGATGAGTAGTTGCAGGGTTTTTCTAAGCAGCTGGCTGCAAGCATGCGTCTTAGGCATGGGGCTATAAAAACCAGCCAAGAGTGACTATTAGGCGAGGACACAATGAGTATGATAGATGCTAAGGCACTGATTGAGAGCCAGTTTGGTATAGTGGTTAAGTGTGCGGACTCTTATCTGGGAGAACCGGGTTTGATTCCCCACTCTTCTACTTGCACCTGCTGAAATGGCCTTGGGTCAGCCATAGCTCTGGCAGAGGTCATCCTTGAAATGGCAGCTGCTGTGAGAGCCCTCTCAGCCCCACCCATCTCACAGGGTGTCTGTTGTGGGGGAGGAAGATAAAGGAGATTGTGAGCCACTCTGAGACTCTGAAATTCAGAGTGGAGGATCTACTCCTGGGAGCAGCATAATATCCGAGGAAAGAGCCCGCAGAAAGTCACAGATCAGCTTCCATATGTGTGGGATGCTCGTAGAACTCCCTATCCACAGAAATTGATCTACAGTCTTCAGTCTGCCACTAATTTCACACTGTTCTGGCTCTTAATTTAATAGTGTTATAAAATGTTTTTCTCCATCAATATGAAGTGCGTACCAGGCACAAACCAGGAGAAAGAGGAGTTTGTTAACTGAATGCCGGAGGTTCTACAGAAGTAGTTAATGTGGTTATTGGGGGTGGGGGGGAGTTAAGTCACAGTCAGATAGTCAGATGAGCCACCTGGTGGGAAGGGCGGGATACAAATTACAAATAAAAAATAGTCCATGAAGGTAGGGTGATTATAAATTCTCAGGTAGTCTTGGAAAAAATATGAAAATTTCCCCCTGTCCCCCAGCAATGGGTCAACAGGCTGAATGCGATACATCCAGGAAACATTCAGAGCAAAGTGAGAATTTTCAAGCCCTCGGTATATCTACTTCAACAGGAGTAATGCCTCAGGCTATGAATATATAGTAGCTATCTTGTAAAACTCATGAAGGTACTGTGCATTTGGCCAGCATAGATGGATTGTTTGACCAGAAATTGTAAGCCTCTCACAAACTATTATTCTGTCCCGCATGTGGCATGTTTGGTTCGGGGCTGGTGTGCTGGTGTGCCAATCTTTGTTATAAGGAAAATGCCACTTTCCCTGAGTTTTCACTGCCAAAATATCCCATTGCCAGAAGTTTCTATTTGCCACTGGAACTCAGGCCTACCCAGCTTTCTAACCAGTGTGGAAGTTTTTATAACCACTCTGGGGCACTGAAGGAGAGATGACCAAATGTCCTGATAACTGTTTGTGCAGTTATCAGAGCCTCTTTCATAACATGCCATTTGAATTCTAGTATAGTTTAGAAAGAGAACCAGCATGGTGGTTAAGAGTGGCCGCCTCTAATCTGGCGAACTGGGTTTGATTCCTCACTCCTCCTCATGAAGCCTGCTGCTGGGTAACCTGAGGCCAGCCACAGTTCTCTCAGAATTCTCTCTGCCTCACCTACTTCACAAGGTGTCTGTTGTGGGGAGAGGAAGGGAATGTAATTGTAAGTCACTTTAATTAGGGTTGCCAAGTCCCCTACAGGCTCCGTTGTACTTCGTCTTATATATAGTCTGTGTTGTACTTCGTCTTATATAGAGATGGGATTTGTATCCTTTGTCGTGTTTAAGAAATTTACAGTCACATTATCCTTTATTCTACTTTAATATGATTTATTATACAGCTTGTGTTAACTGTGAGCATTGTGCTTTTTGTTCCTGATTAGGTAAGTTGGCTTGGTAGTGGCAACCCTATCTGGATGGGAAATATTTGGGGGGTTGAGCCTGAGGAGGGTGGGTTTGGGAAGGGACTTCAATGGGGTATAAGGCTGTAAAGCCTACCTTCCAGAGCAGCCATGTTCTCCAGGGGAAAGGATCTCTATCACTTAGAGATCAGTTGTAATAGCGGGAGATCTCCAGCCATCACCTGGAGGCTGGCAACCTGACACTACCCATCCTGAAATGCTACAGTCTGTTTACCACCTCCAGATTCTCATTTTCAAACACATTCTCTAGTGCTGCGTCCTTTAGGCAGGTAGCTCGGCTTCAAAATGATGAGAGCAATAATTTTAGCAGTTTCCTTATTCTGGTGACAAGTGATTACCTATTTCCCCTTCTTTTAAAAGGGAACATAATTTCTGACATATAACAGCGAGGAAAGTACAACCTTTGTGAGCTGGTTATTATAGTGCTATGACCCCGCATGGAGGCTGAATTCTTTGACATCCAGGCAGTTGGGAAATTGCTGGTACCTCAGGCAAAGAGTATAAATGACTACTACTTCCCAGTGAGAAGGCATCAGACCATGGTGGAAATGTGTTATTCAGGCCCAAAGAGCACAAAGCACACAGGTGTGCATCACATTCCCTTGCTTTGTTTTGTTTTCCAGCGCCACAACAGGCTTGCAATTTTATCCCTGTTCACATGTTCCAGTGAACACAAGTACAACTCACACGACCTAGAGTACATACACTTTGCAACTGAAACTTGGGACCAGGCCCTGACCTGGATAGCCCAGGCAAGCCTGATCTTGTCAGTTCTCAGAAGATAAGCAGGGTCAACTCTGGCAAGTACTTGGATGGGAGACCTCGAATACCAGCACTTTCTGTCAAGAGTTAGCCCCTTGCCTTTCGACCAAATGATCCTCTTCTGGAGAGCCAGTTTGGTGTAGTGGTTAAGTGTGCGGACTCTTATCTGGGAGAACCGGGTTTGATTCCCCACTCCTCCACTTGCACCTGCTAGCATGGCCTTGGGTCAGCCATAGCTCTGGCAGAGGGCAGCTTGAAAGGGCAGCTGCTATGAGAGCCCTCTCCAGCCCCACCCACCTCACAGGGTGTCTGTTATGGGGGAGGAAGGTAACAGAGATTGTGAGCCGCTCTGAGACTCTTCGGAGTGGAGGGCGGGATATAAATCCAATATCTTCTTCTTCTCTGAGGACTCAATTAAATATGATGCCAAGAAGCTATACTTGGGTATGCCTCAGCTTTGGGTTTCCCCTCACACACACAGTCTTTGGCAAACTGAGAGCTGAGCAGAGTGTTCCTTCCAGGGCTTTTTTTGTAGCAGGAACTCCTTTGCATGTTAGGCCACACACCCTGATGAAGCTAATCCTCCTGGAGTTTACAGTAGGCCCTGTACCAAGAGTCCTGTTAGCTCTTGGAGGATTGGCTACATCAGGGTGTGTGTGGCCTAATATGCAAAGGAGTTCTGGGAACAAAAAAAAAGCACCCTGGTTTTTTTCTAGCAGCAAGGAGAGAAGCAGATCTCCTGTGGTCACTTATTCTCTGGCTAGTAGGTTGGGCCAAACTGGTGTTCCAGAATGTTCTGAAAGCAAATGATCCAGTTACCTAGCTTTCCACCACAGAATACTTCACCTCAGAGTACTTCACTTCAGAGTACTTCACGTCAGAATATCACTTGTGTCTTTTGGTCATTGTGGCAAGATGGCGGCAGCTAAATAAGATACCACCACTGCGGAGGTTGGGATGAATGCCCACATGACTGGATACTGCCCTATTGTGGCACTACAACCCTCATTTGCTAATGAGTTTTCCTGTGTGGGCAAGACAATCCAGTCACAAATAATTATTTTGGTGTGACAATAGCATGATATTCAACAGTGTAGAAATGTAGAAAGGTCAATGTCTTTGGGGCTTGGTCAGAGGCAAGTTGGCAGAAGCAAGATGATTCCTTGGATTGATAGCAACCCTCAAGACATTCTAACTGATGTTTATTCAGAGAATATCCAGAAAGGGCCTAGTCTGGGTAGTGTGGCATAGCACATGCACAGAAACAGCTTTCTGTGGTTCATCACCACAACCTTTCCCTATTTATTTCAAGGCATTCATTATGCTAAAATTGCAAAACGAACTTCACTTGGCTTGTGGTTACATTTGTTTGTTTTTAGAAGTTCAAGATAACAAAGCCAGAGGACCCAACTATGGTGTGGGGCGGTGGGTAATTTCAGTAAACAGACTAGAGGAGGGGGCAAACTAAGAGGAACTTGTCCTTGTGTCCCATTTTATGATGCCCACAGAACAGAAAGGAAAAGAATGGAGAAAATAGCTTCTGTTCCTGCACTGAGAAGTTTACATCTTCCCCTCTCTCCTCACAGGATCCTATGGGAAGTGTTGTGTGTATTTCCGGGGGAGTGGGGGGGGGGGTGAGAGTACAATCCTTCCACTGAATAATAGAAGCTACAGTGAACATGTCTTTATTTATGTATTTCCCATATTTCAGATATAACAACTCCCAAGTTGATTCATAATAAGAATAACTTGAAATCACCAAGGTCATTTTAAAAGTCAGATTTGTTTGATACCAGTAAAGAAGTTTCATTTCCCTGCCACTTAGCAGTATGCGCTATAAAGAAGGTGCATATTACTCCCTGGCAACTGATCTGCTGTCCACGTTTCTGCCTCCTCCTCTTCCTCCTCCCCACCCCCCGGCTGTGAGAAGCTAGCAAATACAAACCCTTTTTTCAGGCAGAGGTCCTATGTGTGCCTGCTCAGAAGTAGGGATGCTCAAACACCTGCTTATTTCTGCTCACATCCTGTTGACCTGTCAAGAACGGGGAGCCAATTTTTTTTTTGATGGGCTGGTTATCCATAGGGTAGAGTGATGTGGATGGGAATATGGGGAGGGGGCGACATGACAGTGGCTGCAGCACCATGTCACCTCTAGTTTAAAAATAACTGGAAGTGGCCTAGGAAGCTCTAGGAATTGCCTGAAGCTCTATGGTAAAACCATAGCGTTTCTACCGCTTCCTAGAGCTAACCTATGTCACTTCCTTTCTTAAAATAGAAGTGATGTGGCATCATTGCTGGCACTGTGCGATTTTACTCAAAAGGCACTTTTGAAACCAAGGTGATTTTCAATAGCATTTCACACTGGTAGCTGGGGTGTGGAAGATTCCCCCCATACTGACTGAATGCAACCACCTAGTCATTGTTCTTCTGCTCATCTGATGATGTGTGCTTAGAGAGCACACAAAAGCTTGCGTTATGAATAAAACTTGGTTGGTCTTAAAGGTGCAATCTGACTCCTGCTTTGTTCAACAGCCCAAGGGAGTTCTACTTCCCCCTGTTCTTGCTCTGCTGCTGTTCTGCTGAGCATGAAGCTGTTTAAAAGGAAAGTTGAATTGTAAATAAATGCTGAGTTTTAAAACAAAATCTGACTGTTCGGTATTCAACTAACTAACCCTTGGGAAAGCTTAATGACTGCTGACATTTCTACACATGTACAGTTCTGAAAGACAAAACAAAGCAAACATGTTCAGTTGCCATGTCAGCCATTAGAAGCTGAACTAAAGAGACCCAATTAATCCCTCACATCTGATCATTACAGTCCAACATGGTCATTTCGACTGTCAAACACATTTGTTGCAAAATTTATAGCATCTCTACTCAGATGTATGCTACACTTTGCTCAGTCTTAGTTTCCTTCCAGGAAATAGTCATAAGACCATAGCCTTATCCTGTTTGGGTCATTAAGAAAGGAAAAGACTGCATTGCTTCCTTCCTTGGAGTTCTGTACAAAGCAAGAAGTTCATGGACCTCCCCTCCAAAAGTATACATAGTCTTCTCCTGGATAGGCGAACGTTGACCAGGGTCCCCCCAAAACATACACCTAGTTCCACAGGCTACTCAAGAGGCCTTGGAGCTTGTGCTAGCAAAGCACTCCCCCACATACATACTCCTCTATTACACAAAGTGAGTTTTTGAAACCAAGGTGATTTTCAACAGCATTTCCTCATGTGGTGATACTCAATGAATGGAAGTCAACAATGTTGCTTGACTCACAGTATTTCTAAAGTAGCTTTCTGGACTCTTGTCAATGAAGACAGGAAGATCCACCACTGCCTTCTGTTGAGTCAGACTCTTGATAGGATTGCCAGCTCTGCAGGGTCAACCCTAGACTGTCTGGCACCCTAGGCAAGTCTAACTTCTGGCATTCCCCACACACACTGATAATGTCACCAAGCTGAATTGGGTGCCCCCAGAAGCCTGGCGCCCTAAGCAGTTACCTAGTTCGCCTAGTGGCAGGACTGGACCTGCAGCTCTGGATGGGGAAATACTGGAGATTTTTGGAGTGGAACCTGGAGTAGGTGGGGTTTGGAGAGGGGAGGGACTTAACGCCAGAACCCACCCTCCGAAGCAGCCATATGCTCCAAGGGAACAGATCTTGGTTGTCTGGAGATCAACTGTAATAGTGGAGATCTACAGGTGCTACCTGGGGATTGGCAACCTTATCAAGGGCAGTACTGTCTAATCTAAGGTGCAGTGGCTTTTCCGGGTCTCAAGCAGAGGGGGGCGGGGGAGGGAGATGCCAGGGATTGAACCTGGGATCTTCTTCATGCAAAGAAGATGCTTTACCGCTGAACGCAGCCTCTCCCGGCATTGTCTGAATAATGTTTTGGTTGTCACATGAAATTAGAAATCTTTAAATCATTTATAATGTGATCAGGCAAAACATGTTATCATTCAGTCAAAGCTGAATGGCACAATTTCCTGAAAAAGTTAGCGATTAGACACATTATTGTTTTCTTGACTACAAGAACAGAATCTCCATGTTCAGAAACAATGCAGCTCCGTCCCTTCAGAAGCTGGAGATAAGTAACCCACAACAGCCATTTGTTCATTTATTAATTAAAGCATTTATAACTTGCCTTTTTTTGTGGTTCATGGCAGCTTACAATAATACTTAAAAACGTTTTCAGTTAAAAGCAAAAAAATAAAATTGCAAAACTTAAATCTTTCCCCCTTCCCCTTAAAAGCTACCTACTATCGAAATAGGGTAGCCAACCTCTAGGTTGGGACCTGGAGATCTCCCAGATTACAACTGAACTGCAGATGATGGAGATCTGTCCCTCTTGAAAAAATGACTGCTTTGGAGTGTGGACTCTATGACATATTTGACTGAGGCCTCTCTGCTCCCCAAACCCCACCTTCCTCAGACTCCACCTCAAAATGTCCAGGAATTTCCCAACCTGGAGCTGCCAACCCCATATGAAAACCTCCTTCAAAAGCCCTGGGAAACAGACTGGCCTTAGTAGTACCTCCTGAAGATCTACAAACCCTAAGGTTGCCAAGTCCTTACCTCTCATCAGCAGGGGAAGGGAGGGAACCTTCCAGAAGGGAGGTGGGGTTCTGCATCAAGCAGCAATGTCACCATGCAACATCACTAACATGATGACATCACGTGGAAGTAATGTCATCAAACTGAGGACACTGCACAGGGATGCTGTGGATTAAGGGCAAAACTCTATGGTAAAACTCTCAAACCATAAAGTTTTGCTCTCAAACCAGACTGTTCCCCACAACATCCCCAGCATGATGATGTCACTTCCACATGATACCACTGTGTGGAAGTGATGTCATCACATTGAGGACATTGCACAGGGACGCTGTGGATTAAGGGCAAAACTCTATGGTAAAATTGCTCTCAAACCATAGAGTTTTGCTCTCAAGCCAGACTGTCCCTCTGCAATATCCCCAGCATGATGATGTCACTTTCGCATGATACCACTGCGTCAGGAACATCACTGTTTGGGGGCAGGGAGAAGCCCCCAAAGCGGGGGATCTCCTGATCAGGCCTGGGGGTTGGTAACCCTAGCATCCCCACACCTTCAGAGAGCCCATTCCACAGAACTGGAGTCAGGATGGAAAAGATCCAGGCTTTGGTTGATGCCAGATGGGCCCCCCAAAGTGGTGGGAGACTGCCTGACAAGCATAGTTGGTGCACAAAAACATATGAAAGGAGCCAGTCCTTCAAATATGGTCTAAAGAAGATCCATCGCCTGCATGCTTAGCTTGTGAGTTCACAAAGGGCTCCAGTTGACTGGCCATTGTTGGAAACAGAATTCTGGACTGGGTGGACCTTTGTGTTGATCCATCAGGGATGCTCTTATGGTCTTGTGGTCTCTGACATGCAGGGCTATTTTTATAGAAAAAAGCCCAGCGGGAACTTATTTGCACATTAGGCCACATCCTCTGACATCACCATTGTTTCACACAAGGCTTTTTTTGTAGAAAAAGCCCAGCATGAACTCATTTGCATATTAGGCCACACACCCCTGATGCCAAGCCCTGTTCCATAAAAGCCCTGCGTTCCTGTTCCATAAAAGCCCTGCTGACATGTAATGTTGCAGTAGGTAGAGGAAAGGAGAATTAGTCCCAGAGGTCTAAAGAAACCAGTAGAGGATTTAAACACAGGCAATGGACTGAACTCAAAAGAGTAAACCATAGAACTTGAATCCCCTCCCTGCCTCATTCACCACCATTGCCCTTGCAGCATGTAAACAACTGCCCCTGATCAGACCAGATCCTTCATTTTTCCTGTTGGAAATGCAACACACTGGGTCCCGGTAGGATGCCATCACTGGCAGCTGGCAGCAGGGGCTTGGCATGGTCAGGAGTGACAGAACTGTGCTAAATCCTAAGCAAGGCTGAAAGGAGTGAGAAATAAGTAGGAAAAATATTCCCTGGTGGGAACTGAAGCAGAAAAAGGTCACATTTTGCCTTTAGGAAAAACAGCAACGGTTTGCTTTTTCACCCAGCAATAACAAATGGTGCGCTGTACAGCGAGCTTCCCTTTTGTTAGCAGAACCCCCTCGTCCCAAACAAGGAGGGAACAGCAATGCACAAACAGGTTGGCTTACGCTACATGGAGCAAGCGGTGGAGAGACGCATTGCCAAGCCTATTATGACTATTGCGTCCCTAAATGTCAGGTTAGTGATGACAGTGAATGTGGTGGAATGGCCATATGATGGTACCTTCATGGTAGCCAGGAACATCTTTTTTAAAAAGAGAGAGAGAGAGAAGTCCCCAAGTCTTGGACAGCAACAAGACATGCCATGCGGCACCATCCCGCAGGCAGAAAGCCCAGCTGTTGTGACAGCAACTAACTGAATTTATTTCCATGTCATTTGCCCCAGTGACCTGATATGCATCACTGCATCTATGAACCCATGCTTGTGTGACAAAGCATGCCAGAAAAGGGGGTGGGTGTACTGTGGTGAAGCATCAAGGGTAGTGTGAGACAGACGTCACATATCAAAATCCTCTTTTGCACATTTCTGAGAGGAAGAGGAGGAGGAGGAGACTGGATTTATACCTCACCCTTCACTCGGAGTCTCAGAGTGGCTTACAATCTCCTTTCCCTTTCCATCCCCACAACAGACACCCTGTGAGGTCAGAGGGACTGAGGGAGCTCTGAGAAAACTGTGACTGACCCAAGGTCAGCAAGTTAATTGCATCCCAGATGGAGGCAGCAGCATTCCAATTTTGTGCATAAATTTGTGAAAGATCTGAATATTTTCTACACACATACCACAAGTTTTGTAAGACACTCCCTAGAGGAAGGACCTGGCCATCTAAAACGGGCTTTGCTAGCGGTCCATTGGAGCTCTTTTTGGACTTATTTATGATCTGGACTACTTGCACACTGTTGTATATATGTGCATAAATATGCACATGTGGTATGTAAAATGATGAGGCTGCTGAAATGCACTTTTTTCCTTGTATGAATTACATTTATTTATTCATATTATTTTTCATAGAGTGGTTTTGATTTATTTGGTTGCAACCTCCTGGAGATTGGCAACCCTGCTAAGTATCACGAGTTACTAGTTAAACTGAGATGCTTCTACAGCAGAGCATTCAGTCCTGCAAGGCTGACAGTGGTATACAAGCACTTCCAAATTGCAAATATTTGCCTACTTGAACAGGACTTCAAGCTCTCCATCCTTGCTCCAAATGGTTGAAAGGAAAGACACGGAGAGAGCATCTGGACTTTGACAGCCTCACTGGTGAGCAGCCTCAGACACAACTTGTCTTTTATGCCTTTTGTGCATCAAGGCTGACAATCTCTCATGGATTCCAGAGAGAGGAAGAGAGAGAGAGAAGAGCGACGCAAAGGAGAGGAGGGAAAACAGTTTGGCTGAGTGGCTGTTGCTCCAGGCAGACTGCCAGCCAACGCGGCTTTCAGCTCTGGATGAGGCTGACTTGGCTCCTTGTCCTAAGCAGGCGACTGCGGAACCTGTCTCTTTATTTCCACAGATATGTCCATCTTTCCTCCTGCTAGCACTGTATGGTATGCAGGCAGAGTTGCAAAAGGGGGTATGCAGTTGTGACACTCGTGCTGTTGTGCACTGCAGAACCAGTGTCATCTGCAACCAGCTTCATTGTGCGTCCTGTTCCCCGTTCAACAGCACACAAGAAGTTGTGTGTTGCACGTGGTTTTGTTATCTGTGTGTCCATGTAAAATGCTGTCAAGCTGCAACCAACCTACAGTGACACCAGCAAGGGGCTTTCAGGGCAAGTGAGAAGCAGAGGTGGTTGGCCATTGCCTTCCTCTGCAGAGTCTTCCTTGGTGGTCTCCCGTCCAAGTACTGGCCCTGTTTAGCTTCTGAGATATGATGAGATCAGGCTATACCATGCCACCTTCCCTCCTTGAATTTAATAAAACAGTCTACCTTCCTTCCTTCCTTCCTTCCTTCCTTCCTTCCTTCCTTCCTTCCTTCCTTCCTTCCTTCCTTCCTTCCTTCCTTACGTCCTTGATGGGACAGGTAGAAAAAGCCCTAGTCCTTCTTTCAGGTAAACAGGATATTTTCTTAACTATAGTCTTTGTCACTTCACTTAGCTATTGTCTTTGTCACTTGTCACATTACAACTGTGCAGGGCTATTTTTTCTGGGAAAAGAGGTGCCAGAGTTCTCAAGAGGGAAATGAAGGAGAAACACACAGGTGCCCCCGTGGACTTTTAAACATTTTTGGAGAATTTTGTTTCCACAAAGAGGTTCCTGAACTCCATTCCACCCCTTTCCCCCAGTGTGCGATTGCAATAAAAAAGGCCAACGCCATGCTGGGAATTATTAGGAAGGGAATTGAAAACAAATCAGCCAGTATCATAATGCCCCGTATAAATCGATGGTGTGGTCTCATTAGGAATACTGTGTACAATTCTGGTCACCGCACCTCAAAAAGGATATTATAGCATTGGAAAAAGTCCAGAAAAGGGCAACTAGAATGATTAAAGATTTGGAACACTTTCCTTATGAAGAAAGGTTTAAAAGCTTGGGGCTCTTTAGCTTGGAAAAAGTTGACTGCGGGGTGACATGATAGAGGTTTACAAGATTATGCATGGGATGGAGAAAGTAGAGAAAGAAGTACTTTTCTCCCTTTCTCACAATACAAGAACTCGTGGGCATTCGATGAAATTGCTAAGCGATCTGGTTAGAACAGATAAAAGGAAGTACTTCTTCACCCAAAGGGTGATTAACATGTGGAATTCACTGCCACAGGACGTGGTGGCGGCTACGAGCATAGCCAGCTTCAAGAGGGATTTGGATAAAAATATGGAGCAGAAATCCATCAGTGGCTATTGGCCACAGCATATTATTGGAACTGTCTGGGGCAGTGATGCTCTATATTCTTGGTGCTTGGTGGGGGGGGGGCAAAGTGGAAGGGGTAAGGGGTTCTAGCCCCACTTGTGAACCTCCTTTTTCTTGGCCACTGTGTGACACAGAGTGTTGGACTGGATGGGCCATTGGCCTGATCCAACATGGCTTCTCTTATGTTCTTATGTTACCGACCTTGCTGAACTTCTGAAAGCTGATGAAATCAGACTGTACCACGCCACATTCTCTCCTGGTTTATGACCTACAATGGACTTAACTGTGCATCCAGTTCCCCACTCAACAGCTCACAGGAGCATAGTTATGCGCTGCACAAGCAAGTGGCTTAAGTGTGCATCTTCAGGGCTTTTTTTTGAGCAGGAACACAGTTCTTGCTGGCTTGGTATCAGGGGGTGTGGCCTAATTTTAAAGAAAAGGCCCAGCAGGACATCATTTGCATATTAGGCCACATCCCTGACACCCCTGTGCATCTTGCTGTCCTTTCAACAGCACCCAGGAACATGACTGTGCCGCTTGCAGGCTTTTTGGCACAAGTGACTTAATTGTGCATCCCACTCCCCTTTCAGCAGCACACAGGAACGCAATGCACCGTTAGCTGCAACTGATTTAATTGTGCCTCCTGTTCTTCATTGGAAAGGCAGTCTAACGCAGATCTGAATTATCACTGTATGCTTGGCTTAACAGCTTGGTGGTTTGTATCCAATGTTTCCAAACCTCCTCCCTGTGCGACATACTTATTTGCAACTGCAAATGCAGAGCTTTCACCCTGGAGAGGAAAATCAGGGCTATTCATGGCACCCCAGTCTCAGAGGAGATACTGTCACACACAACCAGCTATTCTTGTCTTCCTTCCCCCCTTCTTTGTATCTTGTCTCCTAGTGTATGTTCAGGCAGTTTCTTTTCTCCTACAGTTAGCATAAAAGCTCTCTCCTTGCTGCTGGCCAATTCCCTGTATGTTTACATGGGAGATGATTGGCAGTTCCTGGTTTGTTCCCTCTCCATCAAGTCACCTCCCAACACAAGCTCTGCTCTGGGATGTCCGTCAATGGTACATTTGCTTGCATGCCCTCTCCTCCCCAGCACTGCTAACCACATGAACATATGAAGCTGCCTTATATTGAATCAGACCTTTGGTCCATCAAAGTCAGTATTGTCTTCTCAGATGGGCAGCGGCTCTCCAGGGTCTCAAGCTGAGGTTTTTCACACCTATTTGCTTGGACCCTTTTTTTGGAGATGCCAGGGATTGAACTTGGGACCTTCTGCTTCCCAAGCAGATGCTCTACCACTGAGCCACCGTCACTTGTACAGCTTTCTTTCCCACTAACCTGCATGCTCCTCCTCCACTGCCCACCTGGGTACCCTTTCTCTGTTCACCTGTTTGTGAGTTCTCTGACTCCCCATGCTCTCACTCGCATGCACCATGCACGTGCTGGTCTCTGCGGTGGCACAGGATGGCATGTGAAACCAGAAGCATGAGCAGAGGGAGGGCTTGTAAGTGATCTAATAGGCAGGGGATGGGTGCACACAGGGTGGAGCAGTGGCAGCGGGCCCCGCTGGAAGGCCAAGGCCTCTGGAGCTACCCCATTTTGCAGTATGCAGATGCCAGCCCTGGTCTTCCTAGTTGGCACCTTTCCCCTGCCCTGCCCTGGATAGCCCAGGCTAGCCCAGTCCCATCAGATCTCAGAATCTAAGCAGGGTTGGCCCTGGCTAGTATTTGGAAAGGCAACATCCATAGAATATCAGGGTTGTGACCAGTGTTCCCTTTAAGCTGAGTTTGCATGAGCTAGTTCACAGATTTTTAGTCTCCAGCTCACACATTTTTGTCTCGGCTCAAGAAGGATGACCCCAGAACACAATAATTTATGCAGGAGCTCACAACTTCAATACCAGGAGCTCACAGCTTCAATACCAGGAGCTCACAAAGTAGAATTTTTGCTCACAAGACTCTGCAGGTTAGAGGGAACATTGATTGTGACACAGAGGCAGACAATGGCAAACCACCTCTGAAACATCTCTTGCCTTAAAAACAAGTCTAGCTCGCCCCCTAGTGGTGCATAATGATAAAAGAGCAAGAACTTCTGGCTGTCAGACAATCTTAGGGTTTCCTGGCTATTCTACACACAATACCATACAATGATTATTATTACCTGTCTCCTGCTAAACCCAACAGTTATTTATTATTTTATTTAATTGTATTTATACACTATCTCTTCCCCAGTGGAGATCCAAAGCATCTTACATCCTTCTCCTCTTCTCCATTTTATCCTCACTACAGCCTTGTGAGGTAGGTTAGACTGAGAGTGGAATGACCCAAGGTCGCCCAATAAACTCCTATGACATGAGTGGGGTTTCGAACCTGGGTCTTCCAGATCCTAGTCTAACACTCTTAACCACTACACACACACACCCTCTCTCATACACACACACCCACACACCAGGAAACTAGCACATTACATGCACCGTAATTTTCTGCCATCCCAACGCATGCAGGGCTTTTTTTGTAGAAAAAAATCCAGCAGGAACTCATTTACATATTAGGCTACACCCCCTGTGATCATCATTGTTTCACCCAGCAGGAATCATTTGCATATTAGGTCACACACCCCTGATGCCATGCCAGCCAGAACTGCGTTCCTGTGCATTCCTGCTCAAAAAAAGTTCCTAGAAACTTGTTGGTGCTTTTTAGGACATGACACATTATTACACAGGCCCTTGGATTCTAGCTGGATCTGGGAAATCCATCAGGCCCTGTCTGATCTGCCTGCTGGCTGGGGTTGACCCTGCTCTTAATAGAAACCTTCCTCCCCACCCCCAATATGAAGCAATATGGTGGATGAAGAAGCTGCCTTCAACTGAATCTTCATTTATCAAGGTCAATACTGTCTCCTCGTACTGGCAGAAGTTCTCCAAGGTCTCAGGCAGAGGTCTGTCACGTCACCCACTATCTGATCCTTTTCACTGGAGGGCCAGTTTGGTGCAGTGGTTCAGTGTGCAGATTATTATCTGGGAGAAATGGGTATGATTCCACATTCCTCCACTTGCAGCTGCTGGAATGGCCTTGGGTCAGCCGTAGCTCTCAGCAAAAGTTGTCTTTGAAAGGACAGCTTCTGTGAGAGCTCTCTCAGCCCCACCCACCTCACAGGGTGTCTGTTGTGGGGGAAGAAGATAAAGGAGATTGTAAGTCGCTCTGAGACTCTGATTCAGAGGCAAGGCAAGGTATAAATCTACAGCTGTCTTTTTCTTCTTCATGCAAAGGAGGTACTTCACTACTGAGCCATGGCCCCTCTCCCAGTGATGGAGCCAGCTGTGATTGGCAGGGCACTTTATAAGCATGGTGGGGGCAAGGACACTGCTGTGCATTCCAGATACGGCACCTGTACACACACAGGTGACTATTTAGGAGTGCAGACACGGTTCTGAATAAGTATGATCCTGTATTAATTCATGACGTCAGTATCAATGAATTTACAAGGAAACCTCAGTAACTCTACAGAGAAACCAAACGGAAATGTCTACCTCAAAGAGCTTCCAATTTAAATGTCGACAGGTAGGAGATACTGGAGGGAGGGAGAGGCAAAGGATAAGAAACAACAGAGATACCAGGCAGAGGGATAAGGTGGCAAGGGGGAAATGTGACCTAACAGATGCAGTTACATGGACACAAATCTGTAAGTTCAATCGTGCAAAGCACAGCGCTGTGACCAGCGTAAGAAGCCCCAGTATGGCATGTATTGGTACAGAAGTCCCCTTAGAGATGCAGGGAAATGAGAAAAGATGGGAAAGCAGATGGGCAGATAAGATACAGCTTCGTTAATAAGAAGAACTATTTCCCAGCTAATTAATAAAAGCAATAAAGTCTGTGTTGTGTGTGTGATTTTTAATGGAACTTTCTTTGGAGCCAAAAATATATCAGCTATTCAGGACTCATAAAGACAAGATTCTCCCATCTGTTCCCCAAAGCCAAAGAGCGCCAATTAATGCATTTGTACAGAATGTACTTTGTCTGCTCCATTCAGACAAAGAAAGGCGTGCTGGCCACACAAATCAACCTGTGAATGGGCTCCATAGAGGGACATGGATTTAATTGTGTCTTGCTAATGAATTTAGATTGCATCTGGCAATACCGAGTAATAGGTACAAGACTGAGCAGCTGAAAGATTTTTTTTGTACGCTCCAAAGTGGTTAGCAAACACATGTTTTTGAGGAGCAGGGAGGGGAGGTTAAGAATGGAAGCAGAAAATGCAGCCAGCTATTCAGAGGGACTAAGCCGTTGTCACCCAGAGAGGGTCAGGGGTCTCAGACCAAGGTCCTGGGCCTCTTTGTTTGGTCTTCAGACCCCTCCTCCCTGGCTTTGGCTCTTCTTTGCTCATTGTCTGCTGTCCTCCCCCCTCTTTTCAGACATTGTACAGCTCTCATGGACCTTCCACTCGGGCGGCCTGTCCACCAGACAACCATGTGGCCCTCCCAGCCACCCTCACCTCTGTGGTGAGGGAAATAACCAGGCTCAGCTACGGCACAGCAGGGCGCCTGTGCATCAGAGCACACCACCAGACTGCCTTCGCTCCGCCTTGTGAGTCAGAGCTATGGCAGCCTGGTGGCATGTGCTCTAAGGTGCATCCGTTGTGCCACGCAGCCATTGTGCTTGCCCCCATCGGAGGCAGAGGGGGGTGCCTTTCCTAGGACACCAGACATGCATCGGCACCCTAGAGGCAGTCTGGAATGGGAAATACCTGGACATTTGAGGGGGGGGCCTGAGGAGGGTGGGGTCTGAGGAGAAGAGGGGAGGGACTTCAATGTGGTATAATGGCAGAGAGCCCACCCTCCAAAGCAGCCATTTTCTCCAGGGCAACTGATCTCTGCCACCTGGAGCTTAGCTGTAATTGTGGGAGATCATCAGCTACCGCCAGGAGGTTGTACAAATGAGAGAAGTCACTATGGAAGAAAGTAACAACACAAAGGTTATAGTGACAAATAACTAATATATTATAACAATTTCTAATCAATAAAGAGACATAAGTCCCCGATAAAAGTCCCAGAGAAAATATCAGTGCTTGAAAAAAAAATCCACAATGAGGACGTCTTCTTCACGATGTGAATAGTTCCTTCATTGAACGAGACGTGAAAACACCTTGGAATTCCCTGGACAGATTGTTGACTTTTGCCACACCTGTTTCCAATCTTTGTCAATGAGGGATATTCCACCGTCATTAAAAATAATCATATCATATTGATTATTTTTAATGTCTATGGAATATCCCTCGTTGACAAAGAAGATGTCCTCATTGTGGATTTTTTTCAAGTGCAGGTATTTTCTCTGGGGCTTTTATTGGGGACTTATGTCTCTTTATTGATTAGATCAGGGGTGGCCAAAATGTTGCTTGAGAGCCACATGTGGCTCTTTCACACGTATTACATGGCTCCCATCAGCCGGCTTGGAGAAGGCATTTGTCTCTTTAAATCACTCCTCCAAGCCAAGCCAGCCAGCAGTTTGGATAATGCCTTTAAAGTTAAAGTTCCTTTCTTTCCACCTCTCCTTCCCTCTCCCCATTAATATGCCTTCCTTCCTCCTTCCCTTGTCTTGTGGCTCTCAAACATCTGACGTTCATGTCTTGTGGCTCTCAAACATCTAACATTTCTTCTATGTGGCTCTCATGCTAAGCAAGTTTGGTCACCCCAGGATTAGAAGTTGGTATAATATATTGGTTATTTGTCACTATAACCTTTGTGTTGTGTTGTTGCTTACTACCTGGAGGTTGGCAACCTTAGCTTCATGTCCTACTGCGCTCCCCCCAACCATACAAACTCTGCCCTCTCCAGACCCCACCCCCAAATCTCCAGGAATTCCTCCATCCAGAGTTAGCAAGCCTAGCTAGCTGGAGCATAACCTTGCTTCGCTGTCCTTTTAGTAAAAGTGCAGAAGTAGAAGATGCACAGCTTTGGCTTTCCATACAACAGCCTTTGAAAAAGCAGGGCAGAAATGACTGCTCTACAAGGGAACTGCCACCCCCTGAAAATTGGGGTTCCTTTGGGGTTGCCATCTGCCTGCCTGCCCCCCAGGCGTTTCTTTTCTAGTCCAGTCACTTGCTCACCACCACAGAAGAAAGTGTGGGGGGGGGAGGTTTAGGTCCAAACCCAGAGGTCATTCTTAATGCATTGCCTGAAAGTGGCATCACTTCCCAGTTCAGATGAGATTCCTCCCCTCACTTTCTCCCATGATGATCAGCAGGGCCATCCACTCTAGGTTCCCCATAACCCATTGACAGGTCCCAGTGGAAGACTACTGGCAGAGGGTAACCAGCTACAGAAAAGGAAGAGTTTGTATCAAGGGCAGTTTGTTCTGCAGGTTAAAGGAAAAGCTGCATCCTTTGCAGGTGCCCTTGGGTACGATGTCCTTCTTTGTTGCCCTAGGCCCAGATATTTGGGAACAAATAGGGATGCCAGCTTCCAGGAGGCACCTGGGGATCCCCTCAAATTACAGGTCATCTCCAGACTACAGATATCAGTTCCTTGGGGAAAAAAATGGATGCTTTGGAGGGTGGACTCTCTGGCATTGCACTCCACTGAGGTCCCTGGCCTCCCGAGGCTCCGTCCTAGGGTTGCCAAGTCCAATTCAAGAAATATCTGGAGATTTTGGGGGTGGAGCCAAGAGACACTGGGGTGGAGCCAGGATCAAGATTGTGACAAGCACAATTGAATTCCAATGGGAGTTCTGGCCATCACATTTAAAGGGATCACATATCTTTTACATTCCTTCCCCCCATTGAAAATAATGAAAGGCAGGGACACCTTCTTTGGTGGCTCATAGAATTGGACCCCTGGTCCAATCTTTTTGAAACTTGGAGGCCGTTTTGAGGAGAGGCATTGGATGCTATGCTACAAATCTGATGCCTCTGCCTCAGAAAACAGCCCCTCCAAAGCCCCAGACACCAGTGGATCAATTCTCCATTATACCCTGTGGGAACTGATCTCCATAGGGAATAATGGAGTGCCCAGCAGACATTCCTCTCCCCCCCCCGCCGCTTTCTGATGACCCTGAAGTGGGGGGAAGGTCTCCAAACCAGGAGATGCCCTGCCCCACCTGGGGATTGGCAGCTCTACTCCATCCCCAAATTTCAACTGGGATGTGGCAACCCTACCCCCCCATTCCTGACTGATGACCAGAGGGGACCAGGCAACCCTACTTCTATGCAAAACATAAGGAGGGGGGTTGGTCCTTTAAACTCCTCTTTTCCTTACAACGGTATTTGAAGCTCAGCCATACTTTCATTGAGGAGGCTTGAAAATGAAGATGAGAGAGAAATGAAGATGAATCACACAAACGAGGGTTAATGTTCGGAGAGCTGCAGCACAAGGTCACTTGACAAATCTGACGAGAAAGAAGGTCACACCATTGATGTTCTCCATCAAGCATTTTTAAAAATGTGTCTCTGACAGAGCCTCAGTTGTCCTCTGCAGCACAACAGCCCCCGTTTTATCCCTTCGCCTTCAGATGTGCTTCCCGCTTTCTATGACAGATGTCATCTCACGGTTTACCAGCAACTTTTCAATTTGCTGTTAGTGATGATGGAAGAGAAGGTGAGCTCTTCCTACCATTTCTTATAGGGTTGCCAACTCCAGGCTGTAAAATTCCTAGAGATTTGGGGGTGGAGATGGAGAAAGGTGGGGTTTGGCAGGGACTTCAGTGTGGTTTCATACATACAGCCCAGTCTTCAAAAAAGCCATTTTATCCAGGGGAATTTTATTTTTTATCTGTTTATTTTTGTTAATTTGTATTCCGCCCTTTTCCGCAAGCAGCCTCAGGGCAGATCACAACAAGAGTTAAAACAATTAAAAACTACACGCGAAAACCATAAAATACAATAAAACAGACAACACATATATCAAAGGCAGTGGTTCCCATTGGCTGCATTCTATATATCAGCACAGCAGTAGGCCCAGAGATGAAATAATAAATTAAGATAAAATAATATAGCATTAAAAGAGGCAAGGGAGGCCAAGCAGATGGAAATAAGGATGACCGTTGCCTCAACCGAAGGCAATTCATCTCTGTAGTCTGGAGATCAATTGTTATTACAGGAAGTCACCAGGCCATAGCTGCAGGCTGGCAACCATACTGCTTGCCAGTCGCAACCCGTTCGATGGGACTGCCATGCAAAAGTGCATTCTTCTAACAAGAGGAACACACTTTCTATGTGCATAAACTGCTTCATGTCTAATACTGAGGGAGGAGGGAGACCAGCTTAGAACCCCCTTCCTCAAAGCAATTTTCCCCAGAAGAAAACAGAAGTGGCATCACGACTCTCTAGGAACTGCTGAAAACCACAGAGTTTCCAGTGATTCCTAGAGAGGCATGGCAACTATTTTTTTAAATTTTTCTTCCACTCCCACTCTCAGTGGTGGCAGGAAAGGGGCTGGCAACCCTAACTGGATGGGGTCCCAGAAGCAAGGTCAGCCCCTACTGCCACCCCACAGGGTCCAAGCAAGGGGTGGCCCTTGCCCTGCAAGGTGGGTGGAAGCTACCACTATGGCCAACCACCTGCCCAAGTCCCAGATGGAGAGAATGCAAGAGACGGCCTCGCCTTCTTCTTTCCCTCCCTCTTTCAGGTGGAGCATAAGTACTTGTTCTCAGGGTTGCCAACCACCAGGCAGGGGCTGGAGTTCCCCTGGAATTACAATTTATCTCCAGACTAGAGTCATCAGTTCTGCTGGAGAAAATAACAGTTCCAGAAGGTCGGCTGTATGATTGCCCATCTACACTATATTATGGGTGCTGTTTTGATCTAAAGTGCAGGAGAGGCAAAGGCATCAATGCAGCAAACCCTTTTCTTAGGGGAATTAGCCCACCATAAAGCAGTATTATCATTAAGGATGACGTGACATTTCTGTAATGCACAGAAAAGAAATGTTAATGTCTCCAAATTGTACTTTTTAGGTTTTAAAAATCCCATCCTGCCTCCCAAGAGCTCAGCATGGTATACATTAGTCTGTCATCTTCTGTGTTACCCTCCCAACAGCCCTGTGAGATAGGGAGGGTTACCAATCTCCAGGTAGGGTCTGGAGATCTCCTAGTATTACAATTTATCTCCAGATTACAGAGATCATTTCCATTGGAGAAAATGGCTGCTATGAAGGGTGGAACCTATGGCATTACACCCTGCTGAGATCCTTCCCTATACTCAACCCCCAAAATATTCAAGTATTTCTCAACCCAGGGCTGGCAATCTAGGGACACCAGCCTCCAGGTGGGACCTGAGGATCCCCCAGAATTACAGCCCATGACAGAGATCAGTTCCCCTGGAGAAAGTGGACACATTGGAGGGTGGGCTCTAAGGCATTGTACCCACTGAGGTCCTTCTCCTTTCCAGGCTCCATCCCCAAGTCTCCGGGACTTTCCCAACCTAGAGCTGGCAACCCTAACCTCTTATCCCCTGCCATTGGCCAGAGGGGACCTGGCAACCCTATGGCAACCCTAGCAGGTTAGGTAGATCCAAGTGGGCAGCCGTGTTGGTCTGAAGCAGTAGAACAAAGCAGGAGTCAGGTGGCACCTTTAAGACCAACCAATTTTTATTTTCTTAATCACACCTCATCAGACAAGGGGATCAGGTATTGTGAGCTGAAATACAAGCAGTTTGTTGATTAAGAGGGCAAACTAACTGATCACATGGTCACATAAAACAGTGTGACTTGGCCATTTGGTCTGGATAGCCATAAAAGGTTAAAAAATTATTATTACCTTTTATGGCTATCCAGACCAAATGGCCAAGCCACACTGTTTTATATGACCATGTGATCAGTTCGTTTGCCCTCTTAATCAACAAACTGCTTGTATTTCAGCTCACAATACCTGATCCCCTCGTCTGATGAAGTGTGCTTAAGAGAGCACACGAAAGCTTACATTCGGAATATAAATTGGTTGGTCTTAAAGGTGCAACTTGACTCCTGCTTTGTTCTACTAGTAGGTTAGGCTGAAAGAAAGTGACTGGGAAATGACATGGCAGAGAGTAGATATGAACCTGAGTCTCCTGGCTCGGAAATGTGAACCTCTGCAGATATTGACGTGTTGTCTTTACAGTTGACACCAACATACTTGTAGTTCCCAGGCAGATCCTGTGCTTTGTAGCCCAGGTTCAGTCGCTGGCATTCTCAGCTGTAGGATCACAAATGGAAGACAATGGGACAAGCTTCTTCCTGCAACCACAGATAACTGCAGCCAATCCCAGTGGACAAAACTGAGCTAGAGGAGGTCCAGTGCTTTTTTTTTTTAAGTAGGAAAACACAGAAATGCAGTTCTGGCTGGCTTGATATCAAGGGTGTGGCCTAATACACAAATGAGTTCTGGCTGGGCTTTTTCTACCAGAAAGCTCTGTGTGAAACAATGGTGATGTCAGGGGTGTGTGGCCTAATATGCAAATGAGTTCCGGCTGGGCTTTTCCTAGGAAAAAAGCCCTGAGGAGGTCCATGATCTGGCTGTACATACTGTTGCGTACGTGGACTCCTGTGTTTGTTCCTCACCAGTGTTCCCGCCTGGCTCACTGGAGCCTTGAAGACTGAGCTTGGGGGTTCTAGAACAATGGGCAGTGGGATCCAAATCCCTGCTGCCTTGGCCCAACCAGAAGCCTCCTGCTGGTTCAGATGATCAAATGACATTCTAGTGCATGAACCCAGGACTGTATATAGTTGGCCCCAGTGGCCCAGTTTGGCAGTCTCCTTTAGCTACTGATTACCATGCTGTAACTCAGTAGATACTTTTGAGCTGTGGTGCTGGAGAAGACTCTTGAGAGTCCCTTGGACTGCAAGAAGATCAAATCAGTCATTCCTAAGGGAAATCAACCCAGACTGTTCCCTGGAAGGTCAGATGCTGAAGCTCAAATACTTTAGCCACCAAATGAGAAGGGAGCACTTGCTGGAGAAGACCCTGATGCTGGGAAAGACAGAAGGCAAAAGAAGAAGAGGACAGCAAAGGATGAGATGGCTGGACAGCGTTACTGATGTAACAAACATGAATTTGAGCAGACTTCAGAGGATATGAGGAGGGCCTGGCGTGAATTTGTCCATGGGGTCACAAAGAGTCAGACTCGACTGTGCGACTGAACAACAACAACAAACTCAATAAAGAGCTATGATCACTGCAACCGCTTCTCCTCTATGCATTGAGCCCACTATATTATACATACCAAGGTCCAGGTGAACTCCAACATAGGGTCACCAGGTCCTCCTTGGCCACTGGTGGAAGATGGGGGCATAGGGGTGCCAGAAACTCCTGGACACTGGGGAGGACAGGAACCTCAGCTGAGTACAATGCCAACGCATCCATTTCTCCAGGGAGAACTGATCTCTGTAGTCTAGAGATGAGCTTTAATTCCAGGGGATCCCCAGGTCCCACCTGGAGGCTAGCATCCCTACTCCAAAGTCCTCTTCCCACAATGTTTTTTTTTAAGCCTCCAAAGGTGACAGCATTTGATCCAATATCGAATCACAGATTGCTTTTTCTTTCCACGCGAGGGGGGAATAATTGAGTGTAACCGACTCCCAATCACTTTTTCACACATTATGATTGATAATTGGGCAGCTCTTTCCCGAGCAGGTGTGTCTTAGCATATTAATTGCTTTCATTCACACTCTCAGGAAGGTGTTAATTACCTCCAGAGGTCCTGTCACTCTGTGCCTGTCATTGGGCAGCTGAGAAGATGGCAGTCGCGTAGCCAGAGCCTGAGGTTCTTCCCCTTGGGGTGGTTGGAAAAGACAGATGGAGAAATATCTTTGGGGAGGAGTGGGGGGGCTTGTGAATGGTCACTGTAGAGAGAGTGAGCGGTAGCCGCAGCCCATCTTCACACTCTGAGCACCGAGCACACATCAACTTGACACTGAGAACGGAGCAGATTCAGGCACATGACGCCTTCATGCCCCTGGGACGCAATAGGTGAGCATCTTGTCTACACATTGTCACTGCCGTGTTTATATATTTGACTCCCAGCTCCAAGGCATTCGCTCACCCACAAGGAGATCTCTCTTGAAACCTTTAGCATCTTTGGTGTCTCACGCCATATGTTCCAGAAAGTCATTTTACCTCACTCCCAATCTTGGCATAATATTGCGGTGCAGAACTGGAGGGAACGAGGTCATGTCACAGCATTAGCTGTCCCCCTAAGCAGTGTTCCCTCAAAGCTGAGTTAGCGTGAACTACCTCACAGGTTTTTGCCCTCCGGCTCACACATTTTTGTCTTAGCTCAGGGAAAACGGCCCCAGAGCAAACTAATTTTTGCAGTAGCTCACAACTTTAATGCCAGTAGCTCACAAAGTAGATTTTTGCTTAGAGGGAGCTTGACTGAACATGGGCCTACCGGCCACAGAAATGTTGGGAAGGAAAAGGCAACATGGAGTAGTGATCAGAGTGTCAGACCAAACTCTGGGAGACTCGAGCTCACATCCCCGCTCTACCATGGAAGCTGGCTGGGTGACCTCAGGTCAGGGCTGGTGTTGGCATACCCTGAGGGGGGGGGGCAGCTGCTCGGTCCCAGAGTTTCTGGCAGGGCCCACTATTACAGAGCCCCCCACAAGAACCTCCCCCAACCATATACCAACAGGGAAGGGCATACAGGTGGTGTACAATGATGGTACTACTGGCGGGCACAGTGGTAATGCTCCCATATTGAGTTGCCAACCTCCAGGCAGCGGCTGGAGATCTCCAGCTATTACAGTCAATCTCCAGGCAGCAGAGATCAGTTCACCTGGAGAAAATGGCTGCTTTGGAAGGGGGATTCTGTGGCATTGCTATTGAAGTCCCTCCTCTAGCCAACCCCTGCCCTCCTCAGGCTCTTCCCCCCAAATCTCCTGGTATTTCCCATCCCGGAGCTGGCAACCCTCATCTGTACACATCATTTAGCACCATCGGAGACAGAGCATATAGTCAATTAGGGGGTTTTTTTGTAGCAGAAGCTCCTTTGCATATTAGGCCACACACCTCTGATGTAGCCAATCCCAATGGAGCTTACAGTAGGCCCTGTACTAAGAGCCCTGTAAGCTCTTGGAGGATTGGCTACATCAGGGGGATGTGGCCTAATATGCAAAGGAGTGGAAAGGCAGGGGAGGGAAGGGCATACAGGCAGGTGGGGGATGTGGGCTGGAAGAATGGCAGAAACAGGATCCTGGTGGTGGCCCGAGGAGGAGAGGGGGCCTCTGGACACTCTCTGCCTGGGGCCCTCTGTAACCTGGAGCCAGTGCTGCCAGGGGCCAGTCGCTGTCTTTCCAGACTAGCCTTCCTTGTGTGAGCACAAAATGGCGGTGGGGTGAATTAAGTCAGAGGCTAAGCTGAGTCTCTGTTAGGGAGCAAGTGGAGTCTAAATGAAAAGGTGGCTCTATTGGGTAACCAACTCTGGGTCATGTGAAATACCTGGAGATCTGGGGGGGGGGGGGGGTGGAGCCTAAGGAGGGCAAGGTTTGGGGCATAATGCCATAGAATCCAACTTTCCAAAGCGGCCATTTTCTCAGGTCCTGAAAAGTACTGGGTGCGATGCATGAGGAGACTTGAGTAGAGTTGGTCACACCTCTTTATTTGTGATTACAGCATGGCAACGTTTAAACTAAGACCAGAGAACTGGGCCAACGAGGTCAACTATATATACTCTGAGTTCCCGCACTAGAACGTCATTGAGTCATTTGAACCAGCACGGGACTGGCAACTGGTCCAGGGGAAGAAGAGATTTGGACCCTGCTGCTTCCCATTGTTCCAGTGTCCCCAAGCACAGTCCTAAAGGCTCCAATGAGCCAGGCAGGAACTAGTAACCCACATTAGACACAGAAGCACATACACAACAGGTCCACTGATTTCTGTCACCTGGAGATCAGGTGTTATAGCAGGAGATCTCCAGCCCCAATCCAGAGGTTGGCAACCATATATGCTATAGGTGCCATTAGACAAGAGGGGGAGGGGTGTGTATGTGTGTGTGCGAAGTGCCATCAAGTCTCTTCTGATTTACAATGACCCTATGGATTAACTGCCTCCAAATGCATCCTATCGTTAACAGTCTTGCAAACCGAGGACCGTGGCTTTCTTGACTGAGTCAATCCATCTCATGTTAGGTCTTCTTTTCTTGCTGCTTTCCCCTTTTCTTAGCATCATTGTCTTTCCCAAAGGGGGAGGAGAGATACAAAATTCATCAGGCCCCTCCCCCCAAGCCAGGCAATTCATCTTCCACATTTTGCTCTCAACGAAAGGCAAGAGAACCGGCAGACGCAATGCTTGTAATTGCAGCATGATCTATCCTTGAAATCATAGTAAGCAGAGGGTTAAAGTGAGAGACTGGGAATTCCTAGAGCAGCTTCTTCTCTTGGTCCATTAAGGACTGGTTAGTTTCTCCTCCCCCTCCTGTGTGCATCTCAGGGCTTTTTGTGTGGGAAAAGCCCAACAGGAATTCATTAGCATACTAGGCCACACACCCTGGTGCCACCAGTGTTTCACGCAGGGATTTTTAAATAGTAAAAAACCAGCAGGAACTCATTTGCAAATTAAGCCACACCCACTGACACCAAGCCAGCCGGAACTGTGTTCTTGTGCGTTCCTGCTAAAAAACAAAAAAAAGCCCTGCTGTATCTCTTTTAAATATTGTTTAAAAGAGGGTGAGCTTTTCAACAAGCTCAGGGGCCTCTTGGTATCCCTGCATCTTGAGTTGCCAGTTTCTGCTCCTTCTATCGCCCATCTGTACCTTTAAATTCCAATCAAGAAATAAAGATGGCATAGCTTGCTGAGGGGGAAGTGAAGATGACTGGGGATGGCAATGGCAAACCACCCCGTAAAAAGTCTGCCATGAAAACGTCGTGATGTGACGTCCCCCCAGAGTCGGAAACGACTGGTGCTTGCACAGAAGGCTACCTTTACCTTTTTAGGGTCGGAATAAGCAGTGGGGGAAATTCTACTTAACCAACCTTTCTGTGTCAAGCTTTTGTTAATAGCAGGGCAGCCTGCTACCCAAAATACGACAACAGCCTGTCCCATTAACGATGCCAGCTTTTGCTACAGCTCATCTCCAGACTACAGAGATCAGTTCCTCTGGAGAAAATGGAGGCTTTGGAGGGTGGAGTCTATGGCATTATACCCCACTGAGTGCCCCGTCCTCCCCAGGGTCCATCCCCAGATCTCCAGGAGTTTCCCAACCAAGATCTGGCAACCCTAGCTCCCCATCCCCTACTTGTAGCTAAGGGAGACCAGGCCACCCTATGTCCCACTGAGTTCCTTCCTTGTGTCCTCCCATCACACATCAAGAGAGCCAAAAACTTCCTCTTCTAAAATAAAATATGAGATCCCAAGGCTGCTCTAAATATTGTGCTATAAGTCCGCCTTCGCAATTTGTGGAACGAACACGGCAAAACACTAAACTCTGATTTCCTGCTCCGCTGTTTTCATAAACTACGTCTGATGTAAACTTATTTATCATCCTCTTCCTGAGAGAAAGATTCCTTGCGAAATCAGTCTTGTCTCATCATCTTTCTCAGTAATGATGTTAGGAGCTAAACTCGGATGTTTAATACAGCTCTTACTGGCAACATAAACATGATTCACGGAGGCTTTTGACAACACAGTGCAAGAGGTTATGGTCAAAATGTTTCATTTTGTTGCAGTAGGGCTGATCTTTTGGTGAAATTAATTCCCTTGGCATATACAGAAAGATGCAGAAGGGATTTTTCTGCGTGAGAGGCTGGTGGGGCTGTGGCTCAGTGGTAGAGCATCTGCTTGGCAGGTTCAATCTCCGGCATCTCCAGTTAAAAGATCTGGCAGTAGATGATGTGAAAGACCTCGGCCTGAGATCCTGGGGAGCCTCTGCCAGGCTGAATAGACAATACTGAGTGAACTTAATGTGTTTCAGAGGCTGCTGGAATGGCCTTGGGTCAGGCATAACTCTCGCAGAGTTGTCCTTGAAAGGGCAGCTTCTGGAAGAGCTCTCTCAGCCCCACCTACCTCACAGGGTGCCTGTTGTGGGGGAAGAAGATATAGGAGATTGTAAACTGCTCTGAGACTCTGATTCAGAAAGAAGGGTGGGGCTTAAATCTACAGTCTTCTTCTTCTTGATGGGGTACAGTTGCCAACTGACCAGGAGGAGGGCGGAAACCCTGTAACAGCCTGCTTGGTCTTTAACAGCAGCGTGAGCTGCAAAAATCAGCAAAGGACTGTTACTTTTCAGAGCATAGAAATAAGCATGAAAACATACTAATGTCTACAAATCGTGCTGTTATGCAAGACACAAGAGCCACTGAAAAAGTTAGCTACTGTAAGCAGCTTTAGCATACTACTTTTCTCAATGGGTAATTAAACTGTGGAATTCACTGCCAGTGGAAGTAATGATGACCACAACTGTAGGAGACTTTAAAAGGGGATTGGACAGTTTCATGGAGGAGAGGTCTACCAGTGACTACTAGTCATGGCGAACCTCCACATTCAGAGGCAGTCAACCTCGTAATACCAATGCCAGAAGCAAACAGCAGAGGAGGGCTTTACCCTTCAACTGGGCTGGTGCATCCATTAGGCGACAATAGGTGATTGCCTACGGGCAGGGATAGAATTCTAGCAGGAACTCCTTTGCATATTAGGCCACACACCCCTGATGTAGCCAATCCTCCCAGAGCTTACAAAAAAGAGCCCTGTAAACTCTGGGAGGATTGGCTAATATGCAAAGGAACTCCTGCTAGAATTCTACCCTTGCCTACGGGTGTGCGGCCCTGGGAGGGCACTGAATTGACTGCCCCCTTGGGGTGGGGGCGGGTGGAGAAAACCAGCAGTGAGCAAGCAAGGAAGGGTGAGCTGCTCCCTTCCCGCTTGCAAATATGGGCTCTGCCAATCAGCTGATCAGCGGGCCCTTCCGATGCTCTCCCACATGCTATCACGTGGGAGGCAAAAGGCAGCGGAGGCAGAAACAGAGCATCCAGGTCCTGTCATACCACATCGTGCCACCATGGGAGCTCCAGCCTCCAGCTGGTAGGCTGTGACATCACCAGGTGCCAGGGGGAAATGTTGGGGTGGGGGGCATGCTTTGCCAGCAGGGGGGCCAGCAGGGGGGGAGTGGCAGGAATGGCCAGGGACCCTAGCACCACTGCTGCCCTTCAAGCCCTGTTTGATAGCCCTCCAGGGCACCTGGTTGGCCACTGTGTAAAACAGGAAGCAGAATTAGATGGACAGCTGGCCTGATCCAGCAGGCTCTAGTGATGTTGTGTATTTAGCCCACATTGAAGATTTCTTGAAACGAAGCTGGGAAGGAAACAGCTCCATAAGTCTCAAAAACTAAACTCCAGAATCCAACATTCATAAGACATAAAGAACACATAAATACATCATAATTACTAGTTAAAATACAGTAAATATAATATCACAGTCTTAAAATTAATCCCAATGTAATAGGTGACAATTTTGACCTTTTTTGTTTTGCTTTTCTACAACTATACATTGCTGTTCCTCTTAGGGTTGCCAGGTCTGTGTTGGAAAATACCTGAAGACTTTGGGATGGGTCCAGGAGAGGGCGGGGCTTAGGGAGGGGAGGGGCTTCACTATGGTACAATGCCACAGAGCCCACCTTTCAAAGCAGCCATTTTCTCCAGGGGATAATAAAAGGAAATCACCAGAAACAATGTAACTTTCACAAAACAGTGTACAAATATATTTAGTGCAAACTGAATTGAACAAAAAGAACAGAACGCTGAGTATACAGTATGAATAATGTCCCCACAAAGTCTTTCCACAGCCTGAAAGTCAGCTTCTTCTGATAGACACAGGGGTGGGCAAAACCCTTTGAACTCAGCATTCAACTCCAAATGGCACAGAGAAAGTATGGAGGAACCGCTTATTGCAGGACTCCTTGCAATTTTGACAGAATATACTTAATCAGCCAATTACAAATGCACAGATTGCTTACCTGTTGCCTACAAACAGCGTTCTGTTCTTTTTGTTCAATTCAGTTTGCCCCAAATATATTTGTACACTGTTTTGTGAAAGTTACATTTTTTCCGGTGATTTCCCTTTATTATCCATTGAGTATGCCGGTTCCAGTTGTCTTTATCATTTTCTCCCAGGGAGCTGATCTCTGCCAGCTGGAGATCAGTTGTAAAAGCGGCAGTCTCCAGGCCCCACGTGGAGGCTGGCAACCTTAGCCCTCTGCAGGCTTGTCCATTTCAAAGCCCTTGCCCACTGGGACCAATATTTGTTCTAATTATTTTACATCTATATCTCTTTTTCGATATTGTACAGTATTTTTCCCCAATTTCCTTCTCTCCCTATTTCCTTGGAGTTACTTTGGGGTAAACTTCTCTTGCTGGTGTTCTTGCCATCCTACTAAGGGGCTGGTTACTCAGCAAGATTTGGTTGGTTGATCGAATGATTGTGATTGCTTACCTGTTGCCTTCCTGATTTGCAGTCAACAGGACAGGACAATACTAGAACAAGGGCAGGCTTTTTTTGTAGCAGGAACTCCTCTGCATATTAGGCCACACACCCTTGATGCAGCCAATCCTCCAAGAGCTTACAGGGCTCTTAGTACAGGGAAATTTAAAACAATTTACAACAACCTAATGGATTGTGGAAATCAAGGCAGGAGTTTTATTTTTAAAAAATGGAGCCAGTAAAATCTCCTCATAAGCTTTTAATTTATTTAGATTATTTGTACCCTGCATTTTTCCCCAAGTCAGACCCAAAACAATTTATTTATTTAATGCTTTAGTTTTATGAATCCCCCGATCCCTGAATACATAGGGCTCTCGGTGATTCACGTCAGTAAAAGAATACATGAATACATAATAATTACTAATTAAAATACAGTGAATATAACATTACAGACAATCCCAATGTAATTCCCTCTCTTCCATTTTTATCCTCACAACAGCCCTGGGAGATAGCATAGGCAGAGAGAATGTGACTGGTCTGAGGTCACCCAGCAAGTTTCCAAGGCAGAGTGGAGATTCGAATCCAGGCCTCCCAGATTCTAGTTGAACGCTCTAAATATTACACCATGCTGGTTCTTTGTATTCTGCATTAAGTGTCTGGAATGGTCCAAACTTAATTCTGCTATCCTTTATTTAATTTACAGGCCTCTGTCCATCCAACACTCCATCCTTTACACTGGAACCTAGTATACCTTTCTGGGCTTTCATTTTTGAGACCTCTGTAACTGTTTCCCTCCCTTCTTGTGCCAAATCCAAATCCTTTATTTTGGTACATAACCAGCACAAAATGGTTAAGACACAATTAAATACCATACACTAGATGCACAGCCATTAAAAAGAAAGTAATTAAATGGAAACAAGGACTCTCTATATCACTTCTTTCCCCCTGCTTGTGCCTAGAAATTGAAAACCAGGAGTGCAAAAAAAAAACTGTATTAGAAAAGAAAAAATCTCCTACTTGGACAGAAAGAATTTCATATGGTGACAATGAGACATTAAATATATTAGGATAGCTAGTTAAACTTCACAGAACTGAATTCTTCAGTAGGGTGTGGGCTTTTTTTGTAGAAAACGCCCCGCAGGAACTTATTTTCATATTAGCCCACACGCCCTTATGCCCAGCCAGCCAGAACTGCGTTCCTGTGCATTCCTGCTCAAAAAAAGCCCTGTAGCGTATTAAATGTGGACAGCGCTAGTTGTATTTAAATTATAAATATGCCCTGAAAATACTTTATATTTCTGTAGTAGGCACTGGTATTACCATGCAGTCATGCTGTAGATTGTCTTGCATAAAAGTCGTCATGCTGTACATTTTAAGCAAGTAAAACATTTTCAAAAATATTTCACCCTTTCCAAAAGGGCCGCAGCTGTGGTGACACACCCACTAGGTGCACTTAGTGATTGCCTACAGTGCCAGTCTATGTCCAAGATGGAGGGGTGCAAAGACAGTCCTGCCATGGTGTCGTGGGATCAGCTGCACCCACATGCATGCCACCCATATGGTGGGCAGCTGGGGCTTTCCCCCATTGCTGGGTCCAGGAGCAGTGGTGACATGGCATGCAGCAGCTCTAGGCACTGCCATACCGATGCCCCTGGGCAGCAGGAAGGTCTTCCCCTGTTTTCAAGTTCAGGATCGGGAGCACAGTGGCAATCCCTGGCCTCAGGGAGGGTGGCCTGAATGGAAGGGAGGGACGGTGGCTCAGTGGTAGAGCATCTGCTTGGGAAGCAGAAGGTCCCAGGTTCAATCCCCGGCATCTCCAAAAAAGGGTCCAGGCAAATAGGTGTGAAAAGCCTCAGCTTGAGACCCTGGAGAGCCGCTGCCAGTCTGAGAAGACAATACTGACTTTGATGGACCAAAGGTCTGATTCAGTATAAGGCAGCTTCATATATGTTCATATGAAGCAGCTTCCCCATGGTGCAAAATGGGGGAGTCAAAGTCATTCTCTGAGGGTGCCAAGAATCCCAGAGCTGGCCCTGGCCACAGGTTGCAGGTGCCCACTGAGCCTACACTCTGCCTCTGAGCTAAATGACTCCATGGCACTACCTGCAATACAGGTGCCACTTGGTTCAGTTTTCTCCTGGTCGCCAGTGGCCCTCTAGTGGCCCACCAGGAATGTTTCCAGTCAGTTAAAGGGCCAATCCAACAGGAGGGCGACATTCAGTTAAGGACTGGCCAATCCATTTTATGCAATCAAGCAGCCAATGAGCTTTCCTCTCCATGAAAGGAAATGGAATAATAGCTGCTGTAAATTGCAACTGTAAATAGGCACTAAATATTGAGCTGTCCGTACTATGTATTTGCAGTGGACGACTAAGTAAGACTGGATGGGGGGGGGGGAGCACTCTCTGCTGAGGACAATACGCATATTTATGTGCTCCCTCCCAGAGCAGAATTAAAGGAAGCAATAAAAACGATGCCACCAAATAGATTTGCAAGGTCAGATGGCCTTCAAGCCAACAACCTCCGCAAAACAATGAACGGCATGCCCCCACAACTCATTCACACAGGCAATTTGCCAAGTGGATATGAAACCCATTCTGATAAATTACACCCATTCTTTTTTTTTTTAATTAAATGATAAAGCAGGGAATTGGGCTGAAATATTGCTGACCAGTGCTGTTGCCTATATTTCTCGCAACTGTGTCATTATTTAAAGTTAAAATGAAAATACCAATGCAAACTGTCTAATGGTGGGGCATTCTGTGAGCTGGTTCTCACATAAACAAATTGGTGTAGTGGCTGATTCAGTTTCATAAGAGATGTATGAGGTTGCCAACAAGGCTATTTTGTAGCAGGAACTCCTGCGTATATTAGGCCACACACCCCTAATGTAGCCAATCCTCCTGAAGCTTACAGTAGGCCCTGTACTAAGAGCCCTGTAAACTCTTGGAGGATTGGCTACATCAGGGGTGTGTGGCCTAATATGCAAAGGAGTTCCTGCTACAAAAAAAGTCCTGCTGAAGATCAATTGTAATAGCGGGGGATCACCAGGTACTACCCAGAGGTTGGCAATCCTAGGCAAGCCACAGGTAGTCTCAGGTGTCAACATGTTCTGGTACTCCTGGAGCCACTCTAAGTATTTTAGACTCTCTTGTGCAATCCTCAGAGGTGAAAGGAGCAAAAATAAATAAATAAATAAATATTCATCTTGAGTTTATCAGGAAGCCCCATGCTCTTCTTCCATTCTTTCTGGGATCCCCTCCAAGGGAGGGATCTGAAACTGGTGCCGAATACAAAATTAGCTTAGAGTCAATTTACTTTACGGGAAAATCTCTGAAGAAACATAGTTACATATTGACATTGCCTTCCATTTGCAGCTTATAATGTAGTAATTTAGATGGGAATTAAATTACAGGCCAATCTCGAGAAAGCTGCCAACTCGAGTAGAGTGCTCGCTGCAAAATGAAGTTTGAAAGACCCCACTGGGCACTGTGGGCGCGCACTCACCCCCATGCAAACAATGCTTGCCTAGCAAGTCAAATGCAGGAATTCGCTCCTCTCGAAATAATAATGCTGGTATGAAGCCTCAGGCTATACTTTCCTAACCTGTTTAGCCTTAGAACAAGACGGGCAGCCATGTTTGTCTGTCTGTAGCAGCAGAAGGGAGCAGGAGGTCCAGTAGTACCTTCAAGACTAACAAAATTTGTGGCAGGAGATGAGCTTTTGTGAGTCACTGCTTGCTTCTTCGGATATTCTTGCTCTTTTCTATAGCTTTAGAACCTTCAGCCAGGCCACACCTAGAAAGTGGCAGAAGCTTCAGGGGCAAGGATGGGGGAGGGGGCATGGTGTTGTGTATGCTACAATGTCCCTTCTGGGGGAAAACCCAGAAATGATGGTGAGTAGCTTTAGGAATAACTGGAAACTCTAGTGTAAAGTATCTGGTGATTCCTAGAGGTACATGACATTCTAGGTTTTCCCCAGATGTGATATTACAGCATGCACAACACCAATTTCTGCTTCTTGGGATGCATCTTGGAGAGGTGGTGGGCAAATGGCAGGAGTAGAGTGGCCAGCCACCAGGTGGGACTTGGAGATCTCCTGGAATTACAACTCAAGACTACAGACATAATTTCCCCTGAAGAAAATGGCAGATTTGAAGTCTATGACACATTACCTGGCTGAGGTCCCTCCCTTCCCCAGGAATCCCCTGAATGTCCAGGAATTTTCAAATCTGGAGCTGATAACCCTAGGCTGGAGGACCCCACTATGGTGGGAAGCCTGGCAACCCTGCTAGATAGGGTTACCAGCTTCAGGATGTAACCTAGAATTCTCCCAGAATTAAAGCTGATCTCCAGCTGATTTGAGTTCCCCTGGAGCAAATGGAATTGGATGGCAGACTTTAAAAAAAAAATAGGGGTGGTGGTGTATGTGTGTGTGGGCATGCTTGTGTACCTGAAAGTCATGGTAACTTCTGGTGACCCCAGAAGAACATTTCTGAGACATGGCTTGGTTACTGCCTGCTTCTGCTCCCAGCCCTAGTATTCCTTCGGAGGTCTCCCTTTCAAGTACTTGCCAGGGTTGGCCCTGCTTAGCTTCTGAGATCAGGCTTGCCTGGGCTAGGGCTTTTTTTTTTTTTTACCAGGAATGCAGTTCCAGCTGGCTTGGCATCAGGGGTGTGTGGCCTAATACGCAAATGAGTTCCTGTTGGGCTTTTTCTACAAACCAGCCCTGGCTTGGGCTATCCAAGTTACAGCAAGGTGAGACTTGATAGCATCACACCCCCGCTGATCTCCCTCCCCAGACTCCATCCTTTCCAGGCAACACACCCAAACCTCCAGGAACTTCCCCAGCCAGGGTTAGCAATCTTACCTAGAGATACCAGCAATTTTTTCATTTCTGTTGTTTAAACACACACACACACACCACCGCCCATTTTGTGCTAATCCAACCCATGACTCTTTATTTAAAAACCATTTTCAGTTTCCTCATACTGTACTTTTCCTCGCTGTAAAAATTGCATGAGCCTAATGGGCTTAAATTATAAGAGTGGAACTCCTGTAATTTAGAGGGAACTTTCTGAGTGAGAGTAGTTCAACAATGGAATGAGTTGTCGGGGTGGGAGGGGGCTTTTCCTTGCTTGAGCTCTGCAAGCTGTCAGTGCTCTTGGATTGCCTCCTGGCTCCAGGACTTTGAATGTTTTTTCAGCTTTATCTGTGCATCAATAAATCAGCACAATACATTATACATATATGCATATGGAGAAAGGTTGCCTAAAATACCATAAATAAATAAATACCATATAAATGGCATTGAAAAAATGTATAACAGGCATATATAATGCTTCTCAGTTCATAAAACCAATGGCCCGAAGCAGAGTATGGGAGCTGTCGGCAAAGGTGAAGAAATATAAACAGAAACAGATCAGAGAATCCATCCCTCCATTCCTATATCTTGCACTGGCCTTGCTACCTTTTAACATGGGTTTGTGCCTTCAGTCATGCTTACCAATGTCCATGGCTTTTTTTGGAGCAGGAACTCCTTTGCATATTAGGACACAGACCCTTGATGTAGCCAATCCTCCTGGAGCTTACAGGAAGCCCTGTACTAATAGCCCTGTAAGCTCTTGGAGGATTGGCTACATCAGGGGTGTGTGGCCTTATATGCAAAGGAGTTCTTCCTACAAAAAAAAGAAAAGGCCTGCCAATGTCATCAGATAAAACCTGACTGCTTAGCAAAACTAAATAGCAGGACTGCCTTATGTAGTGTCCCCCTTTGGCTGTGGGTTCCCAGGTTAGAGAATTCACACTTAGGCACCCATTCTCATCCATTTGTCAGCTCAAAACATCAGCTGTTTACTTGCAAGGAGATAACACCAACATCTTCAGCTGAAATAGAAAACTGGATACTCAAACAAGAGCTCTACCCAATAGGACAAAACCAAATCACACAGGTATTAGGGGAGGAGCAGACAGTTCCATTACATACACACACACACACACACACCTTAGGGGTAAGGTTGCCAACTCTGGAATGGAAAAATATCTGGAGATTTGGGAGGTGGAGTCTGAGGAGGGGGGGGAGGGGAGGGACTTCAGTGGATTATAATGCCATAAAGTCCATCTTCCAAAGCAGCCATTTTCTCCAGGGGAACTGATCTCTGTTGCCTGGAGATCAGTTGAAACCCCAGGAGACTTTCAGCCACCCCTTGGAGGTTGGCAGCCCTACTGACAAGGCTTTCAACTGGGCTCTCAGCCTGTATCCATTTACCAGCTTTCCACTTTGCCCTGATTCTCGGAGGGCCACATGGTGTCTGTTTGACCCACTTGACCTCTCTGCCTGGTTTTCTGGGACCCCCTGGTTCTCCTCATCTGTTGCTTTGCCAATATGCTCAAGCTGTCCCTATTTTTAATTCCTTCTTGCTTTCTGATACCTGTCCCTCATAAACCACTGTCCCTAATCTAGCTTTCTTTCATTTCTTTTCTTTTTTTTGGGGGGGTGGGAGATGCTTTATAAAATGAAGTTAGCATAAATTGGCTCAGCTGTTTATGTAAAAAAATATTTATAATGCTTGCTCTTAGCATAGCTGCTTCCAGATAGCAAAACTGCAACGCAATCAGTAAAATCAAACACATTTTAGTCTTCCTTTCCTGCAGGATTACAGGGCAATGCAAATGATTTACCTGCATTTTATTTGTATGAACAATCTTTTTCACATGTTACAGTGAGGGCTCATTTAATCTATGTACAGTGTACACTTGTTTTTTTTAAATGTATACATTGAGTAAATTTCATGTTACAATCCAAGCATGTACAGCTGAATGAGTGATACAAACCCCACATTTATCCAGGTACTGGAACACAGTCCCAGTTTTTTAAAAAATGCTTTGGCTCTTTCTCATAAACTGATGTATGCACGTACATGTGGGATGTATGTGCTCTCATCGTAACACATTGAATGGGGTTCCAGTGAGATAGATTAGGCCGAGAGTAGCCCAAGATCACCCCATGGGTTTTATGTGTAAGTGAAGATTTACACTTGGATTTCCTCAGTCTACTCTAAAACTCTAACCACTCCATCACACTAGATCTCAGTACTTTCTCTCTCTACAGTTTAAACCTTTGAATGGAGACAGAAGAGGACCTGAAGTTGTTTGCTTACACGCATCTAGATCGGGGGTGGGGTGGGGGAGCAGGAATGCACAGGAACACAGTTCCAGCTGAACATATGATGCTGCCTTATACTGAATCAGACCTTTGGTCCATCAAAGTCAGTATTGTCTTCTCAGACTGGCAGCGGCTCTCCAGGGTCTCAAGCTGAGGTTTTCACGCCTACTTGCCTGGACCCTTTTTTTGGAGACGCCAGGGATTGAACCTGGGACCTTCTGCTTCCCAAGCAGATGCTCTACCACTGAGCCACCGTCCCTCCCCTGATTTGGTGTCAGGGGATATGGCCTAATATTCAAATGAGTTCCTGCTGAGCCTTTTCTACAAAAAAGCCCTGTATGAAACAATGGGGATTGCCAGTGGATGTGGCCTAATATGCAAATGAGTTCCTGCCAGGCTTAACTGAATTAAGACCATGCATGATGTGATGCCTTAATGTTCATGCACAAGCAAATAACAGCATGTGCCTGAGCACTAAGGCTTCATGCAGAGGCCAGTTTACCATTTCATACACAGTACTTGATGAAGTATGTTTTGAACTGTTGCTAACATACTCTAGGGCTATTGTTTTTCTTCTATATCTTTGACCAAAAGAACATTGCCTTTTTTATCTTAGGGAGACAGGCTAATAAGGAGTAAACAGATCAGTCAGTGACCATTACAAGGAAAACAGAGGCATGACAACAAATATATTCCTATTTTCAACCTTGGAATATTAGAAGGTCCTGTCCTGGATGGTTCAGGCTAGCCTGATCTTGTTAGAGCTCCAAAGCTAAGCAAGGATCCACTCTGGTTACTACTTGGATGGGAGACTATCAAGGAAGACAGGGCTGCTACACAGTCTAAGGCTCTGGCAAACCCCCTTCTCTTGCCTTGAAAACCCCATGGAGCCATCATAAATTGATGAGACTTGGTGGCATTTTCCACCAATGTTAGAAGCTCTGTCTGTCTGTTGGCCCAGAAAACTGTTAAACTATTAATCAAATTATGGTATACAGAGTTCTGGTTTGGCAGCTCTGGGCATCAATCTGTTTGGAATTGCCTGGACTTTTTTTTCTTATCAGCATCTCAAATAGACTCCAGCACTATCATACTCTTGAAATGAATGGAATTATTTTTCCCGGTGATGGCTATTGGACAACTGTTCTCAGCCTTCATGGATGTTTAGCATTCACCGTCAGCATTTAACATCCTGTGATTTTATAACGGCTCTCGGTATTTGACAATATCTGACAAGTTACAGCCAGCACATGATGTTAAAGGACAGCCGATATATAGCTGCAAATGTCTGACAGTTGACTGCCAGCAGAATTGAGTAGGATGTTCTCCCCCTCACAAGAAGGCAACAACAGGATAATTTACCATGTTAATGTCAAATTTCAGTTCTCTAATTCTGTGGGGCACTGATGTCCATTTTCTTTATTAGGACTTGCACTGAGGAATTTGAAAGTCTGTTACATCTTAGTGCAATTTTGTTGAATTTCCAGGGGGGGGGGGAAGTATTATTGAGGGATAGGCAGGTCAGAATCATGAAATGAATGTGTGAGGAGAACTTAGGTTAAGTATGACTCCATTAACTGACAGTTTGTTTAAATAAATGGGAGCCATGATATCTCTGTCACACAAGGCTTGAGTGGCAGACCTTTCCTTGCTTATAGACAGTCCCCTAACATAAATGCCCCTCCTAATAGACCCACAAATTCAGGAAATGGACCTTAATAACAAATTTGTCCTCAGATACATTCAAGCAACAGAATCATGGGACCTAATAACATTAGCTACAACATAAGTCCTCAACATGGGCAGTTTTTAGAAAGTGGGCAGGGCCAGATGGGGCTCTTGCCCAGTAGGGCTTCTGATTGGCCACTGGAGATCTGCTGGCTGTACATACTAAATTAACACAGTTTGGGTGACAGTTGCCACCACAGTATTGGTTTTTTTTCTCTCTTCCTATGTATTTTTAAAAATTACTCCTTTTGCCTCCTGCACTTGGGCTTCCTCTGTGTTAATGTGTGTGTGTGTGTGGCTCCATCTCCCATGGTGGCATTTTGTGGTTGTGCCTACAACCCTGTGTCAAACTTCCAAAGTTGCCCACAAGTGCAGAAAGTTTGGGGAGGTGTATATTGCTATAACATCTCAGGCTCATCCCCCAAGGCAATATATACCTCCGTGTGTCAACAGTGCTCTTCTACTTCATGCATAGAACAAACAGACCAGTCCTTGCACAAAAGTATAAATGGACACAAATCTGACATTAAAAATCAATTGCAACATTCAGAAAGCAGTGGGTGAGCATTTTAACCTTCTGGGGCATTCTGGGGACTTTAGTCTTGGAGGTGAAGCCTTAACCTTTGCTTCTAACACTCCAGTCTGCAAACCAGATGAACTGTCTGTTGCGGGGGTGGGGGGGCAACACCTCTTCTTTGCCTGTGTCCTCCTTTCAGTCTGTGCAACTAGCCTGCCTGTCTCCTAGCTAGTCCAAGCAAATGGCTGATCTCCTACCCTATTGCCTGAGCCTCTGACACTTTCCTGTTAGTTTACTCAACTTTCCATGCCTTCCAGCTGGGACAAGCACAGCTTTGTGCCTGCCTAGCAGTAGAGCAAAGTTTGAGTCCAGTGAAAATTATCTCTGTCTGTCTGTCTGTCTGTCTGTCTGTCTGTCTGTCTGTCTGTCTGTCTATCTATCTATCTCAGGGGTGCTGAACATTTATGATGGGGGCCAGATTTGACATAAATGAGACCTTGTCAGGCCAGGCCATGTGTATCATAAAATGTAATGCCAGGTAGCATAGATATAAACTTTATAAAGGGCACAGGCAAACACAATTAAAGATTTCTTTTTACTTAAAACATTAGAGCACTTGCAATATTTTGTTTAACAGTCTGATAACTGACACCACTTGCCCTGAATTATTGCATCAAAAACTGGACACAATGTCTGTGCTGTAGAAATCTTGAGTATACTGTTCAGGTGTTGTTCAGGTGTGCATCTGTAAGTTGCAAACCTACTCTTGATATATTGACATTCATTACAGAAATTTCATGGTCAATGCTTTGATGCTAAGACCCATAGAAAAACATGAAATGTCTGGGCATTGCAAGCTTTTGTACATAAGTTGCTTCATGTGATGGTCAAGAACATGTGAAGGCACCATGGCACAGACCGAGGGCTGTGTATTTATTTACCCTAGAACAATAACTGCAGCTCCTATGAGGCAGTGCAGGAACAGAGAGACAGCCATGTATAGTGGTCAGTATAGCGGTCAGTACCATCTGGGAAGTCTAAGTTTAAAATCCCCAATCAAACAAAGGAAATCAAAGGAAAACATGAAAGAAAAATCAAAGGAAATGTGCTGAATAAACTTGGTTTGGACACACACTCTCAGTCTAAACCTGGCTTCTTGTTATTCCTCTTCTAAACAGTTTGCATGTGTTCCTATTGAGAAAGACTGGATCATGAGAACATGAATAAAGCGGGAGGCAAACTCAGTTGCACCCATAACAAGCCCAACAAAACACACACACACTCTGTCTCTTTTGTAGAAAGGCAGAAACATACTGAATAAAATATTGCTAGTCTTAACCCCTGACACTTGATAGATTTCACTTTGGGGGAGGGGGAGGGCTGCGATCAAAAAGGGGGGGGGGGAATGAAAAAGTCACTGTGGTGTTCTTTGAATCCCTTCACCATAAATCTCTAGCGTATTGCAGTTAATCGTTTTTGTTTTATTTTAAATGCCCTCCCTTTTTTTGGTATCCAACAAGCACGATCTTTCAAATGCCAGATTTACGGCAAGAGTCATCTGCTGGGGATTATGATAACATTTTAGAGTTTCATTAAAATCGAGCTCCATATAAACAATTTTTTTTTCTGCCTGCACAGCAGTGCCGGTTTTGCAAATCTTCTCCGAAATGTTTTGATCAGCTGCAAATAGCCCCAGAGCATATGAAAGAGAGATGTTACTCAGCAAATTGGAAACATTATGATAAGCTGGTCCTGCTGAGATAAAACAGACATTACTCCTAATTGTTTCTCTCCTCCCTCCGCTTCATGTAAACTTTTCCCTGGTAGCAGAATAAAACGCGGATCTTCAAATGCAAAATCCAAAAGTACTGCAAATGACACGGCCTAGTATTCTGGCAGCAAAATAATGTCTGGCAAACATCATCCAGACATTCTGAACTCATACTGTGGCATGTATATTCCATGCGCTGGTCTAGACAATGCTATTGACCTTTATTCTCATCTGTATCCCGACACTCACTGCTTCATCTCAAGGTTCCTCATCCAACTCAGTTTGAAGAAACTCAATTTTCTGAGGTAATCCTTTCTATGAGATCTATGAAGCCATGATGTGTCTGAGCTGCATGTCTGCCAAATTCTTGTGAGGGATTCTTTTGCCAATCAAAATTAATCCTCCCCCCACCCAGGAGTAACATGGTAGGATACTATCCTATCGTCAGCTGGTGGTAGCAGTATGAGTAGGGTTGTCCCATTGATCCCCTCCAATGCCTGTCACTGCTCTGATCAGGGGTGGGAGAGATATATTTTAAAACCTGCCTGAACTTCTGCACTAGTATGTCAATTTCAGTTACAGCCTGGAAGTGACAGTGTAGGTATTGGCTGCCTTACCACATGACCCCCACACACACCACTTGTGCACATAATCAGGGCTTTTTTTGAGCAGGAATGCACAGGAATGCAGTTCTGGCTGGCTTGATGTCAGGGGGTGTGGCCTCATATGCAAATGAGTTCCTGCTGGGTTTTTTCCACAAAAAAACCCTGCCCATAAGTGATTATCACATTTTTTAAAAAACCTCTCCTTTCTCAGCCCCAGTTTGTTTCCATATGGGAATAATTCTCCATTGTTCTCTCATTACCACTGGAAATGCAGAGGCATTTGGAGGAGGGAGGAGGAAGAGTTGATTTTTATATGCCAGTTTTCACTACCCAAAAGAGTCTCAAAGTGGCTTACAATCACCTTCCCTTCCTCTTCTCACAACAGGTAGTTGGGGCAGAGTGAGCTCTGAGAGAACTGTGATTGGCTCAAAGTCACCCAGCAGGCTTCACGTGGGGGAGAGGAGTCTCAAACCTAGTTCTCCAGAGTAGAGTCCCCCACTCTTAACCACTACACCACACTGGCACTCCACAGAGGGATTCTTTCTGTCATTTCCCCTTGTCCAGATCAGCACCATCCATTGCTGCCAGAGTCCTTTCTGCCAAGTTTTTAAAAACGACAGTAACTATGTTGCTATACACTGTAATGCTCCTATGTTGTAATGGGAGTGGGTTTTAGATCCTGTTTTCCTCTGCCCTAAGGATCAAAATGGCTTACAATCACATTCCCTTCCCCTCCCCACAACAAACACCCTGGGAGGTAGGTGGAACTGAGAGAGTTCAGAGAGAGCTTGTGACTGACCCAAGGTCACCCATCAGGCTTCATATGGAAGAAAGAGGAGGAAGAGGAGGAGGAGAAGAAAATGATGATGATGAAGAAGAAGAAGAAGAAGAAGAAGAAGAAGAAGAAGAAGAAGAAGAAGAAGAAGAAGAAGAAGAAGAAGAAGAAGAAGAAGAAGTGGCCACTTTGAAGGGTGAACTCTACGGCATTGTACCATGCTGAGGCCCTTCCCCTCCCCAAACCCCACCCTCTCCCAGATCCATCCCCAAAGTCTCCAGGTATTTTCCAACATAGACTTGACAACCCTATACAGGAAGTCTATTTGACCCTTTTTAAATATTTGAGATTAGGGGAAGACAATCCAGTTTTGCCCCACTCCAAGTATTCAACACTGATTTGAGAAATACCGTTGCTGTGATTCGGTGGACAGGAAAGGGTGTTTTCCCTGAGTTTCTCTGTAGCTTTGGCTCACTTTCCCAAGCAATGTCCTTTGACTCCATACTCTCCGGAACCCAGCACTTCTACTGACCTTAAACCAATTAAATTTTGTTTTGCCCCCTTGAGCAATTCTGTAGTCACAGCAGGAACAATTATTAAGCAGCAGGGGGGACGGAACATATTTCTCTTTGCTTGTTGGCTAAAATTCCACTTAATAACAAAAATAAAGCAGCCTTATTGAAGAGGACAACCTCTTTGCCTTCTCTGTCTCCTGACAGCGGTGTGGCAAGACTTCAAATAGGATCACTAATGTCTGTTAGAGTATTATGGAAAAGAGCCGTGCCAATTATAGCCTGCTATTCTGTGATATTCAGGTGAGTTTTCTGTTTTCTTTTCTTACAAAACCAATGGCTCCAGCACTGGTTCTACTCCTGAAAAGGGTGATTTCAGAGAGCAATCCTAAACAGAATTACACCGGGGGTCCACAACCTTATTAGCCTGGGGGCACCTTTGGAATTCTGACACAGGGTGGTAGGTGCGGCCATGAAATGGCTGCCACAGGATGTGGAGCCAATCATAAAATGGATGCTGCAGGAGGCAGAACCATCCACAAAATGGATGCCACAGGAGGTGGAGCCACACACAAAATGGATGCTGCAATTTACCTTCAGTCACACAGTGAAGATACATTATAGTGACAGTTGCAGCCAATCACCAATTAAATCTCCACTGGCCAATCAGAAGCATTGCTGGTCAAAAGCCACACTTGGCCCTGCTTACTTTCTAAAAAGGCATGGTGGGCAGCAGGAGGGTGTTGTTGGGTGTTGGGGTGCCCACGGGCACTATGTTGGGGACCCGTGGTTATACCCTTTTAAACCCATTAAATTCAGGAGTCTTTGAATGGTTTACTCTGCTCAGGATAAAAGAGCAGGATATGAGTCCAGTAGCATCCCAAAGACCATCAAGATTTCCAGAATACAAGCTTTGGATAGTCAAAGCTTCCTTCATCAGATACAAGTGCCAATCTTTTGGATTTGATAAGAAACATAATATCTGTTTGTTCCTGTGCACATTTCTGGGTGAGGTTGGTGGATTTCCATGCCATGTAGCTGAATGTGGTGCCTTCCATGAAACCACTTGAAACTATCTGCTATGGATGGCACCATATGACAATGATGAATATGGCTGTGTTTGATTGGAGTTTGAAAATCAATGATGTAACGAAGAGTGGGGGGGGGGGGTTCACTTTATTGTTCAAATGGGTGTTATTTGCCTCCACTGGAAAAATGCAGGATGTTTCTGGAATACCCGAAGTCATTTAGAAACATAGAAGCATAGAGCTGGAAGGGATCAGCTGGAAGGGATTCAGTTCCGCAGGGCCTGTAAGACAACCCTCTTCCGGCTAGCTTACACCTAGTCTACATCTAACTGATACGGGAAATGATAGGTAGCTTTACCATGTAGCTCTGTTACGCACATTGCTGTACTGCTTAATGTTTTTAGGTTTAAATTTCTTGAATGTTTTAAATCTTTATATTTTAAATGTTAGTTTAAATTATGTTCAATTATTTGTTGTGAGCCACCCTGAGCCACTTGTGGGAAGGGCGGGATATAAATCATAAAATAAATAAATAAATATAAATAAATCATCTAGTCCGCCCCCCTGCACAATGCAGTCAGTCAGTCATGTACAGATGCATGTATCTATTGGATTTTATAAATACTACAAACAGCAGGAAATTCACAATTACCTCCCTCCCTCCCACACACACCAAGTGACCCTGGCTCCATGTCTAGGAGATGGCAAAAAAACAAACAAACCTGTTGTGTCCTAGGCTCAAATGGGAGAACTGTTACTTTTGGAGGGAACTGTTACTTTTGGAGGGAAGCTGAACAAGCCAAAGCTTGTACTCCACACCAGGGTTCCAGAGAAGGCCTAAGCGTGCCCAATCAGGGGAAGGATTGAAACATAAGTAGCCAATCAACAGCTAGGCTCATACTGTACCCTGATAGGCCCTTAGGGCCCTGTAAATAGCCAATCCATGTACATAGTTAAGGACCAATCAGAAGGGGGCAAGAATTGTATAAAGGAGCGGGAAGTTTGAATAGAGCTCAGTCTGTGTGTATGTTCCTGAAGTAAAGCTTGCTGAGATCACTCTCCGACTCTGGTCTCTTACTGCACCGACCCCAGTACTTTACAAAACCCAACCCTTCAGGATCCCTGGCTAAACCGGCCTGGAGAAAATTGCTTCCTGGACCCAAAGCGGTGATCAGCATTTCCCTGGATGTGTAAGAAAGGGCCATGAGAACAAAGCACTGATGCAAGTAACCCTTCTGGCCCTCCCTCTCATGATCTGCCTAAGTTCACAGAATCCACATTGCTGCCAGATAGCCTCTGGTTAAAAACCTCCAAAGGAGGAGAGTCCACCACCACATGAGGAAACCTGTTCCACTGAGAAACCACTCTAACTGCCAGGAAGTTCTTCCTAATGTTTAGCTGAAAACTCTTCTGATTATTTTCAATCCGTTGGTTCTGGTCTGCCCTTCTAGAGCAACAGAAAACAACTCCACATCATCCTCTATATGACAGCCCTTCAAGTTCTTTACGATGGTTATCGTATCATCTCTCAATCATCTCTTCTTCAAACTAAACATACCCAGCTCCTTCAACCTTTCCTCATAGGACAGTCTCCAGACCCCTCACCATCAGTATTTGAACATATAATCTGCAGAGGAAAGGCAGCATGGTGCAGTCCGATCTCATCAAATCTCAGAAGCTAAGTAGAGTCAGCTCTGGTTAGTACTTGGATGGGAGACCTCCAAGGAAGACTGCAGAAGAAGGCAATGGCCAACCACCTCTGCTTCTCATGGGCCTTGAAAGCCCCTTGCTGGGGTTGCCACAAATCAGCTGCAACTTGATGGCACTTTACACACACACACACACACACACACCACATTCATACAGACATCTCAGAGATCTTTGTCATTTGGGTTTTCTTCTGAATATTCCTTAGATCAGAGCATCGATGGAGCACCATCTGTGTTATTTAGGAGCTCTCCTAGGTCCCGTAGAACTCAGTCTCTCCTTGCTAACTGAATTACACTCTGTAAATTGACATATTTTGCTTGACTTCAGTGACCAGCATTGGATGGTTCCTCATCTACCCTCACTCTGCATGCCGGAGGCTCTCAGCCTAACTAGCACAGGACACGGAGGAGAGGGCATTTTGTAATAAAAAATTAAATCTCATAAAGTAAAAGTGCCAAGCACTTGTCAATCATCCCTGTGCCGTTGCACTCATTAGCTGGAAGCTAGGAGATGGTTTACTTCTTACTGACTGATCAGTTAGAATGATGATTGCATATTTACCATATAGCTACATAAAAAATAAGGAAAAAAATCCCTCAACACCCTACTGAACATGGTAAGAAAAATAAAAATAAAAGCTAAAAAATTCAAGGCAGGAAGAACACTGAGGAACCCAACTTCCCTCTTTCCCTATTTGCCCTATGGCTGTGGTAACAGAACACTATCTTGTAACACCTCTAGTCACCTTTTCTAAGACAGAATATTTTGGAATATCTTGTTACATTAAAAAAAATTGAATTCTTGTGAAAGCAAGCTACAATGAAGGACATTGTTCAGTGGCTATTAGTTAACATTCAGAAAGTTACAAATGGTTTGCAACATATCGGATGCTGGAGAGGACACTGACAGAGTCCTCTGGAGCTGTGAAATATTGGCTCTCGAGAAGCTAATTTGCAGGACTCTCATTAATTTCAAGGATTTTTCTGAAGTTAATGAGGAAGCTGATCGCTACCGAGAGCAGCCCCAGGTACTGACCATTAGGTGGAATACAGAGAATGATTGCTGAATTTCAGCACAAGAGAAGCATTTCTGTCCACTTTTGAAAGCTCTTGGAATTAAGAAAAGAAATGAATTGCGGCACAGAGCAGAAATTTTAGGATTAATTCATGCATCATTTGTTGGTTCTCTTCCTGGAAAGGATGGCAAAGGCTACAGCATAATGGATGTTTGGGGAGGACTGTCTATTGCAGTAATCCAAAAATACACATAATTATGAGTTATTGAGCTTAAAAAATTTATTCTGAAGTGCTACAGCTTTTGTTTTTCCTTTTACAGCAAACTCCTAGGCAGTGTTCCCTCTAAGCTGAGCTAGTGTGAGCTAGCTCACAGTTGTTTAGCCTCTGGCTCACAAATTTTTTGTCTCAGCTCAAGAAGGATGGCTCCAGAGCAAACTAATTTATGCAGAGGCCCAATTGCTTGCTCACAACTTTAATACCAATAACTCACAAAGTAGAATTTTTGCTCACAAGACTACACAGCTTGGAGGGAACACTAGGTGATTATTGTGCAGCGACCACTTGTTCTGCTCCTCTTACTTCTAAAGTTTTATTTTTTATATTTTTCAACACTTCAATACATCAGCGTAACCTGATACTTTTAAAGTTAGGTTGATGCTTGAACCTGGACAAAAGTGTTTTCTATAGAATCTGGTGAGGGTAAAATTACATGTTACAGGAGATAGGGAAATGCTTCTGGAAAAGGCATTCTCATCATATTTTCTTTCCTACCATCATGTATGAGCCACAGAGTCATAGTTCTAGAATTCTAGAGTCAAAGTAGCCATTCCATCCTATTCTTTGGTAAGTGCAGGAAATCCAAAGGTAGATCATCCTTCACAGATGGATGTCCAGCATCCAGTGACAGAGAGACCAACTACCCACTGGACAATTGGTCCAATTATTGAACTTCTCTCACTTGTAGGAAGTTTCTCCTAATGTTCAACTGAGGTCTACATTCCAGCAACATATCTTAAGCCTGTTAAAATTAGACCGTTTTCACACACAGTTTACCACACGGTCACGTTCCTGTTCTTTCCGCAGCGTCTGTCGGATTTCCCATTATCTGCGCTGGAGTTACAGGAAGTGCTGCGGCTTTTGCCTAGCAAACGTAAACTGGGTTTTAGCGGTTTACGTTTGCTACACAAAAGCCGCGGCACTTCCTGTAACTTCGGCGCAGATGATGGGAAATCTGACGGACGCTGCGGAGAGAACAGGAACGTGACCCTGTGGTAAGCTGTGTGCAAAAACGGTCCTAGTCTTGCCCTCTGAAGTAGAATCACAGTCTTCTCTGTGATAATCTTTGATTAGTAAAACCATGTTTTCCCCTCTCTCCATCCATCTTTGTTGCTGTCCTCTAAACCAGTCTAATGTCTCTTCCTCTTTCTTGAAGTTTGGTGAGTAGAGCTGGACATGGTAGTCTGTTATCATCAGGGCTTTTTTGTAGCAGGAACTCATTTGCATATTAGGCCACACTCACCCTGATGTAGCCAATCCTCCAAGAGCTTACAGGGCTCTTAGTACAGGGCCTATGTAACCTCCAGGAGGACTGGCTACGTCAGGAGGGTGTGGTCTAATATGCAAATGAGTCCCTGCTACCAAAAAAAGCCCTGGTTATCATGGAACAGATTGGGGACTATTTGTTCTCAGGAGAGATTGCTGCTTCCATTTTGTGATGCCATCACATTGTACATTTCCCTGCCTCCAGCAGCAGCCATTAATGCAGAGTGGGAGAGGAGTGGGAAAACAGAACACAATGACAGAACAAATTTTGAGTCCAGTGGCACCTTCAAGGCCGGCAGAAGTTTATTCAAGGTATAAGATTTCATGTGCAGGCACACCTCAGATACCTAAGTGTGCCTGCACATGAAAATTCATATCTTGAATAAACATTTTTTGGTTTTAGACGTCCCACTAAACTCAAAACCTGTTCTGCTGTGTCAGACCAACATGGCTGCCCATCTAGAACACAATAACGTTATCCAGTGTTCCCTCTAAGCTGAGTTAGTGAGAGCTAGCTCACCGTTTTTTAGCCTCTGGCTCACACATTTTTGTTTTAGCTCAGGAAGGATAGCCCCAGAGCAAATGAATTTATGCAGTAACTCACAACTTTAATGCCAGTAGGCTACAAAGTGGAATTTTTGCTCACAAGAACCCTCAGCTTAGGGAATGTACAAATAAGTTTTTGAGAAGGAAGAAAACTTTATATGGGATGCTGCTTTCATGTTGCCCTGTTATTATGTAAGTTCACCATACTCAGTCCTTGGGAGCTGCCCCCTCCCAGCCAGCCAGTTCATTTCTGTTCTATCAGATTTATGAAGTCTGACAGATAATAAATAAAATGGCCACAGGAGGATTCCTATGACGAATGGCTGAAAAGTAGAATGGTGGGGGGGGGGGGGAGAGAAGGCACAGTGGGTGAAGTCTATCTATGTGCCTTGTAACTCCAGGGAGATTTTGACAGACAGCGTGCACAGCCCAACCTGTGGATTGGCTTAAGCAGCAGGAGCAGAAGCAATTCTAATTATTTGAGGTGTCCTCCAGTGCCTTATTTACTGCTTCTGACTCAGGCCTTGCAGCCCATCGAATGCAGAATGATTAATTTGTTTGTAGTCTTTCTATCAGGGCTCATCACGGGCGCTATCTGAGTACTCAACAACGGTTGATGGAATTATCTCTCCAGCTCCTCCTGGAAGCTTTATTATCCTACTTCAAAGTGTTGTGATTAAGGTCAAAAGACTCCAGTAGACTTGAAGACCTCTCCTCACAGTTGGATTAAGTAGGTGCATGGAGTTTTTTCCCATGAGCTTCTTCCACAAATGCCAGCCCAGAAAGGAGAGTGAAATATTGAAATCGAAGGGGGTGAGATGCAGTGGTATTTCACCCGTGGGCCAGGATCCTTGGCTAGATCATGGTCCTGGATAGGGTTGCCAAGTCCCAGGTGAATCGTGGAGGTCACTAGAAATGACAACGGATCAGCAGACTACAGAGATCAGTTTCCCTGGAGAAAATGGTGGCTTAAGAAGAAGGATTCTATGTAGGGCTTTTTTTTTTTTTGTAGCAGGAACTCCTCTGCATATTAGGCCATGCCCCCCCCCCGATGCAGCCAATCCTCCTGGAGCTTACAGTAGGCCCTGTACTAAGAGTTACATCAGGGGTTGTGGCCTAACATGTAAAGGAATTCTTGCTGCAAAAAAAGCCTTGATTCTCAGAGTCTGCCCTCATATCTCCAGGAAAGTCAAAGAATACTAATGCAACGGGAAGAAGGGAGATCTGGAGGCAGCGACATGGGGGCATCACTATCGGTCATAATGTCACTTCTGGGTAAAACCTGGAAGTGAGATCAATCCACTCTAGTTTCTGGTGGTTCCTAGAGAGGACTGACATTGGCCTGGCAACCTGGGAATGGCAGCTCTAGTCTTGCAGCCCTTCTTGCTGTGTTGCAAACCCCAACAGAGCGGGGTTATATTTTGCTGCCTTTCAGAAGGACCTGCTGTGTAAGAGAGCCATACCTCCAGCCTCTCTTGGAGTGCATAGTAAAAACATCAATAGAACAAGCAAGAAGGGGACTTTGCTCAGTGACAGACAAGGTTCATGAACATATGAACATATGAAGCTGCCTTATACTGAATCAGACACTTGGTCCATCAAAGTCAATATTGTCTTCTCAGACTGGCAGCGGCTCTCCAGGGTCTCAAGCTGAGGTTTTTCACACCTATTTTCCTGGACCCTTTTTTGGAGATGCCAGAGATTGAACCTGGGACCTTCTGTTTCCCAAGCAGATGCTCTACCACTGAGATGCTCTACCACCGTCCCTCCTTCAAGGCTCCACCTCTTGCCTTGTTTCTCAACAGTGCACTTCCTTGTTCTTGGCCTATGGTTCCTGTTCCCAGCTCTTTGGGTCTGCTGCCATTCATCAGGGCCTTGGCACTACTTCTTCCTGTCAAGTGGGTACACTGTTAAAAGTGATTTCTCACATCCTCATAGCTCAGTGTGTTGAAGACTACTTGTGGGGGTTGGTTGGGAAGAGTGCTGGAGCTGAACAGTAGGGGAAAGGATTCTAATTGCTGTTCAGCTATGAAGTTTACTGAGTAACCCTGGACTAAACAATCTCTCAGCTCACCTCACAGATTTGTTGGGAGCATAATTTCCTCAGAAAAAAATGGATACTAATGCAATGGGAAGAATGGAGACTTGAGGCAGCAACATGGGGGTGTTACTCCATAGGTGATGTCATAAAGTCACTTCTGGTTAAAACTTGGAAGTAAGATCAATCCACACTAGGAATCTCCAGAAATTCTAGTTTTTTGCTGTATAGTTTCTGGTGATTCCTAGTGAACATGGGCATTGGCCTGAGAGTCATTTTTAAAATTTATCTATTTATGGAAACAGGAATATACTCAGCAGCAGCAAGGGAGAAACAAGCTAAAATTCAGTGCCAATTTACGGTGACCCCATAAGGTTTAGAAGACAAGAGACATTCAGAGGTGGTTTGCAATTGCTTACCTCTACGCTACAAGCCTGATATTTCTTGGAGGTCTCCCATCCAAACACTAACCAAGGCCAGCTTCCGAGATCTGATAAGGTCATGCTAGTCTGGGCCGTCCAGCTCAGGGATATCTACATACCTCTAACTTGACTCAGGCTATTCTTTAGTCACCTGTCCTCCCCCCCACACACACACACAACAGCATTTGGGGCATTTCAGTTGCCAAGGGAGAGGCAAGAAAGTTGCTTTTGCTCAAGAGAAATCTCTTCTCTAAGCAGAAGTTTCTGACAGATCAAGCTAAGGGTATGATCCAGCCAAAGCCATGTAATCTGAAGCTCCATTTATACGAACAGGAGAGATCAAACACTGAAATGAGAAAGGCCACAAAATTCAGAGTGAGCACGTTCAGCAGTCGAACGTTGCATGTACCACAGATGGGATTACCTGTGAGCTGATGAATTGATCCGCTTGCCTGACAAGATCAATTTTACCCAAGGCCATGGATGATCAGGTCAGGTCATTAAATGACATGAGAGAGGAAGTACCCCTCCCATAAGGCTATGCGAAAATGTGCCTGTGTGAATAACACTGATAAAATTAGCTCACGTAAACACCAAACAGCCAGACTTTTTGAACGAATGAGGATGTGCGTATAATGGCTAGCTGACTGATTGATTTGTTCCCTGTTTATTGATGCCGTGGGTTGTCCAGTGGGATGCAGCAGTAAGAGGTCTCTGGGGGAGGGAAAATGGGACTGCCATCGATCTCTGTGAGAATGTGCATGTGTGAAGCACCACGGACAGCACTGCTTTGCACTATACAGTGCGAACATTCGAGAAGTAAACTGACAGACTCTAACTGTCCACAAACAGTGAACCGACTGTTCACTTCCTGTTCCCAGCCAGCGAACAGTTGGTATTTCAAAGTGGCAGACGTTCAAACATTCCCAATTCATAGCTCAGCCCACTGAATACGATTCCAGTCTGCCCGGATTGGGCGTTATAGCACAGTGTTAGGTTCAGAAGGGATTGGATCTAACTAATGGGGCAGGAAGCCAAAACAGCAGAGACAGAGGCAAGCAGCTTTAGGGCTGCCAACCTCCAGGTAGCACCTGGTGATCCCCTGCTGTTACAATTGATCCCCAGAGGAACAAGATCAGTTCCCCAGGAGAAAATGGCTGACTAGAAAGGGTGGACTTTATGGCATTGTACCCTGCTGAGGTCCCTCTCCTCCCCAGGATCTACCCTCCAAATCTCCAGGTATTTCCCAACCCGGAGCTGGCAACCTTAAGAGTGGTTATAGAGCAGAGATAAGAGTCCAACATAGCAAAAGTCATTCCTGAGGGCCAGAGGCAGGGGTGTAGTCAAAGGCAAACCAGAGGTCAAATCTAGTATAGCAGGCAGCAGGGAGTAATCAGAGTGGGGGGTTTTTGTAGAAAAAGAACAGGAGGGACTCATTTGCATATTAGGCCACACTCCCAGTGCCAAGCCAGCTGAAACTGTGTTCCTGTTTTTAAAAAAGCCCTAGGTGTAATTATAGGCAGACAAGAGTGGAGTATCACTGTGAGGTCCAGGAAGGAGGCAGAGCAGAGCTAGAACCTTCCTCAATGACCAAATCATTAGAACTGAGGAGCCATAGCAGAAGCAGAGCTTATGTAGTCCCAGCAGTCCTCTGATTGGCCTTCCCAGTCACATGCCTCTGCTTGGCTGACCCAGGCTGCAGTTCCCAGATTGGCCATTTATAGAATGCTGTGGATGGCTCACTGCAGGCTCAGATGGATTGGGCTGCCTGGGATTGCAGTAGCACACGGCTTTGGATCCCAAGATCCTGGGCTAGAGAACCCCAATGTCGTGCATATATCTTGACTCAACCCAAGGTGTCATGAGCTCTGACGAGGAGGAGCTGGAAGGCTTAACAGACCTGGAAGAGTTGTCAGCCAGTTCCTCAGCTGAACAAACAGCAGTTGGCCCCAGACGCGTAGCCAGGGGGGGGGGCGGGAAGGGCGGCCCGCCCCAGGTCTGGGGGTCCCAGCGTTGGCAAGGGGGCCCCCCAAACAATGGCCGTGACGATGTGACGTTGCTGCAAAGGGGGGGGAGAAAAAGAATGGAGGCGCCCGCGGCGCCCGGCAGCGAGGGGAGCGCGCGCACACACGGCAAAAGAAGGGGGGTGGGGAGGGGCGCGCGCACGCACGTCGGGGCTCCTCGTTCCCTTCCCTTCCCCCCCCTTTTTCCCCCCGTCACTCTCTCACACAATTGACGAGTTGAAAGGCTTGAAAGCAAAGCGCGGGAAAGGCGCGTCGCTTCTCCTCTCTCGCTCCCTAGCCTCAGAAGGCGCGCGTGCGCACCAGCCTCCTTCTCGGGCTTCTCCCGCGGTTGGCGGTTGCCGTCCACTCCCCTCCCCCCGCCGCGGGAGAAGGAGGCTGGTGCGCACATGGAGGAGGGGAGAACAATGTATGGAACTGTAGCCTCCTGTAGGTGTTGGAACAATTTGGCAAGCTGCTCCCAGGCACAGGTTGTCTGTGGCTATGTGAAAGTAATGGAAGCACAATATATCAAGATACGAAGCAGCAGCTCTAGGTGAGTAACAACACATCTCAGACCAAGCAAGGAGCTTCATCTCTAGGAACTCCATCTATGTACCTGCAAGGGTCGCTTCTAGCCACAAACTCACCAAAGGTATTATCAGAACCCTGGGTATGCTGTAATTCGGTGGGAATTTTAAAAATCAACTCATATGTAGATTTCAGCATGCTGGGAATCTATTTCAGTTTTTAAAACTGAGGCTGTTTTTTAGCTCTAGTGTTTTCAAAGAGCCTTGGGAGTCCTGAAAATTTTTGAACACATGCTTTTTGTCTGAGGGGAAGGAGGGGGTGTTCAGTTCCCTGTAACATCTCCACGCTCCTGCCAATGTAGCAGAAGCAGAAATATATATATATATATATATATATATATATATATATATATATATATATATATATATATATATATATATATATATATATATATATATATACTAAATACACTTTATTTTAAAAGTCTGCAAAATAAGACTTGTACAAAGGTGCTAAATTTATGCTTATTTACCCAAAAGGAAGAATAGCCCCCCCCCCCCCACTTGTGCTGCCATGAAAACTAGGGCACCATCTTAAATTCACATAAAAGTTACAGCAATGTACATGAATTAAAAAATCCTTTTGCATATAACCTTTTCCTTAGGGGGACTGCTCTACGTTTAGGCCCCTCTTCCATTTGGGTAAACATAGTAATTTACATAGGCAGCTTTGTTTGGCATAGCTAGGGCTTTTTTTGCAGCAGGAACTCCTTTGCATATTAGACCACATCCCTCTCATATAGCCAATACTTCAAGAGCTTACAGGGCTTACTGTAAGCTCTTGGAGGATGGCTACATTGTGAGGGTGTGGCCTAATATGCATAGGAGTTCCTGCTACAAAAAAGGCCCTGGGCACAGCAATCTCTACCTCTTTGTTGTAGGCCAGGGGTGGCCAATGATAGCTCTCCAGATGTTTTTTTGCCTACAACTCCCATCACCCCCAGCCAGCATGGCCAATGGCTGGGGCTGATGGGAGTTGTAGGCAAAAAACATCTAGAGAGCTAGCACTGGCCACCCCTGTTGCAGGCTGCCAATCTCTACTTTCATCTCATATCTATTTGCATAATCAGCAGTCAAAGGGGTAAATGCTACCACATTATTTTTGCCATGTGATATATATGGTTGGGGTGGGAGGGTTGTTTTGTTGCTTTGTGGGGTTTTCTGTCATTGTTTTTTAACTGAATAAATAGTATCCCCCTGACCTGGGTGGCCAAGCTAGTTTGAGCTCATCAGTTCTCAGACTCTCTTGGGAGAGTCAGCCCTAGTTAGCACTTGGATGAGAGACCACCAAGGAATTTCATGGTTGCTATGCAGAGGCAGGCAATGACAAACTACCTTTGCTTTCTCTTGCCTTGAAAACCTTAGCGGGTTGCCAAAAGCTGGTTGCAACGTTGGCACTATCCACCAAAAAACAGTATTCATCACCAGTTGAAAAAGGTTTAAATAAGAGGAGTTGGGAAATACCTAGGATCCTTCTTTCTAGAGATAGCCCCTAGCATGAACTCATTACTTAGCCTTATGGTCTTATGCTCACCCTCATCAGCTGGAGAGCCTTAGGGTGAGGAAGAAGTTCCAGAGGTGGAGTTCACCTTGGCTATTTCCCTTTGGAGAAAAGAGCACTTGAAATGGATAGCATGATTTTTCTAATACTTGCTTTATTTTCAAATATATAAGCAAAGCACAGGTTGAAGCATAGAGGCCCACCCCAACAGGCTATCAGATCCCCAGAGAGAGAGAGACAGAGGGAGAGGGAGAGGGTGGGAGCAAGAGAGAGGGAGATCCTATCTGCTCTTTACTTTTTCACTTGCTGTATCTAAACTGCTCTTTTCTTCATATACAACCATAAACGTGTTCCTTCCCTTCAGCTGGCAGGGGTCACCTTTTCCAAGTCCTCATGGATGCTTGGGCAGAGCCACTTCCTAACAATCAAAGTCCATCTCTCGAACCTCTACAATTCTTTTTTAAAAGGCATTCTTTTGTCATAAGCTCTGGTTCCCCTAAAGCACAGCACTTTAGGCCAAGCCCAGAGGGCAGACCCATCAACTACCAGCTTCTGAACTTCACAGGCGTAACTGTGGCTGTGTCCCCATGGCATGGAGTCTCCATGATGCTTGCATCACAAATAAAAATGCAGAACCATGCATATCGACAAAGGAGGAGGTTCTCCATGGGAGGTCCTATGCATTCTCCTACCTTGGTATCTAAAGAAGTGAGCAGTGACACACAAAAGCTCAGCCCCTGCCAGACGCGTAGGGAGGGGGGGGGCGGGGAGGGCGGGTCGCATCATGTTGTCTGTAAGCATCTAGAAGACAGCTTCTAGTGCTGTAAAGACTAATGGTCCTTAGCCCCCTCCCGGATTTACCTTTGAAGAAAGATGAATCATAATTGAATAAAAACTAAGGCAGATTACAAAAACTAAATTTATTTATTTTATTTATAGTCTGCCTTTCACAGGGCACAAGGGGAACAGCTGGGCCAGCAGGCTGCTTGTGGCATTTCTCCCTGTCACATGGTGTGGTGGGGTAATCAGGTTATCAATCACATGACCTAGATCGCACCAGCAGTGCCATCGGGGGGGGGGGTTGCCGCCCCCAAAGTGACACCACTTCCTGTCCCCCCCCCACAAGTGGTGGCCATTTTGGGGAAGTTACATCACTTCCTGTTTCCAGCAGGGCTCCCTCGCAAGTGGTGGCCATCTTGCGGAAGTGACATCATATCCTGTTTCTGGAGGCGTGCACACACATGGGGGGCCCACATAAATCTTGGGCCCCGGGCCCCCAAAGCCCTAGCTACGCCACTGGTTGGCCCATCAATCACTCTCCAGGCACCAGTGTCAGCTGTTGACGATCAATCTCCTTCAAGCTCTCCTCCTCCCATCTCAAGCGTTCGAAGCAGGCTCCGGAAAGAACTTTCAGGGCAAAGACATGAGGCACGCCGAGGCTTCAGATCTCTCAGCCCTGAGTTCTAGCAAAGTCACTGCCACCCAGGGAGTAGGCTGATTGAGACTCCCATATAGCTCCCTCCCCTTGTGGAAGCAACAAGTCTATTCTCTGACTTGCATCCATGCTCCTTCCTGATTCCTGATCCTGACCTGCTTGATTTCCTTGGCACCCTAACCTTTTGGCTTTTGGACATTAACTTCTGATTCCAGTTTGTGATTCTGCATTGGTGACTTGGCTCCTGCTTGACATCCTGGACTTTGACCTTGGACCGGCTTTGGACTCCTGCCTGCCTGCACCCTGAGAATGTGACACAAGGCATGATCTAAGTGTGCATGAATGCAGCACTCTAGCTGAAGCTTAGCAGACCTCAGTTTAATCAGTACCAGGATGAGAGACATCCTGAGAATGCTATGATGCCACATGGGAAGATGGGATTTCAGTGTAATAAACACCTGCAACCTTCATTTGGGTTTGCAGATATGGATGTGTGCTAATGTTGCTCTTCTTACCAAAATTCTCATTTTTGTTGTTTCCTTCAGGGCTTTTTATGTAGCAGGAACTCCTTTGCATATTAGGCAACACACCCCTGATATAGCCAATCCTCCTGGAGCTTACAGTAGGCCCTGTAAGGAGAGCCCTGTAATCTCTTGTGGGAGTAGCTACACCAGGGGGTGTGACCTAATATGAAAAGGAGTTCCTGCTACAAAAAAACCCTGGGTTTCCCTCATTAATTCCTCATATGTTTGGACCAAGCCTGACCCACCAAATTCATTCTGAAAGTTTATTTTAGCTAAAATTGGGCAACATCTGCTTCAAGAAGGAATGACTCAAGGAGAAAGAGAGGACATTCAACAGAGCTCTTAATCTCCCAAGTCCTTGTTCTTTTCCCTCTTTCCTTTGCTTGAGTTTGCTCCTGCTCACAATATGGGACTACGAATCTGCTTGCCATTCACCTGGGTAATACCTGCTCCATTAACCACCACAGCACGTTTGCCTGGGTGGGTAGAAGATCTGATTGAGAAGCAGACACATCGGTGTCTGTTTGTGTCCCTGATTTGCTGCATTAGTCTATCTCTCCGTGCAGTTGGAGATTATGATGCTGATAAGCCTTCTTAGGAGACCGAGACTTCTGGGGAACAGAAAGTTTCGTTGCCACTTTATTATATGCGATAAGGCAGGCGCCCTATCGTAAGCTGTCAGCGCAAGCCCAGCCGGGCTGGAAATCTGTGGGAGTTTGGCCAGGAGGAGGAAGAGATGAGCTGTGTAATCAAATGGCTCCCCTTGTTGACTGTCACTGAAGTCTGGTGAGGGGAGAAAAAAAAGCAAATTGTTCTCTGCACATTGGCTGGAGAAAGGAAGAATTCCCACAGGCGTGGGGATAAAGGTCAATAGAATTACAGCTTCTCTGAGCCCATCTCCCATATAATCACCACTCCCTTTGATTACTGCTCCTATCCGCTCTCCCACCAGTAATACCCTGATTCTGGACAGGCCTGGAGAAACACAGAGGTTGTTTGACAGATGGCCCAGGATATAAGATCCGCTCCTAATCATTGGGGTCCTTGCAGCTTGAAAATATCCCTGTGGAGCTCAGATCTGTTCTCTGTTATACAAAGGAGCCAGCTCTTGGAGGGGGGGGTAGAGTAAGTAGGAAAAAAATGCTAGTTTTCAACGGCAGGGCCGGAGAAGGGAGCCAAGATAAGTTCTGAGGATATTGACAGAATTGGCATTCTTCTGAATGTGCCAGCTCCTAATAATAGCACACTGATATCACATGCTGCAAACGTTCAAAGCACTTTGCTTGGATTTAGATGGCTGATCCTTACAACAAATGGCAGCTTGGAGTCTCTTTCAAGAGGCTGGTGATCAGGGCTTTTTTTTTGTAGCAGGAACTCCTTTGCATATTAGGCTACACCTTCCTGATGTGGCCCATCCTCCAAGAGCTTACAGAAGGCGCCTGTAAGAAGAGCCCCGTAAGCTCTTGGAGGATTGGCTACATCAGGGGGTGTAACCTAACATGCAAAGGAGTTCCTGATACAAGAAAAGCCCTGCTGGTGTTATAGTCCCATATTCTGAATGGGAGTACCAAGATTGAAAGAACACGGCAACAAAATGGCTTGAGCCAGCTGTTTTTAGTGATCTCTACAGATGATACCCAGAACTCAGATAAACCAAGAGACTATCACCATTGTCAGGCCCCAGCTGTAGGGTCAGAGTCTGGGGCTGCTGTGCCCCCTGGTGGCCTTTCAAGGTAGACCATAGGAGGTGCCTGAGGGGTGAAGAAGGCGGCTGATTTTTAGACACACCCCCTTTCACTATCCAAAGGAGTCTCAGACTTACAATAGCCTTCCCTTCCTCTCCCCATGACAGATACCCTGTGAGGCAGGTGGAGCTGAAAGAGCTCTGAGAGAACTGTGACTGAACCAAGATCACCCAAGCAGGCTGCATGTGGGGGAATCGATCCTGGTTCTTCAGATTAGAGCCCACCGCTCTTAACCACTACTCCACAGCTGGCTCTCAACTCATCCAGACTCCTCTCTCCCTTGTTGGCATCTCTTCCTTGCCAGCACCATAGAGATCTGGCTCTTCCTCCTTGGTGGACCTGGGTCCTGCCTTTTAAAGGAGCCCACAGGAGTGGGAGAACCCTCAGCTCATCTGATGTATTGTGATGTGTGGCAGGACTCTGTGCAGCGTGGCTGATAGAGAAGGCTATGTTCCCAGGGAAGGCCTCTTTCCCCCATGCCCCACCATTCCCCACTGCCTCAAAAGGCCTCTGCCTCAGCCCAGGCAGGCCCAAGAAGGGCAAAGATGCTGCCAGCCTCAACCACTGTGTTGCGCACATTTACAACCTGGCCACAGAGCACTACTTCCCTTCTGAGATATGTGGCAGACGCAGCTGGCTTGGGGAAAGTCCCTGGTACTCTTCCCTGGGCTGCAGCTCACCCAGCTCTTTCTCCCCTGTTTTCAAGCCAGTGTGGTGCAGTGCTTAAGAGCAGTGGCCTCCAATCTGAAGAACCAGGTTTGATCCCCACTCCTCCTCCACATGAAGCCTGTTGGGTGACGTTGGGCCAGTCACAGTTCTCTCAGAGCTCTCTCAACCCTAGCTGTCTCACAAAGTGCCTGCTGTGGGAAGATGAATGGAAGGTGATTCTGAGCTGCTTTGAGACTCCTTAGGGTAGAGAAAAGCAGAATATACACACACACGACTCTTATTCTTTGTCCTGGGCCTTGAAGATGCCAGGGCTTTCAGCCATCAGCAGAAACTGTGCCATCCACCCATGAGTCTCCTTCCGCTATGTTAAGTTCAGGGCCAGGGCCTCCAGCCCCAGACAACTATCCATTTCTAATATGTCCTCCTTTCCTCCACCCAGGGCTTTTTTTTTGGTAGAAAAAGCCCAGCAGAAAGTCATTTGCATATTAGGTCACACCCCCTGATGTCACAATTGTTTCACATGCAGGAACTCATTTGCATATTAGGACACACCCTCTGGTGCCAAGCCAGCCGGATCTGTATTCCTGTGCGTTCCTGCTAAAGGGGGGGGGGGAGCCCTGCCTCTATCTTTACCTCTGCACTCCATCCCCAATACAGTACAAATGTTTGAAGACAGTCTGTTGAGGATCTAGGCCATGTAATCTTTTACTGCCCAAGATTTGCATTAAAACATGAAGGAGATACCTTGAGAATATTTTATTATAATATCCAAGGAGAGCGGATAACAAGAGACTAACTGCATTACTTGCCAGCAATAGTAAAAATGGGTAACTATGCAAATGGCAAAGTTGGTTGCGTGGGTGTGTGAGGAAAAAGCCCCGTACTTCTCATACATATGGACATCGTGATCACCAGTATGGTTGCCAGGGTGCCTGGAGTTTTCACTCTCACACATCTGCTCTAAGAAGTGGACTTTGCTTACAGTTTCTAAGGCTTATGTGGATACTATAAGCCTCAGCTTTGCAGCAGCATTCTACAAATGAGCTGCCAACTACTCCTTGTGTGCCCAGTCTTGGCCACTGCAGTGGCAGAAGCCACACCACCATGAACTGTACAGGCAAACAGTTTCTAGCCTGTTTTCCATGAACCAAGGGCTAACACCACTCGTAGCCATCTTCCTGCCAGACTGGACTTCATTCCTTCATAGTGGAAGGCTCACGCACACACCCTGTGTCACCCTTGGCTCGCAAGCAACCCATCTGCCCCATGAATGGATTAACAGTTCAACTAATGTTCCTGATTGCCGGGCAATACCCTAAACAATAACTCCTGCCCAGAAGATGATGAGAAAAGAGGAAGAACATCTCCTCCATCAACCAAGTCTTTTGTCTTACCCGGGTGATACCTAGGCCAGTATTTGATTCCCTATTGTCACCTTCCCAGATAAGCCCACTTAATCCCAAGTACCTAGCCATTTCCATACTGACACCTTGGAGCCGCCTTAGGCCATATTGCAACTTGAAAATTTCCAGGTTCACAGGACTAAGGTGAAGTTCATTGGTTAAAGCTGACACCCAATTGGATGTCACCAAAGGACTCACCATTGGCTCTGCTAATGTCCAGCCTTCATGGTCATCACAGAGCCTCCCATCTCTCCTCCCCGTCACCTCCCATCCCCTAAGGGGCCTAAGGGAGCCTATTTAACCTCTGACCCAACTCCACTCATGTGTGCTTCTATCAGCAACCCATATTCCGCTGCATAGATCCATCCCCAATTCTGGCCACAGTTTTGGGTCCATTTCCCCTGTCCTCTGATGTCGCCATTGGAACCTTCCTCGAAGACTACGATGGTAAATATTACCCTGTCTGTTTACCCTTATATGTTCCCCTATCAATCTATCTGTGTTTCTTAGACCTGTGTGAATGTGTGATTGTTTTGTATTTTTATCTTGTGTGGAAGAACTATTATTCTAAATAAATTACAATTGGTTTTTATTAAATTAGAGTCCTTTTATTGAGCAATTACCCTCTGGATGGTTGAGCCTGGTATAAATTGGTAAAAAGATTCCTAGTGAGCCAGGTGCCCACCTAACTAATTCCCCAACCTCGTTTTGAGGGCATTGTGGCTAACAGGTGATCGTGGCCTTACCAAAACCATCCACTGTTAATGTGGGCTGATGGATAAATCTGTGCATTTTGTCAACTATCTGACTAAATAGCTTGAGCTGGTGTTGGTTTTAACTCAGATTTTGGTTGTGATCCTTTATAAAACTTTAATGTATACTGGAGTTTTTATTATGATAGTGATTGTTGCATTATAACTCTGATGTTGTTGGTGTTTTGGGTTTTAACTGCTAAGGTTGTAGCCTAATGCAGTACAGCTCATAACTGAAATTGATTGAAATCGATTGAAAACAGCACAATATTTCTTTCCCTGCATCCTAGGATTACCAACTCTGGGTTGAGGGAAAAACCCTGTAAATTTGGGAGGTGAAACCTGGGGAGGAACCTCAATGGGGTATCAGTCCATAGAGTCTACCATCCATATTAGCCATTTTCTGATTGTTGTTGTCTGGAGATCAATCATAATTCTGGGTGATCTCCAGCCCTCACTAGGAGGCTGTGTAACCAAACAAGAGAATCATGGCAAAACAGGCAGAGGAATAGAAAGCAATGCTCCTGTGAAACCCAGCCTCCAAAAAAATTACAAAATGAATGTTAGAATAAATACAAATATATAATATATTCAAGTTTCATCAATGTGATAAATTCAGTCTCTTATACAGTCCAAGGAACTCAAACATCAGAACGCCAGTCCCATTGTTTTCAACAAATTAATGCTCAAACTTCTTCAGGAAAGTTCTGATGGAGATAATCAATGTTCAATCAGTCCACATTCATAATAGGTGCAGCAAGCAATCCAAAGGCTACAGGTTTGTACTAGTGCCCCTGTTTCGCATACAGCTTCCAAGCTGCACGAGAAAGAACATTATTACAATTTTATAAAAGTTGTTATTACATGTATACATACCAGCAGGTTTCCAAAATGCATACCTTCCAATAAAGATTTTTATACACTGGGTAAGAATGCCACAACTTTTGTCAATGAATAACCCTGTCCGTGTAATAAAATTTATTTGGGTTCTACAACACGTGCAGTGCACACACGCGTGCTGGAACACAAATCACGTGTAAAGAATCACGTGATAAATGATCCATTGGTAGAACACTTCATGGCTTTGAACCACGAATCAGAGTCAATGTGTTTTTGTGTCATTCTTAAATTCCCTTCCAGATTACAGGATAAGGTGGATTGCCATAGGTGGCTTCTGCAACAGGAAATGTGCATGATCTTTAAATTAAACACTCTAGCTCCTTATGGGTTAAATAATGAATGGGACCTTGCTTGTTTCTTATGAATTTATATTTGATTTTGTATTACATCCATTTAAACACTGTCCTTGCTGTATACATATGAACTTTAGGACTGGGAACGTTTCTGTACCATGTAAGTTTGTATCTTTAAGGAACATTAAGTGATTGCACCTGTGTGTATATATTGGCTTGAATTGGTCTGTATGAGTAATATCTTCAGGGTTATTCATTGACAAAAGTTGTGGCATTCTTACCCAGTGTATAAAAATCTTTATTGGAAGGTATGCATTTTGGAAACCTGTTGGTATGTACACATGTAATAACAACTTTTATAAAATTGTAATAATGTTCTTTCTCGTGCAGCTTGAAGAAGCTGTATGCGAAAAAGGGGCACTAGTACAATCCTGTAGCCTTTGGATTGCTTACTGCACCTATTATGAATGTGGACTGATTGGACATTGATTATCTCCATCAGAACTTTCCTGAAGAAGTTTGGGGATTAATTTGCTGAAAACAATGAGACTGGTGTTCTGATGTTTGAGTTCTTTGGACTGTATAAGAGACTGAATTTATCACATTGATGAAACTTGAATATATTATATATTTGTATTTACTCTAACATTCATTTTGTAATTTTGGGGGGGACTGGGTTTCACAGGAGCATTGCTATCTACTCCTCTCAGCAGGAGGCTGGCAACACTACTTCATCTCAGCTGCATTAATATGTTAATTTTTATTTATGATGCTGATAGGAAATCACAGCCTAGCTAAAGGCTCTCTGGAGGACCCAGAGAGCCAGTGTGGTGTAGTGGTTAAGTGTGCGGACTCTTATCTGAGAGAAGCAGGTTTGATTTCCTATTTCTCCACACATGAAGCCAGCTGGGCTGGGTGACCTTGGGGCAGTCCCAAGTTCTCGCAGAACTGTTCCTCTCAAGAGCAGTTTCTGACAGAGCTCTCTCAGCTCCACCAACTCACAGGGTGTCTGCTGTGGGGAGGAGAAGGGAAGGGAAAGGAGATTGTAAGATGCTCTGAGACTCCTTTGGGTGGTGAAGGGCAGGGTATAAAGCCAATCTCTTCTTCTTCTGCTACTGTATCCTGTTCTTAAAGACTCTGTCACAGTATAATGTGAGCCCATACTGACAGTACTAAGTGTAGTGACTGGCACACAGTCACACAGTGAGTATGCACAACAAAATGGTAATTTGGATGCAGGTCTCCCAGATCCTAGTCCAGCATTCCAGCCATGACACCCCACTGGCTCTTTCATGTTGTATGGCACCCTTGGTTAGAAAAAGTATTGGCAATATCTCCCTGCCTGTAAAACATCCAGAAATAATTGAATGACCTCAGTGGCATATTGAAATGGTGACACAATTCTTTGTTGGCTCTGTTTGTTTGCTTGCTTCCTGCAGATTTCAGTGCAGCACCAAAATATTGGATGGCAAATGGAACAGTGATATCCATTTGCTGCCAGCTGATAACTCTCATTTCTCACTAATGCATGCCTAACCTGCCATGAAGCCGACGCAAACCCCCGCCGCTGGTGTCACTTGCTCCTGACCTTCTCATACATGGAAATTATGTGCTTCACATGTACACTTTCACATTCAGCAGAGGACCTTTTAGCTATCGGTGTCCGTGAACTCAGTTGGGACACAGCGCGGGAAAGCAGTCCTTCAATCACATTCTGCAACCTAGAGATTGCGAGATCCATCCCATAGGAAACATTTATCCCATCTCCGCTGCATTAATATGTTAATTTTTATTTATGATGCTGTTAGGAAATCGCAGCCTAGCTAAAGCCTCCCCCCCCCCCCACAAGACCCAGAGAGCCAGTATTTCACCAGAGGTGGTCTTATTAAAAGCTTGTGGTCAGAGGGATGGGTGAGCAACTTTGAAATTAACGAGCCTCAGCGTGGACTCCCCTGAGGGGTTCGGCTCCAGGACTTGTTGCTGACCAGCTGAAATAATCTTTCCTGAGCAGCAACCCTGCATAAGAAATCCTGTTTTAACCCTAACCCAAGACGCCCCCCCCCCACTCCCCGTCCTCAGAAAGAAACACAAATTTAAATTTGCCTCTTACATATTACGCTCTTGTGTCCCCAAGGAGATATTGCTTGCATGATACTAGCCTAATCTGCTGACTCTGTAGCCGAGCAATGAAAGTGCTTGCATGGAAATTGAAATATTTCACAAGCGTCTCAGCTCACCTTCCCTCTGTATCGAGAGACCTCGTTTCCCTTTAATATGGAGGCACGAGCTTCGTTTCAGTTCCATATTTATGCGCTGTAAATCGAGTCAGCATAGAAGGAAGACGGGGGCAAAGGGGCCACGTGACATAAAGGGCTTGAATTTAAAAACAAGAATGGACTTCTGGTTCAGGACAGTGGCAGGCAGCACATCAGCTGACAGACAGCAGCTTGGTCCAGCCCTGACCTGGACAGCCCAGGCATACCTGATCTCATCAGATCTCGGAAACTAAGCAGGGTTGACCCTGGCAAGTACTTCAGACGGGAGGCCTCCTTGGAAGACCAAGAGTCAGGAGGTGGGATAGGCTTTATTCAGCCACCTCTCTGAATAGGGGGTGGTCACCAGCAATGTTCCCACTAAGCTGAGTTAGTGTGAGCTAGCTCAGCTTTTTAGCCTCCAGCTCACACATTTTTGCCTTAGCTGAGGAAGAATGGCCCCAGGGTAAACTAATTTATGCAGTAGCTCACAACTGTAATGCCAGCAGCTCAAAAAGTAGAATTTTTGCTCACAAGACGCCACACCTTAGAGAGAGTATTGGTCACTACACCAGAGGTCACCATGACTTCCAGGTGCACACACACTCACACAGATATGCACACACACAAACATACAAGAGGGAGGAAGTGATTTCCAGACTTCAAAGATGAGTTCCTCTGGAGAAAATGGCTGTTTTGAAAGGTGACTTCCATGGTATTATATACTATTGAGGTTTATTGCCCTCCCTAGGCTCCACCCCCAAATCTCCAGGAATTTCCCAACCATAGGGTTGGCAACCTGACCAGTGTTCCCTCTAAGCTCAGTTAGCGTGAGCTAGCTCACAGATTTTTAGCCTCCAGCTCACACATTTTTGTCTTAGCTCAGGAAAAATGGCTTCAGAGCACACTAATGTATGCAGTAGCTCACAACTTAAGAACATAAGAACATAAGAGAAGCCATGTTGGATCAGGCCAATGGCCCATCAAGTCCAACACTCTGTGCCACACAGTGGCAAAAAATTTTATATACACACATACACTGTGGCTAATAGCCACTGACGGACCTGTGCTCCATATTTTTATCTAAACCCCTCTTGAAGGTGGCTATACTTGTGGCCGCCACCACCTCCTGTGGCAGTGAATTCCACATGTTAATCACCCTTTGGGTGAAGAAGTACTTCCTTTTATCCGTTTTAACCTTTCTGCTCAGCAATTTCATCGAATGCCCACGAGTTCTTGTATTGTGAGAAAGGGAGAAAAGTACTTCTTTCTCTACTTTCTCCATCCCATGCATTATCTTGTAAACCTCTATCATGTCACCCCGCAGTCGACGTTTCTCCAAGCTAAAGAGTCCCAAGCGTTTCAACCTTTCTTCATAGGGAAAGTGCTCCAGCCCTTTAATCATTCTAGTTGCCCTTCTCTGGACTTTCTCCAATGCTATAATATCCTTTTTGAGGTGCGGCGACCAGAACTGCACACAGTACTCCAAATGAGACCGCACCATCGATTTATACAGGGGCATTATGATACTGGCTGATTTGTTTTCAATTCCCTTCCTAATAATTCCCAGCATGGCGTTGGCCTTTTTTATTGCAGACGCACACTGTCTTGACATTTTCAGTGAGTTATCTACCACGACCCCAAGATCTCTCTCTTGGTCAGTCTCTGCCAGTTCACACCCCATCAACTTGTATTTGTAGCTGGGATTCTTGGCCCCAATGTGCATTACTTTGCACTTGGCCACATTGAACCGCATCTGCCACGTTGACGCCCACTCACCCAGCCTCAACAGATCCCTTTGGAGTTCCTCACAATCCTCTCTGGTTCTCACCACCCTGAACAATTTAGTGTCATCCGCAAACTTGGCCACTTCACTGCTCACTCCCAACTCTAAATCATTTATGAACAAGTTAAAAAGCATGGGACCCAGTACCGAGCCCTGCGGCACCCCACTGCTTACCGTCCTCCACTGCGAAGACTGCCCATTTATACTCACTCTCTGCTTCCTATTACTAAGCCAGTTTTTGATCCACAAGAGGACCTGTCCTTTTACTCCATGACTCTCAAGTTTTCTAAGGAGCCTTTGATGAGGAACTTTATCAAAAGCTTTCTGGAAGTCAAGGTAAACAACATCTATCGGGTCTCCTTTGTCCACATGTTTGTTCACCCCCTCAAAGAAATGTAACAGGTTAGTGAGGCAAGATCTTCCCTTGCAGAACCCATGCTGAGTCTTCCTCAATAACCCGTGTTCGTCAATGTGCCTACTCATTCTGTCCTTGATAATGGTTTCTACCAACTTTCCCGGTATTGAAGTCAGACTGACTGGCCTGTAATTTCCCGGATCTCCTCTGGAACCATTTTTAAAGATGGGGGTGACATTTGCTACCTTCCAGTCCTCAGGAACTTTAATGCCAGTAGCTCACAGAGTAGAATTTTAGCTCACAAGGCTCTGCAGCTTAGAGGGAACATTGAACCTGACCCACTGCTATTCTTACAAACATGCTATAGACAGCCCTTTAGGTATTCCAACCAGCCCCACCCCCATCCCAAGTTCTGCAAGTTCCATCGTGTTGTGAATGCCAAACAGAAACTTCAGCTTCTTCTGCTGCCTGGGCAGAGGGCACTGCAGATTGGCTGGGAAAGTCTTTGCCCCTGGATAACCAACATCACACTAGAAGGCAAAATAATTCCACATCAAAGCGAAAGGCCTGCCGATTTAAATGAAACATATAGTCCCTGCCCTTGTTGCATTAAATGTCTTTATTGCCATGACCGTCTCTCAAGGTGAGTAAAGGAAATATGTGCTGCAACCATCTGGAGTTTTTCATTCCCCACCGTTTGTTCGCACTCCTTTGGAAGGAGAGACGTGTGATCTCTGACACAAGGATGCTCTAATGAATGAACACCGGGCTGTCAAAGTAAACATAAACAAATGTTGCAGCCAGTCAGGTGTTATTTGTGAGAGGATGTGATCCCCTGATTGGCACCACAGATGTCTCATATTCCTGTGTTAGCTAGTTTGAAAAGTATCAGTTTAGCACTGAGCATTCAAATAACCAGGGGTCGTTTTGTAGAAAAATAGGTGGTGGAGCTCATCCAGAGATTGTTATGCAGCTGCACATACTATTCAATGGACAAGGAGGTGGAACTCTCAGAAAGGTTCAGGAGCTGTGCTCCTGTGAGCTCCCACTGAATCTGAGGCCTTCAAATAACATGGATACAGTCCATGTTATTTAGGCCTTTAGTTCTTCGTAGCCTAACTCTGGCAGTAATCATGGATGCACTTCTGTGATAAAACTGGGAGGATAAGGCAGGAAGGAGAATGCATCTCTTACTAGCAACTGTTTCCGATGTTGGAACAAGCCCAGTTATCCCATTGCACGACATGAGCCACTGACAGCAATGTTTGCATATAGCCAGCTCACAACTCTGTCTTCTTCTTCCTAGCAACAAATGACACTATCACCTGGCCAATCAGATTTGGCTCCATAGTGATGTCTCCATGGGAAAAAAATGAAGTTCATGCAAAGTGACTGTTCAGACGGAATGTAAAAATGGTGAAGCAGCCAAGAAGGAGCATGCAAACTTTCCAAATAGCTGCAAACAAGGCACACATTTGGGGGTTGTGGCAAAACATTTTGTGGCTTCTGAAATCCTCCTTTTTTTGTTGTTGTTGACACTGTTCAGCCACAAGCAGGGTTGCCAGGTCCCTCTGGGAATGGCAGAGAGGCTCATGCAGTGATAAGTCTGCATCACTGCTCACATGGCCCAAAAGTGGCATCATCATGTCTGGAACATTAGGACAACACTCTGGTACTTGGGCAAAAACTCTGTGGTAAATTTGGCTTCTGCCACAGAGTTTTTGCCCAAATACCAGAACATCGCCCTGATGTCCCAGATGTGATAACATCTCTCCCAGGTCACATGGGCAGCGATACAGGGGTGTCACCGCACATTGGATGGATTGCCCTCTTTTGGTGGGTAAGTTCCCCTTGGCTAGCCAGCTGATCAGCAATGGGAAGATGGGGCCTTGCTGCAAGGGACTCCCACCTCTAGCTGGAGGGGCTGGCAACTCTAGCCACAAATGAAGAAGAAGATATTGGATTTATACCCCACCCTTTCACTCTGCATCTCAGAGCGGCCTACAATCATCTATATCTTCCTCCTCCACAATAAACACCCAGTGAGGTGAGTGGGGCTGAGAGAACTCTCCCAGAAACTGCCCTTTTAAGGACAACTCTGTGAGCGCTATGGCTGACTCAAGGCCATTCCAGCAGTTGCAAGTGGAAGAGTGGAGAATCCAACCCGGTTCTCCCCGAGTCCATGCCCTTAACCACTACACCAAACTGGCTCTCTCCCTCTATTTTTCTTTTTTCTATTTTGCTTAAACAAAAGCTTGCGTCGAGGGCTGACGTTCAATAGATCGCAGTGAGTTCCATCTAATACTGCCTAGCCATCCTTCGACTTATTGGGTCATATTTACCGGTACCAATGGGGAGCCATCCTAAGCAGGTCTACTTGGAAGTAAGTCCCATTTTATTGGAGGGGGCTTACTGCCAGGAAAATCTTCTGAGCTTCATTTGGAAGGCGTACTCCCATCGCACTTCTACACTTCACAGCTTTCATTCTGAATAAAAATTAGTTGGTCTTAAAGGTACCATTTGACTCCTGCTTTGTTCTCATTTTAACCAGTTTGACAAGAGAAATCTGCCAGTACAGTGACCTCATTTTAATCAGTTTGACAAGAGAAACCTGCCATTCTAGGCCTTCCTGACCTACTGCACACACACACACACATAAAAATTATTCTCATCCCACATAGATCCTCATTTGGATGAGAGTATCATAAAGAAATCAATCTCCTCCTGAAAGTATATTTTATAGCATCCATTATGGGGATGCATGACCACTTTACAGCCAGTGAAGACACCCCTGTTATTTCTTGAGGGAATACTCTAGAGATTTTATTACCGCTTGAAATACAACCCAATGTTCCAAAACTTCAAGCCCCATCTTTCAACCATGCTTTCCCCTACAGTTCACAGCTGTCCGTGACCACGAGGCGCACACCGAGAGCTCTGCGCTCCACCCGTAATGGAGGAACAGCCAAGGAACTGACAGAAAATGAGAAACCAGATTTCTGCCGCCAAAGAGGAAGGAGCTCGTCCAACTTCAAAGCCGCCTTTCCCAGAAGGAAATTAATATTCAATTTGACTGAGGCCAGGTTTTATTTCCCCCTGCAATTTCACGTGGCCTTATCGTTTGAAAATAGCCTACCCAGTAGGGGTCAGTCCTATAGCTCTTCTGTGTCTTGTAGAGCGTGCCTCACAGCCGGGATAGCAAATTTAAACCTTTAATAGAAAATATAATTTTTAACCAAAAAAAATTACTCTGCATTTCTGCATAGCCTTTGGAACGGTTGAAGGGCTTCCTACACATTATCTTGGAAAATGTTAACAAAAGTTCTTTAAGGCAGGGCGATATTACTGTTCCTTCCTGTGAAGTTCCCTAAGGCAGGGGTTTCTTCTCCTCTTCAAATATAAGTGCAGAAGAGCCCTGCTGAATCAGACCAACAGTCCATCTAGTCCAGCATCCTGTTTTTCACAGTAGCCAACCAGTTTCCTTTAGGTTTGTCAGGTCCCTCCCCCACCCCTCCCCACCCCGGTTTCGGTTTTTGGCAGCAGCCCTGTTTGTGTCTGCTGTAAGACACAATATGGCCCCATAACTATTCTTCTCAGGCCATAGGGCACTTCCTCAGTCAACACTGCTGCTCTTCTTCCTTCCCTTCATTCACTGGCCAATCTGAGGAGGTTGTTTTCTTTGACTTATCGCCACCATTCAATTATTTCTGGGGGTATGCTCCTGTCCCCCTTCCCCCAGTAAACTAGGATTCCAATCCCTGCTCAGGGAAACAACTGGTAGCTAAGGCAGCTCCTGGATCCTAAAATAGGAGCAAAAAATGTCATTACAGCAATACCGTGATGTCACTTCTCAGGCAAACCTGGAAGTGACATCATTGTGGTATTGTGACACTCTAGGTTTTGCCGGAAACTATGTTAGAACCATAATGTTTCCAGGAAAGCCAAGAGTGTCACTTAAGCTCAATGACATCACAGCACTGTCATAATAGCCGCTATGCCTCACCACTGCCCTGTCTCCCACCCAGTGCAACCCTATCAGTGGCTGAGAATGTCTTCTGCCATCCATTCACCCGGATCCTTATGACAATCCTCCACAGCAGCTGCTGGTGCCGCCCAAACATGGCTCTTTTCCAAACTCGAAATGGTGAACCAATTAGACGCACGACAGGTGCTAAGCCCTTGCAGCATCTAAAGCCGGCAAAGGACAAGGTAAGATCTGAAACTAATGAGGCACATGAGAAAGCTGGGATTTTCACACAGGCTGGTCTTTCGAAATAATAATAATAATGCAGTCAGAACCAGTTAGCGCCTAATCCCCCCGCATATTGCAGAATGCCCCGTCAAGCACGGAAGCGTGGTGTAGAATTAAAAAATGGGTCCTAATCGAGTCTTTGGCGGGAGGTGGGATTCTGATCACAGTCGGCGTGTCTGCCTTCCCGCCCCACCCCCTGATCATCCTTGTGTAAGTCATTGCCAATCTTGAGAAATGCCACGTTCCATATGCCAGCCTAACATTTTGAAATATAATTGAGGGCAAGGCAGAAGAGTCAAACGACTCGTTAACGTTTTCTTCCGTGTTCATTTTCAAAGGCCTTTTCTTTTCCTTTTGCATAGGCAGCTGATGGAGCACATGCTTTTTCAAGAGGGTGTCGAGAGATTGACAAGCTCTTTAACCTCTCCCTCCTCTGCTGTGCTCTTGAGGGAAAGTCACTCCAAGCTACTTGCACCCTTTGCAGTGGAGAGAGAAATATATACGGGAACCCAGCAGAAGGGCTTTTTCTCAGTGAGAAGATTGCAGGAGAGGAAAACATCTAAAAATTCCTCTTTCCCCCCATTCTGCTCTCTCCTTTTATTTTTTATAAAAGCAAACTCTTAAACTGCAAGTGCACTTTCCAACTGGATTTTGCCAGTTCACACTGTAAAATCCAGTTGGAAAGTGCATTGAAAGTGGATTGAAAGTGCATTATTTAGTCTGCGTGGTTATAGCCCATGTGTGGTTTGGCCCTAAATCTCAAGTGTATCAAGTGTCAGTCTCAGTCCAGCCAAGTTTCCATTACGTTATTGTTGTCTCGCTACATCAGCTGTGCATCTGAAGTGACCCCAACTTTATGTGGGTCCGCCAACTCTGGTGGCTTTTCTGCGTTCTCATTTTACTCTCTGGTATGTTCCTATTCCTTCAGAGTTCTCCCCAATTGTGGTGACTTTTCTGCATTCTCATTTTACTCCCTGGTACTCCTGTTCCTTCAGCATTTTTTCCCATTCGACACATGTTTTACTCCCTCTGGTGGTTGATTCCATATTACACATGTTTATGTCCAACATAAAAACCAGCAGTTTAAATCTTCAGGGAGATATGCTGGACATAAACTTGTCTGGTATTGAATCAACCACTAGAGGGAACAAAATGTGTGGAATGGGACAAAATAAACCAGAAAAAATAGGAACGTAACACTTAGTCAAATGAGAATGTAGAAAAGCCCTGGGTTGGGAAATTCCTGGATATTTAGAAGTAGAGCCTGGGGAGTTTGGGGTTTAGGAAGGGACCTTACTGTCGGGTTGCCAGGTTCCCTCGCTGGTCTAGTGGGGGATTGGGGGGGCATTCCTAGGGTAGGTGGGGACATCACACAATGTCCCCAATGCAATGAAATCACCCAGAAGTGGCAAGCTCTATGGTCAAATTGGGCTCAAACCATTGAGTTTGCCCCAAAACCAGAGCGTCCTCTGTGCGATGTCCCTGACAGGATGACATTACTTCCAGTAAGTGATATTCCTGTTTAGGGGAGGAGTTTCCCCTGATGGCCAGCTGGTCCATCATGGGGAGAAGCCCCCAAAACGGAGGAATCCCCCACTATGACCTGGGGGCTAGCAACCCTACCTTGGTGAGGTAAAATGCCACTTTCCAAATTAGCCAATTTCTCTAGAGAAACTGGTCTCTGTAGGCTGGAAATCATCTGTGATTCTGGAAGATGTCTAGACTCCACCAGTAGATTGGCCTATCTGCTTGACACATAGCCTATCCCTGGTTCAAGGAGGCTTTTCTCCCTGCATGGCAATAGGGGGAGGTTTCCAAGACAAGAAACAAAAGACAGTTTGTGTCTTTGACCTTGCTACAGTCTAGGCGAACTGCTCTTACCTTTGGCCTCCAGTCCAGTCTCTCACTTCTATTCAGTGGAGCAGAAAAAGCAAAATGGGGGGAGCAGCAGAAACTACCTGCCACCCACAAGCCCCTCTGTCAATGGCCTTGCCTGCTTTCCTGAAACACAGGGAGGAGGAGGAGGAGGAGACCGTGACACTGGATTTATATCCTGCCCTTCACTCTGAATCTCAGAGTCTCAGAGCAGTTCACAATCTCCTTTATCTTCCTCCCTCACAACAAACACCCTGTGAGGTGGGTGGGGCTGAGAGAACTCTCACAGAAGCTGCCCTTTCAAGGACAACTCTGCAAGAGCAATGGCTGACCTAAGGCCATTCCAGTAGCTGCAAGTGGAGGAGTGAGAAATCAAACCCAGTTCTCCCAGATAAGAGTCTGCACACTTAAACACTACAACAAACAGTGCTCAGAGGAGCTACAGGCAGCATGTCAAAGAACCACAGGTGGTTCCCAAACCATTGGGTGAGTAGCACTGGCTTATTGGGACTGACCCTAAGTCTTCCTGGCTTTTCTTTCTCTGTTCCATTTAATTTTCAAGACTCAAGAAAAAGCAAGTAGGCTCCAAAGCAACAGATCAGCAAGTCCCACAGTACCTCTGGAACCATGGGGAGATGTGTTGTATGCTGCCTTCCATTAAACGGGCAAAACTGTCCAAACCGAGAGCAAGTGCTTTTGTGCAAATTGTCATTTGCAGCTTCCCCGGGGGGAGGATTACACTCCTGTGCCATCATGTTTAGGAGCTCGAACCACGCAGATAGCATCCATTATGTCAAAATGAACATAATGAACTGTTATGTTCATTAGGAGCATAATGAACATAACAGCTGCCCAGAAGATGGAATGAGAGCTGGCTACTTGTGCTGCGGTGAATCTGATTTCTCCACAAGAAGACCTCCATACAACCTCAGTGTAGGTGGCACAGACTGCATGGGTCTTTCTCTCCCATGAAATCGGCACCCGCTGTCAAGCCATAGCTGACTTACAGGACGCTTTCACACATGCTAAATAAACGCAGTTTTGATCCACTTCAGTGACTGCTTGAAAGTGGATATTGCCATTTCACACAGTAAAAGTCCACAATCGCAAAGTGCATTGAAAGTGCATTATTTAGTGTGTATGAGAGCCAGTTTGGTGTAGTGGTTAAGTGTGTGGACTCTTACCTGGGAGAATCAGATTGGATTCCCCACTCCTGCACTTACAGCTGCTGGAATGGCCTTGGGTCAGCCATAGCTATCTCAGAGCTGTCCTTGAAAGGGCAGCTGCTGTAAGAGCTCTCTTAGCCCCACCTACCTCACAGGGTGTCTGTTGTGGGGGGAGAAGATATAGGAGATTGTAAGCCGCTCTGAGTCTCTGATTCAGAGAGAAGGGCGGGGTATAAATCTGCGGTCGTCCTCTGAAAGCGCCCATGGCGACCTTTGGTGGGGCTTTCAAGGCAAGAGACATTCAGAGGTGGTTTGCCATTGCCTGCCTCCACGTCATGGCCCTGGTATTCCTTGGAGGTCTCCCACCCAAATACTTGCCAGGGTCAACCCTGCTTCGCTTCTGATGAGATCAGGCTAGCCTGGGTTGTCCAGGTCAGGCTAGGACAGCATGACTGAAAAGGGATTCCCTTAGGACTGAGTGATGGTTTCATGGGAAAGACCCATGCAGTCTGCCCCACCTGAATAGCTGTGCCATTGACACCAAGACCCCAAGTCACCTGAGATTATATCATACACAAACAACACACACACAATCACAACTGCATGTGAAAGGCACTTGAGTCATGCTCATTTGGGTAGTTATTAACTGTTTGGAGATGACCATCTGTAACTTGAAATCCAGCATCACCCCATGGGGCTTTAAAACACACACATATATCCCCCCCTCTTTTTTAGCATGGAACAAAAAACCTAGCCTTTGAAAAATGAAAATGCTCATAAAACAGCCCAACCAAAAGAATACTTAGCTCATTCATCCCAAGTATAAATAATTAGAATCATCCCACCCCCCCACCCCCCAGCAGCACCTGGGAACATGAGCCGCAGAGGGATTTAATTAAATCCTCCAAACAAGATTGACAGATGAATGGCACAATTGGCGCTTCATGAATGGCTAGCCAGAAGGCCAGGAACCAACCTTAATGAATAGAGCTTTTCACTTGGTGACCTATAGCGCACTCGGTATTGAGAGGAACGCTGGGTGCTGTTGGGAAGGAGGTCTGGCCGCGGTGCTTGGCCCGAGCAGATGTAAGGCTCTGCCCTGATAATGGAAGGATTACTTGATCCGGCAAAGATGTCCCATCCAGAGACCCATATGCTCTCCATTGTCCTGCAGAGGGTTAGCCTTATTACACAGAAGCCAGACAGGAAAGCCTTGTCAGATAAGGGATCCACCTGCATCATGTCTTCTGCCAAAGATGTTTGGAGCATAAGGTTAATTTGCTGTCGAAACAGAGCAGAGGATAGATGTGATAGATTTGTACGCGGCATGTACACCTTGCTTCAGACCCAAAGCTTTGCTCTATATCTTGAAAACAAATGGATGTGCCGGTGAGGGACTACAAGAGCTTGCAAGATGGCATCGGGGTTATATATTTGGGTCATGTCACAGAGGCCTCTTCCAGAGTAATCTCTCCTGAGTGTATATTTGCCTCCTTCTTTAGCCCTGTGAACAGGGCCTTTTTGTAGCGGGAACTCGTTTGCATATTAGGCCACACACCCCTGATGTAGCCGATCCTCTTGGAGCTTACAGTAGGCCCTGCACTAAGAGCCCTGTACACTCTTGGAGGATTGGCTACATCGGGGTGTGTGACCTAATATGCAAAGGAGTTCCTGATACAAAAAAAAGACCTGCCTGTTCATATTACTGTGAAAGCACGTACATCGTGCTAGTCTGATCTTGCCAGATCTCAGAAGCTGAGCAGGGTCAGTCTTGGCTAGTACTTGGGTGGGAGACCACCAAGGGAGTCCAGGGTTACTATGCAGAGCCAGGCAATGGCAGACCATCTGTTTGACTCTTGCCTGAAAGAAGGAGTTGCCATAAGCTAGCAAAACACACGGATTCACCATCCTGTTTCATTTAATGGCGATTAAAAGCCTAGCAAATCTCAACTAGGAAGCAGAAGCAGAAATTGAAATGAAGTGAGTTCAGCCAGCTCGGAATCAACCAAGAACACTCCACTGCAGGAAGAAACAGTCATGGAGGAACACAGGCAACACTGCAACTTTCTACCATGACTGGCCATGACTAGCCACGCCCCCTTAGCAGGCAACAGTTATTCCTACTGGCTCTCTCCAGCCTTCATTTGCATTTACAAGTTGTTGCATGCCTAGCATCCTGATTGGCGAGTTCGTCCAGGTTTCAGGATCCTGGTTTGCACAGAGTGCCTGCCTCAAACTCAGGCAACAGGAACCTAGTGAGATGCAATACATAACAGAAATGACTACCCCAAAGCCTGAGAAAGGATGAGTGTTTTTATCTGGAATCGAAAGTTCAGCAGAAATGGTGCCAGAAGATGTGTGGCAGGGAAGGAGTTCCACAGATAAGGTGCTACCACAGAATAGGCCCTGTCCCTCAGGGTAGAGATGCCAGCCTCCAGGGGTGACCCGTGGATCCCCCCCAAATTACAACTCATCCCTCAACTCATCCCCTGAAGAAAATGGATGCTTGGAAAGTTGACTCTACAGCAAGTCTTTGACTTCTGTAGGCTCCATCCTGAAATTTTTAGGAATTTCCTACCCTGACCCTGGAAATCCTACTCACCCCACACACCCCACCAATGGCCAGAGTGACCTGGTAACCATATCCCATGGCCTTTGACCTGATTTTCATAAAAGAGGCTTGATCGCAGGATTTGCTCAGCTCTATTAATGATCCAGAGGGTTTGGCGCTGGACTGCTGGATCAGGCCTCAAGCTGCAGCCTCTGAACCTCCTGTGGCCTCAAATCCTAATGCAGGCAGGCTGCTCTGTTGAAATTAAGACTTGTCAATTCTCATGGCTCTCAATTGCATATTTGCATATCTAATCCAGAAGCAAGCAAAGAAAATGCCTTTGAAAAGCCAGCCCCCGCTGCTGCTTAGCAGCTACCGAAACCTCAAGGCAAACATCATTTCCAACCTAAGACTCACGGCTGGTTTCCTAAATTGCTTTGAAACTTTGATCCAGGTAAACACAGCCACCACACACTTCTTCCGTTATATCTGGAGTCCATTTATAAATAATTGTTGAAGCCAGAAGAATAGCCCCATGCGTAATCACAAAACGACAATGGCACCTTGAGTTTGATCCCATCCAGGGCTTTTTTTGTAGAAAAAGCCTAGCAGGAATGCATTTGCACATTAGGCCACACCCCTGATGCCAAGCCAGCTGGAACTGCATTCCTACTCAACAAAAGCCTTGATCCCACCCAAATTTCTAGTTTTATCCACCAACTCTTCAAAATTGGATGAAGACCTCCATCTGAGACCCAAAAGAACCACTGTCAGTCAGAGCAGACAATACTGATCTTGCTAGACCAAGAACTGACTTTGCCTCAAGAACTGACTTTGCCACAAGCCGCCCTGAGCCTGCCTAGGCGGGGAGGGCGGGATATAAATAAAATTTATTATTATTATTATTATAGTAAGGCACTTGATTGTTTGACTGTCTCTTCATGCATGGGATGGAGAAAGTAGAGAAAGAAGTACTTTTCTCCCTTTCTCACAATACAAGAACTCGAGGGCATTCAATGAAATTGCTGAGCAGACAGGTTAAAATGGATAAAAGGAAGTACTTCTTCACCCAAAGGGTGATTAACATGTGGAATTCACTGCCACAGGAGGTGGTGGCGGCCACAAGCATAGCCACCTTCAAGAGGGGTTTAGATAAAAATATGGAGCAGAGGTCCATCAGTGGCTATTAGCCACAGTGTGTGTGTATATATATATCTAGTTGTACCTGCATTGATGGACTTTTTAGCATTTGTGATGCTGTGGAGCTGTAACTATTGCTCCTTGCTAGGCTTGATTTAAATGCAACGTATAACTAGGCTTTTAGACAAACACCTAAAAGAAAAACTCCTATAATGTGTGAATTAGCAATAAAAGAAGCATTGTTCTTGGAATTCAGTGAGAGTTAGCATGTGTGCCTGTTGGAACTCAGTCCTAAAATGGCTGACTGACTCAATCTTAGTAATAGTAATGTTGTTTCTGCAATGTCATGCTGAGTCATGCTGCATCATGATCCAGCTGTTACCTGTTACTGAGGTAAGGTAGGATGACCTCACCTGTAATTAGGCTTTGTGCTGACTCACAAAGCTGATGCAACCTTCTGGTAAGATTGCATGATTGGTACGTGTACTTAGGGAAGCTCAGTGAGCCTGCTCTGCCTGCCTGTAAGGATTGTGGGTACTGTGAGACTCACTGTCTGGGTGGCAGCGAACACTGCTGGTGTTGGATCCTATGCTACTGTGCTTGGATCGTGCTGTGTATACTTACTGCTGTATACTGTTATCTACTGAAGTGTGTACTGATTACTGTGTATGACCTTGGCCTGGCAACGACTCTGAATATTGGATACTATCCTGGTAAATATATCTACCATTGAGTACAGTTGTTTCTCTTGTCTATTAATTCCTGTGCTTTGCCTGTCCCTCTCCTTCAGCTCTTCTGCTGCGTGCAAATTCTCTAACAGTGCCCAGAAATAATATCATGCTACTCTAGGATTCAGTAGAAACGCTATGATTTTACCATAGTTTCTACTGAATTCTAGAGAAGCATGATGTCACTTCTGGGTTCACCAGTAGTGAAGAAGTTGGGGCCACACCAGCGGAAGCAGCAAAACAAGAAATCAAGATGTTGAATAAATCAAGATGTTCCTGAGATCAAGAAATAGTAATAAAGGCTTTACTCAACACCTTGAGTACTTCTTTTGCTACTTCTGGCTCCACCACAGAATGTCAATGTGATGCCATTTTTTACCTTAATTTTTTCCTTCACAGGACTACCGGGGGGGGGGGGGACCATGGCAACCCCATATCATTAGACCCTGAATCAGATCACTGGTTTAGCTGGCCCACCATAGTGTGTTCTTACAGGCAGTCTCAAAAAACAAAACAAATATTCTGCTTTGCCAATTAGTTGCTCTCTCCAGTTAATCCACATATATTGCTGGCGATTAATTTTAACAACGCATCTGCCTAAAACTTACAGGCTCCCTAACTATTTGTGTACATAAAGTAGCATCAGGTCATGACTGCCTTTCGCTATCCATTTAGCCAGCTGGTCCACGTTGTTTAATTTGAAACAGAAACAGACAAAACTCTTTTTTACATGCAGCATAACTCACCGAATGTATAAAGGCAGCCAGCATCCCTAGAAGATTTCATACACAGCTGGCCTATGGCAACTCCAGCAAGAGGCTTTCAAGGCAAGCGATAAGCAGATGTGGTTGGGCATTGCCTGCCTCTACAGAGTCATCCTTGGTGGTCCCCCTTCCAAGTACTGACCCTGCTTAGCTTCTGAGATCTGATGAGATCAAGCTACACCATGCCATATTTTCCCCCCTCAACCATTTAGAAGATGGATATCAGTCATTTGGCTGGGGTCGGCTTATAGCTGATTTGCTCACAGATGCTGACCTTTCCTCCTTTTTTTAAATGCAGGCTTTGAAGAGCTCTTGATAACAATGTTCCAGTTAATGATATGGTTTTAAAAAGCGCTAACAGAATTCAAAAAGAGCAGAAGGAACAGCAGAACTTCCCCTTCACACTTCTAAAATCTGCATCTTCAAGGAGCAATTGGCTTTTTTCCCTCCATGCAGAAAACCCAGGTGTGTCCAAGAATACTAAAATATATAATTAGATTCATACTGATTTTCTTCCCAAATAATTGAGAGAGCAGCATCTCTTTTTTCCCTTCAATGGATAATCGCTAAGGAAAATAGAAGTGCAAATGAGGAGGTAAGGCATCAATTGAAAGAGAGGCTCTGCTATATTACTCCATTTCCATAATGTGGATGATTGCATGATCGATCCATTTTCAAAAGGGTTTATTAATATCCTGCATTCTTTTTGGGCCTTTTCTCCTGTCTGTGACTTACTGAAAGAAAATCCAGCTTTACCATTAGGGTCTGATATGGTCCTGGCAAATCTGAAGGAAGGACTGCAAAGATGGGGCCAGTTGTGTGGATCCTTATTTGACAATCACAAGCCAAGAGTATAGGTTCTGTGACTTAGGATGTGATCAAAATGCACAAGGCCAAACAATACTATTGAAGCTTAGCAAGTCTGGCCCGTGCTTGGGTGGGAGCAGGGCTTTTTTTGTGTCAGGAACTCCTTTGCATATTAGGCCACACACCCCTGATATAGCCAATCCTCTAAGAGTTTACAGTAGGCCCTGTAATAAGAGGAGGATTGGCTATATCAGGGGTGTGTGGCCTAATATGCAAAGGAGTTCCTGCTACAATAATAATAATAATAATAATAATAATAATAATAATAATAATAATAATAATAATAATAATAATAATAATAATAATAAATTTATTTGTAATAATAATAATACAAAAAATAAAGCCCTGGGTGGGACACTTCTGGAAAGCTTATTTAACTGCCTTGAGTTCCGTGACGGAAGAAAGACAGTGTGGTGTAGTGGTGAGAGAGTCCGTTTTTTAATTCTTTGTGAGTACTGGGTGATTATGACCTTTAAATAAATTATATTCATTATTATATTGTCAAATGTTACAACTTTAACAAAAAAGAATACAGAAGTATTTGGAGCCCTGGCCAGAAACTCCAAGATTCTCATCAATCCCAAGAAAACAACAGGCAAGATCCAGGTTTGCTTACAAAGAGATTTTAAGAAATTATCAGACTAACAGAAATAGGCTATCTTCCATCCACTGGGCTTTGAATACACACAGCAAAGCTAGCCAAAACCCAAGACAAGACACATAGCTAAAACTAAGCATCTTACATCCTAATTGCTGGCTACAAGTTAAGAATACTGTCATCAAAGCTACATCCCTAAACGCTGAGAGGAGTCAGGCTGTCTCTTGCATTTGGCACCTAGTAGCTGAGAAAAACAAGTCAGATTTCTTAGATAAGAACTCAGGAAAGTACTAATGAAAACAGGCAGAAATATTATCTTGGGAGTAGACTGCTGGCCATCCACCCAGACAACTAGAGCTCAGGCTCTAGCAGAATCTGAAATGGAGTTACAGAGGCTACACAAGAAGATGACAAAATATATGACTCCAGCAAAACAAAGTGCATTTTCAACACTGCTCCAATTTCAACCAAATACAATTAATTATACTACCCCACTCAGACTGAATCTCAACTCATTTCTTTGATGTGCTATCAGTTTTATCATTAAGTAAACCTCCTTTATTTTAGCAACCCACATACTAATTTCTGAAGCCTCTTTCACTTCCCAACACTGTACAAAGATTAAACATGCAGCAGTGCTCAGGGTTAAGGCTATTGGTTGTTTTATATCTTTGGAATTCCAGGAACATGATTTAGTAGCGTGAGTTTTGGAGTATTTTCTACTACTCTTTCTCAACTAGCACTAATCAAAACTGCTACACTCTCCCAATAGATGATTCCCCTTGAACAAAACAACCACATATGGACAAAATTGGCAGGTTCTTCATTACAAAACCAACATGAACCTCATAGGGTCAGATTTTTTAGAGACTCGGTTTTCATCCCCACTCCGCCTTTGAAATTCACTGGTTAACTTTGGGCCTGTCAATGTCCACCTAACCTATCTCACAAAGTTGTTGTAAGGATAAAATTGAGGAGAGAAGGATGATGCTATAAGCTGCTTTGTGTCCCCATTGCGGGAGGAAAAGTAGGTTTAAATGAAAATAAGTATTTAAAAAGAAAGGTGAAATAAAGAGGCAACAAATAAAAATTACTTAGGAGGCAACAAAGAGGCAACAAATAAAAATTACTTACTACAGACCCATTAAACTCTTTCTAATTTCCAACCAGGCATCTTGGACAGACTATAACCTTTATTGTGTTGTAAAAACAACTTGACTACTGCTATGGAGCTGTCCTTGTTACTAAGCATGTTGTTTCTGACTGCAAACTCTAGAATCAAGTAGATCCAAGTGGGCAGCCATGTTGGTCTGAAGCAGTTGAACAAAGCAGGAGTCAAGTATCACCTTTAAGACCAACAAAGTTTTATTCAGAACATAAGCTTTCATGTGCTAAAAGCCTCATCTGAAGAAGTGTGCTTTTAGCACACAAAAGCTTACATTCTGAATAAAACTTTGTCAGTCTTAAAGGTGCAACTTGACTCTAGAATCAAGTGCCTTCTTCTGCTACTGGTTACCAATAACCAGGGCTTTTTTTGTAAGCTGGAACTCCTTTGCATATCAGGCCACACACCCCTAATGTAACCAATCCTTCAAGAGCTTACAGGGCTCTTCTTACAGGGCCTACTGTAAACTCTTAGAGGATTGGCTATATCAGGGGTGTGTGGCCTAATATGCAAAGGAGTTCCTGCTACAAAAAATAAAGCCCTGGGTGGGACACTTCTGGAAAGCTCATTTAACTGCCTTGAGTTTCATGACAGAAGAAAGAAAGTGTGGTGTAGTGGTGAGAGTGTCCATTTTTTAATTCTTTGTGAGTACTGGGTGATTATGACATTTTAAAAAATTATATTCATTATTATATTGTCAAAAGTGGTATCATCACGTCTGGGACATCGGGACAACACTCTGGTACTTGGGCAAAACTCTATGGTAAATTTGGCTTCTGCCACAGAGTTTTTGCCCTAATACCAGAGCATCGCCCTGATGTCCCAGATGTGATAACATCTCTCCCAGGTCACATGGGCAGCGATACAGGGGTGTCACCGCACATTGGATGGATTGCCCTCTTTTGATGGGTAAGTTCCCCTTGCCAGCCAGCTGATCAGCAATGGGAAGATGGGGCCTTGCTGCAAGGGACTCCCACCTCTAGCTGGAGGGGCTGGCAACTCTAGCCACAAATGAAGAAGATATTGGATTTATACCCCACCCTTTCACTCTGCATCTCAGAGCGGCCTATAATCTCCTATATCTTCCTCCCCCACAATAAACACCCAGTGAGATGAGTGGGGCTGAGAGAACTCTCCCAGAAGCTGCCCTTTTAAGGACAACTCTGTGAGCGCTATGGCTGACTCAAGGCCATTCCAGCAGTTGCAAGTGGAGGAGTGGAGAATCCAACCCAATTCTCCCAGAGTCCATGCCCTTAACCACTACACCAAACTGTCTCTCTCTCTCTCTCTCTCTCTTTTTTTTCTTTTTCTATTTTGCTTAAACAAAAGCTTGTGTCGAGGGCTGACGTTCAATAGATCGCAGTGAGTTCCATTTAATACTGCCTAGCCATCCTTCGACTTATTGGGTCATATTTACAGGTGCCAAAGGGGAGCCATCCTAAGCAGGTCTACTTGGAAGTAAGCCCCATTTTATTGGAGGGGGCTTACTGCCAGGAAAATCTTCTGAGCTTCATTTGGAAGGCGTACTCCCATAGCACTTCTACACTTCACAGCTTTCGTTCTGAATAAAAATTGGTTGGTCTTAAAGGTGCCATTTGACTCCTGCTTTGTTCTCATTTTAACCAGTTTGACAAGAGAAATCTGCCAGTACAGTGACCTCATTTTAATCAGTTTGACAAGAGAAACCTACCATTATAGGCCTTCCTGACCTACTGCACACACACACACAAATAAAAATTATTCTCATCCCACATAGATCCTCATTTGGATGAGAATATCATAAAGAAATCAATCTCCTCCTGAAAGTATATTTTATAGCATCCATTATGGGGATGCATGACCACTTTACAGCCAGTGAAGACACCCCTGTTATTTCTTGAGGGAATACTCTAGAGATTTTATTACCGTTTGAAATACAACCCAATGTTCCAAAACTTCAAGCCCCATCTTTCAACCATGCTTTCCCCTACAGTTCACAGCTGTCCGTGACCACGAGGCGCACACCGAGAGCTCTGCGCTCCACCCGTAATGGAGGAACAGCCAAGGAACTGACAGAAAATGAGAAACCAGATTTCTGCCGCCAAAGAGGAAGAAGCTCGTCCAACTTCAAAGCCCCCTTTCCCAGAAGGAAATTAATATTCAATTTGACTGCGGCCAGGTTTTATTTCCCCCTTATGGGCCTTATCGTTTGAAAATAGCCTACTCAGTAGGGGTCAGTCTTATAGCTCTTCTGTGTCTTGGAGAGCATGCCTCACAGCTGGGATAGCAAATTTAAACCTTTTATAGCAAATATAAGTGGCCTAATATGTAGAGAAGTTCTTGCTACAAAAAAGCCCTGCGAATAACACAGTGTCATTCCCTGCTTTTGTCGTCCTTTACTGAAACCAGCCCTGAGAACATAAGAGCCCATCAAGTCCAACATTCTGTTCATGCATGAAACTGAAACAGATCCTTGGTCCATCAAAGTCAATACTGTCTTCTCAGACTGACAACAGCTCTCCAGGGTCTCAGGCAGCAGTCTCAGGCAGCGGTCTTTCTCATCACCTTCTGACAGATCTTTTAACTGGAGATGCCAGGGATTGAACCTGGGACCTGCATGCCAAGCAGATACTCTCTACCACTGAGCCACAGTGGACAACTAGTATCATTAGGAAGCCTACAAGCAAGATGACTTGAATAGCATCCTCCTGCCCAGCAACAGATATAAACAGGCAAACTGCCTCTGGTACTAGAGGGAGTAATGTGAGCCAGTGTATAATGAGCTGGCTGCAACAGACCAAAAAAGGGATCTTGGGGTGAACCCAGGAAGCTGCCTTATACTGAATCAGACCCTCAGTCCATCAAGATCAGTATTGTCTACTCAGACTGCCAGTGGCTTTCCAGGATCTCAGACAGAGATTTTTCACAATACCTACTGCCAGATCCTTTTAGTGGAAAGGTTTTAGTGGTAGTGGAAAGCTCTATGGAAATGTCAACCCAGTGTGTAGCTTCTGTGAAAAAGGCAAATTCCATGCTGGACATAATTTGTATGGGAATAGAGAATAAAACTGTCACTATTATACTAACCTGATACAAATCTTTGGTGAGCCCACACCTGGAATACTGTGTACAGTTCTGGTTACTGCTCTTGGAAAAGGATATTATAGAACTTGAAAAGTTGCAGAAAAGAGCAACCAAAATGATCAGGGGACTAGAGCAGCTGCACTGTGAGGATAGGTGAAAACCAGGGGGGGGGGTTTGTATATTTGTACATATTAGTACAAATATTACTTTGCATATTAGTACAGGGTCTACTGTAAGCTCTAGGAGGATTGGCTCCATCAGGGGTATGTGGCCTAATATGCAAAGGAGTTCCTGCTACGAAAAAACCCCTGCTAGTAGCCATTCTGATTAGTAGCCATTAATAGCCCCATCTTCCATGAATTTACCCACTCTCCTTTTAAAGCCTTCCAGGTTGGTTGCCATCACCATGTCCTGTTAGCAGCATCTCCCCCAGGCTCTCACCCACTAGCTTCTGTGTCATGCTTATCAGGATTTTGCTCATCTGTTTGCTTCTTGGTTTAAAGCAGATCATTTGCAGTTCCATTTTCTCTAGACCAACTCCCATCTTTAGGCCGCTGTCCTATGTAAGAGGCCCCTGCTTTAATTGGCTGGTTTCTGAGGACTCTGAAGACCTAGATAGCCTGTGATGGGGAGATTTCGAAGGAGGGCTCCCATTCTTCACCTCCATGATGTCACACTTTGCAGCAATGTGAGTGCAAGCTATTGGGTCCAATTAGGGACGGGTCATTGCTCCAAGGCAGTGAAAAGAGGTTATGTCTCCTCATTCACACCTCCCCATTACCCCGGCTGCTAGGGAAAAAAGAGCTGCCACAAAGCTCTTCACCTGAAGGGTGACCAATCCAGCAGTAATGTGATCACCTGGCTGGCCCCATCTTCCAAACTAATAAGCCTGCCACTCAGTATCAATGACCAATTTTCCCTTCAACAATCAAGTTATGAGGCTATATGAGTTTCACTCCAGTGTGGAAAGGAGCCAGGTCTTCCCAATAACGTCTTGTCCTCCCAGATAATAGATTACCCCCTCCCCATTCCTCAGCACCATTGTGTGTTCAAGGGGGGGGGGGGGTGGTTTGCTGCCTTTGTCATCTGAGAAATGGACCCTCATCTTGAATACTATGAGCTCTCTCCTCCTTAATAGTCTTGTTTCTCTCTCTTAAGCCATAACCGCCCAGTGCCATTTAGCATGTGCCACAGCAAACAGAAATGAATCACAGATCTATAAATTACCACCATTCATGCCATCTATTTTTCCCTCTAGCCCACCATAAATACAGCTTCCTCTTGGCTAAATTCGCCTTCCTGTACCCATTACAAATTACTTTTTTCCCCCCTCTTTGCATAGAGCCACTGTACTCTCTCAGTGTGTAATTATTTACTCTCATCTCTGGGGCTCCCGCGGAAATGAGATCGGAACTTCCCAATGCATTTTTTCCATCGACAGGATTTCATAGGAATTAATTCTTTAGCCATCTTGCGCTGCGTATATGAAGCAGGCATCTCAAAAGATGTGAATTGGCTTTTGCTTTTCCTTTGGACCAGAACCTCCGAATATTGGTATGAGATACTGTGAGGCAATTAACTAGTTTGTTAATAGTTAGTCCACATAAATACTTCCCCTAAAGAAACTCCCAGATTTCATGCCTTACCCCCAGGGCTTTTTTTGGTAATAGGAACCCCTTTGCATATTAGGCCACACACCCCTGACGTAGCCAATCCTCCCATAGGTTACAGGGCTCTTAGTACAGGGTCTAATGGAAGCTCCAGGAGGATTGGCTACATCAGAGGCGTGTGGCCTAATATGCAAAGGAGTTCCTGCTACAAAAAAAGCCCTGCTTGCCCCTAAAAGGTGACCGGCTAATCCCACCTCATACACATGGTGGAGGGCCAACTCATGGCAGAGCCAGTCACTGAGGACAGTACTTCAATAGTCTCCCCAGCTTTTCTCCAATTGGCTATTCTGCATGAAGCAGCCAATCACGTTCATTTAAAACTGAGCCTGCTGTAAAGCAGCAACCCAGCATAATACGATTAAGGCAATAGTAAAAGGGAAGTCTGAGGAACACTCACAGTCCATAAATGCACGTTGCAAAAATTTTGGCATCTCACAAAATGTTAGTCCCCAGCCAATGTGTGTCTCCATTCTCTGCCACTCAAGGAACTTCTGAAGTCCCAGGGCAGGTGGGAGAAGCTGGAAACATGGCTGCTTCCTAGAGCAGCAACATGACTTCAGAGAGTGACAGCAGGGTGGCCACATATCCATAGATTCCCCCCCCCCCCCATGTGGTTTCTACTGCAGCTTCTTATCAGGGCTGGCTCTAAGATTTTTGGTGCTCTAGATAAATGACTGGGGATGTGGAATGGTATGGTATAGAACAGAGGTTGCCAAACTTGCTTAATGTAAGAGCCACATAGAATAAACGTCAGTTGTTTGAGAGTCACAAGTCAAGAAGGAAGAATGGAAATAGATGGGGGGGAGGTGGAGGTGGAAAGAAAGCAACTTTAACTTTAAATGCATTCTCCAAACCGCCCACTGGCTTGGCTCGGAGAAGTGATTTCAAGAGACAAATACCTTCTCCAAGCTGGCTGATGGGATATTGGGGGCTTTGAGAGGCACAAAATACCTGTGAAAGGGCCACATATGGCTCTCAAGGCACGGTTTGGCCACCCCTGCTATAGACCAATCTCATCAGATCTCAGAAGCGAAGCAGGGTCAGCACTTGGAAGGGAGACCAACAAGGAAGACTCTGCAGAGGAAGGCAATGGTGAAACACTTCTGCTTCTCATTTGCCTTGAAAGCCTCTCACTAGGATTGCCATAAGTTGGTTATGACTTGGTGGCATGTGCATGCACAAACAGCACCCACTGCACCATAGGCAGGGCTTTTTTTGTAGCAGGGATTCCTTTGCATATTAGGCTACACATCCTCCTGATGTAGCCAACCCTCCAAGAGCTTACAGTAGGCCCTGTAAGCTCTTGCAGGATTGGCTACATCAGGGGAATGTAGCCTAATATGCAAAGGAGTTCCTGCTTCAAAAAAAAGCCCTGACCACAGGGAAGTTGCCACCTCCAGTTTGGTGTAGTGGTTAAGTGTGTGGACTCTTATATGGGAGAACCAGGTTTAATTCTCCACTCCTCCACTTGTACCTGCTAACATGGCCTTGGATCAGCCATAGCTCTGGCAGAGGTTGTCCTTGAAAGGGCAGCTGCTATGAGAGCCCTCTCAGCCCCACCCACCTCACATGGTGTCTGTTGTGGGGGAGGAAGGTAAAGAAGATTGTAAGCTGCTCTGAGTCTCTGATTCAGAGAGAAGTGCGGGGTATAAATCTGCAGTCGTCTTCTTCTCTTCCCCCTTTCCATCTAGGATTGCCAGGTCCCCCTTGGCCACTGGAAGGCGGTGGGGGATAGAGTTGTCAGATCCAGGTTGGGAAGCCCTTTGGGATTTGGGGGTGGAGCCTGAGGAGGTCAGGGACCTCCATGGGGTGCAAAGCCATAGAGTTCATTGTCCAAAACATCCATTTTCTCCAGGGGAAATGATCTCTGTAGTCTGAAGATCAGCTGTAATTCTGCGGGATCCCCAGGTCCCCTCTGGAGGTTGGCATTCCTGTTTCCAGCTAGGATTGCCAGCCTCCAGGTAGGGCCTGGAGACCTCCTGCTTTTACAACTGATCTCTAGCTGGCAGTGAGCAGCTCCCCTGGAGAAAATGGCTGCTTTGAAAGGTGGACTCTATGGCACTTGTACCGTATTGAGCCCCCCCTCCCCAAACCCCGCTCTCTCCAGGGTCCACTCCCAAAGTCTCCAGGCATTTTCCAACACAGACCAGGCAACCCTATTTCCATCCCACACCAGGCAGGAAAGCCGGAAGACAACCGTGCATCACCATCTGCAGCACAATGCAGAAAGAGCAACGTGTTGAAAAATGTATAGATCAAATTGTTTTTTAAAAAGTTTGGAACTCCATACTCCATCACCATCCTAAGCACGGAGCTGAAATTTGCTTTCCTTAATTAAACATTTTGCTTCCATCACATTCTTATCCCGGCCTGGGCTCCTGGCACCGATTGTATGTGCAGAGATAAATATCTTCTTGAAGCAGTAATTTATTTGGTTTCAAAAAACTGGAGGTAAATAATGAGAGTTTGCATGAAGGAGCCAGATGAAATAGGTTTATATTTTGGCCTTCATTGATCTTGAAAGCCTCTCTTTAAGTTGAGAAGATCATCTACGTAGACTGATTAGCAGGGCACTGAAGCAAAGATAGTTTGCATTCTTCCCTGTCATTATGATTTAATTCTCCCCCCCTTCTTTCATTAGCATGCTGTGCAGTTGCAATGAAAGTGATTTATGAGTCAGCGGATTACTAGTTTTAGGTATCCAAATGCAGAAATATCGATCTCATTTTTATCTCATTCTTCCCGTGTACATGGCTCTTTCTCCATTTTATCTTCCCAAAGAGCCTGTAAGGAATGTTCATCTAAAAGACGGTGATTGGTGCAAGGTCAACCCGTGGTAACAAAATCATGGAGTGGGGATTTGAACCCAGCCCTGACCTAACCATGATACCACATATCTGTGATCACATTCTTGATACTGAAAATACTACCATGTTACCTAGGAATGTAAGGTAACCACAAAAAAAGGTCTAGGGATTAAGAGGAGGAGGAGGAGAAGAAGATTTATACCCTGTCCTTCACTTGGAGTCTCAGAGTGAATTCCAATCTCCTTTCCTTCCTCTCCCTGTGAGGTAGGTGGGGCTGAGAGAGCTCTGAGAGAACTGTGACTGACGCAAGGTTACTCACCTGGTTGCATGTGGAAGAGTGTGCAATCAAACTCGGTTCTCCCAGATTAGAGTCTCCCACTCTTAGCCACTATACCAAACTGGCTCTAGCAGCTTCTTCACCCATTAGAGGTGCCCACAGATCAGTGGCAGAGCATCTTTACATGCAGGAGGTCTCAGCTTCAACCCCCAGCAGCTGCAATTAAAAGGATCATGTAGCAGGGGATGTTAAAGATCTACAGCTGAGACCCTGGAGAACTTTTACCAGACATAAAAACATAAGAAGAGGCCTGCTGGATCAGACCAATGGCCCATCTATTCCAGCATCCTGTCTCACACAGTTGTCAACTGGTTCCTCTGGACAGCCAAAAACAGAGCATAGAGGCTGAGGCCTTTCCCTGATGTGGCCTCCTGGCTCTGGGATTCAGAGGCTTAGGACCTCTGACTGTGGCGGTTCCCCTCAGTCACCAAGCATTGATAGACTTATCTTCCATGGATCTATCTATTCCCTTTTTAAAGCTGTTTATTCCTGTTGCCATCACAACAGTCAGAGTAGGCATTACTGACTTTGATTAAACCTAAGGTTTGACTCAGTAGATGGCAATTTCATGTGTTCATCCATAGTGTGGTGACACCTTCACAACATACATTGTGCCTATACATTCCTGTATTGGTTCATCTCTCTGTGCTGCCACTCTTCTTAAGCTTACTTTTTTCTCAGCTCAATTTACTTCACAGGAGTTGTTGTGAAGCAGGAACTCATTTGCATATTAGGCCACACCTCCTGACATCGCCCTTGGTTCACACAGGGCTTTTTGTAGAAAAAGCCCAGCAGGAACTCGTTGGCATATTAGGCCACACCCCCTTGTGCCAAGCCAGCCAGAATTGCGTTCCTGCTTGGAAAAAAGCCCTAGTCATGAAGATAAAATGGAAGAGAAGAGGATTGTGTGGGCACTGTCCTGAACTCCTCAAATGAAAGGCAGGATAAAATGTGATAAAGAGGTATTTATTTCCAATTATCTCACTCAGCTAATCTTCCCTGGAAGCTGAGAGTCAGAGAAGATTAGCTGAATGAGGTAACTAAACATAACAAGAATCATTACATTTGGACCCCACCTTTCCTCTGGATGAATTTAGAGGCTGGCATGTAGATTATCTCCCCTTTGTGGCAATTCTGTAAGATATGTTAAAGAATAAGAAACTGAGCCAAGGTCACCTGGAATGAGAACCAGGATGTGGCCATACGTAAGCGCTTCTGAAGACAAACTCGACCTCCAAATTTCTGAGTTCCATTTATCATGTCCAGTCACAAAAAAGGACCTTTAGTTTCTCAAATAACATCATTCCTATCGTATGGGATGCAATGCTCTGGAAGGAGAGTTCTTTTTTTAAAGAAAAAAACAACCTTGCTTTAAAACCATCAAACAAACCCTTGTTTACAATCTGAATTTGCACACATACATGATCCAACAGTCGGTTCATCAAATTCTATGGAAATTTAGTACCTGAACTACAGTGAACTGATTAGCTCACTTGATTGTGATAAACATATTTAACCTTTGTGGATCAATACTGTCAGAAGAACTCTATGGCAAGATAAATTATTGGCCAGAGTCAGGCTAGGAAATGGGCAAATTAAAGACGAGTAATCAAGTGTAAGCACTTCAATATGGAACAGTTTTCCTGACTATTACCCAGTACAGGAGGAGTAATTCAGCTTCCCCCAACTTGCTGCACTGTGCAAATTGGCATGTCTGTCTTAGAGAGTAACTGTAGTTCAGCGGTAGACCTGGGTTCAAGGTCCTGGGTTCAATCCCCAGCATTTCCATTTTAAAGGATCAGTTAAGAGGAAGTGAAAGACCTCTGCCTGAGACCCTGGAGAGCAGCTGTCAGTCTGAGTAGACAAGACTGACTCCGACAGACCAGAGCCTGATTCAGTATAAAGCAGCTTTTATTGGATCTGGTTTAGGATGACTGGACTGATCAGGCAGCCATCCTTACCTTCACTTAGCAAGAGTGCTCCTTCTGAGTTTCAGTGCAGCAGTGTGGCCTAGTCTAATGGTTATCACACTATCTCACAAACTGCACAGAGAGCCTTTATTTTAAGTTAAGAAACCAATACTGGTGGATTTATTGAAAAGAAAACATAACATATAAATATTGTGGCGAGAAAGAATGTGTAAACTATTCTATTTAACTGGATGGCTTTGGATTGTAGTAGGCCATCTGCTTAATTCAGAGCAGGAGGAGAGTCACCATGCTGCCCCTCCTGATGCATGCAAGAAAGAAGAAGGAAGAAGAGAACAGACAGGAAGGAAGTTCCCTGAGTTTACATTCTATTGGTTAGAGAAGGTGAGTGAAAGCAGAACCAGACAGGAAGGATGTTGATATGAACCTAGATATCTAACTTGCTCTATGGTGTTTGAAGTCTTGGAGGGACTGAGCAGAAGACATCGTCAGTCTGTTCTTCTAACAGCTTTATCTGTTGTATATATGGTGGTGGAAAGTGCCATCAAGTCACAGCTGATTTGTTTTCAAGTCAGGGTTTACAAGGCAAGAGGCGTTCAGAGGTAGTTTGCCATTGCTTACTTCTGTGTTATGACCCTGGTATTCCTTGGAAATCTCCCATCCAAATACTAGTAAGGGCTGACCCTGCTTAGCTTTTGAGATCTGATGAGATCAGGGTAACTTGGGCTATCCAGGTCAGGACATTCTATACATACTCCTTGCCTACAATTTATGCGAGGGGCCCTGACAATTTTTCCATCGGTGCAAGATCCCCCTCTCTTTTCAGTGCTGAGATCGTCACTTTTCCTTGACTCTTGAAAAGGATATGTTGGATATCTTGGAATATCTCAGCCAAAAAGCCATGCTGGACAATGGCTGCCATGAGAAAGGGAATCGGGTGAGATCATCCCTTCCTTGTGCCAGTGGAAAACACTGGTCAGAACCAACCTTACTGCTTTATTTTTTAAATCAGTTTGATGCAGCCTCTTGTCAAGACCTTAGAGCAGGGGTGTCAAACGTGGCCCAGAGGTCAAATCAGGCCCCCGGAGGGCTCCTATCAGGCCCCCGAGCAACTGGCTTTTGTCAGCTTCCTTCTCCCTCTCTCTTGCTGAGTTCTGCATCTCAGCTTGCTTTGCAAGGCTTGCTCAATCACACGGGAGCTACAGAGCAAAAGCTCCATTTTCTCCATTGGCTGAGGCTCCTCCCCCTCCTGGTCCCCTGGAGAGGGAGGGAAAGAGCCAGAGCTTCCTTTGCCCAGTTCCCTGGCTCCCATGGGAGAAATACAAAGAAAGTACTTTTAAGACTAAAAGTGCTAATGTTTTAAGTATGTTTTCAGTTTTAAAAAACATCTTTAGTTGTGTTTGTCTGGCTGAAACCAGCTGGCCGGTTTGGGGCAGCTGGCAGCCACCTCAAACACAACCAGTCAGAAACAGAGCGCCCCGGAGCTTTCGGACAGCACTCAAGGAAAGGGGCGAGCCATGGACAGGCGGGGAGCGTCTGGAACACTCACACATCCCACTCGCAGCTCCCCAGGTGCTCTTCCGGCGCTCTCCCACCTTCCAGATGGCCGGGAGCCACCTCAGAGCCACCCCAGCGAAAAGGGACCACTTTTGCAGTGCACTTTTTGAGCCGGGTGAATTGTCTTTGAGGACGGGGTAAGTTCAGGACGGGGCGGCCAGCAGATGTTGCTGTGTGCACAGATTTTTTGGGTTGATCTCAGAGGTGTCTCTGAGTCGACCCAAAGTGCTGGTCTGTAATCAGCCTCTGTGTCCTTTAAAAAGTTTATATCTCTGCTACCTAATCTTAAATAGGTGCCCACATGGCCCAGCCCAAAATGGCCCGACTTGGCCCGATAAGGTCTCATTTAGGTGAGATCTGGGCCTCATAACAAATGAGTTCAACACCCCTGCCATAGAGTGATCATTCCCAGCAATGTTCCCTGGGATCTTTGGATGGCATTAGATGCCGCAGTCTGACATTCCCAAAGTTCTACTCTGTACTTCAGTCCATCAACAGGATCTGCATGGGATCATACCTCCCTCTGCATCAGCCTCTCTATTTCTCATATGCACCCTTCGCAAATGTGTATCAGAAATTTTGCTACAGGACTTCCCCCTCACTTTTCAGTGCTGAGATCTGCACTTCCTTCTATATTTGCCAAACCACATAGACACATTTAAAGCTACAGCATTTTCTCATTTTAATCGCAGGCCCTGGGGGAAGAATATGTTTTGTTTTTTAAAAACCCTCAAATCAGGAAATATCTGCATCAGTCTGTAAGGCTACATAAAATCTTCAAATCCTCCCCTACGAAGCATCCTAAAACACTGCAGAGAAAACATTTTAAAACATTGCTTCCAGAAGTACACTTTAGTTACACAGGGAACACTGGACTAGAAGGGAAAATGTGACATTTATCTGCTGAATAATACAATCTGCTGAGTGGGGAGGGAGGCACTGGTCAGCATATTATATGCTTCTGAGGACACAAGGATTTTAATTCATAAATTAAGCCGATCATTGTGATCCCAACTGTGAGAACCGTACATATGCTATGATTCAACAGGCAGAAGGGAATGGGACTATGCATCCAGATATTAAAAAATCAAAACCCAAATGGAAATAAGTTATCTGTTAATAAATATTTATTGTAACAAATCTGAACAACAAAAATTATGACAGCCAAAGACATTTGGAAATCACAGCTGGACAGTATTCTGGTGACTGACTATAGAGATTAGAGTTCAAGAAAGCCAGAAAGAAGGGAAGAGAGTGGCTCCGCCGATATGTAACTGATAGGGACATATTCCAACCCAGCAGGGTTGCAGACCTTGCCACTGAAGAAGATTGCTTTGTTAGACCTGTCTTTCCAAAATGTTGCTTGCATCAATCACATTGTTGCCTCACTAGGCTGCAGAATGCATTGATTTCATTCTGTACAAGCAGGTTTCCTATCTGGTTGGTATGCTGGTATCTCTTGGAGTGTGTCTGCTATGAACATGGGAAAACATTTTGCTTTCACACACTGAAATAAGGCAGCATTGCAGACTGGTGGTAAAAAAAAAAAAAGCTACATTTGTCCTTGCTTAGAGATAAGTGATGCTTCCTCTGGGTAAAGAAAGCCAAATGTTTCATATCCACCCCATGACCAGCACCACAGATAGGTCAGAGTAAAAATGAATGCTCAGTTTGCTCCCCCACACACCAGGCAGTGTCTGCAGTCTTCTCTCAGTTATTATGTGTACTACTTTCCCCATGCTATCCCAATCTCATCAGATCTCTCAGCCTAACCTACTTCTCATGGAGTTGTTGAGAGTATAAAATGGAGAAAAGGAGAATAGCGTTAAGACACTTTGTGTCACCACTGGAGAGAAAGGCAGATAAATAAATGTCTGTGTTTTCTTTGTCTGCCTATTATTTGAATGATAGTCCTGACCTGGATAGTCCAGGCTAGCTAATCTCAGATCTCAGAAACTAAGCAGGGTCAGCCTTGGTTAGTATTTGGATGAGTGACCTCCACGGAATACCAAGGTCTTAATGCAAAGGAAGGCAACAGCAAACCACCTCTGAAACATCTCTTGCCTTTAAATTAGCAAATCTAGCTCACCACCTAGTGGTGCATAATGCTAAAAGAGCTAAAACTTATGGCTGCCAGACGATCTTAGGATCTGCCGGCTATACTACACATACTTCCATATGATAATTAATTAATTACATTATTTTGTAGTCTGAAACTTCTGTCAGCTCTGTTGGGTTCCTCTTAAATAATTCATACAAATAAACCTTAACTCCACCTCTTGCTTTTTTATATAGATTTAGGCAGGGGTGGAATTCTAGCAGGAGCTGCTTTGCATATTAGGACACACCCCCTGACGTAGCCAATCCTCCAAGAGCTCACAGGGCTCTTTTTTGTAAGCTCTTGGAGGACTAGCTACATCAGGGGGTGTGGTCTAATATGCAAAGGAGCTCCAGCTAGAATTCCATCCCTAGATTTAGGATATATCCGTGAAATACTATATTTGTGTCCATTGCCAACTTTCTTGGTCTCTCTGTACCTTCCCTGCAAGAATTCAAATTGCCCGTAGAAGAGGGGTGCAGCCTTCTGTCTCTCTGAAATTAGGTGATGTTATTTCAAGCAAGAGCAGGAAGTTACAAGTCAGAAATATATTTCTTGGAAACCAGCAGCAATGAAGACTGAGCCAAATACCTAAAACTAACAACTTAACGAAACCAAATGGAGATTTTTAAAAAATAATAATAATATGAATCTCAAACTAGACTTTAAAAGTGCCCCTACCTAGCCATGTGTTGTGTGCAGCCATGAGAAGAAAACTAATTTTACACCCCATCAGAAATGTGGGATTAGAGGCTTGTAAAGCTGCTTCACCCAGAGTGAGATCATTGGTCCAGCTAACCTAGTGCTTTGGGATCTGACAGGCAACAGTTCTCCAAAGTCTCAAGAAGAGATCTTCCCCCTCCCCCATCCAGACTACCTTTTTTAGTGGAAAGTCTGGAGACTGGACCTGGGGCCTTCTTCAGACCAAACATGTACCTTGGGACTGAATCATGACTCCAAAAGGACATGGTAAAATTTACCTCAGGACATAGCTGGGAGCTGTAGTCCAGTTCTCTGTGTGATTGCATGCCTTTGGCAGCACATGTAGTCAGTAAGCCAGTAATAGAACAAAGCAGTAGACAAGTGCATCTTTAAGACCAGCTAAGTTTTATTCAGATTGTAAGCCAGTAAATTGAGTTTGTGAGCACTTCTGGAAGTTTGAGAATAGGTATTGGGTGCTGCCAGGACCTTTTTTGAGCAGAAACAGGAATGCAGTTCTGGTTAGCTTGGCACCAGGGGTGTGGCCTAATAGGCAAATGAGTCCCTGCTGGTCTTTTTCTACAAAAAAAGCCCTGTGTAAAACAATGGTGATGCCAGGGAGTGTGGCCTAATATGCAAATGAGTTCCTGCTGGGCTTTTTCTACAAGAAAGCCTGGGCGCTGCAACAAAATGGCTACGATAAGAGGTGGATCTAGGGATGCCAGGCCAATGCTGACAGCCACAAGCTTTTTGGGGTGGGGGGGAGATGTTAATAGGCATTCCTCCAACACCATGACATCACTTCTAGCACAAACCCAGAAGTGGTGTCAATGCACTGGGGGTAACATGATGATGTTATTTGCAGTTTCACAGCAGAAGTGACATTACAGTATCAGACTGACACAGATTTCTACCCCTGTTTTCTCCATCTCCCTATGAACTAGGCCGAGGGGGTCAGGGCTACCAAATGGGTGATTTCCTGGGGCAGGAGACCTAGCAACCCAAGGTGAGACCAATCACAAAACAGTTGCCATGGGGGTGGGGTCTAATTACAATATGCTAACAGGTCCCAAAAATGTTAGGAGGTTCCAAGCCATCCATTTGCCTATGCTATGATGGAAGTAGCTGTTTCCAAATGAGTACACCCTATGAACAAAAAGAAGATGCCTCTTGGCCTCTTAGCACCTCCTACTCCAATGTAATGGAGGAAAGCCAGCATTTGCTTTTTACTTTGGGAAGAAGAATAATGGATAACAGGAAACACATTGGTAGATGCCATGGCACCCACAGACAGGTGTAGGATTTCCAGGTGTCCCCCAATGTTAAGAGACTTCCCATTGTCAACCCTTTCTTCCCACCACAACCCAGAGCAACAGGGGGAGGGGGGGAAATTAAATCATCAACATCCCATGCAGCCATAGAGTTTCTGATCTCTGACAGTGAGATGATGTCACTTCTGGTTTTCTCCTGAAGTGTCATCACACCAGTGTTCCTTCTAAGCTGAGTTAGTGTTAGCTATCTCACAATTTTTTAGCCTCTGGCTCACACATTTTTGTCTTAGCTTAGGAGAAATAGCCCCTGAGCAAAGTAATTTATGCAGCAGCTCACAACTTTAATACTTCACAAAGTAGAATTTTTGCTTACAAGACTCCATTGCTTAGAGAGAGTATGGGACACCGCACGCAATACTGGCACCCCTCCCCAAGTTCCCACCCTGTCATCTCCAGTTGTCGGCTGGCATCTTTAGACAGGCATCGTGTTGCGGATCAGTACCAGGCTTCTGCTTACCTTTAGATGTAGCCAGGGCTGATGTCAGTAACATCATGGTCTGTGAGGGAGTGAAATCTCACACAGGATATGTAAATAGAGCCTGGCTCAGCTCTAGTTCAGTTTAGTTTTTATTCTGGCTCTGGTACGCTCCCCCTTCCTGTGACTTGATAGTTTTCTTTTTTTCTGTCTTCCTTCCCTCTTTCTACATGTCCTTTTGGAACTCACTTAGGGACTCAACAGCTGAGTGCAGCCAAATGTTAATAAATAGGGGGTGCCGGAAACCCCTCAAAATTGAAAAATGGTTTGGATTAAACAAAATTGTTGTGTACTTTTGGCTCAGCCTTTATTAAAATTGGAATTGGGAAGCTTCCCATAATATTGCCCTTTGGGGCCCGCATCTCTTCCTCTTTCACAATGCAGGATAGTTTCCTTGGGCACTGTATGCACCCCACTCCCAAGGCTGAAAACCCACCCTTACAAAATAACCTTGGAGGAAAATCAGGTTTTTTCATCATGTAAATTGCTATTGTTCCAATAAATGGAAAGTGATGGAAATTCAGCTCATTTTCATTTCCTCTCAGTGTGGAGATGGGATTTTTAACCTTCGCTCTGTCTTAAGATCCATGCCAAACTGCCATTATTTTTGCCAACTCTCCTCAGACACAACATTTCTCTTGAGAGGGATTTTGTTTCCCTGCCATTGAGACTGCTTTTCCAATGAGGTGGGGGTTTAAAGTTCTTGTTTGGTGGGTATCCTTCTGCGTCAAATGCCCTGCCTGTGAAGAAACTCTAATAATAATCGGGGTGGGGGGGAGGGGCGTTTCTGGAAAAATAGGTGCCGGAACTCTCAAGAGGAAGATGAAGGAGAAGCACATAGGTGCCCCTCATGAACTTTTAAACTTTAAAAAAAAAAAAATGTTTCCACTAAAAGGTTCCACAACTCTGTTCTGCCATGTTCCCTCAGAAAAAAGGCCATAATAACAACACCTGTGACAAAGAGCTTTAAAATCTTAACAAAATCTGAAATGATGAGGAGGCTTTTTTGGAAACCAGGGGGTTATTGAAGATTAACATTCTCTGATTTCTCACTGTCTTCTGATCCCATTAGCCGAGAGAGCATTTCAGTAATTACATAACCTTAGCAGGCTAGCCTGCCAGCATCAGCTCTCTGATTCATGCTCTCTCTGGACAGCAAGCTGGCCATTAGCTTCTCTAGAGTTAAAGAATGCCGTGGAATTAGTTTACCATTTTGACAGACGATATAAACCACAGCTTCACCAGTTCTCTGAAGAATTGGGGATAACAGCCAGTGTCTCCAGGACTGTCTGAGCAGGATCAGTTTCCCAGCAGGATGATTTATACTGACAACAGGCTAACAAATTTGTCCGGCTAGCCGCATGCTGTTAAACAGTTTGCTTCATGAGGTATAATCTAAGATAGGTCCTCTCAATCTTCTTGAATCTTTGGGCACTTCCGGAATTTTGAGTAGTAGGCAACATTTGAGAGGGCCAGTTTGGTGTAATGGTTAAGAGTGCAAGACTCTAAACTGGAGAACCAGGTTTCATTCCCTACTCCTCCTCATAAAGCCAGCTGGGTGACCTTGGGTCAGTCACAGCTCTCTCTGAACTCCCTCAGCCCCACCCACCTAACAAGGTGTCTGTTGTGGCGAGAGGAAGGGAAAGTGATTGTTAGCTGCTCTGAGACTCGTTTGGGTGGTGAAGAGTGGGGTATAAAACCAGCTCTTCACTCTTTTTCACCATGACAAAATGGCTACCATGGGTGTGTGTATGTATGTGGAATGAATCACAAAATGGGTGCTTGGTCCAACAAAAGATGGGGAGTTTCCAGAGAATATTACAAGGTTCCAAGCTACATATCCCCCTACGATGAAGGCAACAGTTTCCAAATGGATGTTCCCTAGAGATAAATAAGTGATGCTTCTGAAGCACCTCTTATGTCACTGAAAGCGAGGAAAATTAAGCTTGCCGCCTTATTTTGGTGGACAAGTGCACTGAGAAAGACAGTAGTAGCATTGGTTCAGGGAAATGGTGAGGGGTTCTAGAGAGCCTTTATTTGTCCTGCTGAGGAAACTAATAGGCTGCCCATAACTGAGAGGTTACACATGGAATTGCCAACTTCATCTTGTAAAATTCTTGGAGATTTAGGGGCAGTACTTAGGGAAGGCGGAATTTGGTAGGATCTCAAGGGGAAAGAGCCCTGTGGTGCAGAGTGTTAAAGCTCTGCTCACGAACTGAGTTTGATCTCCGGCGGAAGCTGGGTTTTCAGGTAGCCAGCTTGAGGTTGACTCAGCTTTCCATCCTTCCAAGATCAGTAAAATGAGTATCCAGCTTGCTGGGGGGAAAGTGTAGATGACTGGGGAAGGCAATGGCAAACCACCCCATTAAAAGTCTGCCTTCCAAAACTTCCATTTTCTCCAGAACAGATACAAACTAAAAGGGAGCTTTGACTCTTAAAGCATATATTCCCCCAAAAAAATTTTGTATTTTTATTTTGTTTGTGTGTACGCACACACCTGGAGGTCAAGGCAGCCTTTGGTGAGTGACCTCTACTGACAGGATAGGGCTTGCCTGGGCTGTCTAGGTCAGGGCTATACCATAAATCTTGTTGGTCTCTAAAGTGCTACTTGACTCAAATCTAGCTGTTTGACTACAGACAAACATGGCTCCCTTCAGAAGCTCCATAGGAACTGAGCTCTGCAGCCTGGAGATCAGTTGTAAATCTAAAAATCCAGATCCCAGCTAGAAGCTGCCCTAGCTACACATAACTTTCTGCAGTGGGATAAAAAGCAGCTCTGTGGAGCTGCTTCTGGTTGGGAAAATGGCATGGACAAACCCAAACCCTTACTCTCCAGGTCCCAGTCCTTATTAGACCCTACTCATCTGAGACTCCTAAATTTTAACTAGAAGCTCCCAGTTTACATCTCTTTGACAGAAACAAGGACGGAGCCAGGAATAGTGTTAGCATCTAGTTAGGCCCTCAGGTAGACTCTGGAGAATCACTGCCTGTCAGAACACACCAAGTTGAGCTAGTCAGGCCAATGGCCTGTCGAAAAAGAAGGAGGAGGAGGAGGAGAACAAGAAGAAGAAGAAGATGATGATGGTGATGGTGATGATAATGATGATATTGGATTTATATCCCATAGTCTTAGAGCGGCTCAGAATCTCCTTTATTTCCTCCCCCACAACAAACATCCTGTGAGGTAGATGAGGCTGAAAGAACTCTCACAGAAGCTCTCCTTTCAAGTGGAGGAGTGGGGAATCAAACCGGGTTCTCTCAGATAAGAGTTCGCACAGTTAACCACTACACCAAACTGGCTCAACTTCCTATGTTTATAGGAGTCAACTTCATGCAGTACTCCAGCAAATGTGTTCTGTATTTGTGGACAGACCTAGTTCCAGGTTTGGGGGGACTGGGCAGACAGTGCCCTCATCTGCCCAACCTGGATGTGGCAACCCTACCCCCCCCCATCCCCCACCAACCATAGAGATAGACAGGTCAATTGTGAGTTTTTCTTCCTGTTTACTCTCCTGTCACTGTCCTTTTGATGTAGACAGTTAGATTACAAGGAAGCAACTTCCTTCCTCACTCTGTTCTCTCACACACATGATAGAGAAGGAGCACTCTGCTCTTTTCTTAGGCACAATGGATGCAGGGTCTCTGTCTGGATCTGCATCCATCCAAGGTAGTTTAGATTAGGTCTGTCTCTAAAGCTTTACTATCCAGGACATGGATGTCAAACATGTGGCCCGGGGGCTGAATCAGGCCCCTGGAGAGCTCCTATCAGGCTTACAACTGGCTGTCATCTGCTTCCTTCTCCCTCTCTTTTGCTATTTTCTTCATAACAGCTTGCTTTGCAAGGCTTGCTCAATCATGCAGGAGCTATAGAGCAAAATCTGTATTTTCTCCATTGACTGAGGCTTCTCCCTTGGGGAGCAAGGGGGAGAGGGCATTAAGTGGGCAAAGAAGAAGCAGGCCCTTTCTGCGGCAGGCTACATCCAATCCTTTCTGCAAAAGAAGGCCAGAGCTTTATGAGACTGGACTAGATGGACCAGTGGAATGATTCAGCAGGGCTCCTCTTAAGAAGAAAATATTGGATTCATATCCCACCCTTCACTCTGAATCATAGAGTCTCAGAGTGGCTCACAATCTCCTTTACCTTCCTCCCCCACAACAGACACTCTGTGAGGTGGGTGGGGCTGAGAGAGCTCTCACAGAAGCTGCCCTTTCAAGGACAACTCCTACGAGAGCTATGGCTGACCCAAGGCCCATCCAGCAGCTTCAAGTGGAGGAGTGGGGAATCAAACCCGGTTCTCCCAGATAAGAGTTCACACACTTAACCACTACACCAAACTGGCTGGTTTTTAAGAGGCCTGGTTTTTACTGGGCTGCCACATTTAGGGCTTAGAGAGCCAAGCCATTTTTAGTGACTGCTGAGAAATCCGATCATGAAGCTTAGCAGAGGAACAGCCCAACAATACCCAAATGAAGGGCCTGCAAGCTGGCAGCCTTTGCTTAGTCTACTCTCACTGCATTATTCATGAACTGCTGTACTGGTCCTGCCAGTGTTTATATGAGCAACTGTTTTGCCCATCTGTAGTCACATATGCTTATTTTTTTCCCCTGGAAAGAAAAAATTTGCATTGACAAGTTACTAGCAATTTTTCTTTTTAAAAAAAGAATATTGAACATAGCTGCTTTAAAAAGGGAGAGAAATCAAGAGAGGAGCCAGTGTAGGCATGGATTCCGTAATGGTGTAACAGTGCTCAAGGAGAAATGCAAAAATCCAGTGGTCCAGGACCACCTGGTAGGCAACTCACAGAGCAATCCTATGCAGAGTTGTGCCACGGAAAGCATGGGGCTCAAAGGGGTACCAGTCTCCAGGTAGCGCCTTCCACAATGAGAGATGATCTCCAGATGACAGGGATTTCCTCCTCTGGATAAAATAGCTGCTTTGGAAGGTGGACTTCATGGCATTATAAGTTGCTAAGGTCTGTCCTTTCCCCCAAACTCTTCGCTCCCCAGGCTCCATCTTCAAATCTCCAAGAGTTTCCCAACCAAGAGCTGGCAGTCCTAGCTTTCAGCTGCTTAAGGGGGCAGGAAGTAGGTTTTGCGGTATATTTATTGTATATGTGTATGAATGTAATGGAACAGTCTGCTCCTCCCCTCATATATGTGTGACTTACTTTGGTCCTATTGAGCGGAGCTCTTGTTTCAGTTTCCAGTTTTGTATGTTAGTAGAAGTCACTTGTGGTTGGAGTTGTCTCCTCGCAAATAAACAGCTCATGTTTTGAGCCAGCTTGTCTCTGCTGAATGGACCTGGGAACACTGATGGACCTCCTGATGGCACCTGGTTTTTTTAGCCACTGTGTGACACAGAATGTTGGACTGGATGGACCATTGGCCTGATCCAATATGTCTTCTCTTATGTTCTTATGACGGTGCCTGAGAAGAAGAAGAAGATATTGGATTTATATCCCGCCCTCCACTCCGAAGAGTCTCAGAGCGGCTCACAATCTCCTTTACCTTCCTCCCCCACAACAGACACCCTGTGAGGTGGGTGGGGCTGGAGAGGGCTGTCACAGCAGCTGCCCTTTCAAGGACAACCTCTGCCAGAGCTATGGCTGACCCAAGGCCATGCTAGCAGGTGCAAGTGGAGGAGTGGGGAATCAAACCCAGTTCTCCCAGATAAGAGTCCGCACACTTAACCACTACACCAAACTGAGTACTCTAACCTGGGAACCCACAGCCAAAGGGAGGCATTACAGATTTCTTCTCCTTTCTTGTAGGTTCAGTTAATAGAATCAGGATCCTCGATTCCTAAGCTAGTAAATTGTGTTAGTCTTTAAGGTGCCCATGGACTGCTGTATTTTGCTGTTACGGAGTAACGTAGCTAACCAACTGGAATTCCCAACATGGACATCAGATGATTGTTTTCTGCTGCATTATGGCTCAGAAACAAAACAAGTAGGATGCACAGTTCTGTAAGAGTGTTCACATCTCCTACCTTGTGTGCCACTAATGGTGCCACCAACATGGTGTCCATGGGCACCATGGTGCCAATAGACACCTTCCCTGGCACCTGTCAATTACTTTAGACAGGGCTTTTCCGGTAGAAAAGCCCAGCAGGAACTCATTTGCATATTAGGCCACACCCCGTGACATCATCATTGTTTTTTGCAGGGCTTTTTTGTGGGGAAAGCTCAGCAGGAACTCATGTGCATATTAGGCCACACCCTCTGACAACAGGCCAGCCAGAACTGTTTTCTTGCTCCAAAAAAGCCCTGACTTTAGAAAGTGGGTGGGACCAGATGCGCTTTTGCCCAGCTGGGCTTCTGACTAGCCATTGGCGATCTGATTGACTTTGCAGAGTAAAAAAACCAAAATCCTCTTGTCAGCAATCGCTGCCTGCACAGCACAAGAATTTTCACTGCACAACTAAAGGTGTGTGAGAGAGCAAGGAATTGCCGTTTTCAAATATGTTCGTTCAAAAAGGCATCCTGTTAAGCAGAACTTCTGCCTGCCCTGAAATGGTGAAGAGTTAGTATTCAAGTTTTGCATAACCTCATTTACTGACGTTTTATGGCTGGCTCCACTCCCTGCAGCAGTCATATTGTGGTTGGTTGACTCCGCCTCCTGCAATAGTTATTTTGTGGCTGGCTAACTCTACCTCTTGTGGCAGCCATTTAGTCACTGCACCTCCACCCTGTGTCAGAATTCCAAAAGTGGCCTCAGGCTAGAAAAGGTTGAGGATCCCCCACACAAGGGTGTCCTGTTTGATTTGGGAAATCCATCGATCTCTGCTTGATCTGCTGCAGTGAGGTCACAATGGGGAATTGTTCACATAGGAAAACAGCCACGCTTTTATCCCTATCCTTAAAGCAGCTAAGAGCAGTATACAGAGTTCTCCCTCCTCCCTTTTTATGCCTACTAGCCAAAATACTGAAAACCGAGAGCGGCATTACTGTGTACAGAACAATGAGCTAATTGCCAGAACATTCCCCCAGATATCGTTGCAACTAAGTGAGCCTGAAAAGCTACATTTCTCAAAAACTGAAAATTCACCTACACCATTCACCACTTTTTGTGTTGACTGTTCTCCTAGCAGCAAATTCCTTGGATATGGAGGGGGAGCCATACGCTCCACTCACTCTGCACCACGGTCCTGATTCAAATCATGAAAGGGCAGGTAAAATCGCTGTAGGGGGTAGCCGGGGCTCCTCTTGTCAGTTTTAAATTAATATTAACACACATTGCATTCACAGGGCACAGAAAGAGACATAGCTCAAGCTTTTAGATGACAACTAAAATAAAATCCAATACTGTAGCTTGTCTCAAAAGGTTGCCAAACAACTGCCGGTGGTTGTTCTTGGTCAAAGACCAAGATGGTAGAGCATCTGCTTGGGAAGCAGAAGGTCCCAGGTTCAATCCCTGGCATCTCCAAAAAAGGGTCCAGGCAAATAGGTGTGAAAAGCCTCAGCTTGAGACCCTGGAGAGCCGCTGCCAGTCTGAGTAGACAATACTGACTTTGATGGACCGAGGGTCTGATTCAGTATAAGGCAGCTTCAGATGTTCATATGTTATGTTAATAGTTAATAGTTACATTAATAGTCAACCACCCCAAGTGACATAGAGTTCTTTTTGCCATTATTTTTCCTTTTTCATCAAACAGCAAAAAGCCTTTTTTAAAAAAAATAGTATACTGAAAGCAGTGCCAGATTTAAGGTTCTTCATTTCCCTTCTTTCTGAAACCCAATTCTCTCTCTGATGGTCAGGAAATATGATTCTTCCCTCCTTTCATAAATATTTAGTGAGAAATGAGACTTTCAGTGTTCCAGAATCGTTAAAAGAACTCCCCTGCAGTATCTTCTACTCCCTTGTTAATTTCTATATGCTTGGAAAATGTTCCAAGGTACATTAAGAAAGCTAAAACGAAAAAAGGATCCCACAAACCACTGATACCTATAAAACTAGAATTCATTTCTGCTGGAAACTGAGGCAGAACCTTTGCTATCACATGAAAATGAGCTGTGCTTGGATTGGCTGTCCGCTATGCATTTTGATTGGCTGTCTGCCATGCATTTTGATTGGCTGAAATCTTGATGGCATTTTAACACAACTGCTCTGTGTGTGTGTTTTAAACAATCTACAGGGCAATTACTAGGGCTTTCTTCTGCATTCAGGAATATCCTAAGGGAAGCATATTTCAAAAAAAAAATATATGCTAGAAACGATATTGATTTCTCAGAGCCTCCTGCATTTTCTAAACGGTCGGCCTCCGCTGCGATCAATCCATGAGAAATGACAGAGATGAACATTTGTGTACCCTTTCCATAAACACATCAGCCCCTCAGTAAAACAAATCCAATAAGAAACACCTCTGAAACAGATCAGATATGAGGGCTGCCTGATAGCTTATGCCTCGGGCTTCCAGTTTATCTTAATACAATTCCATCGATTTACCTGCACTAATGCACTTTTATAGGAAACATAAAAGACTTGAGGGGAAGGGCAAGGAGAACTGAGCTGCTACGTCCACTCTGTTTAGTCATTTTATTAAATTGGATTCTGCTTTATCGTCAACCAGGAGGGGCTGGCAATCGCCTTCTGAGCTGTGCGGCAGAAGCATTTAAATTTATTTTATTCATTTATACCCCACCTTTCTCCTCAGTGGAAATCCAAAGCAGCTTACATCCTCCTCCTCTCCTCTATTTTATCCTCACAGCAACCTGTACTGTGCCCCTCAATTCCTGGAAGAGGAATGTGAGAAGACTCTAGGGTTGCCAAGTCCTGATTGGGAAATTCCTGGCGATTTAGGGAGAGATTCAAGGGTAGGCAGGGTTTGAGGAGGGGAGGGCCTTCCATGGGATACTATTTATTTATTTATTTCGATTTTTTAATCATTATTATTATTTTAGCCCACACTTCCCATAGGATGGGCTCAGGGCCGGTTACATCATAAAAACAATAAAAACAATAAAAGACCAACTTAAATATATAAAATCTAAAACTACAGAATGACAATAGAGACTAAAATGGCAGGTTCTGCCTCACAGACATGGCCTATTGTCCTTGTCCAGCAGATCTTATAGCATTGGGATGGAATGAAGGGGGGAGGCCGGTAACGTGACATCCACTCCCTCAGCTGAAAGCTTGGCAAAAATGCTCTGTTTTACAGGCCCTGTGGAATTGGAGCGGATCCCGCAGGGCCCAGATCTCCAGGGGCAGCTCATTTCACCAGGCAGGACTGAAAAGGCCCTGGGCCTCGTCGAGGTCAGATGGATGTCTCTGGGGCCGGGTACTACCAAAAGTTGTTGGGTCGCTGATCGTAAAGACCTCCAGGGCTCATACAGGGAGAGGCGCTCCTGAAGGTATGCTGGCCCCTGGCCGTATAAGGCTTTGAAGGTAAGTACCAACACCTTGAACCGGATCCAGTACTCAATAGGTAGCCGGTGCAGTTCACGCAGCACAGGATAGATCCGTACAGCAGCATTCTGTACCAGCTGGCCATAGAGTCCACCCTCCAAAGCAGCCATTTTCTCCAGGTGACATGATCTCTGTTGTCTGGGTTACCAGGTACCTTCTGGTCATCAGCAGGGGATGGGGGGAGCTTGGGAGCCACATGTGGCTCTTTCACACATATTGTGTGGCTCTTGAAGCCCCTACTGACTTGGAAAAGGCATTTCTCTCTTTAAATCCCTTCTCCAAGGCAAGCCAGCACCCCATAGTGCCCAGGCATGCTGAGTTTGCCTTACACTAGCAATTTCATAGCGGAAAAGAGGGATAATCTTCTGCCCTGCTGCCACCCCCAGTTCTCAGGGCCTGTTCATTCTTCAATAACACATTGCAGAAAGCTTTCCTTTGCCTGATTGATATGGCATTCCTTCATTCTGCAACAGCCTGCCCTGTTCAGCCTTTTGAAGCAGTGTGTGTTTGCACACTCACCATAACTGCTCTGTTCAAAGAGTATATATTTGAAAGCTTAATCCCATACTGCATTCTGGTTGCATTATAATATTAATGCATACAGCAAAATATAGCACATACAAAATACCAGGGGTCCCCAGTGGGCACCTGCCACATTTTTAGAAAGTGGATTTGCCAGGTGGGGCTATTGCCCAGTAAGGCCTCTGGTTGGCCATAAGAGAAGTCATGTTGGATCAGGCCAATGGCCCATCCAGTCCAATACTCTGTCACACAATAGCCAAAAGACCAGATGCCACCAGGAGGTCCACTAGTGGGGCCAGGACACTAGACGTCCTCCCACTGTTGCCCTCCGCAAGCACCAAGAATACAGAGCATTACTGTCCCTGTGGCTAATAGCTACTGATGGACTTTTGCTCTGTATGTTTATCCAGTGGGAAATTTGATTTACTCTGCAGATTTTTTAAAACAGTGTTTTGGCAGCAGCTCCCATAATGTCACAAAGATCTTCATTGTGTGTCTGAAGGTAAACAGTGGCAGCCTTTTTGTGGCTGGCTCTGTTTCCTGTGGCAGCCATTTTGTGGCTATGCCCACTGCACTGTGCCAGAATTCCAAAGCAGCCCACAGACTCAAAAAGGTTGGAAACCCTGCCAATACACAGTAGTAAAGTCTACAGACCTCTTCCTTTCCTTGAAACATCTCCTCAATGTATGTGGCTATACTACAGCCCTTATCACCTTCATAAAAATACATCCGCAGTTGCCAGCACAAGTGGCTGAGCTGGTTTCTCCTCAGAGGGCAGGTACTTAGCCAAGGCAAAGCAAAAGCGAAAAGGTTCTTGACCCGCTTCCTGCATTAGCCAGCCAGGTAGATTGGGACCAGACCAGGACTAGTTTGTTTAATTGTTAATTTGTATTTTTTTTCATATTTGGATCCCTTTGGGTGGAGGGGAAGAAGAGGAGGAGGATTTATACCTCACCCTTCACTTGGAGTCTCAGGCTGGGTCCAGATGGCCAGTATAAGCCACCTCAGAGACGCCCCATGACCAGACCAAAAAAGTGTGTTCAAACATGCACATCTGGATCCCACCCCACTCCTGCCCTCACCCCATCCTTACTCATTATCCTGCTGCCTCAAAAAGCTACCATATACGAATTGGCGAGGCACTTCTGAGGCACATTTCCCAGCTGTCTGAATGGTTGGGGAGTGCCTGAGAAGTAGCGGTTAAGTGCATGAGCTAAATCCAGCAGTTGGTTGCACAATGTCTGACTGCCCTGGAGCACTACTCTTTCTGCCAGTTTACTTCCAGGATGGGAGGTTGCCACCCATCCCGAAGCCAGCCATCAGTACCCAGCCTCAGAGTGGCTTACAATCTTCTTTCTCTTCCTCTCCCCTCAATAGACACCATGTGAGGTTGGTGGGGCTGAGAATGCTCTACGAGAACTGCTCTTGAGAGGAACAGCTCTGAGAGAATATGACCGACCCAAGGTCACCCAACTGGCTGCCTGTGGAAGAGCAGGGAATCAAACCCAGTTCTCCAGATTAGAGTCTGTCGTTCTTAACTGCTACACCAAACTGGGAGGAAAGTGGTCTTTAAAAGCCCAAATAAAGAAAACAATTGCAGCAGAAATATCAACATGTACAGCATGGTGCAGAACAGATGGGAACCCTGGCATTCTGTGGCTATGTGCTGGCATATGCATACACATGCATTAGAGTCATACATCTGCCCCACTTGACAGAAGATCCAGAGAAAGGAGCCAAAACCTGAAGAATGCCAACATTTTATAAATGTATTGTCGTGTGTCTGTGGTGTAAGAACTGTGAATACATGAAGCTGCCTTTAATTGAGTCAGACCATTGGTACATCAAGCTCAGTATTGTCTATTCAGACTTGATAGTGGCTCTCCAGGGTCTCAGTGAAAGGTCTTTAAAATCATCTATTACCTGGAGATACTACTGGGGACTAAACCTGCGACTCTTCTGCATACAAAGCAGATGCTTTTCCACTGAACCACAATCCCACCCCAGTGATTTGACCTAAAAGGGTTGGAGGCAAAATAATGCTACATTCTGCAACAGTCGCTCTGTTAAGTATCCATTAGAGTTTGGGGAAATGCCACCTGGCTGAACAGAGGGGCAGATGTGTTCATATCTGAAGAAACAGGTTGTAGTACTTGGAAGAGACAGGGGCAAAGAGAGAAAAAGTTGGGTCACTTGGACCCATAAAGGCCCCTATCCTTGCAAAAACCATTTCATGTGGGTTAGCCTAACAGATGACACAAACATCTTCCAAACTGGATTATTAGCAGAGCTCCTTTTGGGTTGGTATTGTCAATAGATTTTGCCAGGACTTTTTTTTTTTTGCAGAAAAAGCCCAGCAGGAACTCTTTTGCATATTAGGCCACCACCACCCCCCGACATAGCCATTATTTCACACAGGAACTCATTTGCATATTAGGCCACACACCCCAGACACCAAGCCAACCAGAACTGTGTTCCTGTGCATTCCTGTTTTTTAAAAAAAGCCCTGAATGTTGCAGACTTTGCATTTGTGTATGGCTCTGTCCCCTGTGCTTAGCCCCTGTTCACTGAGACTTAGTCTGGCAGACATGAGAAATGAGATCATGGCACTTGGCAGTTGTTCATTCTTAGAGATTGTGTGCCTTAATGATTTAATAGCTTCCCTGCTTCTGGCTAAAGGGAGGGTGGGCACTTATGTGTGAGTCTGGAGAAAGAAGACACAGAGTTTGGATGGGGAAAAGCAAGAGAGACCAAACCCTGGTTATGGTTTCAGTGATCCAACCACACAAGAGAACATGCTACATGCAAGGTTATTGACATGCACGCTTGTGTTTTTGTGTGAATAGGGTGACAAATCTATTTTCCAGCTCTAGTATACTATCTAGTATACTATCACACTTGATCTTTGAGCACATGCACTCATACTCATAGGTGTGTTGGGCTATTTACACAAAATGGCAACTGCACACAACGGGAGGGTTGCAAGTAGTACTTGAAAGACTGCCTCTTCCCACACTCTCCAGCTTGCCAGCTAAGATCCTCCTCCCATGTCCAGACCTCTGTGCCCCTGCCTTCAGAGGCAAGGTAGCTGCAACCAGAGATGGAGCTTTTTTAGTGGCGGCACCTTACCTATGGAATGCTCTTCCCCTTGAGTCTAAACTGAACCGACAATGCTGCCCCATACAACTACCTCTTGGCCTCCTGTTTGCAAATAAATGCTACAAAAACACCATACATCTTCAACACTTTCTCCTTACGAGAGACCAACCCAATTAAGCACTAACCCATAGAGCTTTTTGGTGTTCAATGAGGTGGCACAGCCATAACTGTAGAATAATCATAATAGTAACAGTCTCAACAAGCATGGCACACTCTTTCCTTGCTGCAGCCCCTCTTTCAATGGAGTGTACAAAAAGAGAACCGAACTATCTGCATCCACTTACATGGCAGTTTCCGTAAGTCTTGGCACATGAACCAAAGTAAGCAATAAATGTATCCCACTTTCCTTCAGTTTCTCTGCTAACATCAGCGGGCTTCAATAACACAGCCTCATCTGGTTTTTCAAATGCTTTTGCTGAGTTGTTCCACAACTGCAGTTGGTTACCTGTTGAGGGCATAGAACCTAGGCAAATCTAAATGAAGGGAGGGAATACCGCACTGTGGGGAACCTCTATGATTAAATGCACCCTCTCAAACGCAGGCTATTACCATCCAGTCTCTACTGCTTATGCCAGCAGTTTCTCTCTTAGCTGCATCTTTGGATTTCCATTTGCAGAGTGGCTGAGTGCCTTGAGGAAATTGAGGATCCGAAGCCAGAGACAACAATTTCCAGGCTGATTATCATTTTGATGCATAAATTGCTTTGAAGTACAACAATAATTATAAAAATAATGATAACATTAGGCACTGGAGTTGTGCCAATAGTGGCTGATCTGCATAACATTCTCAGGTGAGGGGAAAAGAGAGGCTCAGTTTCTTTTCTTTTTAAACCACGGAGACAACTGGAGTTGTGCCAATAGTGGCTGATCTGCATAACATTCTCAGGTAAGGGGAAAAGAGAGGCTCAGTTTCTTTTCTTTTTAAACCACGGAGACAAAGATTTTTCAAACTTGCCAGCAGGTGAAAGGCACACAGTTTTTAAAAAAATTCAATTCACAGTTATCTCAGATGAAACTGGTTGTTTTTATTAAAGGTTAAGAAGATTTTTTAAAATGACTGTGAAAAAAGATATTAAACTCTAATCAACAAGGTGTAAAATGTCACATTTTCAATTCATATGGGCTATATCTGTGTCAAATCTCAACTCTGTGAGTCACCTGAATGAGTGGCTTTTTTGTAGAAAATGTCCAGCAGGAACTCATTTGCATATTAGACCACACCCTGATATTGCCATTGTTTGGCACAGGGCTTTTTGTAGAAGATGCCCAGCAGGAACTCATTTGCATATCAGGCCACACCCACTGCCATCACCATTGTTCCACGCCAGGCTTTTTCTGTAGAAAATATCCAGCAGGAACTTATTTGCGTATTAGGTCACACCCCCTGACATCACCATTGTTTCACCTAGGGCTTTTCTGTAGAAAAAGCCCAGCAGGAATTCATTTGCATATTAGGCCACATCCCTGACGCCAAGCCAGCCAGAACTGCATTCCTGTTCAAAAAAAGCACTTCCTGGATGTATCTTAACCATTTAGGAGTTAACTTATTCTAAAAAGAGACCTATAAATGTCTCCTTTATATAATATTAATTGTGTGCCCTCAAGTCACAACCAACCAGAGCTTTTTTCCTGGGGGAATGAGGTGGAACAGAGTTCCAGAACCTCTTTGTGAAAGACAGTTCTCAAAAAATGTTTAAAAGTTCATGAGGGGCATCCATGTGTTTCTCCTTCATTTCCAGCTTGATAGTTCGGGTACCTTTTTTTCCAGAAAAAAAGTCCTGCAACCAACTCATGGTGACCCCAGGACTGTGGGGGTTTTGAGGCAAGAGATGAGCAGAGGTGGTTTTGTCATTGCCTTCCTCTGCATATAAACCTTGGTCTTCCATGGTTGCCTCCCATCCCCATGCTAACAATGGCAAACCCCAGTATTCAGGGCTACTCAAGCTGCTGTATCTCTCTTTAGTTTTCTAATAACTGAAATGTTGTGGAACCTTTACATACCGTATTACAGCTTTCGTGGCGAACCTATATATCTAGTTCCAAAAGGGATCTATCTAGAATATTTTTATTGAGCTTTATCCTTTAAACAGCTCAGTGCAGCCTACACATTTCCCCCCTCCTCCATTTTGTCAATCTGCGAGGTAAATTAGGCTGAGATAGGGCGGCTGGCCCATGCTCATCCAGTGAGCTAGCCCGATCTTGTGAAATCTCAGACACGAAGCAGGGTTGGCCATGGCTAATATTTGGAAGAGCGACCTCTAAGGAATACCAGGGTGGTGATGCAGAGGCAGGCAATGGCAAACCACCTCTGAAATGTCTCTTGCATTAAAAACAAGTCTAGCTCACCACGTAGTGGTGCATAACGCTAAAAGAACAAGAACTTCTGACAGCTAGACGATCTTAGGATCTCCTGGCTATTCTACACACAATGCCATATAATTAATTGATTGGTTGATTGATTGCCACATATTTGAACCTGGGCCTCTCATACCATAGTCTGACACTCTAACCACCACATCACACAACTGGGGAGGGTGCTACAATTGTTTCCTTTTTTAAAGGACAAAGCATCTAATATCCCTTTTTCTTATTTTTTCTCTAGTAATGGGGTGACTTGAGCTACCTATACACCAAATTCCTGGTTTCACTGGGAACTAACCTATGTTTTTCAGTACCCTGCATTTTTAGATAGGTATTTGGTTGGTTGTGCTGCCTGAAGATCAGTGAAAGGTAATCAAGTGAAAAGGAAGTCATCAGAATGAAAGCTCCTGCAGGGCCTTCATTTGGTATGATATGCTGCATATGGTCGCCAGCTCAGGGTTGGGTAATACTTGGAGATTTGGGGGTAATAATAATTATTGTCATATGGCAATGGACAGAGCTTTCTTCCTAGGAAAAGAGGTGCTGGAACTTTCAAGAGGGAAATGAAGGAGAAACAGATGAGCGCCTCTCATGAACTTTTAAACATTTTTTGATAATTTTGTTTCCCTGAAGAGGTTCCAGAACATAAGAGATGCCATGTTGGATCAGGTCAATGGCCCATCCAGTCCAACACTCTGTGTCACACAGTGGCCAAAAAACATTTACCGGTATACACACACACGCACACACACACACAAACACATTGTGGCTAATAGCCACTGATGGACCTCTGCTCCATATTTTTATCTAACCCCCTCTTGAAGCTGTCTATGCTTGCAGCCGCCACCTCCTCCTGTGAATTCCACATGTTAATCACCCTTTGGGTGAAGAAGTACTTCCTTTTATCCATTTTAACCTGACTGCTCAGCAATTTCATCGAATGCCCATTAGTTCTTGTATTGTGAGAAAGGGAGAAAAGTACTTCTTTATCTACTTTCTCCATCCCATGCATTATCTCATGGGATAATGGGACTCTGTTCTTCTGCATTCCCCCAGGAAAAAAAGCCCTGGCAATGGGTGTAGCTCATATTTTTTTAGCCTCCAGCTCACACATTTTTGTCTTAGCTCAGGAAGGATGACCCCAGAGCTAACTAATTTTTGCAATAGCTCACAACTTTAATGCCAGTAGCTCACAAAGTAGAATTTTTGTTCACAAGACTCTGCAGCTTAGAGGAAGTATTGTCTGGCAGTCTGAAACTCTAGCTGTTTTTGTGGTGAGGTAGGTTCATTTTGAAGAGCCCTGTGGCGCAGAGTGGTAGAGCTGCAGTACTGCAGTCCAAACTCTCTTCTCACAACCTGAGTCTGATCCCGGCAGAGGCTGAGTTCAGGTAGCCGGCTCAAGGTTGACTCAGCCTTCCATCCTTCCGAGGTTGGTAAAATGAGCACCCAGCTTGCTGAGGGGAAAGTGTAGATGACTGGGGAAGGCAATGGCAAACCACCCCGTAAAAAGTCTGCAGTGAAAACGTCATGATGTGACGTCACCCCAGAGCTGGAAATGACTGGTGCTTGCACAGGGGACTACCTTTACGTTTAGGTTCATTTTGAGGGGTTGAGAGAACTGTGACTGACTGACTGAAGGCCACCCAGCTGGCTTCAAGTGGAGGAGTGGGGAATCAAACCAGATTAGAGCTCACCACTCTTATCCATTACACCAAACTGGCTCTCTTTAGATTTGGGGTACAGCATGGGGAAGGTGGGTTTTGGGGAGGGGAGAGACCTTAGCATGCTATAAATTCATGGAGTCCACACTCTGAATCAGTCATTTTTTTTCCCAGGGGAACTGATCTTAGTTGTCTGTAGATCAGTATGCACTTTTCCAGATCTACTGTATCCTGATTTTTGCAGGGAGGGAAGAATGCAGCCCAAGCATGTTAGCTGACCATTATATAACAGCTGACAAACAAGTGGAGCCACACTCAGGGGGTGCCTTTGGATGAATATACATTTTAAATTAAAAAATCAAAATCCTAATTTTTATCAATCAGACTCACCCTATGCAATATAAAGAAATGGGAAACCAAACAATCAACAAACTATTGGAACTGGAAATTCCTGAACACCCAATGACTACCTATTTAGGGAAATAAATATAAAGGGGGAAATTAAGCATTTGCATGGGATTGGGGCTGCATGACAGATTGTTGACTAGACAAAGATGTATCCATAGCTTTCTTAAGTGGCCCATAGAGAATCTGTCTTTAAAAGAAGTACCCAATAATGAGAGAGCCCATCATGCCCGGGGTACATCATCATCACTTACACAGACCTAATGACATGTCCATCTCTTGGAGTGCTATAATGAAGGTGTTGTTCATCACCTCACATGGGAGTTGTCACTGCAAGTAATACAGACAGAATCTCTCAGCAGGCAGCTGAGAGGCTCCTATAGCCTGAAACCATAAAGAGAAAGAGTCACTTTTCACTATCATTGTTTCCTCATGACAGTTGACAAAAATGCTTAGGTTGTTTCTCTCCCCCCGCCCTCACAGTGTTAGGTACAGACTGCTGTGTGGAAAATAAAGGGGAATGAAGAATAGAATGCAATTTCCCTGATGAGGGTGTGCGTAGGAGGCCTTTCAAACACCTAGCTAGGCCGAGAATCCAGCGAGGGAAGAGTGGTGTCACTGTTCATATTGTTTGAGGAGATATGCTCATAGCTAAATGATAAGTGAAAACTCGCTGCAAAAGACAACATCAGATATTCATTTGAGAAGATAATCTTTCATAAGAACATAAGAGAAGTCGTTTTGGATCAGGCCAATGGCCCATCCAGTCCAACACTCTGTGTCACACGGTGGCCAAAAAAAAGAAGGTTCACAAGTGGGGCTAGAACCCCTTCCACAGTGCCCCCCCCCACAAGCACCAAGAATACAGAGCATCACTGCCCCAGACAGTTCCAATAATATGCTGTGGCTAATAGCCACTGATGGCCCTCTGCTCCACATTTTTATCCAAACCCCTCTTGAAGCTGGCTATGCTTGTAGCCGCCACCACGTCCTGTGGCAGTGAATTCCACATGTTAATCACCCTTTGGGTGAAGAAGTACTTCCTTTTATCCGTTCTAACCAGACTGCTCAGCAATTTCATCGAATGCCCACGAGTTCTTGTATTACGAGAAAGGGAGAAAAGTACTTCTTTCTCTGCTTTCTCCATCCCATGCATAATCTTGTAAACCTCTATCATGTCACCCTGCAGTCGACGTTTCTCCAAGCTAAAGAGCCCCAAGCGTTTTAACCTTTCTTCATAGGGAAAGTGTTCCAAACCTTTAATCATTCTAGTTGCCCTTTTCTGCCCTTTTTCCGATGCTATAATATCCTTTTTGAAGTGTGGTGACCAGAATTGTACACAGTATTCCAAATGAGACCGCATAATACAGGGGCGTTATGATACTGGCTGATTTGTTTTCAGTTCCCTTCCTAATAATTCCCAGCATGGCGTTGGCCTTTTTTATTGCAATCGCACACTGTCTTGAAATTTTCGGTGAGTTATCATAGGAGAGAAAGTCTTGAGTTTCTGACAGTCACCATGTTGTATTGCCGCCGCCACCACTCCACACACACTCTCTTCAGGAAAGGTGTTGGCAATGCTGGCAGAAAATTCCAAGTTGTTACATTAAGCTTTTTATTTTATTTTATATAGTTCTGTCATAGGTTTTTCGTTCACTCTAAGTTTAATGTCACATTATTGTTTCCCCAGCGTGACATCCATGGACACTTCTTCTAGCACTCACCAAGTATTTTTAGGAAGCGGGTGGACCCCCAGGTAGGGTTTTGCCAGGTTTGGCTTTTTATTGACTACTGGAGATTTGATTGGCTATGTAATTTTTTTTTCAAATGTTGCCTTGTCAGCAGCTGCCAGAATAGCATAAGGATCTGCACTATGTGACTGAAGTTCTGCTATGGCAATAATGTTATGGCTGGCTCCACCTATTGTGGCAGCCATTTTATTGTTATGTTCACCATTCTATGTCAGAATTCCAAATGCACCTGCAGGCTCTAAAAGGTTAGGAACTCCTGGTTTAGAGGACAGTCAAAAGATGGCATATAAACGAGTCCATCAGCAGCAAATTCTCTTGGGATAAAACCAGCACAACAGATGAGGATGCTTTCTACCAGCCCATCTGGTCTAGGAAGATCAGAATTGTCTACTCTTACCAGCAGCAGTTCTCCAGGGTCTCAGTTAGAGGTCTTTTGCCTCACCTACTCCCTGAACAGAAGATAGTGAATAATGAACTTGAGGAATTCTGCATACAAAGCAGATGCACTACCACTGAATTTCACTTCCTCTCCTCAAATACCAGCACTTCTATTTTCATATGTACCTAAAACTGATGTAAAGTTGGATTGCCAAGCTTGGCAACAAGGGGGAGGGCTAGGAACATGGGGAAGTGTGACATCAGCAGCATCAGTGATGTCTGTGAAAATCATTGAGTATCTAATGATTCCTAGAGCTACTCTATATCACTTCTGGGTTTTTTCTTGCAAGTCATACTGCTGGCATCACTTTTGCAAATTATTTTTCTCCTGTCACTGCTCAGAGTGTAAGGGCTGCCGGTGGGAGGTCTCCCACCATAGAGAGAGACATGACAGCTCTAGCCAGGATCTGCTCTAGGAAACCTGTATACAATGTACATTGCTGATAATGTGCTCCCCCACAATTATTATCACCAGAAGATGAAGCAGGGTTGCCAGTCTCCAAGTGGGGCCTGGAGATCTACCACTGTAACAACTGATGTCCAGCTGGCAGAGATCAGCTCCCCTGGAGAAAATGGCTGCTTTGAAGGGTAGACTCTATGGCATTGCACCATGCTGAGGCCCCTCTCCTCCCCAAACCCCACCCTCTCTTGGACCCACCCCCAAAGTCTCCAGGTATTTTCCAACAGAGACATTGCAACCTTAAGACGAAGTCATGTGGAAGCTATATGGACTCATTATGAATGAAATGCCAAAGGGGCAGCAAGCAATCAGAAGAAGGTGACTTTGGTTTTTTGCCACTGGTTGAGAAAAAAATTAAAGGCTGGCCTTGGTGAAAATATATTGCTGTGAATGGCTGAGATTAGGGAACCTGTAGAATTGCCAGCAGGCCCGGGGGGAAATGTCCTGTCCTTTTACTAGAGGCTTCATGTGTGGAATTGGGCAGTGGAAGCTTTTCGTGGCAACGTCACCTGGTAAATAGCATCCCATTAACCCTCTGCCAAAGGGACATTTCCCCCCAGACACTTGGTAGCCTTGAGGGCTCAGATTCAAACCCCCACATCTCCATGAAACTGACCAGGTGATCTTGGGTCAGTCACGCTTTCCCCATCTAGCATGCCTCACTGGCTGTTGTGAGGGTGAAACAGATCAGGGGATAAACAATGAGTTTCATGAGGGGAACCCTAAAAATGTACTAAATCAATTATAGCAAATACCTTTAGTGATTCTTGTAACAGTGTAGGAATACCCCAGTGCTAAACATCAAACTGCACTCCAGGTCAGCCAGACACATTGTGAGAGCATCTTCTGCCTGAAATAAAATACTGAAGTGTCCTGTACTGCATAGAAGTTAATCATGTTAGAAGAGGCTCTGGTTACCAGCCTCCAGATTGGGATATTCCTGGAAGATTTGGGGTAAAGCTTGGGAAGAGAAGAATTTGGGGAGGGGAAGGACTAGTGTTGCAACCGGCAGGGGGATCCTGGGTCCAGAAGTGACATCATCACATCGATAACATTTCAGGGGTGACAGTCTAGTTTTTGGGCAAAACTCTGTGTTTCGTACCCAATTTTATCCTAGAGTTTTGCCCAAAAACTAGAGCATCACTTCCAGGCAATGTTATTACACTGCCTTTCAGGCCAGTTGGGGGCAGGATTTCCCCCCGCTAGCCAGCTGGTTGGCAGCGGGGAAGCACCCCACAAAAGTGGGGGTTCCCCTGCCCCTAGCTGGAATCTGGCAACTCTAGGAAGGAGGGCCTCCATAGTTCACCCTCCAAAGTTGTCATTTTCTCCTGAAGAATCGATCTCTGTAATACGGAGACAGGCTGCAATTTTGAGAGAACTCCAGGTCCCAATTGGTGGTCTGGCAGCCTTCAAAGAGGCCTCACTTAGCCCTAGACAATCAAACTACCACACTGTTAATTACCTGCTGCTCAAAAACATTTCCTTGTTGATTAATTTATACTTTAAAGCTGTCCTCTATAGTAAAGACATGAGGGTTATTTTAAATCCTTATTATAATTACTGAAACATACAGCAATTTGGCCTTCAGGGTTGCTCAGCAGGAACGCAAGGCCTTAGAGCCAAGTAATATTAAATGCCTTTTTAAAAAAAGACTTTCAAATGTTTTACCAGCTGCAGTTACTCCCGAGCCATAAGCTGATCATGTTGTCTCTTTAACAAACACAGAATGGGGGAAGGGGGGAAGAACATAAAATAATCTTCAAGAACTGAAAGACTGAAAACTACCTCAGGGATGGAGGCTCCCAGCACCCATTAAAATGAATGACAGTAGGGTGTCAAAAAAAAAATCCCTGAGTGGATTTCAGAATGTCAGGCGTCAAGTTTAGCAGTGGTGGGGGAGGGGCATTTTCTTTCTTAAAATGCCCCCCCCCCCTTTCAGCTGTCATTTGTGGAAGAGTAAGTGAAAAAAATATATTGATATGGGTCGGCACGCTCCATGTCAGCAAAAAGAACTGGATTTACTAAACAATCTTCTGCCTTCAGATGGTTAGGGACAGTGTAAAACTACTCACACAAGCACACACATCTTTCTCTTTCTTTTATTTAATATAGCACTGTGAGGGTACAGAACGCTTTGCCCATTTAAGTAAATTGATCTCCAATGAAATGTTTCCATATGACTAGTGTAATGGAATTCTTTGAGAATCCTTCTGTGTAAATATTCTTCTCCCAGAGCGGGTGTGCCTAAAATTCCTCACAGCTTGGCACATGGATGTTATTCCCTTATCAGAAGACTACATTGCTTGTGATCTTCTGGAGTCCGGACCAAACAGAGGGCATGTCTAGCCAGCGCTTAAGTGTCCCTCCCCTCTTTCAAAGGAACAGATGAAGTGTGGAAAAGAACCTGGCTAAGAGACATACATCTGCTCTGTGAGTTGCTCTTAAAGAAGGGCATTTATATATGCCTTCTGTCTCCACACACACAGAGACACACTAATCTGTAATTTTTATAGGCCAGTACTCTCGCTGCATTATGAACAAAGATGTAAAATTAAATGGGGGACCATAAGCCTTCAACACAGCGATGTTCAAAAATCCATCCATTTCAGATTGAATTTTTGCATAACATCAAAGAGATAATTGGTCTGAATCTGCCCAGAAGGCCTTTATTGGTTATATGATTGAGTTAATTGGATGGGGTGTCCAAAACATTTTTAAAGAGGTGATTTCAAATGGATTAATTGCAATGTGAGCTGCTGTCATGGAGCCTTGGAGGTATAATGAAATATCACCAAGTTAGGAACACATGCTAAGAAGAGGGGAGACTATCAGAAGGCTGTGGTTAACTAAATATTTGAAGAATAGAAGTCAAAAGAAGAGATACACACACAGAGCTTTTGGAATCATGCAAAATGGACTTCTGCACAACTAGGCATTCACAAAGAACACATTGATGAAGAAAGCTTTGACTCAAAAGCTTATATCCCCAAAATCTTGTCGGCTTCTGGATTCAAATCTAGTTGTTCTACTGCAGACCTGCCAGACCAAAATGGCTACCCTCTGAAACTATCTGACACCAGCTAAGGAGCAAGGTTGCCAGCCTCCAGGTGGGGCCTGGAGATCTTCTACTTTTACAATTGATCGCCAGCTGGCAGAGATCAGCTCCACTGGAGAAAATGGCTGCTTTTACCAAGCTGAGGCCCCTCTCCTCCCCAAACCCCGCCCTCTCCCGGATCCACCCCTGAAGTCTCCAGGCATTTTCCAACAGAGACCTGGCAACCCTACTAAGGAGAGCCCATATAGTATTGTGATTCAAGTGTCACCTTAGGACAGGGAAAAGCCAAGTTCAGATCCCTTCTCAGTCTTGAAGCTCACTTGGGAAAATCCCCCTCTTTCCAACCTAATTTTCCCCACAGGGTTTTTGTGAGGATGAAATGAAGAAAAAGAGGGCCACATCTGCCCCCCTGAAATCCTTGAAAGGAGGCAGGATAAAGATAGAATAGTAGATTATTTTGTGCTTGAATCTATAATAAATACAGGCATCAATTCAGCCAATCACCTCCCACCCCTCTTTCTTCTTTCTGAGGTCACAATTATGGTTGCTTGACGATGCTGTCAGCTAGCTGAGGTCATCTCAGCTACTGCTTGAAATTAGCTCATTTCTACCCGAGCTGTCGGTGCCATTGGACAGTGTGGTGAGCTGAGGAGATGGTGGTTTTGAAATATTCATTCATTTTATCTGGTTACATTTAAGGGTAAAGTTTATAGTTCTGCTTACAGACAGTATAGACTTATTTTTAATATATATTTCACTTAGGTTGTTAGGTTGTTCCATAGCTAGATCAAGTAGGTAGGTTGGTTAAAAATTTTACAGGATTTAATGTGGTACAGGAAAAGCCATTTACCAGAGGCGGTGATTCTGGAGAAAAGTCCAGGAAGGGGCTCCAGAATCACAGCCCCTCTCCCAACCCTGTCCTCACTGAGGCCAAGCAAGCAATAGACTCCATTGTGTGTATGAAGTAGGCAGAAGCTGCTTCTGGAAGCCAGCTGCCCAATTCCCAGACATGGCGGCTGCAAGCAGCAACAAGAGCCTGCTCTTCTTCTTTCTCCCTCCTTCTGGGGGGCAGGACTATAGGTGGTTGGGCCCCTCCCAGTATAAGGCCTGGGGAAGCTGCCCCTGTTGCCCATTGGCTAAGACCACACCTGCAGATAGGAGTCCAAATGCAATTATGCTCTCTGTTGTAGGCTCTGTAGTAATTACATGAACTTACTTGGGGGGGGGGGGGGGTACCACACCATACTGGTTCTAGTCTCCAACTCAAAATTCATGCCCTTTTCTGTGAGATGGGGATGAGGACATATATTCAGGTTCAGAAGCGACACTAAGGCTTCAAGAGCCTTTAACAATGATAGTACAACTGCTAGGGCTTTGACCTGGATGGTCTAAGCTAGCCCAATCTTGTCATATTTCAGAAGCTAAGCAATCTTCCTTGTAAGTACTTGGATGGGAGACCACCAAGGAAGTCCATGGTCTCTATGCAGAGACAGGCAATGCCAAACCACCTCTGTTTGTCCCTTGCATTGAAAACCCTATGGACTTACTGTAAACTGGCTGTGACTTGACAAAAGAGGCAGAAAAAGAGATTGCCTGGTTTTCACAGTGTCAATGTGAACACTGCTCCTTGCCTAGTTTTGCCTGTATTGTATCACCACTATCCATAAAAACCATATCCCCTCCCCTTTTTTCATACTAGAAAATGATGTTTCTACTCAAAATATCTGGGAAAAGTTAATTCAGTAACGGAACATCTAAATATATAAATACTCTTATTGAAAGAATCTAATACAGGATCAGTGCACATGAAGCTTTGGAGGGAATTTCCCTCGCAAAGTTGACAAACAAATCCAGTAATTCAGATGTAATGAGACAGACATTATGTTTTACCAAATGAGCTTTGAACAGCTTGACGCATATTTGCAGGGACTGTACAGGCCAAAGCTGTTAATCTCTAATAGGGATATTTTATTTAGAATGGATTTGTTTTCTTATATAAATCAAGAAGATAGTCAGAAACTCAAAGTTCTGCTCTGGAAAGGGGGAAAAACTGTTCAAGGAGCAAGTAGTATTTATTTCTGCCAGATTTTTTTTCCCCTTTACAGCAGAATACATTTCAGATCCAGAGTCCTGGCACTGCCCCTAGAACTCTGAAGTGTTCCAGTAGTCCATGACAACTTTAGAATCTATGTGAATCTGCAGTAGTGAAATTCCCTACATAGACATTTTTAAAACTGTGTTACATGAAATTTCCCACAGCAGATATTTCTTCAGCAGGTGTAAACCCAAAGTTTTTTCCTTCTTACCCCACATTTTCAGAACTCGCTAAAACTAGGGTTTCTGAAAACGTGAGGTAAGAAGGAGAAAACTTTGGGATTGCACCTGATGAGAAAATCTACTGTGGAAAATTTCATATACTGCGCAGTTTTAAAAACATCATTGTGGGGAATTTCAGTATTACGGAAATGATCATAGGCATGATTCTCCCGTGCTACATGGCCCAGCAGCATCACTGCAGTAGCAAAAATGGCTGATACCTAAGCATGGCCTTTAACATTTCTGAAATCTTCTGGATCTACAATATAACCTTCTAGAGCAGGGTTGGTCAAACTGTGGCTTGGGAGCTACATGTGGCTCTTTCACACATATTGTGTGGCTCTTGAAGTCCCCACTATCTCATCAGCCAACTTGGAGAAGGCATTTGTTTCTTTAAATCACTTCTCCAAGGCATCTGGTGGCTTGGAAAATGCATTTGAAGTTAAAGTTACTTCCTTTCCACCTCTCTCTCCCCAATCTGTTTGCTGCCTGCCCGCCTGTCTTGCGGCTCTCAAACATCTGATGTTTATTCTATGTGGCTCTTACGTTAAACAAGTTTGGCCACCCCTGTGCATGGCTAATTCCCAAAGGAAAAACTTTGCATTATGCAAAACAAAAGTCTGCAGTTGAAAAATGGCAATTTGCATCAAGTTCTTTCCTTCCCGCTATGCAGCAAAATTTATACAGCTCTAGATGTCATTGCATTGTATTTATCCTTTGTGATCTGGCACAACGATGAAGAAATATACAACGGCTGGGATCTGTCAGTATTTTCTTTAGGCAAAATGGATTTCTGCCACACGACACTGCTTCCTCCCCTCCCCACCCCACTGTAGCCCAAAATGACTCCTGAAAGTTTGCCTCTGGGGCACCTCCCAAGGGGCAGGGCTGGATTAGGGCTGGATTAAATCCTAAATAAATAAATTAGGGTTGCCAGCCCTGGGTTGGGAAGTACCTGGAGATTTTGGGGGGTGGAGCCTGGGCAGGGCAGAGCTGGGGGGAGGGACCACAGCAGGGTATAATGTCAAAAAACCCTCCAAAGTGGCCATTTCCCTCAGCAGAACTGATCTTGTTCATCTGAAGACAGCAGATTTTAGCAAGAGCTTTCCAGATACCACCTGCAGGCCAACAATTCTAGGATGGATCTCTGTAGTGGGAGATAGCATAAGTAAAAATTGCCCTTCTTCCATCTGTAGAATCAGCAAAAATTGCCCCCTCTTCCATCTGTAGAAGCAGAAAAAAATTGCTCCTCTTCCATCTGTAGAAGCAGAAAAAATTGCCCCCTCTTCCATCTGTAGAAGCAGCAAAAATTGCCCCCTCTTCCATCTGTAGGAGTCCTCAAGTGGAACCAAGCCAGTGAGATAAATTTCATAGCATATTACAAAAGAAGCGACCACTTGAGAGAGGACTGCCCTATTTAGCTTGGTGTTTGATATGGTTGTGCTGTGGGTGAAGCCACAAGCCCCTCACTAAATCCCATAATTTGGTGGCCTCCTTTAATGCTTCAGCATGTGAGCTAGTTTAGTGTGGTAGTTAATAGTGGCGGACTCTAATCTGGAGAACCAGGTTTGATTCCCCACACCTCCACATGCAGCCAGCTGGGTGACCTTGGGTCAGTCACAGCTCTCTCAGCCCCATGCACCTGACAGGGTGTCTGTTGTGGGGAGAGGAAGGGACAGTGGTGTAAGCTGCTCTGAGATTCCTTCAGGTAGCAAAGGAAGGGTATAAAACCAATTATTATTCTTCACTTGGACCGAGGTCAGACGCATATAAACTGACAAGATGGGCATGGATGAAAGCCAGATGCATGTCGGATTTTATGCGGTTGTCCAAACATCAGCATCTGGCAATTGGCTCGTTCGTGTCCCGAACTGCCATGACCGAGACGTGGACTTTTTTGATATTACATTAAATCCAGAATAAGAATGCTTCTGACGACTCCCGCGCGTACTTTCTATGTTTGAACGCTCCATTGTAGCTGACTCGTCGCAAGCGCACATCCGCTTCCCTGCGAGAGCCCACTCCAAATGATATCATTGCACCAGCAATTGTTGACTCAGCCTTCCAACCTTCCGAGGTTGGTAAAATATGTACCCAGCTTGCTGGGGGGGGGGGGAGTGTAATGACTGGGGAAGGCAATGGCAAACCACCCCGTCAAAGGTCTGCTGTGAAAACTTTGTGAAAGCAGCGTCACCCCAGAGTCGAAAACGACTGGTGCTTGCACAGGGGACCTTTCCTAAATGGGGGGGGGGGGAGGCAGATCGGCCACCTTTGCCTTCTTCTCGCCAGGCAGAGAAACGGCAAAGAGAGTTCCTGTGCTCCCCCCCATTTAAACACCCTGGCGGGGTATTCATTTTTTGTGACAGTCTACGTTGTTTGATGCCCATTCCGGCCTCTTCCGGCCTATTCCGGCTTTTACCCTGTCCCATTTAAATGGGGGGGGAGGAAGATGACCCACCTTTGCCATCTCTCCGCCAGGCGAAGAGACAGCAAAGAGAGTTTCCGTGCTCCCTCCCCCCATTTAAACATCACGGTGGGGTTTTTAAATGGGGGGGAGGAAGATCACCCACCTTTGCTGTCTCCCCGCCAGGCGGAGAGACAGCAATGAGAACTCCTGGGCTTCCCTTCCCTGGCCGGCTGTTTAAATTGGGGGGGGGGGGGGCAGATCACCCACCTTTTCTGGCACCTTTAAAAACAACAACAACAACCAAGCACGATATCCCACGGTACTGCGCTTGCGCAAGTGCGGAATGCCATCTCAAAAAATGAAATCCAGTTGAGACCTCTGATCAACCAACGACTGGACCAAAGCTGCTTAGAACTGAAGGATGGAGGGATGTATGATCAGGAAATTCATTGTAAAAAAAGCTGCGGGGTATAATAGCAACGGGTTAGAGATGGATTTAATGGTGAGTGTGACCGCGGCCTTGGTGTGTATCTGCTTATGCTAATTTGAAACTTTATCAACACGACGCTACGCTGACCTCAGGGCTTTGACTGATGGCTCTCCTGAACAGATACAATGCATAAAATTGCAGATTTCTGTAGACTTCCCCAACCAGTGCTGTCAGCTAACATTTAAATGTCACCGGCTAATATCCATTACTTCAGCCCCTCTGCCTGCTTCTCTCCAGCCAGTCACCTAAGATATCCTTTCAGACTGGCTTCTTGTCGAGTTGAAGAGTTTACAATCAAATCTAAGGCAACCATCTTACATTTAATAATCTACTTAACATTTGTTGCAGTTGTAGATTAGACAGATTACTTTAGGAGACAAAGCTGCACATTCACTCCTCGATCCTGACCCTGCCTCCCCTATTTGCAAAGGTTTCCCCATCAATGAAAGTGACAATTCTATACCATTGTACACATAGCTGTTCTCTCTGCTGAAATGAATGGGCAAGTCTCTGTAGATACTAAACGGCACTTTGGCATTTTCCTTTGGCACTTTTGGATACTAAACGGCACTTTTTCCTTTGGCATTGCCGAGAATGGCTGCTGATTTATGGTCCAATGTCGTTTATTCCTACCTGTTGATTCCAGACTCGTTCCAGAAATTCCCCAGATATCTTTGGGAAAGTGAAGTTATTGAGATATTTGGTTAATATAGCAGAGTTTTGCCGCGTCATAGAAGCATGACACCAAATGCAATAAATAAATCTTGCAAAGAAGATAAACTTCAATTTATTTGAATAGATCCAATTCCATACAAGTTGCAGCCAAAAGGAAAGAAAGAAGCCTAAAGAATCTAAAGAGTCTAAAGAGTACTTTATCACAAATAGCCAGGTAATCCAGCATCATGGGTACAGGAGTATGAGGACATTTTATCTACAAGAGAGACCTGCAGAGACATGTGTCTCCATGGAAAGTCATGGAGGGAGAGGGAGATGACAAAAAGAGAGGAGGGATCAGAGGGCAGCTCACAGGTTAAAAACAAAAGGTGGGGTCACACTGGGAATTTGGCATGGCAGTATCCCAGCTTTGGTGTAGTGATTAAGTGTGCGGACTCTTATCTGGGAGAACCAGGTTTGATTCCCCACTCCTCCATTTGCTTCTGCTGTGGGGTTAGCCATAGCTATCGCAGGAGTTATCCTTGAAAGGGCAGCTGCTGTGAGATACCTCACAGGTATCTGTTGTGGGGGAGGAAGATAAGGTAGATTGTGAGCCGCTCTGAGATTCGGAGTGGAAGGCGGGATATAATCCAATGTCTTCTTCTTTGAAAAAGTTGGTTCTCTTTGATGCAAGCTGCGGCAATCACACAGCCCCCGCACTGCTGCCAGGAGAGGCATGGGCTGCACACACACACACACACATACACAAGAGGAGCATTCAGACTGCTTCTGCACATGCAGGGCACATGCATCACACACCTCATTCATTCGGATAGCCGGGAAACACACGCTGCCTGTGTTTTAGAGATTTGCTACCAGGAAGTTCTTGGTAGCTATTTAATCCAGTCCCAGCCTGTCCTAAGGCAAGGTAAGTATGGGAGGGACTCGGGGGCAGATGTGCATGACTAGATCGGGCCAAATCTCTTGAGTGATCACACCAAAAGAGAGGCATCTCATTGAAGGAGATAACACCTGTGCACGCTTAAGAGTGATGCAGCACCACACAATGCGGAGTCCCTCACTCCAACAGAAGACTGGTATCATTCTGGATTGGCCCTCCTGGAGACTTCACACATGAAAGCTTGAGAGGCCATACAACCTGGGAACATTACCAAGCCCCCACTTTGCACATCCTAAAACCTCTAATGCAGGGGTCCCCAACCCCTGGTTCGTGGACTGATACCAGTCTGTGGCCTGTTGGCAACTGGGCCATGAGTTGTATCATTATTTCATTATATATTACCATGTTGGAAGACGACGACAACTATGACATTGGATTTATATCCTGCCCTCCACTCTGAATCTCAGAGTCTCAGAGCAGCTCACAATCTCCTTTATCCTCTTCCCCCACAACAGACACCCTGTGAGGTGGGTGGGGCTGAGAGGACTCTCACACCAGCTGCCCTTTCAAGGACAACCTCTGCCAGAACTATGGCTGACCCAAGGCCATTCCAGCAGGTGTAAGTGGAGGAGTGGGGAATCAAACCCATTTCTCCCAGAGAAGAGTCCGCACCCTTAACCATCACATCGAACTAATAGAAATAAAGTGCACAATTGTATCATCCAGAAACCATCCCCTGCCCCCATCCCGGTCCATGGAAAAATTGTGTTCCACAAAACCAGTCCCTAGTGCCCAAAAGGTTGGGGACCACTGCATCTAATGCATCAAATGGGCAATGAAAACATCAATTCTTGACCGCTTCTGAGACTTGTAACATGCTTGTCATCCTGGTCCTTATGATGTCAGTAGACTTCAGACAATACAAAAGAGGACTGCCCACGCTTAGCCTCTTTGCACATGCCCAGTAGGTTACCAGGTCTCAAACATGGATGGAGTTTCAGGGACAGGGGATTAAGATATATAGGTTTGGCTTGGCTTGGCTTGACCTTTAGCTCCATTCCATGACCACCATGGGTCATCTCTCTGAGCCACCTTGCCAGGCTCTTCCCTTGACCCACACCCCTGCCATGGGGTAAGAGGCTCCAGGTTACTTTTCCAGGCACCACCCCTAACTCCAAGGCTTTGGCCTCCAAGCATCAACTTCACACCAGCTGGCAGCCCAAATGCCAGAAGGAGATAATGAAACAGGAATGAAGACATTTTGTCAATGATTTCAGTTCTCCACTTTTCGTTCTTGGCTTTGTAGATTCCTGTGTACCATCAGAACTTTTTTTTGTAGCAGGAACTCCTTTGCATATTAGGCCGCACACCCCTGATGTAGCCAATCCTCTAAGAGCTTACAGTGCTCAGTATAGGGCCAACTGTAAGCTCTTGGAGGATTGGCTACATCAGGGGTGTGGCCTAATATGCAAAGGAGTTCCTGCTACAAAAAAAGCCATGTGTACCATAATAAACATAAGAAAGCGTAACACTGATTTATTAATGCACACATCCCAAAATGCATATATTTTGTGAGGGGGAGCATTGTGAGGGCACAGAAAATGGTGTAAAAAAAGAAGGAATCGCAGTTTCCCATTGCATAGCAAAATCAAAACAACAGTGAGACAAGAAATCCATAACCATCCTTACTAGGGAATTCATTCCAGATTCCACAGTCCCTTCCAGACTGCATTCACTGCCTGTGTACTTCAAACTGGAAGCCAAATGCTTCTGCTAGGGATGCCAGCCTCCAAGTGGGACCTGGGGATCCCCCCCCAAATTAGACCTCATATCCGGACTACAGAGTAGGGTTGCCAATCCCCAGGTGGGGGCAGGGGATCCCCCGGTTTGGAGACCTTCCCCCCGCTTCAGGGTCGTCAGAAAGCAGGGGGCGGGGAGGGAAATGTCTGCTGGGAATTCTACTATTCCCTATGGAAATTTATTCCCATAGAAAATCATGGAGAATTGATCTGTGGGTATCTGGGGCTCTGGAAGGGCTCTTTTTGGGGGTAGGGGCACCAAATTTTCAGTATAGCATCTAGTGCCACTCCCCAAAATACCCCCCCAAGTTTTAAAACGATTGGACCAGGGGGTCCAATTCTATGAGCCCCAAAAGAAGGTGCCCCTATCCTTCATTATTTCCTATGGAAGGAAGGAATTGAAAAGGTGTGCCATCCCTTTAAATGTGATGGCCAGAACTCCCTTTGGCGTTCAATTATGCTTGTCACAGCCTTGATCTTGGCTCCACCCCTAATGTCTCCTGGCTCCACCCCCAAAGTCCCCAGATATTTCTTGAATTGGACTTGGCATTTGGCAACCCTACTACAGAGATCATTTCCCCTGGAGAAAATGGCTGCTTTGGAGGGTGGACACTGAAGCACTGTATACCTTTGAGATCCCTCTTCCCCAGACTCTATCCCCAAATCTCCAGAACTTCCCAACCTGGATCTGGCAACCTTACACCTCCACCCCCGCTGGTGGCCCACTAGTGTTGCCAGCCTCCAGGCAGGGCAGGGCAGTGACGCCCTCAGCTCTCCTCAGCAGTCAAGTTCTCTTCAGCAATCCCAGGCCTGTTTTTGAGCAGGAATGCACAGGAATGCAGTTCCAGCTGGCTTGGTGCCAGGGAGTGTGACTTAATATGCAAATGAGTTCTACAAAAAAAGCCCTCTGTGAAACAATGGTGATGTCAGGGTGCGTGGCCTAATATGCAAATGATTCCTGCTGGGCTTTTTCTACAAAAAAAGCCCTGACTGCAAGACATTCTTCTTTCCTTGTGCTCCATGTAAAAGCAAGTGTGCGGAAACCTCAGGCACCTGGGCAGAGAAAGGGTTATCCGCAGAAAAGGCCGAGTTGGAATGGCTTCTCTGAGCACAAAGGCTCTTCCAAAGCACAAAGCAGCAGTGATGATATTATTACAGCAACCAATGGAATGCAGAAGGTGCGGTACCTCTGCCAGCTTGGATCTCAGAAACAGCTCTCTTTGCACCGGCATCTGCCTATGGCCACAGTAATCTCATCTGAGCCGTTTTGCAACTGAGTGTTCTGCTGCCAGAGGCAAGCAGACCTTATTCCAGAGCCAGCTGCCAGTTCGCCTGCTTTTTGTGGAGCAACTGCCTAGCTTTATGGACTCTCCTTCTCCACTCTCATGGAAATGATGCACTTAGGACTTCTTTATTTTAAACAGGTTTCATTTTAAAAGCAATTCGGCCGCAGGAGCTGCTGAAGCAAAACCTACAGGGAAACCCCTCCCCAGCACTATGCATAAAACATTTCACATATAAATTTGGCTTCTTAGAATCGTGCTACAGCTACCCTGTGACATTAGAAATCCTCAGCAGGTTCTACAAGAAAGAAGTCTGGTGGTAAATGAATGAACTAAAATGTTACTGGATTGATTTGGCGGGAGGTAATTTTAAGCAAGAAGGGCAAAATTTCATCACCAGGGCAGCAAGGTACGCTTCATTTTTCGTGGTTACTAAATTAGCATGCACTGCAATGACTACAGTTGCCAGCCTCCAGGTGGGGACTGGAGACCTCCCACTTTTACAATGGATCTCCAGCTGGCAGAGATCAGTTCCCCTGGAGAAAATGGCTGGTCTGAAAGGTGGCCTCTATGGCATTGTACCATACTGAAGCCCCTCCCCTCCCCAAAACTTACCCTCTCCTGGATCCACCCCCAAAGTCTCCAGGTATTTTCCAACACAGATCTGACAACCCAAGCAATGAAAAAGAGAAAATCTTAAACAAGGCCTTTTCTAACCGTTTATTTACGTTACATACTTCATTTATCCCCTTTGTTTCTCCCCAGTGAGGACCGAAGTAGCTTATATCATTCTCCAGTCCTCCATTTAGTCCTCACAACAACCCTGTGGGGTAGGATAGGCTGAAGGTACATGACCAGCCCAAGGTCACCTAGCAAGTTTCCGTGACCAAGTGGGGATTTAAACCTGAATCTCTCATAAGGTTGCCAGCTGTGGACTGAGAAATACCTGGAAATTTTGGGGGTGGAGACTGAGGAGGGTGGGTCTTGGGGAGGGGATAGTCTTCAGTGAGGCCTAATACTACAGAGTCCACTTTCTAAAGTGGCTGTTTCTCCAGGTGAACTGATCTCTATGCCCAGAGACCAGGAGATCTCCAGGTACCACCTGGAGGTTGGCAACCCTTGATCCTAGTTTGTTTGAGGCAAAGAGTTATCTTCTCTTCACTATTTCAAAAAAACATCATTGATTGAAGGTCTGGATACCTGAACATTTCTTTGCATTTCAATCAATCCATTAGAAGGAAGACGATTAATATTCAACTATGAATACACTCAACACCAACTATTAAAAACAATATTTATGCCCTAGCTTCCTAACCTCTTACATCATACCAGATATTTACAGCATGAAAGCAGTCATAAAATATGAAAAAATGTAACAAAATCACGTTGCCAGAACAAAATCCAAAGCTGGGCCATGACAGACTCTAGTTAAACAGCAGAGTCAACTGAATGTAATGTGAAAATGCCCATGAAGTGTAAACCAGTTGTCCATCCTCAGGCAGGTTATTCCACAACTTGAGTATGATTGATGACTGAGCAAGCTGGATTTCTCTCAAACTGAACGTATGGCTAAATCAAACAACACTTCAAAGCCTGAGTGGGTACAAAGGAGTGGCAATCCCTCAGTTTATACCAGGAGTGACAATCCCTCAGCGGGTTTTAAAAGTAAAAACCAACACTGTGAATTGAACCCCAAAACAAATAGGGAGGTAGGGCAAATGTTTTTGGAACAGGAGTAATATGGAATATTAATTAAGATCAAGCATTCCTGGTTAGGTACAGTTGCTGGACAATTCATGAGGTAAAAAGCAATAACTGAAGCATTGTTTCCCTCACCTACCTCAGCACTTAGAACCTCATTGAATTTTTCATAGAATCACAGAGCTGGAAGGGGCCATACAGGCCATCTAGTCCAACGCACTTCTCAATGCAGGATCAGCCTAGAGCATCCAGTCTGTCAGCTGGTGCTTGAAGACTGCCAGTGAGGGGCAGCTTACCACCTCCCTATGTAGCTGATTCCACTGTGTTTTTTTTCTTTTATTACATTTTCTCAAAATAAGCACACAAGATGAACAATACAATACAGTACAGTAACAAAGCTAAATCCAGGGCTTTTTTTGAGCAGGAACACACAGGAACACAGTTTTGGCTGGCTTGGCATCAAGGGGTGTGGCCTAATATGCAAAGGAGTCTGTGCTAAGCTTTCTCTGCAAAAAAGCTCTGAGTGAAATAATGGTGGTCAGGGGGTGTGGCCTAATATACAAATGAGTTCATGCTGGGCTTTTTCTACAAAAAACACTCCTGGCTGTATCAATCATCAGTGGAAATACATAAAGGCTAATCTCGACTTATACAAAAAGACGTAATTAAACCCTGATTGTTCTGTTATCTTTTTTTTCATTTTAATTCAGAGACAGGAAGTACCTAAGTACCTTTCAAAATTACCACAGACATAAAGTATCGATAATATCAGGAATATCGGCTTGTTTTGTCAAATATTCCATAATGGGAAACCAAATGGCCACTTAATTAGATGAAGATATTTGGGAGGTGAGGTACAATAAGTTATCAATGAGTTTGTCTATGATGTGAAGGTCCCATTATTTTTTGCCAGAGTGATTAGTCTGGTATTGTTTTATCTTTCCAGCGGAAAGCTATAGGAGATTTTTATTTGTTTGTTTGTTGTTTATTTATTATTTAATTATGTTCTCATTCATATTTCTCATTCAACGTCCTCTTTGTTGGAAAATGCATGGACAGCAAGGAAATTATCTGCATTGCTGTCATGGAGGGAAATTAATAAAATTCGTAAACATCGTGCCCAGCTGTAATTGACTCATTTGAGCGTTATGACCTTGAGAGGCAGTTGTGTTCCGAGATATATTAGCTCTCCTTCTGAAACTTTGTGCAAGACTTAGGAGATTTGTCAGCTCTTGAGAAAGGGTGGTACTCGAAACAGGGTACATATCGATTGCTGGTCAGGCTGATGGAGTTTATATAAGGAGCCCTCCATAACAGTTTATGAATTTCTAATGCTGTTGACTGTACTTTCTCATGCAGTTAGCAGACTTCCTCTTTAAGAACTTGCCTGGCAATGGCTTTTTCTGGAGGACTGTGTCCAGACCATTTGCTTGTTGTTCCTACACACATAGTTTTCTAATTCTGTACAGTGTGGTCGATATTATTCACTTACATTACATATTTTCATTATATACTTGTTTCTAGACTGGTGCAGATTTTTTGATCACAGTGTTTGTTTGGTGTACTGTTGAGTCAAATTGTGATTGCCCTTGATTCTGTTACATGGGAAACCTGAGGCCAGTCACTCTCTCTCAGCCTAACTTCTCCAATAGCGTGGTTGTGAAGATAAAATGGAAGAAGGCAGAATGTTGTGAGCTGCGTTGCAACTCTATTGGGCTGAAAAGTGAGGTATAAATATTTAAATAAATAAGCGACTGGCCCCAGTTGAAAAAAAGATGAGGCACTTAAGAGGTTTATGATCAGTCTTTGAAACAGGCCTCTGCACATTATTCGCATTATTTGCATATTAGGTCACACCCCCTGACATTGTTATTGTTTCACACATGAACTTATTTGCATATTAGGCCATACCCCCTGATGCCAAGCCAGCTGGAGCTGCGATCCAGCTCAAAAAAAGCCCTGCTTCCAAGCATCTTTTACAGCTGAACTACAGCAGCACATGACTTGGGACCATAAAGGCAGAAAGATTTAACCCATCCACCTCTGCAAGTTTTTTCTTATCACCTCCTCCCCAAACACTTACACTGTACTAACAAAAGCATTTACTTATATATAGGGGGTAAAAGAGGTCTCTCCTCCTGGCATAGTTACCTGTACAGCTGAAATTCAGCTTTAAAAGAAACACAAAGTTTGGTACTAACTCCTCAGTCTCTCCATCTGCAGTATGGGGAGAACAATATTGGCCAGCTGAGTGTACAGCCAGTGTGGTGTAGTGGTTAAGAGTAGCAGACTCTAATCTGGAAACTGGGTTTAATTCCCCAGTCCACCTCATGCAGCCAGCTGGATGCCCATGGGCCAGTCACAGTTCTCTCAGCCCCTCCTACCTCACAGGGTGTCTGTAGTGGGGAGAGGAAGGGAAGGTGATTGTAAACAGCTCTAAGACTCTGAGTGAAGACCAGGGTATAAATTAGGCTTGCCAATCCCCAGGTCCCAGCGGGGGTCTTCCGCTTTCCTTCCCGCCCCCAGTCAGCTGGCCGGTGGGGGGAAGCCCCGCCCCCAAGGACCATGTGCCTTTCTACCTCCAGAGGCTTCAGTCTCCGATTGAAAGGCTTCCTCTTGGGATGGTGTGTCTGTGTTACTTGGAAGAAGTTGGCAGCAACTCGTGAGTAGAGAGGCCAATCCCTCGCGTCAGAGCCAACAGAAATGGGGGGGGGGGTGTCTGCTGAGCACTTCATTATTCCCTATGTGGAGATCGATTCCCATAGGGTATAATGGGAAATTGATCTATAGGTTTCGGGGGCTCTGGGGGGGCTGTTTTTTGAGGTAGAGGCACCAAATTTTCAGTATAGTATCTAGTGCTTCTCCCCAAAGTACCCCCCAAATTTTAAAACAATTGGACCAAGGGGTCCAATTCTATGAGCCCCAAAAGAAGGTGCGCCTATCCTTATTTCCTATGGAAGACATTTAAAAAGGTGTGCTGTCCCTTTAAATGTGATGGCCAGAACTCCCTTGGAGTTCAATTATGCTTGTCACACCTTTGTTCCTGGCTCTGCCCCCAATGTCTCCTGGCTCCACCCCCAAAGTCCCCAAATATTTCTTGAATTGGACTTGGCAACCCTAGTATAAATCCAATCTCCGCTGCTTCCCTTACAGAGGCTTGATGTTATGTCCTAGAACTTAGATTCAAAGATTTACTACTCCCTGTAGTCAACATGGCTTGTGGCCACCCGTGGTCCATTCTTTCATAAATCCAGCCATCACTACATTCACTGATAGCAAATGCCACAGCTTAATTACTCAACTAGCGGAGAACTTCCTTTTGTCTGTCCTGAATCTATTGCCCACCTAAATAGGAAAGGCCTAACTTTGTTTCTTGTTAACAATAACAGCAGGTTTGGAGAACTGACAAAACCATATTCTGAATAAATCTCAAACACCTGGTTATTTGAATTTTAAGTAGATGCTCATTCTGTTCTACCCCTGCACTCCATGCTGCCCCATGCTACCAAAAATTCCCTATCAGAGACTGTAGTGAGGGGGCAAACAGTGTAGCAAGAGTAAACTTCAAGACGGTTGTCCTCCTAACAAAGTGGTAGTTCAACAGGTCTATGAGGAGAAACAAACAGTCATCCCTACTGAAGGTTGCAGTCCGAGAGTCTCAGCAGGGAGATGGGCCTAACATCACTATACCATATGGATACTGTTCCAGCAAAGGCTGAGACTGAACGAAGCCCTTAAATAGGTTAGCAAGGAGGCAGAGATACAGGCCACTCCCTTCTAGGAGCAAACTGCTAGTATTTAAAGGGGCCATTCCCTGTTACTGTAGTGAATACTGTAACAGGGCTGAGGTGGTTAAAGGCCTGGAGGGATTGGTTGTGGGGGGACCTCTGCTGCTACAGCAGGCTCTGGGCTGGAGGATTCAGGGTCCAAGTCAGTCAGTCAGTCAGTCGGCTGGCAGGGCTGTAGCCCAGAATGAGAGGGCTGACTCAAACTCTTGAGACTCCTCCTGGAAATCAAAGGAGCTGCCCTCTTCTGTGGAAGCGTTAGGTGCTCTGGTGCCGCCTCCTTTGAATCTTTGGCCTCTTTGCCTGAACAGGAGGACTCTAGACTCTGGCCCATGACACCATCCTGCCAGTTGGAAATTTATAACTAGGATTGCCAGGTCCAATTCAAGAAATATCTGGGGACTTTGGGGGTGGAGCCAGGAGACATCGGGAGTGAAGCCAGGAAACATTGGGGGTGGAGCCAGGAGCAAGGTTGCGACAGGCATAACTGAACTCCAAAGGGAGTTATGGCCATCACATTTAAAGGGACCCCATTCCTCTAGCAATCTGGGAGGGAAACTCTATGGTATCATAGAGTCCCCCCCCCACAAATTGTTACCATGTCCAGGAAAACCATAGAGTTTTCCCGAACGCTCCTAGAGCAGCCAGCAACATCGGAAGGGGAGCCCCCCACCGGTCCACTGCAGGCCAGCTGGTTGGGGACCTTCAGGGCAGAAGAATCCCTGCCCAGGAGCTTGACAGCCCTAATGTAAGCTCCTGGAGGATTGGCTACATCAGGGGGTGTGGCCTAATATGCAAAGGAGTTCCTGCTACAAAAGAAGTCCTGGCAGGAAGAAAAGTGAAGGGGAAAAAGTTTTGGTAATATCCTTTAAGGCCATGAGTGGCCAGGGACCAACGTACCTCCAGGACTACCTCTCCCCATATGTGCTCAGCAGATCAACATCTTCTGGTGATCCCTGTCCCAAAAAACATCTGACCAGCCTTGACTAGGGTCAGAGCATTTTCAGCCCTGGCTCCAGCCTGGTGAAACGAGCTTTCCCTAGAGGTCAGGGCCCTGCGGGACCTTTTGCAGTTCCGCAGGGCCTGCAAGACAGAGCTCTTTCTCCAGGCTTTTAAATGAGGCAGTAGGTGTCCATTTGTCCATCAGGCCCTTCCTGTCGCTTTGTCGCTCCTTCTAAAATCGAGTTTAATGCAAACTTGACTCTCAAGAGTTGAAATTAATTTATACTTCACTGGATCAATTGGAATCATGACAAATATTTTGGTTGCCATCTTTGTATATTAGATTGCAGTTTTAAACACTGAAAGTTTTATGTTTGCTGTATGTATATTTTATTGTTTTGATCATATTGTACCCCACCCCGAGCAGGCTAAAAATGGAATAAATCAAATAAAAAAGTATAATATAGTGGGTTCAACGCAATGAAGAGGCGAGGTGATAGTGATCATAGCTCTTTTTGTTATCGCAGCATAGTATAGGGTTGCGCTCTAAGACTGACTACTGGGCCAAGAGGTTCAACTATATATACACTCAAGGTTCCCGCGCTAGCATGCTATTGGACCATTCAAACCAGCAGAGGGCCTGTGATTGGAGCAGGGCAGCAGGGATTTGGATCCTACTGCCCATTGTTCCCAGGTCCCCAAACTCAGTCCTACAGGCTCCAATGAGCCAGGCAAGAACACCATACACATTTCAGATCACATATACAACAAAGGGGGAGCATGCAGGTCACAGGGACACTTCACCTGGTGCTATCTCCAGCATATTTGTGCTCTTTTGTGCAGGCATGACATGGGGAGGGGTAGCAGTCAAAGTATGGGGGGACAACAGCAGTGAGGTCTGTGTGTGCTTGTCATTCCCACCACTCCCCAAGCTGCTTGATCCTATTACCTGGCAGGGGTGCATTTGTGCCCCTAACCTGGAAGCATCCCAGAATGATCATATTCAAGATGTCTTTATTAGAATCAGCTGGACCTGTGGAGTCTTCAGAAAATGAACTTTTGATCAATTTAGTATACAAGCACTTTTTGTACTCAGCACTTTATTGCAAGGATTTGATTCTCTATAAATATTGTATGTGTTCAATTATTGTGAATAGCCTTATGTGGCTGTGTATGAATTACTGACGTTGTAAGAATATTTGAAAATTTGTGATAATATCACTATATTTATGAAATTTTTTTGATACATTGGGTTTATTATAGTTTAATGGTTTTCATTATTATATTACGGTATTTTGTTTGGTTTGATACTATTACCTGGCAGGGCTGCATTTGTGCCCCTAACCTGGAAGCATCCCAGAATAATATTCAAGATGCCTTTATTAGAATCAGCTTGCAGGCTTCACTCTCCCTTCCTTGTGATCATTTCCATCAAGCGTCGCCTTTTTCTGTCATTTACAAAAAAAAAAAAGAACCACACAGCCCTTTGCTCTTGTGTTTCATGCACCAATGTAAAACACGGCAGACTCTGAGGAGGTGTATTTAGGCAGGCCCATCTGATTGTGTTCGACCTTGGCCCTTTTTCATCATGACTGCTTCTGAGCCCTGGATGGCTTCACAAGCAACTGAGCAGAAAATCTGATGTGTGCGGGAGCATTAATTTTCTCTCCGCATACCAGATCAACCTTGCTCCTCAACAACAAGCCAACCCCCCCCCCCCATCCAATTTAGAAAAGCACTGCCTCTCCTGGAAGAAAAGACAGGTACCCCATATCAGATGGAAACTCAAAGTGAAGGCCATAAATTAGAAGCACGCGAATACGCCTGCTGTCGTTGGGAGATTATTCAGACTTTTAATTTTCAATCCCTTCTCATTCAATAGGCAACAGATGAAGAGCCATTTATCTTTAGGCAGCTAAGAATTTTTAAAATTCAGGGCAAACAAGAGATTGCTGGGCACTCAAATGAGGACTGAAATCGGCTGCAGGAAATCTTAGACATCACTACAGAGTGTCCGGATGAAATACCCAGGTATGGGGGAAGAAGTAGTATACAGGGGTCTCTATTTAATTACTGACATGAAGTTTTTATGGAGGTCAATATTTTTCTGAAATGTTTGATTCTGTTAAAAGAACCCTGTCCTTCAAGCTGATTTGTAGGAATGCTCGAACACCCACCAGCTTTGCTGTCATCTTGTTCACCTGTCATGAACAGGGAGCCGAATTTTCGACAGACTGTTCATCAACCCATTGGTGGTTGTTCACAAGGTTGCTTCGCCATATTTCTTCCTAACAACTCAGTACAGTGCAATCAGTCTTTGGTGCATATGTATTCTCTCACTGCCTGTGGTGTTTATTAGCTTATTAAAACATTTATGTCCCAGAGTCTTATTCTGATTTATTGCCATCCTGTTTATTGTTTATGTGCTTATTGCAGATCATTGATTCTTTGATTTACATAATGTCACAAGCAGGGGACCAGGGAGGGCCTCTTCAGGCTGTCACCACTCTGGTACGGGTCTGCCTGGGAGGGCCCACAGCATCCACCCAACCCCTGTGTCTTCCTTCTCAGCAAGTACCTTTTATCTGTGACCAAGGAGATGTGAGCAGTATAACAATGAGATGTGAGCAGTATAACAACAAGATGTGAGCAGTATAACAACAATGAGGTTATTGTAAGTGCTCAAGAACAAGTGGGTTGAAAAATGACTAGTACAACAGTGAAACAGGAAAAAGCAGTAAAGGTGCTACAAAGACAGATAAAAGCCTTGACACAACTAACTATACATTCCCGCCTTCTGATTCCAAACTAACTCACCCCTCTTTGGATGAAGGAACTCTCCTAGCTGCAGCCTTTTCCCAGCTCAGCCTTTCCAGAGAGAAAACACCTCCCCCTCTAGCTAGACCTTTTATTATTTTCTCCCAGGTCCCCACCACTCCACTGGGCAAGTTTTCCTTCCAAAATTTCTGCCCACCCAATCAGAGGGAAAGAAGGGCCCCTGGGAGATGTAGACCCACTAGTAACCACAGCCGGATCTAGGGGGGCAGAGAGGGTGCTTGCCCCGAGCGCCAATGGAGGGGGGCGCCAAATTGGGTATGGAGTCCATTGTACTCTGTGGGACCATAATATACAATAGCCCATAAGGGGGCATCATTTTTTAATTTTGCCCCCCTCAAAAAACATGTAGATCCACTCCTGCTAGTAACTTCAAGGTAGGCATCTCCAGTTCCTCTAGGCCTCGTGACCAAGGCCCAGGGCATGGCACGTATGGCTTTGCTACTGTTGTAAGTGTTGTAAGCCACCCTGAGCTCATTTGGGGATAGGACAGGATATAAACCTGATAAAATAAATAAATGTCCCACCTTTTCTCATGGTTCAAGGAAGTTTACAACAATAGCTAAAACCAATTGTTAAACAACACGCTCCTTAAAAGATGCCTTCCATTTAAACTTCTCAAAAGTCCAGGCAAACTAGAGTTGCCACCCTCTAGATAGAGCCTAGAGTATTAAGCATGCATATTTCTAAGCACAATGGTGGGTTCTTAGACAGAAATGAGACCGTTAGTATCCACCACCTCCCTCTCTTTTTCCGAAAGGTTGGGCAAATAATAAATCCATCTAGCCCAAGGATGTTTACGCCGCAGCCTGGCTGTGAGGTGCCTCTCCTCCACATTCACACAGACAGTTCTTATCAGGTCCGTGTGAGAAACGGAGATGTTTTTAATAATCTACATTCTTTAGTAGTAAACTAGATACTATGTACTAACCTTTGAACCCGTGACTCAAAATGCATCTGTATGTTATCCTTTGAACTAATCCTATATAGTAACATTATAATCATGTATACACCATTACTTCCAAAGATTCTGTCCTTAGTAAAGCTTCAAAGTTTCTACAATAAAGCAACTTTTGATTTTACAACAAAAGACTGATTATTGAGAAATATCTATGCTTGGCATAGAGATCTCCCACTTTTACAACTGATCTCCAGCTGGCAGAGATCAGCTCCCCTGGAGAAAATGGTAGCTTTGAAGGATAGACTCCATGGCACTGTACCATGCTGAGACCCCTCCCCTCCCCAAGCCCCACCCTCTCTCAGGTCCACATCCAAAGTCTCCAGGTATTTTCCAGCACAGACTTGGCTACCCTAACGAGCAGGCCTTGCATCACCTCCAAGGATCTCACTGCCTGTGGGGTTTATTTTTAAAAATAAAAAATCTTCTTCTGATTTATTGACATCCTATTTATTATTTATGTGCTTACTGCTTCAGGGAGCCCATTCCACAGAATGGAAAGGGCCCAGGCTCTGGTCAATGCCAGACAGGCCACCCAAAGTGGTGAGAGTTGTACATCATCACTGTGCCACTGAAGTGCTAAGGTAGAAAGTATTTAAATAGTTAAAACAGTCACAAATCATATCAATCAAGTATAAATGCTGAATAATGCATATCCAGCCTCCCCACCCCCCACCCCAGGACAAATAACACTCCCATGGCCCATTTCTGGTCAGGAGAACAGCACAGAAGGTGTGTTAGATACTCCTTGACAGGGCTTTTTTTGTAGCAGGAACTCCTTTGCATATTAGGCCACACCCCCATGATGTACCCAATCCTCCAAAAGCTTACAGGGCTGTTAGTACAGGGCCTACTGTAAGCTCCAGGAGGACTGGCTACATCACGGGTGTGTGGTCCAATATGCAAAAGAGTTCCTCCTACTAAAAAAAGCCCTGCTCCTTGAGCATAGAGTTGCCAACCTCCAAATACAACTGATCTCCAGACAGCAGAGATCAGTTCCCTTGGAGAAAATGGTGGCTTAGTGGTAGATCATCTGCTTGGTAAGGGGACCTGGCAACCCTGCACAGGCTCCATCTCAAATCTCCAGGAATTTCCCAGACCGGAGTTGATGCCCCTACTCAGGGGTGGAATTCTAGCAGGAGCTCCTTTGCATATTAGGCCACACACCCCTGATGTAGCCAACCCTGCAAGAACTTACAAGGCTCTTTTTTGTAAGCTCTTGGAGGATTGGCTACATCAGAGGGGTAGGGCCTAATATGCATAGGAGCTCCTGCTAGAATTCCACTCCTGCCCCTACTCAAACCGGTCTTTGGAGACAAGGCCTACAAGTTTCTAAACAAATACATGCACAGATTGGTCTCCACATCCACGACTACAAATACATTCGGGGAACAATTGCTGTTACTCTTAAGAAATGCAGCCACACAGCCTGTCAAGCTAGTTCTATAGACTTTGGGATTTTGAATGTGATATCTTCCATTTTGGCAAAGGATGCTTTCTTCCTCGGTCCAATATGGCACCATGAGATTTCCTGAGTGAGTTGCCTGCCTATGATTTCCTGGAATAAAGAACTCAAGGTGACAGCTCTCGGGGTAGGCATTGGGACTGATATTAATCATCATTAACCAAGCACAGTCATTAGTCTGAAGTCAGACCTCAGTCTGCAAAATGAGACGATTTAATTCCAGGAAGCAATTAACTCTTTGCTCCCTTAGCCACTGCAGTAACCTCAGGGTAAGAGCACTCCCACAGAGAAAGTTTCTTCCTCTACAGACAACAAATAAAATCCTTCCACGGAACTGCTGGGATGAATTCTCGGAGGCATTACGCTTCTGTCTGCTGGGCTGCTGCTCTTCCAACTGCAAGGGTGGGCTCCTATGATTAAATGTCCCCATATGGTGGGAAGTTCCCTACATGCAGAAAACTAGCATGTATAGGAAGAAGATGATATTGGATTTATATCCTGCCGTATACTCTGAATCTCAGAGTTTCAGAGCAGTCACAATCTCCTTTACCTCCCCCCCACCACTACAGACATCCTGTGAGGTAGGTGGGGCTGAGAGAGTTTTATACAGCAGCTGCCCTTTCGATGACAACTCCTACGAGAGCTGTGGCTGACCCAAGGCCATTCCAGCAGCTGCAAGTGGAGGAGTGGGGAATCAAACCCAGTTCTCTCAGATAAGAGTCCACACACTTAACCACTACACCAAACTGGCTCTCTGGAAGAAGGCTAAAACCCTATCCTAGCATGCTACTTTTCTATATGGAGGTCAGATTCTGTTGATGATGTTAGAGGAGCATTCATGGTCAGCTCAGAGCAAAAATGGTGATACCTATTCTCTGCATCAGTGGTCCTCATTGTGGCACCCTTGGGCACCATGGCTTTCACCACCATAGGTCTTGGTGCCCACCTGATTCTCCCCCAAAGTGGCACTTCCTCAAACCAAATAATAAGTCCTGGCTTTCTTCTACCTCTTTGGAGCAGGAGGTGCTACAGAATAGCCTAGGATGCAGGTTGGAGATGTCTCTCATGTCAAGTAGATCTTTCATATACTTTTTGGATCCTTTCGAAGGGTAGCCATGTGGATCTACAGCAGAACATCTAGATCCGAACCCAGTGACACCTTGAGACTAACAAGATTTTCGGAGTATTGAGCTTTTGAGAGAGTTCCCTTCATTGTTTGGTACTTTTGGGACCTTATTAGGCAGCCAATATTGAACCTTATCTTTGTTGTTGTTCAGTCGCATAGTCGAGTCCGACTCTTTGCGGCCCCATGGACCAAGTCACACCAGGCCCTCCTGTCTTCCACCATTCTCCAAAGTCTGCTCAAATTTATGTTAGTTACATGAGTGTTAGTTACATCAGTAATGCTGTCCAGCCATCTCATCCTTACCTTACCTTAGAACCTTACCTTACAACTGACTAGATGTAATTGGCCATTAGATCCCATGGTAAATTTGGTACGGTATCTGAAAGACTGCATCTATGCTGTATGGACAGGGAACTCATAATTAGTCTGTTAACAGCAGCAAGATAATGAATGGGAGATCACAAGGCATTCCCTTCATAAATGATTGGATCTTGAGGATTTGGAAAGTAGTTCTAATGACTAAATTAATTTTTTACCAGCATAAAAGTCTTATTAGATGTGCCAGCGTACCGTCAGATAAATTCATTGAGAATTAGTCTTTGGTTATAACGATGTGAGAAGATAAAGTTAAGCATGAGATTTGCACCTTTGCATATTTTAAAATACTTTGTAATATTTTCTATGAAATCTGTTTAGTTTAATATTGTTGCAGTCCTTAGACCAAACATACAAAAGAAAAATACAAACACACAAAGTAAAATCTGTATGTTATTTTTCTAACAAAAATGTTTGAGCCCAAGAGGACTTTGGGGTCTGCAAAGAGAAAGCATTCAAAACTGGCTGCCTCCATCATAGAAGGACTCTTGGCTTGGAACCCCCAACATTCTGTGGAAGCTTCCAATGCTTGTGATTGGTCCCATCTCTCCATGGCAGCCATTTTGTTGTGTGCCCACTTCCTATTTCTTCAAAACCCCAAAGTGCCCACAGATTCAACAAGGAAAAGTGCCTCACTCTGTGACAGAGTGACATGGGAGGAGGCATCATTACAGTATTGTTGTTCTAATCCTTGTAGATAACCTGTAGTATTCTCTCTCTTATTACCATACGGCAAAAGGAAACTCAGACCACAGGCTTTTGAGATTTGTTTCAAAAGGCAGGATACCACTGTGATGAAGAAAACAACAGCAAGGTAGAACACTGTTAACTCTACTCAGTGCTTGTTTCATAAAGTTCCACACTGGGAGCTCAACCCTCCCAGATGTGCACAGAGTTCCCCACTCCCTGAGTTCTAGAGAAGATTCAAGAGGTCAGGGGTGGAGCTGTTGCAGCTCAGAGCTCAGCAGCTGCCAGCCCACCCTACAGCACAACCAGCAGGAGCACCTCACCAATACCAACTGTTATGTTATGGTATATGTTTTTGTTGCTAAGCTTGCTTCTGCCCTCCAGGATCCTAAAGCCTAAGCCTTTCACATTGAACTGGCCTATCGGGGCTCTGGGCATGTAACTACTTTATGCAAAACACAGAATCCTGGAGAGCCCAATAAGATTTTTTCCCGCCGACTACTTGGGTGTGTTGTGGGCGTGTTTATGTGTGTTCCCACTGTATATATGCCTTGCCTGTCTGCATGTTCCCCCAGTCCCAGTTTGAAATAAAACAGAACTGCTTCTATCCACAGCTGAACTCACAATTCTTCACGACACAACACCAACACACACCTAGCTTGCCCATGGATGCCCAGAGGCCCTGATCCCGGACTGTGTCTCTCCTGCAGCTTGCCTTGGGTCAAGGGTGGGGCATAGTAGATTTAGGAGGGACATTGCCCTTTCTGCCCCCGCCTAGCCAAACCATGCCTTCCTCAGGTTTCACCCCCCAAATCTCCCAACCTGGAGCTGACAACCATAGTGGCGTATGTAGCCTAGCAATTGGTACAGCCCACCACCTCCTGCTTCTCTGTGCTTGGGGATGACATTTGAAGACACCAATGTTCTCGAAGGCACCTGTCACTTATCTCTTGGAAGAATCTCCCTGCTTCTGCAGTTCTCTGTTCCTTTCAGTTATGGCTCCATAACAGAAGCTCCTCCCACCCATATGGATGTATATTTTGGAGAGGAAAGTCATTTCATTTTCTGCTGCCTGGGAGTAATTACTTCAGGGATGAAATGCATCTTGTGGACCATATCAAAGATGGGAAGGAGGGAGCCATGGGGAGTGGAGACGGAAGGCCTGGTGTAATTTCCGCTAAATTATAGACTAGATTTGCACACAGCTGAAAACGATCAAAGTACATTTCCTCTTGTGCAGAGGGTGTTCTGAAAGATCAAGGAGATAGCAGCGGTTAATGGAGACAAACCTAACGTGTCAGAGCACTGAGGATTGTCTGGACAAATTAAAAAAAAAAAAACCTCTCTTTTTTCTTCTTCATCTAAGGCAAGCTCTGAACAACCATTGCCATAAGATTTCAGAATGGTTCCACGGAAACGAGGACAGGCACCTATAGACTAGCATCCGTAACATCTTCCCCGTTGCCTTCTGGGGTTTTTCTGTAAAAGAGTAGTTTTGCAATTGTTTTACACTGTTTTTTTTTTTAATGTGAAGAAGGTATAAACAAACATATGTCACTTTAAAAAAAATTAAAAGGGGAACAGACCACCTAATGCATGAAAGGAAGGGAAAGATTGATGGTATAATAAATCATTTAGCTTACTAGTATGCCATACTCCCTCTAAGCTGTGGAGTCTTGTGTGAAAAAAATTCTACTTCATGAGTTACTGCATAAATTAGTTTGCTCTGGGGTCATCCTTCCTGAGCTAAGACAAAAATGTGTGAGCCAGAGACTAAAAAACCTGTGAGCTAGCTCACACTAACTCAGCTTAGAGGGAACACTGCTAGTATGTGCATATTGCAAGAGAAGTTTGGAAGCCAAAATTTATTTAATTCTTTCATTTATATACCATGTCTTTTCCCCCAATGTGGCTTACAATGTTCTCTTCACATGCTTTATCCTAACAACAACTATGTATGGTAGGTTAGGCTAATTATCATCATCATCATCAATCGTTGTGTGTAGAATAGCCAGCAAACCCTAAGATTGTCTGGCATCCAGAATTAGCTTTATGCACCAGTAGGTGGCAAGCTAGACTTTTTTTAAGGCAAGAGACATTTCAGAGGTGGTTTGCCTTTGCCTGCCTCTATGTTATGCCCCGGTATTCCTTGGAGGTCTCCCTTCCAAATACTAGCCAAGGCTGACCCTGCTTAGCTTCTGAGATCTGAAAAGATCAGGCTAGTCTGGGCTAGCTAGGTTAGGCTGGGAATATGTGACTGGCCCAGGGCCACACTGTACGTGGAGGGTTCAAAGGGTCATCTTCACCCTAACACTTCTCGAGACATTATATGGGGAGAGTCTGACAGCAATGCTGATTCTGTGAACTTAGGGGAAGGTATTTGTGAGTTTCCTGCATTGTGCGGGGGGTTGGACTAGATGACCCCAGAGGTCCCTTCCAACTCTATGAGAGTGAAAGCCAAGCTATACAACCAGGGAAATCATGTGGCTTCAAGACTGTGGACTGCAGGTGGGCAATTGCAAGGTTGAATGATTTTCTGCATAAATAAGAGTGGTATAGTGAAGTGGTCAGAGTGTCATACCTGGATCTTGGAGACCCAGATTGAATCCCAACTCACGGCATGGAGGCTTGCTGGATGACCTTGGGCCAGTCATGCACGCTCAGCCTAGCCTACCTCACAGTGTTGTTGTTGCATGGATAAAATGGAAGAGGGTAAACCAATGCCATTAGCTGCTTTTGATCCAGAGGCAGGAGTCGAGAGAGGCAGCATAAAAAAAATCTCCTAAATAAGTAAATTAGGGCATAAAAAAATCTCCTAAATAAATAAATTAGGGCTATGCCAAATTCTTTCTCCCTGAAGCACTATTCTTTGAAGAGCAAGGAGATTTTTGCATGTGGGAGCATCCCACATTTTGCATGTAGGAGCATCCCACATTTTGCATGTGGGAGCCCTAAAATCTGCAGTCCAGCTCTGGAGTCTGTGTTAGTCAGCCCTTGACAAATGATTTTTGCCTAGAGCCCAGAATAGTTCCACAGACACATCTAAGTTCTTGCCGGACTCCAAAGTAATTTATGCCTTTGTCCTTTAAACATTTATGAGCGCTCGTACACACACCTCACACTGCCCTGCAAATTTCTCTTAAGCCTCTCCAGTCTTTTGATATAGCGGAGACAGTCGTGTGATCCTTGAAACTATGGCCCTTGTTCCTCAACCACAGTGTTTCACAGACCATTGCCAGGTGAAAGGTTTCAGAAATGGACAGAGAAGAAGCTGTAGGTCCTAGAAGCTGCGTAGAAAAATAGACTTTGCCTCAAGTATTAAAGTCTATTTCCTGGGTGTTTGAACTGCCCCCCCCCCCTTTTTACGTGCATCAGTCTTAAGTACGTGCCCGCTGTCACCCAAACAGAAGGCTGTCCATCACTGTCATATTATTTATCCCTCAAGGCTGTTTCCACAGAACACCATTTTGCTCAGACGGTTGTTTACTGATTTCCAACTGCCCTCCGGAACCCAGGCCAAATCAGGGCTAGACAGGGCCAACATCAATGTACTGTGAGCTGAAGCAGCTGCCTGAGCTCAGGGTTTATGGCAGAACTGGCCAAACTTGCTTAACATAAGAGCCACATAGAATAAAAGAAAGAAAGAAAGAAAGAAAGAAAGAAAGAAAGAAAGGAAGGAAGGAAGGAAGGAAGGAAGGAAGGAAGGAAGGAAGGAAGGAAGGAAGGAAGGAAGGAAGGAAGGAAGGAAGGAAGGAAGGAAGGAAGGAAGGAAGGAAGGAAGGAAGTGGTGGATGGGAAAGGAATTTTAACTTCAAATGCATTCTTCAAGCCGCCGACTGGCTTGGCCCAGAGAAGTGATTTAAAGAGAAAAATGTCTTATCCAAGCTGACCAATTCCGCAGTGAGATCTTCAAGAGCCACACAGTACATGTGAAAGAGCTACATGTGGCTCCTGAGCTGCAGTTTGGCCACCCCTGGTTTATAGCCTATGCCAAGTCACTCACTACCACTCCACCACCCATGTTCCCTGCTGCACGTACTGCCCAGTGCCAATGGGGAAGGGGTTGCAAAATAGGGTTGCCAGGCCCCTCCTGGCCACCAGCAGGGGGTGGGGGGTAGGGTTGCCAGATCCAGGTGGGAAACCCCTGGAGATTTGGGGCAGGAGACTTGGGAGCAGAGGGATCTCAGTGGAGCACAATGCCCTAGAGTTCATCCTCCAAAGCATTGATTTTCTGCTGGGGAACTGATCTCTATAGTCTGGAGGTGAGCTGTAATTCTATGGGATCCCCAGACCCCACCTGGAGGCTACAACAGAAAAAGATCCACGGAAAAAAAGACAATGCACAGAAAACAACCGTGAATTAATAACTGCAAGATATTGTATACAAAAATCATTATGTTTATAACCTCTCAATAAATGCAAATATATGCAATAAAATATACCGCCTGCAAACCTCATCTCCTATTCCAGAGGCTCATAGCCATTCAAAAAACATAATGAATTTTGTATATGATATCTTGCAGTTATTAATTCACGGTTGTTTTCTCTGCATGGCCCCCCCTGGAGGCTGGCATCCCTATGCAAGAAGCTGTGATGATGAGCACCTGGTGGTGGGCACAGGAGGGGAGGCGGCCTCGGGAACTCTTTGCCCCTGGCCCACCAAAACCCGGAACTGGCCCTGGGGCTAGACGTCTGCACAACAACAGGACAACGTGGAGGCTGGCATCCCTATGAGGGCTTGTCTGCGTTTTCCATTATAATGGGGCTAACCAGGGAAGGGGGGTTGTTCCAGGGGAAAACTGCAGTTGCTTAATGCTTGGACATGAAATTCTAGTTAGATTCCAGATCCTGAATCTGCAGTTTTTCTCTCACATCCGGAGATGATCTCATCCTTCCTCAACACTGTTCTCTCATATCTTGTCTGGGTGTTTATAATATAGTGGGTTCTATGCATTGAAGAGGCAAGGCGGTAGTGATAACAAGTCCTCTATTGAGTACAGCATGGTAGGTGGCTGCACTAACAAAACTGGAGAACGGGGCCCGCTGGGCCAACTATATACAACTCTGGGTTCCCGCACTAGCACGTTATTGGGTCATTCAAACCAGCAGGGGGCCTGTGATTGGACCAGGGCAGTCTGGATTTGGATCCTACTACCCATAGTTCTTAAGTCCCCAAGCTCAGTCCTTCAGGCTCTAATGAGCCAGGCAGGAACACCATTGATGACAACATTGACTCTCATACATAACAGTGTTGTTGTTGTTGTTTGGGGGAGGGTATGTTTGCTGGAAAAGGGGGCAAAGCCTTAGCTTCTGTCTCTCTCCCCTTTCCCAGCAAGAAGGCTGCTTGTCACCAGGATGGAGCACAAAGCCTGAATTGATATGTTAATTCCCTTCCTCTGATCCTGGGGCTCTGCCAGCCAGCCAATTTAATTCAAACAAACAGTTTCACTCTTTCCCCAGCAGGGCATGAGGACTGGCTGGCACTGCTATCTGTCTCGGGTGTTTCCTGGGCCAGCCCTACACTGTCTGGCACCCTAGGCAAAGCTAACTTCTGGCGCCCCCACACACACTGATAACACCTCCAAGTCACATGGGGGTGCCTAATTTGTCGCCCTCACAAAGCTGCTGCCCTAGGCAATTGCCTAGTTTGTCTAGTGGCAGGGCCAGCCGTGGGTGTTTCAGTTAATCTATCGTGGTCAAAACAGGGCACGCCAGGCAGCCGAAACAGGCCTGGAAAAGCGCCTCTCCTGGGCCAGCCCTCCAACCCATGGTGCCAAAAGCCTTCTGCCCTGATTTCCCTTGGAAGCGCTTCAGCCGGGGCAGCCGTGGATCACCAGCCAGGGAAGAAGGAGCAAGGATGAGGTGGCAGCAGCAGCTCCATAGTGGAGCCAAGTTGCTGCCACTGCCTGCCTCCCTTGGTTCATCCCTGAATGCAGGACGTTTTTTGTAGAAAAAACCCCAGCAAGCATTTATTTGCATATTAGGCCACATCCCCTGATGTCACCATTGATTCACACAGGGCTTTTTTTGTAGGGATGGCCCAGCATGAACTCATTTGCATATTAGGCCACACCCTAGGGTTGCCAAGTCCAAGTCAATAAATATCTGGGGACTTTGGGGGTGGAGCCAGCCAGGAGACTTTGGGGTGGAGCCAGGAGACATTGGGGCGGAGCCAGGAACAAGAGTGTGACAAGCATAATTGAACTCCAAGAGAGTTCTGGCCATCACATTTAAAGGGACAGCACACCTTTTTAAATGTCTTCCTTCCATAGGAAATAATGAAGGATAAGGGCACCTTCTTTTGGGGCTCATAGAATTGGACCCCCTGGTCCAATCGTTTTGAAATTTGGGGGATACTTTGGGGAGAGGCACTAGATACTATATTGAAAATTTGGTGCCTCTACCTCAAAAAACAGCTCCCCCAGAGCCCCCGAAACCTCCAGATCAATTCCCCATTATACCCTATGAGAAGACGTTTCCCTCTCCACCCCCTCCCCCTCCCCCCCCCCCCGTTTCTGGGAAATCTGATGCAGGGGACAGAACTCACTCACCTCCGGAGGTGCAAAGGCACATGGTCCTTTGGGGGCGTGGCTGGGCTCCCCTCCCTTCACCGGCCAGCTGACTGGGGGCGGGAAGCAGCCTGAGAAAACGGAAGAGCTCTGGCTGCCGTTCTCCTCCCTCCCCTCCCCCCGCTTTCCCTTTTATGGCCAGCGGGGGGAGGAGGCTCCAAATCTGGAGTCTCCAGGCCTAGCGGGGGATTTGGGAACCCTACCACACCCCCTGATGCCAAGCCAGCCAGAATTCCATTCCTGCTCAAAAAAAGTCCTGCCGGCATGACCTGGCTGGTCGTCAGCAATTGCTCCTGGTGGGCAAGCGTGTGGGCAGGTAGCAGCAACAGCTGCAACCCACCACCCAGCTTCACAACAGCACTGGCTACTGCTGCTGACTCATCCTTGCCGAGACAGCTCCTTCTGCAAACACCTGGGTTGTGCCAGTCTAGAGCGGTTGTCCACAGAGCCAGTTGGGCAGGCTGACTTAGGCAGGTGGCTGCAGCACCCAGCTCCACTGCTGGCTCATCCTTGCTGGGACAGCCTCATCTTCTCACACACACACCCAAAACCAAGCAACCCAGCTAGGGAAGGCAAACAAAACAGGTTCCCCAGGCTACCAGCTCACTGGGAACCATCCCAGTGGCCACGATGGCCAACCCACCCCGGCTCAATATAGCATTTTAGCAATCGACTGTGATTAAAGCAAATATTTGTTCCTGCCAAATCTACATCATTTAAACAGAACAGAAAAAGCCAGGCTCGGGAGGGCAGCCATCTTCTATTATGCATTCTGCATTCTAAGCCTGGGCTAGAAGAACATTGACAACTCTATTCCACAGTGCTTCGAAGATGAAGCTAGGCCTTTGAAGTTTACGCAGGGAGAGAAAGCCGAGAGAAGTTGTCTGTACGGCACTACATATCAAAGCAACCTTGTGACATTACATACAATGCCTTCTCACAGAGACCGTATTGCTCCAGTCAGCTTGCCTTTGATAGCATCTGCAGCCCTAAAAGAACACAAGCAAAGGAGGGTGAGCAAGAGAATAGACTCATCCCCGCTGGGTAAACATAATTAGAAAGTGCAGCATGATTTGGCGAACAGAGAACGCCAAGAAACGGTAGCTACTCTAGACAGTGGGGCAGGGGGGGGGGGCATGGAGCCATTCAGGGTCAGTTGACTGCAGTCCAAAATATGTAGCTCCATGAATAGTGGTTCACAGGAGCAGAGTAGCAGAGAGGTCAGGAGAACAAATTTTGTGTCCAATGGCCCCTTTAAAACCAACCAAAGTTTATTCATGTGCGAGCACACGTCCTCAGATACGAAGAAGAAGAAGAAGATGATGATGATGGATTTATACCCCACCCTTCACTCTGAATCTGAGTGACTCACAATCTCCTTTACCTTCCTCTCCCACAACAGATACCCCATGAGGCAGGGGGTGCTGAGAGAGGTTGTCCTTAAAAGGGCAGCTTCTGGAGAGCCCTCTCAGCCCCACCCACCTCACAAGGTGTCTGTTGCGGGGGGAGAAGATAAGAACATAAGAACATAAGAGAAGCCATGTTAGATCAGGCCAATGGCCCATCCAGTCCAACATTCTGTGTCACACAGCGGCCAAATATATATATATATATATATATATATATATATATATATATACACACACACACACACACACACACACACACACACACACACTGTGGCTAATAGCCACTGATGGACCTCTGCTCCATATTTTTATCTAACCCCTTCTTGAAGGTGGCTATGCTTGTGGACGCCACCACCTCCTGTGGCAGTGAATTCCACATGTTAATCACCCTTTGGGTGAAAAAGTACTTCCTTTTATCCGTTTTAACCTGTCTGCTCAGCAATTTCATCGAATGCCCACGAGTTCTTGTATTGTGAGAAAGGGAGAAAAGTACTTCTTTCTCTACTTTCTCCATCCCATGCATTATCTTGTAAACTTCTATCATGTCACCCCTCAGTCGACGTTTCTCCAAGCTAAAGAGCCCTAAGCGTTTCAACCTTTCTTCATAGGGAAGGTGTTCCAGCCCTTTAATCATTTTAGTTGCCCTTTTCTGAACTTTCTCCAATGCTATAATATCCTTTTTGAGGTGCGGCGACCAGAACTGCACACAGTACTCCAAATGAGACCGCACCATCGATTTATACAGAGGCATTATGATACTGGCTGATTTGTTTTCAATTCCCTTCCTAATAATTCCCAGCATGGCGTTGGCCTTTTTTATTGCAAACGCACACTGTCTTGACATTTTCAGTGAATTATCTACCATGACCCCAAGATCTCTCTCTTGGTCTGTCTCTGCCAGTTCACACCCCATCAACTTGTATTTGTAGCTGGGATTCTTGGCCCCAATGTGCATTACTTTGCACTTGGCCACATTGAACCGCATCTGCCACGTTGACGCCCACTCACCCAGCCTCAACAGATCCCTTTGGAGTTCCTCACAATCCTCTCTGGTTCTCACCACCCTGAACAATTTAGTGTCATCCGCAAATTTGGCCACTTCACTGCTCACTCCCAACTCTAAATCATTTATGAACAAGTTAAAGAGGATGGGACCCAGTACCGAGCCCTGCGGCACCCCACTGCTTACCGTCCTCCACTGCGAAGACTGCCCATTTATACTCACTCTCTGCTTCCTATTACTCAGCCAGTTTTTGATCCACAAGAGGACCTGTCCTTTTACTCCATGACTCTCAAGCTTTCTAAGGAGCCTTTGATGAGGAACTTTATCAAAAGCTTTCTGGAAGTCAAGGTAAACAACATCTATCGGGTCTCCTTTGTCCACATGTTTGTTCACCCCCTCAAAGAAATGTAACAGGTTAGTGAGGCAAGATCTTCCCTTGCAGAACCCATGCTGAGTCTTCCTCAATAACCCGTGTTCATCAATGTGCCTACTCATTCTGTCCTTGATAATGGTTTCTACCAACTTTCCCGGTATTGAAGTCAGACTGACTGGCCTGTAATTTCCCGGATCTCCTCTGGAACCCTTTTTAAAGATGGGGGTGACATTTGCTACCTTCCAGTCCTCAGGAACGGAGGCAGATTTCAATGAAAGATTACAGATTTTTGTTAGAAGATATAGGAGATTGTAAGCCGCTGTGATTCAGAGAGAAGGGCAGGGTATCTTCTTCATTTCCTAAGTCTTCTGAGAAAGTAAGAAATAGGCAAGTGAGAGAGAAGAAACAAGTCGGGTTGCCAGCTCTGGATTGGGAAATTCCTGGAGATTTGTCAGGTAGAGCTTGGGAAGGGCTGGGCTTGGGGAGATCTCAGCAGGATATAATGCCATAGAATCTACCCTTGCTCAGCTTGTTCATGCTCATGTCAAATCAGAGCTTTGACTCACGGAAGGTTATACCTGAGGAAACTTTGTAGATCTTTAAGGTGCTACTGGAATCAGAACTTATTCCACTACTGCAGACTAATGTCACTACTCACCTGGCATGCAGAAAGCCATAGCAGAACCGTTCCAAGGAATAGTTAGATCCCAGTTTAATCGAGTCTGGTTGTTCCTTCAGGAGTTCCAGCTCAAAATCTAGGACTTCATTAAGAATTCTGTTTTGAAATTCTAATGGATGTCTTCTCTCAGAGTGAATCAGGACTCTCAGTACTCATCTCCCAGATCTATCACTTTCTCCCCAAAAAACATTGCCCGAAAGTCTTCAGCATAGTTTATTCTTGTACAAATGAAGTGCGAAAGGGGATTTATCTTCTCCCTGATAGCCAGTTTGGCTGGCTCTGACACTTTCACTAATTTCACTTAATGCAGCCGGTAATTAGGAGGTAGACACAAAACAAGATGTATCATTTTAAATCAATGCAATGTTATGCGTCCCGTAATTGGATTCAAGCTACCTCCTGAATCTCAGAATCCCCCTTCAGCCGTGGGGTTTTTTGTTTTGCTTTTAATTTTGCGGCCAACTGTCTTGATGCCATGACAAAGATGGAACGGATGGGTTGTAGCCTTATGATATCTGTGCGAGGCTCTTATTGATACGTTATAAATAAAAGTTCTACACAGTTGTGTTCTGTTCTCCAGAGCGAGCTGCTGAATTTTCATTGCATGAGAATTAGGCGAGTAATTTGGACTAATTGCTGTGAGATCTGCATTAATTAGATCATCTCCATTTTATGGAAATGCTATCAAGAATGTGGCATTCTTTTTTTAAAAAAAATAATCTGCTTGAGGCTGTTTTCCCAAATGGGAATTAATGAGCTTTTCACTACCTGTCCTTTTAAAAAAAGCTATTTATGAGTTGAAACATTGTATTCCGAGTCTTTTTCTTCCTCTTCCTTTCTGAAATGAACTTCCACTAAGTTCGACTGACTGACCTGCAAGTATTCCATTTTTATTTGTTTGTTTACTTCATTTCATTGATACCCCTGTCTTTCTTCCCAGTTGAGTCCCAAAGTGCCTAACCATATTCCTTCTCCCTTCCATTTTATCCTCACAACAACCCTGTGAGGTAGGTTATGTTGAGACCATGTAACTGGCCCAGGGTCACCTAGCAAGCTTCGATGGTATTTGACTAGGGTCGCCAGGGGACTTATCCTGCCAGCGGGGAGTGGGATGCAGCTTTCCAAGAATGGGATGGGTGGGGCAATGCAGCAGCACGAGACATCACTGACATGATATCACATGGGGCCATTGAATGACAATGCTCTAACATCACCCAAAATGCTACAGCGTCACTGTGCAGCAGACCGGATCTACATGGGGTTTTTTTTTTGGGGGGGGGGGGCAAAATTAAAAAATGGCACCCCTTTATGGGCTCATTTTGCCTTATAAGCCCATAGAATAGAATGGACTCCATACCAAATTTGGCACCCCCCTCTGGAGGCGCCCGGGGCAAACACCCCACTATGCCCCCCCCCCCTAGATCCGGACCTGCTGTGCAGCATCCCCGGTGTGATGATGTAACTTCCAGATGACATCTTATCAGTGATGTCGCCACACAAAGAGGCTCTTCAGGGATGAGGCTTCCCTTGCCAACCAGCCAGCCAGCAGCGGGTTAAAGCCCTGAAAACTGGGAGAACCTCTGCCCAGACTAAGGGTCCGACAACCTTACATTTGACATGAATCTTTATTCTGCTGTCTTCAGTTGTAGGACAGTAAACCAGCAGCCTCTAGGTCTGCGACTGCCTGTGTTGTGCTAGATTTGAGCTGAGCTTTGACTCTCCTGAGAATCTTGTTGGTCTCTAAGGTGGTACTGGACTCAAATCTAGCTCCCCATCAACATGGCCCCCCACCATGGACTCCCACCTGAAACTTCCTATTTTGTGTAGATAAGAGATCCAGGCAAGGCACTTCAGTGCCCAATTCTGTCCTCCTTCCAAGCTTTTCTTTAAACCTACACTTCTAGGCATGCCAGATTAACTTCACTACCCTGCTAGCCATTAAGAATACTTAATTCTGGGTCCAACTGTAGCCCCAGACAATTTTTCTTCATTTGAATAATGTATACAGGTCACCGAATTCTGCTTCTCTGGGCACAGAGGTGTGTTTATCTCGATCGCAGCATGTCAATATTTATTTCATAAAGCACAGAGTATGCACAGCATTATCGGCACAAATAACCTGGTGAACTTCGTGTCTTCAGAACTCCTCAGCGGTTTGGGGAGGTGTTTGTGTATTTATAAAGGGCTTATCACCTTTCTTTTGACATCAGGGCTGCAGGCAAGTAAAAAATAAAGCAAATTTAAAAAGACAATCAATATCAAATATTTGAAAGCCAAAACAGGAACAGCATAACGACAGCAGGAAAATGCTTTCTATCTTGCCCAGAATCAAGCTTCCTTTAAAGCTCAACAAAATAAGTAACTCCGTTTTAGAGCTTCAAGTAGGTAGCTGTGTTGATCTGGAGCAGAAGATTAAGATTTGAGTCCAGTAGCACCATAAAGACTGACAAAATATCCAGGATATAAGCTTTTGAGAGTCAAAGCTCTCTTTGTCAGATGTTGTGTGACTCTCAGCCCCCACCACCCTGTCAGTCAGTTTTGAGAAGGCATTTGTCTCTTTAAATCACTAAACCAAGCCAAGCCAGTGGCTTGAGGAATGCATTTAAAGTTGCTTTCTTTCCAGCTCTCACTCCTCCCTCCTTATCTATTTCGCTCCTTCCTTCCTTCCTTCCTTCCAATTCTCAAACATCTGACATACATGTCTTGCAGCTCTCAAGCCTCTGACATTTATTCTATGTGGTTCTACATTAAGCAAGTTTGGCCACCCTTGGCTTATACCCTGGGAATCTTGTTGGTCTACTGGATTTGGATCATGCTTTTCTATTTTAAAGCATCATCAAATAGCTGGGAGCATAGAAACCTTTCTGGCCTCTTCTGGGAGACTGTTTCACAAACGCCAGAGAGCAATCAACAAAGCATGCATTTGTCCCATTAAAGGTCAAACCATAGCCTAAGGAGGCACAATCAACAGACTCTTCTGGGAAGAGAAAAGCTGCCATCCAGGAACACGCAAGGAGAGGAAGTCCTTCAAGTATGTAGGGTCCAGTCATGAAGGGCTCTAAAGGTAAGCGTCAGCACCTCCAGTAAGAAATAGAGAATAGTGAAAGGAATGCAGCATAGGAGTAAAATGGTCCCAATGACCACCCCTGTTAGAAGGGCTTTCTTTGTAGCAGGAACTCCTTTGCAGATTAGGCCACACACTCCTGATGTAGCCAATCCTCCTGGAGCTTACAGTAGGTCCTGTACTAAAAGCCCTGTAAGCTCTTGGAGGATTGGTTACATCAGGGGTGTGTGGCCTAATATGCAAAGGATTCCTGCTACAAACCCCGCCACCCCGCCCGCCGCCTGTTAGCAATAGAAATGCTGGTTTATACACTTGCTGAAGTTTCTGGATCATCTTCAAGGGCAGCCCCATGTAGAATACCATGGCAGTCTAGCCTCAAGGTTACTGAAGCATGGATCAGCATGACATTGCCCTTCGCCATGTACATGAATCTCTGGAACTAAATTAAATGAGAATATTTATTCACGGTAGCAAAGGGCACATACATCTTCCCTTTTTTTTGTTGGCAACTGTATATCTTGATGTCCACAATGGCATCTGTCTGGAGTTGCATCAGTTCAGACATGCATATTTACCCACAGTTCCATGGGAGTCCTAGCTTCCCACCACCACCTGCTGTCATTTAACTACCTGACCCAACTATCCATGGCCATAGAGAAAAACTGATTTTACCTACTGGGCAGGTCCAAAGGCAACCTCAGAGCAGAAGGGAATAAAATGCTACCAATACAATGGCTGGTACAGAGCAACAACACTGCTCAGCACCTAGGCTTGTCAATCCCCAGGTCCCAGCGGGGGTTCTCCTGCTTTTCCAGGCTCCTTCCCGCCCCCAGTCAGATGGCCGGTGGGGGGAAGCCCCGCCCCCACAGCCACCATGTGACTTTCCATCTCCAGAGCCTTCAGTCTCCGATTGGAAAGGCTTCCTCTTGGGATGGTATGTCTGTATTACTTTGAAGAAGTTGGCAGTAGAGATACCAATCCCTCGCTTCAGAGTCACCAGAAACGGTGGAGGGGGGGGGAGGGAAATGTCTGCTGAGCACTTCATTATTCCCTATGTGGAGATCGATTCTCATAAGGTATAATGGGGAATTGATCTAGAGGTTTCAGGGGCTCCGGGGGGGCTGTTTTTTGAGGTAGAGGCACCAAATTTTCAGTATAGCATTTAGTACCTCTCCCCAAAATACCCCCCAAGTTACAAAATGATTGGACCAGGGGGTCCAATTCTATGAGCCCAAAAAGAAGGTACCCCTATCCTTCATTATTTCCTATGGAAGGAAGGCATTTTAAAAGGTGTTCTGTCCCTTTAGATGTGATGGTCAGAACTCCCTTGGAGTTCAATTATGCTTGTCACACCCTTGCTCCTGGCTCAGCCCCCAAAGTCTCCTGGCTCCACCCCCAAAGTCCCCAGATATTTCTTGAATTGGACTTGGCAACCCTATCAGCACTGCGCTGAAGTTGAGATCGAATCATGAAGACCAATCTGAGGCTCAGCTCCTGAATGACAGGTGTGTTCATGGCCCAAACATGGCCATTACAGAATTCACAGCACCCCTGTTCCTCATCCAGTTGCTTTTGCCACCAAATCACTGGGCTTTCCCCACATTCTCTTTTGTACTTGCTGGTAAGTGCCTGTTTCTTTTGGGGGGAGGGAGGGGAATGTTTCTGTTCCACTCATGTTTTACTCCCTCTAGTGGTCGATTCAATATAACACTGATTTATGTCCAACATAAAAACCTGCAATTTAAATCTACAGGGCAGGGGTGGCCAAACTTGCTTAAAGCAACAGCCATATAGAATAAATGCCAGATGGCTGAGAACCACGAGACATGAATGTCAGATATCTGAGAGCCACAAGACATGAACGTCAGATGTCTGAGAGCTACAAGACATGAACGTAATATGTCTGAGAGCCATGAGACATGAACATCAAATGTCTGAGAGCCACAAAACATGAACGTCAGATGTCTGAAAGCCACAAGGCATGAATGTCAGAGGCCTGAGAGCTGCAAGGCATGAGCATCAGATGTTTGAGAGCCGCAAAACAGAAAGGAAGGGGGCAGGGAGGGAGGAAATCAAATGGATGGGGAAGAGAGCGGTAGAAAGAAAGCAACTTTAACTTTAAATGCATTCTCCAAGCTGCCAGCTGGCTTGGCTTGGAGAAGTGATTTAAAGAGCCAAATGCCTTCTCCAAGCTGTCCAATGGGGCAGTAGGGGCTTCAAGAGCCGCACAATATATGTGAAAGAGCCATGTGTGGCTCCTGAGCTACAGAGAGATATGCTGGAAATAAACCTGTGTGATATTGAATTGACCACTAGAGGGAGCAAAATATGTGTGGATCAGGGGAAAACCTAAAGAAACAAGCACTTACCAGCAAGTAAAATGAGAACTGAGAAAAGACCACTACTTAGTGCAAATTTAGTAATGGTGTGCAACTGGTGTGCAGGCATTCCTCAACAATCACTGATTTGGACATACAGGGGAGAATCCCAGGCCTCCTTGCCATGGCCAGAATCAGCATTCCTGCTATTGGGATTTTTTTTTTTTTTTACTAGGAACACACAGGAATGCAATTCTGACTGGCTTGGCATCAAGGGATGTGGCCTAATATTCAAATGAGTTCCTGTTGGGCCTTTTCTACAGAAAAAAAGCCCTGCCTCCTACAGTCGTTCATTTTCCTTATCCACGAATGAGGAACTTTGGCCAAGCAACGGTTAAACTGCTCAGTCAGGACTTTCTTCTTGTTAAGGTCAAAATAATAAGATTCATATGTACTTGCTGTCATCAGAGATTTTCCAAGCACTTTATAAATATTCATGCATAAGGGGAAAAAAAAACCTGTGGTTGTACGCAAACAACCATCACTCACAATAAATGCTGGGTTTCGAGTTATTAATCCTCTCTCTCCTTTCCTCCCCTCCCCACACCCATCATCCCACTAAGTTGATCTGGAAGCAAACCCATCTTCTCCGATACATCCCGGCTCCCCAAAAAAGCACCATCTCAGATCTATGTATGCACATACATATTTGAGGTTTAATTTATATACATGCTGCTGAGTACATGCGCTGGGCAGGCACGAATTTCTTTGATTTGTGCTAGCTAAATTCAGTTGATGCAAACATAGCCGGGTGGGGGTGGAGGGGAGGCAGCTTGCGAGAATTCCGGCCACAGCGATGTATTTTCACATTAACTATGTACCCACCAAAGACATCCCTGGTCATGTGCTGGCTTCAGCTTTCTGTCAGAAGATCCCATGGCGGTGGTTTGAAATTACTGTGCTGGACAGAGGAAAGAGGAAACATTCATAAAATGAGGGCAGGGAGAACATTGGCTAAACTGGGATTCAAGCAAGGCTGTGCTCGCTTTGTGAACATGCAATCTCAAATCTCATTAAAATCAGAGTCGAATACTTTCTCTTACCTGTTCCCTGAATGTTAGAAGCCCACTAACACCTTAAAAACAAACAAAATTTATTCCCGCCGAAGCACTTGTGAGGAACATTTTGGCAGTCTTTAAATACAACTGGATTCTTGTTTAATTTTACTACTATAGACATATCCTCAGGGTTGGCAGGGGATCCTCTGGATTGAATGAATGAACTTTTTATTACGGTCATAGACCAATATAAAAATTATAACACATCATGTAAAACCCCTCCTAAAATACAATAAAATACTTAAAACTTTTCCGCACCTATACAGGTCGGGGATAACTAAAATATAATTTAACCAATTTTAAAATCCAGAATCAGTTCAAATTAATATAAAATCCTTTAAATCCTCTGGATTGGAGGCCCTCCCCCATTCAGGGTCATCAGAAAGTGGGGGGGAGGGAAATGTCTGCTGGGAATGCTATTGTTTCCTATGGAGACTTATGAGGCTCTGGAGAGGCTGTATTTTGAGATAGAGGCACCAAAATGTCAGCATACCATCCAGTACCTTTCCCCAAAATGCCCCCCCCCCCAAGTTTCAAAATGATTGGACCAGGGGGTCCAATTCTATGAGCCACAAAAGAAGGAACCCCTATCCTTCATTATTTCCTATGGAAGAAAGGCATTTTAAAAGGTGTGTGGTCCCTTTAAATGTGATGGCCAGAACTCCCTTTGGAGTTCAATTATGCTTGTCACACCCTTGCTCCTGGCTCCACCCCCAGAGTCCCCAGATATTTGTTGAATTGGACTTGGCAACCCTAGGGCAGGCCATGGAGGCAGCAGTGGTGGCAAAACCGGTCCCTGGTGCCAAAAAGGTTGGGGACCTCTGCTCTATACCATGTAGAAGCTTACAGCTATTTTTTAAAAAAACTTTTAGCAGACTAATTGCTGTCTGTTGTCGCCTGTCAGATCTCCAAGTCACAGCTGTCCTGCTATCAGTTTTGCATGGGATCCATTTCAATAGACTCAAATCCTAACCAGAACTAATGTTTTAAGAGGGGAGAGAGAACCAAGAGTATTCTTCCATTATATCAACCTGTGTTTCATTTCCTTGAGCCTTCAGTTTATTTTATCTGCTGGGAGAAGCCTGAAGTAAGTCATAGTCAATCACAGTTCCTAATCCATTTATAGACATACATCTCTTTTAATACCCTTTCTGTTCGATTGAATGAAACTGGTCTCCTTCCAACAGACCCATTTTAAGGAGTAATTTTAGCCAACAAATTTATTGGCCGTTGCTTGCCATCAGTTGCCACACTGAGAACTCCAGTTGGTGCATGAAATAATCCCACCACGTTGTGGGGGGAAGTAATTCTATCAAGAAATATTAATTATTTGAATACAGGAAAAGCAGAAAAGTTCATCTTCGATGCTATCTCTGCTCTGCCTAGCAAAGTGGATTAAACCTTTACTCTTGCTATATCTCCACAGACAGCAATCACATATCTGGAAAACGTGCTAATCCCTCTGGATACTGCTTCTACTTTATTACTTCAAACTTTTTTTTTTTTTGCTTTGTTTCTCTTTTCAATATGTTTCCTCCCCTTATTTGTATAGTGTGATGCAATCTCTACATTTTGCACAATCCATCTGGATTCTTGTGGGGAGGAATGTGCTGTATCCCTTAGTACCTACTGCTGAACACATGTTGCCTAACAATATGCTCGTGGCCATTAGAACACAGCAAAAAATGGAACATACATGAAGTTGCCTTCTACTGAGTCAGACCATTTGCCTACCAAGCTCAGTACTGTCTGTTCTCTTCAGGGTATGAGACATAGCAGGGGGGGCATGGCCAACCACAATAAAATAGGAGATTCCAAACCAAGTATCCTCCTGCGATGAGGCAGCTGTTTCCAAGTGGGTAATCTCTACAGCCTTGGGGGAGTGACAGGGGAAATAAATACAATTGTTCTGTCTCTCTGTGTGGCAGAAATACTCTGTCAGTTCAGGAAAGCTGCGGGTGTGTGAAATTGTAACTGTTTTAAGGTGGAAGTTCTGCTGTTCTAAACTTGTTACATTCTTTATCTTATCCATCAAACCACCAAGCATAGAAGTTTTTCTAAAGAAGAGACAATAAACTTAGATTTTGTGTTGTGAACAGAAAGTGTTGGTGTGATCACTCCAGGAGAAGGGCTGGGGTAGAGGAATTTACCTCAGATTCCTTTTCTACCTCCCCAGGATTCCTCTGTAATACTATCATGTAAACCAGTACGGTTATTTGCTAAAGTAGCCTTACTGACCAGTCACAACCTTCCCCATGTCTAAAATCAACTCATTCATCACTACTGGAAGACGTGACAGTAGGTTTGCCAGCCTCAAGATGGTGACTGGAGATCTCCCGCTATTACAGCTGATCTCCAGATGACAGAGATCAGTTCACCTGGAGAAAATGGCCGCTGTGGAAGGCAGATTCTATGGCATTATACCCCACTGAAGTCCCACTTCTCCTGAAACCCTGACATCTTCAGGTTCAGGTTCCTCTCCAGGTATTTCCCAACTTGGTGCTGCCTAGCCTATGTGACAGGGTTGGTGGGGAACTGAGAAATCACCTGGCCATCACAGGCTGGCCTTGGCCATTGACCCAAACAATTATCCACTGGCCCAAACACAACAATTATGTAAGAAGATCCTGGAAATTTGATGCCCTCCCCTGCAACCGGGCAGTTATCAGAGTCTTATAGTAGAGTATGTGTTATCTATACAAACCTATCTGTGATGGAGGGGTAACTAATCCCCTTGACTCTAAGTCATAACCTAGACAGTCATTCTGTTTGGAATGGGTCAGTCAAAAATGCCAGCGCATTGAGTATTGCATGTCAATGCCTGGAAGTCTCACCATCAATCATAATTTGAATATCCGCTTTTTGGCAGTCAATTAAAGAAGCTCACAAAGCCTCAGCAGCCCCACCATTAATTACAAGTTTAATTCTGGGGCGGGGGGGTGGGGGGAAGAGTCAATTGGTGATCATTAGAGTAGGATAATGTGGCATCATGACAACATAGATTGTTGTACCGTGGAGAGCACATACTAATAGCCCCGCAGGATCCTTCAAAATATCGGTGTGGCAATCGCTAATTGGAGGCCCTGATTTTCTGTGTCGAATTGTTGCTTCATTCTGGGAAGAGGTGTTCCGAGACAGATTAGTTACCCGAACTAAATATGAATTTTCCCTTGCTAAATGTACTGTCTGCTGTGAAGTATGCAAATTTTGGATTTTTAAGAGTCCCACTGGTTGCAAAGAAATTAATTTTATGCTACTGGAAATCTGATTATTCCCTTGGAATACAACAACTGCTTGCAGGAACTGGGGCAGTGACTTCAAAAGATATCAGTATGGAAGTGGTATAATACTATACGCAGATGTGATTTGTCAGTATCCCATGTCAGCCCACGCTGGTAGTAGGTGGCCTGGATTCTTTGTCTCTTTAGTTAAAACCTTCTCATGACTTTCTGAATTCCCACTCCTCTTACCCAAGGCATCTCTTCTCCAAAGCAGCCAAATCTGGCTTTTCTCTTTCTCAGAGGTCCCCAATGCAGGCACTTTTTGGTGCCCATGAAATGTTTCTAGGTGAGGTTTTGCCCAGTAAGGTTTCTGATTGGCTACTGGAAATTTGATTGGCTGCGTAGATTTTTGGAAAACATTGCTTTGCCAGCAGCTGCCACCACAGCACAAGGATCTTTATTATGTGATTGAATGTAAGCAGCACCAGCAGCCATTGTTTGGTTGGTTCTGCGTCATGTGGCAGCCATTTTGTAGCTGCACCCATGACGCTGTTAATCCCCCAAGTAAGTTTCATGGCTGAGTAGGGCACACCATAGAGTGCTGTTTCAAGGACTACTGAGAGAATATACACAACTGAATGCCTCAGGTGCAAAAGATGTTCTACATGCCATGTGTTAGTGATAAGACTTTAAATTTGTAATGAACAGGACGGTTTTTGTAGTGGGAACTCCTTTGCATATTAGGCCACACACCCCTGATGTAGCCAAACCTCCTGGAGCTTACGGTAGGCCCTGTACTAAGAGCCCTGTAAGCTCTTGGAAGATTGGCTACATCAGGTGGGTGTGACCTAATATGCAAAGGAGTTCCTGCTACAAAAAAGCCCTGGTAATAAATATTACAATTGTCTGAAAGATGGTCACCTTTAAAAATGAAGTCTCACAAGTCCCCTTTATGAAGCACTGCCAAGACAATGTTTGGAAGGGAAATAATGCCACTGAAACTAGGCCCCAAAAGTGCTAATTATTTTCTTAGGCTGCGTAATGTATCAAAAGAGAAAATCTGACACAGTTGTGCACCAGGATATATAGAAACTGCTGACTCTGAAAAGCCACACCAAAGCAGATGAAAAACAAATCAGAGTCAATCAGAAAGGAAAATGAAATTCAGCAAAAAATATTAAAAGCTGTACATTTGTCATGATGCTGCAGACTCTAACAAAGGCACACAAGCCCTCTCTTCACCTTTGGCATGCCAACTGGTCCCAAAGACGTAGGATGTGTCTGTATGTCACTTCAAATGACACTCGGAATGGAATACAGGCCAGACTAAGATGCACTGGACACCCCCATGACAATCTCTCCATACATCCCATGGCACTTGAAGCATTAGTGTTTCCCTCTTTCATTCCATACTGTGTTTGTGTCATGGAGCAGAAGGACACATTACAAAGAATGTGAGTGCATATGCCTCTAAAGCAGGCGTGGCCAAACTTGCTTAACATAAGAGCCACATAGAATAAACATGAGGAAGGAAGGAAGGAAGGAAGGAAGGAAGGAAGGAAGGAAGGAAGGAAGGAAGGAAGGAAGGAAGGAAGGAAGGAAGGAAGGAAGGAAGGAAGGAAGGAAGGAAGGAAGGAAGGAAGGAAGGAAGGAAGGGAAATAGATGGAGGAGAGAGGGAGAGGTAGAAAGAAAGATACATCAACTTTAAATGCATTTTCCAAGCTTGGATAAGTTATTTAAAGAGACAAATGTCTTCCTCAAGTTGGCTGATGGGGCAGTGGGAGCTTCAAGAGCCACACGATATATGTGAAAGAGCCACATGTGGCTCCCGAGCTGCAGTTTGGGCACCCCTGCTCTAAGGTTTCATTTCATCATTATTGTATTTCTTGAGACTATTTATATTCTACTCAAACTCCTTCAATTCAAGGCAGCTAAGAAAACAACAAGTGGCATCGAGATAAAAGCAACAAGACAGTCCATCCGCAAGATAAAAATCACACACAAGATAAACATAACGCACAAGATGAAATGAAACACGCAGAGAGATTATAAAAACACAGCCGATATCTGCTGAACGGTTCACCCTCTGCTGGCCGCAGCCAGAAATACAAATCATTGGCCACGCCTCCCTGAATGCAGAAAGTGAAGGGGTTCCCTGCACCTGCTGTGATTATTTATTTATTTATTTTGCTATCAAGTTGCAGCCATCTTATGGCAACCCGTAGGGTTTTCAAGGCAAGAAATGCTCAGAGGTGGTTTGCCACTGCTTGCCTCCCCAGCACAACGCTGGTATTCCTTGGTATTCTCCCATACAAGTACTATCCAGGGTCAACCCTGCTTAGCTTCCGAGATCTGATGAGATCAGACTAGCCCAGGATCTCTGGGTTGGGGCTGGTCGATATGATAAAACATTCTGAAGGAGTGGAGGACTCAGCACAGAGAATGCCTGGTACCCAGGGCTTTTTTTGTAGCAGGAACTCCTTTGCATATTAAGCCACACACCCTTGATGTAGCCAATCTTCCAAGAGCTTACAGGGCTCTTAGTACAGGGCCTACTGTAAACTCCAGGAGGATTGGCTACATCAGGAGGTGTGGTCTAATATGCAAAGGAGTTCCTGTTACAAAAAAAGCCCTGCTGGGACCTATCTATTTTCATACAGATAATTTGAAGAGAATGTACCTCAAGAAGAAGGCTGTTTGGAGAACGTAGTAATGTTTCGGAGCAGAACCTTTGCCCCGGCATTAATACCATGTGTGTTTCCTAATGTCACTCCAATGGCAGCTGGTAACTGGGGTCAGAGAAATAATATCACAATGCCAGGACACACTTCCTGGGCAGGGAAAAAAACAGTAACTCACACAGATACACATCTTGCAGCCTCTTCCAAGAATGGGCAATCAAATCACAACCAGTAAATGGAATTATCTACCCCAGCAGAGATTTGATAGGAAAGAGAGGAAAAGTAAGCACAATGAATCACGCAGGGATGCAACAGGCAACCTCTTCCTCCACTACAAGAATATTCATTTTGTCATGGCACACTAATCGTCCTCTTGTAGTGCAAGAGGGAACTATACCAGAAAAGAGTGATAGGATGCTGAAGAACAGAACAGAATATTGAGAAAGGCAGGCAGGCAGACAGAGGGGGAGGCTGGCAGACAGACAGACAGATAGATAATATAATCAATATTCCTTCTTGATGAGCTTGAACAAGAACAAAATTCATTCCCTTAGGATTATTATATTTTGCTTCCTTGAAAAATCTGCGCCAAGTCCTCCTAAATGAGGAAATCGATAGCTTGAACATCGCTGATGAGATTTTAGGGGGGTGATGGATCACAAAGTCAAGCCCGTGATGAAGCAGTAAAGCCAAGCAGAACGGGAAATATTTCATGGGGTGACATATAAATTTGGGCTTTTATGATGCTGTGAGCTAGAGATCTGGAAGCCCAGGCCCTCCTCTCCATCAACCCCCCCCCGCCCCCTCAATGTGGGAAGCTTTTCCGCTTCCAACCGAGACCCCATTTATGAACTCGCACATCGAGCAGATAATGTGGCTCAAAATGGGGAGATGAGACTCTGGCAAGGGAGTTGGGATCGATCAAAAGAAGCGGCTCTCCTTCTCCACCGGGATTCTGCCAGGGGAAACTTGTCATGAAATCCGTTATTATTACAGAGGGAGAGAAGCCGCTCGGAGGGAATCAAATGGCTTCCCCAGAGACTGCTTGGCTCCACAGCTGACCAACTGCCTAATGCAAAATGGGGGCCATTGCATATACATAACCAAACTAGCCTGTGGAAGAAAAATAGAGGCAGGCATATCCTCCATGAGAATAAAAAGCAACTCGAGGGTAGTTTTTACCAAGGAGAAAATGGCACTGGAAAAAGGCATTAAAGGCCCTCCCTCCCACCCACAATCATTTTCCTCCTTTAACAAATGGTCTGGGAGGCTGCATTTGCAATATAAATATATATAATTGACCAAGAAGAAACCATAGATGTGTAGTTGAGGAAAAGCACAGAATCAGAAAAATATTGTAGTGCAGGGGTGGCCAAATTGCAGCTCGGGAGCCACATGTGGCTCCTTCACACATATTATGTGGTTCTCGAAGCCTCCACCAACCCACTTGGAGAAGGCATTTCTTTCTTAAAATCGCGTCTCCAAGCCAAGCCAGCCAGCCAGCAGCTTGGAGAATGCATTTAAAGTTAAAGTTGTTTTCTTCCCACCTCTGCCTCCCTCTCCCATCTATTCGCCTTCCTTCCCTCCCTTCCTTTCTTCCCTCCCTCCTTCCTTCCTTCCTTCCTTCCTTCCCTCCCTCAGACATCTGACGTTCACGTCTTGCAGCTCTCAAACATCTGACATTTATTCTTACGTTCAGCGAGTCTGGCCTCTCCTGATGTAGTGTCTGTTGCTAGATCATGCCACTGCCAAGCACATGTACTTGATGGATTGGTTTTGTCAATCCAATTCAGAGTTGCAATCTGTGGGAAATTCTTGGAGGCTTTTTTTTTAGGGGGGTGGGAATGGGGCCTGGGGAGAGTGGGGTTTGGGGAGAGGAGGAACCTCAGGAGGGTATAATGCCAAAGAATCCCCCCCCTCCAAAGTAACCATTTTCTCCAGGGGAACTCATATCTGTCATCTGGAGACCAGGTATCTTTTTGGGAGATCATCCAGCTCCACATGGAGGTCTGCAACCCTAATCCAACTGGCCATAAAATACTAGAATGTGAGGAAGAAATATGTTTTCATACAGGTTGGGGGGGGGGGGTTATAGCAGGAACACCTTTGCATATTAGGCCACACCTCCCAGATACAGCCAATTCTCCAAGAGCTTACAAGGTCCTACTGTAAGCTCCAGGAGGACTGGCTACATCACGGGTGTGTGGCCTAATATGCAAAAGAGTTCCTGCTACCAAAAAGCCCTGATACAGGTACTTTAAAAATATTGTCCTAATCAAGCTGCACATGTGTTCAGACTAGTCCTTCTGAAAGGGGGCCTCAAGAATAAAAAGTTGGCTGCCACAGTTCTGGCTATTCCCATTTCCATCGCTCTCTCATGTTGCAATTCACCATGTTATTTGTGATATATAATGATCTCCCCTGGTGCCGATCGAATTGATCTATGCTTCGCTTTACGGCAGATGGCAAGAATCAAAAGACACAACAGGCAGGAATAAAGGCAATTAAAATGTGTGTTCAGAGATGAGAGGAGACTCAAAAGCCATCATTCAGCGCACACAAAGTCTTCTGGTTTTGTGTCAGCTGCACAACGCTAGACTTAAACCAAAGACTAGCATTGGAAAATTAGAAAACAGCTCTGATGGGGAAAGATGTCTCTCACCTTGGATTATTCCAGGGGTGGAATTCTAGCAGGAGCTCCTTTGCATATTAGGCTACACCCCCCTGAGGTAGCCAATCCTCCAAGAGCTTACAAGGCTCTTTTTTTATAAGCTCTTGGAGGATTGGCTACATCAGGGGGTGTGGCCTAATATGCAAAGGAGCTCCTGCTAGAATTCATTCCAAGCACAGATTTAGGACAAAAAAAGCCATTCCTAAATCTGATTTTTTTACTCAAAAAACGCCATTCCTAAATCTGATTTGCACGGTTCTGAATCAGTAGGCAAAGAAGATCAACAGAAAACCAATTCTTAGGTTTGGCAAACATGTTCCAATGCACATCATTTGTCTTTTCATTCTCCAAGAGTGACCCTCCAAAGCTGGCCTGGGCCACCTAGTATGGCTCAGAGCAGTCAGGAGGGAAATGCGTTCTCCACCGATGACCAGGGGCAATGTTGCCACCTGAGAAATCCCAGAGGATGTGAATTGAACGACTGATTTGGGCGCTTTCTACACTAGCCATTTAATCTTCTCTTAGTGCGCATTCCAAAGTGACCTTCTACATTACCTAGCACCTTCAGTTCTGTCTTGCCTCACAGTTTCTGTGGTCAACCAGCACAAAGAGCATCTGTGATTCTTCATGGAGAGGGACATGTCCAAAAGAGCTTGTGGGGACACAAGGAAAATGTACCTATGTTCTGTAGTGGGAACCCTAAATCCACATATGAGGAGCACACAGATCCTCACTAGAGTCCCACCAACTCCAGAATTCACCAGCCACAGCCAAGCAGTATGGGGGGAGGGAACCCCATATCCTCTCCCTGTACTGATGAGCCAGCAAGGTTCCAGGTCCCACACCCAACACAGGAGGAGGAGGAGAGTTGGTTTTATACCCCACCTTTCATTTGGAGTCTCAGAACAGCTTACAATCTCCTCTCCCTTCTCCCTACAACAGACATCCTGTGAGGTAGCTGGGGCTGAGAGAGCTCCGAGAGAACTGCTCTTGAGAGAACAGTTCTGCGAGAACTCGTGACTGACCTAAGGTCACACCAACAGCTGCATGCAGTGAAGTGGGGAATCAAACCCCATATTAGAATCTGCCGCTCATCACCGCTACACCAAGCTGGCTCTTGTTTGATCGAGCTACACCATGCCGCCTTCTTGTTCCACTTTGCTACAGGAGTTTTAATTTATTCCTGGTCATTTTGGTGAATCTTGGACTTTACTTCTTTCACGTAACTGCTTTGCGGGGGAAGTGGGGGCTGTAGCTCAGTAGCAGGGCATCTGCGATACTTGCAGAAAGTTCAGTCTCTGTGTCTCCACTTAAAAGAGGCAGGAGGAGAGGAGGCTTTCCTGCTCACTCAAATGTGCCCCACAGCTAGAGTTTGGGGAGCCTCAGCAGGGATCCAGGTTCCCATGTCATCAACTGAACTTCCAGCACAGCCCTCAGAGAAGACCATTTCCTCTAGCAGCCCTGTTTCTACTCCACGTCACCCATGCTGATAGGGACAGGGCACTGCTAAAACTCAGTTTTAAAAGGTAAAGGTAGTCCCCTGTGCAAGCACCAGTCGTTTCGACTCCGGGGTGATGTTGTATCATGACGTTTTCACAGCGGACTTGCTACGGGGTGGTTTGCCATTGCCTTCCCCAGTCATCTACACTTTCCCCCCAGCAAGCTGGATACTCATTTTACCGACCTCAGAAGGATGGAAGGCTGAGTCAACCTGGAGCCGGCTACTTGAACCCAGCTTCCACTGGGATCAAACTCAGATTCTGAGCACAGTATGGACTGCAGTACTGCAGCTTTACCACCCTGTGCCACGGGGCATTAGTTAGTGCCACAGTAATGAGGAAAGAACTGTGTTCAAAGTCCTCTTTGAAGGCCGTGCATTTGCCCAAGAAAGGCACATCCATGGAAACCTGTTGGCCGCCTCTTGCTATTGAGGGGAGGGAAGCTTTCGCTTATAAATTGACCTATACTGCCCTCTAGTGGGTCTTAGATGAACACTAGATTACTTTAACTCCCTGTCTTCTGTAAACTGCTAGGGACACCTTTTTTTATCATTCTAACAAGAGGTGAGCAGATTTCTCTCCCTTTTGTTCCTTTCATGTTCTGGAATTTCACTGTGACAATTCTTCATGCTTCCTTAATTCCAGTTTAACAAAAGAGAATGTCTGAATCAATCCCCAAATCCACGTGTGTGCAATTTTGGAATGGCTCAGAGTTCGCTTGCATCTTTTTCCTTCCCTTATACTTGTAATAGGTTTGCCAACCTCCACATGAGAACTGGAGTTCTCTGAAAATTACACCTGCTCTCCAGACAACAGAGATCAGTCCCCCTGGAGAAAAGGGCTACTTTGAATGGCAGATTCGATGGTATTTTACCATTATATCTTCCCTTCCCCAAACCTCATTCTCCCCAGGCTCGACCCCAAACTCTCAAGGAATTTCCCAACCCAGAGTTGGCAACCCTAACTTGTAAAGATGCACATGGATGAAACAGACTGGCTGTCGTTACATATCACTAGGGCTGTCAGCTACAGGTTGGGAAATACCTGGAAATTGGGGGGAGGGGTGGAGCCTGAGGAAGGCAGGGTTTGGGGAGGGACTTCAGTGGGGACTAACACCATAGAGTCCACCTTCCAAAGGAGCTGGTAGGTAGATCTTTATAATGCTCTGTTGATATGTCAATTGTCAGTTTTTAAAGCCCTCTAGGGCAGAGTAATGCACGCCGTGAGAGTTGGACCATAAGAAAGGGCGAGTGCAGAAGAATAGATGTTTTCCAGCTGTGGTGCTGGAGAAGACTCTTGAGAGTCCCTTGGACTGCAAGAAGATCAAGTCAGTCCTAAGGGAAATCAACCCTGACTGTTCCCTGGAAGGTCAGATGCTGAAGCTCAAATACTTTAGCCACCAAATGAGAAGGGAGCACTTGCTGGAGAAGACCCTGATGCTGGGAAAGACAGAAGGCAAAAGAAGAAGGGGACGGAAATAGATGAGATAGCTGGACAGCCTTACTGATGTAACAAACACGAAATTGAGCAGACTTCGGAGGATGGTGGAAGACAGGAGGGCCTGGAGTGGCTTTGTCCATGGGGGGCAAAGAGTCGGACTTGACTGTGCGACTAAACAACAACAACGACAGTGGCAGAGGTGTGGAATAGCAGTCACAAGCAGGAGAACGAAGGCAAGGGAAGTGATCATGGGGGAACTATTATGTGGAGGTTCCCCTGCCTCTGGACATGCTTCTTCATTTACACCAGCAATGAAAGCTACATGACAGATCATCACCATGTGGGAAGTGGAAGAGTATCTGTGGGTTACTAGGCATTGTAGGTCAGCCATCAGAGAGGCCAAAGCTCACAGTTAGCTAAATCTGGCCAAGGAGGCTCACTACAATAAGAAAATCTTCTTCAGATATGTGAGGAGCTAATGCAAGATAAGAGAGGCATTGGGCCCACTGTTGGATGAAAGTGGAGACAGAGGACAGAGAGAAAGCAGAAAGGCTTTCTCAGTTTTTTCCTCAAGAAGAGAACAGGCTCATCTAGAGATGGTAGTAGGCAAGGCACAGTGTCCAGGCTGCTGGTTGACATGGACAGGAGTAGTAGTTGAGAAGCACCTGGCTGCACTGAATGAGTACAAATCCCCTGGACTGGATGGTATGCACCCAAGAGTGCTCAAAGAACTTGCAGAGCCTTTGTCCATCATCTTCCAGATCTCTTGGAGGATGGGAGACGTGCCACAAGACTGGAGGAGGGCAAATGTCATCCTAATTTCAAAAAAGGGAGGAGGGATGACCCAGAAAACTACAGGGCAGTCAGTCTGACTTCTGTCCCAGGGAAGATCGTGGAGCAGATTTGTAAGGGTTCAATCCACAAGCACCTAAAGAACAACTTGGTGATCCAAAGAGGTCAGCACAGATTTGTCCCCAACAAGTCCTGCCAGACCAGCCTCATTTCCTTCTCTGATTGAGTGATGAACTTACTGGATCAAGGGAATGTTGTTGATGTTGTTTACCTGGATTTCAGTAAAGCTTTTGACAGGGTTTCCCATGATGTTCTGATGGGTAGACTAGAAGACTGTGGACTGGACTCTAGGATAGTTAGGAGGATAGGGAACTGGTTGGAGAGCCGCACTCAAAGAGTAGTTGTTAATGACATTTAATCTGAATGGAAGGAGGTATCCAGTGGGGTGCCACAGGGCTCAGTTTGGGGGCCGATATTTTTCAGTATTTTTTATCAATGAACTGGATGAAATGTGGAGGGACTACTCATTAAATTTGATGATGACACCAAATTGGGAGGAGCAGCAAATACACCAGAAGAGAGAGATAGAATTGAACATGCTGGAAAAGTGGGTGGAAGTGAACAAGATACAATTTAACAAAGATACGTAAGTGCTGAGTTCTACATCTGGATAACAAAAATGATGAACATACATCCTGGATGGGGGATACACTTCTGGGTAGCAGTGTGTGTGAACTAGATCTTGGGATACTATCAGTTAAATATGAGCAGCCAATGTGATGCAATGATAAATAATGCAAATGACATCTTGCGGTGTATAAACAGAGGCATGGGGCTTTTTTTTTGTAACAGGAACTCCTTTGCGTATTAGGCCACACTCCCCTGATGTAGCCAATCCTCCAAGAGCTTACAGGGCTCTTAGTACAGAGCCTACTGTAAGCTCCAGGAGGATTGACTACATCAGGGGTGTGTGGCCTAATACGCAAAGGAGTTCCTGCTACCAAAAAAATGCCTTGCAGAGGCATAACATCCAGATTGCAAGATGTCATCGTTCCACAGTACGCTGCATTGGTCAAGCTGCACCTGGAGTATTGTATGCAGTTCTAGAGGCCTCACTTCAAAAAAGGATGTGGACAGAGTGGAGTGGGTGCAGAGGAGAGCGACAAGGATGATGGAGGAGGGAGCTGGAGACCAAGCCCTATGAGGAAAGGCTGAGGGACTTTGGAATGTTCAGTCTGGAGAAAAGGAGGTGGCGGCAGGACATGATTTCTCTCTTGAAGTATTTGAAGGGCTGTCACTTAGAGGAGGGCAGGGAGCTCCTTCCTGTTGGCACCAGGGGAGAGGACTACCACTGAGCCACAACATCTCCTAAATTATTATCATACTGATTATTATATATTATTATATTTATATCTTGCCTTTTGCAGGCCTTTTGCAGCTCTTGGAGGGGGGCAGAGGGAGTATAGTTGTGAACAGGGCTGGAGAAAATTTCCCTGTCCTTTAAATAGAAGAAGAAGACTGCAGATTTATACCCCACCCTTCGCTCTGAATCAGAGAGACAGAGTGGCTTGCAATCTCCTCCGCCCACAACAGACACCCTGACAACAGACAACAGACACAAAGGCCTTTTCTTCTCCAAGGCAGCTGGGGAAAAAAAGTATCCATAGAGAAAATATAAACCCACAGCAATAAAACAATTTAAGACTCCCCTCCCCAAGCCGTTCAAAAACAGATGAGTCATGCCAGAAACCTTTATCTTTTTTATTTGTTTGCTAGCTTCTTTGATCAATGGTCTCGAGCTCGGGATAAAACAAGATAGTAAATGCAAAACAAATTACAAATAATTTAAAACCAAAATAAACTAACAAGGAGGAGAACCAATAATCATGATCAAAAGACAACATTAAATAATCTGAAGGACTACCTAATATGAATATAAAATTCCGTAAAACTCATTAACATTATAAAATTAGAGTACATAACAGCAGCACAACAAGGCCTTCGTTTTAGAGAGAACACTATTGACAATATTTTGCCGCCGAGTGAGTTATTTCAGGATCCACTGCCAGGAAAACCAGATAAATGTTGACCACTAGATGGCAGTCCGTCCCTAGGGAAGAAACTTAAATCGATTTAAACGCTGCAGTCTCAGACAGGATGTCCTTAATTACCTCAGGGTCATTTGAGGGCAAAGCATCTTTCTGAACCATGCCCTGCTCCTCTATTCCCATTCAAGAAACTTGACCGAGAAAGCACAGAGTAGGCAGAGCTCCATAGTCTGTGGCAACTGCACCAATGAAACCTGGCTGGAGGAATGAAGTTTGCCAACTGTTCAGGGGGAAAGTGTCCAGCACTGTTCATGTTTTTTTGTCTCCATGCCATGAAAAGCTTCACCTGCCCATTTCCACATGTTAAGAACCAGTTTGGTGTAGTGGTTAAAAGTGGGGGCCTCTAATCTGGAGAACTGGGTTTGATTCCCTTTCCTCCTCCATATGGGTGACCTTGAACCAGTCAGAGTTCTCTCAGAACTCTCTCAGCCCCACCTTCCTCACATGGCAACTGTTGTGGGGAAAGGAAGAGAAAGAGATTGTAAGCTGCTGCAAGACTTCTTCCTAGTGAAGGGCAGGGCATAAAATTCTTCTTCTTCTTTTTCTTCTTCTGGAAGAAGGCCGGGTTTGATTCCTCACTCCTCCACTTGCAGCTGCCCTCAAGCTCCAGATGCCCTCTGAGGGTCCATTGACCTGGGATGGGGGGGAACCATGGCAACCAGCATCAACACGTTTGAATTTAGAACCTTCTCTCCAGCTGCCGCCTGCAGTGAGAGCCAGTTTGGTGTAGTGGTTAAGTGTGCGGACTATTATCTGGAAGAACCGGGTTTGATTCCCCACTTCCCCACTTACAGCTGCTGGAACGGCTTTGAGTCAGCCAAGGCTCTCTCGCAGGAGTTATCCTTGAAAGGGCAGCTGCTGTGAGAGCCCTCTCAGCCCCACCCACCTCACAGGGTGTCTGTTGTGGGGGGAGGAGATTGTAAGCCACTCTGTCTCTCTGATTCAGAGCGAAGGGTGGGGTATAAATCTGCAGTCTTCTTCTTTCTCTTCTTCTTCTATTTAAAGGACAGGGAAATTTTCTCCAGCCCAACTGTACTCCCTCTGCCCCCCTCCAAGAGCTGCAAAAATTCCATCCATCCATCCCTTCATTTATGCCCTGCCTTTCTCCTGAATGGGGACCCAAGGTAGCTTATATTGTTCTCCTCTCCTCCATTTTATCCTCACAACAACCCTATTAGGTAAGTTAGGCCTTGACTAGGCCAGTGAGCTTCCATGGCAGAGTGGGGACTCCAACCTGGGTCTCCAACCCTCTTAGCAACTACACTGCATACTACATCATGATGACTCCCTGCTTTAGGGGGGAATGCACGATTTCTTAGACATCAGCTCCACTTCTCTTTGACCCTTCCGTTCTGGCTGGTTGGCAGAGCAGGACCGGCTGATGTCACAAAGGCCCTGCTGATGTCATAAACACCTTTGGACAGCAGCAGCATTTCCACCAATCCCCATCTTTGCCACCTAGCAACTAGCCCAGACCCATAAGAAAGAAAGAGAACTGAGGTCAAGGAGAGGACCGTTGCCGTGGTTGCTGATGTCACAAAGGCCCCTGTCCCCTAAAACATGTGAGGAAGAGATTCAGGGAGGGGCTGAAGCTGCAGGAAAGAAGGAGCAGCAGTGGCCTGATTAGACATGGTGGCTGGAGGGAAGCGAAAGGAAGAAGTGGTGGGTCAAATCCAGTAGTAATGGGAAGAACAAAGAAGACAGTGCCAACCTTAAGACCAACTAAGTTTTATTCAAGGTATGAGCTTTTGTGCACGCACACTTCCTCAGATACATTGACATGGAAGTTCACAGTTCATATATAGAAACAGGTGCCTCTACATAGGTGAACAGCAAATTAGCATATAACTTAATCAAGATGTTTTGGCAGGTGCAAAGGCAAAACAGCAACAACAAGCTTGGTTTATATGGTCACCATTTGTTTGGATCTAATTTTGGGGGGGGGGGGAGGAATGTAGCAATAAATATTTCAAAATAGGAAACATGTGTAATAGTATCCTTCTTAATTGTTGAGAGTAATACACTGTTGTCCTGATACTTCCCACCATTCACTTTTTATGCTGTTCCTGGGGGCTTTGTCCCCTCTTCTGGGGCCATTTTGTACTTCATAGCCAGCTTCAAGAGGGGATTGGATAAACATGGAGCAGAGGTCCATCAGTGGCCATTAGCCACAGTGTATTGATGGAACACTCTGTCCGGAGCAGTGATGCTCTGTATTCTTGGTGCTTTGGGGGGCACAGTGAGAGGGCTTCTAGTGTCCTGGCCCCACTGACGGACCTCCTGATGGCACCTGGGTTTTTTGGCCGCTATGTGACACAGAGTGTTGGACTGGATGGGTCATTGGCCTGATCCAACTTGGCTTTTCTTATGTTCTCATGCAGAGGGATGAGGAGTGGTGAGAAAGTCCTGTGCTCCTGGTGGAAGTCCCATCAGAGGAAATCGCCCCTGGAGCCAACCCTATTTCATTATCTAGATGTTTATATCCCGCTTGTCTTCTTGATGGACCAAAAAACAACATCATTCTCCCCTCCTTCACTGACCATTTATTTTATTTTTCATCCCACTCCTTTCCCCACCAGGCAGGGCTCAGGGCAGCTTCTAACAATTAAATACAATTAAATACAACAAATCAACATCGTAATTTAAAACCAAACCTTACAGTTAAAACTTAGTGAGTCTATCACAGAGGCGGACAAACGGCGGTTTGGGAGCCACATGTGGCTCTTTCACACATATTGTGTGGCTCTTGAATCTTCCACCACCCCACAGCGAGATTCATGGCCCAACAATGAGGAGGCCTGCTGATCTTTCTAATCATGACTGTTCTCAACCATCCACATAATGTCACTTATGAGGTATCCACATAACATCCCTGTGAGATAGGCTACTCTGAAAGAGTGACTGTTTCAAGGGCACTCCGTGAGCTTCCCTAGCAGAATGAAGATTCAAATCTCAATTTCCTAGGTCCTAATTGAACACTCTAACCACTCTACCATGCCAGTTAATAGAAAGAGAGATGAGGTAAAGTCAGCTGAGAAGGGAAGACATGGTTGGTGTTCATCTATCTACCAAGCTACCAAATATCTTTCAGGCTCCATTTCCACATGCTGTGCAGTCCATTCGTCAGTGGCTGTTTTGCCGGATTTCTTTCTCCCCATTTTTCTCCTGTTGGATCATTTCAATAGACAGTAAAAGGTCTCCATTTCTGAAATTAAAGGTTTTTAAGGTCTCTGTTTCCCTTCCAATACTTTCTAGCTAAATATTCCTCAGTGGTACGATAACATCTCCTGGCCCCGCTTATGGACCTCCAGATGGCACCTGTCTTTGTTTTGTTTTGTTTTTTGCCACAGTGTGACACAGAATGTTGGACTGGATGGGCCATTGGCCTGATCCAACATGGCTTCTCTTATGTTCTTAAAGCCCAGATTCCTTCTTTGCTTTGGGGGAATAAACCAATGGGCATCTGTAAGCACATCAGTGGGCACCTTGGCATCCACCATCCCTTGGGTGATAGCCCCTCGCTGGTGGAATGACCTTCCAGAGATGGTGCGAGCCCTGCGGGACCTGAACCAATTCCGCAGGGCTTGCAAAACATTTCTTTTTCAGTTGGCATTTGAGACATCCTGTGGTATTTGAGACAGAACCTGATAACGAACAGATATTTAGCCATCTCATATACATCAGGACTATATTATTTTAGCACCTATTTTATATGTTTTATGTATTTTAAATAACTTATTTGTAATTAATGTTTGAATTGCTATGTTTTATGTGAATCGTGGGACTCCCATGCCTGTTATATTGTTTATTGTTTAATGTGAATCATGGGACCCCATGTCTGTTAGCCGCCCTGAGCCCGCCTGGCGGGGAGGGCGGGATATAAAAATAAAATATTATTATTATTATTATTATTATTATTATTATTGGGTTAGTCAACTGGAAGTCTTAACAACAGAAACCAGTGACCCTCCAGAGGAAACTGAAGCTATCTAACTTCATGCCAACTGATGCCCCTTGCAAAGGTGAAGTCTGATGACCTTCCACTGCCATCCACAAAGCTGTTCTTGAGACTAGTGCCGAACAGAGACTGATACCAGAATCCACAGGACTGCATCGCTTTGGGAAACCCAATCAGATTCTGTCTGCTTAGAGGGCAATTAGTATTTCCCTGCATTTGCATCCTTTCATAAAGGCAACCTGTCTCCTATATAATAAGATGTGTGGGGAACAATGATATATGTGTTTGTTTTCTTTTCTTCTGGGCCGACTGCTTACATTTAACCATGTGTACATTAAAAAGTGAGATTAATGGCTCCTTTCCTCAGCATCTCTCATTCCCACCTTACGGAGTAAATCTCTGTGACTGTAACAGCTTTTCCTCTTATCTGAAGCTTCCAGTTTTCCTTTGCATGCTGATTTCTTTCCAATGATACAACTTCTCTGGAAAAAAAATCTCCTTGAAACAGTTTATCTTTCCCAGATGACTCTTCTCTGGGGGTTTTAGCAGCAGCTTGTTCAGGAAATTTTAGAAAACGTAAGCTCTACTAGTCATGTAGAAAAAAGCCCAGCAGGAGCCATTTGCATATTAGGCCATACCCCCTGACATCACCATTATTTCACACAGGGTTTTTTTGTGAATGAAGCCCAGCAGGAACTCTTTTGCATATTAGGCATTGTTTCACACAGGGCTTTTTTGTGAGAAAACCCAACAGGAACTCTTTTACATATTAGGCCACACACCCTGACATCACCATTGTTTCACACAAGGCTTTTTTGTGGAAGAAGCCCAGCAGGAACTCTTTTGCATATTAGGCCACACCCCCTGACATCACCATTGTTTCACACAAAACTTTTTAAAGCCCAGTAGGAACTCATTTGCATATTAGGCCACACCCCCTGATGCCAAGCCAGCCGGAACTGCATTCCTGTGCATTCCTGCTCAAAAAAAAGCCCTGGTGATCCTGAGCTGCTAAGTTCTGCTCTGGATGTACTTTGCAGCCAATATTTCTGCAATCAAAATGGCCAAATCTGATCATAATTACCTTAGCCACCCCCCCAAAAAAATAGCACTGGCCCTCCTTCTTAGCCCCTAATAATAGCATTGGTCCTCCTTCTCTTTGCATGGTTTGGATTGAATCTATGGCAAAATAGTGCAATTAACAAATTGAAAGAACAACCAGCTTGGTTTAGATACCACTGGTTGTGTTCTGACATGTTTATTGACTTTCCAACGCAACCAGTGGCATCTAAACCAAGACGGTTGTTCTTTCAATTTGTTAATTGCACTATTTTGCCATAAATTCTAACTTGGTACTATTTTGCATGCTTAACCATTGCTCACCAGCTATTTTGTATGCTTAACCATTGCCATAAATTCTAACTTGGTACTATTTTGCATGCTTAACCATTGCCCACCAGCTATATGTAACTCCGCTCACTGTACCTCATTTCACTGTCCGATAAAGTGTGCATGCACACAAAAGCTTACATATATAAAACTTTGTCGGTCTTAAAGGTGAGACTGGACTTCTAGTTTGTTCTATTTTAGCTGTACGTTAGTTGTTTAAATCTTTTAATATTCGCCACCTTGTAGACTCTGACTGGGTAGAAAGGCAGCATTAAAAAATTTTCAGTAAATATAATACAATAATAAAAGCCCTTGACAGTGTGCTGCTTTGACCATAGGCAATTCTGGTCAGTCAGCAGGGACTTTCATGGACTGAGAAAGGTACAATTTAATTTAGGTCAAACCTGCAGGAGTCTTGACCAGTGTTCCGTCTAAGCTGAGTTAGCATGAGCTAGCTCACAGATTTTTAGCCTGCAGCTCACACCTTTTTGTCTTAGCTCAGGAAAAATAGCTCCAGAGCGCAATAATTTATGCAGTAGCTCACAACTTTAATGCCAGCAGCTCACAAAGTAGAATTTTTGCTCACAAGACTCTGCAGCTTAAAGAGAACACTGATCTTGACAGAGTTCAACATTCCCCTCCCATTCAAAGCGCAAGGCTGGGAACGCTAATCTCAGCCCGGCAATTGCGGGTGTGGGAATCTGCCAGCTATTATGTCCGGCACAATGCGACTCTGGAAACTGCCCCTCTCTCGACAATCACAATCCCTCCGCACAGACTGGGGATTAAGGGGGGAAAAGCACTCTCAGCAAATGAATAAGTGGGACGGCACAGATGGGCCCTGGCCTCACCTTTCGAGAGAGCAGGAGGAGAACTCTCGCAGAGCACAATAGGAACTTCCAAGCTTGGGAGGAGGGACACTGTTTGCTATAGGTCAAAGTGAAACAGGACTACAGAGAGACACAGTGAGTCCTATTAAGGCAGCCTGGGTGGGCAATACAATACCAACTAGTGGCAGTGCAGTGAGAGGCAACTAGTGTGGCGACGCCCTTCATTGGCATCTCTGGCCAGGCAACTGGTGTGGCAGCACCCCTCATTGTCATTTCTGCAGTGCTGGCAGAGCCCATGCAGCTTGACTCCGCTTGTTCCTGGCTTCCAGCAATGGCTAACGGCTGCTGCAGCCCAATGGGAGCATTCCCTGTAAATGGAATGGCTAGTCCTCCCCTTAAGTTAATACAGGATAGTGATTATACCTGCTCTGAACTGGAAACATTGTTGGGTCGTTCCACCCTCGTACAGAAGAGGCGCTCTGTTGGATCAGGCTAGGGGTCTGTCTAGTCCAAGCATCCTGCCTCACAGAGCGGCCAGCCAGTTGCCTTGAAGGGCCAATAAATAGGACAGAGAGGTCCAAATCTCCCCCTTATGTTGCCTCCTCAAACTGGGATGCCACCTCTGAAGGCAGAGGTTTCCTTTCAGCAGTAGCTACGAATGGACCCATTCACCGTGAATACGTCTAATCGGCTCCTCTAATCTTACGTCCATGGCTGTCACCTCATCTGTGGCCAGAGAATTCCACAGCTTACTCATTAAGGAGTATTTCGTTTTGTTGGGCTTGAATCTATGGACTGTGTTCTAGTTTTAAGGGAAGGGAAGAACATGCTCTATCTGCGTTCCCCACCCTGTGTGGAATTTTATCAACTTCTTTCACATCTTTCTGCCCCCCCCTGCCCCCCTCCCGGGTCATCTTTTTTTTCCAAACTAAAACATCCCAGATTCTTTCGTTCTTTTCTCATAGGAAAGGTGCTCCAAGCCATTAATCATTTTGGCTGCCCTTCTTTTCAGTTTCCGGTTCTGCAGCATCCTTTTGGGGATACGGCAAGCTGAACAGTACTCAGGGTTTCCAGTGAGGCTGTTCCATAACTCTATTCAAGCATATTATAAAGCGATCAATTCCTGTCCTAATAAACCCCACAATGGGGTTGGCCTTTTGCAGCACAACCACACATTGAATTGACAAGTTCATCAAACTATTCTCCCAAACCCCAACCTCTCTCCATTCCAGTTGATCTTCGCCCCACGGTCGGTCTTCCTTCCTTCCTTCCTTCCTTCCTTCCTTCCTTCCTTCCTTCCTTCCTTCCTTCCTTCCTTCCTTTCTTTCCCTTCTTCCTTCTCTCTTCCCTTCTCTCCCCACATTATTATCCTGGTTCATTCTTCCCAGGGCCAACTCCCTCTGTCTCTCTCTCCTCACACATACGCCTGTGATAAATTTGTCTTTTTTTAAAGAGAGCCAGCAGAATGCAGTGGTCCTCGGACTAGGATCTGGGAGAACCAGGTTCGAATGCTCACAACACCATGGAACCTAATGGAGTGACCTTGGGCCATTCGCACACTCTCAGTCACACCCACCTCGCAGGGTAACCGTGAGAATAAAATGAAACCGAGGAGTATTGGGTCTCAACTGGGGAAGAAAGTGGGTCAGGAACGAATAAAGAAAATAAATAATTTTTAAACGCTTCTGTCAAAATTGCAATATACAGCCCACTCAGCCGCTGAACGCAGGAAGCGCTAATCGATTTCAGCAGAAGCAGAACAGTCAAGCGATGGCGTCGCACTGATCCCCCTGACCTCTCCACTCCCGCGCGCCAAGCACCAGGAGGAAAGCTTTTCGGTGCACCCGCGGGGAAACCCGGCAGGGGCTGAGGGGGCGTGGTCGTCCAAGGGGGCGGGGCTCGGGGGCGGGGTCAGTCGAGGGGGCGGGGTTCCTCCTCGGCTCTGGCGCCGCCGGCTGTGCCGGAGCCCTTCAGAGCTCGGTTTGTGCGGGCACTGCTCCGGCGGGGGCGCGTTGGTGGCTCCTTGTGCGCTCGGCTCTCTCCGGTTCAGGATGGCGCCTTCTCGGCTGGTGGCACTGCTGGCGGCGCTGTGCCTGCGCTTGGCGTCGAGGAGCGCGGCGGCGGAGGGAGGCTGCGGCGCCTGCGAGCCGGCCCTGTGCCCGACGGTGCGGTGCGCGGCGCCCGAGCTGACGGCGCTGGACGAGTGCGGCTGCTGCGAGCGCTGCCTGAGCGTGGAGGGCGAGCGGTGCGGCGGGGCGAGGGGCGCCCGCTGCGGCCAGGGGCTGGTGTGCGTGAGCCAGCGGACGGAAGGGCAGCCGGGGGCCGGCGAAGAGGAGGCGGCGGCGGAGGAGGAAGGCACCGGGCGGTGCGTGTGCGAGGAGGACGGCGCCGTGTGCGGCTCCGACGGGCGCTCCTACAGCAGCGTGTGCGCCCTTCACCTGCACAGCCGCCGCGCCCTCCACGCCGCCCGGGAGCGCGTCCGGAAGGCGCACGACGGCGAATGCAAGCTGGGTGAGCCGCGGCTGAGGACGCAGGGGGGGCGGCGGTGGCGGACTGGCCAGGTTTGGTGTCAGCTTGCCCGAGGGCAGGCGGGCCCCTCAGGAAGTGGGTCCCCCTTAAACATTAGACAATATGTTTAAAAGGTTAATCTCCTTTTAGTCGCTTGAAAATATAATAGACGTTCCAATATTATTACTGGAATGCAACCAAAATTCACATTGTATTTAGGGTTGCCAGCCTCCAGGTGGGGATCTCCCGCTTTTACAACTGATCGCCCGCTGGCAGAGATCAGCTCCCCTGGAGACAATGCAGTCTGTATTTACATTTACTATCTACTGCATACTGCCAGTAAAATGTACCATATATGTACACTGTAATTATATATATTTTATATATATAATTACAGTGTATAAGGCTATCATTTAATTTTTATAAGAAATAAATAAATAAAATTTTCAAAAAAAAACGTAAGTGGAAAAGAGGTACAATTAAAACTTCTTCAAAATAGCTCTCTCTCTCTGTATGTGTGTGTGTATATTCACACACACACACACATACATACAGAGAGAGAGGCAGCTATTTTGCAAAAGTTTTAATTGTACCTCTTTTCCACAAGTTTTTTTTGAAAATTTTATTTATTTCTTATAAAAATTAAATGATAGCCTTATAGTTTTGGGTGGCCCTTTGTCTCCTGGCAACCAATATTTTTAGACCCAGTCCACCACTGAGCGAGGGGGGGGGTACAGGCAGGAGACCTACCTGCATGGGAGTCGGAGAGGTGGGCGAGGCCTCTTCTAGTCGCCCCCCATTTTTGATTCCACCTTTTAGGTGTGGTTTCTGACCGCTTCCGTGTTGGAGTAACCAGCAGTTAAAAACCTCCTATATGAACAATCCCAATTATCCCCTTGGCACACCCCTGCTTTCCTGTTGTTTGATTTGTGACAAAACAAAATATTTGGAGGAATCACAAGATGCCAGTCCAGGAGCATCAGGGTATAGGGTGGCCAAACTGTGGTGGCATGGGAGCCACATACATGTGGCTCTTTCACACATATTGTGTGGCTCTGGAAGTCCCCACTGCGCCGAGGGCAGGCTTGGAGAAGGCATTAGTGTCTTTAAATCATTTCTCCAAGCTGGCTGGCAACTTGGAGAATGCATTTAAAGTTGCTTTCTTTCCACCTCCACCTCCCTCTCTCCCTCCCTCAAACATCTGACATTCATGTCTGACAGCTCTCAGACATCTGACATTTATTCTAAGTGGCTCTTATGTTAAGCAAGTTTGGCCACTCCAGGTATATAAGCTCCCTTTGTCAGCCCCAAGAAATGGAGATATCTCTTTTATCCCAGGTTTTGTTTCCATGTATCTGAGTCAGGAGGTAAAGAAGGCTTGTAAAGGCTGCAGAGGTCCAAGGCACATTATAGCCAGCTGATTTGGAGCAGAAGGGTTGAACTTGGAGGCTGAACATTCACTTCTGTAGTGAGAGAAGCAGAGCTTTTTTGGTAGAAAAAAACCGGGCAGGGACTCCTTTGTGTAGTAATAAGCCACACCCCCTGACATCACCATTGTTCCACACAGGAACTCATTTGTATATTAGGCCACACCCCCTGACACCAAGCCACATGCGTTCCTGCTCAAAAAAAGCTCTGGAGAGGAAGAGTAGCCACAGCCAGCCTTTTCTCAGATCAGCTCCAATGCAGACAATAGCTCCCCCCCCCTGCCCCAAGCTTTTGGGTAGGTGCAAGTTGACTGGGTGGAGAGGACCGAAGTGGGGGTGGATGACGGTGCTGTCAGGTTGCTCCTGACTTATGCTGACCCGGTAGGATTTTTAAGGCAAGACACGTTCAGAGGTGGTTTGCCATTGTCTGCCTCTGCATATCAACCCTGACGTTCCTTGGTGGTCTCCCATCCAAATACTAACTAGGACAGACCCTGTTTAGCTTCTGAGATCTTGTCAGAGCTGGCCTATCCAGATTAGGATGCTGAAGCACTAAACAAATTCTATTATGCCTCCCTCTTGAGGTGCGTTCACACTACACTATATAAAGCGTTTCACTGGATTCACATGCGGCAGCACGATTGCTGTCTGAATCACCTGTACAGGCGAGCAGTCAGCCGATGCTGCGCAGTCTACGCTGGCTACCAATCGAGTACCAGATCCGCTTCAGGGTTTTAGTATTGACATTTAAAGCCTTGCGCGGCCTGGGACCAGCATACCTGGTCTCTCTCCCCATATGAGCCCTGGAGGTCACTACAATCGGCCAGTCACCATCTTCTGACCATCCCTGACCCAAGGGATGTCCGGCTTGCCTGGTGGAATCAGCTTCCTACAGAGGTTCAGGTCCTCCCGGATTTATCATTCCGGAGGGCCTGTAAGACGGAGCTGTTCCGCCAGGCCTATGGCTGAGGCGGACGGACATCCTTACCATCTAAACTGCCCCCCCTGCACTGATTGCACTGATCTGTCCACACCATCCATGCCGCCTTCATGTGAGCAGTGGCTTAATCACTTTAATTTTAAATTGTTTTAACTGTTTTAACAGAAAAGCACCCAGTTTTGTAAAAGCTGGTCACTCATGAGTCTTTTGGTTTCTTCTGGATGTTAAATCATTCTTTTTATTTTATCTTTATCATCTCACTTTTCACCCTATCAGGGACCTATGGTGGCTTACAACATTCTCCCTTTCTCCATTTTGCGTGCACAGCAATTTTGTGAGGTGAGCTAGGTTAAGTTTGTGTGACTGACCCAAGGTCGCTCAGCGAGTGGCATGAGTGGGGATTCGAACCCGGCTTTCCCAGATCTCAGGCTGACTAACCACTGCACTGTGCTGTCTCTCACTGCAGCTTCCTGGATTACATCTGATTCTATAGTTATCATATACTCCTCCCATCAACATTTTTCTTTGCTCACTCTGAATTGACTGAATTCCCCGTGACTGGGTATTATTTCTATTTCCTATGACTGGTTATTGTTTGTAACTTTTCCCTGCTCCCAGACTTGTGTTGCTTGTAAGCTGAAGTAGAAATATATCTTCTTGGGATGTGAACTCCAAAACTGGGGAAAGTGCTGCCAATTTGGTGTTGTGGTTAAGTGCGCGGTCTCTTATCTGGGAGAACCAAGTTTGATTCCCCATTCCTCCACTTGTAGCTGCTGGAATGGCTTTAGGTCAGCCATAGCTCTCATAGAGCTGTCCTTGAGCTTCTGGGAGAGCTCTCTCAGCCCCACCCACCTCACAGGGTGTCTGTTGTTGGGGAGGAAGGTAAAGGAGATTGTGAGCCGCTCTGAGACTCTGATTCAGAGTGAAGGGTGTGGTATAAGTCCAATATCTTCACCTTCTTCTTAAGGGTAAGGAAAAAAGCCTAGTCCTGATTGCCTGTTTACTTGAATGTGGAAAATTAACTCACAAAGAAAGGTATCCAAGATGGCAGACTGAATAAGATTTGTTAATGTCACTCCAAAAGCCATAGTTCCAGATTGGCACTTTTGCCCAGGAGGTGCTGAATTCTGTCTGCTGTTGACACCCCCAAACTCTGAAATTAGTGCAATATGTTGTGTTTGGGTTGTTCTTAATAAAAGACATTTGCCTGAACTTGAGCATGGGATCATCTTTCCCTGTCGTTCCTGGACAGATGATCTGCTGTAGAAAAATCATCTGGTTTCAGTAGCTGGCTGGGCTGCTTCAGATTTAATGATCCTCGCAGCCCAAGCTTGCATTGTGCTCCAGCCCAGCCGGGTATCCCTGCTGACTCTCATGCCTGCAGCCTCCTGTGGCGGAGCAGCATGCCAGGCTTTTGCAAGGGGCGTCTTGCAGAGAGGAGACCTGCTGTTCTTGTGGATGCTTCCTGAGGATGCCTTCCTCTGCTGGCGAGCTACAGCACCCAGGTGGGCGGAGAAGCTGTTTCTCCCAGCAAGCCCAAATTGGAGGCAGCTGCAAGGAGGTGAACTGCAGTCATCCCAGGAAAAAAGAGCCCCCTGTGTGACTGGGCACCATAGGTACACTTTCCTTAGGTTTGCTGGGTCATGCTGCCTTATAGATGGCTTTTCGGGGATTAATTCACATGTTTGTTTCTACCTCACTTCAGGGCTTTTGTTGTAGAAAAAACCCAGCGGGAGCTCATTTGCGTATTAGGCCACACCCCCTGTCGTCGCCATTGTTTCACACACACGGCTTTTTTGCAGAAAAGACCTAGTAGGAACTCATTTGCATATTAGACCAGACCCTCTGATGCCAAGCCAGCCAGAACTGTGTTCCTGCTCAGAAAAAGCCCTGCCTCACTTTCTTCACTTATAAGGTTATTAATTTTTAATAAAATCAGTGATACAAAAAAAAAAGAACCCTGTTAGAGCAGCAGCAGAATGCTTTTTAAAAATCACGCAGCTATTGCTTGAAAAAAAGAATCTATCCAAACCTATACAAGTAGAGATGTTTTCTCCAGGTGACTAAAACCAGGCAAGTGATATGCCAGGCAAATATTTATGAGGAGGGAATTCTAGAAAAAGGAAGCCAGCACAAAGAAGGCCCTTTCCCAATGTCTCCTGCCTTGCCTCAGAAAGTGCAGATGCTTGAGAGTTGCTGTAGTGGTTAAAAAGCATGGACTCTAATCTGGAAGAACCAGGTTTGATTCTCCACTCCTCCACATACAGCTGCTGGAGTGGCCTTGGGTCAGTTATAACCCTCTCAGAGCCATTTAGCTTGAGAGCAGTTTCCGTCAGGGCTTTCTCAGCCCCACCTACCTTTCAGGGTGTCTGTTGTGAAGAGGGAAAAAGGAGATTGTAAACTGCTCTGAGTGAAGGGGGGTATAAATCCAGTCTCTTCTTCTTTTTTGGAGAGGGCCTGTTCCTGTGGCCATAGATGATGGGCAAGGATATATATGAGAAAACTGCTCTTGAGGTATCCTGGTCCCAAGCTGTTAAGTTCAGCAAGCTTTGTGTACTGATTTTATCAACAAACTGAGGTTCGTGAGCAGCTACCAAACTGGAATCTAAAACCATTATTGGAAGTAGGTTTGCAAAATGTGGTGTGGTGGTACACTATCCAAATGTAACAGCCTGCAGTTACTCTGCCTGCAAAGGCCTAGAGCCTGGAAACCAGAATGCCAGCCAGCCAGAACCAGAACCTAAAACGAGACATGGATCACTCAATCCTGGCTGGCTGGGGAGTTAGTAAGTCTGAAAGTTCAAAACATGTTTATAATTTTAAACCAGAATCCCCAGCTTGGTGTCCGTGGGTGCCATGACACCCACGTGCACCTTTCCTGGCACTCATCAAGTGATCTTAGAAAGTGGGAGGGCCTAGATGGGGCTATTGTCCAGCAGGGCTTCTGATTGGCCACTGGAAATCTGATTGTCTGGACAGGTTAAAATAAAATTATTTCAGTGGCATCTTCTGCTACAGCGCTGGTTTTATTTTCTCACTCCTCTTTTCCAGTGTATGTTTTAAATTGGGCAGCCAAACTTACTTAACATAAGAGCCACATAGAATAAACATCAGATGTTTGAGAGCCACAATACATGAATGTCAGATGTTTGAGAGCTGCAAGGGAGGAAGGGAGGTGGGTGGACAGACAGGAGGGAGGGAGGGGAAGGTGAAAAGAAGGCAACTTTAACTTTAGATGCATTCTCCAAGCTGCCAGCTAGCTTGGTTTGGAGATGTTATTTAAAGAAATGCCTTCTCCAAGTCAGCTAATGGGGTGGTGGGGGCCTCGAGAGCCACAAAATATGTGTGAAAGAGCCACACATAGTTCCCAAGCCACAGTTTAGGGACCCCTGTTTTAAATTAAATTATTCCATGCACTTGGCTTCCTGTATGTGTGTGCTTCTCCCCCCTGTGGCAGCCATTTTGGGGTTGCATCTGCTAGCCTGTTTGGAAATCCGAGGGTGCCCACAGGCTCAAAAAGTTTTGGGACCGGGCCCTGACCTAGATAGCCCAGGCAAGCCTGATCTTGTCAAATCTCAGAATCTAAGCAGGGTCAACTCTGGTTAGTACTTGGATGGCAGAGCTCCTTGGAATACCAGCATTCAGGAGGACAGAGGCAGGCTTTATTCAGCCACCTCTCTGAATATCCTCCAGGCCCCCATTAGGGGTCAGTCACCAGAGGTTGCCGACTTCCAGGTGCATGCACACAAACAGATACATGCACATATTTTAAAAATATAAAAATACCCGTAAAAGACGTTTTGGGACCCCTGTTCTAAATGATGATTTGCCCAAACTTCATGTATCCGGCCAATCAGCATCTGTCTCATGCCAGCTTGCCTCAAAATACATTTGTTTGTCTCTGATGCTCCACAGGACTCTTCTTTGTTAACCTGTGTGAATTGGTTCTGTATACCTGTGCCCCTTTTTCTTCCCACAGCTGCAGAGATCTTTCTCATGTTCTGTTGCACATTAGAAATTCTGTTCCCCCACCCAAAAAAAACACAACACAAGGTGAATGAGTCCCAGTGATTTCCCACAAAGCAGGGGAAATCTCTTTCCAACGGCTCTTTTTCTTTTGTTTCCTTTGAGAAGAATTACTTTTAATTGTCTGCATTCTGTCAGCTTCTCTGCTTGTGGAGCTATGCTGACTCTGAACATGTCTGTACACTCAGCATATCTTCATTCTTTCAGGCTTGACTTCCAAAAGAGCCAGCCGATATTAACTGAAGATTTAAGGAGTTCATAGATGCAGCTTGTATTATAATGAATGATTCTTAGCGTCTGTATAGTACTTTAAAAGTCTCAGAGTGCAGTTCATTGGTAGCATCCCATTATGGCAGGTGAAGAACTGAGCCTGGGAGAACATGTGTTTTCCTGAGACCACCCCAATTGGAGACAGATGATAGCTTTCTCAAAAAGTCAAAAGTGGTTGACAGATTAATCCATTGCTCATGCAGTACTTCAGGAGACCCCCAACCTGGAATTTTTTGACAGCAGGTAGTGGGCACCATCCCCAAAAAAGGCTGCTATGGGCAGGGGTGCAGTCAACCACAAAATGGCTGCCATGTTGGCCAGGGCCACTAAAAACTCTTAGAGGCGACTGTTTCTGAATGTGAGCTCCCCGTAGACCCAAAGGCGAGGACTCCTGGGCTGTTCTAAGCACTTCCTGCTCCAGTGAGATGGGCGAAGATCAGGATTGGCTCTGTGCTTTGGGAGAGGAAAGAAATGGGCAGTAGAAGACACAGTGGCAGGCAGCTCCCATGGATAGGGTGGCCAGTGCTAAGTTGGGAAATACCTGGAGATTTGGGGGAGGGGAGCCTGGGGAGGGCTGGGTTTGTGGAGGGTTCTCAGCAGGGTTCAATTCTAGAGAATCCACCTTCCAAATCAGCCAGAGGAACTGACCTCTAGTGTGGAGATCAGCTCTGATACTGGGAGATCTCCAGGCCCCACCTGGTGGAGGATGGCAATTCTGTCCATGACACCTATGATCACTGCGCTGGAACTCTGTGATATATGCCTTCACATCATTAGGATGGTTATTTGTTTTTATTCATATGGATCTTGCAGGTTTCTAAAGCATGAAAATAACCATCGGGTGAGTGTGTACACCTTGAACAAACTATGTTTCTGTCCATCTCCAGTCTATTCTAGGTCGCCAGGCACACGCCTGCACAACATGCCCAACATTTGATCCATTTATTTTAGACCTTAGGTGTTCTTGGTTTGCTGACTGTGGTTTAAGCTGTCTCTGTGGGAAATCTTCCACCTTCTGGACGAGACAAAACTCTCCCAGGAGCTTGGGTATCAGGTTGGCATGACAGTAGAAAATTTGAACCATAAGCTTCCTAGCTAAAAGCTCACACCCGTAGCCACAGAAACAGTGAAACTTTTCTTGGCTTTATTGTTCTCAAGGCTGCACCATACGTTTCCTCAAAATGAGAAACTGTTCCATAAAGGCAACCTGAATCGTTTCCCTCTTTGTGTTTGTTGGATGAATGCAAATAAACCATCAATACCCTTTTGTCTAAGCGGACTTATTGGCACTCGGCGTTTTATTATTTTGTACCCAATTTTAATGATAATGAAAACCTAACCGAAGAGGAGGCATTTATGTGTCAGTAAGTACCTCATTATATCTTAACCCAGGAGCACTAATTTATTCATTTATAATCAGTGGGGTGATATTTAACAGTCTCCTTTGGGAGCTGCATTGTTTATAACAGCTGCTTCTCTTACAATTTGTAAGCGGATCGTTCCTTTTGGGGGGGGGGTTATAGATTTTTAATGAGCTTTACAGGAATCCAAGGGGATTGCAAAGCGATTCTCTTTTCTTGAAATTTTAGTTTTGATGCACATTGTCTAGCACATCTATAACTTCAGAAGTTAATGGGAGGATGTATTTCAGAAATGGTGCGTAGGCTGAAAACATCCACCACCTTCTGGGCATGCCCTGATTTCTTCAAGAGAACACTGGCCAGCTCTAGGTTGAAGTCCTGTGTGCATTCAGGAGTCATGCCCATCCTGCTGCTCGTCCCTTACACCCATATTTTAATTGGATCCACTCATCGGTGGCTTTGGAGCACTTTCTCTGGACAAAGATATCCTCTCTGCCCCTGTCAGTCTTGCTGGAGGCAAAACTTGGAGAAACAAGGAGGGCAATCCTATAAGATGGGTCTCTGAGAGAACCTGCAATTCCTTTTGATCTGCTCACTCAGACCCTGGCATTTGCTTTACAATACTCTGAATATATGGAGAAGCAACTGACAGAGCTCCTTTCATCCCTACCGGCGCTTTTCACACTCTGTAATCCTCTTGCTGACTCAACCAATAGGAGATTAGTCTGGAGCTTTGCTCATTTCACTGCCGATGTGGATACCGTTACATTTTCATAAATTAGATTTGTGCGCGCTGTGTGTCTGTGCAGAGCAGCTGGCCTTATCTCTGCAACATCCATTCCACAGTGCCTTCTGTGGTCACACTAAGGGTGATCATGCCCCTTGTTAGTTATAAGCAGGGCTTTTTTTTGAGCAGGAACGCAGTTCCGACTGGTTCGGTGTCGGGGTGTGGCTTAATATGCAAATGAGTTCCTGCTGGGCTTTTTCTACAAAAAGCCCTGTGTGAAACAATGGTGATATCAGGGAGTGCGGCCTAATATGCAAATGAATTCCTGCTGGGCCTTTTCTACCCCAAAAGCCCTGGTTATAAGTACCTTCCATTCTTCCGAGGCTGGTAAAATGAGTACCCAGCTTGCTGAGGGGAAAGTGTAGATGACTGGGGAAGGCAATGTCAAACCACCCCCCAAAAAGTATACCATGAAAATGTTGTGATGCGACGGTCACCCCAGAATCGGAAACGACTGGTGCTTGCACAGGGGACTACCTTTTACAGTAAGAAAAATGGCGAAATAATATTCATGATCGGATGGCTCCTGCAATATACAAACCTAGGCCTCATGCCACTAAGGCCACATAGGAGAAAGTAATTTAAAAAGTGTGATGGGAGTAGGGTTTTATCATGACAATTATAATTCAAGAAGCATTTTAAAGAAGATGCTGAGCTGATATTATTTAGTACACCTTCTGGTGATGTCAGGGATGTGTGGCATATGCAAATGAGTTGTGCAAATGAGTTGCACTAATGAGTTCTTTTTCTACAAAATGACCCCGTACGAACCCAGTTTGCCTTTTAAAAATCCACAAAAAATAGTTCCCTCCCAAGAAGACTTCCTTCCTGCTGACCTAGAGTGCAGAGCTGTGCTTGGACAATTTCAGGGAATAAAACAGGCATTTGTCCCAGAATGGTAACAGTTTTTTTTTTTTACATGTTTCCCACTGGGAAAATGCAAACAACCAAATGTGCACAAATGTTACAGCGCATCTGGTATTTATTTATTTTTTGCAATGAACTGAGGCTAAAGTTTGAAAAGTCATGGAGGCCTTGGATTTCTCAACAACAGATGTAGAACAATGTAAATAGAAGACACTTTGGCCATCCTCTGTAGTCTGCAGACTTGGGGCCTTGGCAGCTGTACAGTAATGCTGTTGGTCTTCAATCCCCTCCCCATGGCTGGTTGCTCAAGGGTTGCCTTCAGGACTTTTTTGGATCAGGAATGCAGTTCCAGCTGACCTGGCATCGGGGGTGTGGCCTAATATACAAATAATAATAATATAATAATAATAAATTTTATTTCTATCCCGCCCTCCCCACCTCAGCAGGCTCAGGGCGGCTAACAACATTTTATAAAAACATACAATAATAATAATAAAACCTTTAAGTTTAACAATATAAAACATCAACAATAAACTTAATAACATTAAAAACCAGTTCAATAAATACAGTTATTCTGCGGTATAGTTCTTCAACCGCGTTGGCGGCTCCTTAATTTCTGATCTTCCTAACGGTCCGGGTGTGCAAATTTGAAAAGGACGGTCTTGCAGGCCCTGCGGAACTGCTCAAGGTTCCGCAGGGCCCGCACCTCCTCGGGGAGTCGGTTCCACAGAGTAGGAGCCGCAATCGAGAATGCCCGTGCTCTGGTGCTCTGATATTTAATCTCCTTCGGCCCGGGGATGGTCATTAGATTTTTCCCGACTGACCTCAGTGCTCTCTGGGGTTCGTATGGGGAAAGACGGTCCCTCAGGTAGGCAGGTCCTCGGCCATATAAGGCTTTAAAGGTAACGACCAACACTTTGTACTGGACTCGGTATACAATCGGCAGCCAGTGCAGTTCACGCAGCCCCGGCTGTATATGCTCCCGTTTTGAGTTTCTGCTGGGCTTTTTCTACAAAAAAGCCCTGTGTGAAACAATGGTGTTGTCAGGGGATGTGGCCTAATATGCAAACGAGTTCCTGCTGGGCTTTCTCTACAAAAAAGCCTTGTGTGGAGCAATGGTGATACCAGGGGATGTGGCCTAACGTGCAAATGAGTTCCTGCAGGGTTATTCTACCAAAAAAAGCCCTGGCTGCCTCCATAATTTTTCCACTGGCAGCAAAAATTCACTCCTCCCCCCCCCACCACCAAAAAAGTCTCTTTTCTGATCTACTGCCCGAGCACATTTGTCTGCCATTCCACAGCACCAAGGCTGTCCCCACACCCCTTCACCCAACTTCTACCTCCCTGCCACTCCTGGTTCTCCCACGTGCTACTTCTTTACTTGCTGAAACAGCTACCTTCACCTGTCCTGCCACTCCAGGCTTCCATGCCTAAATTCACACATGCCTTTTCCCATCTCTTTGATGAGGACTCCGAACTCTTTCCGTTGCAAACATTTTAGCTTCATTCACATGTCACGCTTTTCCCTCTTCAATGTTGCTGCATCCCCTCGAGTTAATACCAAAGAAGGGCTTTTTGCTGCTTGTCTAACCTTGTTTATGGTCCATGTTGTCCTGTACTCTCGTTATACCATAGTTAGTCAATAGCAGGCTAACATTTTGTCATCCCCTTCTTCCCTTCTGCATTCCTTTTCTCTCCATTTCCCTTTGTCTCTGTTCTCCACTGGAACTAACAAGATTGGAAGAAAGATGTGTTGCCTGCAGCTGCCTTTGGCTGAGTCAGACCATCAGGGTCCATATTGCCTGCTCTGATGGGCAGTGATACTCCAGGGTCTCTAGCAGAGGTCCTTTACGTTGCCTGCCACCCAGTACTTTTAGTGGAAGATGCCAAGGATTGAACCTGGGACCTTCTGCATGCCAAGCAGATGCTCTAATACTGAGCTGCAACCTGTCCACAATTTCCCAATGCCTTATCTATTGCTTTTAGTTAAAATAACTGCTGTGTGCACCAGTGTAGTGATTCATAGATATACTCCCTCTAAGCTGTGTTGTGAGCAAAAATTCTTCTTTCTGAGCTACTGGTATTAAAGTCATGAGCAAGCTGTTTAGCTGCTGCATAAATTAGTTTGCCCTGGAGCCATCCTTCCTGAGCTAAGACAAAAATTGTGAGCCAGAGGCTTAAAAACTGTGAGCTGGCTCACAGCAACTCAGCTTAGAGGGAACATGTCACATGTTCCTTCCGAACAAAAGTCCATTCTGGGGGTGAGGCTTTGCTGTGTCCTTTTACATGAGACCACTAAAAATGCAAATATCAGTTAGCATTTTGGGGGTGGTGTTTTGTGTTTTTCTGCATGTGTGAGTGTGCACCTGGAAGTCATGGGGACCTCTGGTGACTGACCCCTACTGGGGGCATGGGGAATATTCAGAGAGGTGGCTGAATAAAGACTTCCCCTGCCTCCCGACTGCTGGCATTCCAAAGAGGTCTTCCATCCAGGAACTTGCCGGTCGACCCTGCTCAGCTTCCAGGATACGATGAGATTGGGCTTGCCTGAGCTGTCCCAGTAAGGGCATCAGTTAGCAAAACTTTTGACTTCCTTTCTTTTCTGGGATGCAGTTAAGGAAAGGAGGGGCCTGTCCAGGGCTTTTTTTTTGTAGCAGGAACTCCGTTGCATATTAGGCCACACACCCTTATGCAGCCAATCCTCCTGGAGCTTACAGTAAGCGCTGTACTAAGAGCCCTGTAAGCTCTTGGAGGACTGGCTACATCAGGGGTGTGTGGCCTAATATGCAAAGGAGTTCCTGCTACAACAAAAGCCCTGGCCCGTTTGTAATAATAATAAGAAGATATTGGATTTATATCCTGCCCTCCACTACGAATCTCAGAGCAGCTCACGATTTCCTTTTATCTTCCTCCCCCACAACAGACACTCTGTGAGGTGGATGGGGCTGGAGAGGGCTCACAGCAGCTGCCCTTTCAAGGACTACCTCTGCTAGAGCTGTGGCTGACCCAAGGCCATGCTAGCAGGTGCAAGTGGAGGAGTGGGGAATCAAACCCGGTTCTCCCAGGCAGGAATCCGCACACTTAACCACTACACCAAACTGGAAAGGAGGAGCTGAACACCTCAGCAACTGAGGGGAGGAAGGGAGTGCTGATGCCACCAGGCAAGCTGTTGCTTTTATCCATCCAGATGCTCCCAGCTGCATCTGCTTTCTCCCTCGGGATCTCATGATGAGGCTTTCCTGTGTCCTTTCACTGGAGACCACTAAAAATGCAAACATCAGTTAGCAAAATTTTAGACTTCCTTTCTTCATTGGGGTGCAGTTCAGGAAAGGAAGGCCGTCTGTAATGAGTTGGTGGGAAAGAGGAGCTGGGCACCCCAACAGCCATGGGGAGGAAGGGTTGCAGATGCCACCAGCCAAGAGGTTGCTTTTATCGAGTCCAGATGTTCCCAGCTGCATCTGCTTTCTACATCAGGGTCTTGTAGGAAAGGGGAGGCGACCCGTCTTAGAGGAAAAGTCAACCCTTCCTTGTTTTTGTCCAGTAATACACTGGGAGTTCTCAGAGTGTGCTCTGAGCTCAGTTGGAAAGCACAGCACCCCTTATTCCAATCTAAAGCAAATATGTTCATTCAGGGCCTTTTTTCTTTTATTAGCAGAAACTCCTTTGCATATTGGGCCGCACCCCCCCCCCAATGTAGCCAATCTTCTGGGAGGTTAGGGTCAGGCCTCAGATTCAGTGGGAGCTCACAGGAGCACAGCTCCTGAACCTTTCTGAGAGTTCCTCCTCCTCCTTCTGAGAGTTCCACCTCCTTGTCCATTGAATAGTATGTGCAGCTGCATAACAATCCCTGGATGAGCTCCACCATCTATTTTTCTACAAAACGACCCCTGGTTAGGGTAGGCCCTCTACTAAGAGCGCTGTAAACTCTTGAAGGATTGGCTACATCAAGGGGGTGTGAACTAATATGCAAAGGAGTTCCTGCTACAAAAAAAGCCCTGTAGCTTATTTGGGTGCAAGCAAAAGAAAAAGGATAAAAGTGGGGGTGTTGAAATAAAACCAGATCTAATTTGAGAGGTCTCATAGAGTCAGACAGAAATCCACCAAGGCAAAAGAGAAATGAAACACATCGACAACACCTTGCTAGATGTGCTCCCTCAGTACATTGTAGGATATTTCATTACCACAGCAACGGTCCTCTCTTCTCTTTCCAGCAGTGGTCCATAACAGATCAAAAGATTACAGCCAGAGATTGCAGTCTTAGAGCTCAGTTACCCCACAGGCTTAATTCCAGTGGGAAGGAGTCCCTCACACTTAGGACCAGCTGGTCTCTAGGCATCAGCTGCAAGGCATGTGGGGACCAAGATAAGTCACAGGCCTTGCTGCAAGATGGATGGCTGTTGTGTGCAATTCAGAGCTGTCAAACTTGGGAGTGACTGGGTCATTCTCCCTGGGTTGTGGTATCCACCCCCTATACCCCTGTACAGCTTTTCTGCCTCTGGAAGCACTCTTTAAGTGAAGGCTAGACAAGCTATTTCACCTTAGTTACAGAGGGAAAGGATTTTAGGCAGGGGTGCAACCAGCTTTTCACCATGTCAAAGGCTACCTATTGGTGTTTTTAAAAGGTCAAGGAAGCAGGTCACGTATCAGTTGCTGTGCCATCTCATTTGCCCCTCGTTTTGCCATTGAGATTGCTGCCTGTAAAAGTGCTTGCCTCTGGCTGGATCATGTCCATACATTGTTTTTTTTCAGGGGGTGGGTGGGTTCTGAGCACATCTGCCAAAGCCTGTAAGAGCAACCCGCCCTGGCTCCGCTTGGAGAGGGTGCCTTTGAAGTTCCGCCCTGCCATTCTTCTAAAGATTAGAAGCGGATTTTCTGCTTGCGGCATGGAATGTTATGGCTGTCGAACGGCATCACTGTCCTTCGAGCACTGTCGGGATTTCAGCCACTTTCCTGACAGTTCGTTCCTTTGAACGAGATAAGCTGGAAGGTATTCAGTCTTTGCTTATTCTAAAGGCTCCCTGATGCACGAATCTAAAAGACATCATTAAATGCAGCAGATTTTCACATACGCCCTATATATCTGATCCCACCCCACCCCCACACCCCTGTATGATGGAAGTTAAAGCAAGGGTTACTGCTTTAATGATCTGTTGATGGTAGGCGAAGCCAGGCATACATCAACGGTTGTTGGGATACTGACTGAGACAGAAACACTGCCCAAAGTTTCCTTTTATGGGATGGAGATCAGATTCCTCCCACCTTTCTGGTTTCGTATTAAAATGTGCCAGCCTTTGAAGCTTGCTGGGATGGAACAGAACCAGGGAAGACCCAAGGATGGTAGCAGAAGCAACCGGATCTTCCAGGCTGCACTTTGTGTACAGTGACACTAATTAGAAACCCTGCTCTGTCAGATGGGTTTTTATAGTCCTTATTATGTATTAGATTGCTTGTGCACATGAATGTTTTCTCACTTTCCCCAGAAGAAAAACTAATTAATTGTATCAGAACAACATCCATTCTTTCTCTTGCTGTGGTATACCGTGTCTCTTCTCCCCCTCCCCCTTTCCCATTTTACACAAATTATTTTGATCCTTGGAGTTCAGGGCGTTGAACACTGGCCTCCCTTCCCCCATTTTCCACTCAGAGCAACCCTTTGAGGTAAGTTGGAGCCCAATTCTCCCTGAGTAGGGGTCATTTTGTTGAAAAAGAGGTGGTGGAGCTCATTAGCACAACTCATTTGCATATGCCACACACCCCTGATATCACCGGAAGGTGTACTAAATTATAGCAGCTCAGCATCTATCTTAAAATGCCCCTTGAATTATAATTGTCATAGTAAAACCTTATTCCCATCATAAAAGTACTTTCTCCTATGTGGCCACAGTGGCATGATGAAGATTTCCATCTGTCTGCTTTATATATTTTGGTTATTTTCCCATTTTTGTGTGTGTGGGAAAATATTAGAAAGTTTATCAAATCTTAGAGTTCAGCAGATTCTCACAGGGCGGGAGTTGAACAATGGAGCCCAGAAGCAAGTATTGGGGGGGGGGGTAAAAAAGAAAGCACAATAAAAATTTAGAGGTTCTGGAGCTCCACTCCTCTGAGCTTCTACCCAAAATGTGGCCTGTCCCCCAGCCAAGTATCCACTACTCCAGAATCGGCAACAGTGCAGGGTTTGAACCAGGAGAGCTAATAAGGCACAGTGGTCCAGCTGGAGTCTGAGATCCAGGTTTCAATCCTCACTCTGTGGGTGACCTTGGCCCAGTCACACTTGACAGGGTCATTGTGAGGGCAAGATGGAGGACAATGGAAGCCCCTTTGAGTCCCCGCTGAGGAGAAAAGTGGACTATATGTGGAATAAATAAGGAGCTCTCAAGCACTAACTCCTTTCTGTTTGTGCCTTTTGGCCTCTCAACTAGTTGGTCTTCAGCCATAGTTTTAGCTTTCAGTCACAATAAAATTCTTTCTGGCCCCATTGAAGCTTCTTTCTCCACACCTTCTGGGGTTTTGTTCCATAACCTTGACATATGCTTCACTGCTCATGTTTCTGCAGGCCTCAAAAGTCTCTCTTGGTGGTCCCAGTTTCTTCAGCCACTCTGCCCTGAACACAGAGTGTCACCTGTTCTTTACAGGGCTGGGGAAGGAAGGAAGCAGCATTGAGACCATGACAGTTTTGACTTATTTTAGGGCTGAATTAGAAGTCAAATCCATGCTTTAAAAAAAAAACATGTAGTGTTATTTTACAGCCACATCACCTACGGCACTTTTATTTCTGTCTCCATTAGAAATCTGATATGTCATCTGGGAAAAACATCTCATCCAGGTTTATATTTATATCTTAATAATGGAATGGCTCTGTTGATATCCTGATACGTCTGTTGGCAATAATACAATATACAGGGCCCGAGGGATTAAAATAGAAAAGCGGAAGATTATATAGGGAAATGTCAACGTCTCTGTGCAGCTAAACCCGAACGATTAAAAATAAAACCCTCACTTGTTTTGCCCATAAAAATGCACACCAACCTTGACGGAGATCCAAATAGCATATATTTTTAGTTCAAATGCATTAGTTGAACTGTATCACATTACCCAAAGAGGAAGGACACGAAATATCTTAGGACTGAAAGGGTTTAGCTGGATCCGGTACCGGATGGTGCAAGAATGACTTGGTTGCTGCTTAAAATGCCGAGTGAAATGAAGTGTGTGGCATGATACCATCGCTTTCTTTTAAAAAAACATATTCAAAAAATCTTAAAATACAAGCAATACAACAATCAGAAAACATACAACCATACCATAAAACATAATAACCAAGATAACCATCGACACTCTGTTACAAAACCTAAATTCATAGTTACCAACCACTTAGCTTCATAAAGAGATTTCCAATACGGTGAGTCTTCCATTGCCTTATTCTCTGAATTTTTTGTTATTGAATTTTTGGGCTGATTCGCTGATTGATAAAAGCATCAAATCTTTTGTGTCGACATTGGTTGCTTCTGCTCACCTGGTTATTGTCAGGAATTGGAGCCCCCCCCCCCCGCCCCCAAGATCTTTACTTAAACAATGGTACCAGAAACTCTGGGAACAATTTTTGATGGGCAGGATTATGCATAATCCATTTTTTTGGGACTCACGTGCAGTAGTTCCCTATAAGAATATAATCCCCTAGATATCATTGCTTTCTGAGTTTGTGTGCCCTTGTTAAATGGGCTGTTTATGAAGAAGAAGAGGGCTAGAGAAACTTGAAGTATGACATGATGTCATCACATCACAGATTTTGTTTTGGTAGATGTTATTGGGACAAAGTAGAGGAGGAGGAGGAGGAGGAGGCGGCTCTTGTTCTGCATTCCTCTGTGAAGACAAAGCATTCTTGCTGAATCTTTGCTTATTGGACCTGCGTTTTATCTTGAAAATTCTTTTTTTTTTGTTTCCAGAATGCAGTTGTAATCCCTGGAGACCCTGAGCTGGATAGCCTGGGCTAGCTTGATCTTGTCAGATCTTAGAAACTAAGGAGGATTGGCCTTGTTTAGTACAGGGATGGGAAACTACCAAAGAAGTCCAAGGCCAATAGTACACAAGGGCAGGCAATGGCAAGCCAACTCTGAACTGATCCCACTGGTGAACCTCCTGATGGTCCCTGGTTATTTTGGCCACCGTGTGACGCAGAGTGTTGAACTGGATGGGCCATTGGCCTGATCCATCATGGCTTCTCTTATGTTCTTATGAACTTCTCTTGCCTCGGAAATCCTGTAGCCTTAATGAGGGGTCTGTCTGATTGGTTCCCCCCATATCCCGAGGAAAACAAATCAGCCCTGACAGTAAAAGTCACGTAGCACCTTTTATTTGGATTAGCCAAGATAATGTGCAAACTTTTGAGTTCTCCAGAACTCTTCATGGGGTTGCATATTTAATACACAAAACACAATACAGATGGGTTGAGGGGTAATTTTGCAGAAAAATGGGTGGCAGAGCTCAATAGCATAATTTATTAGCATATGCCTCCCCCAGCCAAAAGCAACCCAATGCAAGAAAGGAGAGCCCCAGGCCAGTGAGGCCTGGTTAGGCTGGCTAGAGATCCAGCCAGCCCAAATAGGCCTCTCCCACCTGGGGCTCTCCTTGGCCATCCCCCCCACACACACAGTCAAAAGGCCAGCAGGCCCCCCACCCCCCAAAATCACATACGTTGAGAAAGTGTGGTGCGGGCTTCTCCAGGGGTTAATGAGGGCTACTGGGGGTGTGGCAAAGCCCCTGGTGGCTGGCTGGCTGCTCACTCTCCTAATCCAAGGATTGTTATGCAGCTATTCAGTGGATAAGATAGGTAGGTGGAGAGGAGCAGGGGTAACCCTCCAAAAGGTTCAGGAGCTGCACTCCTGTGAGCTCCTGCTGAATCTGAGGCCTGGATGTGATGAGTAAAAGATCTTTCAAGACATGGTAAAAGTTCCCCCAAATCTGCAGTTTGGGAAATCTTTTTTTTTTTTTAAGTTAACCAAGTTTATTAAATTTTGCAATATACTGGAATGCATTTCAAAAAAAGGAAAAAAGAAAAAAAACAATAATTCAATCATTATCAGTACATTACACATTTTTTTCTCCCCTCCCCCACTTCTTTTCTTTGACCTCCGTCGGTGCTTCAAGCTATTGAAAAAAAAACAATTAAGGTACCATCTGTTTTAGAATCTTGCACTATAAAACTTACATATAATCTATTAACATATCTATATCTCTATTTATAATTCGGTCTTCTATCTTTCCTTCAGGACGTTATTAACACATCCTGAACTTATTTATCTCAATATACTAAATCATATCACCTTACCCTTTTAGTTCACCCATAGTATTACATTTATCTTTCATCTATTATCACACCAATTATAACTATTTATTTTAATTACCTCTATATCTTCTAACTGCTAATAAAAAGAGCTATCGTATATCGATTCAAAACATTCTTTCTAATCATCTATCTCCCCCATTTCCCCCAGTTTCAGGTTATACTTTCAAAAACCACCAAATGTCTCTTAACTCTCCATTGCTTTTCAATATAGTCCTGAAACTTCTTCCTGCAGTTTGGAAAATCTTAAAATGGAATTCAGAATGTGCTGCAGGTGAAGTTGAACAAGATGAGTGATCCCTAAATAACAAAACTATTTTAATCTTTACCAATGCATCCTTTCACCAAAACGAAGTAGGCTTTCCTCCTACTTTCTCCTACCTCAGTGGTGCAGGAGGTGCTTCAGACCCTTGCTACTTGCAGGGAGCAGCCATGATGAAACAGCTGCCTCCATCGCCAGAAAGGGCATGATGGCTCCCAACGTTTTTTTATTGACTCCAGTCCCATGACAGCATTTCTGTGCCAACACTCCCACTCCCCATCCCCAAGATACCCACAAGGCTAACAAGCTTAGGAACTCTTGATACAAAACAGATTTTCAGGTTGCATAGAAGACTGCTGGGTGAAAGGAAGAAGACTGCAGATTCATACCCCGCCCTTCTCTCTGAATCAGAGACTCGGAGTGGCTCACAATCTCCTATATCTTCTCCCTCCACAGCAGACACCCTGTGGGGTGGGTGGGGCTGAGAGGGCTCTCACAGCAGCTGCCCTTTCAAGGACAACTCCTGCCATAGCTATGGCTAACCCAAGGCCATTTCAGCAGCTGTAAGTGGAGGAGTGGGGAATCAAACCCGGTTCTCCCAGATAAGAGTTCACACACTTAACCACTATACCAAACTGGTGCAATGAACAACATTCTCTCTTTGTCAGTGTGAAAGCCAGTCCCTGTTAGATGTCTCTCCAGCACAAGCAGAATCCTCCACAGCACCTCATCAGGTACACAGTAATGAAGATTTTTTTAAATGGGTGATTGTAGACTGTTAGACAGTGGAAGGTCATGTTTGTGTCCATTCAAGGTGCAAGCATATCTACTATGATGGGATTCTAAATAGGTTCTTGCCTGGAAGCCTGTTCTGGCTATGAATTTCTTCCAGGAACTGGAAAAATTTTGTTGGTTGAGTACAGAGCTGGTTTGCTAGCTAGGCATGCAGACAAATAAAAGAGGAGAGTGAGCTAGTGACTTATTGACATGTGCCTTGGTGTCATAGGTTGTCTTAGCTGCAGTGGAGGCCTTTCCATTTCAAAATTTCAGTGGGGTAATAATTATCATACAGCATTGTGTGTAGAATAGCAAGGAGATCCTAAGATTGTCAGGCAGCCAGAAGTTCTAATGCTTTTAGCATTATGCACCACTAGGTGGCAAGCTAGACCTGTTTTAAGGCAAGAGATGTTTCAGAGGTGGCTTACTATTGCCTGCTTCTGTGTCATGACCCTGGTAGTCTTTGGAGGACACCCTTCCAAATTCTAGCCAAGATCGATCCTGCTTAGCTTCTGAGATCTGATGAAATCGTGCTAGCTTGACTATCCATGTCAGGGCTTCAATGGGGTAGCCACGTTAGTTTGTTGGAGCAAACCAGAACAAAAGTCCAGTGGTACCATTATAGAATCATAGAGTTGGAAGAGACCTCCAGGGTCATCTAGTCCACCCCCTGAACAATGCAGGAAACACACAAATACCTCCCCCTAAATTCACAGGATCTTCATTGCTGTCAGATGGCCATCTAGCCTCTGTTTAAAAACCTCCAAGGAAGGAGAGCCCACCACCTCCCAAAGAAACCTGTTCCACTGAGGAACGGCTCTAATGGTCAGGAAGTTCTTCCTAATGTTGAGCAGGATACTCTTTTTGATTTAATTTCAACCCATTGGTTCTGGTCCTACCTTCTGGGGCCACAGAAAACAATTCTACACCATCCTCTATATGACAGCCCTTCAAGTTTTTGAAGATGGTGATCGTATCACCTCTCAGCTGCCTCCTCTCCAGGCTAAACATGCCCAGCTCCTTCAACCTTTCTTCATAAGACTTGGTCTCCAGACCCCTCACTAACTTTGTTGCCCTCCTCTGGACGCGTTCTAGCTTGTATATCCTTCTTAAAATGTGATGCCCAAAACTGAACACAATACTCCAGGTCAGGTCTTACCAGAGCAGAGTAAAGTGATTCCATCACTTCACGTGATCCTGGACACTATATTTCTCTTGATACAGCTCAAAATTGCATTTGCCTTTTTAGCCACCACATCACACTGTTGACTCATGTTCAGCGTATGGTCCACTAAGACCCCTATATCCTTTTTGCACATACTACTGCTAAGACAAGTCTTCCCCATGCGTTGGATTTTTCCTACCGAAATGCAGAACTTTACGTTTATCCCTGTTAAAACTCATTTTATTGGTTTTAGCCCAGTTTTCCAGCCTGTCAAGATTAAGAACATTTGTTCCAGGATTAGCTTCCATGAGTCACAGCTCACTTCTTCAGGCTCATAGTGGGAATTAGGGATGCCAGCCTCCAGGTGGGACCTGGGGTTCTCCCAGAATTGCAGCCATGCCCATAGCTACTCTGGGGACCCCACCACTTTACACCAATGCAAGGGTCCCCAACCCCACCACTTACCACCCCCAACTTCCAAGTTCCAATTTTATTTCTCACGCTCATTGCCATCACTGCCACTCACTCTTGTCCCTGCGCCTGGCGCATGGGGTCAAGCAAGGTCTTAGGGAGGTGCTGCTCTTCTTCTAGGATACATGACACCACAGCTACAGCCTTGGTGCAAAACAATCCACAGCCCCCCCCCCCCAAAAAATCATCATTTTTCTAAACACAAAGGAGCCCGTGCTACTCTCTGCATAGTTGGCACCCCACAAAAAAGAATGTACCCCCCTAAATGAAAAACCCTGGCTACGGTCCTGACTGCAGTTTATTTCCAGTCAACAGAGATCAGTTCCCCTGGAGAAAAATGGAGGTTTCGGAGGCTTTTGCTCCCTCAAAGAGTGTGGCTTTTTTGACAGGGTTGGGATTGAAGAGCTTGCTCTAAGGCTGAGGAATGAAGGGCTTTGGTCAAGTGGTTAGAAAACAAAGTGAGAAGAGGCTGTTGAGGACATGGAGTCCAGGTCTTGAGTAACTTAGCATGCCTGAGATTTGCATAAGGGCTGCCCTTGGGTACCAGACGAGGACTTTGTGTAGGTTTTTCCCATCCAGGAGGATGGAAGGCTGAGTCAACCTCAAGCCGGCTACCTGAAAACCCATATTCCACCGGAGATCAAACTCAGGTCGTGAGCAGAGATTAGGACTGCAGTACTGCAGCTTTAACACTCTGCACCACGGGGCTAACCTCCCCGTAAAAAGTCTGCCATGGAAACATGATGCAACGTTACCTCAGAGTCAGAAATGACTGGTGCTTTACCTTTTTTTATCATTACCTTTTGAGTTGATTGTAGGCAGATGGTGAAGTGGCTAAAAAGTAACCCAAAGAGAGCAAATAACCCATCTTCTTCTATCTCCCCACCCCCCACCGCCTTCTGCCACCTTTCAGTCTTCCCTGTCCACTCCCAGCCTTCTTGATTGTATTCTGATGAGGGAAAGAATTTCAGGAAAAAGTATCTTAGAACTAAGGTGTTCTTCTGCCTTGGTCTGCGACCGCTGCTTTTCCTAAACATGCAGGGATGGATATTCTCACTTTAACCAAGACAGAGGGGCAGAGCTGTGGGAGGTCTCATTTCCACCTCCAAAGGGTGCTTTCCATTTGTAGCTTGGGAGGAAGAGTCCACAGATACCTTTTTCAGGATGCAGGGGGCTCATAAGCTCATAAGCCTTTCCACCAAAACACTTTCATGGAATTTTCCTCCTTGCCCTGTTTCCCAGGCCATTCACTGAGCTGTGACATACTTCATTGAGTTTAGTACTTCAACATTTCTGTAGTTCCACATCCACTAAGCAGCAATTAGAAAAGACGGTTATTTGGACAGGCGACGGAATGACATGCAGACACCCTGCCCCGACAAGGCAGTTGTGTGAAATGAAGCTGACCTAAATGTACCTGGCCCTGAGATGAATGGCCCAATGAAATAGAAATTAGATGTCTGGTGAAGTATGACTACACACAAAAGCTCACACCTTGAAAAAAAAACTTCATTGGTCTTAAAGCTGCCACTGGACTCTTAGCTTTGTTCTATTGCTTCAGACCAACATGGCTGCCCACCTTTCATTAACATCCAACTCCCGTTGAGTTGAGCTTCCTTTTGCTTGCATTCTGTTCTGCCTTCAGTGCTGTCTAGTGATTTGCAGCTGAACTGTCTAGCATTGGAATACCATGTCGGTAGACACAGACCTGTCCTTTATTTTGCTTACATGAGCCACCCCCACCCCACACACACACTTCTTTCCACCATTTTCTCTTAATATCTGTCTCTTTCCATTTCCACTCAGAACTGTCTCCTCTATTGTTGCAATTCATATCAAGACTGTGATTTTTTTTATCTTAACTTTTTTAAAAAAAAAAAACCCAACCCTGCTTTTCTAATAGCAGCAGAAAAAACTGATAGGTAGAATACAGCACGATATGTACATTTGTATTAGGGTTACTAGATGTCCTGTTTTTATAAGATGTCTTCTTTTTTTGGTCTCTGTCCTCTTTGGAGCTGTTTTTTTTTTAAAAAAAACTGATGAAAATATCCTCTTTTTGGGTTAGGAGGTTAGGAATATTCCTAGTTCGTAGCAATTATCACAGTTTAAATAGCAGGAGTATTTAAAATGAGATTTGTCTTAGTGATCACTTGTTTGAAGTAGTCATTTGGGAAATATGTCCTCTTTTTTTTTCTTTTAAAGATACGGTAAGCCTAACTTGTATCCTTCCTTCTTACCACATAGAATGTTGGATTATAAAAATCAAAGAGGGGAGGGGAAAGAAAAGAATTCAGACTGTTTATTGATGCAAGTCTAGTGAGACAGAAAACAAATTTGTAGCTCTCTGCACTTGTAGTTTAGACTACAGTACATTTGAAACAAGGAATTTCCAGAAGAATTCAACAATGCAAGTTAATATGGCTTTGTGACTGATGAACAATGAATGTTGTCCATACTGGAGTGTAAACACAGGGTTTCTTTTAAAGGCTTCAGTAAATTACTGGAATTGCTGAAGCAGCAAACATCTTTCTTCCCCCGGCTCCCAATTTCTCACCACATCAGCTCTCCCCAGAAATTTCCTTCAGAAGCCCTGTTGTCCTTCCGCTTCTTCAGCTTCCCTGGGAGATGGACATCAAACACAGGAGGAACAAAAATCACAATGCACCGTGAGGCACAGAATGTACACTTAATAAGCTTCTGTTTGGAAACCTCAGCGGGCTGAGCTGAGCCAAGTGAAAATGCTGAATGACTTTGAATTGAAACCAATTAAAACTTTATGCTGCCACAATAACTTTTTGCTATTAATGAAGACTCTCCCCCCCCTTCATACTGGTGGCTGCAAACGCTTACCATAAATTAAAATTCAGGAGGCTTTTTTAACAACTAGTGGGCAGATTCTTGTTTGTGGCAGGTTACCAAGCAACTACAAAGTGGCTGGGAGAAGCATTCTGTGAAAGGGACTACAAAGGCTGCATGCCGTTCGGATACATTTCACTTTCAAATCAAGCCCTGGAGCAAGCCATATTTACTGTTCTACATTTCCTGGGCTGTCTTTCTACTGATAGCACTGGTCATTGAGGTTTGCCTATTCATTTTGTTGCCTAAGGTATACCTCTCATAACAAAACAGAATTCCACTTCAAAGAACCATCTCTAGCCCAACTCACTCTGAATCGAGTACAGCTAATCAGAGTGTGAAGAGGCTCGTGGGACAGAGGGATAAGCTGCAGTACTGCAGTCCAAGCTCTGCTCACAACCTGAGCTCGATCCCGGCAGAAGCTGAGTTCAGGTACCCAGCTCAAGGTTGACTCAGCCTTCCTTTGCTCCAAGGTACCCAGCTTGCTGGGGGGAAAGTGTGGATGACTGGGAAAGGCAGTGGCATACCACCCCGTAAAAAGTCTGCCATGAAAACGTCATGAATGTGACGTCACCCCAGGGTTGGAAACGACTGGTGCTTGCACAGAGGACTACCCTTACCTTTAATCAGAGGGTGAATCAGGAGGCCCATTTGTCCCAGGCTTCATAGTCTCAGAGGGCCTCAAATTTGGGAGTTTAATGTTATCTCCAAATCAGGTTATATAAACAGTCTAGGGTTGTCAGGTCATATTTGACAGCCGGTAGGGGGATTCTTGGTCCTCTGTGGAATTTTCTGACCTGCACATGGCACAATGACATCATCTGGAAGTGATATGATGTCACCAATGTTGGAGGGTGGCACTCCGTTTTTCGGTTAAACTCTATGGTTTGTAGCTGATTTTACCATAGAGTTTTGCCCAAAAACTAGAGCATCAATGACATGACGACATCTCTTCCAGGTGATGTCATCATGTGGCCTTTGGGACCTGTTGGGGGTGGGATTTTCCCTCACTGGCCAGCTGACTGTCAACAGGGAAGCACCCTGAAAAAACAGGACTTCCCAACCCCTGGAAGGGTCTGGCAACCCAAACACAGTTGCAGAGATAAATGGACATCATTGAAAGAAGAAGACATTCACCATACAACTTTAAACTTGTGTCCCTTTACTAAGGTAGATTTGCCAATTTACAGGGGCTAGAGATCTCCTAGAATTACATCTGATCTCCATTGGACAGAAATGAGTTCCCCTGCAGAAAATGGCTGCTTTTGGAAGGTATGTCATTAAGGTCCCCAAGCCCATCTTCCCCAAATCTCCAGGAATTTCCTAATCCAGGGTTGGAAACCCTGTTATTGTGCTACACTGCCTGTTGTGCCTTCCTCCTGCAGCGGTAAGGCTGAGAGCTCCGCTGGGCCCCAGTGGTGGTGGCAGAACAGTTCAGAGAATGTGCAGGTTTTTGAAAGGTACAAAAAGAACTAAGAATCTTGTACTTCTGTTCTAGACAGGAGAGCTTTACTGAGATATTTATCACCGCTTCTTTCAATGACTCTTGAATGTTTGGCTCCTGTTTTAACTTTGTGGGATCTTACCCACACACACACACACATATTCAGCTTTGCTTGTACACCATGTAAAATTGTTTAATGTAGCTATAATAATTTACAGTAACAACATACAATCTTTTTACACTGTATGACTGAGGCCAGGATTCTCTGGAAAACGGAATGTGTTTTACTCAATACCTAATGATTTCAGCCACTTAATAAAAACAAGAGTAACATAATTTTTGTTTTACAAGTGGAAGATTGCCCTTTAGAAAGAGATCTGGAAACAGTGAGTTGGTAGCTGCCACTCAAGAATACGGTGGGGGGAGAGTGGGCACCGTTGCAGAATACAGAGAATCAACTCTCCTGTTTTTGAGTGACAGCTTTGATCCCAGCTTTGCTAACAATCACCTTTCACTTTCCCTTTTTTATGGCCTGACATTTAGCAGTCTGTAACCACAGTGCTGAGGTCACAGAAGCCAAGAGAGCTCCAGATTTGCATAGACAGTCTCCACAAAGCAGGGGCAGTCGTGTTAATTGCCTGAATCTTACCAGTAAGACTGAAGGGCCCCAACAGAAAGAAAAATGGTAACCTCCCAAGATGCTCTACAAGAAATGTAAATCCCAGTCTTAAAAATGATGAGCAGTGCTTTAAGATAGAAGAAATATATATACACACATACATACACACAGACAATGCCAGGGGAAGGGGGAGACCAAAAGTGTGCACAGTATTGTAGTACTGATGCAGTACGGGCCTCTCCCTTTCACAGCTAAGCCTCTGAAAGGGGAAGAGAGGCAACATGAGGCTTGAACACCATTTTGAAAGCAGATCTTAGCTCTACCCTGCTCCATGGATTCTGTTTGGGTGATGCATCCACATGCATAAACACGTGAAACTGCCTTATACTGAATCAGGCCTTTGGACCATCAAGATCAGTTGTCTACTCAGATTGGCAGCAGCTCTCCAGGGTTTCAGAAGAAGGTGATGATATTGGATTTATATCCCGCCCTCCACTCCGAAGAGTCTCAGAGTGGCTCACAATCTCCTTTACCTTCCTCCCCCACAACGGACACCCTGTGAGGTGGGTGGGGCTGGAGGGGGCTCTCACAGCAGCTGCCCTTTCAAGGACAACCTCTGCCAGAGCTATGGCTGACCCAAGGCCATGCTAGAAGGCAGAGGCCTTTCCCATCACACATTATTTACCCCTTTTAACTAGAGATGCTGGGGACTGAGCCAGGGACCTTCTGCATGCTAAGCTGATGCTCTGCCACTGAGCTACGACCCCTGTGTGCTCTGCCTGTAGCCACCACAAGATTTTCCCTTTTGAACCAGATGGCAGAAAGTTGCAGGCGGAGCCTTAAGCTCCTTCTTTCTGTGCCCTGGTTCCCATCTGAATTGGACCCCTGTGTACCTGGGAATTGCGTTCACAGCCTGGTACACCTGCTGACAGTTCACATGTCTGCCTTGTGGACTACAAGTGAATCAGCCCTGATGTATGGACTGGCTCTTTAAATTTATGGGAAAGATCTCATTGGGCCACTGGTGGCCAGGGGCACACTAAGCCAAACGGTCCTTGCAGAGGTGGCATCCCATGTGGTCTTCCTGACTTTTGGCTTGGCTCACTGTGAGGATGACAAGAACCGCAGGAAGACATTCTTATTTACCAGAGGCAAGTTCACCATCATCTCTGCAAGCTTGGGCAAGCTCATCGGAACTGTCATTCCAGACCCTGGCCTGAATCGGTGGAACTGTTTGCCCTGAGGCTAAAGAAGAGGCCAACCCAAAACACTGCCTTGGATACACAAGCCAGTCTCCAGGGGCCAGAGTTCACAGTGGTTTGTCAAGAAATCCCGACTGTTGCTGTGTCAGTCATCGACCCAATTTCTCAAGAGGAACTTCCTTGGGGGTGTAGAGTTTTGAGATACAATGGATGGGACTGGGTTTGCATAAAGAAGCAGTAGGTAGGGATAAATTAATTGGTGCTCAGCTTGAAAACCGGCGTTACAAGAAAGAAACAAATTGCACTGGGAGTTTGGTGGAGTTGCCAAGCTTTTGCTCTTGATGGCTCTGCCCAATTACAAGCAGATTGTGAACCAGCTGCACGGAGGAATTATAGCAAGACGAATGGTGACTAGCACTTGGCTAGGCTGGGCCTCCTGCCATTTTAAGTCTGAGCCCTCTTTAGTCTTTATTGTGGTTTAACCAAATGTGCAATTTTCTAAAATGGAAGCTCCTTCGGCATGGAAGAACAGGGAAGAAGCAAGCAAACCTATATTCTTGGAAGCCATCCCCCCCGCCCCTGCCCAGTCTCAAGTACCCAACTGGAAGCTGAAACAGTCCACACACAGAGACCTCTTTTAGGTGAGCTGGGTCTGAAAGGGAGTTGGCCATCCTTGAACTGTGAGAGATGCACAGGGCGTGTGGAGTGTTTTGAGCTTGGGTGACGATGGTGTGTCACCTGCTGGGGAGCTGCGAAATCAAGATGTCTCCTCAAGCGGACAGCCTGCAGAGATAGTTCAGCAGTATTCCTTTGTCCTTCTGGAATTTGCATGAGATAGCAGTACGTTAGTTTTCTTGACATTTGTTGTTGTTAACTGAACTGCAAGAATGGTTTAAATCAGGAGAATCAAACACAAGCCAGGCATACCTCAAGAGAATAACAGGGAGGCCGTGTCTACCCTGTAAAATGACCAGGTAGTCTGGCCCTGCCTTGTATCCCCCCTCTGAGGGTGCTTTTATAATGCACTCATGGCAAACACTACTTTGCTTGAATCACTGCTTAAAAACTTCTTAGGTACATGCCTAGAAAAATGTGTTGGATGAAGAAGCGCTGCGAGAAGCAGTACTCGCTGCCACCATGATTGGAGAATGCAGTGGGGTGGAGGAGCTGTGGGTCAGTGCTAGAGCTGTAAAAGGTGCCCAGGTTCAGTTCCCAGCACCTCCAGATAAGAGGTAGTCGGTGATGTGAAAGATCTCTACTTGGAAATCCAGGAGATCCGTTGTCTGTCTGAATGGACAGTATTGACCGTGATGAGCGAATGCTCTGAGTCAATACAAGGCAGCTTCAGGTGTTCAACCATCCCCCAAGGAGCCTTTGTCTTGCCTAAGGCCCCTTCTTGTAAAATGCCTCCTCCTTGGAGGAACAGCCAGTGGCTGGAGGAAGGCCTCAAATTTTGCTCTGTGGAGTGGTAGGATAGGAGTAGAATCTTCCCCAATGGCTGGAAACTCTTTCGAGGAAGGAGGTGCAGATCAGCTTTGAGCAAATGATGTGATTGGAGGGCAGGGAGGGCTTTTTTTCTGCAGCAGGAACTCCTTTGCATATTAGGCCACACCCCTCTTATGTAGGCAATCCTCCAAGAGTTTACAGGGCTCTTATTACAAGGGCTACTGTAAGCTCTTGGAGGATTGGCTACACCGGAGTGTGTGGCCTAATATGCAGAGGAGTTCCTGATACAAAAAAACCCCTGCTTATGACGATACCTGGAGCTGGTATTTGTTGTCAGGGTAGTTACAGCTGCTGCTCGTCAGCTCAACTTTTCTTATTCCCTTTCCCCCAGGCAATTGTGCGAGTTCAAAGCACTGATGGTCTTTTCCCCCCACTGTTAGATTATCTCTCCTGTCCGGGATAGTTATCTGCCTGCCCTTGTATCATTTGAACCCTGTGGGACTGATTTGAACGTACTCTAGACAGTGGCTAATTAGCAAGTGGGACGCCAGCTGAGCATTGTGAATTTGCATACGCAGGAGAGCTGAGGTTCTGGTGGTGGAAGCTGGTCAGAGTTGTAAGCAAGGGAGAAGCCTGCAAGACTTTGCCTCCTTATATGACTTTGGGGAGGAAACGTGCTGATCTTTTTGCTTAGGTTTGCAACCTGGGAGCATGGCATATGTTGCTGCTGTTTGCCACTAATGTGGAAGAGGTTGCGTTGCTGAGACGGGGGAGGATCAGGCACGCTGTTTCCATAGAACGCTGTTTCACATTAAGAGCAATACTGCAGATGGTGGGCTGCAGTATTGCAGACCAAGCTCTGCTCACGATCTGAGTTCAATCCAGGTGGAAGCTGGGTTTTCAGGTAGCCGGCTCAAGGTTGACTCAGCCTTCCATCCTTCCGAGGTCGGTAAAATGAGTACCCAGCTTGATGGTGGTAAAGTGTAGCTGACTGGGGAAGGCAATAGCAAACCACCCTGTTACAAAAAGTCTCCCAAGAAAGCGTCATGATGTGACATCACCCCATGGATTGGTAATGACTTGATGCTTGCACAGGGTACTACCTTTTTTTTTTAACCTTCCATAGAACCCTGTATGTTTTTTCAGATGTGCTTAATAAATCTGAAATATGAATTCACACCAGCTACTAAAATCATTTGTTTAGATATCTCTACTCCACTTTTCCACCAGTAGGGGTGCCAAAACACACTGTTCTGTCTCTTCCCAGTTACTGTATATCCTCACAAGCATCACCACCCTGTGAGATAGGTAAAAATCAGGCAGGGTGCTTGGCCCAAGGCCATTCGGCCAGCTTCCTTAGCAGGGTGGGGATTTTAACCTGTGTCTCCCAGATCCCACTCCAACCTCTATACCAGGGTGTCAAACTCATTTGTTATGAGGGCCGGATCTGACATAAATGAAACCTTGTCCAGCCGGACCATGTGTGTTCCTAGTTAAGATTAAGTAGCAGAGATATAGACTTTATAAAGGACACAGACAAACACAGTTACAGGTTTTTTTAAAAAATAAAAAAGCAGTTGTTAGCAGTTGTAAAGCATTAGCAATCTTAAATGTTCTTTCTTTATATTTCTCCCATGGGATCCATGGCAGGAGGGAGAGGAGCCTCAGCCAACAGAAGAAAGTCTTGGCTCAGTAGCTCTGCTGTACGATTGAGAGGGTCTGGCAAAGCAATCTCTGCCTCCCCCCCCCCCTTCCTCCGCAAGGGAGAAGCCTCAGCCAATGGAGAAAATAGAGTTTTTGCTCTGTAGCTCCTGTGCGATTGAGCAAGGCAAGCTGCGATGCAGAAGGGAGCAAGAGAGAGGGAGAAGGAAGCAGATGACAGCCAGTTGCTTGTGGCCCTGATAGGAGCCCTCCAGGGGGGCTGATTCGGCCCCCGGGCTCCATTTTCAACACCAATGCTCTATACCAATGCTAGCTTTTTGGCACTGCCTTTTCCATATATGGATCTACAGCAATTTATAATAAAATTAAAACAAAATTGATTTAAAAGAATGACTAAGCAGTCCACATGAACACTTAGGCTAACCGTGGATGTTGGAATAAGAAAAAAAAATGGGAGAATGGTCACCGATCTTCCACAGCGTGTCTAGTTTAATGCACATACTGTGGGTGGAAAGCTGGGAGCCCCTGAGGAAATCTACAAGTCTTTCAGCCTGTCTCCCCCTCTAGATTTCTAAAAACAGTAGCTAAGGGTCTTTGGGCTAGTAGACCATCTAATCCTGTTGAGGTCAGTGGGAGTTAAACAGCCTTAAAAAGGGTGTGTGCACAAGAATGTTTATACCCAGAATTAAACTTTGCTGGACTGGGCTTCAAGGCTGTGCTGGACTGAAACATTGTGCTTTGAAATACTATCTATTATAGTGGCTTTAGAAATCCATATGCGTGCTGAGAGAATTTTTAAAATTAATCATGGTGAAGCAATTCTTCATAATACTCCTGTTTTGTGGTGTAATTGTAGTGGAAATAAACTTAACTGAAAACAATTTTTTATTATTTGCTAAAAATCTCAGATTTCACCTCAGGGATGGGCAGGTTACATTTGGCTCATGGGCCATACTTTGGATGCCTCTTAGGATATTGGATCAGAAAATAATACCCATATATGATGTTCCATTTATAATATATTTATACCAGCAACAAAAGATGTTCATTTTTAAAAAGGCATACTGTTAAGCAACACTTCTGCCTGAAATGTTGAAGTGTTGCTGTTAAGAGTTCTGCAAAACCTCACTTCCTGTCATTTTGTAGATGCTCCACCTCCTCTGGCAGCCATTTTGTGTGCACCCACCACCCAGGGTCAGAATTCCAAAGGTGCCCACAGGCTCAAAAAGCTTGGGGATCCCTGACATTAGGTAACATCCCTACATAACCACTAGTTCAGTTGGGCTCTCCATTATTAAAGCCAGGCAAAACACAATCAAGACCTTCCCATAAAGAAGTGGAACCCCAAACTGTTTATTTATGTGGATCCAGTCTGCATCCATGACTGTAAGCACAGAGCCTGGGAAATGGTAGTTATTCAGGATGCATAATATGAAATGCAGTCTTGTGTAGACATAAGAGGGCTCCAAGCACCCAGCCAGTAGCAGTGATCAAGGAGTTCCAGGAAAGAAAAGGATGTGCTGTCTGCTAATGTTTGCTATATGCTAATTTTTACATGCATTTTACATTATTTCTGTCACATAGCACCTGTGCTCTCTCTTTCCCTCTCTCTCTCTCTCTTCCCCCCCCCCCAACCTTTATTTGGTGCTTAGGAATCTAAGGTATAAAATTCTAATTGCCTATATGTAAAAGTGGGGGGGGGGGAAGGCTGCATAGTATAGCCCAAACTTGTCAGGTCTCGGAAGCTAAGCATCGTTGGTACTCGGATGGGAGACAGACCACCAAGATAGGCTGTGCAGAGGAAAGCAATGGCAAACTGCCTCTGTTTCTCATTTGCCTTGAAAGCCCCTTGCTGGAGTCACCATAAATCAGCTGCGATGTGACAGCTCTTATGTACATAGATGTAAAAAGAGAGAAAGTACTAAGTTGGCTTAGCAAAGGGATGGCTCAGGGTTCTTTAAATGGAGAGTTCCTTAATAAAAAACCCCTAAGCTGGTTCTTGCAGATCTGTTCCATGAACAGCTGCACTTTCCATTGGTGTAAAGAGCTTGCTGCTGACAGGAGGTAAACAGCACCAGAAGTATAATGGATCTGTGTGATCCAGTCCCACCACATTCTTTTGCTTAAACTTAAAAGGAATAAGCCTGTCCTAAATATATACTCCTGCCAGGTGCGCTTTCAGAATTCAACAGCAGAGAAGTTACTTCTTCTTGCCTTCTCAGAGATGACCCAACTGGCAATTTATGCATTGGATCTGGCACCTGAGACAATTTTAGGTGGCCCCTAAACACCTTTTTAAAAAAAATAAAAATAAAATCAAGGTGTTACAAAAAGCTCTTGAGAAAAAGTTTTGTTTTTGTAAGGATCATTTATGTAATATGAAAGTGTTCCTGTGGCTAAATAGTATTGTGGGTTCCACAGCTTGTAACAGCCCCACTGCTAAAGAGCGCCGTGGAACTCAGTGGCACGGAAGTCAGGTTGTGTGGTAAAATACACTCGTGAGCTAGAGGTTCAGTTCTAACTCGAGAAAAAGGAGGGCCCCCAGAGATAGCAGGCTTTGATCCTGCTGAGAAGTAGGATGTTTCCATCAGACAAATACGGTTTTGTGCCTTCCCCTCTCTCCACAGCCTCAAATGCTTCTCCAGGAGGATGGGAACCTCCGATAACAGCATGAGGGGAGATTCAAAGGTCTGCTGCAGGAGGGGGGAAGAGGCTGAAATCACCCCCACCATCGGTGGAAAAGTCAGCAGGGTGTGACCCCACCAACCTTACAGCACTGTCACAATAGTAGACCACTACAATGCAGCATAAGTACAAAACAAAAATAGTTGGGTTTAAAATAAAAAAAAATAATTTTCTAAATGTTTATGCTGTTTTTTGTTAGCTGAACAAAAGCAAAAGGTTACATGCAACACCACAAATATAACCAGGCAGGCCAGGCCCACCCTCAACCCTATGTAGGGTTGCCAATCCCCAGGTAGGGGCAGGGGATCCCCAGGTTTGGAGGCCCTCCCCTGCTTCAAAGTTATCAGAAAGCGGGGGAGGGGGATTTCTGCTGGGCATTCCATTATACCCTATAGACTGCTTGTCATAGGGTATAATGGAGAATTGATCTGTTGGTATCTGGGGCATGGGGGCAGGGACTGGTTTTTGAAATAGAGGCACCAAATTTTCAGCACAGCATCCAGTGCCTCTTCTCAAAACACCCACCATATTTAATAAAGATTGAACCAGAGGGTCCAGTTCTATGATCCTCAAAAGAAGGTGCCACTATCCGTTAATTCGAAATGGAAAGAGGGCATTCAGTCCCTTTAAATGTGATGGCCAGAACTCCTTCTGGAGTCCAGCCATGGTTGTCATACCCTTGCTCCTAGCTCTACCCCAAAAGTCTCCAGATATTTTTTGAGTCAGACCTGGCAACCCTAGTGGTCAGTAAATTGTTTGGCACCTACTGTGGCTTCCAAAAACCACACAATACAGAGAAGACTTTGACTAAAATCCAGCAAACTGTTTTCAACACTGGCCAAATATTAGCCACCCCTGTCCTGGGCAACATGGAACGGGTGAATTGATTCATAAGTCAGCAGACGAATGTTTCATATGTGCTTCTCGCTTGGATTTTGATAGGCGCCAGAAACATTTCTTTGGCAAAACATAAGCATTAGCACTCAAGTACTCCGTAAGCCGTTGACAGTCTTGGGAACATCCGTCAATATATCTGGGAGACTGTGATGTCATGTAAGACTGCCATTACAGTGATGCCATCTGTCATACGGCGCATATCTGTGGCCCACAAAAAAAGTGTCAATTTGCACCAGGGGGACAGCCATCTCTTAAAGCAGGTGTGAACAATTATGCTATTAGATGGCCAGACCCCTTGGAAGCAGAAGGGACACAGCAGGTATTAATCCCAGGATTTGATGTGGATTGCGTAAGAGAGGCTTCATCTCCTTACCATCTCAGTTAAGTAGCATCAATACAAATATTCATTTGTCAGTGGTAATTTTACAGATGGGAGTTATCTCCTAACAGATGGTCTCCTCCCCCCTCCCTACCCACTGTTCCCTTCATTTTCAAAGAGTGATGGGGGACAGGCAAGGACAGCTGCTAACAGTGCAGAAAGCCGTGTCCTTCTGACAGCCGGCGCACTAAGGGCATAACAAGCACAGCGCTCCATATTCCCGCCGTATCCGGAGACTAGTGGCCCAGGCACCGCAGGGTACAGGCTGCTGTGCTAAGCTCAGCTTTCGAGAAGGGGCTCTAGCAGGAGTGATACTGTGTTTCCCAGAGACAAGCTTGAAAAATATCATCCTGTGATAGTTGTCGTGTGGAAGGGAAGAGTGCCAATGGGCAGGGGGAAAGATGCATCTGTTCCTTTCTCGCGGCTGGGGAGGGGGGACTAGATGAAAATTGCCTTAATTTTGCAAGAAAAGCCCATACAAGGAGCCCTGCCATTCCGTTGAAATGTTGCCATGGTAACAGCTAACAAAGCACTCTGCGTGAAGTAAAAAATGGGGGAGCACAAAGATACCTGAACCTTCGTGCTCCAGTGTGCAATAAGCTGGAGATGGATGAGTGGGGGGGGGATCTTTTTCAGAGAAGGAGGGCTTGCTGTTTATGGGGCACACACTTAACTCACTGGTAAATAAGGCTGTGTTGGGTTTGTATTGCTTCAGAACCACTGAGCAAAAGTTCACAGTGGGGCACACACTGTCCAGTGTGCAAATAATTCCAGTGAATCAAATCCCATCTCCAGTTCCTTTCTGCTTTCCAAAAAACTATTGTGGCACAACCTTTTCCTCTAAAATTGGGTAAAAACTCCATATTCCGCCACTGGATCACTGAATATCCAAGAGCATTGAGCTGGCGAATTGATTATTTGCACTTCTTCTGAGGATCAAGCTCCATCTGGTAGGGGGAGATCCATATGTACATATTCACATTTGTTTCCATCTAGCGAGGAGAGAACGGAGGGAGTCCTGTATTAAAAAGTGAGCGCAAGCAAAGGGAGCTGTTCCAGCCATAACCTATGTTGGGACAGAGGTTTCACTCCCCTTGCCTGTGCACTGCTCATTGGAATAGGCGCTTCCTTGCAATCAAAGGGACATTACACCATTCCCCTTAAGCTGCTCGCACTTTGTTTGCTCCTAAGATGGCCAATGTAAACGTTTAAAAAAATTTGCAAGGCAATCTGATATTGTGATTAAGTGCTTCTTCTCGCTGAGAGCCAGAGTGGTGTAGTGGGTAAGAGTGTCAGACTCGAATCTAAGAACCAAGACCAGGGGTGGCCAAACTGTGCCTTGGGAGCCACATGTGGCTTTCACACATATTGTGTGGCTTTTGAAGCCCCCACCACCCTATCAGCCGGCTTGGAGAAGGCATTTCTCTCTTTAAATCACATCGCCAAGCCAGGCAGTGGCTTGGAGAATGCATTGAAAGTTGTTTTCCTTCCACCCTTCCTTCCTTCCTTCCTCCTACATCTGACACAGTGTTCCTGTCTGCAAGAGCTGTAGTTCTGAGTTGTCCTTTTGTTTCCCTTCCAGCTCCTGCTATTGTGGTGCCACCCAAAAAAATTCACAATGTCACAGGAGCTCAAGTCTACCTGTCCTGTGAAGTGAAAGCTGTCCCAACACCTATCATCACCTGGACAAAGGTATGCCATTGGGTGATCCTTCAGAGGTGGCCTTTCCAAGGTGACCTCTGGGGTCATGTTCCTAGGGAGAGGAGGCTGGATACAGAACCCACTGGATTTCTGGCTTCCCAATGTTGCCTAGACAAATGCTGGGAGATTATGGGGACATAGCTTGGGGTGGGTGGAGTTTGGGAATGTGATGTCACTTCCAGTTGATGTTTGAGGAATTTCCCCAGTTCAAATTCTGCAAATCTAGGTTTATCATCTGCTGTCTTGGCAAGCCCCTTTCCAGAGAAAGCAATTTTGTCAGCCCTTGGGCGCTTTGTGAAAGTACAAATCTATACGGGTTCCATCTATATATTGTATTCGATGATATGAAGAAGGCATAGTCTACCGAAACACGGCTACTACCTAGGACACGTATCTCAAGCCATCCAGCTACGCAAACCATCTAATTACCATGTTCCACGAAAACTGACTTTTTTAGTATATGAACAGTACAATCTGGGAATTTGTTAGCCTGATAATATTCTGGAACAACTGAGCATTTATATGCCATACTAATTCATTGTATATTGGTGGAACTACTGAATTAATTGTAGAAGAAGACCATAGATTTATACCCCGTCCTTCTCTCTGAATCAGAGTCACAGAGTGGCTTACGATCTCCTTTATCTTCTTCCCCCACAACAGACACTCTGTGAGGTAGGTGAGGCTGAGAGAGCTCTCCCAGAAGCTGCCCTTTCAAGGACAACTCTGTGAGAACTATGGCTGACCCAAGGCCATTCCAACAGCTGCAAGGGGAGGAGTGGGGAATCAAACCCAGTTCTTCCAGATAAGAGTCCACACACTCAACCACTATATCAGACAGCCTGCATGTGCACAACCGATTGCCAAGTGTTTTTTATACACTACTATGTGTGAAAGTATCATATAATATTAGTGCTAGTGAGCACGTCTGGTGGCCTCAGAGCAATTTTTCTTGGCCAATGGTGGTATTATACAGCATTAAGAACTTTTAATAACATAGAAAAGACAATAAAATTAAACTGGATTTTATTATATAGCATTTAATACTTCAAAGAAATATTATTGAAGCTCTTTAGCTTCTTATTCAGCATTTTTTTTTCAGTTTGTCTGTTTCAAATACTGAGTGTCCCGCTTGGGATTCATTTCCATCTTGGTAAACTCTGCAGGTGATAGAATCCCCGAAGGGGGTGAAGGTCCAAGAAGAACTGCCTGGGGACAGAGTCAACATCGCAGTCCAAGTTCGAGGCGGACCTTCGAAACATGAGAGCACAGGTTGGGTTTTGGTAAGTTTGTGCTTGCCAGAGCGGAAAGGCAGCTAAAGGATGCCCTGGATGCCACACAGTGAAGGCAGAGCTGGTGGAAAACCTTGGTCATGATCGGAGGTAGAGGAAAGAGAATCAAAGCAAAACGGGTTGACCCCTTATCCACATGGTACCCACTGGGCTGCCCTACTGGCTAGCCCAGGAGTGGCCAAACTGCGGCTCAGGTGCCACATGCGGCTCTTTCACACATATTGTGTGGCTCTCAAAGTCCCCACTGCCCTGTCGGCCAGCTCGGAGAAGGCATTTCTCTCTTTAAATCACATCTCCAAGCCAAGCCAGCCAGCAGCTTGGAGAATGTATTTAAAGTTGTTTTCTTTCCACCTCTCCCTCCCTTCCCCATCTCCCTCCCTCCCTCTCTCCCTTCCTTCCTGCTCTCAAATATCTGACATTTATTCTATGTGGCTCTTATGTTAAGCAGGTTTGGCCACCCCTGGGCTAGCCCTTTCCAATTTGAAAGCAAAATTTTCCCAGCCATGTATAGCAGATGGCAAGGAGGGGGAACTTTGTTGCAGGACACAAGGATTGAGCACTCCTGCTGTGGAATTGTACCGTGGGGAAGGTTATAATAGCTAAGGGTGTTTCTTTTTTAAAAAAACAGGAAAACAAAAGTTTACAAAGCAGTATAGCGAGGAATTTGCTGCTTCTCTCCGCTTGTATCCACAGCAGCACTAGAAGGCGTTGTTGATGTTCAGGCAACCCTATTCATGAAGCAATGAAGACACATAGATCATATTGTCTGGTGGGGGGGTGGGATGAGAGAGATGTCTACACTTGATACTGCTCTGGTACACTGCTCTGTTAAGACCTCACCTGGAGTATTGTGTTCAGTTTTGGGCACCACATTTTTAAGAAGGATATAGACAAGCTGGAACGGTTCCAGAGGAGGGTGACAAATATGGTGAGGGGTCTGGAGACCAAGTCCTATGAGGAAAGGTTGAAGAAGCTGGGGATGTTCAGCCTGGAGAGGAGGCAGCTGAGAGGTGATATGATCACCATCTTTAAGTACTTGAAGGGCTGTCATATAGAGGAGGGTGTGGAATTGTTTACTGTGGCTTCAGAAGGTAGGACCAGAACCAATGTGTTGAAATTAAATCAAGAGTTTGTGGCTCAACATTAGGAAGAACTTCCTGACAGTTAGATCGATTCCTCAGTGGAACAGGCTTCCCTGGGAGGTGGTGGGCTCTCCTTCCTTGGAGGTTTTTAAACAGAGGCTAGATGGCCATCTGACAGCAATGAAGATCCTGTGAATTTAGGGGGAGGTGTTTGTGAGTTTCCTGCATTGTGCAGGGGGTTGGACTAGAGGACCCTGGAGGTCCCTTCCAACTCTATGATTCTATTATAGAAGGTCTTGGTGGTGAAAAGTGCTGTCAAGCAGCAGCCAAATTACAGCAAACTGTAAGAGTTTTCAAGGCAGGAGATGAACCAAAGTGGTTTGCCATTTGCAGCCCTGGACTTCCTTAGCAGCCTCCCACCCAGAGCTAATTGGGGCCAACCTTGCTTAGCTTCAGAGATGGCCACCCAGGTCAGGACCTTAAGGTAGTAATAAAGAAAATCCATTGCAAACCCAGCTGGGGTTGGACCTTGTTTTATGCCAAAAGGACGCCCTCTCAGGTTGCACCATCTGCAAATGAATGCACCATCTATGTGAACTGCGGTATTATGACCGCGCTTGAAACCGCTTTGCCATTTGCTGTTTTTGCAAGCTATATCCTGCTGCCTAGCTGATAGGGTGTTGCTCATGAGAGTTTGGAAACATCCTCCCCCCACAAAATTGTAAAACATCAATAATCAGAGAATAGTAACAGCAGGGAATGAAGGCCCATACTAGTCCTGTGCGCAAGTCCTCTTCACTTCGCCCCTGTGAAAATCCTTCTACATCAGGGTTTTTGAAATGATGAGCTAGCCGGGTGGGTTTCCCTGGGTTGAAGATTACTTTGGGTGAGGACATCACTACCAAGAAGGCCCTGCAGGGCACTTTGCTGTGATGGGAAGAAAAATGGCCCCTAAAAAGAGCAGATTTTGAGTGCTTTTATGAATGATGAGATTTCTCTGCTGTGTCTCAGCAAAAGGCTCTCATGTTGGCTGTTAAGAGTATCAGATATTGCCTTTTTTTAAAAGTTGTTGTGGGGGGAGGAGGAACTCTAAGATGGTTCCAGGGTGCTCATTGAGGACTAGCTTCTTAAAATGGTTACTGTTGCTAGAGAACAGTACCATCTTGGATCATGTGTCATGATCTCCATGCAGCCACCAAAAGGAATCATGCCTCTAATGCCCCAACCCGATACCAGTTCTGAAGGACATTTTCTACTGCAGACAGAGGGGATCACATTTAACAACTGGTTTTCACTGGAAAAACGTCAAGGCCGGCCCCATGCCCAGCTTGGTCCGAAGCACAGGCCTCTTGTCACCAGTGAGGACAAAATCTGACTTCTAGAAGAAAGACTTCTAAATGCTTCTTCTAAAGAAAAGTTTTAAAGGGGTGGCCTCATTTGATACTGGAGGGGGGAGCACTACTTTACCCTTCAGGGTAAAATATACCATGTTTTCCTCCAAAGGGTAAATAGTGGATCCCCCAGGCCAGGAAAACAGCACAGGAGGGAGGTGTACATTTCCTCTACTTCTGTGCCTTAGTCCCAATCTAAATGGAGCCCATGCCTGCCTGGGCGTTAAGTTCCCAGCAGGGAATTCCCAGCGCACATCTGATCATGTGGACATGGGGAGGGCCCTGTGAGAATGTCACATGTGCACCCTGATTTTGTTGGAGGAGCAAAAATGTTACCATCAACCAGCCAGTCCTGGGTCAGGGCTCTCACAAAAAAGCAAGTTGTTGATGCAGATACTTTACCTTCCGCGTGGCCTCCAGTTTTGCTGACCTTTGTCAGGCCAGAGTATTCACAGCATCAATCGATCTCCAGCCGTGCTTCTAGCCCATCTATTCTCCCAGGGTTTGACAGCTCAAGGTGGTTTGCTTTTTCCAAATCTTTTCAGTTTTTTGTTTCCTCAAATGCTTTCACTCACCCTTTTTGTTGCTATGTTGGTATAACTCCCAGTCACCCGACAGTAGTTCACCTTAAGCAACGTCCCCTGCGCAGAGGCAGTTTGCATAATTAACCAAAACGGATTTAATAGCATACAGTATGTATAACATCCATATTTTAAATCTGTTCAATCACATGATTAATCTACAGGTTTCTAAATTAACAGCCCTCATTTTGTTACACCTGAATCTACACAACATACGTAGATACTGCTCATCCACGACATATAAATTGGGTGTTGCTATTGTAATTCTTTCCTTTGCCTCCTACCAGATTAACCCACTGACAAAAGAAGATGAAGGGGTTTACCAGTGCCATGCTAAAAACGTGGTGGGAGAAACGGAGGCAGAGGGAACCATTAAAGTCCTGGATGCCAACAAAAAAGCTAATTTCCTGACCTCTGAAGACATGAAGTAGCAGGTAATCTAGGCCAGGGGTGTCGAACTCATTTGTTATGAGGGACGGATCTGACATAAATGAGACCTTGTCGGGCTGGGCCATGTGTGTACCTATTTAAGATTAGGTAGCAGAGATATAAACTTTTTAAAGAACACAAACATGACTAAAGTTTTTTTTTCTTTCAAAAACTTAATATAAAACATGAGCACTTGTTGGCCTTAAAAGTGCTTTCTTTGTATTTCTCCTGTGGAATCCAGGGAACTGGACAAAGGAAGCTCTGGCTCTTTTCCTCCCTCCCCAGGGGACCAGGAGGAGCCTCAACCAATGGAGAAAATCGAGGTTTTGCTCTGTAGCTCCTGTGCGATTGAGCAAGCCTAGCAAAGCAAGCTGAGATGCAGAAGGAAGCAAAAGAGAGGGAGAAGGAAACAGACAAGTGCTAGTTGCCCGGGGGCCTAATAGGAGCCCTCTGGGGGCCTGATTTGGCCCCCAGATCGCATATTTGAAACCCCTGATCTGGGCATTCCTAGTCCTCTTTGCATGTTGGAGTGGTGTTTTCAGATGAAGTGTGAAATCAGCATCAGCCATTCAGAAGCTGTTCATCTTAATCATTGCAGCAGCATCTGTATCCATGGCATATAACACTGTGAAATAACAAACATGAGAGGTCCTTTCCACATGAAATTTGCAGTCTGAATCTGGGTGGGAGGAGAATGTTATGACTGGGCTTGTTTTCGTATACCTTGCTGAATAGCGACTGACTTGGGGGGGGGGGGGCAAGCCTGAACTTGTTCTCCAAAGTCCAGTGGGAGCTTGGAATTTAGAACAATAGACCACTAGGATTGTGGAATCCACAAGCTGATTGGACAGACTGCTACAGACAGCCAATAGGGTGCCTGTGGCCAGTTTAAACCTTCCAATAGTTTGGGGAGTGGGTGGAGTTTGAGTGTATATAACCAGGCTGAGACCTGGGTATTGAAAGTTAGTTTTTGGTGGAATCACAAGAAAAGGAGCTGATCGCTATGCTTGGCGTCCTCATCCTCGTCCTCAGTATATAACAGGGAAGGTGCTTTACCTGATGATGTTAACAAATGAGAGGTCTTGGTGAGGTGGGGTTTATGGTCCGTATTTTGATGGGGGAGGACAAAAGGAGAAGAGGGACAGAGGCAAGAAGAAATATACTTTGGCTTTGTTTTGGCTGGGGATAAGGGCTTGACCTTAAGCCAAAGATCCCACCATATCTCTTTTTCCCCCGTGACCATGTCAAAAGGAATTGCACAGGAATTCCACAGGGTCAGTTGAAAATAAGGAGGATTCCAGAAGTAATAACACGGGCACTGTGGACTCATCCAAGCAAGCTTGCTGCAAGAAAGCATATCACAATTGTTCTTTGAGTCCCAAGATAAAATACCAGAAAAGTGGGACTGGATTATGAAAGTTATGCATTGGAGTGAAATGGACATGCTTCTAAGAATCTTAAAAGAATATGATGTAGAGAAGTTTATAAATGAGTGGGGAAAATTTCAGAAATACGTTGAAAAACAATGGAAGGTTAAAGGACATTTGGTGATTTTTGATAATAGTTGAACGTTTGGGGAATAGTAAATGGACTATGGGATCATACCCTTCCTTGTATTTCAATTTATTTTGATAAGGATTATAGTTAAAAATGAGACTATGGGAATATATACTTCTTCAATTTTATTTTTATGATAAGGACTAAGGACTAAAGGATTATAATGACGATGGATGGTAATCATAGTAAATGGTTTTTTTCCCTTATTTTTATTTTATTATAGTTATAAGATTTTTTTATGAAGATTCTTAAAATGTTAAAATTACCTTTTACTTTTTTTTTTAGTTTTTTAATTAAAATGCACCAGTGGAGGTCACGAAAAGGGGGGGAGGGAGGTGGAAAATATAATGTATTGGAACTAACTTTTTAATAATAGATGAATATTAATATAATATATTGCAGAATAATAAAATTGTTTTTCATGAAAAAACAATTGTTCTTTGAGTCCCAATTAGCTTCTGCATTCAGTTCAAAAGTGCTGGTATTCATCTTGAAAGCCCACAGGATTTTGGGACCACCATGTCTTTGGGATCCCTTTCTCCCGTGCAAGCCCTTGCATTCTTTGAGGTCATCCAAGGAGATGCCACTTAGAAAGTCTCTCTGCCTTTTAACTATATTTCCCCCCAGGTTTGCATGAACAAACTTCTGTTGTGAATTAAGAACATAAAAGAAGCCATGTTGGATCAGGCCAATGGCCCATTCAGTCCAACACTGTGTCACACAGTGGCCAAAAAATCAGGCACCATCAGGAGGTCCATCAGTGGGGCCAGGACACTAGAAGCCCTCCCACTGTGCCCCCCTCCAAACACCAAGAATACAGAGCATCACTGCCCAAGACAGAGAGTTCCAACAATACGCTCTGGCTAATAGCCACTGATGGTCCTCTGCTCCATGTTTATCCATTCCCCTCTTAAAGCTGTCTATGCTTCACTCTATACCAAGAATTCAGTCCCTGGCAAATAGGGATCACAGCACATGGGAAGTTTGGCTTCAGCCTCCCTGTCCTCTGGTGTCATTTGCTTGACCAGAAACAGCCCTGGGGGTTGCTATGTGCTCTCTTGGGGGCTCATGTGCACAGATGGGGTACACTTAGGTTTCCCCAACAGGGTGAACAAGCACTCCCTGCAGCCATTTCCAGTTTGGAAAATGACACTGGGGAGAGGCTGAAGTCTGCTCTCCTGATCCAAATTAGGGGATTAGGGTAGGGGCGGTGGCTCAGTGATAGAGCATCTGCTTGGTAAGCAGAAGGTCCCAGGTTCAATCCCTGGCATCTCCAACTAAAAAGGTCCAGGCAAATAGATGTGAAAAACCTCAGCAAGACTCTGGAGACCTGCTGCCAGTCTGTGTAGACAATACTAACTTTGATGGACCCAGTATAAGGCAGCTTCATATGTTGAAATCCAGGCCACTGTATGCCTGGGATTAATTTCTCAGCATAAAACTGACAATATAAGCTCAATCGCAGGAATCTGGGACAAACGTGTAGCTGGGTCCTGTGCTTATTTTATTTATGTATTTACTTAATTTATATCTTGCCTTTCTCCCAGTGAGGACCCCAAAGCATCTTATATCATTCTGCACCAGTTTATCCTCGCAACATCCCTGTGAGGTAGGTTAGGCTGAGCATGTGTGACTGGCCCAAGGTCACCCAGCAAGCTTCTTTGGCAGAGTGTAGATTTAAACCCAAGCCTCCCAGATTCTAATTGGACACTCTAACCACTCTACCACACTGGCCGTCTTTAGAGGTAAGTGGGTGGTTTCAGGGATCAGGAAGAACCTTCACAGTAGTTGCCCCTCACTGTGGTTTGGATCCAGGCAGCATCCGTAATTATCTTTCCTCCAGCTGCGCTCCTTCATGCCAGGTGTTACAACATTCTTGAGGGGGCCTCAGCCTTCCAGAACATCTTCTGGGGGAGCCCAGGGAGCTTCAGGTGAAGGGTGGGGGGGCTTCTGCTTTTCCTGACTTCCTTGGGGACACAGGGAGGAGGAAAAAACCAGGCTGAACTCAAACAGGGAGATTAAAGGATATGTAGAGTTCTGTGGCAGTCTCCAGAGAAGAAAGATCATCCTTTAGGTTGCCAAAAGACAGGATGATAAATGGTGACAAAGAGAGCAGAGTATGATAAGGAGTATAAAACATAAAGAAAAGGAGAGACAGGAGATATTTGGGCAAGCAAAGGGAGAAAGGCAGCAATATGAGGTACAGTGAAGGGCAGGGAGGAGTTAATAAAGAATGGATTTGTAAAAGTGAGTGAAAAGAAATTATCTGGCCCTCTTGAGTTGTTAGATGTTTAAACTGGCCCTCAGAGCTCACTTGGGAAGTTCTGCTCCTCACTTTGAAAGGTTTTATATACAGGCAAGTATCCATAATATAGGTGTCTGGGCCGTCACTGGATTACAGCTTTTTTTCCCATCTCCCTCTAGGATGAAGCAACTTCTGAGAGAATCACATCGCAGCGTGGATTAAAACCGAGAGACAAGGTGGCTGATTTTGCTGTCTTACTCATGCAGGATTCAAAGACACCAGCTTGACCGTTCGTCTTACCAACACACGGCAGGTTGTTTTTCTAGAGTATTTGATCAATAATGTAGTTGAGAATGCAACAAAAATGCTCAATAAAGCATGGAGGTTTGTTTTTTTTACCATTTTAATCTGTTTTCTTTTTATTGGCATAGGCCTAGCATCACAACAGTCTGCACCTAGGTATAGAGCACAGAACAGCATCCCTGCTTCGTAGCAGCATGACACAAATATCAATAATCAGCCCTTCCTCTATTTGTAAGCAAACTCTTCAATGGTTAAGTATTATTTTCATGCTGCCCTTCCTCTCCTCCCTTGTTCACCCCTCATTTATTTTATCCTCACCATAACCCTGTGAAGTAGGCTAGACTGAGAGTGAATGTAGACCAAGATCACCCAGAACAAGAAACAAAATCCCATGTTAATAATAATCTACTAAAGACCCCATTTCTGTGGCAAAACCCCATAGGATCTTTTGGCATAATCCATCTGCATAAGTTTGCAAAACCTTTAATTTGATGCTTGCTATTCCACAAGGGAAACCTATCCCTGTAGGAGTGGAGCACAAGCATCACCTGAGGGATTTAATAGGAAAACTGTTGCATTCTACTAAAATCTGCCACTTCATAATTTCCTCCCATGTTTCTCTGGGCATCTATCCTACTTAGTAGAGGGAGATAGGCAAAGGATTTATTTATTTATTTGATTTATATCCCGCCCTACCCCACCGAAGCGGGCTCAGGGCGGCTCACAGCATAAAAGTTCTAACAATAAAATTCAGAATTAAAATGCAATAGCAATTTACATAATTAAAACATTAATATGAATACATCAATCCAACAGTGTGCTATTTATTTATTTTATTTTAGGATCCTAGGATAGGATAAGGTTTGTGCCTTACCAGTAAGATATGTGATGTTACGATGTACCTTTTGTAATGTGTTAGCTAGAAGAGATCTCTGCCAACAGAAAGTCTCAGGTGTCAGTCTGCATTGTTGTCTCCTTCTTAGGAAGTTGTATATGTTGTGCAGAGGTCACTGGTGATTCTTCCTCTTGAAACAGTCAAAACTATTTGGATGCCAATGACTCAAGGGGATATTGCTTCTCGGCCTTTTGGCTAAGTGAAGAGACTCAAGGGGTTTTATAAAATGATCCATCTTAGCCTGCCTTAGTTTTGGCGCCTCATCAATTGGAGAAGGGCGAGACCTTTCCTTACCCATAGCACAGCTATAGAAATTTTTTAACCCCACCCCCAGATACAACTCCAACTCTTGAAAAACATAAATATTTCAAAGACCACCCCCCCCACACACACACACACAGAGCACAAAAGAAAATTATACCCAGCGATCTGGCTGCAACATCTGTCACCCCATTGATTGCCAGGGTTGATTTGGCTGGCTGGGGTGGGGGGTCTCCCACTATCTCGCACATTGCTCAATATGCGCCCCTCCTGAAACTGTGCACTCAGTGAAAGAGGACAGCCATCCTAGATAGGAGTGTACCCTTCTTAAGTCTAGGGCACTGTTTCCCATTTGCAGGGTCAAGACCCAGTACCAGGCCATGGAAGCCTCACTACCGGGTCACAAGAAAAACCAAAGCTAGCCCCGCCCCCAGCAAAGCATGACCTCTGCTCTGCTTCCTTCCTTCCACCGTCTCTCTGTTGTGCAGAAAAACGCTAGCCTTGAAGACTGACACAGGCTGCAAAGCCTGATCTCTGCTTGGCTTCCTTCCTTCCTCCATCTCTGTGTTGTGCAGAGAGGAGCTGGGCTGCCTCTCCTTCCTTCTCCCCCTTTCCCAGTGTTTGACAGAAAAGCTGGCGTCCACTGGCACTTTAGATCCATGAACTGTTCTTCAAGGTATGAGCTTTCATGTGCCTTGCAGTATGTTCTTTTGAGGGATGTTAATGATATAAATAAAATAAAAATAATCTAAAAAGATTTTTTTTCCTCTAGATGTAGCAGCAGCCTAACATGTAAAAATTAATCTGGATTTTCCCCTCAGTTCCTTTCTGTCTCTCCTAGGAAAAGCATCACTGGCTTAATTTCTGCTGAGTCAGGCTGCTGTTCAAAGTATAAAGGTGAAAAGGAAAAGATAACAGCCCCCATTAACACTCCTTCTGGTGAGCCCAGCCGTTTCGGCATTACAGATGCACCCCCTGAAGTTCCATCTTGTCTTTTTCACTCTGTGCATTCCCTGTCCTACCTGACAAAGCAGTTGCTATATAGTCAGCACAATTTTCTAGCAATATGCGGCCTGCCTTCCTAAGAAATATATATGATCATCAGCCAAACTATCCTGAGAGGCAATCGCTGGTTCCTGCTGCCCCCTGGTGGTTTTCTGTACACTCACACAGCACAATTGCTTGTCAATTTTAAAAAGCAATTGCGTTTTAACTGCCCCATAATGGGTTTCTGGCTCTTTTACTGTCATTGTAGTAATGGATCTTGCATGACGGAGTAGTTAGAAAGGGGGAAAGGAATATAAGTGGCTGAGACACTGCTCTCTGAAGGCCCACTAATAAGATTGCCAACATTTTAATAGCATCAGAATTGCTTTGCGGAGTCAGACCAATGTCTGAATCCAGTGGCAAGCCAGATGTTCTGCCAGTTCACAAGGAGGGCATCAAAGTGGCAGCGTTTTTCTGCATGCCCCCCCCCCCCCCCCGTTCCTGCTATTCAGAGGCAAGCTGCCTCTGAACAAGAAGTTTTATTTAGATGTCACTATGGTGGCTGGTGCCTATACAACAAAACATTAAGTCCTGTGCTACTATCCAAAGCCACAAAACCAGGGAGTCTCTATTTACTTGTGTTGAGTGTACATACATACACATACACACAAAAATTGTTCAACAGACTGATGAAAAACGGGGAAACATGCATAGACATAAAAAAGCCTACGAACTGAATGTCTCAGTTAAAGAAAAAGGGGAACGGGATAATTGGCTTGCTTAAGGGCCCAGGAGCTTTTAGAATCCTAGAAGCAAAATCTCAGTGTGATGGAACGAGAACGGGGTGGCCAAACTGTGGCTCTTTCACACACATTGTGTGGCTCTCAAAGACCCCCACTGCTCCGATAGCTAACTTGGAGAAGGCATTTCTCTAAATCATTTCTCCAAGCCAAGCCATATAAAGTTAATGCATATAAAGTTGCTTTCTTCCCACCTCTCCTTCCCATCTATTTTCCTTCCTTCCATCTTGTGGCTCTCAAACATCTGATGTTCATGTCTTACGACTCCCAACCATCTGACATTCATGTCTTGCGGCTCTCAAACATGTTACATTTATTCTATGTGACTCTTATGTTAAGCAAGTCTGGCCACCCCGTTCTAGAATGTTTTCTTGCCTGCATTTCCTCATAGCCCCATCCACTTGTTCACTCTAATAAGGAAAAAAAATCGTAATCTGTGCCTAGCACAAAAGAAACCATCTACAAACAAGTTAGATGGGGCTTTTATATTTTATCACATAGGGCAGCAGGGATGATTCTCTAGATAGGCAGCATAAAATTTGCCCACTGAAGTAGCCCAGTTAAGGCCCTGAGATGCCTGTAGAATGCTGAGAGCAGCTGAACCAATCAAAGGAGGGGGATGAACTCAGAAGATGGAGCCCATAAGAGTTTACAATATCAGAGTGAGGTAGTTGAATCTTGCGTGGGGGGAATTCCCCAATCACCAGTCTCCTACTCTGCGCTGCTCCCCACCCTTCCAGTTTGTTCCCATTTATCAGCAAATTTCATGAGTGAGTACAGCAAATTTCATGAATGAGTATACTCCTGTGTATGCCGATTCGCCACAACATGCCAATTTTTAAACTAAAAAACCCCTACCGTGTCCTCACATTAAAATAAACAAAGTTGGCCATGATAGCTGCTCTCCAGGAGGGATGAAATACTGATGCTAGGATCAGTTAAAGGGGAAAGGGGGAAATGGAGAAGAAAGCCAAGGCAGACATCCCTTCCACAGAGCATGACAAGGGAGGCATTAAAACAATCCCATCTCACACTGTCTCAGGTTCAGGGCCAGCTGAGCTCTTTGCCCACTACCAAAGCCTGAATCTCCAAGGTAAGTTGATCTGGAACAAATATTTAAGAGTGCTGCAATTCAGGGCTATCCCAGAGCTCAGCAATCCTGTGCTAGAGAGAGCTCTCAAGAGATTATTTCACCATCACTGTTCCCTCTATGCTGAGTGAGTGTGAGCTAGCTCATGGTTTTTTAGCTTCCGATTCACACATTTTGTCTTAGCTCAGGAAGCATGGCCCAGAGCAAGCTAATTTATGCAGTAGCTCACAACTTTTAATGCCAGTTGCTCACGAAGTAGAATGTTTGCTTACAAGACTCCACAGCGTAGAGGGAGTATCGCTCACCACCCTGTTCCACGTACCCTGTTCCCACTATTTTGTCTCATGTGAAGAAGATGTGGTCAAGAACTGGGGAAGTCCAGCATACTGGATTTATCTAAATATTTCACAACACTGATTTCAGCACAGACAAATCCATTTTATTTCAACCATTCAAATATTGCACAAGCCTTCACGAGACACGTCTTAGGACAGTCAAGTGACAACAGCATCACTGTGACAGCTCAGAGGTAGCTGTATTCCAAAGCACTCTGTTTAGCATTGCTCTCCACATCAGGGTGGATAAGATCTTCAAACCAGATACCAGCATAAAGAAGCTTCATTCTGACACATGGAGAGAACAAAGGCATGCTCCAAAGTCTGATGCGGGGGAAAGGATAACATTCTTTTCTGGCATTCACCAGTTTCACAATCATCGTAAGAAATGTTTTGACCAGTTTGGCAAAACTTGCAAACAGCAGTGCAGCTTGGTCCTCCATTCCCAGGCTATCTGTGAAGCACTTCTCATATGCTGTCCAGCTTCTTTAATACGTAGGGAGCTGAAGAAAGAGACACATCACTTTTTTAAAAGAAGAATTGCAGATTTATACCCCGCCCTTCTCTCTGAATCAGAGAGGCTTACAATCTCCTATATCCTCTCCCCCCACAACAGACATCCTGTGAGGACACACAACAGACACCCTTTAAAAAAAAAATCTAAGCTAGTGGACAACATCAATGATGTGTAGATATTATGTTGCACAAAATTCTTTAAGTGAAACATGCGGGGTGCCGGGGAGCAGACCACAGTTGGTTGCATTCAGGACTAAGTGAAAGCTTTTGAACCTGAACTACCTGAACACTTATGTGGAGAAGAATGAAGCAGGAGTCCACTTTATACTTCAAGTATGCATGCACACAAAAGCTTACATTCTGAATAAAACTTCGTTGTTTTTATAGGTGCTACTGGACTCCTACTTTGTTCTACTGCTTTAGACCAACAGAGCAGCCCACCTGGATCTAGTGATATGGGGAGTTTCAATACAATACTTATGTCCTCATAAGAACCAGGCAAATAGTTTCCCCCCACCACCCAAATACTATTTACAATTTCACCACCAACAACAAAAAAAGCAAATATGGAGAGCACTGAAAAACAACAACTAGGGAATAGGCATTTTCTTTTGGAATGAGTGAAAGGTGCAAAGATAGCATAGGGCCTCTTGTGCTTTATCACTGAGAGTACTTGGAGCTTTGCTTGTAGAAAACGAATGCATTTATATTTTGGACCATCAAAAAGCCAATTAATACTTACGAGCTTCTGGGATCTGACAGGACCAAGCTTGCCTGGGTTACCGAAGTCAAGGCATTTATAACAAATATGATGTATTTGCTAAGTTATATAAAAGGTAAAGGTAGTCCCCTATGGAAGCACCAGTCACTTCCAACTCTGCAGTGACATTACATCACAACGTTTTCACAGCAGACTTTTTATGGTAGTTTGCCATTGCCTTCCCCAGTCATTTACACTTTCCCCCCAGCAAGCTGGGTACTCCTTTTGCCGACCTTGGAAGGCTGAGTCACCCTTGAGCCGGCTACCTGAACCCATCTTCCGCTGGGATCAAACTCAGGTCGTGAGCAAAGCTTAGGACTGCAGTACTGCAGCTTTACCACTCTGCACCATGGGGCTGCCTGCTAAGTTATATAGAATGTATTTTATACCATTAAAGCACAAAATAGTTTTAGATTTTATAGGAAAGCAAAGCCTGTATATATTTCAACTTTTCCCTATACTTGTTTAAGGCTTTGTATCTCTAGTCATAAATACTATGCATGCTACACTATGGAAACAAATCTCCAGGGGCAAACAGATTTCATAACAACCAGCCGAAGTCTGTGATCACCCTTCTTGGGAGAGGAGTCTTGTTTCTGACATACGCTCAACTTCCATAGTACCCCAAGCATCTCTGAAGTCCAAAGCATGGGAGGACCCCTCTTCCTCCCTCCCAAGACCAGGAAGAGGACAAGCGATCCAGTTCTGCTTTGCTTCTTAAAGATACCTGAAGTGGGCACTGACTAATGAAAGCTCCTACCCTACTAACAAATTTTGTTAGTTTTTTAAGATGCTACTGGACTCTTGTTCTGTTCTGCTGCTACAGACAGATTAACACGGCTACCCATCTTGCTTTGCTTTTGATGCAGGATTCAAGGATCTGGGGAGATCCATCAGCTGAGGAGGAGGAAATAACTTTTGAAGCATCTGGTGCCACTCCAAAGCACAAAAGACTCGAGAGCACCATCTTCCTACTCCCCTTATGAGCACCAAGCATTTGGGGGAAGGGAGGGCAATTTATAACAGTGAACAAATTGCAGATTAGTACAGGCCTTGGTGTACTAATCCACAGAGGGAACAAACCAGACTTTCTCATAGCCAGGCTTTGCAAACATTCTACATGCCATACCTAGCAAGTTCTTCTGGATGACAGTATTAAGATTCAGGGAACACACAATCAGGGCGCTGTGAGTTCCCAAACTGCAATCCACCTCTCTCAGACCTCAGAAACTTGCATCATGGCACCATTTAAGATGATACCTAAAACAATGGAATACTCCACCATGGGCAATTTCTGTTTCCACATTTTAAAAACTCCGTACAAAAAAAAAAGCACAGCAAGAATAAAGCTCCACCCACCTCACCCCCAGCCTGTCACGTTCCCCCCCCCCAGGAGTTTTTAAAATATATGGGTGAGCGCGCACGCGTGTGTGTGAGAGAGAGAGAAAGAAAACGCACCTGGAAGTCATGACAACTTCTGGCAGCTGATCCCTACTGGGGGCTTGGAGACTATTCAGAGATGTGGATGAATAAAACCTGCCTCTGCCCTCCCAACTACTGGTATTCCAAGAAGGTCTCCCATCCAAGTACTTGCCAGAATCAACTCTGCTTAGCTCCCGAGAAATGACGAGATCAAGCTTGCCTGGCCTATCCAGGTCAGGGCATTTACAGGGAGATTTTAAAACTGACTCTTGCATCTGTAGTCTTCTTGACTACCACCTAATCCAAAGATCCTGCACGTACAGATCAAGTCTCAAATGCACTACTCAACCCACATGTAAACACTGATGTGCAATGCTTCCCGTCTAAAACCAAAGAAAAGTGGCAAGGGGTAATGTTGAGGCACCTCTACCGCATGCATCACGCATCACTCGTGGGGGGAGACTGGTTTCCTGTGGCAATCTGGAAGGTTTAACACAGGGGTGTTAAACTCATTTGTTATCAGGGCCAGATCTCACATAAATGAGACCTTGTTGGGCCGGGTCATGTTTAACAATAGGTAGCAGAGATATAATTTTATAAAGGACACAGACAAACACAATATATATATTTCTAAAAATTTAAAAACACAAACACACGCTGGTCTTAAAGGTGCTTTCTTTGTATTTCTCCCATGGGATGAAGGAAACTGGACAAAAAAGCTCTGTTTGTTTCCTTCCTTATGGGAGTCTCAGCCAATAGAAGAGTGGCCTGGCTCAGTAGCTCTGCTGTGTGATTGACAGAGTCTGGAAAAACAAGCTCTGCCTCCTCCTCCACTTCCTCCCTCAGCCAATGGAGAAAATAGAGGTTTTGCTCTGTAGTTCCTGTGCAATCCAGCAAACCTTGCAAAGCAAGCTGTTATGCAGAAGGAAGCAAAATATTGAGAGAAGGGAGCAGATAACAGTCAGTACCGCATGTTTGAGACCCTTGGTTTAACACCTGACAGTTTTCTGAGAAGCGAAAGAGGCTGGCAGAAGCCCCAGACCTGCCAGAGATGCCACCTTCTCTCCACCGACCTGAGATCGGCAGCGTAAAGATCCGCGACCTGCTTTGCGCGGTGTGAAAAGCTGCCCGCCCCCTTGAGAAAGCAACTGCAGCAAAGCAACCGCCCTACACCTTTCCGCACGTGTCAGGAGGCCGTGTATTGCGCATGCGCGCAACCTCATCCTTGGGCAGGCACACAGGGCCTCGCTGCGACACGCAGGATACTCACTGACGCGAAGCACCGCCACGTAGATGAGAAAGTTGCGGATCGAGGAGAGCACGTCCTCCCGCATCTTCCGCTTCAGCTCCTCTGGGTCCAGCTTCGGTCCCAGCCCTTCGATGCGGAACATCCTCGAGTCTCCTTCCCGCTCCTCCGCAGACCCTTCTACGTCCCCAACGTTCGGCAGGAAACTACGAGCTGTCGGGGGGAGGTACTTTCCCTCGACGCCCCGCCTCTCTACGGGTCCTCGCTGTGGACAGATAACCCAGAGCTAGAAAGAGAGGAAGGCGGGAGGAATGACTCTATAGAGTTCCGTACTAGCAGAGTCCGTATTGACACTTCCGGTCAAAAACCGAAGGCGACTTTCCACTCCGACTTCTGTGGCAGAAGTATCCCGCCTTTTCACTATCGAGACGCCGAGGGAGAAAATGGGACTGTGGCGCCTCCCGAGTCTTCGGTGAGATTCTTGGCATAGTCACCCTCATCTAAATCCAGTGGCATCGTGAAATCAAGGACGTAGTTGTGGTGCAGAAGTAACAACCATGTGGCTGAGCTGCCCAAGAAAAGAAGTAGAAACAAAAGCAGGAGTCCTTCATTATCATGGAGGGAATGGAGATTTTTTGGGGGGGGGAGGGGGCGGGTTATTATATTGGCTTGCTAATCTTTTTTGTACCAGGAGGAGGCAAATAAACTGTCCAGTATTATTGTTCCTTATTCTTATGCATATCTTAGTGATTAGCTATATAGTGAGGCTGTGAAAAATCATGGTGGGGGAGACGGCCCTGATAGCACATTATAGAGCAGGAGTGGCCAAATTTGCTTAACATAGGAGCCACATAGAATAAACGTCGGATGTTTGAGAGCCGCAAAACAGGAAGGGTGGGAGGGAGGTAAGTAGATGGAGTGAGAAGGGAAGGAGAGGTGGAAATGAAGCAACTTTAAATGCATTCTCCAAGCTACCAGCTGGCTTTGCTGGAAGAAGTGATTTAAAGAAAGAAATGTCTTCTCCAAGCTGGCTGATGGGGTAGTGGGGGCACCAAGAGCCACACATTGTGAAAGAGCCACAGTTTGGCCACCTCTGTTATAGAGGCTTTGCAATGTCATATAGTAGACACTGGTGGGTAGAATTGCCAGCTCTAGGCTGGGAAATTTCTGGAGATTTGCGGGGTAGAGCCTGGGGACCGTGGGGGTTGGGAAGGGGAGAGACTTCAATGATTTATAATACCATAGAGTCTGCCTTCCATAGCAGCCATTTTTTCCAGGGGAATTGTTCTCTGTTACTTGGAAACCAGCTGTAATTTCAGGAGGTCCCCAGCCACCCATGGAGACTGGCAACTCTACCAGCAAGAGAACATTTCAGTCTCCTCTGTTTCCAACCTGAAAGTCACTGTTCTCTAACAACATAATTAAGAGGGGAACTCCAGCATGAAACTGCTGAACTGGGATTCTAGGGTGAAGAGATTTGTTATTTCTTATCGTTGTTATCTTAGCAAAACCTGGGGCTCTCCTCCCATTATAGGTGTTAACTAGCTCAGCATAACTACTGATGCAAATCTTAATTAGATTTAAATTTTACATAATTACATTTCACTCTGTCCTTCATTTCATGGCCTTTTAACCCTGGATCCCACTCACCCCAAACCTCCTGCATACAAATAACTGCATAGTAAAGATTCACTCATTGTATCTGAAGAAGTGGGCTATAATCTATGGAAGTTTATGTTTTAAGGTGAAACAAGACTGTTTGTTTTTCTGGCATGAAATGTACATGGTGCCACATTGAGCCACTTTGTACTGAGTCAGACGGTCGGTCGGTCTGATCTGATCAGCACCGTCAGATCTGGCCCACAGGAGCTCCTCAGGGTCTCAAGTTTAAGTCTTTCTCATTTTATTTATTTATTTTTTAAAACTGGAGATGTCAGGAATTGAACCTGGGACCTTCTGTAGACCAAGCTGGTGTTCTACTACAGCCCCTTCCTTATTACACTGGAATGTCATCTGGTGTTACATCCACAGCTGTTTCAAACAGTTTCTGAAGTGGATTGAACTGCATTATTAAGCGTGTGTGACCACACCCTCAGCATGCATTTCCTTTCTTCTGCTGGTGGTGGTAAGCATCATTAATGAAACAGCTATTCTGCCTAAACTGCAATTATATCTGTGGCTGCATAGCCTGAAGCCTCTGTTTCCTAACATACCTGGTGCTTTTCATCTGCATTTTGGCTTTCTTCTCCAAGGGAGAAATGAATTTTCAGTGCTTTTTTACCCCTCCACCTGTACCTTCAGCAGTTCTGTGGTAGATGAAGCTCTTTCTGGCGTGGAGATAAGTGGAGTGAAAATATACACCCACTTCCTATTAAGCAGCTCCTAAAGGCAGATGAGGGGTGGGCAGGGCTTTTTTTTGTAGCAGAACTCCTTTGCATATTAGGCCACACACCCCTGATGTAGCCAGTCCTCCAAGAGCTTACAGTAGGCTCTGTAAGAAGAGCCCTGTAAGCGCTTGGAGGATTGGTACATCAAGGGTGTGTGACCTAATATACATAGGAGTTCCTGCTACAAAAAAAACTGGGTGTAAGTAGGAGAAATTTTGCAGACCTTGCAAGGAAAAGGGAAGCAAGTGCTGACTCCCCTCTTTCTCCATCCAGAGGAAATTTTGGTTGGGCTGGCAGGGAAGCTGTCCTATGTAGGGGACCAGGGAGGGCCTCTGTAGGCTGCCACCACTCTGGTACAGGTCTGTCTGGGAGGGCCCAGAGCACCCACCTGACCCCTCTTTCTTCCTTCTCAACAAGTACCTTTTAACCGTGAATGAAGAGATGTGAGGACCCAGGCAGTGTAACAGTGATAAGTTTATTGTAAGTGCTCAAGAACAAACAAGTGGGTTTTACTTATTACGTCAACGATCTAAGGGGAGGAGGGGAGGTGGTACAAAGAAATAAAAGCCCTGATATTCCCTCCTTCTGATTCCACTCAAACTCACCTCTCTTTGGATGAGGGAACTCTCCTGTTGCAGACTCTTCCCAGCTCAGCCTCTCCAGAGAGAACACTTCCCCCTCTCTATCTAGTCCTTTTATTGTTTTCTTCCAGGTCGCACCCCTCTGGTCTCCACTGGGCAAGTTTTCCTCCAAAATTTCTGTCCCCAGAGGGACAGAAGGGATCCTGGAATATGTAGGCCTGTTTGTGACTCTATTAGTTGTTACTAATCATTTACACTGTGGTTTCCATTTTGCCCAACTAGGGACTGGCAACCCTAGTTCTATGTCATCCCATCCCTGTGGTGCTCCATCCTCTCCCTAAATACCACCCTTCCCAGTCCCCACCCCCAAATCAGGAGGCTCAAAGCACAGGAACAGAGGTACAGGGCTTTTTTTGGTAGAAAAAGCCCGGCAGGTACTTATTTGCATACTAGGCCACACCCCCTGACATTACCATTGTTTCACACAGGGGCTTTTTTTGGTAGAAAAAGCCCAGTGGGAATTCATTTGCAGATTAGGCCACACCTCCTGATGTCAAGCCAGCCAGAGCTGCGTTCCTGTTCAAAAAAAGCCCATCACTTTCCAGTCCTCTGCACCGACCTGTACCCCTATTGACAGGCTACTCTCCATCTCCCCACCTGCAGGCTTTCCACTGCTTTGGGGTCCCTCTGGAAGCAAAGTGAAGTCTTGGAAGTGCTTGGTCACCCTTGCACACTTGTGCCAGGCTGTTATATGAGGAGAGAGGAAGTCTGGAGCACCTAGGGAGCAACAGCCACACATTGGCAATTAGCGGTGATCTATAATTCATTCTTCAGTTGTCAGCACTTGGAAGAACCGTGGAGACGGAGCCCTTGGGAGCAGAGGGGCAGGGAGCCTTGACATGTTCCACTGCAAGCAGTTTTGAGCCCTTTTACATTCAAAAGGTGTTTCAGGAAAAGACAGGACGTTTGAGGATCCGGTTAATAAAGGAAATGGAATTGTTTGAATTCCCCCCCCACACACACACACACAATGACCTAAAGCCACCAAATAACACTTTGCATTAAATGCCTGGTTGTTTTTACATCCGTGGTAAATATTAAATAAGGTATCTGAAAATCTGTTACATGTTCACGGAAGGAAGTTGAAAATCCTTGTGGTGTTCTGTGCCTTGCTCATCTTTTTATTTTGTAAGAGAGACAAACACTCTCTATGAAAAAACTGTGTGTTTAGTAATTGGATCTCAATCCGCTCAAAAGGCAAAAGGGTTCCTGGAAGAAACTGCAGCTGATGTCACGCAGCCTGTTCTGTTTGTAATGAAACCCCTCCAAAGAGCAATTCGCAGCTGCCTTGGGAGACACTGAGGCAATAGCTACAAAGTGTGGGCCATGAACTCCAACTCTCTGTCTTTCACAATTCCTGCTTCAAATCTTCTCTCCCACAACATCTATATCAGGAGCGGCCAAACTGCGGATCAGGAGCTACATGTGACTCTTTCACACATATTGTGTGGTTCTTGAAGCCTCCACCACCCCATCAACCAGCTTGGAGAAGACATTTCTCTCTTTAAATTACTTCTCCAAGCCAAAGCAGCTAGCAGCTTGGAGAATGCATTTAAAGTTAGTTACTTCCTTTTCACCTCTCCCTCCCTCCCTCCCTCCCCATCTATTTCCCTCCCTCCCGGCTCTCAAACATCTGACATTTATTCTGTATGGCTCTTACATTGACAAGTTTGGCCACCCCTTATCTATATGATCCCCCACTTCCTTCAGACCTACTCAGATCTTAATTCTTCTATGGAGCCTTGACTTGTCAAAACAGAGGGGACATCCCTGAATTAAAGATTATAAAGACAAATTGCTGCAGGGTTAGGGGGACCAAATCGAGGCTACAGTGATGGTGGGGCAGGTGGAGTTTGTCACTCGACATAGTTTCATTTAATATCTCCCTCAAACTCTGGAAGGTCAGGTGGTACATTCATTGGGCATGGACATTGTGTTTCCCAAATTAATATACGGTTGTTTTTTAAGATTACGCTGAATTGACTTTTTAAAAATACAGAAGCCTTCTGCAACTTCAAAGATTCTAAAGCATAATGATAGGATCCAAACACAGCCGGTCACTTTTGATTTTAACTGGAAAGGTGTGAGCAGATGTTGGAATCAACAGGACTGAAATGTGCTCAGCTTTGTGTGGGTTGTGTTTTCCAGGCTATAGGCAGGTGAATCAACTGGGCTGCAGGAAGTTGTAAGGGGAATGATAACACAGCCTTCACTCTTTGGAAAGAGGCAGACTGCTGGGAGGTTCTGTTTCCCTCCTTCCCAGTCTGTTTAGCCCACTTACCTTAGCTCTTCAGACCTTGGAAGATAAGCAAGGTCACTACTTGGATAGCAGACCACCAAGGAAAACTAGAGATTTAGAGATGCTGCATATTTTAGTGAAATCTCTGTGTCAGACAGTTTGATACATCTCAAGGCCATCTTGGCAGTGAGGAATTAAAGTGTGATGGGATGGGGGTCTACAGGTGGACACGGAGCATGCTTAATAGCTTCATAAATATTCACTAACATGCCCAGCATAGCTAATTGCTTCATTTACATAGTCATAAGATGTATGTTAGAGGGTAGGGGTCAAGGAGCTACTGTGTATTGTTCTGAAATAGGCAGTCAGGAAGATTGGAAACCCTCAGTACTTGAGCCAATCAAGGAACAGGGGTAGGGTCTTGCAGCCACGGGAGGTACAAAATTGGTTTGTTTGTTTTTTAATTCTGTACTATGAGCTTGCGTGGTGTGCTGCTCCTGCTGATATCAGTAAAAACTTTTGAATGGATCTGCCTTACTGACCGTTTTTCTTTTGGGGGTTCGGGGGGAACCCATATATCACACTGTTGTCTTCATTAATTTGTACTTTTTAAAAACAAAGTACTTGAGGGAGGGGGAATAGAGGAGGAGCAGGAGGATTACAAACGGAGTCCAGAAGTAGACTGAAAGCCTTCCACCAGCTGCCAAACAGGCTTGTAATTAGAATTAGAGTGCCCTTCTGTTAATGCTTGGCAAGACAGAAAATATATGAATGATCCTTGCGGCCAAAGGGATGATGACTGGACTTGTACTGCTGGAGAAGAGTACCTTAGCTACTGGAATAATTTTACGATGACCGATAGTAAAGGCAACCAGTGTAAAAATACATATTTTATTGTATTGCATTGTTCATCCAGAGAGACTATTAAGAGGCCAGAAGTTAAAACTAATTCTGCAAACCCCCGCCCCCCCACTTCTAATAAAAAAAAAAAATTGCAGCAGCAGGTATTGATATCTTAACACTCTCATTCTAAGCACACTTAAGAGTTACTGCAAGATATACTTTCTTTAATCACATTAAAAATTGCCCTCTCAGTCCATGGGACTGATGAAAACAAAGCTAGGCTCTTGCACAGTACAAAATGTCTGCTTTTTGCTTCTTCATTCCAAGTTGCCAGACTGTTTCACTCAGCCCTGGTTGGACAAGTTGGAGTCAGTAACCCATAGTCATCACTCATTAAATCCCGCCCACGGTTGTATAACTGAACATCTTCTAGCCATTAGTACCAGCTGCTATGAAGGAGGAGGAGGAGGAGAATGGATTTATACCCCACCCTTTACTACCCAAAGGAGTCTCAGAGCAGCTTACAATCTCCTCTCCCTTCCCCTCCCTACAACAGACACCCTATGAGGTAGGTAAAGCTGAGAAAGCTCTCCCAGAACTGCTCTTAAGTAGAACATCTCTTTGAGAACTTGTGACTGACTCAAGGTTACATCAGCAGGTGCATGTGGAGGAGGGGAGAATCCAACCTGGTTCTTCCAGATAAGAGTCTGTGCACTTAACCACTCCACCAAACTGGCTCTCTAGAGAGAAAGTCATTGTCTCGTTTTGCACAGCCAGAGTACAAAAGGAACCTGGTACAGCATGTGGGACATCTCTTGAAGAGGCTTGGACAGTTTGTTAACAGATAGGGTTGCCAGCCCTTCACTAGCAACCATTGGGAATATCAGAGGGGCAGAGGCACACGGGAATGGAATCATCTGACAACCCCCGTTACCATAGATTTCAGGAGGATTCCTAGAGCATCATGCAATGCACTGACATCATTGCTGAGTTTGGGCTAGAAGTGTCCTGCAATGCTATTCTTCACCCTCCCCCCTCTTTGAGCACCAGTGGGGGGGCAGAAGCAGGCAACTGGTAACTCTATTTGCAAACCTAGGAAATCAAGCTGTAGAAAATGTGTTAAAATAGGTTGTAAAGGGGAGCAGGCCCATCGCTACAGGAGGGGGGGGGGCGGCCGCTCCACTCAAAACCCCCTTTTACCTGTATGGCCCCTCCTTTCCCTGTTGCTCTGGTGGGCCCCGATCTCCCTGCTGCTCTCTACCACTCTCACGGCCCTTGATCTCCCCGCCACTGCTGCTTTGGCAGCCCCTGATCTCCCCACCACTCTGGTGGCCCCTGCTCTCTTCACCACTGCTGCTCTGGCAACCCCCGCTCTCTGTGCCGCTCTCGCAGCCCCTGCTCTCCCCATCTCCCCGCTTTTTAAAGTGCATGATGTCATTTTAAAGTGTGTGACTCACTTTGGGCCCCTGGGCCCCTCCACCTGAACTTTTATTCCCTGCCCCCCCCCACACCTAAAATTTTCTGGCTACAAGCCTGAAGGGAAGGGGCATGTTTACATGTTATTGCACTTCCTAGCTCAGATTCAAGCTGCAAATCAAAGCTAAGATGGGAGAGCCAGCATGGCACCCCAAAAGACAGATTGGAATACAGGAACTTGGTAACTCAAGAAGCCGCTGAAACATTGGCAAGATGATACAGCTACTGAGTTCCAGCTGGTAGCCAAAAGGTTAGATGTGGCGTAGAAGACTTCACATCTGACAGTTCTAGCCAGTTTGGGAGTCACGTTCCTACTCTGAATTACCAAAGTTGAGAGAGAATCAATATAATTATTGGCCACTCATATAGTATGTCACAGTTAAAGGACTTTTTAAAAGCTTTGCTCCCACATAAGCACAATGGCTTGACGCTACCAGAACGTTTTTGCAGTAGGGTTCCTGACCCCAATGTGGAGCCTGGGGCTCTCTTGGAATTACAGACCACAGAGATCAGGACATGAATATTTCAGAGGGCAGACTGTATGCTTCACATCCCTGCTGAACTCTGCAGGTTCCACCCCCAAATCTCCAGGAACTTCCCAACCTGGAATTGACAACCTTAAAGGGACTGTGACTTTTTGCAACTCCTCCCATCCATTTCTAGGCATTTGGAACCAAGGCAGGAGGTGGGGAGGTTAGGTCATCCTCCACGGGTGGAAATCCTTTCATCTACAGGAAAGTTCTGGTGGATCTAAGGCAATGGATGATTGTGTTGGAATATACATCATCTGGCATACAGCAGTTTCTAGAGGGGACAGGAGTGCTAGTATTGTAAAGTGAGTTCAGTCAGCTCTGAATCAACCAAGAACACTTTATTGCAAGAAGAAACAGTCAAAAATAGCACAGGCACTTCACTCATTATATACACTCTGGCCATGGATAACCAAGCCCCCCTAGCACGCAACAGTTACTCCTATTGGCTCACTCCAGAATCCTTCATTTGCATCTCTTAGTTACAAGTTGTTACATGCCTAGCATCCTGATTGGCTTACTTCAGAGTCCTTCATTTGCATCTCTTTGTTACATGCCTAGCATCCTGATTGTCCAGTTCTTCCAGGCTTCAGGATCCTGGTTTGCAAGGTGTGCCTGTCTCAAGCTCAGGCAACAAGACCTCAGTACAATAAATAATAATAATAATAATAATAATAATAATAATAATAATAATAATAATAATAATAATAATAATAATAATAATAATAATAATAATAAGTTTTTATTTATATCCCGCCCTCCCTGCCGAGGCAGGCTCAGGGCGGCTTACAGAACATGATATGGTATCATGACATAACAATACAGGTAAAAGCATAGCAACTAGCCAGACAGAGATAAGGGTGCTCTTCTTCATAGTAAACTCTGTTTTCTTGTTTGTTCCCAAAACACAACTCTTAGACTTTTTTCCCACTTCTTTTCCATCTCCTTTCAGCCATGTAGCTAGAAGCTGAGAACTTCTTTCTCTCTCTCTTTCTCTCCTAGTATTGTAACTTCTCAAGTGAACGCTTTGTTCTCCTTAACCAGCTGTGCCTCCCAGCACAATTCTTCATGAACAAAAACTCACTCTGCCAACAAATGCTGCTTTTGTCACAACTGAATTACACACAAGCACCCACTTGATGCGTGACATACTGTAGGGACAATCTTCGCAGTGAGAAGCAAAGAAGCGGGAGTGAAGCTGAATGTAGAAATTAGGGCTCTCTCTGTACTTTGCTTTCACCAATTGAAATTATGGACTCCCCCCCCATGGAACTGGTAGCTAAGTACAGCCAGAGCCATTCAGAAAAGAGGCTGAATACTGGGCCTTTCAATCCACGTTCTATGGACTTTGCAAATGTATTTGTGTGAAAGAACAAAATCCACTCACAAATGATCACCAAAAGGGCTCAGAAAATGAACTGAAAGTGCATTACTCAGTTGAGGAGCAAATTCTGTCTTCGTCATCAACTTGCTGAAAGACTATGGGCAAGAAAATAGGCCACACTCTCATTTTCCCAAATGTCAGGTGCTTGGGAAAGTGATGTCAGTGTGTTAGTGATGCTCTAGGATTCACCTGAAACTCAGGTGAACGTCACCCTGATATGGTGCCATCATTTCCAGGCTTGTACCAGAAATGACATTCTGGCATCAGCATGATGCTGCCCCCCCTCAATGTGGCTCCACCCAGGGCTGTTTTTTTTCTGGGGGAAGAACAGAGTTCCGGAACCTCTTTGTGGAAACAAAATTCTCCAAACATGTTTAAAACTTAGTGTTGCCAGTCCCCAGTTTGGAGGCCTTCCCCCTGCTTCAGGGTCTTCAGAAAGTGGGGGGTGGGGGAAGGAAATGTCTGCTGGGCACTTTATTCCCTATGGAGACCAATTCCCATAGGGTATAATGGAGAATTGATCTGTGGGTATCTTGGAAACTGGGGGGTTGTTTTTGAGATAGAGGCACCAAATTTGCAGCATAGCATCCAGTGCCTCTCCCCAAAGTACCTTCCAGATTTCAAAAGGCTTGGACCAGAGGGTCCAATTCTATGAACCTCAAAAGAAGGTGCCCCTATCCTTCATTATTTCCAGTGGAAGGAAGGCATTTAAAAGGTGTGCAAATCCTTTAAATGTGGTGGCCGGAACTCCCTTTGGAGTTCAATTGTGCTTGTCACAAGGTTGCTCCTGGCTCCACCCCCAAAGTCCCCAGATATTTCTTGAATTGGAACTGGCAACCCTATTAAAAGTTCATGAGGAGCATCCATGTGTTTCTCCATTTCCCTCTTGAGAGTTCCAGCACCCTTTTTTCTAAAAAAAAAAAAAAAAAAGCCCTGGCTCCACCAATGAGCCATGGGCCAGGGGTGGGGGGCGGGTGTGCTGATGGTGACCACCTTGAGGAGGCTGCTGTGGTGCAGAAGAGATTAGCGCAATGGAAGTAGGACTCACCAATGGAAATACCACAAGGTACTGATGCTGCTGACCCCTGGGGTCACTACACTTGACCTTGCCTCCCGTCTCATTTGGTTCTGCTTCCTTTCCTTTAAAAGCAGCCTCCTCTGCTGCCATCGCCATGTGATCGTGCTTATTTCCCTGCCCTGGAAAGCTTCTGCTGTTGATTTTTGCAGATCAAAGGGTTCTTAAAGGCAGAAGACAACAAGGCAGGCTGGGGTATTACGCGCCTGCTTTGTTTTTGCAGTCCTGTTAAACTAGAACCAGATCTCTTGGATCCCCAAATACCCTGAATCCATTTTAAAGGGTTTATAATTGGAGACTAGAGGGCAATGTAAACTGTAAGGACAATGCATTCCCCTCCACAGAACAAAATGCAGCATGTAATCATGCCGAGATGTTGTGTGTTAATAACAGACAGTTGTAGGGTTATCAGGTGACTTACAGGCAGGGAGTATTATTAACATAATGCACAAAAAACACAGGAGCCATTGTTAAGAGGAGGTTTGGGACGTTGTGCCGGAGGAACTCCCCGAATGGCCTGTAAATTGCTGTCCTACAAACACCTGTTCAGGATGCTTCCATTTTTGCAAGGAGAGCATTTGAGACTTCCCCTCCTAACAAGGCCTTTTTTCCTCCCATGTCGACTGCCACATATGATCCTGTTGATGATTTGTTTGCTATTCAACGAGAGTCAGGTTTTTGAGTGGGCTCACATCACAATTAGCTGGCATGGTGGGGACCACTGGTGTATGCTCACCGTTTACTGGCTTTACCCATACCCCAGGCTCATCGAAGGAATGCATCAAAATTTTATATAAGCTGCATGTGGACAGTATGTGTGGCATTAGCATCTGCCGAACTGGCAGCATCCATTGCAACAGCGAGCGCATGCGCAGAACTAACTGGTGTGTGCTGTGTGTTCTGGTCGCCATAGCTCAAAAAGGATGTTGCAGAGCTGAAGGAAGTCCAGAAGAGGCGTAAGGGGTAGGAACACTTTTCCTTTGAAGAAAGTCTTAAGCAGGGGTGGCCAAACTGTGGCTTGGGAGCCATATGTGGCTCTTTCACACAAATAGTATAAGGCTCCTGGAGGTCAAGGAGGAACTCAATGCTGGCCTCAGTCAGCCTCTGAGTGTTGACCCATAGGTAGGCAATTCTTTCTGCCATGTGTGAAGCAGGAAAGGAGGGGGAAATAGGCAGGCTTGCAAGCTCTTCTCCTTTACCACAGAGGTCATCTGGAGACTTAGCGCAGGGAAAGAGAGCGCAAGATTCAAGGGAGCCGCTAAAAGGAGGGACAGAATTAAAGAATGCGGTCTAGGGTTCCCCCCTTGTTTCATAGCTCTTGTAGGAGCTGTATTTACTAAACTTGATGTCAAGACAAAAGAAGATGCATAATGATGCCAATGGTGGTCAGTGATTTATATCTGTGTTTCCTTCTCCCACTGGTGCCAAAAATTAATTCCCTAACCTTTCCCTATACAGTTCTTATGGGGACTGTTATTCCCAGCTTTTTTTTTTAAGTCTCCTTATAGCATGGTCATATTGTAAAGTGTATACATGTGTATTTTCTCTTTCTGTGCAAAGTATTAAGAGTTTTAATAAAGGCGTGCAGAATATTTGTTCATGTCTTGCAACTCTCAAACATCTGACATTTATTCTATGAGGCTCTTACATTAAGCAAGTTTGGCCACCCCTGGTTGAAGATTTCCTGGATTTCTCAGTTTTGAAAAAGAAGCCTAATGGGGGGCATGATAGAAGTTTCCCAAATTATGGATGTGATAGAGAGTGGACAGAAAGAACTTTTTCCCTCTCTCCCAAAATCTATTGATGGGCAATAGGTTCGAGGCAGGCAAAAGAAAGTACTTTTTTACTTAATTAAATTGTGGGACTTACTGCCAGTGGATGTAGTGATGGCCACTAGCATCGATGGCTTAAAGAGGCAAATAGACAGTTTTACAAAGGGGAAGTCCATCACTCACCTAGAGTTTCTAAAGGAAAACTCCACATTCAGCCGCATGCAGCCTCTGAAACCCTACACTAACATCAGGCTTCCTATGACCTCATGTTGGCCTTCCGAAGCAACGGGTTGTGAAACAGGATACTGGACTAGATGGTGTGATGCAGCAGGGCTCTTCTTCTTGCTGAGTGAAACTACAGTTCCCCGATGGCATTGCATGAACATGCTGGATGTTTGCAATCCAATTTAGAGCATTTGTTTCCATGAGTGCCAGTATGGCTATAATGCCACAAGCGACACCCTCTTTAG